>NW_028258138.1:73890000-75140000 GCF_053883595.1 Heterocephalus glaber
GCTGAGTCTAATGGAATTTTTTGTTTGTTTGTTTGTTTGTTTGTTTGTTTTTTGTATCTCGATTGAACTCAGGACCTTGCATTTGTAAGGCAAGTGTGGTGCCACTGAGCTAAATCCCTGGCCCTTGATGGTTTGTTTTTTGACACAGGGTCTCACTATGTAGTTCAGGCTGTCCTTGAACTCATTATGTAGCCCAAGCTGGCCTCCAATTCACAGTAATACACCTGCCTCAGCCTCCTGAGTACTGGAATTATAGGTATACGCTACCAGGCCTGGCTTCCCACCTTCAAGTAGCCTTTGTGACAGTAGCAACTAACATCTCCAGAGTGTGCACCATTTGCATGCCACTGGTCTAATTTCTTTACAGTGCTGTCTCATTGAAGCCTTAGAACCAATCTGAAGGAGGTACGTTATGATTCCCATTTCATAGACAAGGGAACTGAGGCTCAAAGCTTCAACTGCTAGAGGGGTCTCTAAAGCAGCCCAACCTTCCCCCCCGTCTTGTGAAATCCCTGCTATTTCAGGGTACAAGTAGAGTAAGGCAGAAGTATGGAATGTCCCCCCTGAGGCTGGGTTATAAAAAGACTTAGGCCTCCACTGGGTGCCTCTGTCATTCTTTCTTGGGTGCTCCCTTCCTCTGTCACTCTGTGAGGCAGGCTCGTGGGGAGGTCCCTGTGAGCGAGCCTGACAAGGTGCCTCCCCAGGCTGTGCCTTGACATGACTCTGACCTCAGGAGAGCCTCATGCTGCACCCACGGACTGCACACTAATACCTGGGAGCTGTTTGCAGCAGCCAAGCGCTAGGGTGGTCTGCTAGGTGGCCAGATGCTGACACACTTGTGGGTTTCACACAGCATGTGTGCAGCAAGGCTGGAACCTGAACCTAGTGCGCCTGACTTCAAGGTCCACATCTTTTGTAGTTGCTGTTTTTTGGCTCTGGGGATTAAAACCAGGGCCTCATGTATGCTTAGCATGAGCTCTACTCCTGAGCAACACTCAATCCCTCCAAGTCCACATCTCAGCCACTCCACCATACTGGTCCACTGCATCATGGGAGAAATGAATCCATTGTGAACTGATGATAAAGCTAAGAACTGAGTAACCTTGAGAGGTTCGCTTTTCTTTTTCCTTTTTTTTTTTTTTTTAGCAGTACTGGGGATTAAACCCAGAGCTTTCTCCCTGGGCTCCATCCCCAACTCTTTTGTGTGTGTGTGTGTGTGAGACAGAGTCTCACTAAGTAGCTAAATTGTCCAGCCTGGGCTCAAACTTGTAATCCTCCTCCTTCAGCCTCCCACAGTACTGAATCCCACAGAATTACAGGTGTGCATCACCACGTGCAGCTAACCATGGTAGGTTCTTTGTTTTTCAGTTTTTATTTTTTATTAGAACATGTTTACTGGACATAATGATTATGTTCCTTATGGGGAAGTACATAACACATCTCAATTCTTTTTTTATCCCCTTTCCTGCCCTTTGTGTGGGAGATTCTTAACAGTTCTGTGACTCAGTTTTCTCATACATAAAATAGGGATGATTACCATGCTCCATGTCATAGGGTCATTATGAGGGTAAAACAAATTTACACATATGGAGCTCTTAGAACAAAGTAAACATTCCATAACAGTTTCCCTATTTTAGTAGTAGATGAAATAATGGATGCAAACATTAAGTGTAATAATATTTGGCTCAAGATCCTGTGAACAGCCATTGATTTCTCTTGTGCCGTGGAGATAACAGTACCGTCGTTTGTAGTTGTCAGGGTGAGATGACCTAGCACAGTGCCTGGCACATAGTAAAGGCTCAATAAACAGCCTCCACAGTGCTAGGAAAAGCCACCCTGAGACACTTCTCACCTGAGACTCCCCACATTCCCCTGCTCTGGGGTTTGGGAGCCAGTTGAGGGGGGAGAGGAGGGGAGGGGGTGGGGAAAGGAGCTGTGGCTCATGGGAAATCTGAGAAGAGGCCTGGACCTTTGTCCTGGTCCTTGGGAATGGGTTCCTACAGAGGCCCCACCCAGGCCCAGTGCACTGGCCACAAACAAGACCTTCAACGGTCCAATTAAGAGATTATGTTAACAATCCCAAGAAGGAAATTGGTTCCATGAACATCCCCAGATCCCTGGGGCTGGGACACTTAATGAGTCCCAGCACAAAGGGCACTGCCATTTCTTGTTCCAATTGGATCTTTCATGCAATCACACAGTTTGTGCTCCGAATGAACTCCAGAAGAAATAAATGAGTAAATAACACGAAAAAGATGGGCCTTATTCTGCAGCCCTGTGTGGAAATGTTTGGGAAAATGTGATGACCATCTTTGTTCAGAGATCTGGAGATTTGCAAAGCATGTTTGTACAACTTCCTTTGCCAACTTCTTGTTGAGTTTTTTTGGCATATTGAAGTACTAAATATAAAGGAGGAAAAAACACACATAGCCCCCAAAAGATACTGTAACTCACTTACTTATAAAAAGTGCATCATCATCGGGGACGGTGGTATTTGCCTGTAATGCCAGCACTCTGAAACGCTGAGACAAGAGGAGCACAAGTTCTAGCCCAGCCTGGGCAATTTAGCAAATTAGTGTTTGAAAATAAAAAATTAGAAAGGGGGGCCAGGGATTTAGCTCAGTGGTTTCGTCTCCTGCTGTGCAAGCCCAAGGACCGGAGTTTGATCCCTGCTACCAAAAAAAAAAAATTAGAAAGGGGTTCAATCCCCAGTGCCACAAAAAGAAAAGGAAAGGAAAGGAAGGAAGGAGGAAAGGAAGGAAGGAAGGAAGGAAGAAAGAAAGAAAGAAAGAAAGAAAGAAAGAAAGAAAGAAAGAAAGAAAAGAAAGAAAGAAAGAAAGAAAGAAAGAAAAAAGAGTTGGTGTATGTATACAGTCTCAGCTACTCCAGAGGCTGAGGCAGCAAGATCACTTGAGTCCAGGAGTTCAAGACCAGCCTGGGGAGCACATAGTGGGATCCCATCTCAATCAATCAATAGTACATCCCTAGATCATCCTAGATTTTATTATTCTCATTGAGGTCCAACATGTTGGCCATGAACCCATGTACTTCAAGTCAGGAAGGGCTTGAGCTGAGTTTTTGTCCCTGGCAGATTACTTCTCTTCTCTGGATCTTTTCATCCACAGTTTCAGGTCTGATACTAATCAGACTAATCCTAGGATACCCCCAGGTACCCTAGGAGGACTCCCACCTCTTACAGCATCCAGAGCTGCTCCTTCCGTAGGGTTCAGATTCTAATTTTTTTGTAAAAAAGAATTGTCCTGATTAGAAAAGAATTTTTTGAAATCCACTCTCTTAGGTCATCTCTAAGCTCCTGTCTAGTTCTGACATTGTTCGTCTGTTCAAGAGGGAGGGAAAGCAGGCTAAAAATGGCACACAAAATATAGGAGTTAGGCTCAAAGGAGAACTTGCCTGACAGTAAAGAGCATAAATCACTGTCATAAGTATCAAGGAAGGGAAGGTGGGGGATGTTCTTCTGGAGATCTTTGAAAAGAGCAGCAGAAGAGTTTGGATGAGGGCAGAAACTATCAACCGAAGGCTGGGACAGATGAGTTGATTCCATGGCCCTGTGAAATTCCTACGTGGGCTGAGCAATTCCTAAATAGGGAAAGGCTGTCACATTTCTTCCCTTCTGCTGGCACTTTGTCCTCCCAAATTTCCAACCTGAGTAGTATACTGATTGCCTACAACATGCCAAACAGAGTATGAGGGCTGGGGACACAGCTGCAACCTAATCGAGAATTCCTGCCCTCTTGGAGCTTGCACTGTGAAGGGAGAAAGACAGGGACTCTGACCTGCAAGGGTGGTTGTCTGTGAGTGGCCCTGTGCTAGTGCTCTGTGGGAGAGATGGACCCAAAGGAAGGACTGCTAGGGAATCAGCCCCAGAAGTCTGGGAGGGCCTGGTTGACAGTGGTGTTTGAGTGGACATTGGGAAGAGAAGGTAGAGCTGACCGGCTGGAGAGGGAAGGTTCCTGAAGAAAATGAGGTTCCTATGGGCTGGGGAAGATGTCACGTAGGTGGGGCTGGTGTCCTGCCATCTAGGACTGTGGTTTGGGGAGAACTGCCTGGGTAGAAGAGCAGTCCCCATCTGGAGGGTTTGGCAGGTAGGGTGAGGATGTGGGGAGCTGTGAGCCAGGATCTAGCACCCTCTGCTTCTGGGGCTCATGATACACAGAGGGTACTGGGAAGATTGGGAGAAGGGCAGCCAGGGCTTACCTGAGTGTGGCTGTGTGATGGAGCCACATCCACGCACATTTGGTTTTTTTCTTTTCTCTAAGGAGTTAGGAGTTCTAGAAACTGTGGTCTCTGATCCTGGCTCCTAAAGGAGGCTGTGTGGTGTGGTGGGAAGGGCCTTGCCTACTGTGTGGCAGCCTCAGGAAAACTATTTAACCTGCCTGAGATTCAGATTTTTCCTCTGGGATGAAAACATCTAACATCTCTCCTCCCAGGGTACATACAGGGTCTGCTCCAAAGTGGTTCCTCAAGGAAAGTTAGTCCTTTCCTTAGGTGAGTCTTTCCCAGTGCCAGGCTCAGGTTCCAGCCTGGGCTTCTGGCCCTTCTCTCCCCAGACCTCAGGCCAGTCTGCAGAGCTTTGGCTTGGTGGAGAGGGTCTCCTGCCCTCTCAGTGTGCCACAGGCCCCACCAAGACCCCTTCCCTGTTGCCCCTGCAACAGACCTGGCTCTGCCCTCAGGCCTCTCAGTGGGGCACTGCTGGAAGGCAAGTTAGCTGCCTGGACAGACAGGAGTCTGTCAGTATTGCCGACCAGCTTCTAGTGTGAACAGTGTCTGGCTGAAGGAGCCAAAGGGAAGGGAATTGGGGGACCTGTGGCCCCCAGCAGGAGGAAGGCCTAGCTGAGGTTCAAAGTCAGGGTGTGATTCTGTTCAAGGTCAGACTCTGAGGGAAGACTTGGCTAGAGCTTGCTCAGCAGTGCCTGGCCAGAACACTTGGCTAAAATGGCCTATACTACTGACCCCTTCCCCTCCCCAATCTATCACACCCTGGTGCACAGGGCATGGACTGTGGACTCCACTAGGGCTCCTCCACCTCTTGCCATGGATCCATCCTGAGCACTCAGTGCACTGTCTTGTTTCACATTAACACTCACCAAGAGACTGGCAGGACAGAAGCCCTGCCATACAAAGATTAAGGACATGCTATGGACCAGTTTCAGAACCAGCTCCGGGGTTCAGACCTGGCTGTGTGTCTCGGGTGGGTCCCCTGCTGGCCAGTATCTAGCTCTCTCCATCTGAGGACAAGATAAGGCTAGTGCCTGCCTTGGAGGGTGCAGTAGGAGCGAGGATGCCAGGCTAGGGTGCTGGCATAGAACAGCCCAAGGCCCTGCTCAGGAGATGTAGTGTACTTGTACTGTTGTCCTTGAAGGAGCCAAGAGATGCAGTGGTCTGGAGAAGGTTCTAGTGTGTGGGCAGCTGGGTACACAGAGGGGAGAATGGATCAAGATCTACAGGTCCCCAGAGGGGCTTCCTCCTCCAAGGAGAAGCTCTCTTTGGTTTAACCACCTTGACAGGAGATGACAACTATCCCAGTCAGAGCAGAGTGGGGAGGAAGAACTCTCACAGTCATGGTCCACTGAGAGTTACGGGGGCCACTGGGGTCTTTTCTGACTCCTGGAGATGTTGGGGTCACAGTGGTGCGGCAGAGCTCACCTGGATTTTCTCTCTTGGTTCCTGCCTCTTTCCAGTTCCTCTTTCTGGCTGGAACTCCAGGAGTCCATCAGCATTTTCCAGGCACTTGTCAGTGTAGAGACCAGGGATCAATGCACAGAGCAAAAGAGGGCACAAGGAAGGTGGGGGTGAAGGACAGATGAGGTCATGGGCATGCCAATGATGTTGTGGGGCCAAGAGGGCCCCACCAGACTGAACTCTGAGTCAGAGTCATTCCAGCATCTCCCAGCTTTGGAGCCAGATGACTCTGCTCCCTGCCCAGGGAATTGGAGGGAATGACTACATGAGGTGTTCAGAGGTGCACAACACAGCATGCATGGTAAGTGTTGTACGCAAGGAGAAACGGCATTTAGCTTAGCACAGCAAATGCTTGGAATGGGATGGTTCTTAACAGCAGCAGCCACGAGAGCTCTGTGGTCAGGGGACAGGCTTTCTGGGTGGAAGCCAGGCCAGGGTCTCCAACTGTGAAAGCAGAGGCCACTTGTGGCATTGCCATGTTTTTGCTGTTTGGTTCGGTTTTGGGGTAGGGAAGAGTTAATGGAATCAAATGAAGCTAATAGCAGAATTAATCTGCCATGTAATTATAAAAATAACCACAATTATGCTGCGTGGTCATTGATCATAGAGACAAAGCAGTCCACAAAGACACAGGCACAGACACTGTTGTACCTCAGTGTGTCCCAAGGCCTTCCTGTCATCCTCCTGTCAGCCCCAGGACCTGCCCTATTCTCTTGGGTGGTGCATTCAGCTGTATTTCAGTTCTGTCATGACCTTCAGTCTGTCTCCTCTTTCAATTTATTAATTAATATTTCTGCCCCTACCATGTAGCAGGTGCTGGATAGACAGAGATGAAGGAGACCAGCTAAATTGTTTGGGCTTGGAAAAGCTGAATTATTTGGGCTTGTCAGAGTGAAATATTTGTACTCCTTGATGTCTCTATGCATATATTATTGCCCATGACCATTGATTTTTTTAACCAGTGTTTTTTTTTAAAGAGGTATGAATAAAGATCCAGTTGTTGATCTAAAGAAGCCAGTAGGCTAGGAGAGGAATCCAGCCCCACTACCCCTTGAGAAAATGCCACCAGAGCACACTATGCTACCCTACAAAGGCCATGAAAGTAGCTGTTTGGACAAATGGCTTTACCTGGGCAAGAGGCAAGAGTGTGGGCAGATAGCTCAGAGCAGGCTTCATCAAGCTGCATCTTAAAAGGCAAAGAGCGGGACAGGTAGAAGAGGAGCCATCATGACAGCTAAGAGGTATTGAGAACTCACTATGTGCCAGGCTATGTGTAGTAACCCATGTCATCGTCACAACTTGTAAGGCTGGGGCTATGGTCCCCATTTTGTGGAGGAGTCAATTGAAGGTAATAGAATATCTGATATATCCCCCACCCTGCAGAAAATATTGCCAAGTCCTAATCTCCAATACCTAGGAATGTGAATTTACAAGGTGTCCCCTAACCAGCGATTTCACTTACCCTAGTTTCAGTTACCTGTGGTCAACCATGATCCAAAAATATTTTTTAAAAAACCGCACAAATAAACAATAGAAAGTTTTAAATTATAACTGTTGTAAGTGGCATGATGAAATCTTGCACCTTTTTGTTCTGTCCTGCCCAGGACATGACTCATCCCTTTATCTAGTGTATCCACCATGTATGCACTACCTCCCCAGTAATCACTTAGTAGACATTCTGATTATCAGACTGACTTTTTTTTTTCCAGTACTGGGCATCGAACTCAGGACCTTGTACTGTCAAGGCAGGTGTGGCACCACTAAGCTAAATCCCCAGCAGTCAGATTGACCTTTTTTTGTTTTTTTTCTTTTTTTGGTGCCAGGGATCAAACTTGGGTCCTTGCACTTGCCAGGCAGGCCCAGTCAGATTGACTTTTGAGGTTCTGCAGTGCATATTTTACCTACCTATGGCTCCAGAGCATGCGAGTAGTATTTTATTGCAATATATTATTATAGTTGTTCTGGTTTATTATTAATTTCATTTTTAACCTCTTACTGTGTCTAATTTATGAACTTTCTTACAGGTATACAGCTGTAGACAAAAAAATCAGAAACTGTGGGAACTATCAGTGGTTTCAAGCACTACCCACTTGGGGCTATTGAACTGTGTCCCCCACAAAAAATGGGGGACTACTGTGTTTGGAAATTAGGTCTGCAAATATAATTAAGGATTAAAATTTTATTTTAATATCTAAAATGAGATTATGGTCTCATTTCTAGATGAAATCATTTTGGATTTAGGGTGATCCTAAATCCAATGACTGGTATTTGTATGACAGAAAGAAAAGAAGGGAGAGGAAGATTTAAGACCCAGAGACATGGAGAGAAGGCCATGTGAAGACAGGTGGATGGCAGAGATACTGCCATAAGTGGAGGAAACCTAGAGCCACCAGGAGCTGGGAGAGGGAAGCAAGGATCTTCCCTAGGACCTTTGGAGTGGGCACTGCCCTGCCCACAATGACTTCTGATCCATGTAACAAGAGAGCCATTGGCTCCCCAAGCCTGAAGGGCCTTCCAGTTGTATTAGGGTCCTTCACTGGGGTGTGGGTCCACTGACCCTTGGAAGCTGCTTCCAGACCTGCCTTATCCACCACAGGTAAGAAGCCCATGAGCTGATGATCTTTCCCCTGAACTGCCTGCTGTCCCCACAGTGTGTGCTGGCCACGAGGAACAGCTGGCCTTCGGTGGGAGCAGGGACTGTGCTCAGAGTGAAGAAAGTCCTATGGGCCAAGGGAGAGAAAAGCTGGACACTTGCTCAGTGGGGTGTCTTAGTCAATTTTCTGTTGCTATCACTGAATACCTGAGACTAATTAATAGAGAATAGAGGATTATTTTGGCTCTCAGTTCTGGAGGCTTGGAAGTCTAAGAACATGGTGCTGGCATCTGCTTGGCTCCTGGTGAAGGCCTTGTGTTACCTCAACTCATGGTGGAGAGCAGAAGGGCACATGGGAAAAGAGAAAAGGGGCTGAACTCTCAGGAGATGCAACCCATCCCAGAGCAAGGGCTCTGCTCCATGATCCTACCGCTCCTTCTAGCCTCCACTTCCCAGCACTGCGGCTTTCAGAAACTGAGTTTCTACCACATGCACTTTTGGGGGACACATTCTAACCATAGCAAGGGGTCTCAGTGCTTCCCTCTGCCTGTCCTGTCAGGAAGACTCCGGATCCCCAGGGTCACTGGGCCATGCAGGTGGACAGGGCTGCTCATGGGGCAGACAGAGCTTTCTTGGGGGCTGAGAAGGCACGATTCTGGTCTCCATTGTGCTTTTGTGTTTCTGCTCCTTTTCCTGGATTTTCAGAGAGGCCTGAGTCTAGCTTGTATCTCCAGACTGGATGCTATCATGGCAAGTGGGGATGGCAGCCAAGGCTGGAGCCCCAAAGGATGAGGGAGGCAAGGTTTGGAGAGGCTTGTGGACAGGAAATCAGCTCAGTTTTCCCTGGGCCCAAGCTCACCCACCACTCATTCAGGGCCATGCAGGGCTGTGAGATGCATCCTCGCATCCTCGGGGGCTTTTTCTTTGCACTCCCCTTTGCCGGCCCTGCCTGGTGCACTTCCCCATCCAGGGAACTGCTAAATTTCTGCAAGAAAGCAGTGTGGGTTCTGAGCTGGCATCGGGTTCTGAGAACGTTCTTTCTTGTGAGTGTGGGGCTTGTGTCAGTGCCTCCGAGTGTGAGGGATAAAGGCAGGGGACCCAAACTGCAGGTACAGGGCACTAACATCCTTTTGGCTAGGACTGAGCAGGATAACAAAAAGAGGAAAGAAAGACATGGGATTGTTAGCTTTCTTTTCTTTTTCTTTTTTTTCAGTATTGGGGATTGAACTAAGGGCCTTCACACTGAGCTACATCCCTAGCCTTTTTTAATTTTTTGTTTTGACACAGAGTCTTGCTGAGTCACTAAGTTGCCCAGGGTGAGCTTGAACTTGGACTCCTGTAGTCAGGATCAGGATGGTTTGAGCTGTGCCATCAGTGCCCAGTGGGGATGACTCAAGACAGCAGGGCTGGGTGCTCACATCAGGGTGCTCAGTGGCCCAGAGCGGAAGTGAAGGCAATCAGATCAGTGCAGACACAAAGGATGCAGGTTCTGGAGCTCCACTGGCTCAGCCCCTCACCTGCTGGATGACCGGTTATTCAGCCTTCCTGTGCCTCCGTTTGCTCTTCTGTAGAATCGCTGGGACTGTGAAGAATAGGAACAGTGCCTGGCACAGCGAGGGCTCAACAGTGTTAGCCATGCTTAGCCCGCGTGGGTGCATCTTTGCATGGGAGGCCAGCCAAGGAGCAGTCACTTGGCCTTTGGAGCACAGGCTCATGGTGGGGGCTCTCTGCACTTCCTTCTGGCCAAGTGACAAGCTCAGTGAGCTGACCAGGGCCCTTCCTGAGAGGCAGAGGCCCACCCAACTTTCTCAGATTCTTCTCTTTCCTTGTGCCAGTTGTGATACTCCCAGCCATCCAGTTCCTTCTCAGGCCAGTAATAAGGTTTGAGTTTAGGCTCAGGGTGGGGAACGAGAGGGGCCTGGACCTGAATCCCTGTCCAAGTCCAGCTCCTCTTGCTGGGTCCTGATGGTGCCACTCCTTTACCTCCCATTGCCCAGGGTCATATATGCTAACTCTCCTGGCACTCTCAAGGGAGGGGAAGCTTTGGCTTAGGGAGGTTCCCATTTTCCTGGGTCCCCAAAATACTGTCATCATAATACCATCAACAACCTAACCTGAATAATGTTGCCAGAGGGCAGATGACATCCTGGGCACAGCGTGAACCAAATCACTTTTGTTCCAGGTCTTTCTCTCACTCCAAAAGCCTCAGCTCAGCTTTCTGGATTTCCACTTTTTATTCCAGACTGTTGGCTTTTACTCCTGCCTGTGAAGCTTGATAGTCTCTAAGCATTCTCAAAGCTATGCTTGCACCTCTCAGAATACAGTTCCTCCTCTCCTCCCAACTGAATTACAAGGTGTCAGGGCCAGGGGTTGCCTGAGAAGTCCCCCATCATTGCTCAGAGGAGGAAATGGGAACCCAGTGAACGGCAGGGAACAGGGAACACAGAGATCTCTGAAGCAAGGTCCTGCGCTCTTTCACCAGCAGGTATAGCCTGGTGGGAGGAGAGGAGGTTGTCATCTATCACTTGTGGTCTGGGTTGCAAGGCAACCAGAACTTTCCTGTTGGTGTCCTTCCCAAACCCCAGGCTGGGTGGGAAGACCTGGTGTGTGTGTGCCTGAGGCCCTGGGCTGGAGCAGACACTAGCTGTGAGAATTAAAGGAAGGAGGGAAAGCACAGCCGCCAGAGGCCCTGGCTTTTCACCATGGCCTGGCCTCCTGGTGGGCTTGATGAGTGTCTAAGAGAGGGGTTTTGCCTTCAAGGGTTGGAGGCACTGCCATCCCTGGGGCCTGGGCTTCCTACAGGGCCTGGGTGGGAGGCCATGACCTCTGCTCTGCTCTCCCCCACCCCCGAAGCAAATTCAATGCTTCAACCACTGATGAGCTGGGCAGCAGCTCACAATCCTCTCGAAGCCCTGCACACTGCAGTATTATTTTGTCCCCATTTTATTTGTCCAGGAGGTCTAGGAAAGTGGGGAAGGTAGAAATCGGAGTGAGAATCAAACTCAGGCCTGACTCCAAAATATTGGGGTGCTCTGTCTCCGAGGCACCAGGCGGGGTTTGGGGAGGTCGGTGCTGGGCAAAAATAGAACCTCACAAGCAATAATATAGGGCATAGAGAGGGGCACGAGAGGAAGAGGAATGGAGATAAACTCAGAACCGGGGCACCCACAAGGAGAGACTAAGAGAGGGAAGGAAGAAATCATGCTGCTCCCAGCTGTGTACCTGCTCCACTCCTGCAGAAGCAGAAGGCCCTAGAACTATGGGGCTGTCACTCCAAGCAGGGAATATGAATAAAACCTGGTGGGGTGACCTAGGGACCCTCCTGTCAGAGGGAGGCAGCCTCCACCCAGTCCCTGGAGGTATGCCAAGGCATGAAGGTTTGGGGCCCAGGGTTGCTGGAGCGATACATCATTTTTATCAAAAGAAGTAGGAACTTAATTTTTTAAAAATGTGGACTCTCTTAATTTTAAAATGCTGGTAACCACAGTTTAAAAACCATCTTAGGAAAAATAAAAATAAGGCTGCAAGCCAGCCGCCAGCAGGTACTCTCTGCTTTATCACCCTTGGGCACATGAGGGTGTGTGTGTGTGTGGAGATAGAGAGAGAGAGAGAGAGAGAGAGAGAGAGAGAGAGAGAGAGTGGGGGTCAAAACTGAGGGCTTGAGAAGAAAGAGTCCAGATTTTCAGAGGAAAAGGAAATAGGCCAGAACTACTGCTGCCCTTGAACATAAGGGCAATTCTGCTGTTGGCTACAGACACCTCCCACCAGTTCTCCACCTTCTCAGCATGGCCAACGTCCCCAGCTCCACACAGAGGAGATGAAGAAGAGTGTAAGGCTTTGGGTGCCTAGAGGGCTTTAGGAATCAGGGAGGGAGCCATCCTTGGAGGCGGAGGGAAGCAGCTCAGCTGAGGAGTGAATCATATTTTCATGTGATGGGTGCAGTTCACACTTTGTAAGGGAGCAGGGAGAGACCAGAGCCTGACTTTTCTAAATATACCAGCCAAGCCAAACAGCTGCCCAGTCTGGAGCTGAGATTTCTGGCAAGAGGCCGGACAAGCCCTTGGATTCCTTCTTTGTGGGCTGCCTCCTACACCATACCTCTCCAGTGGTGGACAGGAGCTGACACAGACTTGTGTTCCTGGGTGAACCTGCAGGAATTCAGGGAACCCCCACAGGCCAAGGGCCATTAGCCAGGCCTGCACTTGTCTGCGGCAAGTATGGTCTTCCTGTCGTCCCCAGTCCTCTCAGAGCTGCTGGAGTAGAGCCCCCTGCTTGTGTCCTCCAGGCTTTCAGGGGTGGACAGCGCCACAACATCCTCCCCAGGCTGGAGGGTCTCCCTGGTTCTATAACCTCCATGAAAGAGCACCCTGGAAATTACAGGGGGGCAGCTGTGGCTCTGCTTTCCTCACCAGAAGCTCAGGTCCCTGGAGTAGGAAATCTTTTCACTGGAGCCCCCAGAAGTGTCCTACACATTGTCTCACAGACTGTGGGGTAGCAGAGAGGAGTGGCCTCAGTTCTGCCACTAACCAGCCACATCCTTTTCCCTTCCTGGTGTGTAAGTGGAGGCTGGGAGTGATGATGCCAGCTGATATGTCATGGTTCCCTCATGTATGACGGAGGTGGGGGGCAGAAGCGACAGTGACAGCTGTTCATGGAGCCAGCAGAGTGGTTCATCTCTCCTGACTGTGCCTGAGGTAAAGCACCTGGGCTGCTTGCAGGCAGTGCTCAGGGCTGCTGTGAGGCCTTGAGGAGCCACAGGGAGAAGAGAGTCAGAGATGACTCAAACAACACACCCTTCAGCTGCGGCCCCGTCTGCCTGGTGCATGGGCACCTGCCCTGCCCCTGGGCTGCCACAGATGAGCAACCTGCAGCCTTCCAGAATCTTCTAAGTAGATTCCCAGCTGTCAGTGGCTTTGCTAATGACAAGTGCCTGAGGGAAAAGCTGAGTCTAAGGAAAGCGCTGAGCTCAGCCCTCAGACCCGAGGCAGTCATGCAGGGCCTGCAGCCTGGCACCCAGAGGTAGCACCACCCAGGTCCCTGACCTCCTCCCGCATCCGCTGTACTTCTTGGGGAGCTTGATTCAAGTGCTTGAGGGATGACTACAGGTCTCTTAGGAGCCAGCTTCCATGAGGTGTTTGGGCTTGTTCTGTTTTGTTTTGTTTTTGAAAAAGGGTCTAGCTGTGTTGCCCAGGCTGGCCTCAAATTTTGGGGCTCAGGTGATCTTTCTGCCTCAGCCTCCTGAGTGGCTGGGGCTACACCTGGTGGTGTAGCCTACTTGGTGGGCTACCCACATGACATTCATCCACTATGAAGCTTCAATCCCAGCTGCCACTTGTGCCTCAGGAATAGGGAGGCAGCATGGTGGAGAGAAAGGACTGTGGGCTGTGGAGTCTGTAGGATCTGCTTCAAGTCCTGCCTCTGTCACTCCTCTGAGAGGCCTTGCCTGGCCTCACTTCCTAGTGTGCTTCCTTTCTAAGTTACTTCCTAGAACCTAGTACCTGCACCCACCCAGTTTAGGCATTTGCTGGTAAGTAGCCAAACCCAGGGCTGCTGGGTGCTGAAAGGCACAGGCCACACACCCGCCTGCAAAAGTTTCCCCTTGGGAGCTCAGTGTCCATGTGCGAACAGGTGAGGAGGGGTAGTGATGAGGAGTAAGGTGGGGAAACACAGGTGTGGTCTCAGGGCAATCCAGCAAATCATTAAACATCGCGCAAGGCATATTGGAGCATTCCTCACTGTGTATCTGCAACTCAGATTTAACTGGCCCTCCTGTTTGTTTCTTTTCCCTGGCAACCCTTGCACTGTGGGGGCAACTAGGAGGAGTGCCAGGGTCTGTCCCAGACCTCGGGCAGGTACTTCATGGAGGCCAGGCCACAGCCATGTTGAAGACAGGGAGGGACTAGACAGGTGGTGAAGGCCGGGAGGGGAGAACCGAGTGCCTGACCACCTGCTGGGCTTTCTGAGCAGGGGGGCCAGACACAATCAAGCACAAGCCAAGGAAGGTTCTGGGTCATGTTCAGGGGTCTGGTCTTCACTCCAAGAGCAGCAGAGCTGCTGCAGGATTGTAAATGGGAGCAACCTGACCACCACATGTGTACGAGGCTGTCCGGTGGCCGACAGAGCATGGGTGATGCAGAGCAGTGGCCAGGAGGCTAGTAAGGGAGCCTCTGCTGCCTTCCTGTCCAGAGCCATGGCTTGGGCTAGAGAGGAGCCAGTGGAGGAGGGAGTAGAGAGACTCAGTTGATCCTAGGAGTTGGAATCAACAGGGTTCAGTGACTGCAGTGCGATGAGTGCACAGGAGAGGAAAGGCAGACCAGGCTGCTGAACTGAGTGGAGGGTGGATGGGGCCCCTGCAGAGCTGAGGAAGACAGGAGGGCAGAGGAGCAGAAAGCAGGAGATTGGTGGCAGGGCTCGGGGAGGAGAGCACCAGGAGTTTCACTGGGGAGGGGCTGGGGACAGGGTGCTGTGGATCCCCACGGAAGGGACTGGAGAGCCCTGGTGGATGCGGACCTACACAGAGGCCCTCGGCATCCACCCGGAGACAGCACGAAGACCAGACAGCCCGCACCTCCTGTCCAGCTCTGCCTTGGAGCCTGGAGTCTCTGGACAGGTGTGCTGGATCCCATGTGTGCAGCGCTCCTGAGTTGTCACCAGGGCCAACAAGTGGGAGTGTGGGTTCCTGGTGCCTCACCTTCTGATTTATCTTAGATGGTTGAGATCTCTCAATTTTAAGATATTGGCGACTGATTGCATATAAAAAAAACAACACCCTGAGGGCCCAGCAGAACATGTCCGTTGGTCAGATTTTCTCAAGAGACCACCGGTCAGGGGCCTTGGGCTTGAAGGGAAAAGAAGAGCCAAGTGAAATCTCAGGACCAGGACCCCTTAAAGCAATCTTCCTGCCTTGCTCCCATACATTCTCTTTTAAGATTCTGTATCTGAGACAAGGTCTCCCTCCCTAAGTCACTAAATTGCCTAGGCTGGGCTTGGACTTGAAATCCTCCTGCCTCAGCCTTCCAACATCCTGGGATTGAAGGCACATGCCACCAAGCATGGTAAGACAATAAACTATAAAACTGCTCTCTAAGTCCCTGCACTAGGAGCACCCATGAGGACTGTCTAGAAACAGACCCCCAAAGCTCTACAGATGCCCAACATTTCCAAATCAGTGGAAAGCCCAGGACTCTGATTGTTAGCAAGCACTGTGGATGAATCTTACTGTACATGTAAATTTGAGAACCTCTAGTTAGGAGACAGGCAGAGGAGACAGAAAGGCTGGCCTAGGAGGTGGGAGAAAATCAAAAGAGCAGGGGACAGGAAAAAAAACAACAGAGCAAGAAAAATGGCGCCTGATGGGAAGGAAAGATGTTGGGTTCCTGGGAAGGATTCCAAGATCCCTCTTCACTCCCCCAGCCATCTTTGCTCTTCCTCAAGCAAGAGCTTAACATTCATTCTGGAGATTCTGGTGGAGCTAGCTGTGTTTGCTGGAGGGAGTGGGTGGAGTTGATGGGCGTCACACAGAGGCTGGTGTACAGGGGTGTGGTCTCTCTTCCATCTCTTCCGGTCCTAAGTGGTAAGAGCAGTCAGAGCTGCTTTCTCTCCTTGGATCCTCTCTTGTCCCTCCTAGCCTAAGCCTCCACCAACCACAGCCTGGTGCCAAGCGTGCGTCCATCTGTGCTTCTTTCCTGGAGCCGGTGGTGTGTTCGTTTTCTCCCATCACAGTGGCTGAGACCTAGGTGCTAGCAGGAGAGAAAGGGATGGGGTAGTGTGGGGAGCAAGATGAGTTGAGCAGGTCTTATAATTTCTTTTAGCCTAAGCTCCTATTCTCAGTGCTTTAGGAAGCAGGAATGTTTTATGAGTTCTTCCCAGCCTACCAGGGCTCAAGGCAGTTAACCATAACATTTTTTGCTTGTTTTCTATTGATTCTTTGCATACACCTTCACTAGGGATGCATGGAGGAGAAATGAGAGTTCTGGGCCAGGAATGGACAATGCTGGGCTCCCAGTCTACTACATTAATTTCTTTCTTTTTTGAGGCAGGGTCTTGCTGTGTAGTTCAGGCTGGTCTTGAACTCACTATATAGCTCTGGTTGGCCTTGAACTCCCAGTGATCCTCCTGCTTCAACTTCCCCAGTGCTGGGATTACTACACCTGGAAACTCCATTAATTTCTAATTCCAGAAAGGCTGCACCTGTATTTTAACCATGAAAAGGTGCACTGGATTTCATAACAAGGTCACTAGTGATCTTGAGTAGAGCTGTGTGTCAGTGGCAGGATACGAAAAGCCAGGCTGGGGAGGAAGGCAGTAGAGGTAAAAAAAAAAAAAAAAGGGGGAGAGCTTGTAGTTAGCTCTTCCAGAGAACAGGAGGAGGTGGGAAAAGCAGAATGCATGGGGTCACAGCCAAGGTCAAAAGAGCTGGCAAGCAGGAAGTACTGGGAGAGAGAGGTGGATGACAGAGCAAGGTCCTCAGGAAGGGTCAAGACAGAAACATCTAGAGCTCAAGGCAGGGATTAGATCTGCACAAAGAATCATCTCTTCCATCCTAACAGAGGGAAAGGGTGAGCCCAAGACAAGCAAGTCTTGGTAGCACACAGTTGAGGGGATTATTGTCTGACGGCTGCTTTCTCTGTGAAATTGGGGATAATATCCTGGGTTAAGAATAAGTTGGAGATTTCAAGAGAATGGAATTCAAAGGGAATCTCAGACAGTAAGCTAGACAGGCAGCCCCAGGGGTGAGGCACCAGGACCAGGGTTGAAGCATTTGTGGCTCGACAGGGCTACTTGTCCCACCCAGCCTGGTCTGCTTGGAGAGACAGATAGTTTACATCCACCGCTAGACACCTTCTACACTGGAAAAGCAGCAAGTGGCAGACTCAGTCCAGGGCTGATACACCTGGATTCTTAACACTGTATTTTACATTTACTTATTTGATGATGGTGGTTAATATTTTTTAAAATCCACAAGACACTTAGAAACAACAAAACAGAAACAAGGAGCACTCTTCCTAGATCCCAGGCTGAGCCCCTATCTCTGTTTCCTCCTGGATGGGTCAATGTTCCCGGATGGGGCAAGCTGCTACCAATAGTTAGGTTTTCTCAAGGTGCATTCAGAGACATCTTCAGCCCTGAAGATGTTTTAAGGATAAAGGTGAACAATAGGTTTGGAAAACTGTGCACAGCACCCTCTCGGAGGTTCAAACCGCATTTGATTACAAAAAGAGTGAACCAAGCCCCCAGAATGGTTTGCACACCTACAATCCCAGCACTCAGGGAGGCTGAGGCAGGAGGATGGCAAGTTCCAATTCAGCCTGGATAACGTAGTGACTTAACAAGATCCTGTCTTAGAAATAAAAAAAGGACTAGGGATGTAGTTCAGGGTGGGAAAACAAAAGTGAAATGCTTAGGAGAGAAAACTAATTTTGTCTCTGTGTTTAAAACCACAGACCCCTCTTCCTACCATGCCCACGCTCCTGTCCCTACTCCGAGCTGGCTGTGGTGGATGAATACAATCTGCTTATCTCTGGTGTGTTCAGTATGGTCATTGCCCAAACAGTGTCTCTCAAGGAAGACCTCTGTTAGAGTGAGAACAATCCATGGCATGAATAGAAGCATTTGACTCTGTGAGAAAACCCACAGTCCAAGAGTCAAGGGAGCTCAAGTCCAGAGTGTACCGCACATGCTGCAGACAGGCATTCTTGGGGCCAGACACAGCCTTATAAGGTGGCCTGACATTTTCTCATGGCCCAGGCCACCCTCCCAAAATATCCAGAGACAGAGTAAGAGTGGGAACTGACCTCCCCGGACATTTCAGATAGGAACAAGCAGGCTATGCACTAAAGAGGAGGGCCAACACCTGCTTTGGGGGCCAGCTCCAAAGCTGCTGGCTTTTCAAACTAGTTGGCTGTAGGGACCCCAATGGAGAGGGCGGTGCGGCCAGAAAAGACGGAGCCTCAAAGCAGGCACCCAAGCTGGATTCTTTGCTCTAAAAAATGTGTTATTTCCTGTACCCTTCCAGAATGTGCTTGAAAATTTGTCTTTGCTTTATATGGACAATGAAGATGCGTGACTAATTTTCATTAGAGCGGCTTTCTGCCGCGGCCTCCTTGGGCTGAAGTTGTTTTGCAAACTCCTTTGGCGCCTAGAGCCCAGATCTCTTGTGAGGTGCTTCCCCCCAGCGGGAGAGGCTAGCTACAACAACGTGGAGGCGGAAAAGGGGCCAGGCTTTAACCAAGTGCTGGGCTGGATCGTACACACCCAAGCCCAAGCCCAAGCAAGACAGGTGGGAAGCGTGGCCTTCCTGGATGTCTGTGCTCCGAATCACGAACAGAAAATGTGATTCCTAGCATGCAAGGATTTCTGAAATGGGCACTAAGTCCTTAAACACAGAGCCTCTCACATTTTAATTTTTGCTCATCAAATGTGAGACATTTAAGGTGAAGGATTATTATTTTGTGATAATGGTGGTTGAACTCAGAGCCTTGCATATGCTAGGCAAGTGCTGTACCACTGAGTCATATCCCCAGCTTGGGAAATATTTTTGGTAATGAGACTTGCCCGTGACATGACACTGAGGTTGTATCTCTAAATGACCTTCCTTCTTTTTGTGGTGTTGGGGACAGAATCCAGGGCCTCATGGATGCTAGGGAAGCACTATACCATGGAGCTACACACCAGCCCACTCCTCTGAGGGCAAAAAGATTATAATCCCCCAGATTGTGTTTAAAAGTGTTAAACAACAAACAGAAACAGAAATCTACCCAGCTCTTTCAAACTCTGTTCTCCGTGCAGGCAGGGGAATGTTAATAGGTATGGCTATTTTTGGTAATAGTTGCTTAGAAGTTTCTTTACCACTAAACAGTATGACAATGAGCCTGGCTATTTGTGAGGCTTGGATTTTTTCCCCCTAAATAATATGAGGAATTGCAAAGCTAGTTTTCATTCTTGTTAAAGGGAACAGAACAACACAGCAGTATTTTTGGAATGTTGTGTAATAGTAGGTCTCTTAATTATACCAAAGGTAATTCCTTCAGGCTAAGCCTTAAGTTAACATAGTACACAAAATTGCCTCAACATAGGACAATGACAAATCAGAAAACTGTGGCTTCCCATTAGTACCCTAAGATTGTAAAGGTTGTATTTACTGGGCAGTCTTGACTATGAACCTTGCTGTCTGTTCTTGTTTCATTTATGATAATCTTTCTCTTTTCACAATGAAGAGCCCACCTTAAGACAGAGTGGATTCTAGAGAACAGGGTGGTCTAACTGCCGTGCTTGAAGCACCCCAGCAGCTTTTAGGATGATGTTCTTTGGGACATACCAAACACTTGGGGATGGGGACACTGAACTCAGAAAGACACAGTGGACTCAGGTGGGAGCACAGTACTGCTGCATACACCAGAGAACTGACCAGAAGGTGCCTGGCACACAGACACATGGCAAGGGAAAAAAATTGATGCTCTAGAGCTGGAGGGTTAGGAGTGACCCTATTGGGCCCATCCTAACCACTTCCTTCCACTGCTTTCTACTGCAGCATGACAGTGAGTGAAGTAGCCCCTAGGATGTTGTTTGGTTGTTGTTTTTTTGGTACCGGGGATCAAACTCAGGACCTCGTGCTTTCGAGGCAGGCAGAGGAACCACTGAGCTAAATCCCTGGCCCTACTAGGATGTTATGGATCTGGGAGCATGTTCAGGATGAGGTACCTGAACTTCACTACACTGCAGGACCATGGTATCCCCCATTCAGCTTAGATACATTACACTAAAAACACCCCAAACCCAATGTTTTGCTGGCCAACTTCTTTTACCCTCTACAGACAGCCTGAAGACTGGCTTGGTAAACTTGAACACTGAGTGGCAGGGGAAGAACGACTTTCTGGAAAACTCTTAATAAAATCTGCCTATTTACCCTGTAATAGAAGAACCATTAATAGCAGAAATAGATTTTAAAATTGTCAAAGAGCTGGAGAGTCGAAACCCTTCTACATTCCTGGAGCAGTGCATTCAGGCCAAGTCCAGGCAGAGCACACACACCAGTTTATTTTGAAATGCAACACAGACCAGATCATGATTTTATGAATATAACTTATGACTACAGTATCAGGTAGAAACACTTTCAAATGCATGCATAGAAAGTTAAGCATTGTCTTTGAACTCCTTATTTCTAAATATACAAAAAATACATTTAAATTATATAATTTTAGTGAATCAAAGACTTATAAAATTACAATTTTGGTTTTCACAACATAGAAAAAATACAAAAATGACTCTATATATAGTTGTCTAATTTTTTACCCAAATTTCAAAGGAGCAGTGTGTAATGAATTTGATGTTTTATCGGAAACTCAGAATTGAAAATAATTTACAGGTTGGACCACATCAATGCCAGCCTTTTATTAGACATGAATAACCAACACAAGACATGAAAAATGAGGGCATAATCTCATCTGCCTCTTAAGCTCAGCATCTTCCTTGCTGAAGTCTGCTTCCAAGAAACTCTTACTGGGGAAGTCAGTGCTTTATTCTGAGACTACATCTCCATAGGGCCTTTGATCAGGGTGGAGTCACGAGATGAGTGGTCCTGATCTCAGCAAACACAGCAAGACACAGATTAGCAGCTGTGTCTACAGTGCTCTGCTGTGCACCTCAAAGGAGTCCCTCTGTGGGCAGACGGCTCCTCGGGGGACCTGAAACACCCAATCCAGTGGGTGCTGGGAAGATGGTGTCTTTGTGTCCTGCAATGCAACCACTAAGTCTGACAAAATCCCCAATGAGCATCGCCTTCAGCATTCACACTTTATAATGAGATGTGACATTTGGTGGGGTTAGATTTCTCAGTGTATAAAAGAACAGCACTGCTTCAAAGGAGAAATTAATTCCTGTTAGGGATTGAAGAAAAAAACCAGTTACTGGGGAGGTTACTGGAGGACACAGTGACACGCCTTACTTATCTGCTGCATTTTAAATGTTGATGTAAAAAAGCATACTCTGGGGTCCAGATCCTTTTTGAAAAGGGAGTTGGTTGTTTGCTGCGTTCTCACTGCCAAGTTCAACTCGATGCAATATGCTGTTTTGCAACAGTGTTTTTTCATAAGTAGCAACAAATTATAATAAAGAGGCCTGAATAAAACTTGCAGTCCCACAATCCTGGAAAACCTGCATTTTTCATCCTATTTTCTACAGTTCCAAAAAGAACTGAAAAAAATTTAACCAAATAAATAAGGCTAACATAACTGAAGATGATTCTGTTTTATAGCAGAAATATATTTTGGAAGAATAAAAAGGGGTAAGAAGATAAATTATCTCTCCCAGAATCTGTCTATCAACAAGAAGAGATTCATCTCAACACACCCCACAGTGCTGACTTGAAGCCGAATTTTAATGTTCAGTTAAAAAATAAATTTATTATATGCCTACTTAGATTAGATTTTCAAGTTCCTGTGGAAATACGCATTTTAAAATTTAGTTTTTCATTATGACATTCTTCTGCTATTAACAATTGTATTTTAAATTACTAAGCCTGACTTAAAGGTCAAAAAAAAAAAAAGGCTCCACAAAGAAGACAGTGTTTAAAATTAAGTGCACATCTGAACTTGCACTTCACTCTTTCATCCAACCCTTCCTTGAGGGACTTTAAATGCACAGTTGAGGTGAGCAGTTAAAATGGCATGAAGATATGATGCTAATTAGACAATGTCCATAGGATCAAGTCATTTCATGGCTCTTCAACATGGCAGGACGGTGCTGCTCTCACTTCAGAACACATGCCATTTCTCAGCACTTGGTGGGGATTAATGCAGGGCTATAGTCAGGGGAAGTACACAGGATAGTGAGTACTGAAACAACAAAATAATGCTGTAGGAAGCCATTCCTGAATGTTTTTCCAGACATTTTTAAAGCAACACCTTCCATGTACTTGAAATAACAGATTCCCTGCTCCTATGTGACAAGATGGGCTTGGAGTCCATAAATGAGAACAGCTATTGGCAAATACATTACTCAGAGGTGCTCTGAGAGCAGTCCTGTGAAAGGTACTTGTCACTTACCAGCTATTGAGTTTACCTCTCAGAGAACTGTCACTTGTTAAAACAGTCCAAGCCAAGCTCCAAGTTAAGGTAGGTTCTTTACAACATACACATACTGATTAAATTCAAGCATGTTTCTTAGTGGCAGGCAATAATGATTCAACTGAAAAGAATCAAAGGGTTTCTAGGTTTTTTTCTGTTTAAGGGCATTATCCCAAAGCTTCTCAGGCATATACATTTTATAATTCATTCCCTAGATAGGAGGGGCTAGGTCCCAGCCATAACATCAGAGCATTCCAGAGAACAAAGTTTGCCGCTTCATAAATACAAAGAGATTCCAGCATGCAGTCAAGCACTGTGAGAAGGGGACACCAAACACACTGCAGACTGAACCAAGCTCTGCTGCAAGCTGGGCGCACACTGGGACAAGCTCCTTACTCAGATGGACTGTACTCGCAAGCAGTCAGTGTGATAGGTCTCTTTATTGGATACATGACGGACACATGAGGAATAGATGCCAAATCCCTTTCTAGCGCCATTGTAAATACTGAGGACTTCTGGTTGAAAGAGCATGCTGAAATGGACTGGCCAGGACATTTTATGTAATAGCTTTTCAAATTTTTCTTTTTTATAAAATCCCAGGCCCATGTGACACTGGATTTTGGTTTTTTTGTTTTTGTTTTTAGTATTTTAAAAATAGTTCTTAATTCTTTTCTATGAAACGTATTGGGAACTCAAAAAGTCTGCAGCATTTTTTGATCACTGAAAAGTCTGGTTTGGGGGGATGGTGCAGGAAGCAGGAACTATTCAAATTTCTTGTGTTCTTCAGTATGAGAAAGGACTTTTCTTCTCTGGTGTATCATGTGGAAGTATAACTGGGGGAAAACTGAAAGAAAAAAAGAAAGAACTAGTTAAAGATACCATTTAAAACTGGGGCGAGGGGACAACACCAAAACACTCTGCTTCTCCTGCTTTAGCTGAGGCGACAATGGTACAAAGATTTATAACAAACGCTATCGTCATTACCATTACTAATCAAGATGCCATGGAGCCACCAAATTGACTTTTTTTTGTATGTGTGGTTCTGGGGATGGAACCCAGGGCCTCACACATGCTAGGCAAGTGCTCTACAACTGAGATACGTCTCCAGCCCTGCCGAGTAACACTCATTCATATTCTCTTCATGTTTATTCTGACTAATTTCACAACCACCAGGTGAAGAATACTAGTGATGGAATTATTCCTATTTCTTTTTTTTTGGTACCTGGGATCAAACTTGGGACCTTGTGCTTTCGAGGCAGGCGGCGGAATCACTGAGCTAAATCCCCAGCCCAAATGGGATTTCAAAGCGGAGAAATTCAAGCCCCAGAGAAGAGAAGCAACTTCCTAGGATCTCACAGCAAGCAAGTCACTGATGGGAGTAAGGATCAGGGTCCGGGCTCCCCATTCCCAGTCTAGCCCACCCCATCTCAGGGGTGACGGTGAATGAGGGGTCTCCCAAAGCACTGCTGAGAAAGGAGGCTCTCTGGATGGTAAAGCTGAGGAGTGGGGAAGAGCCACAACAAAGGGAGACTGGCAAGCAGAAAAGGCCCTCATGGGAAGGGAGTCAGTATCTCAAGTTTTCTGGTTTGGGTCATTTCATAGTACACAAAGCACTGGTTCTCAAATGACAGCTTTCCTAGGGAATATCTGAAATAAGTGGGGAAGGGGGCAGGCAGTTAGAGTAGGGGCTAGGGATGCTAAAACATCTTGCAATGTGCTACAGTTTTCAATGAAGAACTGTGTGCCCCAAATGCCAACAGTGTCCCTGCTGCAGCTGGAGCTGCCAGGCCCTTCAAGGTTACTGTACCTGGGGAGCCTGGCAGCTCAGCGTGACCCTGTGGGAGAGCCTTTGTTATACAACACCCTTCTTGCCCTTCCCCAGTGGCTCTAATCTCTCACTTCTACATAGTAACCTGTATTTTCTGGGAGGCAGCTTCCTACTGCCAATTCTCCTCGGATAGTTCCTTTCTTTTTAAATGGATTCCAAGCTGCCCACATTTTAAACGATTCTCCCTAAGTACTCCACGATGTCAGGAGGTGCTGCAGAGGACACTGGGTACTGAGCGGCACCGCCATCACTCCAAGTACTATTTTCGCAGAGAAGACCCAGCTTATGCACAGAATTCAACAGTGAGAGAACTGTTCTTGTGTGAAAGCCCGAAAATTTGACAAGCTCTAATCTAAAAACTGGAAGAAAGATATAATTAAACCATAAGGAATGCAAATTGTGATCATTTAAAAATGTGGGACCAGTCACATTGCTAGATTTACTTTAGCGAAGGCAGTCTCTGTGAGCTGAGCATGCCATGGTTGTATCTTTCACTGGTAGCATCAACTCAGAGGGCGTCTCTAACTTCACAGATAGTTCAGAGGGCTTGAGGGAGGATATACACCTAGAAGCCATTTCTTAGGCTTCAGTCTCAGTTTAAAAAAGGGCCAAGGGCTATGGCTGTCAGCAGGGGCAGATGCCTGAAAGAAGGCCATGTGACCCTTTCATTCCTTTACAACCCCCAGAGGTTTCCAGGTACCAAGGGAAAGAGAGTACGTGGGAGGCTAGGAATGCTCAGGCTGTCCCCATCAGAATGACCCATGTGTTCAGGCTGAACCCAAACACGATAGCTTAAACAATTCCAGAAACGTGGCTATGACCTGACCATATCAGGCCGCACTGCAGAGACACAGCACAGGTCTCCACCCAACAAGAGGCTACTGAGCACTTGACCTCCTGATTTCCTCACTCAGGACACATTACAGCAGGGGGACAGCTGTTGTGTGTTAGGAGTGGGGCGCATGCCGATGGCTCTCTACCCATCTCAGGAGAGGAATACCTGGAGAATGAAAGCAACTGGGAATGCTTTGCTTCGGATAAGTTCTCAGATTCTCCAAAAGTCAAGTGTGGCTGTGGTAACTGACAACCTGGAGAGTGCCGGCCTCTTGGTGTCTCCACCCTGCACTAGTGTCTCTCAAGTTTTCTTTTGTCCCTATCCCCATTACCAAGTTTTGCCAATCTGCTGGGGGTGGGGGTGGGGGTAGTGTGTGGTGTAAACAGGACTTAAGATGCCCACTGAGTCCTGCAGATACTGTACTGTCTCCCGACTGTGAATACTGCATAAGTGGAAGGGGGAGAAGCACTTTGCCAGGGACCCTGAGGAGCCTCAAGGTAGACAGATACACTCCAGGGGCCACAGTGTGAATACATGTGTGACAATGGATCAGGACCACAAAGAAAAGGGGTTACTTTATACAGTATATGTCTATCAGCTGCCCATCAGAAGATTAAGTCGGAGAAAGAAAACCAAATCTGGTAAAGACTGCATGTCAATAGCAATCTCACCCAATTGTGCATTTTCTTCTTATAAAGCGTTAGAAAGTTGAAATGTGCAGTTGGCTAGGATGAACTGTACAAGCTGGTCCTGATATTTACAACCTGATTATTGAAACCACCCAGGGCCACTGGCAGGCCAGGAGCACAGAGTCCCAGCAGACACGAGGGTGACCACAACAGGGAGGTCGACTGGGATGCCTTCCTGCACCTGGCTGGGCAGGCAGCAATCTGGGGGAGTCTTTCAGTCTTTATTTGAAAGCCAACCTTTTTCCTGGTCTATAAGAGTTAAGCTGCCTTTTAAACAGAAATAATATTAGACTGTAACAAGCCAAGTTCTCTATCAAAAGGGGGTTGACATTGGACATTGGAAGGAAAAAGGAAGGTCAAGAAAGCTGAGTTCTGCTGGGAGCAGTCCTGTCCTACTCTCTAGAAGATGACTGGTCCTGAGGCCTGTGCTCTGTCTTCTGTTACTCTTAACATGGTGAAAGAAAACCCCATGGGGCTGGCTGTTTTCCTCCTGGAATCCCACCATCATGGAGGGCTCCTGTGCATGAGCAGCCCATCAGTATAGCAAGAGGGCAGCAGGAAGGCTTGGCACAGTGGTTGGCTCCCAGGGCATAAAAAGGATTTGCAGGTGGCACAAAAAGGACTGTCCTGGGGAGCTGCTCCAGCAATGACGCCCTCCTTCTCAGACAGAATGGAAATCTTATTATATAACCCAGTCTGGCCTTGAACTCAAAAGCTTCTTGCTTTAGCCTCCCAAGAGCTAGATTACAGGCATGTGCCACCACACCCAGCCAGACTGGAAATCCTGTAGGAACTGAGGTTGGGACCTCTGGATTTCTGTCAATACTCAAATATCTTGTTATGGTTTACCCTCCCTGTCATTTCCCAACATGGCATAGATTTTCTATTCACTCAAAAATTGTTGAGTGGAAATAAACCCTGTAGTGGACATTGGAATAACATGCACTGCTCTGGGAGTGCTGAAGCTGCAACTGTGCATTGTGGTTCTAGAGATGGGAAAATGCAATGCTGAGGAAACAAGCTTAGAAAGGTAAAGACTACATTAATTTTTATTGCTTGTATGTTTTAGAATATTCCATATTTGCCTTTGTTTGAAAACTAACTACCTGTTGCATCTGAAGAGAGAAGGCCTTTAGTCACCATATGCTGACACTATAGGGGAAAATTTTGTTTTTGGTACCAGGGATAGAAGTCAGGACCTTGTGCTTGCGAGGCAGGCAGCAGAACCACTGAGCTAAATCCCTGGCCCAAGTTTTTTTTTTTGTTTTTTTTTTTTTTTTGTATGTGTGTAGTACACTGAGCTACATCCTCAGCTATTTTTACTTTTAAAAATTTTCAGTCAGGATCTCACTCAGTCAGTTGCCCAGGCTGGGCTCAAACCTATGGTCCTCCTGCTCAGCTACCCAGAGTATGGGATTTACAGGTGTGTGCCACCACACCCAGCTGCAGGGGAGGATTCATAATGAACAAAGACTGGAAAATGAATCATGAAAGCAGGATTGCGTCCAAGAATTTCTCCAAGATAAATGTGCACATGAAATCTGGATTTAGTTTTTTTTCTCACAATGCATGAAATGCAATTTTCTACAGAGGGACACAAAACATGTCACTTATGACTGTTAGGATGATTCATTCAGACAATGCTGGGGTTGAAGAAAAACCCACCCCTGTCTGAACTTGGGGTTCAAGGGAGACGATGGCACCTTTCATAGACTAAGATTCAGAGTTATTTATAGTGGCTGCAGAAATAGCTAAAGGAGAAGAAACATGAACATCATTAAGAAGATCCTTCTGATACGCAGGAACTGATCACAGGATTGATCACAACTGACAGGACTCATCTCACATAAGTATCACACGTGTCTTTTCTTCTCTGCCACCCAGAATGCTAACAGCATATCTGACCCTCTGTGCACTTAAACCTCCAGCAATACCAGGAATATAACTGGAAAGCATCCCAAAGGGAACACTGTGTCCCTGCAGAGGTTTTTAGTGCTCAATAAGAAAATAAGAAGTGTAGGAAAAAAAATCTGTTTTTATTTCGTTATTTGTTTCTAGTTAACTACTCATCCCTTAAAATGAAATAAAACTGTCTCTTCTGATACAGTAAACAATGCAAATATCTTTTTATACTGTTTTCACAAACTATAAATGAGCATTTCTTAAGAGACAGGAAAATAAAATCAAGGTAAGGTCTTTAATGGCTTTTTTGTTTTCTACTCAGTACTTCCCCCCCAAATAAGATTAATTTACCTTGGTATTCAGTATTTTAAACCCACACACCAAGAAGGACTACATGTTGGCAGCTGTTTTGAGAAGGACTCATCTTTATTCAATTACTACTAGCAGAGAAAATTCCCTCTGACAGCACTCAATGAAAACCAGCATTCCCAGTAAATCAGGTTTATACTTAGTTGGATGTGGTGCAAAGACAAAGACATTTAACTCTAGTTATTGTGGAGCCAAAATTTTAAGACATAAATGAATACACATACAACTATTTACTTACGTGGAATGTAGGAGATCATTATCAGAATTAGGAATGCATAATAGTCAAAGGAGAAATTGTATTTGTTAGGTAAACTGATGGAGTACAGGCCAGCCTGTCTGACAAAGGGCAGAGCTGCATATATTGTGAGCAACTCTCCTGACACGCCCATCGGGTACAGCACGATGAAAAGTGTGTACCTGAAACAAAACAAAATACCCGAGACTGAGATGCAATGCCAGCGCTGGTGGAAAGACACACTCCCACCCTTCCACCCAGTCCTGGTCTTTCAGAAAGTGACTGTTTCTACATTTCCCATTTACTTTCTATTTAAATCTAGGCTTTAGAAGCCAGTTTTTGAAAAGGGCCTATAGCAAGCATGTGTTTCTGAATGTTCTAAAACAAACTATATGTGTTCACTAAGCAACTCTCTAGAACAACTAAGGGGATAGCAGAGGCAGGGATAGCAAGGTAAGGCACTAAGTCCCGTGGGGATGGGAGATTGAGAGGGGTTGGGAGAAAGGTGCTGAAACACCTAGGAAATCCTAGAACATACACCATGTCTGGTCTGTGGGCTGAAAAAAATATAGCACACATGTGTATATGGCCACAACTTTCCAATGTCTGCACAAACTGTTGTGAAAAATGGAATATATATGCTAATGAGACTGGATTTTAAACTTTCAGGCACAGAATGTACTGAAACATCTATGAAGATAAAGGGAAGACATATTCTTAACAGAAGAAAAAGAAGTATTTTCCATAGTCCATGGAGAAGAATGGGGAAAAGAATCCTTCTCCAATAGAAAAATCAGGCTTTGGTTGACAATCCCCCTATAACCCAGCTAGACAGTGTTCACAGTGGCTGTGCAGGCTGACTGGTAGCTGCTATCCTTCCTCTTTACTAGTAAAGATGTTTATTGCAAAAAATAATAAAAGTAAGGGAGTTCTCATTCCTGAAATGTTAGGAACAACAGAATTATGTCATTAGTCACTGAACTCATAAAGTATCTAGTAACCACTGTTTTCCTTCTATGAAAAGAGCTATTTTTGTTCCATGGACAATTCCGATTCTTCCGCTTTGTTGTAGTCCCCTGCCTCCCCATTCCAAAGGTGGTCTTTCCTAACTCAGAAAACTTGTCTCAACTGTCTTATGAATTAGTTAAGATAAACAGGTGAACTATGAGTCTTTTGCCCACATCATAATAAATATTACTGGTAAAAATAAGTGAAGCAAAACAAAACTGCTAAGTTAAAACTACCATGTAACATTTGTTATTAACTAAAAAAATTAAGACTAATAGTTTCTTTTTTCTTTCTTTCTTTTTTTTGGTACTGGGAACGGAACTCAGGACCTTAAGTTTGCTAGGCAGGTGTGGCACCACTGAGCTAAATCCCTGGCCCAAGTCATAGCTTCTTAGCAAAAGTGAGACTAGGAGAATTGGGCTAGGTCTAAAAAAAAAAAACCTACTATAATAGCAGAAGTTCATCAGCAGAATTTGATAAGGACAATTACATCAAGTCTCCACTGCATAACTCAACTGAAAAGAAATGATCCCAATTGAAAGTGAAGGCCTTTATCCAACTTCTGTCTCATACAACTTTATTTTTAGAAACTTGGAGGTAACATTTAGGCAATAAGGGCAAATATTATGAAGGATAATTTCAAAAGTTAGTCTTTGTCCCATTTTTTACCTGGCCCATTTGATGAGATAAGGCAGATGGTTTAACAGACTGAATGTATAAAAGGAGTAACGGATAATTTCTGTGATTGTCCAGGCAGTAACAAACAGGAGGACACTGTCTTCAGTCTGTACCTGAAGGAGAACAAAACAGAAGAGAAAGTGAACACAAGCAAACATTAGGAAAGAGGCATTTGTGGTGTGCAGCACCAGCAGGGTAGGTGGCCTGGGACCGGCCACATGGCCACCAGGCTCCACTCTCAGTGGACTTGCCAAGTAAAGACACATGTGCCCAGAGCAACAGCTGTGTGAGCCAGGTGATAAGGGACTCTGTACTGAGGAGAATGAGAGCCACAGGAAGGGAACTGGAGGAAAGATGGCCCCAGGAGGAAAAAACACCAGTTTCTGCACTTCCCTTGCTAGCCTGATGCGGAGAAAGTGAGCTGATGCCAGTGGGAATCAAAAGTACTGAGGTGGGGAGGGTAAACTAGTGGAAAGCTTGAGATCCACTTCCAAGAGCTTTAATGTGATCTGAGTGACAACTGAGGCTCTGAGGGCGTTTCAAAGAGGGGGACATCCAGGTGAAGATGATGCTTATGCACTGGGCAGGTGAACCCTGGGCAGGGAAGAGGTGGAGGCCTCCCCCAGGCAGGCCCATTTACGTGCACCGATGCTGACTTCTTCTGAGACTGCCTGGCTTAACTCCTCCATGATTTATGTTGAAATAACCATGACCTTTCAGAAGTGCCCCTCAGGTATCTACAGGAGACAAGGAGACATTCCCTTGCATGGGGATTGATAGCTGTGAGATTAATTTCCAGTACCTCCCTGTCCCACCCCAACTTGGTTTACAATGATCTTTTGTGCTTGAAAACCAGTAATAAGAAACAATTTCACATGGAAATTCATTTCAGTGAATAAGAAATCCCTTTTGATAACTGAACAAATCTCCACTATAAGCTGGCGGTTCTCTGCTTCCTCAGAACATCTAACACAGCAAAGGTCTGGCATTCTTGCCTTCACTTTTGCTTCTTTCCACCTGCAATGTTAATAGTTTCTAACACTTAAACTCTTTCTCTGAAGTGTACATAGAGTGATCCACCTACACAATGAAATAAGTAGTCATTTACATAGCTATTAACTAAATTGCTCTGACAAAGAATTTCATAAATGCATAGTTACTATTCTCTAAAAATAATAAGAATTTTATACTGTCAAGAGCAAGAGTACTTTCTGTTTCTATTAGCCAAAGTAAAGCAAAAGCTAAACACATTTGAAGTGATCATGTTGAGACTTCAGTCCACAAATCCTTGCTTAAAATCCATACTAAGATTTGAAAAGCACATGCTTTTTCATGACTTCTGGGATTCTCATTATCTGAAGGTGATATGTTTTTACAGCTATAGCTGAATCTTGTCTAAAGGCCTCTGGGTTATAACAGGAAGTTCCTCCAATATTTTTTTTCTGGTACTGGAGACTGAACTCAGGACCTTGTGTTTGTGAGGCAGACTTGGTGCCTCTGAGCTAAATCCTGGGCCCTCATCTAGTATTTTGTACTGTAAAACACCCTGAGAGCAGGGAGTGTTTTATTCATCTTTTGTTTTCCAAAAGCACTTGGTTCTTTCCACAAGTAGGAGTTCAATAAAAATTTGTGGAACAAAGGAATTCAATCCTAATCAGTTTCCTTCTTTGTGTCTGCGCAGCCTTAGTGACACTCAAACAGGTAATAAACAAACACAAAAAAACCTCACGAATTAGCCAGGCATGGCTAACTGTAATCCCAGCATATCTAGGTATGCAAGTTTGACTCCAGCCAGAGCAACTCAGCAAGACCCAGGGTCACAAAGGGGAGTGGGCGGTGCTAGGGATGTACCTCAATGCAAAGGCCTTCAGTTCAATCATAAATTCCACAAATAAAACAAACAAAATAAAACAAAAAACAAATCTCCCATCTTACCCCAGCCTAGAGGCTGGTTTTAAGACTTATGACCTGGTATTCAAGCTAAATTCGGGGAGCAAAGAGCTTCCACACAGCCTGAATCTGCTTCCAGAACACAGCAGGGAAGATTACAGTAAAAGTCTTTCAAAAAGGCTGGGGATGGGGGAATGGCCATTTTGTGCATTGATAACTTTAGATCAACAGCAGATGCATCAATTAAGAGGGGATTTGGATAAAGTCAGAGATTTGTCTTATCTATTAGCACGTAATTATCCAATAACACAGCAAGGGCAAAATGTAATATATGAGTTAAAACCAGTAACACCAATGCGACTTGAATTGGTACTCATGTCTACAGCAGCATTTTTCACAACTGTCCAAAGGCGGAAGCAATCCAAACGTTCACTAATAAATAAATAAATAGCATATATACAATAGTGCATGCATATATATATATATATATATATATATAGCCTAAAGGAAATTCTTACACATGCTGCAACACAGATGAACCCTGAAGACATCTGGCCCAGAGAAACATGCTGTTACAAAGGGGCAAACAGTGCATGATTCCACTCATAAGCAGTGGCTAAAATAGTCAAATTTGGAGACAGAAAGTTTTCTTTTTCTTTTTTTTTTGGTACCAGGGATCAAACTCAGGACCTTGTGCTTGCTAGGCAGGCACAATGCCACTGAGCTAAATCCCCAGCCCTGGAGCCAGAAAGTTGTCAGGAGCTGGGGTGGGGAAAGAGGGAATTACTATTTGACTGGTATGGATTTCTGTTTGGGAAGATGAAAACAGTTCTGACACGGATGGCAATGAAGGATACACAGCAATGGGAATGCAATGATGCAAATGAACTGTCACTTAAAATGATCAACATGGTAAATTTTATGTATATTTTACCACAATTTAAAAATAAATTTAAAAGCCAGTAGTATCAATATACAAGATGGGGCATGGCAAAGCTGGCTGGGGAAATGAGCAGAACCTGTCAATTATAAGATCCCAGGACAGTGCCAAATAATTCTCAGGACCCGGATGTGGAACTTCTCGTGGCCCCGAGATGTGGACCGCATAGAAGACCAGACACCACAGAAAACTTGCGATGGTGAATTCCCACGACAGCCTGTGCTGCGTTTCTCAGATGCAGTGTGTATTTTTATTTTTGCTTTTATCTTCTTTTTCTCTTGTTTGGCCCAAGTTTGCTCTGCAGAGCCAGTTTCTCCCACACCCAGTAACCCCGTACTTTTTAAATAAACTTCTGGCACTAGTTTTTGGTTTGTTTCATTCAGTTCTTTGAGGCAAGAAGGACCTTGAATACTTTTGATTTGCGAGCCCTTTCTAAAGAAACTACCCGATAACAGTATCAAAAATGACAGAACTAAATGTAAAGTTATGGTTCAGCAACAACAAAAGGATTCCAGTACAGAATGGAGAAGATCTGGGCTGATGAAACTCAGAGATGGCCCCAGTTGAGAGATGGTGGCTGCCGCAGGTAGATCACTCCTGCTACCCCTCTCCTTCTGGAGCTGTGGCACCAGCGGCTGCGGCATGCTGACTGCTGGCTGTTTGCTGGGGCTGGGAGTCAGCTGTCAGTGGCAGCAGTAACAGTACCAGATGGGTCTCATTATGTAGTTCAGGCTGGCCTTAAACTCATTACATAGCCCGGACTGGCCTTGAACTTACAGCAATCCTCCTGCCTCAGCCTCCTAAATGCTAGGATTACAGGCATGTCCCACCACTCGTGGCAAAATGTGAAACCTTTTGAACACTGACATCATGCCACAGTGGAAAATTCCACACCTGACCCACTGTAAAGAACTATAGTCACAGAACAAGTGCATTGAAAAAATTGTGTAAGGGCCGGGGGTTTAGCTCAGTGGTTCTGCCACCTGCCTCGCAAGCTCAAAGACCTGAGTTTGATTCCCGGTACCAAAAAAAAAAATTGTGTAAGCATGGTACTGGCAAAGAAACAGACCTGAGGACCAGTGGAACAGATTAGAAGATACAGAAACAACTCCAGACATACTCAGCTACCTCATCTTTGACAAATGAGCCAACCATCCTCGCTGGAGGAAAGATAGCCTCTTTAATAAATGGTGTTGGAAAAACTGGATTTCAACCTGCCAAAGATTAAAACTAGACCCTTATCTTTCACCAAGCACTGAATTAAAATCAAAGTGGATTAAAGATCTAAATATTAAAACAGAAACACTAAACTTGCTGGAAGATAAGTTAGGTAGAACACTCGAAGACATTGGCATAGGAAAAGATTTTATGAACAAATCCGCAGTAGCACGGGAACTAGCACAAACAATCAACAACTGGGATCTCAACTTATTAAAAAGCTTCTGCACTGCAAGAGAAACCACCAACAGAGCTAAGAGACAACCTACAATGTGGGGAAAAATTTTTACCAGCTGTTCCTCAGACAAAGTTCTACTACGTAGAATATATAAAGAACTCAAAAAAATCAGACCCTCCAAATATAAAGACCTGATTCAAAAATGGGCATCTGAAATGAACAGACATTTCTCAGATAAACAAGTAAAAGCAGCAAATAAATATATGAAAAAATGTTCAACATCACTGGTGATTCGAGAGATGCAGATGAAAACAACACTGAGATTCCACCTCACCCCAGAAAGAATGGCTGCTATCAAGAAATCAACCAATAACAAATGTTGATGGGGCTGTGTGGACAAAGGAATCCTTCTCCATTGTTGGTGGAAGTGCAGACTGGTGCAACTACTGTGGAAATCAGTATGGAGATACCTCAAAAAACTACGATTAGAGGTCCCATTTGACCCAGCTATTCCTCTGCTGGGTATCTTTCCAAAAGAATTAAAACAATCATATATGCTCACCCATGTTTATAGAGGCAGTTTGTGATAGCTAAAACTTGGCAACAGTCCAAATGCCCATCAACTGGAGACTGGATAAAGAAAATGTGGTTTTTCTATAAAATGGAGTACTACTCAGCCATAAAGAATGAGAAACTACAGATATTTATAGCTAAATGGATGCACACTGAGGCGATACTCTTTAAGTGAAATAATAGGACACATGTGTAAATAGTGAATAGTTTCTCTGGTGTGAAAAACAAAGTGTAAATAAGGTTCAAATGGTATAACTGATAATGTGAAATAGGAAGAAAAGGTCTAAAGGAGTAGGGGAAGTGGGAAGGATAGGGGAAGGAAAGAAGGGAAAAGAAAAAATATGATAAAAGGAAAAAATGGAAACAAAGTCTTTGTAAATAGGGAAGGGTGAAGGTGGTGAAGGGAGGGCACGGAAATGGAGAAAAAATAAGAACTAAGATACATCATGTAAAGGTACAAGATCCCAACAATGAATGTAATTGTACTGTATACCTAAAATGTACCAATAAACTTAATGGAAAAAAAAAAAAGAAACTCAGAGATGGAGGCAAAAGAGGGTAAGACTAATGGGTAAAATCAACAAGGGGTAAAACACCTGGCTCCAAATAAGAAAACCTATACAACAACCCAGGTGACTAATGACACAGGCCATCCTGTGAAGCTGTGTGCTCCCAGGCTCTAGACACACATCCTGCCTGGGACTGTCCAGGAAGAGACCGAGAAAGGGTGGGAGGCCGAGTTGGGTAGCTGGCAAGGGCTTCCAGCTACCTCTCCTTGGGAAGGTGCACTTATGCAACCTCTGCATGGGATGGATGCTGGCTAATGTGTACTAACTTCCTTGCATGAGCTAATGGGAGGGGAGGGATGGGGAAAAATAAGTAAAGACTTTAATAGTACTTCTTCTTCAAAATAACTTGGCTTTATCAAGCTGGGTATGATGGTGCATGCCAGCAATTCCAGCACTCAGGAGGTTGAGGCAAGGGGATCACCAAGAGTTTGAGGCCAGCCTGAATACATAGTGAGACCCTGTCTTACCCTCCTCCTACAAAAAAGAAAACTGCCTTTATGGAAGAAAGCAGAGGCTGGGTATGGTGGCACACATAGTAGTCCCGGCTATTTAGTAGGCTGAGGCAGGAGGATCCTTGAACCTGAAAGTTTGAGACTAGCCTGGGTGATAGTGATTCCATCTCAGAAAACAGAACAAAACAAAACAAAAACAAAGCAAGGCAGGAAGTGGAGAATGAAAGATCTACTGATGGCTGAGTGGAGTATTTCTCTGGTTATTTATTTTTCCTTGAATGTAAGGTCTTCTGGTGTCCACATCTCATCACCTGGTCCCCTCAGCCCCATTTCAAGTCTGGTCATAGGGAGGGGCAGAATCGATGTCCCTTAAACTGGACAATAACATGGGTTTCTTTGTGTGAAAATCACAAAGAATTGGAAATATTTTTCTAACAAGTAAGGAGTCTCCTAGTTATGAAAGGTTAGCAACTCAAGGAAAAACAATCAGTCAACAGGCTCACAAAAGTTTAAAAAAGCCACTTAGGGGCCGGGATTTAGCTCAGTGGTTTTGCCACCTGCTGTGCAAGTGCAAGGACCCAAGTTGGATTCCCGGCACCAAAAAAAAAAAACCCCCCCAAAAAAATCCACTTAGCTTAGGAGGACAAAAAGTTTAACTAGTTGCTTTTTTGAATTAATAACTAGAAATATACAATTTCATTATTTATCAAGAATAAGAGGGTTATTATGTTCAAAGATTTTCATGATAATTCATAGGCAGTACTAGTATTTACAATAGCTGAAAAGTCAAATATCTGTCAACTGGTAACAGGATAAAATATATGTGATATATGTCTATACAACTATTCAGTAACATAAAGGAAAGAAGTGTTGATATATGCTACAACCCAGTCAAACCTCAAAAATACTAAGTGCCAATGACCACACACTAATTATTTCATTTAAATGAGTCTAAAAAAGGCAAACTGAGACATAAAGTGGATCAGTGGTTGCCAGGGGCTGGGAATTAACTACAGAGGGGGCACAAGGGATCATGCTGTGGAGATGGAAATGTTCTAAAACTACATTTAGTGATGGCTGCACAACTTGATAAATTTACTAAAAAGATCTGAACTATACACTTAAATGGGTGAACTTCAAAATTGTAGCTCGGTTAAGTTCTTTAAAAAAAGGAGAGTAAGGGCCAGGGATTTAGCTCAGTGGTTCCACTGGCTGCCTTGCAAGTGCAAGGTCCCGAGTTCGATCCCCGGTACCAAAAAAAAAGAAGAGTAAGAGGTTTGCTTTAAATACATAATATTTCCTTTGAAGGGGAAAAAGGGACATTTAGGATAAAGGAAGAAAAGGAGATGGCGGGACTCATCAAGGTTTACAAAAGAGAAGACGGAGACAAGAAAGCAGGCTTAGGATAGGCTGCCAAAAAGATGTGAAGGCCATCGTTTGGAGTTGCATGTACACAACAATGGTCAGAAAGTGGGGTGGTGGGGCCCTTTTGCTGTGGGATGTCTTCCCCACTTGGCCCAGGTCTGCATACTGGATACCTGGCATGGCAGATGCCGTTTCCACCCTCTGCTCTGAATGAGGGAGGAGGCAATACGGTGTAGGCGGCTTATAAGGGAGTTTACATAGAAATTCAAGCTGGAGAAACAAATGGGTGCAAGAGAAAAATCTTTACACACAAATAGCATCATATGTTTGACTTTAAAAGGCATGGGGAAGTATTAGTACATGGAAAGCTGTCACTTGTTACAGTCAAAGAAAAACAGATGGTGCACATAAGAAACCACTGTTGTCGAAACTCTATTCTTCTCAGTGCTTCACAACCTGCTGCCCACCTCTCCAGTTAGTTCAAGAACTTCCCTGGCCAAGCTTCATGGTAAGTGTTCTTTCCTCTTTTTAATACTCCTTCCATTGGGAGGTAACAAGGAGACGACAGATGAGGTTTGAGACAAGGGACCATGGTCTATATACAGAAGAACTGTGAAGAGTGTGTCTGTCTTGGTTGGCCCAGACACAATGGCTTCAACACTGGAAATTCATTCTCTTATGGTTGTGCTGGCTGAACTCAGGCTGGCTTTTGCTGAGGGCTCCCTCTGTGGCTTGCAGGAGGCCACCTTCTCAATGTATCCTCACAGGAGAGGCTGTGAGCTCTCTGGCATTCCCACAAGGACACAAATGCCTCACAACCTCACCTAAATCCAACTAGTTTCCAAAGGCCCCATCTCCAAGACCATCACATTGGGAGCCTGGACCTCAGCACTCATGTGATGTGTGTGTGTGTAGGCAGGGACTGTGCTGGGGGCACAGCAATGTTCTAGACAGGTGAGGGCAAAGTTCTTCTGTAAGGGACTCTAGAGTGTGAATATTTAAGTGGAGAACCACATGTGGGTTTATTCATCTATTCATTTTTTTTTTTCTTATACTTTAAAGATGTATGGGCCGGGGATTTAGCTCAGTGGTTCTGCCACCTGCTGCACAAGCACAAGGACCCGAGTTCGATCCCCAGTACCAAAAAACAAAACAAAAACAGAACAAAAACAAAACCAAATAAAGATGTAACAATTTTTTTTTTTTTGGTACCGGGGATTAAACTCGGGTCCTTGCAGGCGTCAAAACCACTGAGCTAAATCCCCGGCCCAAGATGTAACAATTTGATGACAGATCGCAGGCTTGCTCCAGACTCATGTGAGCCCCCCTTTCCCATCCCTGTGACCTCATTCCACACAGGTGTCTGTCTTTAGCCTTTCTCTGACAGCCTGCATGTGTGTGATGGGAAGGGAAGTCTGTATACATTCATTTCTTAGTGAGGGGGATACATTTCAAGAACAGTGGCATTAGGTGATCTCATCGTTGTGTGAACATCGTAGTGTACTTACACAAGCCTCAATGACAGAGCTTAGTACACACCTGGTGTATGTAAGTGTGCATGCTACACTTAGAAGATGGGCAGCACAGCTGGTGTGTTCACACCAGCATCACTACATGTGATGTGCTGCAATGTTACGACGGGTACCTAGGAAATAGGAACTTTCCAACTCAATATAATTTTATTTTATAATCTTACTGGACCCATGTTGAATGGCCCACTGTTGAGTGGAAATGTTGCCATGTGGCAATGTATTTACACCAATGTACAAGTTGGAATAAGGAAGTACCCTTGTAAGTACATACACACAGGTTCTTCATATCATACCATCTTACAATCTCAGTAATTTCTTTGTGTTTGTTTTGAGTGTGTAAAATATACCTACCAAAGTTACCATTTTAACCATTTTTAAGTATATGATTTGTTATCAAATACACTCACCATATTGTGCAAACCATCACCACTCTGCATTTCCAGAACTATTCTATCATCTCAAACAGAAACTCTGCACCAATTAAGCCGCAGTGTCCCATCTGCACACCCCCTCCTGTAACCACTACTCTACTATCTGTTTCTAGGATTTGCTTATTCTGGATACCTTATAAAAGCCTGTGCCAGGCTTATTTCATTTAGCATAATGCTGTAGCACGTATCAGAATTTCCTTCCTTTTTAGGATTGAATACTATTCCATTGTGTATAAACCACATTTTAAGAATTCATGTGTTGGGACACTTGGGTTGTTCCCACCTTTCTGACCATTATGAACAGTGTTGCTATGGACACTGTGCACAAGTACAGTGCTATGTCTGAGTATCTCTTCCACTTCTGGGTATATATTTCGGAGAAGAACTGTTGTCATAAGGTAATTCTATACTTAGCTTTTTTTTTTTTTTGGTACTGGGGATCGAACTCGGGTCCTTGCACAGCAGTATACTTAGCTTTTTCAGAAACTGTCAAGCTGTTTTCCACAATGGCTACAAAATTTACATTCTTACCAACAATGCACAAGAGTTCCACTTTCTCTACTGGTTATTTGCTGTGTTTTGTTTTGTTTAAATAATAAGCATTCTAGGCCAGGAATTTAGCTCAGTGGTTCTGCTGCCTGCCTTGAGAGCACAAGGTTCCAAGTTTGATCCCTGGTACCAAAAAAAAAAAAAAAAAAAAAGAAAAGAAAAGAGAAGAAATACTCTCATTTCCCAAGAGAGATCATGTAAAAGTACAAATTTCCAATGATGAATGCCATATTGTATACCTAAAATGTACCAATAAAATTAATTTAAAAAATAATAAGCATTCTAATAATAAAGTTGTACCTCACTGTGGCTTTGATTTGCATTTCCCATACTAAGTATCTACTCTTGTGCTTATTGGCACACATATATCTTCTTTAGAGAAGTAAGTATCTATTCAAGTTCTTTGCTGTTTTGAACTGTGTTTTTAAGTAATTTCTTTTTAATAAATTATGAAGGCAACAGCAATAAAAATTATTATACCTAATACTTACTGAACTATTACTATATGCCAAACATTTTCTTGCATTTATTATTTCATGAATCCCCATTTCGAAGATGAGGAATGTGACACAGAATCTGAACCCAGGCCTGTGCCCCTAAACCTTGAATAGTTCTGCTTGGCTTTCTTGTGTTTCGGCAACCCTCCCTTGTGGCATAGGGACAACAACTCTCTTCTGAAACTGGGCACATTCTGAAGAAACTTTATACAAGAGGACACTGGAGAACAGATAAGATAAACATAACTGTCTTCTATCATGTAATGCTAACATGTACTAGTAAAAATTTTAAAAATAAAATAAAAAAATAAAGCCAGAAAGTCTCCAATAAATGTAGCCCACCTGACAGAATACAGAATGGGATTTAGATACTAAAGGAACTGAGCTTCCGGAAAAGGCTTACCAAAAAGGACTGAGTAAAGAACAAAAACTTACAGGATTCTGGTATCCAGAGGTATCTGTAGTATGCCCAAGAAATGACTTCTATTTGTGAATCAAATGACCAAACAGAGAATCCAACATAAGAACTTGAAACAAACTCTGGTGAATTCCTAAAATTAATGTGAATCTTTTTCAGTGAACTTTGTTTTGCAAATCATCTTCATTTTTTGTTTCAGCCCTGTTTTACTTTCTGGATTTAACATATTGCAGACTCCTCAAGATCCTACTCAAAAGTTTGTTTCTCTTTTCTATCTCTTTTATGCAGAAATTAAAATACAAAAACTATAGCCAGGTGTGGCAGTGCACACCTGGAATCCCAGCACTAGGAAGGCCCAGGCAAGAGGACTGCTTCGGAAGAGACAATAGAAGGAAAAAATGGAAACAAAGCTTTTGTACATAGGGAGGGGAAGGGACTCACAGAGAAGGGGAGAATGGGAAAAAAGGCAGAATGTATCATGTACAAGTACAAATCCTCTACAATGAGTGTTATCATCATGTATGCCTAAAATATAAAAAGCAAAAAACAAAAAGGAGGATCGTTGCCAGTTTAAGGCCAGCCTGAACTACAGAAAGACCCTGTTTCAAAAAACAGACAAAGGAGATTTTAATTCCAAATAAAAAGGAAATTAGAAAAAAGAAAGAATGGAATACTTTTACTAGGCAAGCTTTGGTTTTCCAAAGAAGGGATGACCTGAAACACCTCAACCATGTCTCTGGGCAGGTATCAAGATTTTCCTAATTTTATCTCTTTCTCCTCCCCCACATGGAGGAATCTGTATGAGGGCTACAACTACAGATGGTGATAGCCTGGAGGCCAAGGTCATGGGGAGGTGGTGAAGGTCAGGGGTTATGCACCGACTTGTACCAGAGGCCTGGCAGTTGAGGAGGCAGGTGGTGAGGGAGAGGTACGGGTGATGGGTGGGAGAGATGACGAGTGGTTGGGAGTACAGGGAGTAAATAAGGAAACTAACTGAGCAAATAACTCAGTATGTTAAGAAAAATGAGCTTCTTGCTACTGAAAGAGATATTTAAAAACATGTAAGGGAGAAAGCTAGAAAAAATACAGGTATCAGACTACAACTGGAATCAGTATGAAGTCATGATTTATATATATGTGCACATATTGGCACATAATATAGTTATGGAAGTAACTGCTACATGTATACACATGTCAGTACCTATACATACACGCACGCCATACTTTTCTCTACTGAAAAGTTCTTGAAGTAATGGCATCTCAGTAGCAATGAGGACCTCAATTAATCAGATCTTGGTTCCTAAATACCATAATCCACTAAAAGGTACCAGGGTTCCTTTGCAAAATGACTGATTCCAAGGCTGGGATACAGACAATATAAGATGTGTCCAGAAATCTGTTTGATATAGCTGGGTGTGGTTGTGCATGCCTGTAATCCCAGCACTGGGGGGCAGGAGGATCATTGTGAGTTCAAGGTGAGCCTGGACTACATAGTGAGCTAAGGCCAACCTGAACTGCCTAGTGAGACTTTGTCTCCAAAAAAAAAAAAAAAAAAAAAAATCCATCGAATTATATGGAAATCTATTAGTCTGAATTGATATAAATTAAATCGAGGGGAAAGTTATTATTTATAGTGGGATTGCCAATATGAATGAAAGAAAATGACAATCACTTAACCAGGTTAAATCTCATTAACCATCACAGCAGGGACTGACACAGGCAGCAGTCATTCCTGAAAAACTCATTAACAACAGGGAAACGGTGAGAAGAGCATGGCACTATTTCTATAGCATTCTTGCCAAGAACACATGGCTGAAACTAGTTATGAGGCGACCCTGGGTGGATCCAGGTTAAGGATCACCCTACAAAATATACTCTAAAACTGCCAGGGACACGAGGGAGTGGGCATGACTGAGGAGCCAGAAGAGGCCCTGACACGGAAATTTACTCCATGTGTGACAGGAATGCCACTGAGTCATGAGTCTCCTTCTCCTATGTATCCTTGTATTTAGCACAGCACTGCAGCACAGAAGATACTAAATTTTATTTTATTTTATTTTCATTTGTTTTTGTTTTGGTACCAGGGATAGAAGATACTAAATTTTAAATATCTCATTCCTGAAGGGAAAAAAAAAAATGGCACTGCCTGGACAGTGAGAGAAATATGGCACTGCCTGGACAGTGAGAGAAATGTGACTGGGATCTGTGGACTGGGTGGCAGTGTTGGACTAGGGCTGACTTGCTGATTTCAAGGGCTGCATGCAGGTGACAAATGGCTGGAACTCAAACTGTAGTATTTAAAGGGAAAAGGACACCATGTACAGCTTGCTCAAAAGGTTCCAAAAACAATAATGGGCACATAAAACAGAAAGCGGGAGATGGAATGCATGCAGTAAAATGTCAATAGTCTGAGAATCTGAGTGTGGGAAATATGACAGTTCTTTGTATTGTTCTGGCAACTTTTCTGGAAGTTTGAAATTATTTCAAAATAAATGATCTTTTAAAAAATCACCTAAATATGAAACAACCACTTTGAGGATAACATTAGAAGTGGGTACAACAAATCATGCGTTTTCTACACATACTGTTTTAAGATGGGAGGCCTCAGAATGTGTTGGAGGAAGTGGACTATGTAACCCTAAAGAAGAAAACAATGGGCCGGGGATTTGGTTCAGTAGTGCTGTGCCTGCCTCATAAGTGCAATGCTCTGAGTTCAATCCCCAGTACCAAAACAAAAAACAAACACCACCCCCCCAAAACCCCACATTTACAACAGAACATTATCAATGAGGGCACACTAACAGAGGGTAACTTGAGAGGGACTAACAGATGCAATACTGACCCCCATCTTAGCATAAATACTCTAAGGGGAGGGCCACAAACTTACTTTGAAGAAAGGCTAGCTTATTTAAAACATAAAATCAAATTCTTAATCCATGCTTTAGATTAGGAAAATAATCATGATTAAGATAATGATAGTTCCCATTAGCAGGGCTAATTATTCTTTAAGTAGGATAAAAGTAATTATGTATAAATTTTCACCAGCTACCAAGAAACTATTTTAGTAACTATAAAGAACTTTTCAGCCTTTTGGCTAAGATCAAGTGTAAAGAGCTTTTCATTTCTATGTGAAAAGTCAGTTATATCTGTTATAAACCTCAAAACATGTAAGACCTCAAAACATATGTATAGAAATTTGTCACTAAAGATTTGGAAAAATACCAGGTTACAGTAATGCTAATATGCAGCACGCACTTATCGGGCACTTAATAAGTGTCATGTACTGTTCTAAGTGACTTGTAGGTGTTAACTCCCAGAATCCTCTAGACCACCCTAGAAAGGTTCACAACTGGGCCTGGAGACTGGCATAGTTCCTTAGGACCTGGAATGGTGCCATCCCTCCACTGGGGCAACTAAGGCAAGACAAGCGGTCACAGCATTATCAGTTACCATCAGTGCTCACCAGTTATCCCTCTGTATGGTACTTCTGCCTGCTTGAATCTGCTTTACTTGTACCAGGCTGGAAGCCCGTTAGGGTAGTGGCCATGTGTTCTCTTAGCTCAAATGACGTATTTGTTGAATGAAGAAGAATGAAGAGACAACAGATGGAGACCTGTCTGCTGTCCAAGTCTGGGCCTTCTCTGATCTGACCAGAATGGACTTGGGGGAGGGCAGCTCCTAGCGAGACCAAGGCCACTGGCTCCAGTGCTGGTGCCTGGTTGGTGATGTCAGCGGAGGACTTCCAGGACAATTCTGATGACAATCTTGGACCTTTCTCTAACTTGATTAACAAAAATGCAACTGTTGATTGAGCAAAATGATTGAACAAAAATGCAACTGTTATCTATTTAAAACTTCAAGAATTTCATCCTTGATAAGATACTGAAATGCAGTGGTTTAAAAAAGATGTTTGAATTATTAATCTTTTTATATGACAATTTCATGTCAAAAGAATGCTTTATGATCTGTATTTATTAAATCCATGACAGGATACACGGCAAACAAATCAGAATATATTGTTCCTTTTCTATGGAAAATGTGGGTTATACAATGAAAATATTAATATTTATCTTCTTTAGAGGAGAGAAAAATGTACCTTATCTACACAGATTTTTAAAAAAATCCTACAGTGACAAAGAAAACTGGTTAAAAAATTCTTACCATTACAACACAGTAACTAAGGACTATTTTTTTATGTAGATGAGGGCTTTGGTCCACCAAAACAAGTCTTTGTCATGAAATTACCTTTCTTGAACATGCAACAAGAAAAACAAGTAACATGCAGTCACCAAAAAATGCACGATCAATTCTGCGCTTATGACAAAGCTAGACATGCAGATCTTAATATTAAAATGTTCCCATGAGTCCAATGTGGTGCTTACTATGTGTTCCTGAAGCGGCTATCTGGTCCCTGCAGTTGGCCCCTTCTCCAATCAAGTGCAACTTGGGAATGAAACAGATCTTTAGACTTCTGGCCTGTGCATTCTGGGACAAGTTACTTATCCTCTTTGAACCTCTGCTTCCTCACATGTGCACTGGAGATACCTGCCTTGGTATGGTTGTTGTAGGATTAGAAAAATCAAACTGCTTAGCAAAGTACTTTCCATTTAATAGACAGCAGTTACTATTATTATTCCATGAAAGGAAAAATTCAATTCACTATTTTCCAAGCTCCTACTACCTGTGCTAGTTACTGCTGGAACTCATATATATATTCTAGCACTGTCTCTTAGGCTTAATTATCAAGAAAATGTTCCGTGTTACTGTTGCTTTCTTTGGGGTGCTTTGCTTAAATATTGTTAAGAGATGCTGCCTCTCCTTCTCCTTGAAGGGCAATACACATATACTGACTCTGGGATGTCTAAAGATTTCTTCCATGGGCCAGGGATTTAGCTCAGTGGTTCTGCCGCTTGCCTCACAAGCGCAAGGTCCCGAGTTCAATCCCCGGTACCAAAAAAAAAGATTTCTTCCAATATTCTTCCCTAGTCCTGTTTGAGTCTCTTACTGTAAAGAACACGTTATTAGCTGACAACCTTTCATGTAACTATCAACCCATGCCAAGGACAAGGGTTGCAACAAATGGGGTCACATTTAGTCAACTTGACCACAGATATCTAATCCAGTCTAAGTATTCTAAGAAGCAATATTTCTTTAACTACAGCAACAATAGCCCACAGAACTGTGTTCCCAGCAACAGGTTACTGTGGCCCCAAGGGAAGAGCTGGGGCATACTTACTGCCCAGTCTGTCCCCTAAATCTCCAAATGCAAAATCCTACTGTGTTCCCCAAACATTCTAGAGGGGGTTTATTACTGTCAGATGTGTAACTGAATGTAGAAAGAAAATGCTGGGTGTAGTGGTGCACACTTGTAATCCCAGCTACTTGGGAAGCTGAGGCAGGGACATCCAGCAAGTTCAAGGCCAGCCTGAGCAATGCAATGAGACCCTGTCTCAAAAAATTGTTTTGGATATTTTTCTTTTTGAGACAGGATCTCAATATGTAGTTAAAGCTGGTCATGAACTCACTATTTAGCCTAGGCTATTCTTGAACTTGGAACAATCCTCCGGCCTCAGCCTCCCCTGGGATTCCAGGCATATGCCACTACGCCCAGAAACTTTGTCTCAAAAAAAAAAAAAAAAAAAAAACGGCTAGGGATGTAGCTCAGTGGTAGAGCACTTGCCTAGCATGTGTGCACATGTGAGGCTCTGGGTTCCATTCACAGTACCGCACACACAGAAAAGGTAACATATATACATTATAAAATGGTTCTTTTTGTAACTAAAAATTTCATAAGACAAAAATAAAAACATAAAGCCTATAAACATCACTTCCTGGAACAGGAAAATCAATAGTAACCACTGGTTCCAGTTCAAGGATATTCTGTTTGGACTTATACAGTGATTTAAAAATATTTGAGCCAGTGCCAGGGATTTAGCTCAGTGGTTTTGCCGCCTGCCTTGCAAGTGCAAGGACCTGAGTTTGATCTCTGGTACCAACCCCCGCCCCCTCAAATACAAAACAAAACAAAATTGGGAGATCACACATTTTAAAAGTTGGGATTTCTGCCTTTTCTTTAAATATTCTGGCCAATGCTAGACTAGCTGGCAATGATTAGCTGTGGCACAGCAGCTGCTCTGAGGTGCCCTGTACCCTATAGCCCCCATGTCTTCCCTGAACTGTCTTCTACAACCCACCTAGGGGACAGACCTCTGCTGCCAGTTGATAACCTCTGCTACTGATGGCAAAGTGCTACTACACAAATGTAATGTGACACACCTGAAAAATGCCTAGGTTTAAAAAACTATCAAGTGTTATAAAAATGTGATTAATTTTTACACTTGGGGCTATGAATGTACTTTTTTTAAAGGCAATAACCTCAAGAGAAGATTCCATGTGCCTAACCCAGTAAGACAGTACCAATGCAGAAGGCAAAAGACATACACAATTTTCAAGTTTTGAGTTATTCTGGTAATAAGCCAGAGCAAAAGGAGGTAAAAGTAAAAATTTATCCTACTAAAATCAAACACGATAGCACTCTGAAGAAAACAAAAGCTACAACTCTGTCATGTATCACGCCTAATAATTCGTTTTTCTCCTCTACAGGTAAAGCATGCTCTGTGCATGCACACACACACACATCCACACATGGACACCAAGTCACGTCTTACAATGTCCAGAAGGGAACTGGGGCTCTACTCCAGACTTGAGAAGGCTCCTCTCTGGAAAATGCAGACAACTTAGAAATTACTTTGTTTTTTTATGATATACCACAGCTTACAGTGAGAGCTTCTAAAGATGGGAACTTCTGATATAGGTAAGTAAATAACACTGAACCTTTCCTCTGAAGAAACGGAAACTATCTATCTATCTATCTATCCATCCATCTAACTACCTATCTCACAAGAGCACAGAGATGGGGATGACTTCTTCAGGTTCCCCTTTGGGAAGATTCTGAATGAGACCAGTTACCTGACTGCATTCACCATGCAGGGCAACCATCAGGAGGTGGAAGTTATCAGTATCCTTGTCAGGTTTATGCATTCTCTTGTTTGCAGTGCTAGAGCTTGAACCCAGGGAAGTACTGTGCCATTTAGTTATACCCCCAGTTCAAGTTTACAGGTTTATCCATTTTTAGTCAAAACAACCTGATATTTCATACTCACGCTTCACAATAAATTTTGAAAAAGCTACAGTATATAAAGGACCACTTTGGAAAGAAGTTACGTAATAAGAGAGTTTTCTTCTTCCTCCCACATATTAAAAGTTTTCAAATGAATATTAATCAGTGCTTTAAAAATGCTTCTCATTGTACTGTGGCACACATCTGTTTAAAAGCAGTTTATACGTAATAACTTTTAACTTTTCTTGGCTTTGCTGATATATTTTAGCAATGCTCACGATGCATGCCAATCACCTCACTCTTACAGTGGGAAACCAGATTCTTCAAACTCATCAAGATAATATGATGACTGTACTCCTATGACACTATTTAACTCAAAATGGAGAGAAATGTGACATGGTCCTCAAGCAGGGAGAACCAGGGACATGCTGTCACGGTGAACCCAGAGTAGAGGCCAGGATGCAGGCTCTGAAAGGTGAGGCCCATATGACCTCCTGACTCTCCATTTGGTGAGACACTGCCATCTCCCATTGGATGAAGAGAGGATCGTCAATTTCACTTCCCACACCTGCTATCAGGATTTGTCTACAGTTAAAAAGTCCCTGATATAAAGAACACAGCATGCCAAGGTGATCTTATACACTGTCTTTGACTTGATTCTTTAAAAAAATATATGCATTCACATACACATATTACCACTTACATCTAAAATGTCCCCCATAAACTCATGTGCTTGGAGGTGGGGCCTGGATGGAGGGGGAAGGTCACTGGGGGCGTGAGCTGGAAGGGTGTGTTCTTGTCCCTAACTAACCATGGATTGAATCTGGAAACTGTAACCCAAATTAAACCCCTCCTCCTTTAAATTGTGGATGTTGGGTATTTCATTTCAGCAACAGGAAAGCTGAACAATACAACATATAAAAAAAAAAAAAAGAAAAACTAATTGAAATGAGAATGGTAAATAAAGTCACAATGAGTAGCTAGAGCTGTGCTGTTCGATATGGTAACCTTCAGTCGTGTGTGGCTCTTTAAAATTAACATGCACTTCCTTAGTCATGTCAATTGCACTTCCAGTGTTCAGTGTGTGGACAGAGGGTTAGCAGCTATTGTATTAACAACTCACACATACATACAACATCTCTGCCATCACTGAGTCCAACTGGACAATGCTGGGGACAGAGAAAACCCACTAAAGGAAACTGGAAGAAAAATGTTGGTAACTATTATCTTTCTATTCCTGTATAGTACTAAAATATTTTTTTTGGTACCAGGAATCGAACTCGGGTCCTTGCGCTTGTGCAGCAGGCGGCAAAACCACTGAGCTAAATCCCCGGCCCTAGTACTAAAATATTTACTTTCATAAACTTGAAATAGTCTAAATAAGCATCTCAATCCATTTCACTTTGAAAGCATGGATAAAAGCTGGTTTGAAGGCTGGGATTCACTAATGACTCTCCACTGACAATATAACTTGTAGGCAGTTTCATGACACAGAGCTTTGTTTCTGTGTGTTATTCCTGAATTCAAGCAGTGACATTAAAACTAAAGCTGGAACCACTCAGCTTCCAGCCCATAAATCTCATGTGCTTATTTGGGAAACTATTATTTTAATCCCAAGGTAACATTTCTTTTTCTTCCTTCACTCTCCTTACTTTTACATGACAGTTCCCTAATGTCCAAAGTCAAACAGCTCTGTCAATCCTTGACTGCACACAACCAGATCTGGCCCTCACTACAAGGAGGAAAATGCCTACTACTGGAAAGAAGCAACAATGCATATATTAAGTTACTAGCTGTAAACATTCTGCTTGAAGGGGACGTGTTCCAACAAGAACCTTCTTTGTAAGAAATTTCATTATCAAAGATAGGAGCAACATAGGAGACTTCAATGATGCATCCAGAACATCAATTACATTGGAAAGGGATTAATATAATATTTTTAAAAACTAAAATGCAAAATATACCAAAACCTCTAAAACCTCCAAGTTCCCAAGCCAGAGGAAAGGAAGAAGCTGATTATCCTTCAAGCCGGAAAGGACTAGACAATTATCAGGGCAGTATGGAATGCTAGAGGCTAAGAAAGGCCTGGGTCTGGGTCCTAGAGGAACTTCTGACACTTTGAACTGGAGCTGGCAGTGCAAGCCCTTCCTGCCAGAGCGTAACTTCTCAAAATGAAGACAACTGTGTAGCCTTCCAAAAAATTTGCCTGGTGTAACTGCCCCTTCTCAAGCTGAAACTGACAACAGGGAATGGTATATGTCAGACTTTAACTCCCAGGGTGAAAGGGCAAAAGAAAATGCCCTGAGAAGCTTCTGTTTGTGGGGGCAGAGTCACCACAATGAGGAAGATGCAGGGTGGAGCGGAAGCGTCCAGAGCACAAAAAGATTAATGTTAAGGACAACGTAACCAATTTCCTGATTTTGCTGAGCTTGGAATCTATTTAACTGTAAACTGACAAAGACAGTCTAGGCCCTGTGGTGATGTTGGCTTCCACAGTTTAAGACGAATGTTTTTTCTTTTAAAAAATTTTACACCCAAGTCACTTAATTATCATGAAAAAATATCTAGTGGAATTTTCCAAGGGCTAAAAAGAAGCTAAAACAGCAGGAGAAAGGAAATATGGAAAAGTGAATCTTTATTGGGCCAGGGATTTAGCTCAGTGGTTTTGCTGCCTGCTGCGCAAGCGCAAGGACACGAGTTCGATCCCCGGTACCAAAAAAAAAAAAGTGAATCTTTATTGAACTTAACATATCTAAATGTTTTTCAATGTTTTGAAATACAATGGACAAGCAGAAAAACACTGAGAGAAAAGTAGACATTTTGATTTTGCCAAAATCACTGATACTAAAGTAGAGGTAATAGCAAAAGGAATCAACCATCTGGCAACCAGATAAGTAACACAATCCCTAAGTGGCCATGATTAACAGATGTGGAAATGACACTCTAGCGTACACGGCTGCATTTGCTTAAGTGCTGCCTAAAATTTTACAGTGTTTGATTAACAATCCAATAATGAAGTTTTTCTACCTTTAGGAGTGGTGCTAATTTTATAAGTGAAGGTGATGTAAATCCACCTACAGAAATACTTAAAATAGAAAGTAAGAAACAGGATGGAGAATTTTAGACATTCAGCTTTCAAGGGGAATCAAGGGATAGACAGTGTGTGTCTCCGCATGGCCTCTGCTAACTGGGATGGAATGTCACTGTTGAAAGGGCACAGGGGTTAGGGGACAGAGGGTATGGCCTCTGGTCTAGGCAAGGCACCCAGGAGACAATGATGTGCCTTACACACAGCATCACATTTCCTCACTGAGTGATGGACGTAAGAAGGTGCCCTTCTGCCTCACCATACCATCCTCATAGATGGCGCATACTAGGAAGACCACACATGGCCACCAGGGACACAGAGCCACAAGACAGATGCTAACAAATGAAGCAACCTCGAGAGGGAAAGAACATGAGCACACCATGAGCCTAGCCACAGGACCAAGAAGGCAGAAAACCCCAGGTACAACCAAAGCAGGGAACAAGAATGGGGGGTTAGGACATGAGTTTATCTAGTGTTTTGGCTTCCACAAGAGGAAAGCTGAAAGAAAGAAAATGGTGCCCCATCCATCAGGAAAGTGGCATTTTGTCCCACTGCACTCCCTTTGTGAGGGATTTCAGAAGCTGCCGTGCGAAGTTTTGCATGCCACAGACCTTCATTTCTAAATACTGCCACCTTGTTTTCATATATCCTTGTCATTTTCTTCACAAAAACTCTGTGATACAGCAGGCAGGGCAGATATTAGTATTATCATTTTAAAAATGGGAGAAGCAAGGCTCAGAAAGTTGAAGTGCTTTGCCTAAGCTACAAGGTAAGTGTCAAAGTCAGACCTCATCATCTCCTCATGGGAATAATGAGTACTGAGCCTCCATGGTCTGTGCCACTGAGTTCTAATTACCTACAGAGTAATAAATTGTTCGGGATGAGTAACATTCTTAGAGGTCCCAGAAACACAGGCCTGCACAGCACTTCCTTGGGTGAAGCCACCTGTACAATTTCCTGGTGGCAGTGCTGGGTTGTATAAAGTGTGTGGCAGCCAGCAAAGCATTCCCAGCAGCCGTGCCCTGTTTCGAGGCAGCTGGACTCCTGATGCCTCTCGCTTACAAACAAAGGACAGTCTTGTTTCTTTGGTGCCAACAGTCAGATTTCGGATCTCAGCCTTAAAGCTGAGCCCCTTAAATTTCATCTTCAGTTCATCAGCAATGATACTAGATTCTGAAGCAGGTACTCCACTGGAACTTTACTTAGCAGTTTAAGGGAACTCCAAGGCTTTCATTCTTGAAGAATGAAATAATGGCTCTTGCTCTGGAGAAAGAAAGAAGTGCTGAGATTTGGTTAGCCTTCGAGTAAACTAATAGGAGAGTGAAGCAATTTCAAGATGAGGAAGTCAAACAAAAATGACAGCACAATATACAGATATCTTTAGGACATTTAAAAAACTTTAGAATTCATGAAATTATCAGAATACAGATTCCCTGAAAAATACAGACATTATCTATCAAGTGCAGAGTGGGACTGCTGAAAAATTCTGGTCCTAGTCTTTAAACCCCAATCTGAAAAACAGTCTTGAAGTTTTGAGGAGGAAGGCTAATTAATCAGATTCATCCCAGACCCACTTGAGCAGTGAAAAAACAGAAGCAGAGTACTGCAAGAAACACAGCACTGACAGAAGTTCCACAACCGATGCATACACTTGATGTGTAACTGCTTTCCCAGGAGAATCCTAGCTCAATATGCACACGACATGGTGGAACTACAGACACCCCTGGAACTGCCCATTCCATAGGGCAGTGAGAACAGGCAGCACAAGGAAAATGAGGACATGTTTACATCACGTTTTCAAGAGGCAAGAAGAAGGTAGCACAGGTGGTTTGGGAAGTCCCTTGATTCAGAAATCCAACTCCAACTCTGCTTTTGCTGGGTGTGATAGAACGGTTGCTTAGGGAATTTCTAAATCCTAAGGGAGGCTAAAACCCAACTGCAAGGATGGTGGTCAAGAACAAACCAGAAAGTCCCCTGCCAACTGTAATACATGAAACAAACGACACAATCAGTATGATTATAAAGAGCTGGAGGTTTCTGTCCTGAACACTGATTGCAAGATTTTTTAAGTATCTTGTTGAGTGGCAAGAATGGTGGCAGACTAAGTGTCACAAGGCCCAGCAGTATGCCAGAAAGTGGCAGGAAATAGGAGCTTGGAGAAATTAGAACTCAAAACATTCAGGACAAATGTGGGAGAACACCCTTTTCTCCAAGGATGGCAACAGTGAGGAGGAAGAGAGAAGGCTTGGTACTCTGGCATGTAGTTTCATTTCGTGGAGATTGCCCCTGATGAATGCAGAGGTTCTTCACCACCTTTGGGCTAAAACCACAGTGAGAGTGAGCAACTTCTTCCTCAATTACTCCCCACAGAGGCCTTGGGACTTGTGCTCCAGGAACACAGTGATCTTACCCCAAGGACTCAGGAGAGGATTTGGGGTGGTTTCTTCAAAGAGAACTGAGACAAGAAAAATAGAATAATGATCTACCTGTGTGCCCACTGGGATTAAGCTTAGGTTTTTTTAGGAGAGTGAAGAATTTGTGCACTATGACCTTGTCTGTTTTGAAAGGGGAGTCACAGTAAGGGACAGGTGGTGGCATTTCCCATCTCAGTTCCTGTCTCAGTTCAATAGGAAGACAAAGACACTGACTTAAGTAGAAGGTACAGGAGAAAATGCCAGGAGAGGCCAGATATGGCAGGAGCAGTGGACAGCCTGGCTAAGGGGTGGAAAGGAGCCAGATCAGGTATGGAACAGGTGGGAAATCTCAGAAAAGAAATGTCAGCTAGAACTGCTAACTCCGTCTTGTATTTTTCAGCCTGAATCTCCTACCCTTCATCCCCAAGCTATTTGTTTCGTCAGATTTCCTTTCTTTACATATATGGGCTCTTTGAAAAAAAAACAAGGTGGGAATTCCTTATTTCTTATAATTGTACTGATCTGCTATGTTAGATCAAGAAAAAGCTTTTGAAGCTGGGTGTGGTGGCACACATCTGTAATCACAGCTACTCAGGAGATTGAGGCATGAGGATCTCAAGTTTGAGCTAAGCCTGGGTAAATTTGTGAGACCGTCTCAAAATTTAAAAAGGGCTGAAGGTGTAATTGAGTGGGATGGTGCTTGCCTAGCATATGCGAGATCCTGGGTTCAATCCTCAGTAACAAAAAAAAAGCACTTTTGAGTATAGAGACCATAATTCTTTAACATTCTGCTGACCAAGGTATCATAAGCTTTACATGCCATAAAACTATCTGATCACCTTTAGTTCCACAATGTGCATGATGATATCTGTATGACTAGCATTTCATGGGGTACAGAATTAAAACGACAAGTGCAAATGTACATCATATAGTGCCTCTTAAAAGGAAATATATTTCAAATGTGAAAATAGTGAATTTTAGACTTCAAAGGTTACAATTACAGAAAAACAAGAGGGTATACAGCACAGGAACAGAACAGGCCACAGGTGGAGCAAGGCAATCCCTGGTGTGTGATGAAAAGGAACAATTCCTGCTGTCCACTTTAGAGGGGAAGAGACTGTGAGAGAAAACTGAGAAATAAAAGTAAACAGTATGATGAAAAAAAATTGAGCATTACCATGAGAAAGTGAGCTGTATTTTATTAGTAGTATTTCTGAGGCCAATTTATATATGTATTAGTTATATGAGTCTCACTTAAAATTGAACTAAGGAAAATAGATATTTTTAGGATGCTTTCAGAAAGAGAAGAATGGAAACATCTGTATTGTTGTACAAACTGAATTACAGCTACTGAGAAATGCTAAGGCAGGAAAAATAGCATTTGACCGAGAAGGGGCTGAGGAACAGGTGACAGCAAGCAGCCTGGCCTCTGAAAAGTCATAGCTACAGACTTTGCAGAGGGGGAGCCCATTGCTATGAACAAATACAGAAGTCCTGTTTAGAGAAAAGGATTGTATACCTGGATCCTCAGAAACAGTGAACCCCATTTACATGAGAAAAGAAGTTTACTAGGGTACATGTAAAAACAAGAGGACCCAAGAGATAAAAAAGATGCTAAGGGCTGGGGATTTAGCTCAGTGGTTCTGGCGCCTGCCTTGAAAGCACAAGGTCCGGAGTTCAATCTCCAGTACCAAAAAAACCCCCCCAAACAAAACAAAACAAAACAACAACATAAAAGATGCTAAAATTCACTAACTTCACAAAATGATGATAATGTTAGCGGGAATTGGGTCATTTTGGTTGCAGAGAATTTAGAATATGCAAACATAATCAGTATGTATTTTAAAGCTCAAAGGTGGTATTATACTTGAAACTACCTGCTAAATGTCAAGTCTATGCATCTGGCAGGCAGTGTAGTATTGAGGAAGACAGATAGCTACATGGACCTGCGGTCCACAGAGACTTTTAACAGCTTTTTAAGCCAACTAGTCTTAATGATCTGCCCAGGAAAACCTGGCAAATGTTGCTAACAGCAATTTGACTACCAGAATTGCTTGACTTGAACTGTAAGTGATTCTGAGGTACCTGCCCAGCCCCTCTGGGAGAGGTATGGCCACCGAAGCAGTTGGAGCAATTATACCCCGACAATTAATATCTGACTCTGATGGCAAAGTGATCAAACACTCCCTAGTGGACAATAATTTGTCTTCAAATACTTTCACGAAAGTATACAATTACCCATTTAAGAATGTAAATGAGGGATTTAGCTCAGTGGCAGAATGTTTGCTTAGAATGCATGAGGCTGTAGGTTTGATCCCCAGCACTGCCAAAAAAACAAAAAACAAAAAAGTGTGTGTGGAGGTTGGCTACTGGAAAATGAAATTATGAGTTGCTGGTTAAAATTAAAAGGAAATAGGGCTGGGGATTTAGCTCAGTGGTTTCACTGCCTGCTTTGGAAGCACAAGGACCCGAGTTCGATCCCTGGTACCAAAATAAATAAATAAATAAAAGGAAATAGCACATACATGAAAGGATGGGAGGAAGAAATATAGGATAAAAATAATTTGTAGAAAGAACTCAAAATGAATGAAGAATGGAATGTCATGGAATTATAATTAATGCAACTTTCCTAACTCCATAAACAATTAAGAGTGCGGACAAAGGGTAATATTTTGATTGGACTTTATTTCTCTGTTTTAAAAGAAATGTGATCACTAAAAAAAAGTATAACTATTTTACATTCTTCCTGCATGGAATTGAGAGGAATCTTTAAAAAATTAAGCCTGTGAATCTGCAAATTCCATGTGAATGCAGCAAAAACAATAGCTTATTAATCCAAGTTGACTAAACTTTGGCTAAGAACTCATTAGCTATGTGCATTTTTCTATACATGTATATCACAAGCCAATAAAAGTTTTTTAAAACCTTATTAGTGGAGATACAAATGAAACTGTCAAAATAAATCCTGAAAAACAAAATGTTTTGACAGAAATATCAGAACAGAGTACGAAGAACATACCAGAATAATACTACTGGTAATAGATGAGCACTTTTATGGGACCCAAAGAATCCAGTGATGCTGGTGATAGGCCACTGGCACTGGAAAACTGAAAACTGAACCCTTTCCATGTCTATAGGTATTCTATCTCAAGATGACATGAGCAAGAAATAACTAACGTTGAAAGAGCAGAATTGCCCTCCGCACCAATTCTGCCCTCAAATCAGAGTTTAGCTGCAGATCTACACCCAGTGTGGTAATGGTTTCTCTGCCCTATTCCTTTTTTTTGGTATCAGGGATCGAACTTAGGACCTTGTGCTTGCGAGGCAGGCACGACGCCACTGACCTAAATCCCCAGCCCTCTCTTCCCTATTCCTGCAGTGTGTGTCTCTGGGCCTGCCGTGTATCTGCTACCCTAGGCCCACTACAGAACAGCCGGACACCACATGCAGTTCTGCTAGCCCTCTGTGGTGGGTGGAAACAAGTTTGTTTCTCCTGGCCCCAAGAAGGTCAAGCTGCTCTGAGAGTGAATTGATGCTCCCATTCCCACTATAAGGATGCCCCAAGTTTAGTGCAATGTATACAAACAAGATACCAGAAAAATATAACTGCGTTGCAGACCTCACCCACACCAAACCTCTACAGGAATGAAGATCATAGGACTTGACCATCTAGTGAGTTTTCTCTCTAACAACAGTGCAGATCTGGGGTATGTTTCCCTTTTGATCCGATTCCTACAGTGCAGGTGACCTGGGTTCCATCCTTAGCCATAACAAACATGTACAGAAGAAAAGGTGGTGACTGTTGTGTTGATACTACTTTACTTTACTTACCTCTTTGACACTATGTGTTACTGCCCATATTAGAAAAACTCTTGACATCACCTGGAAAGAAGTCAGGACAACAGAAGATGGAACAATTCCTGAAAGAAATTTTGGGATGGATAAATAAAAGTACTATACTGAATTTCATCATATAATACATTTTCTAAAACATTTAAATTTAAATGTTTATAACCAAAACCATCTTAAGCAACTGAAACTTATCTATAATGCTATATTTAAATTTTTTAATGTATTCAATATTAAAAACTTTTTTCCTTCCTCAAAAAAAAATATTTATTGTTGCTTGTAATCTCAGTTACACCAGAGGCTGAGGCAGGAGGATCATGAATTCAAGGCCATCCTGGGCAACTCAGCAGCTCTTCCTATAGAAGAGCTAAGGATGTAGCTCAGTGGTAGGGCACTTGCCTAGCATACACAAGGCCTGGATATCCCCAATACTTTAAAACATGCGCACACACACACACATACACACACACACACAAATATTACTCATGGCACCACCAAACCATGGAACTGAGTCACCTTTCTTTTTTGGTACCAGGGATTGAACTTGGGTCCTTGCGCTTGCACAGCAGGTGGCGAAACCACTGAGCTAAATCCCCGGCCAAATGGAAGATGCCACCAACAGTTATTAATCCAAGTACCAATGCCTTTTCTTTTCTTTTTTTGGTACTGGGGATCGAACTCGGGTCCTTGGCCTTGCGCAGCAGGCGGCAAAACCACTGAGCTAAATCCCCGGCCCTTGAGTCACCTTTCTTAACTCTTTCAAAAACTAGTGACCAAGTACAGTACATTTTCCACTTACAGAGAAAACAAAAACCACTACCTAATCTTTAAACAGGACAATGAGGATTCATGGTACAATATGGGTTTTAAAACAGTAACAATGGGGCCAGAGATTTAGCTCAGTGGTTCCGCCGCCTGCCTTGCAAGCACAAGGACAGAGTTCGATCCCTGGTAACCCCCCCCCCCCAATCCCAGCAACAATGGGCAAGAAATCAATCCTATTTATGTCTATCAATGTTGAAAGCTCCTGGATATCAGACAAGACATTCTTTTTTTTCTTCTTCCAGTACTGGAGATTGAACTCAGAACCTTGCACTTGCAAGACAGGCACAGTGCCACCGAGCTAAATCCTCGACCCCTAGACATGACATATTCTTTAATGGTTAAGTTGGGAATCTTTTATTATGTACTTGATAATAAGCAACAAGCACAACAAAATGAAAGATTGTTATTTTTATAAACATTTCTTCTTTCCTTGTTCATTAAAAGCACTGGTACAATTATCTTCCAATGTCCTCAAATTTTTAACACTAGAACATCTTTATTTTGGATAATCACTAAATTCTGTTAAGTGTACATTTCTTTGGTAAATTAGTGGTTACCTGAGGCTGGGAGGTTTGGAGGATAAGGGGAGTGACTGCTAATGGATTTCTTCTTGGGGTATTCAAAATGTTCTAAACTTGACTGTGGTAATGGTTGCACAACTCATTATACACTCTAAAAGGGTGAATTATATCTGAATAATGCTGTTATTAAAAAATAAGCATATGAGTGAAGTACAAAGCCTGGTTATATAATTATGTAATACAGCTAAAGAAGCTAATTAGTGAATCAAGCATGTAGTTAATATACTTAGCCAGATCACACTTCAGGTAAGAAAAAGTTCAAACACACACACACACACACACACACACCTGAGAAGTAAAAGACTGCTTGTGAGTTACAGTATTAAGTATTCATTGCTCAAGGAAAGACCACCACCAATTCTAGCTACTGTTGCTTTTTTTTTTTTTTTAAACTCAAAGACCAGTTCATCACACAAAAATATAACTTTTCCCTTTCATTTTTGTGCTCTCTTCCTTCATCACTGAAGCAATGGCCTAGACTGCTAGGGTTTCCAATAATAATGTTCCAAGGTTGTTGCTATATCATGGTAGAGATCAAGAAACCTTCTCTGATCCCTTTCACCAGCAAAAATCAGGCTTCCTGAGCCTGACTCATACTAATCAAATCCACAAGAGACTAGTGACTAAATCCAAATGTCAATTTTATTTATTTATAATGGTGCACAACCTTTATAATAACTGAATATCAGAATTTTTAGAGAACCTCATCAAGAGATATTCTTTTCTGGTGTCAAAATCAGAATGCTTAGTGTGACTTTAAACAGAGGGATCTGAAAGGTCTAAGGAAAATACTGCAATCCAGCTGAGCACAGGATTATTAATTATTCCTTCTCTACTTTTAATAAAGCACTCTTTTCTGAGGAATGACTGTATTTATCTTGCTTTCAAAAATGCTAAACAAGGGGCCGGGGATTTAGCTCAGTGGCACCCCACCTGCCTAGCAAGCGCAAGGTCCTGAGTTTGATCCCTGGTACCGCAAAACAAAACAAAACAAAACAAAACAAAAATGCTAAACAAAAATTATCAGAATGCTTTTCTTAAAAACAAGTTTCAGTATCCAAAAACAACAATGTACTCTCTGATATATTTCCTGCCAGTCTTTTCTTCTAAGTATATTTTCTTTTCTTTTTTTGTGGTGCTGGGGATTGAACCTAGGGCCTTGCATATACTAGGCAAGTGCTCTATCACTAAGCTACATCCCCAGCCCTTCTAAGCATATTTTAAAACACAGTTCAACTCCTATTATTTATACTTTTTGAATTTTGTTTTTCTCAGTCAATATTTTAAGAATTTTCTCTTATGTTCTTCAAAACATTTATCATGACAGTCCTTCAAGTGACTATATTACATTTGTTTATTCTCTTTCGGTGCGACAGTTAAATTGCGTCCATCTTTTTGATTCTGTAAGTGAAGGAATGAAATATTTCAAGTAACTCTTAGAAGTTTTAGAGGCACAGGCATTTTCCTAAGGAGTTTTTCCCTTGGCACAGTTTCCCAGAAGTACAAGTACTAGGTCAAATTGTATGAACATTTTTATGGCTCTTGAAAAATATTGCCAAATTACTTTTTTAAAGTCTGTGAAGAATTTATACTCCCGGGAAACCCATTCGAGATCCCTGCTGTCTCTCAGGAGCTATTTCCTATTCCCCAATAAATTTTCCTACTCTTAAAAAAAAACAAAAAAGAATTTATACTCCCAACAGCAATATACAAGAATGCACACCCTTGGCAGTAAATTTAAATCTTAATAATTAGTGAATAAAAAAATCAATGCTTTCTAGTTTGACTCAGGTGCTGACATCTTTGGCCTTGCCTTTAAGGGTTCCTGCAGCCTTGAACCAGAGAGCCTGCCTACTTAGGCAGCCTGATTTTGAGTGATGTTACTCATCAACCAACTCTCACTTTTTTTTTTTTAATGGCGTATGGATCCACCTCAGCCAGTCACCAAGCAAGCAACAATGCACAACATCTTCACCTGATAGCACAGTCTCACAATGCCTGTTGGAATGGACCAGTCAAAGGCAGTAGGGAGAAGGGGCCCTTCCATAAGGACGACTGTCTGAAGGCTAGAAGTTCTAAGTCTATTCATGGGTTGTCGTTGAACAAAGAGCAAAAGGCTCTATATTAAAAACTTCCAGGGCCAGGGATTTGGGTCAGTGGTTCCACCCCTGGCCTCCCAAGCACCAAGGTCCCAAGTTCGATCCCCAGTACCAAACAAACACCAAAAAAACTTGCTACCTTACATGCTAGAGGAATGATATACAGTACTATATAATGTCCACCCTTAACACTGTAATTCAAAATTCCTTATACAAAGCTTCTGGTGGGAAATTTATTTTAGAACTTAATGTTATACAATGTTTCTTTCTAATGTTAAGAATTACATAATTCAGTCACCCTTTTCAACTTGATAGCCAGAAAGCTTGGAACCAAATCTAGAGCATACTACATTATTATATTTTGTGTGTAAGTTACCAGAAATCTTTGTGGGAACAGCGGTTTTCATACTGGCCAAAAAGTGGAAACGATACAAGTGACTATCAACAGATGTATAAAATTTGGTATATCCATAAAAAGATTAGAATCAAATATAAAGAATAAGTAAAAAGCAATGTGCTGTAGTAAGGACAGTGAGATAGATTAGACTCTCCTTCCTTTCTGCTTCTTGCAGTCAGCCTCTCTATGTTCACCTTTATAAGCTATTATCCCTTATGTGAACACAATGGGGTAGCATTTCAAAGCCAAACGTAGATTTTTAAATTGATAATGATTACTTAAATTAGTGTTTTCAGATAACAAAAAGATTCTGCAATCTTATCAGGACACTCTCACTAGGTCAAACTTCATTCCAATCCAAAAGGATTTTTACTAGGTGCCTATTACTTGTTAATTTATCTGATAAATATTTTTGCAGCTCCTGTTCTGTGCCAAGTACTGTTCTCCACACAGGGACACAATGGTGAGGAAGACAACACCTACATGTGTGCTCGGGGACAGCTCTGATTCTCAGGGCTTTCTCCCCAAGGTGAGGAGAGGGTATTAAACGTCTGTAAACAGGAGAATGGCACAATCTTGGTTGGAAACACATGTCAGTGCAATCTTAGGCAAGGCAAGAGTATAGCTTGTGAAATAATTATGGGAATTTATGGAGAAAGGGCAATGAGTTTGTAAAGCAATACACTGGGAGATTAAAAAAGCAGTGCCGGGAAAAAGAAAAAAAAAAAAAAAAAGCAGTGCGTGCAGGCCGGAGATTTAGCTCAGTGGTTCTGCCACCTGTCTCACAAGCACAAGGTCCCGAGTTCGATCCCTGGTACCAAAAAAAAAGATTTCTTCCAATATTCTTCCCGAGTCCTGTTTGAGTCTCTTATTGTAAAGAACGCATTATTAGCTGACAACTTTTCATGTAACTATCAATCCATGCCAAGGACAAAGGTTGCATCAAATGGGGTCACATTTAGTAAGCAAAGTTGTATAAAGGGGATCTGGCAATCGGTAGCTTGCTTCCACAGAACCACGGTTCTCTGAGGACTCCCTAAACTGTTGAGCCCTGCAAAGCTGGGCTGCTCAGAGCAGCCCTCAGACAGGCTAGGGAAGAGGGGCTGGTAGACGGTGTATGTGACCAAAACTGGCTAAAGGTTAAATATCTGAAAGGCAAATCAAGGTTAGGAGTAGAGCAGGGCAGTGTTCAGGGGAACTGGAAGCCACAACAAGGGAGGAAGCTGAGTGTCAAGGAATACATGGTAATGGAAACCAGACCCAAGCAAAACAAGAGCCTCCAAAGTCTGTGCTAGAAATTAAACTAAAAGTTAACAAGTGAAGGGCCGGGGATTTAGCTCAGTGGTGCCCCTGCCTGCCTCCCAAAGTGCAAGGCCCTGAGTTTGAACCCCGGTACGCCCCCAAAAAAGTTAACAAGTAAAGTCAGATCACAGAATCTTCTCAACCAAATATCAATACACTGAATCAAAAGTAATAATACTCAGAGGGCTGAGGCAGGATGATCACAAAATTCAAGGACAGCCTGAACAACTTAGAGAAACCATGGAGAGAGAGAGAGAAGGAAAGAGAGGAGGGGGGAGGGGGAGGGAGAGGGAAGTAATTGAGGAAGAAAGAGGGAGAAGAGAAGGAAGAAGAGAAAGGAAGGGGTAAAAGGAGTGGTAGAGGAAAGATGGGGAGGGAAGAGGCGAAAAGAAAGAAAAAGAATGGGTTGAGGATGTAGTTCAGTGCAAGGCCCAGGGATCAATCTCCATTACTGGAGAGAGGAAAAACATGTTAAATAACAACAAAAAATCATCAGCAACTAAAAGGAATGGGTATAACTTAAAGCCATATATTTAAAAAAGTATTAGCTGCTGGGCGTGGTGGCGCACACCTGTAATCCCAGTACTCAGGAGGATCACTTTGAGTTTGAGGCCACTCTGAGCTACACAGTGAGTTCAAGGCCAGCCTGGACAACATAGAGACACTCCATCTCAAAAAAAAAACAAAAAAAGTATTAGCCAAGGGGGAAAAATGAGATTATGGGTCAACCCTATCACAGGGTACAGACATACAGACCTCTTTCCAAAAAGTGGCATTAGTGAATCAAAGAAATCCTAGAATATTCACTAAAAGGGCCACTTTGGGAGAGAAACACTTCGGTGTGAAGACTGACAGTGATGGAGGAGTTGAGGAAGTGACTGACAAGGTGCAGGCTTGTCCAGGCTGAGCCTTCCGAGCCCCACACTGAGTTGGATGGTGGACACAGGTTCCCTCTGGGAATAGGAGATACTTCCCACAGGTTTGAGGGTTCCAGAGACAGGGCAATTAAACAAATCTTAGAACAAAGACAAACCCACGTACTTTTTAAAAACATAATTCATCCACACTGTTTAAAATTTGAAAAGTATAAAAAGATAAGCAGAGAAAAGTTGTCCTACTAATCTCATCCTACTGCCTACCTTCCCACAGGAAATAGATCATCAATTCCTTGCCTATCATTCCAGAGATATATTTTAGGTATTTAAAGCAAATATACAGGTAAATGTCTAATGATGTATTTATACACATTCTTTCTCTAATTTTTTATATAATGGTAGCATTTTATACAATTGCTCTATATCCTACATTTTCCCCCTTAAAATATATTCTGAGGGCCAGGGGGTTAGCTCAGTGGCACCGCGACTGCCTTGCAAGTGGAAGGTCTTGAGTTCAATCCCTGGTACCAAACCAAACCAAACCAAACCAAACAAATATATATATATATATATAATATATTCTGAATATCTATATCAATAAATAAAGCTTCATTATGTTTTAGTATCTATGATCTTCTTAAGTTCTGTCTCTGCATGCTCAAGATTTAGAAAAATGTATAGAATAGGAAAACTGCAATCCTTAAACTGTAGCCCAGGAGGGAAAACAATCAAATCCCAAGTATCACAGAAATGCAGTCAGGGAGAATTCAGTTACATCTATACCAGAGTCAATAAAACAGCTGGACACTTTAGTAAGATGAACAGCATGGCAATGATACAAACATAATAAAAGGAGAGAGAAAAAAAGAGAAATCAAGCATGCACTGCATCTAGGAAGAAAGTCAAAGATTAAAGAAAACAGAAGAAAGGAAGATAATAATTATGGAGGCAAAGACATCCCAACACAAGGGTCCCCAAAGTAGAGGAATATCCTCAAAGGGATAAAGAGGAATAAATCAAACCAAAAAAGTATTCAAAAGTAAAATCCAAAATATATCCTTGCAATGAAAGAAATCCTCACTGAAGAAATACTCTGGCTGTTTCAAACAACAACTGATAGTGAATGACTAAAACTGAGAAATTTTTTGGTTACAAAAATACTGCTGGGCTGGGGATTTAGCTCAGTGGTTCGGGCTCCCGTGTCGCAAGTGCAAGGTCCCAAGTTTGATCCCCGGTACCAAAAAAAAAAGCAATTACAAAAATACTGCTTCAGGGATCTAGAAAAAAAGTTAACTACAAAGTGGTACAAGTATCTGTCCTGCTTCAGACCTCTCCAGGGCAACATCCCATGCCAGAAGATAATGATGAATACTACAAAGGTCTGAGAGAAAAAGTATGTTCGAGAATATTATATCCACCCGAGATGTCATTCTTGTGTAACAAGGCTAAAAGTAATGCATCACTAAATATGAAAGTACTTCGCACAGAATGCTGATGTGACATTCTTGAGAAACGCATGTTAGAAATTCATCCAAATGAGATAAATCAAAAGAACTCAAAAATGGAGAAGTCATAATAAAAGAGTCCATAGTAGGCTAATCCATTCAAACATAACACTAAGATTAGACAATTCTGCTAATTACAGCCACAGACTATAATGCAAATACTTATGAACCACAATAACAAATTAATAAAAATGGAAGTCAGGAAAGAAAAAATGGAAGGGTGTGTGACAATAATTGATTTCCTTAAAAAAAAAAGGTATTGCCTAAAAAAGAATTAATGATAATGTACAAAACTGAAATACTAAATAAAATTCTAATATAAATTTTCCATCTTTTTATTAGAGGGATATTCTAGTAAATAATATATCTTTCAAGGTATAAGAAGTCTTATTTTTTTTAATTAAATAAGCTTTTATTTTGGAATAACTTTAGATTCACAGAAAATTTGCAGAGATAGTACAAAGAGTTCCCATCTAATCTCCACCCAGCTCCTCCCCTTACCCCAACAACTTACAAATCACCTTCTTACATCACCAGAATACACTGGTCAAAATCAACAGACCAACACTAGTATAAAATTATTAATAAAATCCAGACCACGTCAGATTTCCAGTTGTCCTACTAATGTCTGTTTTTTTCCCTGAGATCCAATGCAAGATACCATTTTGCATGTAAGACACTGTGCTGTACCCCTTTTCAATCCTATTTCCAATAAGTGCAAGAGCTGTTGTCCTTGCTCTTGAGCTGGCAAGACTGAGACTTGAAAATGCAATGACTGAGTTTCTAGAGGCAGTGACACCAAGGTACCTCATTCTGCACTTTTCACCAGGACTCTTGGTTTCCAGAAGCTCCTCTGGAATGTCACCCTGCCGTCTCTGTCACACCAGTGTGGACAATGATGCCCCTACTGGATCCAGCCTCACTCATCTCCTTCTTGCCTAGACCCCAGGGTCTGTGTATCAGTGACTTAGCTTGGGCAGGGCGAGGAGACTGTGTCTGTGTAATACTGCAATCTGCCCATCTAGACTTACTCGTGAAGGATGAACAATAAGTCTGAGTGTCCATGATGGCCCCAAGTTCTCTGTAGTTCCTTCTGTCTAGTGGTGCAATGTTTTTCATTCTTTGTATCTGGGCAGTCTTACAATTTTCCCTGACCCAAAGAACTTAGAAGTGAGATTGTCCTGGTCCCTAGTCTAGAGTTGTCACTTCTGCTCCCTGGGAACCCTGAGGCCACTATGTAAATAAGCCTGAATTTAGAAGAGGAGCCACATGGAAGAGAACCATGCCACCTAGCCAACAGCCTCAGAAAAGCACATGAGGCTATCCTAACCCATTCAGCCTCAGCTGAGGTGACAGCTGTCTGTGGCCCCATGGTGACCTCAGGCAAGGCCAGCACAGCTGCCTAGATGAGCCCAGCCCAAATTGCCAACCCAGAAATTGTGGGTAGAGCAGTAACTTCTAGCTGCTATGTTTGGGAGTGGTTTGTACACAGCAAAGCTGATATACTATTCCTCTTCTTTCCTGGTAAGAAAAGTTTATTTCAAGAGGCAGAGTGCCAGTCCCAGGAGATGGAATATGACTGGTCTGCTCAGCCACGACAATTCTGTTCCCTGATGTGTTAGCTTTCTTCAAAGCTAGGGCAATGGTAACTGGCTCAGGTCAAGGAGACCTAAGTGGAAATATGCAAAGGACAGAGTAGGACAGATTACACTTTCTGATGGAAGGTGTCAGGCCTGGGGGTATTGGCCCTTTCTCTTCCCTCAGTCCTTTCTTCCTTGAACAGACATGATTCCTGGAGATATCACAGCCATCTTACGACCATGAAGTAACAAGCAACGAGGGCAAAGGGATCTGAGGTATAAACTATCTTTGCTGAATTATTGAAACAATACCATTTTGGCTATTTGCCTCCAGAATTTAGCCTTTCTTTGTTCAGGCCCCTGTTACCTAGGCTTGCTATACTTGCAGCTGAGCAGTCCACTTAATAGGATACCATAAAGATGATGCAGTAGGTCCTTGTCCTTCAGATCTCCAGATCCATCTCCTGGCTCAGGGATGAGGCCCAGTCTCACTCTCACAGAGGTGGGAAGAGGGGCTCTCACACTATTTAGCATCAGTCCCAGGCCTGGCAGCTAGTAAAGGGGGTGCTGAGAGTCAGACCCCCATCCCCATGTGCAAAGTGGGGCGCCCCTGCTGGCCCTTGTGTGGCCCACCCACTGGGGGCCAGGTATCTTCCTGGAGGTGGCAAGGAAGCTGCTACTGCAAATCCGGAGTGGACGCGCCCAGGTACACTCGGAGGTCCGAAAGGGTGGACTGCCCCAGCTTGGCAGGGATGGTCTCTCGCTGCAGCTGCTGGTAGGCTGCGTAGCGATGGCAGCCCCCGAAGGAGTAATAGTAGTCACCACCCTGGGCCCCTTTGATCCCGAGAGCGTCGATGGACGGCACGTTGTCTGGGTTGTCCCGGATGGTGTCCACCAGGCTCTGCACCTTGGCCGGGTCCAGCACAGATGGCAGTGGTCGAATGAGCACGCTCAGCGGCACGCTGTGCACGGCGGCGATACAGCCCGAGTGGATGCTGCCGCCCTGCGCACCGCCGCTCTCCCTGGGCCCCTCGAGCGCCCCCCCCCCGCACACTCTGCCCAGAGCTCGGCCAGTGCGCAGTCCCATCATGCAGCTGTGGTCGCCGCCGCCAGACCATGCCGCTTCCCGGCTTTACCCCGCTCAAGAAGTCTTATTTTGATAAGCTCAATATTTTTAATAAAAATATGTATTTTTTATGTAGCATAAGCTAATCCATCTTGAGGCTTCCATCTATCTACTTTTTCTTCTTGATGTTAATATGTATATGAGGAGAAAACTCTGTGTAATGATGTCTATCTGAAGAATTGCTCTGCTGGTACAACTGAAAATGAGTTAGGGTTTTTTGGCGGGGGCAGTGCTAGGGATTGAACCCCTGGCCTTGTGTTTACTGGGAAAACACTTCACCACTGTGCCACACCATCAGTCCTGGAATGATTTTAAATTTTACTCTTTCAACTTTTCCACACTACTTAACTCCTTATAAAGAACGAGTTAAAATTACAAAATTAAAAAAATCATTATTTTTTGTTGTTTTTTGAGACAGGGGTTCTCCTATGTAGTTCAGGCTAGCCTTGAACCCACTATGTAGCCCAGGCCGGCCTTGAATTCATAGTAATCCTCCTGCCCCAGCCTCCCAAGTGCTGGGATTACAGACATGTGCCACCACGCCCAGCAAAAAAATCACTACTCTTAAGAAATTAAACATTTAGCACTAACAAAAAGATAATTCTAATTCTGTACCATCACTTCTCAGCCTTTTGGCTAAGATCAAGTGTAGCATCTGATTCTGCATCAATTCCAATCTTATCATCACTTTCTTGCATCTACTTTTTTCTTTTTGGTACCAGGGATCGAACTCAGGACCTTGCGCTTTCGAGGCAGGTGCCGGAACCACTGAGCTAAATCCCCGGCCCCTACATCACTTTCTTGAATAATTCCTGTTAGTATACAAACTAATCTCAGGGAAATAGAAAATATTTCTGCCCTAAATGAAGAAAGGGTGGGAGTATAAGACGGTTCTGGCGCCTGCCTCACAAACACAAGGTCCCAAATTCAATCCCCGGTACCAAAAAAAAAAAAAAAGGAAGCAGAGCAGATTCAGATACTGCTGGCACTCAAACACCTTCTGGCTGGCTTTTCCAGGAGGATGAGCAGAGGGCAGCTCTGTTGCTCTTACCTACAACACAGAAAGGTGACCAAGCCTCTTCAGCCTGCAGCGTTTGACTACCTCAAGAAAGCAATTTTCAATATAGTTCACAGAACCATACTTTTGTTATAAAGCTCTGACAAAAGAAATGTTTTAGACTGAAGTCAACTGCAAAATTATGGCATTTATATGATTTGCTCTATGGATTTATTTGGGGTTGGTATTTCCAAAATATGAACTAAACTATAAAGGGCATTACACTTTGTGCTAAAAAGATAGCTATTAAGTGCGTTCAAACTTAATTTTTATGAAGTTGAAATGAATGTAGAAGGAGAAACAAGAAATCAAGTATAATAATTATCACCACTGGTCATAAATGTGTGGCTGAAAATCTTTCCTGTTAACAGATAAAAGTTACTTAAACAATACAGAAATGGAGCATGCATCCCTCAAAGATGTACAGCAGCGTCCAATTTAGTGACATCCTAACATCAGTCAGTCTACTCAAAGTCAAGCAAAAGAAAATGAAACAAAAACAACTGAGTGTGGCACCTCCACTCAACGTTTCATGATGTGCAAGTGTGCACCTGAGTAAGTTAAGTGGTGGTCTTAGGTACCCTGGACTCTTACCATACTGTGATTGTACTGTTCAAAGATAACATAATTTTCATATACCACAGCCCCTAAATGCAAGTTATTTCATGGGGCATTAAAAAATGCCTACTTTCCACACTGTAGGAAAAAGCACCTGTACTGTCCTTATTGAGATTGATACCAAGCTACACTGTGATAGAAGAGCAACTTACGGTATTTTTCATGGGAGTTTTACTTCCATAGACACAATTCTGCTTGAGGAGACACAGCTACAGGACAGACACAATATATCCTGAAATAATGATTTCTCCCTCAAAATTTTAGGGGAGCTCTATTTTCCATTAAAATATAAAAAGGAGACTTCAAAGGTGTTGACATTTATGGCAGACTACCTTTTTTTTGTTGTTGTTGGTACTGGGGATCAAACTCAGGTCCTTGAGCTTGCGCAGCAGGTGGCGAAACCACTGAGCTAAATCCCCGGCCCAACAGACTATCTTGCCTTTATTCTCAAGCCTGGGTGGAACTGGATTCCTCATTGTCATTAGGGAAACTTGGAAAGAAAAACTGGGAAAGTACTTACAATACATGATAAAATATAAGGGAGGTGGGCTTAAGGAAAACAAGGGTGAGAAAAATACGCAATCATGGGAGAAACTCATGCCTACACGGACACAGGTAGGACTTGGGCACTTGTTTGAGATAGTCCACAAATGGCTCTGCAGACCAATATAACAAGAGAAAATAACACATCTGTGTAACTGACCAGTCCATAAAAGAAAGAAAACCGGGTACTTGGCTTTTTGAATCATGTGTTCATATATTAAAAATGACTTTTTGGGGGGTACTGGGAATTGAACCCAGGGCCTTCATATTAAGCTACATCTCCAGTTCTTTTTTATTGTTTATTTTGAGATGGGGTCTTGCTAAGTCACTAAGTTGCCCAGGCTGGGGTCAAACATGCAATCCTCTTGTCTCAGCCTTCCAGAACACTGGAACTTTGAATCCTATACCAGTCTGTAGGTTCCTAAATGTTTCTTAACCATTTCCTGTTTCAGGTGACCAGCTGTTAAAGTGCCTGTCACTAGCAGCTTATTCTTCCATTTAACCGAGGTTCTTACATGTCAACCCCCCAGTAAACTGGTTTCACAAGAGGGCTCAGCAGCCTCTGAAGGGAATGAGCTTTGTGAGGCTTTTCACTCGTTCACTTCTGGGATCCCCAAATTGAAAGTCTCACCTCTGAATGAGGTAATAAAACATGGACATGAAATATTTGATTAAAAAGTCGAAAATATTAAAGTACTAGATATTGTTCTCTAAGAGAACAAAGTGAATCAATGATAAGTCATGGCACCTGACTTAAATCTGTATTAAGAGTTAGCATTCCAGTGCCAGGGATTTATTTATCTCAGTGGTTCCACCACCTGCCTCGCAAGCACAAGGTCCCAAGTTTGATCCCCAGTACCAAAACAAAAAAAAGAGCATTCCAACAGCAGATTTCTAGCCAATTATTTTTATTGTGTAGCCAACCTCATATATTTTAGACTAAATTACATTCCTAAAATATGGATCTTTCATATATGTATTTTACCAGCAAGGCGACATCATTACTGCTTCTAAAAAAAATTAGCAAAACTCTCAGTACCAAACAAAGGTGGATAGTTGAACTGTTACACAAATTGTTACTTTTAGCTAACTTACAATAACAATCTATAAGTATCCTGAATACTGAATAAAAAATTATTTTACTAGACTCTCTGTTTTAAAACCTTATTAAATTTGTTTCATATACTTCTGAAAATCCTTTCATGTAAAGCTTTTTAAAAAGTGATGGGGCCGGGGATTTAGCTCAGTGGTTTTGCCTAAGCGCAAGGTCCGGATCAATCCCAGGTACCAAAAAAAAAAAAGAACCCCACCCAATGGTCATTTACTTGAAACAACACAAAAGATCTAATAGTTGAAAGAGTAGAATGATCCCTTTTTGACTTGAAAAGCACAACAATCAAAGGTTTCCACTTAATTAAACCAAGTAATACACTCCTATTGGCAATGTTCTTTCTTCAGAGTTCTACCAAACCACATGAGCAGGAAGGGAAGACAGAAGATTAAATTTACTAGGAGCTTGTGAAAGAAGGCATTCCTGAAAATACCTTTAGTTCAAAGAGCAAGGAACTGCAAAGGTCACTTACACCTGGTGTGTTCTAGCTGAGAAAATCTGGGCTGTTACAGCTAGCTGTAAAGGACTCAAGTTAAATTCAACACGTGCTAGTTGTGGGGTCTGAAGAAGATACAATGACTTGTCTAGACAGGTGAGTACAACAAATTTATATTTATGTTTAAAACTGGGCAATCGCCTTCTGAGGAGGCTAGTTATTAGTCTCTATTGACAAGAGAATTAAAATATTTGCAATCAATGTTTGCAATAAAAATTTTTGCCACTAGTGTATAACATTAACATTTGAAGTATACAAAGAATACAAATTGTTTTTATCTTTAAAAAAATACTCAAATGAACAAAAGGCATAGACAATGAACATAAAAATGGACATAAGTAATAAACATATGGAATTATATTCAATTTCAGTCAGCAAAAAAGCAATAAAAATACCCATAATTTTATATGATTAACTTAATTCTAAGAAAGAATTTTAATATGTAAAATGTTGACATTATGTTAAGCTACTATATTTACATTTGCAAATAGGCACAATCCTTTAGCAATTCAACCTGACAATATTTGTTAGTTATGAGAATATTCATATGCTTTCAATTAGTAATTACACATGAACATGTATATTAAAGGTGTAAATCAAAAAATAAAAGGTCTCAATCAACAGATGCTAAAAACCTAAACCAAGACTAAAAAATATAGATCAACAGATATTAAAAAATTATTGACAATACTTTAAAGATGAGAAAAACCTAACAGTTTCCCATTAAGGATGAAAGGATGACACATATTAAGTCATGAGATAATCTAAGTAACCTAGAAGTATCACTGATACAAGAGCCTGAAACATCTTGTCATACCAGAAACCAAAAAAAATTATTAAAAACAGGAGTCCTTTCAAAAGGACTCAGAAAACAATATGTAAATATTCCCAATGGCCAAAGATGGGCCAATTCAAGCATCAAAAAGAACAGCTACTATGTTTTGTTTTGTTTTTGGGGATACTGGGGATCGAACTTGGGACCTTGCGCTTGTGAGGCAGGTGCCGGAACCACTGAGCTAAATCCCCAGCCCAAGAACAGCTACTATGGACTGAATCACATCAAATATATTCAAATCCATGAGTTAATGATAAAACAAAAAGCAAAAACCTCATTGTCCCTCTCAGGTGCTATGAATTTTGCAGTTTAGAGGAAGGGTGTGTGTGTGTGTATTTGTGTGTGGAGGAGTGCTATTGTGGCATCAGTCAGTGTTAGGGTCTGCTGAGTCAGGAAATGTACACTTTTGGTTCCTGGTTTCAGGAGAAAGGTATATAAAGAAACATGAAAACACTAGTCTTCATTTGGTTTTAAATCACAGACTAACATTAATTGTTCTCAGAACCAGATTTTCCCCCCTCAAAATTAAAAGTTTTTTTCTTTAGGATTTAATTAAATATTGCTAGTTGAAGCTAGTTTGACACAGTGAGAGATGTCAGATTGATGAGAAGTGTTGCTACCTGATTTAAAACTAAATGTTGAAGTTTTTTTTGTTTTGTTTTGGGGCTTTTTGGTACTGGAAATAGAACTCAGAACCTTGTGCTTGCCAGGCAGGCACGGTGCCACTGAGCTACATCCCTAGCAATGCTGAAGTTTTCAAGAACAATAAAATACACTCTACGTGGAAAAATAACACAACTTTTATTGTTTTTTTTTGTTTGTTTGTTTTTGAGACAAGGTCTCACTATGTAGTCCAGGTTGGCCTGGAACCTGGAATCCTCCTGCCTCAGCCTCTGAAGTGCTGGCATTTCAGTTGTGTCCCACCATGCCGAACTTCACTGGTCTTCTTTAGGGGATACCATGAAACTAACACATTTTTCTTTTTTGTTGTTTTTTGCTTTTGGCCATACCACCTTGAACGCGTCTGATCTTGTCAGATCTCAGAAGCTAGGCAGGGTTGGGACTGAGTAGTACTTGGGTGAGAGACCAACACATTGCTCTATAAATTGACATGGGAAATGATCATAGTAAAAAAAGAAGAAACGAATATCTTGTAAAAAGAAACAAGGGAAGGACACTAACAGGCTGAGGTGGGAGAGGGACATTTTCTATTGTCTTCCCTTTTATATCTCGTGAATTTCATACCATGTAAATGAATCAGCTATTGAAAATATAAGCTCATCCAAGTATCACTATAAAGACTAACAAACTGGAAAAATGGTTGAATTTAAATAAACCTAAGAATTCAAATGATAGCCACTCTATAACAAAGTAGACAATGCAAAGCATATATACCAGATCTAGAAGGAAACACAAAAAATAAAATTGTTGACTAAAATTGCAAAATTTGGAGGCATTTTTCCTTTTTACTTAGATGAATTTCATTGTCATACTTATGTTATTTATCCAATAAATAACATTAAAGTGGCAATTCAGGGGAAAACATTATTTTCTCTCTCTCTGATACCCATACTTGTATGAGAAACTGCCTATTTGAACCCTGAGCCCACAATCAATGCACCAAGAACCATTTAAGGGTAACTTGACTCTACAGGAAAGCGATCCAAGAAGGAGAAAAGAAAGGGTCGACTGAGGCCTGTTCACGCAGTAAATGAGAAAAGTACAAGTGACTTTGCCAGCTCCATTTCCCCTCCCTGCACTGAGACGGGGGTGGTGGCAGTGGTGGTGCTCGCTGAGTAGGAGGCCGGCAGAGCACGGAAAGAGCCTGTCGACAGCACATAAAAGACACACACTGAAAACACTGCTTGCAAGGAGTGAAGCTTGTCAAAGTACTGCAGAGGCTGGGAAAGTGAAGAGAAGAGAAAGAGCAATTATAATCTGAACCTAACAATTCCTCTGCTAATTTTAACTAGAGAGGTGGAATATATCTGCAGCTTGAAAACGATAGGCAAATGAGTGTTCAGGTACAAAAAGACCCAACCCACACAGAACTGTAAATGGTCATTGTAAAAAACATTTGCACATCAATCATCTGCTATTATTCTGATAATATTTCAGTTATGATTCTTCTAAATTAAATAAATGGCAACAGGGAAAAAATAAGGAAATCCTAAGGTCAGAGCAAAAGCTTTCATAATCACAGTTAATTCATTAATGTCAAACTTAAAGTGCCACTTAAAGAATCTGCAGCTATGAATAACAGAAATCAAATATTAACTTGTTTACTTTTTAAGAGTTGAAATGGAGTAACTTAATCAAAGTTTTCCAAATCTTTCTGTCAAGAGATATCTTAGCAAATAATTCTTCACAAATAATTCCAAAATATATCATGAAAACAACTATTTCTGAGTAACAGGATCAAGGGTTATTTTGACCTTCATGTCTTTCAATTACTAGCTGATTTTTTTCACAATGTATATGGTATTTCTTTATTAGAAATAAAATCTTTTCACTAAAAAAATTACAACTTGATTTAGTAGCCACCATATGGCAAACCCTGTTGAAAATCAGAAAGGGTACAATTTCCACAAAATAACATGTAACTACTTTCAAAATTGGATTTACAATTAATTTAGCAAAAGAAAAACCCATATAATAAAAATCTAAACTGAAAATAACTTTTGGAAGACTATTCAAGTACCCCCACTACTGAGTACTCTGCTGGGAGGAAAGTGAGACCGTACACAAGATCCTTACTGAGACTGATGACCATGTATGTTGCCTAGGGGTAAACCAATCTGTGTTTCTGCTTCTTAGTTTCAGCTTTAAAAACAAAGCAAATCAATTATTCATACCAAGTACTGCAATGTCCCTATATTTTATTGCCAAGTGGATGGGTCATGGATTGCTCTGGTGACTCAGGACTTTAGTACCACCCAAACCTTTTGTGGCAGACAATTCTAGTTGCTTACCTACTATGCAATTTCCCTCCCTTCTTCACTAACCACTCATCTTTTGGGGGGATAGAAATGTACCCCGCTAAAACACTAGCTTCCTTGGAATCCCTTGCAGCTGAAGAAAGCCATGTGGTAGCATTCTAATCACCAAAAAAGTAAACTGAGTTTCTAGAAAGCCTTGCTTGTGCAAATTTTCTGCTTGTAATATGAACACGCCGTCACATAACTTAGCACTAATATCGTGTAACCATGGGACCACAAGCACAAAAACAGAAGTCACATGCTAAGGATGGCAGATCAGGAAGACAGACTTCTCTTATCTCAGAAAACTAAATTCCAGCCAGACGTGGTACACACCTATAATCCCAGCACTCTGGAAGGCTGAGGCAGGATTGCAAGTTTGAGTCCAGTCTGGGCAGCTGACAGATTTAGAGGTCCTATCTCAAGATAAAAAATTTAAGAATATTTTAAAGGGCTGAGGATGTACCTCAGTGCAAAGGCCCTGGGTTCAGTCCCAAGTACTGCAAAAAAAGAAAAAGAAAAAGAAATCTCTATTTGGTTAAAGCCATAGCAGTCAGAACTCTGGCTTGCATAGTCAAATGTAATCGTCCTTACCCTTTTATAGTTGAGAAGATGAACCCAAAGTCTGAAGGGAATTTGAATGGGCTTAAGAGGTCAAACAAACTATACCAGAGTGCAGAACTAGGTAACACTTTTAACAAGAAGCTATTTCAATTATATATTTCAGGCATGAAAACTAATGGGATCATTAAGAAGATGCTGAAAGCTTGGTATAATAATTTCTTCTGGCGAACAATTTTCTGAAGCATCTATAAAATACAGTTCGTATCTTTAAAAAAATCATTAGTATTTTATGTCCAAAAATTTTAAAAATTTGCTTCCTTTTGGAATTTTGACATGTGGTATTCATGAGTATCATTCAAAAACATCTTTCTGGAGCCAAGAATGTAATAACTCAATGCCAGGTCAAGATATACCCGATATAAATGCAACATTTAGTGAGAAAGTATTTAACTAGTATAGTTGGTTGCCCATTAATAAGTAATTTTCCTTTCAAAGTATTGGAATTGTGATTATCCCCTGCCTCCCAAGTAGTTTATTTTAAGGAACAACTTTCCATCCATAAGCACTATACTGTAACCATTTAAACAAATCAGCCACAGCTCTAACATGAAAATGTGATATAAAAGGAGATCAACTCCAAACAACTGGGAAATACGTACTTCACTAGATTTTTCACAGGACCTTATTTACTGTGAAGAATCCTTTTGTATTAACTCTGAAGAAATTTAATAAATATTTATGGACTGAATATGTGAATGCACCTTAAGATTCCAGGTCCCAGAGCAGGTTCCTCAAGTCCTTTCTGGAGAAAGTCCTCTAGCAGCAAGTCCCTTCCAGGTGAAAATTTCAGAGTAAAAGGGCGACACTTTCCTCAAGGTGAGTCACCATGAAGCTCCAAGCCCATGTGCTCTGAGTCATCAGCTCACTTGGCTCCTACCATATATTCATGTATTCCTAAAGGGTCTGTCAAGACGGCTAGAAATTAGGTATTAGGTGGGATCTGTTGGTCCAAGCACTATTTTAGATTATGCAGAAATAAAGGGAGAAACAAAATGGTATACACTGCTGCTGAACTACAACGATATTAAAAGCTTAAATTTATTGTGCATCAGGTTGGTGCTACATCCATATTAGTTAATGTACTTGTCACTGTCCTCTGAGGTATGTGTTATCTTCCTCACTGTATACATGAGAAGGTAAGTAACTCACACTTACTAAATAACACAATGAGGAAATGCTAGGCATTTCCATCAAACCCAGGCAGTGTAGCTTCAGAGTCCACACTCTTAACTACTAAGCTATACTACTTTCAACCCCAGGAAAGAAACAACCAGGCAAAACAAGCCCATGATGGTGGTAAAATACGCCTACAAAATGTCTGAATTTCCCCCCTTCAAGAGGTAGAGCTAATTTTTCTCCCCTGAAGCATGGTGTGCACTTAGTCCTCTGCCTCTAAAAAAGAAAAAGCAAAGTAAAGGTATGTGACTTTAGAGATAGATCATAACAAGGCACAATGGCCATAATAGGCAGCGAGGCTTCCTCTTGCCCTCAACATGAGGCCAGCTGCTGTGTCATAGGGGACTATTCCAGCACCCCCATACAGAGAGGACCAATGAGTGAGGAAGTAAGACCTCTTGCCAACAGCCACGCTCCAGTTCCAGCCCGGTATCCAGAAGGCTGCAGCCCTAGACCACATGTTGACATCAACTGCTTAAAACACTGAGCCAGAACTATCCAACAAAGCTGCTCTTGAACTCCTGGCCCATAGACACCATGAGACATGACATCAACATTTGTTTTAAACTACTTAGTTAGCTTAGTAAGCTATCAGTTGTGCAATTAATGATTTTGTGTGTCTGCTCATTCCTCAGAAGCAATAACTATTTTGATCACAGCAGAAGGGTGAAACTACATATCCCTTATGTTCCTTCAGAAGCATAATGAATTAAACTGATTTCTGCAATTCTACCCCACCTACTTTTCAAAAATTAGGGGCTGAGGATTTAGCTCAGTGGCACCACGCCTGCCTTGCAAGTGCAAGGTCCTGAGTTCTATCCCTGGTACCAAAAGAAAAAAAAATTAAACAGGGGCTGAAGATATAGTTCACTGGTATAGAGCAAGTTCAGCATACACCAGGCCCTGGGAGGGCACCAAAATAAAAAAATTAACGTATATAAAGATTGAAAGATTATTCTGCCTTAAACTGTCACATTTGCTTTTTTTCCCCATCTCTTTTAAGTCAATAGGGAGCAATATATTCTATCTCCAAAAATCTATAAGAACAAGCTATTTGATTCCCGACAGTCTATTCAAGGTGCTAATCTGACATTATTTATAGACCCTTGATTCCTTTCTGAGTAGCTGTCATTAATAGAACTTAGGAATTCAAAACACTTTATTCAACTCAGTTGCCTCCTAGAATTATTAGTCATGCTTCTCCAGGCTACAACTGTGAGAAAAGCTAAAGATAAATTATGTCTCAAGAAGGCTGTGACAGAGTCACCATCAAAACCATCAGGACTAACTGCCTCACACTGACTGATACTCCTGTAAAGCCCTCGTTCCTGTAGTTCAGGTCTTTCTGATCAGGCTCAAGGCTTTCTAGGGGTGTTTCCTGTCCCAAAGTGATAACTGTGCTCTTTGTTGCACACCAGAGCTGTTGTTTGAGAACCCAAGTGTGCTCAGAAGACAAATACCTCTTGATGTAGAAGAGGAGGAAACCATGAGCTGGTTTCTAACCTAGAAGGACTTGATACTTTGCCTACCCATCCTGCCCCAACCCAGGCTTTAGAAATGAATGGCTTCCAGCTGTCCCATGAGAACTCAAGTTCCCTAAAGGGAGAGAAAGGGACATGGCCTGGGAAGTGAAGACTAGGGAGAGTCTGAGACAGGGAATGAAGCAGAGTAACTGAGAAAGCAAGTGGAAAATAAGAAATGGAAACAATAAGCAAAAATGAAGAGATAAGAAAAATATGCAAGAGAAAGAAAAGGGAATAGATTTTAGAGTAGATATCAGAACAAAGAGGATTTTAAAGAAAAGATGAAAACAAGAAGTGGCAGAGAAATAATGTTCTCCAAAGGAAAAGAGGCAGCGAGAGAAGCAGATGGTGACAGTGAAAAAGGCAAAGGTTGACCCTTAGCTTTCTTTGGGAACTAGGGAGAAACTGCTGGTGCCACTAACAGATCTAGAGAATAGGAGAATGAGTAAGTCTGAGGGAAAAATGATGAGTGAGGTTCTGGACATGCTGAGCATGATGTCCGTAGAGTGAACTGCCAGAGGTGTCCGTGTGGGCAACTGGGACAGAGACTCGGAAGGGTGTGGCCCGAAGTGGGTAAGTGGGAGCCACCAAGAAGGAACAGTAAGGGCACACAGCCAGACTATATAAAGAAGAAAAAGGTTAAGAGCCAAAGCCCAAGGAGCACCAACATTTGAGGGACACTGTGAGAATGTCAGGGCGGGTACAGGTGGCTGAGGCACAGAACCACAGCTGGGTGAGAGGCTGGTACTGCCTCACCTTGAGGGGCAGCAAAGCAAGTGCTGTCCTCAGACTCATGTCTCATTGTTCCTCTGTGCCCTATGCCTGTATCCTGGGCTCAGAGCAGGACCGAGTCTGAGTGTAGTAGCATCCCCTGTCTTGGTCAGTGCAGCATCTGCCTCAAGCACAAACTCAATAGATGCTCCTAGGTTTTTTGGAGGGCAATTGGGGAGTATGTATCAGTAAAAGCTGCAGATATGAGATTGCCTGTCACCTGTTTCTAGGAACTTATCCATAGGGACTAATCACAGCTATGCAAAGAAACAGCTACAGATAAAATTGTAATTATACACTTTAAAACAAGCTACAGGTTCTGAGGGTGTAGCTCAGTGGTAGAATAATTGCCTAATATGCAGGAGGCCCTGGGTTCAATTCCTAGCACTACAGTAAAACAAACAATAACATAAAAAACTAAAATCATCTACAATGTGAAGAGCCCTGAGTTTGATCCCCACACTAGAAACAAAACAAAAACAAAGCCAGATGTGGTGGCAAATAACTGTAATTCCAATACCTGGGAGGCTGAGGTATGAGAATTTTGAGTTTAAGTCCAGCCTGTGCTGCATAGTGAGTTCAAGACCAGCCTGAACTTTCTAGTGAGGCCTCATTTCAAAACAAAAACCAAGAGAACCAAACCAAACCCCTACATATTTAACAGAGGACTGGTTTAAAAAAATCACAACACATCTATACCACTGAATATTATAAATCTCCCCCAAATCCACAGATCTTACAAAACACACACCCTCACCATAATTAAGACACAAACTATTATGAGCTCAAATCATCAATAAAAAACAAATAAACCCCAACTTCTAGTACTTTTATCTCCTGAGTCCCCACTGTGAACCTCTACAAAAAGAGAATTTGGAAAAATGGCATGGAAGAGAAAAGCAAAGCAGAGGGCCTAAATCATTCCCAAAGAAAGTGTCTACCCTAAGTACCCAGCTACTGGAAAATGCTCCTCCAGTGGGGCATCAACTACTGGAAGGGGCTCAGACTTCAGAACTCCAGTGCAATCTGAAAAAGGCTCTACTACTGGGGAAAAGTGGGTAAAAAGGTAGGAGACAGTGCCCTCCAGTGCCTGGATGCTGATGCAGAGAAGGGAGGAGGAAACTTGGAATCCTGCAGCAAAGGAGCTAAAACAACCAGGATTCTTGTTTGTTTGTTTTTGGTACCGGGGATTGAACTCAGGACCTTGTGCTTGCAAGGCAGGCGCCAGAACCACTGAGCTAAATCCCCAGCCAGGGTTCTAAACCCTTCCACAGTCCTCCTCACACAGAAAGCCATCCAGGAAGAGACCGCACTTTCCTACCTTTATAATTATACAAAACTATTATCAGAAAGAAACAGAAAAAGATGATCAAAACATTATAGCTAATGAAAAGACCCTCAAAAAAAAAATCCTCACAAAGGAAACTTTTAACTCTATACTCTAAACTGTATTCAATACCCTAAATAGGCATTTATTTTTATAGCACTGGGGACTAAATCTGGGGCCATCATACTGGACTACACCCTCAGCGTTTTTTGTTGTTTTTTTTCAAATTCTGAGACCAGGTCTCACTAAATTGCACAGGGTAGGCTCAAATTTATGATTCTCCTGCCTCAGCCTACCAGAGTGCTGGGATTACAGGCATTCGCCACAGTGCCTGGCTTAAAATAATACTTTTAATTTGAAGTTGAAAAATTGAGAACAGAAATGGGCAAAGAGCAGGCAGAAATGAAGTAAAAATTGATTGAACTTGGTAAACAGATGTAAGAAAAAGACAAAATTGTAACTGGAATGAAGTCTAAACTGCAAGGTGCTTAAAGGAGAATAGATATGAACAAAAACTAAAAAATGGAAGCAAAATAATCATGAGAATGAAAAGGGACAAAAAAAGAAATAAAAGGGATCAAAGAGAAAGTAGTTGAAAGAGAAGGTAGATGAGCCGATATATATATAGAATCTCTGATAAAGAAAAACAGAATATGAAACAGAACTAAAAATTCAAACTGTAACCCAGTAACACTTTCCAGAAAAAAAAGGCCCAAATCTACATACTGAAAGGCTTTATTGGGTACCTGGGAAATTGTCCTATAGTAGTCAACTCTGAGGCATATCCTAGTAAAACTATTACTTCTTGGGAAGTATGATGCCAACCTAATTATCTCACCTTTTTCAGATACATTACTGCATCTTTTTTACTATGTGAAAGCAATGAAGAAGCATTTTCAAGAAATGTGAGAGAATAATGAATGAACCAAGGGTTTTGTGTGTAGCAAATCAGTCCTTCAAATATAAAAGCTACAAGAAGTCTTAAGTATGAACTCAGGGAATACCATGCCTACTAGCACTCCTTGGGAATTTTCTGGGAAAGGCAATCTGCCATGGGCCTTCAGCACTCTGCATAGTCCTACTAGGATGCCCCCAAAACAATGAGCGGACTGCTCTTCCCCAGGGAATCCCCTAGTGTTGTATCTTCTGGAAGCCTCCTTGAGGGATAAGGAAGCACCTTCTCCCAAATAAAGTGTTTTCACTAACTAGATGCAGTAGATCCCCCAAGTTCTGCACACTCTTTTGTAACACAAACCACTGAGTGTATAGATATTCATAGAAACCCACTTATGCCATCCCCACAGTGTAGGGGACACAAAGAACTAATACAAATGAACAGGGAGCTGTGTCTGCTGCTTTTGTCACAAGTAATCAAGGCCAGTTTCTCACCCAAGAGTTTTGCGTCTTCTGCCAGCATCCTTGAAAGAGTAGCCAACTAACTTACAAGCTTGTAAGTAGGATACAATCTCTGACTCTTCACAATGCCTTCACATAATTAGGCTGGCATCATACTTCCCAAGAAGTAATAGTTTTACTAGGATATGCCTCAGAGTGATAGGGAATTTTGGCAAAAGGACTGACAGTGAATACTTAATGTACTGTAGACTTTAATAAGTGTGGACTTAAGACTAAAAGGTTGGCACAGGGCAGAATATATAAATGTTTATATGTTCTGAAAAGGTAGAAATAATGCAAGTAAAAAATGGGAGGAAGGAAAGAAGAAAGTAGAATAAGCTTCCTGATTATTATATAAGCACTAGGTGGGAGTTAAAAGATAGCTTTAAAAATTGTTAAGCCTTACAATGATAAGTTACATAAAAAAGAGAACTAAGGTCATTTAAAAGTGTATAAATACAAAGGTAACCACTAGGAAAACCAAATAAAAAATCTTATAAATACCTAAATGAATAACTATGAGTGGACTTAACTCACTTTTTAGGACAGATTATCAAAATGCATCACAAAACCGGTTCCAACTCTATGCTAATACAAAAGTGGATCAACAGGGACACAAATAAACCAATGCACAAAGGTATATCAGACAATGAAAGCAAAACAAAGCCTGGATTGGCCAGGGATTTAGCTCAGTGGTTCCGCCGCCTGCCTCACAAGTGGAAGGACCCGAGTTCAATCCCCGGTACCCCCCAAAAAATAAAACACCTGGATTATGATCCCAATATCAGACTAAGTAGAATTCAAGGCAAAAAAGCATTACACCTGACAAAGAAAACATTGTTTTAATGCCAAAAGCCACAATTTACAATGAAGTTAAGAGTTACAAATATCTATGCTCCAAATTAACACAGCAAACACTTCTCTTAAAGCAAATGGTATAGATGATGCTAAGAAAATTAGAAACCCATTAAATATTGGAGACTTTTAACATTATCACTGTCAGTGCTAGGTAAGTACAGTGGGTGGGAAAAAAAGGATACAGAAGATCATTATTTTAAAAAAGGCTATCTATATTGAATTTTATACCTTGATAAAAATAAAGTAGGAAACATGTATTCCTTCAAAATTGGTTGGGAAGAAACACTGAGCTAAGAATAGCTTTATCTTATTGAATAATGAGCATAATAAAACTTGTAGCTAGTGCAATAAGACAAGGAAAAGAAGTAACAGGCATGCAGACTGCAAAGAAAGAAAGCTGTCTTTATTCAAAGATGACATCATTGTCAATATACAGAATCCCTAGGAACATACACACAATCCTGGAACTATAAGCAAGGATATAGAAAGATCATGGGATACAAGGTCAGTATGTAAAACTCTATTACTTTCCTATATGCCAGCAATAAGCAACTGGAGTTTGAAAGTAAATCTATATATACCGTTTATAACAACACCCAAGATAGTTAGGTATAAATTTAACAAAATAGGTACAGGATTTGTATGTGGAAAGCTATAAAACATTGATGAAAGAAATCAAAGATTTCAGCTGGACGTAGTGGCAAACACCTGTAATCTCAGCACCTGGGAGGCTGAGTCAGGAGGACTGCAGTGAGTTCGAGGCCAGCCTGGGCAACACAGCTGAAGGCCAGCCTGGACTGCATGGTGAGACTCTCAAAAAATCACCAAAAAAAAAAAAAAAAAAAAAAATCAAAGGTCTAGCTCAGAGTAGAGAAGGATCAAGTTTGAGGCCAATATGGGCAACTTAGTGAGACTCTGTGCCTATATAAAAAAATAATAAAGTAAAAGTAACCTAGAACTCCCTGGGTTAAATCCCCCAATCCCCAGCACTGAAAAGAAATGGAGAGAAAGATATTCCATGTCTGTGGATTGAAAGACTAAATATCATTAATATGCTGTTTTCCCAATTTGATCTACAAATTCAACACAATCTGAACCAAAAATCCCAGGAAGCTATTTTATAGAAATTCTAAAGTTTACGTGGAAAGACAAAGGATCCACACAATTATTGGGGAGTGGGGCAGGTTGGAGGACTTACACCACTCCTAGGTTTCAGGACTGACTTTGACACAAATCCAGAAACAAATCTATAACCAGCCTTTGACAAATAAAGGCAATTCTACAGGGACAGGACAGTCTTTTCTTTCTTTTTTTTTTTGGTACTGGGGATCAAACTCGGGACCTTGCGCTTGTGAGGCAGGCAGTGGGACCACTGAGCTAAATCCCAGGCCCCAGCCTTTTCAACAAATGGTGCTGGAACAACTAGACATCCACATGTAAAGAAATGAGCCTAGACTCAGAGCTACTCACAAAAGTGAGCTCAAAATGAAATCACAGACCTATCTGTAAAAGGTAAAACTCTAAAACTTCCAGGTGAAAACACAGGAAGAAAAATCTATGTAACCTTGGGTTTGGTAATGAGTTTTTAGCTATAATACCAAAAGCATGGTCCATGAAAGAAAAAAAAATTGGTTATGATGTACTTCATTAAAATTAAAAACTTGTGCTTTGTGAAAGACACAAGTAAGAGAATATAAAGACAGGCCACAGACTGGGAGAAAATACTTGTTAAATATATATCTGATAGGGCCGGGGATTTGGCTCAATGGTTTCGACGCCTGCTGCACAAGCGCAAGAAACCAAGTTCAATCCCTGGTACCAAAAAAAACACAACATATATTGATAGAAGATTTGTATCTAAAATATAAAAATAATTCTTAAATCTCAACCACAAGAAAACAAAAACTGGAAAGCGCATGCTTATAGTTCCTGCACACAGGAGGCTAAGCAAGAAAACTGCTTGAGGCTAATAATTTGGGGCCAACCTGGACAATACAGCCTGTGTCTGTGTCTGTCTCTCTCAAAAAACGACAAATGACCTGAATAGACACCTCATCAAAAAAGATACACAGAGGCGCCAGGGATTTAGCTCAGTGGTTCTGCTGCCTGCCTCACAAGTGCAAGGTCTTAAGTTCGATTCCCAGTACCAAAAAAAAAAAATACACAGATGGCAGATAAGCATGTGAAACGATATGCCATATCATTTGTCATGCTAGAAATGAAAATTAAAACATAATGTTTACTCCATGTATTAATAAGTGATTTAATCATTCAACTCTTACTACAGAATCACAAATCAAATTTCTGGCTAAAAATGACTCACTTGCCCTAAGTGCAACAGAATTTAGTCATCTTGGTCACTGGATGGTGTTTCTAATTTCTTTAGAATAAATCTGGCTTTTGAAGCTAAGAATGTAAGTGGAAGATTTATCAATTTCATACTACCACAAAGTATCTCAGCAGAGAACTTGTGAAATACGATATTCTTTCTCTTAAAGCAAATTAAGCTCATTTTTAATTTTAAGTATACTTTAAGAAATATTTATAAAATAATCTTCTTCAGGGCAATGTAAGAAAGTTCCAGATTTTCATTACCTCAAATATTAATCATCAAGTAAAGAGACAGTGATAGAACAACATCTGTTTCTCTTTTCTCTTATTATCTTACTCCTGCTTCAGCTATTGGTTCACTATTATATATTCTCATCAGAAGGCCTCCAGAAGTCCTACAACTTAAAGAGGAAGTCTTCTTACTAACACAAGGCTGCCATCTAGTGAAGACGTTAAATACGTATTATAGAAAGTTATGTTTCTCCTTTATCAATTCTGCTCTGTAACATGACTTTCAATATGTATCAGGCAACACTCATAAACATGTGGCATACATTCCTTTTTTAAGGAATTTTGGGGCACCCAGTTCTAAGAAACATTAGAGATGATCAAGTATCTAACCCAACACCCTAGTTTGCAGATGTGAAAACTAGGCCCAGCAGGAGACTTGCTACACAACTAGAAATGTTTCCAGTAGGGCTTGCCTGAGCTTGGTTTCTCATGGACAGGATAGCAGTCTACTATTTTCTTATATATAGGATGTTTTAAATATCTTAAAAACAGGTTTCCAATTAAACTAAACCCTGTATATTCCTGCAAGGGCAGCAAGAGGGACAATTCCCTGGGCTCTCTTCATGGCTATCCCTTCTCACTACAACTGGCACAGACACACTCAAGGAATTACGTTTACCCAGTACTTGGGTACCATTTACTGATTTCTTTTTATTTTTTTGGTACTGGGGATTGAACTTGGGTCCTTGCGCTTGAGCAGCAGGAGGCAAAACCACTGAGCTAAATCCCCGGCCCTGGTACCATTTACTGAGAGCTTGCTAGGAGCCAGACAGCTGGAGAAGTCCTTACCCTTCCTGTGCAGGCTCTCTGGGGTCCTACTGAGCATGATCTACTTCTTTCTTTCTTCCCTTCATCTCAGGACATTCGCATAAAGCTGGAACAACTAATGGAGCTAGATGTTCCTGGCAAAGGAAATTGTATGTACAAAATGATAGCAGTGTGAAGAAGCAGTTTGAATAGAGAACAAGGGCTGAAGCCTTGTGAATCAGGAGCACAAGATGCAGGTACCAACATTATATTTCCTTTTTGTTTTCTCCCTGTTTGGGAGGGGAAAGAGGAAAAAAGTCTGATTGGGTGACAACAGAATAAAATACAGCCTAGGCAGAAAAGAGGCTAACAGGCCGGGAATTTAGCTCAGTGGTTTCACCGCCTGCTGCGCAAGCGCAAGGACCCGAGTTCAATTCCCGGTGCCAAAAAAAAAAAAAAAAAAACAAAGAAAAGAGGCTAAGCCAGACTAGTCTGAAGGCTTTAGGTGATTTGAGAAAGATTAAGGTTTGAATATGGTCAGTATGGTCTTGATACTGAAATTTTGGATCAGATTGCTGGAAAACTACTGCACTTGAGTAAACAGCAAAGGCAGAATTGCAAAGGTAACCTCCTACCTAGTTCTACAAATCAAAAGAAAACTTCAAAGTTATGCAACTGACAGTGTAACTTCCAACATGAAGGTTTGCCAAATGCTTGATGTCACATCTTACCGACAGCATCTTCATCTCTAGTCCCTCCACTTCTAATGTCCACCCTAACAAAAGCGGGACACACCCTGGCAGAGTTAGCTGCAAACCACCCCCAGATTCCATATGCCTCCTCCACATTGTAATCTTGTACACAATACAGAAAAATGAGAATACTTCTTTCAATGCAAAATATTCACGTGAATAAAGAAACCACAGCTCTTCTCTGCAGTCTTATGATACGTTTATGTCCGAAGGTGGGTTCTAGTGATTTCTTGGTGTATTTTTTTTTAGGGGCATAAAAAGATTTTTGGGAAAAAGATGTACTCAGAAGGAAATGTGGGCTCTCAACAGAAGTACCTGTTTTTGTTTTGTTTTTTAAAATTCTCACTTCTACAATGGGGAAACATGAAGCTCTAGTCTTAGGTTGGACTGTGACCATGGCATTTGGGAAATCAGATCCCTTTGTTAGCAACAGAGGATAAACAACCTACTCTGCAAAAGCCACAAGATGGGACACATTTGCAAGGACAAAAAGCTCGACTTCTCACAGAGATAAGCCCCTCATCTAGGGTGTTAGAGTTTTTTGTTTCTGGAGGCCATTCCTGCCAAACTGCACTTTCAAAACCATGAACAAGTTGCAACTCCAATCTATACTAAGAACAAATGGCTCTGAAGTGCTCATCAACAAAGCATTTATAATTTAAGAAGACTATGAGTTACATTTGTATAAATCTAGAGTTACATTTACATAAATTAAATAGTGAACCTTATATTAAAGGCAGAATAAAACTTGTAACACTCTGACATTATATTGCTTTAGATAATAAGAACATCTACTATTCTACTGGGCAGCTTTCAATATAGCTGTGTTTCAGACACTGTGCTAAGTGCTTTCTGTGCACTACAATCTTATGAGGTGGGTATCATTATCCTCCTTCTACTGAGAAACAAATGAAGCTGCACTAAAATTGTTAGTTCCTGGAAGTCACACAGCTATTAAACAACTGAAGTCTGTCTATGGCATATACTTTTCTTTAGTTTACATGAATTTAAAATATCTCAAGGCTCTAAAATAAGTTTCTAAAAGACTGAGTTGTAGTGAAAACTTTTAGAATGCTATAGGAAAACAAACCATCATTTAAAAAATAAATTAAGGCCGGACATGGTGGTGCATGCCTGTGATCCTAGCACTCAGGAGGCTGAGGCAAGGCTACACAGGGAGCTCAAGGCAGCCTGAGCTATATATAGCAAGACCCTGTCTCAAAAACAAAGTTTTATAGGTTAAAAAAAAGTGAAGTATTGCTTTTAGGCTAATGTTAAAGGGCTGGGGATGTAGCTCAGTGGCACCATGCCTGCCTGGCAAGTGTGAGGTCCTGAATTTGATCCCTGATACCTTTAAAAACAAAAAGAAAAAGGATTATGTTAGAAACAGTCTCTCTTTATTATTTTATCATTAACTCTTTTAAGTCATTTTTGAAACAGATTTTGGAAATGCACCAGAGTCTGATGAGCTCATGATCGAATGTTCACTGAGCTCCCATTAGGTTCATGGACTGTTATGCACTGGGACACAGGGATCATTAATGAACAGTTCTTTTTTTTTTTTGGTACCAGGGATTGAACTCAGGTCCTTGCGCTTGCGCAGCAGGTGGTGAAACCACTGAGCTAAATCCCCGGCCCTAATGAACAGTTCTTGCTTTGAGAATATTCCACAGTATTGGTAGGAGCATGAGTACAATGACATAACCATACATAGTACAATGTGGAGAGTGAAACAACAGAATGAGGTGTGGGGCTTAGAGACAACTGATAAACAATGAACAATACCTCATCTAGCTGGCAGGTGCTAAAGTTTATAGGAGAAGAATAGTAAAGTCAGCCAGCTGGCTTCATACCCTGCTCTTTCCTGGCAGAGATCAGATCCTGGGCACAGATGCTGCAGCATGGAGTGGGAGGCAGAGGAGTGGGGCAGGTAAGGCTGGCAAGGTGTGCAGGGTCCAGGTCAGGAAGAAATTTAAACCAGTGAAAGGTTTTGTACAGTCAAGTGACATGTTTACAACTCTCCTCTAATCAAAAGCCATCAGAGACAGTGTAAAGCAAAGACCCGGAACCTTAGGACATGGCTCTAGGCTTACCGGGTGTGTGAACTTTGATAAGATATGGAATATAAATTTCATTTGACAAAAATATAAATTTATGGTATACAACATAATGTTTTAAGATATGTATACAATATAGAAATGCTAAATCAAGTTTATGAATATACACACACATATTTGTGGTGAGAACAAACATAAAATCTTCTAAACTTTAGTCTTGTAACTGTTAAATGGAAAGTAAATGAGATAATGAATGTAAAGCACTGGAACATAGTAAATAATAAATGGTACTTCTTACTATAAATATTATATGCCTGGAGGTTCAGGGAGACTTTTTGTGGGTGTCTGGATAGGACATACTGAGGTCCAAAATAGATGAAAAACCAAGTCAAAACTAGTTAAGGAATAGAACTGACAAAACCCAATGACTGCTTGGCTGTAGATATGTGGGTGAGGGAGAAGAATGTACCATGCACAGGTTCCAGGTCTAGGATGGGTGACAATGCTGTGGTTGTGGCTAGTGGGACCCCTGACAAAGAGAATTCAGGAGGCAGAGCAAGTTGGGGAGTTTCGGTCATGCTGAAGAGGGGCCTGTACGTAGGAGTGAATATCCATGAGGTTAATGGATGACTCTGGAGTCTGGGTGCAGGTGTAGCTGGGGATTGGGGAAGAGGGTGTCTCTCATCTTCGAGAAGGAAAGATTGCCCACGACCATGTGTTCAACAGAAGAGCAATGAGCCCCAACACAACCCTGGGAAACACACACAATTCAGTCAGGGAAAGAAAGAGGTATCCAAGGGAGAAAGAAAAGAACCACAGAGGATAAGAAAAACCAGCAGGGCTCAGTACAGCAGAAGCTGAAGGAGCAGGACCTCAAGGAGGTAGCTAGCCCTCAGTGGAGCACAGTGGGGCCAAGAAGCCCAACATGTTCCAAATGTGTCCTTAGAATTTAGTAGAAACTGCTGCTGATTTTAGACCACAGGGTAATCTTTGGAGGACAATGAGGACAAATGCCCAACGCTGGGTTCAGGCAGAAAGTGGGAGTGAAGAAGTAGAATTTAGCATCTGGTAAACATCTGGTAAAAGGGATGAGGTAGCAGGAGGGGGGTGCAGGGTCAAAGGTCAGGTTAAACATTGTTTCTAAGGTGAAGTGCTTGAGTATTCTGTGAGCTGAGAAAGGAAAGGTAGATAAGACAGCAAAGGGCAATGATGAAGGGAGACTCACTGACAGAACAAGTCCCTGAGGGAAGAGGCAGGGCTTTCTAAGTATCTCCATGTGTTGGCTGCTACAGAAGGTCCTGGACAAACACAGACCAGTCAGACTTTGCTTCCCAGGAGCTCACAGTCTTAAGGGGAAGCCTTAAGACAAATCCGCCAGGGAATGTGACTTGGATGCCAGGCCTCCATGCATCAGGATGGAGGAACCAGAGGGGTGCCTGCCTGACACAGGCTTCCTGAACCTAAGACTGGCTGTCACCTCTGTTCTCACTGCTCATCACTGCAGCTGGCATCCAAGCCCACCAAGCATTTAATGTTTTTGTTGTGCATGAAAATTTTCTTGTTAGGAACTTTATTTCCAAGGACAGAAATTTTATAGAGGTATAAGAGTATATTCTAAGACAAAGGGATTTCAAGTATTAAACATAACTAAATATTAACTAAAATAATAGTATACGTGCTCAGTTCTGTGGTTGTAATGTTTGTACCCCCTCTCCTAATTTAGTATGTTGAAATCTAACCCTAATAGTACAGAATCCACCAAAAAAATGTATTCACACTTCAGGAAAAGAAGAATAGTATGTTTTTTCAACAGACAGTGTTATCCTTATACGGGGGACCCTAAAGGATGTTGTATATTGCAGAAAACCCACTACACTGCTGGCTGAGAGAAGAAATTAAAAATGCAGGTGCAGCAATCTCAATGACCAAGGTTATCCAAGTGTCAGTGCGCCATACTAATAAATGTCTGGAAGCTAATGGCCACCACTTTGAGGACCTCTTGTAATTGTAGAGCCCAAAGGTAACTTGTATTAATGTCAGGATGTCTCAATAAATTTAGTATTAAAATATTTATACAAAGGGCAAGAAGGTGAGCCAGTCCCAGCACCTGGAAAGAAGCTCCCTGCCTCCATCCCAGACTCCTAGGGCAGAGAAGGTGAGCCGGTCCCAGCATCTGGAAGGAAGCTCCCCCACTGCCATCCCAGGCTCCTAGGGCAGAGAAGCTCAGCTGGTCCCAGCACCTGGAAGGAAGCTCCCCACCTCCATCCCAGGCTCCTAGGGCAGAGAAGGTGAGCCAGTCCCAGCACCTGGAAGGAAGCTCCCCTGCAGCCATCCCAGGCTCCTAGGGCAGAGAAAGTGAGCCGGTCCCAGAACCTGGAAGGAAGCTCCCCCACTGCCATCCCAAGCTCCTAGGGCAGAGAGGCTGAGCCACGTGGGCGCCAGAAGCATGGGCCCTACCCTGTGGAAATGAGAAGACACATAAACAAGCCTCAAAAACAGGCTTCCAGATCACCTACAGCAACCCCAAAGGGAAACAAGATGGAACAATCTGATACTCAACCACCTGGACTCTATGAACTGGCAACAAAAGAGGATCTGGAAAAAATGAAATCAGAAATAATTACTCAGATAACAGCAAAGATTTTGCTCATGGTGCAAGACATGATGATTAATAAATCTAGAGAGGATACAGATAAAAAACAGAGGATCTGAGGAACATGATGGAATCCCAACACAGGAAACAAATGGAATCCATAAAACAGATACAAACAGATTTCCTAGAGATTAAAAACTCCACTGAAAGTTTATGTAGCAGAATGACCCTATGTGAGGACAGAATTTCACTATAGAAGATAAGATTGCAATTAGTGAGGAGGAAAAGAAAATTTGCTTTAAAATTGTAAGGGAACATGAGAAATCAATCCAGCAGCTGCTAGATGTTGTAAAGAAGAATAACGTAAGACTGATTGGAGTCAATGAAGAAAGAGGAGAGAGTGCAGATGACATAAAAAAACTCTTCACAGAAGTGATGGCAGAAAACTTCCCAAGCAAGGGAAAAGAACTTGACATACAGATAAGTGAGGCATATAGGACTCCAGCTAGCCTTGATCAAAAAAAATCTACACATAGGCATATAATAGTTAGGATTCCAGAAATCCAACAGAAGAACAAAATTCTACAAGCAGTGAGAGAAAAGAAACAAATCATATACAAAGGAAAGCCCATCAGAATCACAGCAGACTTCTCAATGCAAACCCTCAAGGCAAGAAGAGCTTGGAGTGAGGGATTTCAAGCCCTAAAGGAAAACAGCCTCCAACCCAGATTGATGTACCCTGCAAAACTATCTTTCAAAATTGATGGAGAAATAAGATACTTTCATGATAAAGAGCACCTCAGGAACTTCATGAATACCAAACTGGCACTCCAAAAAATTTTAGTCAATACCCTAGGAAAAGACAATGAGGATCAAAACCCCAGGAAACCCAGCAGAATGAATCCATTGGGTGTGACAAATTAAATGCAAAGGGGGAGAATCCAACAAAAAGAAAAAGTCATGACAAGGCTTTTAAAACTTTTAACTTCATCTCCCTAATGAGTGTATAATTCAATCTTGTTATTGTACTGATTAGTATTTTTCTGATTCTAGAGTTGCACACCATTCCTTGTGCTATACTGGCTATTTATCATCTGCTTATGTCTACATTTTAATTGGGTTGTCTATTAATGACCTCTAAGAATTCTTTATACATTCTGCTCATAGGTTATATGCATTGTAAATATGGTCTGTTTAAGGACTACTTTTCATTTTAATGATGTCATTTAAAGTTCTAAATTTTGATGGAATCTCATTTATCAATTTTTTTCTTTTATACATCATGTCTTTTGTATACTAGGTAGTTCTTGCCTACCCTGAATTCATAAACATTTTCCCTTATAATTTCTTCTTAAAGTTTTATACTTTTAGGCTTTCTTATTTAGGTTCATAGATCCCTTCAAGTTATTTTCATGTATGGAAAAAAAGGGTTGAGGTTAATTTTTTATATACGGATACCAGGTGTTCTAGTGCCGTTTGCTGAAAACACTATCTCTTCCTTGGCTCTTGAATTGAGTTTATATTCTATAAAATGCTAATGTTAAATAATCTTTCAAAACTCAGTGGACCATATATGTGTGGTTCTATTTCTAGATTCTGTTTTATTCAAATGATCGATATGTCTTTCCTTACACCAACACTGCCTTGATTACTGTAGCTTTAGAAGAAGTCTTAAAATTAGGTACTAAACGTCTTCCAACACTGTTTTTGTTTTTGTTTTTAACTTTTCTAGGTCCTTTGTACTCCTACATAACTTTTAAATTTCAATATCCAATTCTTCATTTATAGCAAGTATACACAGACTTGAATTTTTATATATGCCTTGTGTTTTCTAATCCTGCTAAATTCAAGTACAAGTTCTAGGGGCTCCTAGAGATTTCTTAGTATTTTCTCTGTAGATGATCATTTCATCTACATATAAAGATTTTGCTTCTGCCTTGAGAATCCTATCTTAGTTGTGTCATTTTATTGCCACACTATTTTGCTGGGGACCAGGTTTCAAAGTTTAATGGACAGATAAAGAGTAAGCATATCTGTCCTTGTTCCCCACCTTAAGAAAGCTTTGTATCTTCTCCATTCATATAAGGCGTTCTCGCTGGAAGAATGGAGTACATGTCTTTAATCTATTGAGAAGTTTCTGTTCTACTTCTAGTCTCCTGATAGCTTTGACCATGAACAGCTGTAGAATTTAGTCCAATACTTTTTCTCTAACTAGTGACAGGATCATACGGCTTTTTCCTTTCCTCTGTTAAAATGATGATGTTTGAGGGTGGATCTTCCAATGCTGAACCAACACTGCCATCCCTATAACAAAACCACTTTCTACATACTGCCAGATCTGACTTCTAAGAGTTGGTTTTGTTAAACAAATTTCTATCTATGTTCATACTTTTTCTTCTATTATCTTTATCCAGTTTTAGGATTAGCACAATGTTGAGTTCCTAAAATGAGGGGAGAAGTGTTCCTTTTTTCTGCTTTAATTGTTTGATATAATTTGTCAGTTAAAATGTTTATATGTCTGCTGTTGTCATATAGGTAGGTTTTCAAGCTAGGAATATACTTTCTTTAATAGGTGCTATTCAAATTTTTTATTTCCTCCAGAGTTAGTTTCATTAATTTCTCCTCCAAGTTACTTCTTAGAAGTTGTCAAATTTATTTCAAAAAAGATTTTTGTAATATGCTTTCTATATCCTTTTAAATTCTGTAAAATCTGTGGTAATATCTCCTAGATCTTAATATTGTAATTTAAAAAATGTATAACTGATATTGTGTAACAGGAAGAAAAGGTCTAAAAGAACAGGGGAATTGGGAGGGGTAGGGGAAGGGAAAAAAGGGAAAGGAAAAAATATGAGAAGAGGAAAAAAATGGAAACAAGGTCTTTGCAAATAGGGAAGGGTGAAGGGGGTGAAGGGAGGGCAGGGGAAGGGGAAAAAAAATAAGAACCAAGAGACTCATGTAATGGTACAAGATCCCAATGATGAATGTAACTGTATTTTATACCTAAAATGTACCAATAAAGTTAATGGGGAAAAAAAATAAAATAAAATAAAAACAAAATATTTACACAAGTTTTTCTTTTCCTAAAGTGTGTACACATTTTTTGGCAGACTGTGACTTAAGTGGCAGCATCTTTAGTGGTGATCAAATCATTGAGACCCTCACAAATGTGATTAGTGCTCTTAAACAAGAATCCCCAAGAGTCTATTTGTCCCTTCTACCATGTGAGGACACAGGAAGAAGTCACTATCCACAAGGAATAGGCCCCACCAAACACCAAATATGCCAGCACCTTGATCTTGGCATTTCCAACCACCAGAACTGTGAGAAACAAATGTTTTTTGTTCACAAGCCACTCAGTTTATGGAGAGATACTCCTCAAATCACGATGCGATTATGGCCCAACAAACCCACTGCAAGGTGAAAATATCCTAAGTTGAAAATGTACTTTATACACCTAACTCGCGTCCTTACACTTGTGCAGCAGGCAGTGAAACCACTGAGCTAAATCCCAGCCCTGAAGTGCAGTTTTTACCAAGTGCATATCACTTTTGCACTATTATAAAGTGGAAATAATATAAGCCAAACCACCCTAAGTAGGGAACCATCTGTAGTTTGCTATAGCATTCCACAATGACTACAATACAATGGATCAAAGAACCTCATCAGAGGCAGCTGAAAGTTAAGAAAGGGGGAGAAAAAAAAAAAGAAAGGGGAAGAGATGAGGTATGGGGTCAAGTGGAGAAGGCCTAAAGTGGTTCTAGCACTCTCTCTGGCCAAGTGTATTTCCCAATCTGCAAGCAAATGCTGACAATTTTAACCACTTAAAAGCGATAAAATTTTTCATTTTAAAGTTGCAGATAAAGGACTAAAAATGAAATGTATATACAGAATTACGTAAGTTAAACTCATTTGTTATAAAATGAGGCAGGTAGCCTCTGGAGTCAGACCTGGCTGCAAAAGAGATATAACACTCATTAGCTTAATCCCTGGGAAAGTAGACTATGTGACAGATGAGCCCCACCTCTTTCAAATCTATCCTTCAAAGATTCTAAAGGCAGTGTTTTCTTAGCCTTTTGGGATCACAAATTCCTCTGAGAGTCTAATGAAAGCTATGGGACCATTTGCCTCCCCCAAGTAAACACAAATACATGCATATAAAATCCCGCATATCACTCGAGGGATCTCTGAACTCCACCTTGGGGCCCTAGGTAAGAAAGAGGTGGGAAACAGCAGAAGTACAACTCTTTATTTTTTTTTTCCCCTGGTACTGGGGATTGAACTCAGGACCTTGCACTTTTGAGGCAGGCATGGTGCCACTGAGCTAAATCCCCGGCCCAGGGCAACTCTTGATAATGAGGACAATTTGTCTTCCTTTCCAGTCATGGGACCACATACAACAGTGACCTTGGCCAGACCCACAGTGGACAGGCTGTGGTGTCTCTGACCTGTGTGTCCTTCTCAATTATAAGTCTTCTTATCTCCAAATTCCCTATCACCAAGGCCAGGTGCCCAACACAGTAAGTGCCCATTTTGATTCTGAATTAAACTGATTGGGGCATAATCGTTTGAGTTTGTAGTTTTCAAGTTTTTAGACTTTAGTGCTTCTGAATAAGTATCATCTTCAAATCTTCCTTTTGACAGACAAACCTGGATCACATGGCCAAGACTATGGGTTTGCATTATGGGGATCTATCAACTCCAAAATGGATTCTTTCTTGTGTGTCATGGGAATTTGAACTCAGTGCCCAATACACAGTAGGCAAGTGCTCCCAGAGAACTACATTCTCAGGCCCTTTTTAATTTTAAGACAGGTTCTTGCTAAATTGCCCAGATTGCCTAGAACTTACAATCCTCCTACCTCAAACTCCTGAGTAGCTGGAATTACAGGCATGCACCACCATGCCTGGTGCCAGAACTAAATTTTATTTAATTAGAAGGGTGTAGTCAATCTGTCCATACTAGAAGCTATGCCTCAGTTCCAGGGCAAAATGTGATGACTCTTCCCAACCTACAAAAAGAAAAACATACTGCATCTGCTTTAGCAGACATTCCTTACATTTGTGTTACAAACTCTTTATACTCTCACATAGGCAATAGACATAATGCTTCTATTTTAAGGATAAAAAAAGAATATAGGGCAGGGGATTTAGCTCAGTGGTTCTGCCGCCTGCCTCAAAAGCACAAGGTCCTGAGTTTGATCCCCAGTACCAAAAAAAAAAAAAAGAGAGAACACAGAGAGGGCTTTCCAACATAGCCCAGGCACCATGGCTCAAGTCATATTTTTACAAATACATGTTTCTCTATTACCCTTGTGCAGAGGTGAAATGCCTCTTTTGTAGTGAAAGGAAAAAGAGCTGACAGTGTTCGGTGATAACATCTAAATAGTATCTATGATTTAGGAAAGCAAAAGCCATTCCAATTTGAACAATTTTATACACATAATGAAATGTTTTAACTTTTCAATATTGCTTTTTTTTCAATATTTCAATATTTCATAAGAATCAAGCTTTCACCTACGATTTTAAAAAAAGACAATTCATTTTACAAAGTAGGGAGAAATTCTATACTTACCAATAGCACAATGTAAAATCTAAGAGAGAAAAAAAGGGGGAGGGAGAATTAATAAGGAGCAATAGTATGATAGCATCATACATATAAATTATTATTTCAGTAAGACTACAACAGTGGCTACTAGCATTAATGTGTTTGAAAAACAAATACTCCATTTTTAAACTTGGCTATGGACTATTTAACAAAATGTTAGCTCTTGCTCAGGTTTTTGTTTGCTTGTTTTTAGTTTGTGTGTCTTTGGGAGATGTCCTAAGGAACATGCCATTCGCTTAGTCATTTGTCGGTATCAAAGCCCTCTTTTTTGATATACAAACTCACAAGAGCAGTAAGCACAGAACATCTTCTGTGTCCCATGCTCTGCAGAACACAATTGTCCAACTATGGAACATGCCATCAGAAGAGCCTGTGTAGCTCCTCTCACTGGGCAGGCCCTTCAGTGCAAACACCAATTCTTTTTTTTTTCTGGTACCAGGGATTGAACCCAGGACTTTGAGCTTTTGAGGCAGGTGGCAGCACCACTGAGCTAAATCCCTGGCCCATAGACATCAATTCTATAAGGCTCTACCTTTAGTCCCTGTCTTTCATTACACATGATCTCATTGCACAGGTGCTCCCTGGTCTGATTCCAAATCCTGCGTCTTCAAGCTCCAGGGCTATATTCCAAACTGCCATGGACATATCCACCTCATGCACCAGCAGCAGTTCAAATATGGCTGGTCTCCGTGGGAAGTGCTTCCCTTACTTCCTTTTTACCTGCTCTGCTTAGTGATCATCCACTCCTAGTCTGCTGGGTTCAAAATCTCCTCACCCCCAAGTCCAACTTATTTTCAAGTCCTGCTGTTACTTCTGCCCACCACACTTGCCTTTTGCATTACTATTGAACCCAAGGCCTTTGCACTAAGCTACATCTTTAGCCCTTTATTTTTTATTTTGAAAAAGGACCTCACTAAGCCACCAAGTTGCCCAGGCCAGGCTCAAATTTGCGATCCTTTTACTTCAGCCTCAGAGTACTGGGATTATAAGCGTGTGCCACCATACCTGGCTAGTCTTCATTCTTATTTCTAGTAGGTGGCTCAGTGATTTTATTTTCAAATCTATATTTATCATAAACTGACATTTACACTTGGCTACTTTATTATGTCTCTATACTCCCAAACATTTGCATATTGAAATACATACTTTACTTCCATCTCCACTCTATTTCAATGGCCACCCAACTAGTCAGTTTAGTTCTTATAAGTCTCTTTCCAACTCATTCTTTATATACTATGGCTTTAGCTCTGGCAATGGAAAAGAAAAATAATCTGTAGTCATCTCAGACTGATTTGATGACCAAGTTTTTCTAGGTGGTAAGACCTAACAGCTATTGTAGTGCTTTATAAAATTTTTACAACACTTCTTTAGCAGTCACTGTATTGTTTGATCCTAACAATAACCCTGCCAGATAGGCAGGACAGATACTGTATCTCTGCTTGTTGATGTGCAAAACAAAGACTCAGAGAAGCTGCACAATGTGCTCAAGGTAGAAAATGATGGCTAGGATCAAGAACCTAGCTTTTATTTTTACTGGGTTTTTTTCTATATTACTTCATTCCTTTTCTATTGCTACATAGTTATGAAACATCTAGAGAGGACAGAACTTGACCAGATTTATCTGAAACATGCCTGACTATACTCCATACTAAAAAACTATTATTTCACTAAATTTTCGTTTTTGGTCAAGGAAGGGGGGAGACAGCTTGGGTTTAAAAAGCAAGCTCCACAAATTTACTGGTAACTGAGAAGAAAACAAAGAACTATCATGCTGCAAACTGTACGGCCTTTTTCAAAAGACAACACTGCTAAAGAACCTTGTATGTGTGAACATTGCAATCTGAACCTCTTGCTGCAAAGTTGAGGAAAACTAAATGATATATTTAGATTCAAATGAGGAATGAAAGACAGGAATGAAGAGTATCCTTTGAGACTAGAAGACAGATGGTGGAACCTATTCTATTCATGCATATAGCAAGACATCCAGGGTGCTGACTGCTGATGGGACACTACAGAAATGCCTGACAGGAGTTCAGGGCTACAGCAGATCTGAGCCCTATCAGACTAAACCTTCCTTTCTTAATCACACATATTTTAAAATTCCTCTTTACCACTCTAAAATGAAACTCCTAGATGATATGACCTATCTACACAAATTTTTTAAAATGTCTTAATATATAAATAAAAATAATTTGTATTTTAAAATATGTATTTCAAAATGCAGATGTTTGGAGTCATATAGACATAATGAACTAGCCAGATGTACATATCAATTTATGATAAATAAATCTGGATTTAAAAATAAAATTATTGAGCCCATGTTTATAATCACAGGTTCAAGCCTAGCCTGGGCAACTTAGCAAGACACTGTCCCAAAATAAAATATAAAAAAAGAGCTGGGGATGTAGCTCAGTGTAAAAGTCCTGTGTTTGAGCCCCAATACTGCAATCAATCAATCAATCAATAAAAAGAAAGAAAAAGAAAAAGAAGCATCTCTGGACAAATACAGGAGAATAAAAGAGCAGAGGGATGGACTAACACTAGAACACAAAAGTCCTAAGATATGTAATAATGGAAATGTAACAAAGTAGAAAAACTAAAGAACAGTATTATCTCAAATGAGTGAGGTGCTATTTAGAGCAGTGTCAGATACTACACTATGCCTGATGTGTAATAAGAAGACAGTTCACAGAAAACCTATTGTTCTGTTGAAATGCTATGGAGGTATAGGCAACCAGTGACTCATCTGTAAAAAGACCTTGGTGACTTTATTCTTTAAACAATGTAAGAATAAACAGAAGATGCAGTTGTGTAATAGATTGGGGATATTTTTATGATAAAATGAAAAGTTACAGCTATCTCAAAATAAAATTTTAAATTCATTACCAAGATTTCTTATACAAACACAGAGACAATAACACAAAATATTATTAGAGTAGTCTATATTAAAGAAATCCAATGAGATTTCAGTCTTCAAGAGTCTCCACTAATTTAATGAAGTCTAATCAGGAATCTCAAATCTCCTGTCACATATTTTCAATCAGTCTCACTGCTTTTGTAGGAATAACACTCACACACTGAAGTCCTTTTCAACTAAGTATGCAAGTGGAAACCTTTTAATACTTTCAGAACAGAATGTGCAGGGTGAATAAATTATTTTGAGAAAATGTACTTCACTTAAGCTTCTTTCTTTATACCAACAGCAGTAGGCAGAAATCTAAAGATGATCCCCAAGATCATTGTTCTTTGGTTATTCAATCAAACAATGATCTAGGTAGGGTAGAGCAGGTATTTCATAAATGTAATTAATCTCAATCAACTGATTTTAAGCTTCAGAGATTATGTAAATGTTTCTGACCCAACCAAGAGGGCACTTTAAAAGTTGAATCTTCTCTGGTAAGTGGCAGAAGAGGAAGTCAGAGATATTCAAAGAACAAAAAGCATTCAATATACAATTTCTGTCCAAAGAATGGATGAGGGAGCCCAAGTACAATGACTAGACAATAACTCCCGGGAGCTGGGAGGGACCTCTAGCCAACAACTAGCAACCAAATACATATCTCAGATCATCAACTACAAGGAAATGGATTCTGCCAATAATCCATAGTTTGCAAGCAGATTATTTCTCTAGAGCATCCCTAAAAACCAGCCAGCTTGTTATGTTCTAGGGAAGTAAAAGTCTAGCAGCTCAAAGTTTAAGTTTTAAGAGAGTAACAGATTATGTAAAATTAAATTTGTGCAGCATGTACAGAGTCTCAAACACTGAGCACAAATAAATGGCTTTGTTGTAAAACAAACAAAAAAACAGCCAGCTTGGCTGACACTTTTACCTCATTCTTGTGAGATCCTGAACAGAAAACCCATCAAAGCCCAGCTTCTGACTTACAGAACTGCAAGCTATTAGACGAGTGTTGTTTCAAGCAGCTAAACTTATGCTATTTTATTATGCAACAAAAAAAGTTTAACAAAAACCTTCTAACTTAAGCTTTTTAATATTTCAGATTTTTCAGTATTAGTATGTATTACAAAACTATACACATCTGTAGAAGGATTAGCCTGGGGAGAGACCCAACTCATAGTGGAGAGGGGAAAACAAATGTTCATCCAGTTGGACTATTCCACATATCATAGGACATCTGCTAGTACCATCCCCAGTCACTGTGGCAATCAAAACACCCTCACAGTTTTCCAAAAAGCACTCTAAGGAGGTGGCCAATGGAGTCCCACTGAGAATCACTGGAGTAAGCATACCTCAACAGAAAAAATTTAAAGGAAGTGCCATATTTAAATCTTCCCTAAAAAACACGTCATACATTACCCTCTCCTCTTAAGCCCTTTCCATTTCCACTTATTGAAAACTCACTGCTTTTACTTAAATTTAACCTAAATGTCAAATGCCACTTTGTACAATAGGCTACCTAGAAACAGTTTTTTTGGAAAAAAAAATTCCTAAGATTTAAATTAAAATTATTTTTGAAAGCTACCAACACATCTTTTCAATTTTATTTTCTAATCTAAGGTAAAAACAAAAACAAGAACCCAGCAAGAGTTTAACAAGGCTGAAGAGGAACAGGAACATAATCAGCATTGGAAGTCTCAACTATAGTTCACGGGAATTAGCTACAGTGATTAAATGAGATTAGCTACAGTGATTCTCCATTTGATTTCAATTCCAAATTCCAAATACTTGGCATTAAAAAATTTGACCTGTTCAAAAACCTCACTTGCCCGTGAACTAGCACAAACAATCAACAAGTGGGATCTCTTCTTATTAAAAAGCTTCTGCACAGCAAGAGAAACCACCAGCACTGTGAAGAGACAACACACAATGTGGGAAAAAATCTTCACCTGCTCTTCCTCAGACAAAGGTCTACTATCTCAAATCTATAAAGAACTTAAAAAGATCAGACCTTCCAAATTTAAAGATCCAATCCGAAAATGGGCATCTGAAATGAACAGACATTTCTCAGACAAAGAAGTAGAAAGAGCAAATAAATACATGAAAAAATGTTCAATATCACTGGTCATTCGAGAGATGCAAATGAAAACAACGGTGAGACTCTACCTCACTCCAGAAAGAATGGCTGCTATCATGAAATCAACCAATAACAAATGCTGGCCAGGCTGTGGGGAAAGAGGAACCCTGCTCCACTGCTGGTGGGAGTGTAGACTGGTGCAATCACTGTGGAAATCAGTATGGAGATACCTCAAAGAACTAGGACTGGAAGTCCCATTTGATCCCGCTATTCCACTGCTGGGGATCTTCCCCAAAGAATTAAAAGAATCATACCACAGTGATATATGTGCGCTCATGGTCACAGCAGCACAGTTTGTGATAGCTAAAACTTGGAAACAGCCCAAATGCCCATCAACTGCAGACTGGATCAAGAAAATGTGGGTTTTAAAAATAAAATGGAGTACTACTCAGCCATAAAAAATGAGAAATTAGAGACATTTATAGCTAAGTGGATGCACATTGAGGTGATACTCTGAAGTGAAATAAATAGGACACACATGAATAAATACCGAATAGTTTCTCTGGTGTGAGAAACTGAAAGTGTAAATAAGGACTAAAATGTATACCAGGTAATGTGAAATAGGAAGAAAAGGGGCAAAGGGGAAGGAAGGGGGAGGGCTAGGGGAAAGGATAGAAGGGAATGGGGTTAATATGAGAAATGGAAAAATAGGAACAAAATCTTTGTAAATAGGGAGGAATGGAGGGGTTGAAGGGAGGGCTGGGCAAGGGTGAAAAATAAGAACCAAGAGAGACTATGTAAAGGTGCAAATTTCCAATGATGAATGTCATTATATTGTATACCTAAAATGTACCAATGATTAGACTGAATAATAGATAATGAAAAATAGGAAGAAAAGGTCCAAAGGGGTAGGGGTAGTGGGAGGGGCAGGGGAAAGGAAAGAAGGGAAAGGAAAAATGATGAGAAATGGAAAAAATGGGAACAAAGTCTTTGTAAATAGGGAAGGGTGGAGGGGGTGAAGGGAGGGTTAGGAATGGGGAAAAAATAAGAACCAGGATGCATTATGTAAAGGTACAATTCCCAATGAGTAATGTAATTGTGCTGTATACCTAAAATGTACCAATAAAAGAATTAAAAAAAAAAAAAAAGAAACCATAAAAAAAAAAGTTTTGACCTGTTCAGTTTGAGTCAGGTATCCATCCCTGGACCAGCCACTTATGGCCTGAAAGGCAGAGTAAGGGGTAGAGATGTATTTGCTATAGGTGCAGCTCTGAGAACTGGAAGAATTTCCAGAAGAAATAAAAACCACTGAGGTAGGCCACTCCACAAGACAGGTCTACTTCGTACTCATTTTTACCATGTAGGGCCCATAAAACTAATTTGAGTTACACTTAACAATACATTTGATTCATTTTGGAAATTATCATACCATATGCATATCTGACTCCATTTTTTTGCCTATAACTTACCTATATAACATGCAGTCTTAAAGGACAGACACCAAAATGTTAAAAGTGGTTATCTTTAGTGAGCTTATGACCAATATACATTTTCTTCTTTATGCTTATCTGGGTTTTTTTCTACAGTAAATAAGATGAGGCACTTATGAGAGGGAAACACCTTTCCCTTCTCCAGCATCTATGAGGAGGGATTTCTCCCAAATATTATTAGTCTCCTTCTACCCTTTAATATCTTTACCTCAGAAAGAGAATGATTCATTCACCCGAGTGGCCAATTTTGGATGAATAAATAGAATGTGCTCAATTCATCTCCTCTAGAAGTTCCATAAAGAACCCCAAGTTCTCATGGTTTCTTCCATGCCACCCTGGCTGCTGCCACCTGGGATGAGTGGGTGGTGAATCTAATTCTGGACTTCAGTTAGCAAACCCATTTGGCTCACGCAGTGAGGCATACCCTCCACCTTAGCCTTTATCACTAAAAATGTGATTTTTAGGATCCTTGTCCAATTCCTTTGGGTTATGTCTCAATGTTCAGAGCACAAGTGAGAAAAGATGACTATTTCCTTGTGCTTCCCAAGAGACTTCAAACATGTTTTCAAAATCCTTTTACATTGGGCTGGGCATGGTGGCACACGCCTGTAATCCCAGCACTCTGGAGGCTGAAGTAGGAGGATCACCGTGAGTTCAAGGCCAGCCTGAACTACATAGGGAGACCTGTCTTTAACAAAAAAATCCTTTTATATCCGTTAGTTAAAGGAGGAAATAAGTGAAATTTCCTTAATTAGCTCTGGAGGCATAATACATTTTTTATTATAAAGTTGCATAAAAATGGATATTAAAAAATAAACCCACATTTATTCTTTAGAATATTTCTACTGAATTATTAATTTTAAGAGTTTTATTAAATAACGAGTGCTTAACAGGAAAAAAATCAAGAAAATGAAGTATTGCATTTTAAACATTTATTCATAAAAAAGTATCAAAATTTTCAATACTGACTGGTTTTTGACGTACAAAGTCTAAAAAAGAACATCAGAAATAAAAGGCTATGTGAACTATAATGAAAATACCAATAGCACTCTACCAAAAAAAAATCTTTACTGCAATTATCACACCTAAGGCAGTCTTCACACATGACATGTTCCATACACACATATTGCTTATACTGACAGCACATGTTTTGCTTTCCTGGCCTTTTTGTAGGACATACTTGACATCTTACTGGTCTTGCTGTTTTGTCAGGAAGTTCTTTTTTTTTTTTTCCAATGAGTTCATTGGTATAATTTAGGTGTACATTATGATCACATTCATCTTAGGGAACCTGTACCTGTACATGATATATCTTATTATACACATATTTTCTTATTTTTTCCCATACCCCTTCCTACCCTTCCCTCCCTATTTACAAATGCTTTGTTTCCATTATTTCCTTTTTTTCTCATTTTTTTCTTTGCCTTCTTACCTTTCCCCCAACCTCCTAGTTCCCTTTCTCCTTTGAACATTTTCTTCCTTTTTCACAATATCTATTATACACTTTAGTCATTTACACTGTTTCTCACACTAGAGAGACAATTTGGTATTTATACATGTGTCCTATTTGTTTCACTTAAGAGTATAGTCTCAAGGTGCATTATTTAACTATAAATGACTCTAGTTTTTCTTTCTTTATGGCTGAGTAGTACTCTATTTTATTAAAAAAAAAAAACCCACATCTTCTTTAACCAATTACTGGTTGATGGGCATTTGGGGTTTTTCCAAGATTTTGCTATTACAAGCTGTGCCACTATAAACATGGGTGCGTATATATTGCTATGATATGATGCTTTTAGTTCTTTTAGGAAATACCCAGCAGGTGAATAGCTGGGTCAAATGGGACCTCTAATCCTAGTTTTTTGAGGTATCTCCATACTGATTTCCACAGTGGTTGCACCAGTCTACAGTCCCACCAACTGTGGAGAAGGGTTCCTTTTTAAACCCTGCAACCCCACCAGCATTTGTTATTGATTTGATAACAGCCATTCTTTCTGGGGTGAGATGGAATTTCAGCATTGTTTTCATTTGCATCTCAGGAATGACCAGTGATGTTAAACTTTTTTTTTTTTTGTACCAGAGATCGAACTCAGAACCTTGTGCTTGCTAGGCAGGTGGCGGTACCACTGAGCTAAATCCCCGGCCCTAAACATTTTTTCATATGTTTATTTGCTGTCTCTACTTTTTCATCTGAGAATTGTCTATTCATTTCAAATGTCCATTTTTGTACTGGGTCTTTAAATTTGGGGGATCTGATTTTTTGAGTTCTTTATACATTCTAGATAGTAGTCCTTATTCTGAAAAGCAGCTGGTAAAAATCTTTTCCCACACTATGGGTTGTCTCCTCAGTCTGGTGGTGGTTTCTCTTGTTGTGCAAAAGCTTTTTAAGATCTCAGTTGTTGATTCTTTGTGATAGTTCCTGTGCAACTGAGGATTTGCTCATAAAGTCTTTTCCTATGCCAATGTCCTCAAGAGTTCTACCTAACCTATCTTCCAGCAGATTTAGTGTTTCTGTTTTTATATTTAGATCTCTGATCTATGTCGATTTTAGTTTAGTGCATGATGAAAGATATGGGTCTAGTTTTAATCTTCAGCAAGTTGATACCCAATTTTTCCAGCACACTTTATTAGAGGCTATCTTTCCTCCAGTGAGGGTATTTGGCTCCTTTGTCAAAGATGAGATGGCTGAGTAGGTCTGGAGTTGTTTTTGCATCTTCTAATCTGTTCCACTGATCCTCAGGTCTGTTCTTTTGCCAGTACCATGATGTTTTTAATCACAGTAGCTCTGTAGTATAACTTCAGGCCAGAGATTGTGATACCCCCTGCCTTGCCTTTGTTGCCCAGAATGGCCTATGCTATTTTAGGGCTCTTCTGATTCCACATGAATTTTAGGATTGTTTTCTCTAATTAGAAGGTTCTTATACTATGCAATGTGTAGTTAGCAGAAACATAAAATATCAATAAAATAAAGTATTGAATTCTTAATATGTATTGTGTATTTAGAATAAACACCAACATTTTCACACTGGCTATTCTTTTTTTGGTACAGGGAATCGAACTCAGGACCTCATGCTTGCCAGGCAGGTGCTGTGCCACTGAGCTACATCCCCAGCTCACATCATCACCTCACATGCTTACTTGCTTACAAAACCTAAAAGAGGCTGGGGATGTAGCTCAGTGGTTTTGCCGCCTGCTGCGCAAGCACAAGAACCCGAGTTCAATCCCCAGTACCAAAAAAAAACAAACCTAAAAGATAACATCGGAAATAAAAACCCATGTGAACTACAATGAAAATAGCAATAGAACTCAACAAAAATAATCTGCTTCAATTATCACACCCAAGGCAGTATTCACACATGAAAACTGCATGTTCCATACACAAATATTGCTCACACTGATAGCATGTATGTTTTGTTTTCCTATCCTTTCTTGTAGGGCACAACTGACATCTTTTTTATTTTCCTGTTGTTGTAGTATGTCTTTGTCATGCTGCACCTGCCTGTTCACCTGTCAGCTCACCAGTATTTTTTGTGTGTAGTTCCCTGTGCAGAAACATTGTTTTTCCTCTGATGTAAATGATCTCTTATGAATTCCAGTCCCAATCCTCTAAGAAAATTTATCTGTGGTATTTTGCACTTGTTTTCTTTGTAAACTATCAAACTATTTATAACATGTTTAGGATTGAGTAAAACAACCATTGGCCAATGTTTCATGTTTCAAGTGACATCATAGTTGCTGCATAACTCATCAACAACATCTACTCCACCTTGGTTTTGCTGTAGAAAGTCTCCATCTCAGGATTCCATTTTGTGAGGTGTCCCTATCAATATTTCCATCATGGTGCAATGTTGATATCAACAGTACGTTAGTTTTTCTCTGCCATATACGAGGCCAATGTAAATCTTTCTGAAATCCAAAGATTGTACTATACAATTCTGTTTTGAAACTGCAACATTTCATTTGTAATTTCTGCTTTGTTCCTGCATACAGTTCCTACACTGGTCACCTTGTGCTCTCTTAGCATATGGATTGAAAATTGGTAAATCAATTGTCGAATGTCACATTCTGATTAGTTTGGGAGATGGAAGCAACAAGTGTGTTCACAGCATCATTCGGTTTATTACTATACAAATAAGGACCTGGTAGTTGAGTTCTAGGATAAATTTCTAAATTGAAAGCATAAGTCTTCACATCTACAGGACATAAATTTTTATGCCATATTTTTAAGTTTTTTTGGACATGTATTCCCTGAAGCTACAGCAGCCATGACACATTGCAAGATGTTCATCAATAATCATATATTCAGATGGTGTGTAAATTGCTTGCCAATTACAAATCTGTCAAACAATGACTGGATAGCAGCCAGATTTTTTTGTTTGTTTTTTTGAGACAGGGTCTCACTATGAAATTCAGACTGGCCTTGAACTTGTGGTGAACCTCCTGCCTCAGTCTCCTGAGTGTTGGGATTACAGGTGTGTGCCACCACAGATTATCAATTCTTCCTCTTTCTTGGCAGATGGTTTTATCATCAAACCTCAGACAATTTTGATGGAAACCAAATCTCAGTTTCACTGTTATTCTACAAACCTAAAGCCCAAACTCATCACTTTTCTATAAGTTTACATTCCTGCAATTACCATGAGAAAGCCCTGCTAAGTACAGCAGAACTATGAAAGCTTTCAGTTTTGCTAGTGAGGTGTCATAATAAATACATTTCTGAGTATGGCTATTGGTGCATACAGAACATTTTACTTGTGCCTTTATGTATTTCACAACATCTTGTAGCATTTTGTCTGTTACACTTTCCAATACTGAATGGCAGTGTTGGCATTCTGTCCAACAAATTTCACCTCGCCAAGGTCCTCACTATATTTTTGGACCTAGTTCTAATATTGGATCATTCCATTTAGTTGCATGTCCATTTTGCAACATTTCAACTAGTCAAACATGCACTTACATTGGTGTTTTCTTCATCATCTGAATAAAAAAAGTCTACATTCCCTGAGTCTGTATCAGTTGATTCTTGCTCCATTTCACTGTCACAGGAACTTTGGCTCACATGACCAATTTCAAAGTTGTCGGCTTCAACATCATCATCATCATCCACCCACACCCACACTTCTGTTATGAAAACATGTATTTTACCACAATGGATCATCTTCATCTATTCATGAGTAATCTTGATGATTCACTTTTGACCTCCTCCAAAACTTGCAAATCTGGTTTTTCATGTGCTATTGTACTGAATTAGGCTACTTCTACCAGAAAAACCAAAAGAAAACTTTTAAAAAACAAATCTTAGAGTGGTGTGGGTGTATTATACCCTGACAAGGTCTTGAGCCAGGGATTTGGCTCAGTGGTACTGCCACCTGCCTCACAAGCAAAAGGTCCCGAGTTCGATCCCTGGTACCAAAAAAACAAAAAAACAAGGTCTTCCTAAGTTGCCCAGGCTGGGCTTAAACATATGATCCTCTTGCCTTCTCACAAAACTTAACACTGGGGCAAAACTTAAGATCACTGGACCTAAAAGACTGAGGACCAGCAAGGTTAAGACTCAGATCACAAGGACTGATTAGTGGCAAAGCCAAGCATGGTACCCAAATTTCTTCTTTTTTGGTTCTGGGATCAAACTTGGAACACTGTGCTTGCGTGGCAGGCAGCAGCACCACTGAGCTAAATCCCCAGCCCCAAGTACCCAAATTTCTTATCTCTACTATTTTTTATATATATTTGATACCTCTTAAGTACAACTCTATTTTTATGGCTACACCATTTCTGTTATATGGCAAATGATGAGCTCTAAGAGCTTCTTTGATTCTGCTCTGAAATCAACTTTACTTTATGCTGGGATTGGGCAGTCCTGCTTTTCCTAATGTTTGGTCATGATAGACTGGTTTATCTGTTAATAAATTTAAGTCAGTTCTATCACTCTCTCTGTCTCTTTCTATAACTGCTGGGTATCAATTCCTGAGCCTTGTGCATGCTAGGCAAATGTTCTTCCACTGAGCTAAATTCTCAGCCCTTTTTATTGTGAGACAGAGTCTCACTAAATTGTTCAGTCTGTTTGAACTTGTGATCTTCCCATCTTAGCCTCCCAAAGAGCTGTGATTACAGTGTGCACTACCACACCGAGCTAGATTGTGGGGTTATTAAATCAGTAACTAGCATTACATGTTTTTTTGTGTTTTTGAGGCAAGGTTTCACTGTATAGTTCAGGCTGGCCTTGAATTCACTATGTAGCCCAGGCTGGCCTTGAACTTATGGCAATTCTCTTGCCTCAGCCTCCCAAGTGCTGGGATTACAGGCATGTGCCACCATGCCCAGCATTATACTTTGATAAATTTCATCAGTCCATCTGCATAAACATTAGAAACAATGCATTTAGGCTAGTCTATCACTCTATAGTTTTATTGTTAACGCTGTCATTCTTTTTTCAATTTAACAGTTATACAGCAAATACTGAAAACTCTGTATTTCTCTTTAAATCAAAACATAAAGTATCTGTTACAGCTTGTGTCTAGATGTTCCCACAAAGCCTCATGCAGTTATAGGTGGGGCTTTTCAGAGATAGCTGGATCTAGAGTGTGATACTGGGATTAAAGGTGTATGATACTAAATTAGTCCACTGATTGGTTTGGTATATTCTGAGTGTAGATAATGGGAGCCTGGGTGTGACTGCTACCTGCCCTAGGGGAATGTATCCTGGATAGAATATAAGGGACAGAAAGATGACTGCTGCTGTCACTTGCTGCTACTTGCTACTTCATTGCTGACTGCCTTCTGCCTACCTTGCTTTGCCACAGGCTGTTTCTCTTCTCCCATGCCACACTACCTTGGAGCCAGCTGACTACAGACTGAAACCTCTACAAACTATAAGGCAAAATAAAGCTTTCCTCCTTTAACTTCGAGTGTTGGATATTTTGTCTTGGCAATGAAAAAGTAAATAAGACAGTACCTAAGCTATTTTCTATTATTTTCTTCCTTCTTAAAAAAAAAATATTTTGTCTTATATTCCTTAGTCATCCTTTTTCTACATTTTATTATACACATTTTTACCTTATAAAATATATTCCTGTATACTGTCTTATTGTAAGATTCATATAAGTGATAAATATTAAAGTAGAGTAAAACTGGAAATCTTTTATTCCCCAATACAACTCTCCTCTACAGAAGGAAACACTGGTAGCAGATTAGTATATACTCTGCCCTGTCTTCTCCAATACCTGTAATTTTGCTTTTCTCTACTGATTTTCCTGATCAGAAAATATTCACATAATTTAACAATTATTCTCATTGTTTTTAACTTATGAATTAAAAAACAAAGTCTGAAATGATGTAAAATTTACATTGTTATGTTTGCCTTCTGCTTACCCTCCTTCTCCTTCATCCTATCCTGGTAAAATTTAAAATTTCTTGTGATCTATATCATAGTCTAAAGCTATGCTGTCCAATGCAGTAGCCGCCAGCCATACGTACCTTTTTAAATTTAAACGAAAGTACAATTTTAAACTTAGTTTCTTTTAAACCAGCCATGTTTCAAGGGCTCAATGGCCACATGTGACTAGCAGCCACTGTATTGGGACAGCACAGACAATTGGGAACATTATCAATGCAGAAAGTTCTATGGAATAGTGCTGAAAACTTAATTTTATTTGTTATTTAATAGTGAAATATCCTTTGATAAAGTTCTTTCAAAGTTCTATTACTGGGCCGGGGATTTAGCTCAGTGGTTTCACTGCCTGCTGCGCAAGTGCAAGGACCCAAGTTCAATCCCCAGTACCAAAAAAAAAAAAAAAAAAGTTCTACTACTTTTGCTGATGTTTTCAAGAAGTCTCCACTTATTGGAAAATTGCACAGTCTGTTATTCGAGAACCTAATGCTTTCTCCTAGATCCATGAAGATTTTTTTCTCCTTCTAAGAAGGTTTAAACCCAAAGTCCCAAGTTCCTTTTACTATTACATTTCTAAAGCTTCTCTTTTCTGCTGGGAATTGTTATCTTAAGTTTAAGAACTTAATAAATAGATGCTCAAAAAGGACAGGAATTTTCCCTGGCACAGAGTTCCTCTGAGGGACTCTATATGTAATATACTTTTTCTTCCTTTCTGTCTGTCTGTCTCTCTTTCATATATCCTTGCAGTACACAATGATTACATTCATTGTGGGCAGTAGGAACATGTACATATCTTAATTCTTTTTATTCTTTCCTCTCTCCTCTCCATCTCTAGATCCCCTCCCAATTTGTAAAAGATACATCTCCCTGTTTCCTATTATCTTTTATTTTACTTTTTGAAATCTGTATAGCCTCAGTTTTGTAAACGCAGTGGTTCTACTGCATTATTATTTATTTGTTGAGTTTCACTACTTTTCTATACATTTTGTTTTTCCTGTTGCTCTGATAATCGTGTGCCTATCAGCTAGTTCACCAAAATGTAGTTATCTCTAATGTGTCTAGTATTCCAAATTTTGTAATATTCTTTTTCATGTTTTAAACTCTGAACTCTGAAAATCTCCCCATGGCTTCTGCTCTGTGATCTATTTTTTCTGGAGACTATCTATGACTAGGAATGCCTGCTTTTCCTGAACCTTCAGATTCACCTACTTCTGTGCTCTGTGGTGTCTTTCCTGCCCTGTGCTGCCACCATCGATATTTTTAGTTTGATTAAAAAAAATTTTTTCAGCACATGCCTTAGTCATTAGCTCTCTCATCTCTTTGAACACCATATCAATTTGCTTCTATTTGCTTGAGTTGTCAAGCAATGAGGCCTGCGTGTGTGGGTTCCTGTTTCCCACAGGCTCTCCTCCTTTCTAGTGTTGTGACATTTACTAATTACACCCAAGTTTGTTTCTTCCTTCTGTTTCTTACATTGTTTTTGAAGCTGGTTTTTCTAGGATTTGTTGTCCTTCTAGTTTGTATTAACATCTCCACTATGTCTTGCTCTGCTAGCTTTTCTGAAGTCTTTTAGAGAACTGTTTTTTCAAAAGGAATCTTCAGAATAAAGGTATTCAAGGGGACATAAAAAGAATTAAGGTGTGTTATGTACAGGTACCAACTACCCACAAGGAATGTAATCATTATGTACTCCAAATGTGTACTGATAATAATTTGAAAAAAGAAAAAGAAGGTAATCTAGTAAGTACATGTACCTGTGTTTCAAAAGTTTCTTTCTAATATAAATATTATTGAGAAATTGGCATGATACCACAGGAGGAAAAATATTAGATGTTGTGTCCCCAGACCACTCCACAGAGCACACTTTTTTTTCTTTTAAATTCTTTTATTAGTACATTTTAGGTATACAATACATTTACATTTATCATTGGGCACAGAGCACACTTTTAATGTCTTGAAGCACAGTACAGTGGACCCTTGACTTACAAACTTGATCAGTTCCTGAGAGCTGGCTGTAACTAAGTCTATTCAGCTGAGATCTGGATGTTTACCTGGGTACACACTATAGATGACAAGAGGCAGATGAATCTTCTATTAACCTAATTAACCCAAGATGTTCATACATCAGGCCAGTTGTAACTTGAGGGCCCACTGCACTGTATTAACACCACGGAACCTAACCACCTAACATTTCCTTTTTCAATAAGGATTTGAGGGGCCGGGGATTTAGCTCAGTGGTTCTGCCACCTGTCTTGCAAGCGCAAGGATCCGAGTTCGATCCCCGGTACCAAAATAAATAAATAAATAGATAGATAGATAGATAGATAAACAATAAGTATTTGAAGAGAATGGGAGGTAAGGTATGAATTTGACCAGAATACAGAGATGGAGCTGAAGACATGACAAAAGCTAGCTGCTTTTCTTACTGCTCTCCAGAACCAGTCTTGGTATTTCAGATCCAGCCCTAGATCAGCTCTAGGAAAAGATCACCAATGAGACTGGGGTGTTTTTTGCCTTTTTGTAGATAGAGAGTTCTATGGAGTAGAAAGATCTGGAAGGGAATGGAAGGAAAGGAAGTTCGAGTGACCCACTAGGCATTCCTGGATGGACAATGGTAGGTAAATTATGATATACACAGTGACGTACTAGGTGTGATCAAAATATACAGGAAGTGTTTTTAAAAACCCATTAAACACATATTGCTAGTAATCTCCCTCAAAACTCCCCCTCACTTCAAACACACTTATCATTTTTGACATTTTCTGAAGTAGCTCTGGAAGTCCTCTTTCATGAGTCATTAAAAGTGGTGATTAAAAATCAGTGAGTGCTACTGCCAAGTTCTAGGCTTGTAAAAACATTACAGTGGATCCTTATCTACCTTGTTCACCAGATCTGGCATGTTCAACTTATAGCTCTTCCCCAAAGTAAAAATGATTATGAAAAGTAAATAGTTTGAATCAATCTGGGACATTGAGGTAGCCACAGCAGCACAATTAAACATACTCATGAATGAGAACTTCCAGAATTGCTTCAGAAAGTGACAAGGATGATGAGAGAAGTGTGTTTGAAATGAAGGGGAGTATTTTGAAGGGGTATTAACGGTAATGTATCTTTTACTGTAATACATCTTTAAAATTTAAACACTGTTATTTTTTTTAATCACACTGGCATACAAAGGTTGAAAATGGTCTATATCAGTCACAACAGATACGTCTTTGCAGAGCAACCTTAACCCATTTGAATCCTCACAGTCAGTCAGAGGCAGGTAACTGCACAAATTTGAATGTGCTTTTACATTCTTATGTTAAACAAAGATATTTAGAAATCCAAATTTATTCTGAATCACTTTAAATTGCTATAATATAGCATTAATCTACTAATTATTAATTTCTACTTAAAGCTGAAAGAGTTTGCCTTACCAATTAGTATCATGGATCCAAAAATAGAATGAGGTAAAAAGAAAACATCCATAGCTCACTATAGTATAGATCAGTGATGGCAAACCTTTTAGAGTTTTCAATGATAACAAACAGCCCACTGTGGCACACATGTCATAGATTTGCCACCACTGGTACAGATGAACAGCATTTTTTCAAAAAACTGAGATATAACTTACATAATACAAAATTCACCCTTTTAAGGAATATAACTCAGTGGTTTTTTTAGTATTTTCACAAGGTTGGGCAGTAATCACTATTATTTATTTCAAGAACATTTTCATTGTCTTAAAAAGAACTCTTGCACCCATTAGCATGCACTCTCCATTCTCCCTTCTCCACAATTCCTAGTAATCACTAATCTACTTTCAGTCTCAATGGATTTGTCTATTCTGGGCACTTCATTAAATGAAATCATACAATTTGTGACTTTTTGTGTCTGCCTTCTTCCATACAGCTTGGTTTCAAGATTCACCCTGCTATAATAGCTATCAGTAGTTAATTCATATCTACGCATAGTATAGATACATCATATTTTATCTATTATTAGTACTCCTATGTACTTTTTATTTTATTGTAGGTACCAGGGATCGAACTCAGGACCTCATGCTTGCAAGGCAGGTACCAGAACCACTAAGCTAAATCCCCAGCCCTCCTTTTTTTGGTACCAGGGATCAAACTCGGGTCCTTGTGCTTGCGAGGCAGGTGTCTGCAGAAGCACTGAGCTAAATCCCTGGCCCAGTACTCCTATGTATATTATTGCTCAGGATTACTCAAGATTCAATTGAAGACACAATGCATTATTCAGACACTGATTTCTTGTCCTACAACACGGGCTTCAACATTTTACTTAACTCAATGTATAAATCACATTATAGCCAGACATGATGGCATGTGCCTGTAGGACAGTCCCAACTACTCAAGAGGCTACGATGGGAGGATAGAGCCCAGGAGGTCCAGACATGCCTGGGCAACACAGAGAGACCTCAGCTCAAAAACAAAAAACAAACACTAATAAAATTTTTAAAAATATAATCTTATAGTATTACGTGTCTTTTGAGTGCTTTGGTAAATATTTCTTGGGTTTACCACCTAGCACCCTTTTTCTAAAAATGTCCCCTTCTCTTCTACTCTCGGTATTGTCACTGTGACCTTGGTCCTGTCTGTAGGCAACAGGCCCAGGAATATGTGCTCGATTCTAGTACTAGATACTAGATACTAGGCCCTCACTGTGAATGCAGAACAGGGACTAAGATTCTATTTCTAATTACTGCTCTCTTAACTGGAGAATCTATAATTTCAGGAGGTTTAGCTATTACCATTATCTGCCACATGGATTAAGAAACTGAGTAACCTGGTTTGAAAAAAGAGGGCAGGACAGAGAAATAGAGGGAAAAAATATCAGAGATAAGAGATGGAATACAAGGTTCCCTATGGTGCTGCAGTCTATGACTCCAGCTCATTCCTAAGGCCCATGTGCATCTCTGCCTCTGGATCGCACAGCACACTCTATGCACTTACAATAAATCTCTCTTACTGTTTAAGTCAGCTGAGGCGATTTCTGCTACCTCTAGTCTCTACCCCTAACGTAATTATGTGCCCAACACAATTTTAAACTTCTAAGAAGGAACCTCCCACAGCCCTCATTACCAAACATATACTTACTTAAATGATTCCCTACAAAATAATTTGGAAAATTATCTACAAATAATACTCAAGACATTCTTGGATAAGTAGAATTAATTAAGACTTGTGTTCATTTTAATAAAAATCTATTTAATTGTATCACCAAATCGATATATCATCCATTTTGCAAAAAATCATTTGAAGTACTCCAAAAATAATTTTTTTTGTATTATACATGTCTCTTGGACTTGTTTTAAAGTCTTTTAAAAAGAAAAGTGTTACATTTTCCTAAGAAGATAAGAATTTTTTTGAGAACAACTAACTTCTATTTCCTTTTTAGGTCACCTCCTACAGAACTTACTAAAGAGTAACATCAGCCCAGAAAGACAGAAATGAGTAGCTGACCTCCCTGGATTCATTTTCTCCTCCTGTGAAGAGAATGTACTGTTGAGCACCAATGATTCCCATAAGGATAATTCATATGTAATTAACCAACACCGCACATATCTGATGATTACACAGTGTAGGTTAGGTAGGGGATGAAAAAACACTCCTTAACCTGTTCTACCACCAAGTCTGAGGGGTGCCACCATTACTAACCTCTGCAATATTAATTTCCTGCAAGTTCCCGGGAGTTTTCACTTCTTATTCAGTCTTTTTCCCAAAGTCAAATCCAGGATTTATCACCCAACTGGTTCTTAGTGGGGATCACAGAGATAAAACCAAAAATCCAAACTATTTTCTTAAATCCCTATTACAAATTCAATGGGGATGAACAGACTAATCCTTCAAAGTCTAAGACTTAGTTCCCAAGTAGATTTTGTATCACACTGTTTAATGTTCCTATCTTGCCTAAGACATACTTAAAAATTTTAAATCAAACTTTTAATACTACAAGGTCTTAAAGACACAGAACCCCTTTGAAATTACAGTACTGAAGTATTCCAGTTGGGTACAAGTCCTTACAACATCAAGCACTGGGCAGTATCTAATGGTCTTGGCCCCAAATTTGCTTCTCTGAAGCCTGAGGGACTGTGTGGCCAAACCTCTGAGAGACAAAGTGCTTCACACTTATCACTGTCCCTTCCAAAAAAACCCCAAGCCTTTAAGTATAAAAATGGCTCACTGGAAGTTGCTAGTTTCCTTAGACTCACTCACACCGTTAGGGCAGGAAGGGACTTTAGAAATGTACTTTAACCTGATTCCTTTACAAATGAAAGAGATGAAGAGATAAAAGACCCAAATCCACCAAGCTGGTAAAACCAGTATAGTTAGAAAATGAGTACTCAGACTCCCAGCTAGAAATTCACTTCATCATACCTACCTAAAATGCATGAATATGGCAGCATTTAAATCCTTCTGCTGTTTAAGTGGAAAAAACCAAAAACTACAACTTTCTGCTTTTGCAAGTCAGGATGAGAGGTGGAGATAAATGACTGTTTTCTTAAATATCACTTCACAGTGCCACTGAGGTATAAATGTCATGGTAGGCTGTTCCAGGAGGCTAAGGAAAATGAAACTGAATACCAGCTCTTCTCTGCAACCCAAAGGTTTTTTCACCACAATGAGTTATGGCAGCTATTGATTTTGCACGTCCAAAAATATCTCCAGTCCTTCTTTTCCACCAACAAAACCTAAGTTCCTTCACCAGAAGGGAAGCCATCTATCCTAAGCCTGGCTAATCAAGTAACTCACAACACTGGCCAGATTGCTGCACCACCAATCGTTGTAAATAAGACCAACCAGAATCCTTCCCAAGAACTGTGTGGCACAGATGCTGAGGAAAATGAACTTCCTCCCTATTTCCCACCATACCATCTGCAGTAGGAGAGCCTACAACCAAAGTGCCAAGAAACAGATCAGTGGAGGTGAGAGATACAAAGACTCTGGCAATGTCAAGTCCTCAGTTCCTTTCATCTTATAAGCTAACCATCTATCTTTATCAGCTATAGAAACCAGTAAATTTCTTTTCTGCTTAAAATAGTTGTTACTCAAAAATTCTAACCTATGTTCGCTCCTGGAGACAGGATGAGGGTGTATTATACATCCACCAACTTCACTGGTTTCATTATATGGCCCCTGAAAACCTCTAATTTTGACGACATCTATATTACCCTTTATAACTTATGCTTTTAAAAATGTGTTTTAATTTGGATGTCTTTAGATAGGTTCTGTTGCCATATCTATCAATCCTAATGCCCTATTCTCATCAACTACACTTTCCATTATGTGATGTCTGAAAGAATGTGAGCAACACTTCTCTAGGATAGTCCTAGGATTTTTAAAGCCCTACTACAAACTCTTATCACTTGATTTCCAAAGAAAGTTAGATATAAAATATATGAGTAAAAAGTTAAATGGAATCATCAAAAAGATACGAGAGGAATTAACATTATAATATGCTATGAGACAAAATTTTAAAACTTAAAAGAAAATCCAGCAGAGATATGGCTACTTCAATAGAATTTAGTTCCATGTTTTCTACTTGGTAATAATTGAAACAGCAAATCTCAAACCTACCTCCAGTAAGGCTCCAGTTTGGAAGAATTTCAAAGGCTTTTCTATTGAATAATAAAGGCTATGATAGCTCCCTTTAGCCAGATAGGCTCTGACCAGACCAACTGCTATAACCAGCCACCTAATAAAAGAAAAAAGAGCAATCAGGAAAAAAAAAGATAAATAGGACTCGAGGTAATAGAAAAATGTGACAATAACAGATCATGCTAAAGGTGACTTCAAGAACTAGTGATCCTGAAATGTTACGGTTTGGTATTACATGTCCCCAAAAGCTATGGGGAGGTGGTGGAACCTTATTTAAGAGGTGGGGCCTTGTCACTGGGCTATGGCCCGGAAGGGGATGTGGGACTTGGTCCCTTTTCTTTTGCTTCCTGGCCATGAGGGGAGCAATGTGCTGACTTGCCACCAGCCCAAAGCAGCAGAGCCCAATGATCAGGCTGCAACCTCCAAAATTGTGAGGCAAAATAGACATTTTTCTCTGTATAAGCTTATTATCTCAGATTCATGTTACAGTGATGGGAAGATGACTAACACATCAACTGTAGCTCTCAAAGGCCAAGTTGTAACACACAGAAGTACTGTTCCACCATCACTATCAAGAGGACTTGGAAAAGCACAGTGGCCTCTTAGCCATCTGGGCCTTGGCTTTTTGGCAAACTCGCTGCCTGAGAAGAAGGCCAAAATGAAGACAATAAGCTAAATTAGTCTTTGTGATGATAAATTAGATGCCAGAAAGTCTAAGACAAGAGGCAAAACACTGTTCAAGGAAAATTTTAAATGGCCTGTGCAGTTAAAGGGTCTTAATAAAAAAAAAAAATGTTTTAAACTATTTTTATAAGTGTCTCACAGTAACATGCTCATACCTTAACATTTATCCTTTTAAAACTGCAAATTTTTAAAAGAATAAAGTGTTTTAGCTAAATTCCCAAGATAACTCAGAAAACACAAATCAATAGGTTTACTGATTAGAAAAACAGAAAACAGGAAAGCACTCAGGCATAAAGCTATGAATGCTACCTTTCTGCTCGGCTCTTCTCAGAAATACTGGGCTATGTTATGTTTTATTTATTCATTATGCCTTTTATGATTAAGGCATGTCTCCTGAAAAGGAGTCAAAGATTTACCTGATGTGTAACCATAAGTAGGCAATGGTATATGTGTTTAATGTTATTTCTACAAACTATCATACAAAGATCAAATGAGTTTGTAAAAAAAAAATAAGAATTTGTTAATGGTGTAATTGGCCCAGTCTTAGAGGAATATATTATTCCTTTAATTTATCAGCAGTAAATTAGAACATTACTTTACTCCCACAATCCCAACTTCTCTTCCTGGCTTAAGACACCACCTCCTTACCCTTCATCTCATTCTCTACGTTCATTATCCAGGAACATAGAGTGCAATGTTCTTATCAGTGCCCTTGCTAGTATTGTAGATAGGTAAGTTAATTAGGTTACCTTGTAAACAGTTAGACAGGGCAGCCCTCAAGGTGCCAGCCCTCAAAGTCCCAGTCCTCAAGGAGCCAACATGGAGAACAATTGAGGCACATTCACTAGTTAGCATTATAAAAAATAAAAGAGGTACTACTTTCCCTAAAGATAGATAACAGTAATTGATATTCTAAGTGAGAAATTCCTTGTTTTCCCATTTGATTCCAATTTAACAATATTACCTGGGTGACTGTACTTGTAATCTTATTGGTTGGTCATGGTTTTGTTCCACCTCATGCCCACCTTGTAATTTTCCCTTGGGTCTTAACAGTTTTGTCCCACTTTGTACACGTCTCAACCTCAAGGCTTTGCCATATAAAACACCTTTAAAAAGTGGGGTGGGCTGGCAACCCATTTTCTGGTCCTCCTTCTGTCTCTTTTAGAAGCTTTCTTTCTCTCAATAAATTTTTCCTACTCTTAACCTCCATGGTTCCTAGAATTCATTCTTCAATTTTAGAGAACAGGAACTCTCATCTCAGATATCTAGCAGGTTTGGAAGTTACATCAATTCCCCCTATATCACTAGCACAAGAATTTTACATATAAAACACACAGCTTCTTGAATGTTCTTTAAAAAAATCAATCTATGTGACCACTTATGTGACAGAAAACTTGTCTGTACTCATTGACCTTTGAGCTAAGAGAAACAGGTTCTAGATCCAGAATGTCTACTTAACAGGTTCTACGATCTCAAGCAAGTCACAACTTCCGGCCTAGGTTTCAACATCAATCATTTCTAATACAAGCAACAAGCCTATGCACCTCACAGAAATTTTTTTTTTCATGAAAAAGGTAAGGTGCTGAACTGTACAAATGTATCAGCATTTGTGTTTATATATATTTTAGAATGTGCTAGTTATCAGCATCTTAGGACACAGAAGGGGGTCTGGGGAAATGGACAAGTGGGAGGCAAGGTTTTCACTGTATGCCCTTGACTGTATTTTGAATTTTGCCAGTGTATTACCTTAAACATAAAATAGAACTGGATATTCATTATACAGTTCTCTAAACTTTTCTGAGTTTTCACGGGCTGGGGATTTAGTTCAGTGGTTCCGCTGCCTGTCTTGCAAGCGCAAGGTCCCCGAGTTCGATCCCCAGTACCAAAAAACAAAAAAACTTTTCTGAGTTTTCATAATAAAATTTTAGGGAAATCACTTTTACAAATGAATAGATTTCACAAATTCATAGCAAATGGTCTAATCTCACCAAAACGCGATCAAAGAATTTCAGAGCAGGAAGAACCTTGGAAATCATCTCGCCCAATTCTTTAGTTTTTACAGATGAAAAAACGGAGGCCTGGAGAAAAAAGCCAATGTATTCAAAGTCACGTGGCCAGTTAGTGCCAGAACTAGAACTAAAAACCTGCTGAGAGAAAGGATGGGCTGAAATGAGACAGAAGGAGCGAAACTGTTTCAAGGGACTCTTCCCCTTGCCCAGTAACTCTGCTTTCCACTCCCTAATTTTCGCCCCACCTCAACCCCAATCCAGCCTGAAAACTCTAAACTCGTCTGAAGCTCATGTTGCTGGCCAAAAACTTTGAACACCTTCTCACCACCATTCCGATTCAAATTCAGCCCGGATTTTCAAAACAGCCGCCTAAATGAATGGTCACTCTGCGGCCGCACTCCCCAGGGCTGGGCAGCTTGCCCCACACCGCACCTGTGGCCGGTCCCGCGGTGCTCGTGAGGCCTCCCTGCGCCCTCGCAGCCCTATCTCCCGCGCGCGGCGCCCGGGAGCCCGGCCGACCCCGCATGCACGCAGGCGGGTTCCACACGCCGGCCGCCCGGGATGCACTGCACAAGCCGGGCCGCGCCGCCGGCCGCAGAGCGCCCTCCCCGCCTCCGAGCCCCAGCCTTACCCCGCCGTCATCACCACATTGTAGATGACCAGGTACGCTGTGGCCAACGGCCCCGGGAACTTCTTCTTTCTCGCGCTACTGCCTTCGCTGGGCCCTGACCGGCCACCGCCACCCCCATTCCCCTTAGACGCTGCAGTCGCCACCGCCGAAGCAGCCATGTCGAGTACCCGCAGCTCGCTCTCTGTTCGCGAGCACCACAGGCTAGACTTGGCCGGGCGAGGGGGCGGAGGGAGGGACCAGGGAGAGGCGGGGCCGGGGCGCGGGCGGAGCCCGGACACAGCCCACAGGGCCGCCATCTTGGGTGAGGGCAGAGACGATCTTGGCGCTCTCGACCCCTTGGCTGGCCTGAGTCGCTGCCGCCATCTTGGATCAGGGGAATCCCCGCCTCCGGCGGCATCTTGGATTAGGTCAATGTGGGCCTTGGTCAACATCGCCAGGCTGGCTCTTATATCAGCTGGCTGTTTGGTCGGCTGACCTTTCATTCTATCACCACCACCACCACCATGTTGGATCAAAAGTGATTGTGTCGGGCCGGGGATTTAGCTCAGTGGTTCCGGTTCCTACCTCGCAAGCGCAAGGTGCCAAGTTCGATCCCTGGTACCAAAAATAAAAAATAAATAAATATGCTCTCCTCCCTCTTTGTCTTTTCCCAGTCACTTTGTATTCCTCCTATACAACTGGCCTGCCACTGAGCGTCTCAAACATACCAGGGACCAGCCTGTTTGCAGAGTGCAGGATAATGCCCTGCTTCTTAACCAGTAGGTAGGTTGGGGACTCAGCCTCATAAGGTTTCTTTCCTGTTTTTTGTTTTAATGCCAAGTAGTGAACAGTTGGAGAAGCCCTTGTGGTCTAGCATTCCAAGATGTCACTGAGGGCTGGGTGGTAACACAATGCAACCAGCAGCCTATGGCGATGTGCCTGGCGTGACTGGTGGAGGAACAAGGTTAAGAGATAAGAATAAATATTTCTGACCACAGTGATCAAAAATAAAGGGGCTTTGGCTTAGATGGAAAGAAACAGCCTGGGGGGAGGTGGCTGACACCCAACTGGCTGACCTGATTCCTCCAACCGGCTGACCTGACTTTCTGCTCATTTCTTTGTTCTACGGACTTCTTCACAAAAGTGTCCTGCCATTACTTTTCATACTACCAAACATCTCCTTAAAAGAATTACTATTTTACATGGTAGCATAAAAATATTTATGTATTCATTTAAATAAGTATTTATGAAGTAACATGGCTGCTCTGGGGTTCACCCAAAATGAGAGACAAAAGTCTTCAGTGTACAAGAGAATACATGGAGCAAGATGAAAATAAAATCATATTGTTATCCCAGAAAAACCTAAATAAACCCTCTAGTCTCTCTTGTTCTTAGTTGACTTTAAAATTACTAATTTTGGACGTCACATAGCTAAGCAATACATTATTAGTCTCCCACTAGCTTTGCTTTAGATAGCACCTCTCATGTGGGTTATGATGGTAATAGTTGGCTAGGTTACTCTTCAAGGACTTGAAGGCTACTTTTGCTGTAAACAGTGACTTTTCCTTTGGGTCTGAGATGTCCAATAGGGTGACTAGAGAAAGATGAAATGGTTTGACATCTTTGTGTTCATATTTTGTCTGTTTCCTTTGCAGCCTTAACCTTTTGGATAATAATACCAAGCAGCCACCATGATCCAAAACATCAGATCATAAAAAGATGGAAGATCTTTGCCTATTCCTGTAAAATATATGAATATTCTTGCCCCTTTTTTAGCCTATCTCTCTCATTATTCTAATCCTGTCTGTAATTTCTCAACTCTAGAGTTAAGCTGACTTACAAGGAAGGGATCTACTTGCTTCTCCATTCATTGGCCACTGAATAAAGCTTTTTCTTCTCCCGTCACTTGGTCTTTGAGGCTGCTGGGTTTATCAAACAGCAGCAGAATCAAACCCTTTTCTTGGTTATAGTATTAGTTGGTAAAAAGTGCTATCAGGAAATTGTTGCAATAATCTAAGGATAGTGGTTTGGGCCAGAGTGGCAACAATTGCAGTGAAGAAAAATTGAATTGAATTTTGGAACTATTTAAAAACTCTTAAGATTTGTTGATATAATATTAGATTTTTTTTTTTTTTTTTTTTTGGTACCGGGGATCGAACTCGGGTCCTTGCGCTTGCACAGCAAGCGGCAAAACCACTGAGCTAAATCCCCGGCAATATGATATTAGATTTGAGTGGAAGGTAGAAGAGGCATTCAGACAACTTGGAAGAATGAATTGTAGAAGCAATTTTTTCCCCTTTTCCTCAGCCTCTTTTTTTTGGCTTTTTAAAATTTATTTTTTAAAATTAGTACATATTTGTCATACCTAATGATCACTTTTCATCATATGTAGGGAATTTGTACATGTACATAATGTATCTTAACTTGAAGAAGCAATTTTTCATTTGCATCTCTTGGATGACCACTGATGTGGAACATTGTTTCAAATTTTTATTTGCTATTTTTACTTCTTTGAGAAATGTCTGTTCATTTCAGATGCCCATTTTTGGATTGGGTCTTTAAATTTGGGAGGTCTGATTTTTTTTAAGTTCTTTGTATATTCTAGATAGTAGACCTTTGTCTGAGGAACAGCTGGTAAAAAATTTTTCCCACATTGTGGGTTGTCTTTTCACTCTGTTGATGGTTTTTCTTGCTGTGCAGAAGCTTTTTAATAAGATGGATCCCAGTTGTTGATTCTTTGTGCTAGTTCACGACTGAGGTTTTGTTCACAATGTTGAGATTCCACCTCACTCCAGAAACAATGGCTGCTATCGAGAAATCAACCAATAATAAATGCTGGTGGGGCTATGGGGCAAAAGGAACCCTTCTCCACTGTTGGTGGGACTGTAGACTGGTGCAACCACTGTGGAAATCAGTGTGGAGATAACTCAAAAAACTAGCTTTAGAGGTCCCATTTGACCCAGCTATTCCCCTGGTGGGTATCTTCCCAAAAGAATTAAAAGCACCATACCACAGTGATATATGTGCACCTATGTTTATAGCAGCACAGTTTGTAATAGCTAAATCTTGAAATGCCCATCAACTGGTGACTGGATAAAGAAGATGCGAGCTTTTTTTTTTTTTTTTTTTTAAATAAAATGGAGTACTACTCAGCCACAAAGAATGAGAAACTAGAGACATTTATAGCTAAATGGATGCACATTTAGGCCATCCTCTTTTTCTCTTCTTTGGACTGGCACTATAATTTATGTTTCTTTTCTGAGTGAAAATAAGAAACAGGCAAACAGGATTACAAATCACTCTGTCAATTACCTGGCTGCGGTTTTCCTTGGCAGGAGGAGTTTTTGAAGGCTCTTGCTTGTGCTGATGCTGAATTTCCTTCTCTTTTTCTGGCTCAGAAAGAGGAGGGTGTAGAGGCAGAGACTCAGTCTGGGAAGTTACTGGTTTTTTCTCAGCTTCCTTTTCTTCTAATTATTTTTCAACTTTATTCTTTTTCTTCACTATCTCAGTTCAAAAATTTCTTTTAGTTTCTGGCATAAAGGCTCTTTATTTATTTCAGCATTGATTTTTATCAAAATAGTTTCTGGTTCTGAAAACCACTGTTCCAACAAAGGCCAGTTGTCCAAGAAGCCTATACTTCTGTTTTGTATGTGACCTCTTAAGTTCTGGTACCCATGCTTATCTTGGTTTTCAGCAGCACCATGTTCACCAATATTTTTATGAGCCATTTCATGGGAAAATTCTTCAGCTATGACATTATTCATGTGACTCAGCAAGAAAGTATCTGAAATGTCTAGTAATATGACAAAATCAAATGGAGAAGAGGGAAGAGGTCCTTCTTTTGAAGCTGTAGAATCCACAGACAATGTGGATAATTGTGTTTTTTTTGCCTCCATGTCTGTGAGGTTTCTATTGCAGCCGGTGAGAGGAGCTGTGCTTGGTTTAATGTCACTGGGAAACCAGCAAGGATCCAACCTTGATTCACAGGTATCTCATTAATAGGGTGTTAGCTAACAACGGGTCTGGAATGCTCTTTCCTTTCTTCAGCAATTGTGATTTTGCATCAAGCTGAGCACGCACGGTGAGTTTAGAGAAATGATCACTATCCCTCGATTCGACTTCTTTAGTTTTCGGTGTTCTATGAGTATGCGTACTAGATGTAGTTTCGCCTTCTGTTTCTGGTAATGGTTCTCCTGAAACCAAGGACCGGAAGATACAGTGAGCGAGTCCTGTCTTTCTTTACTGTCCTCCTGCAGATCTGATGGAACCTCTCCACCTTCTTTCTGAATTGGTAGGTCCTCACTGACTTTTTCATTGTCGTAAAATGCTTGGATAGCTTCTTGGACAAGAGTGTCAATACAAAGTACCTGAATAAGAAACTCTCTTTGTAGAGTCTTTAAAGTGATAGCTTTCCCACTATGTGTTTTCCCTAGTAAGCATCCTTTGATCGCAAATGAAGGCAGTTCAGGCATGGTTGGCTCAACTTGAGGAGGAGGAAGAGATTTTTTCAATGAGTCTGTGAAGCACATGGCCCAGTATGGAATTGTTGGAGGGTGGTGAATTATCCGTCATTTCTTCCTGTACAGCCCACTCTCCACCATGTTCTTATATTCTTGATAATCTTTGCTATCTAGCAAGTCTCTTTTATAAAGTTCTCAAGTTGTTCTTCAGAGGGATTAGCAGGCATATGCTTAATAGAGGTTTGTTCATATATGGGCTTTCCATGAAAAAACAATTCCTTCCAATCATGCATCATCTTAAGTGGAATCAGATTATTTATCAGCATTCAATAGTCTGACACTTTAGTGGACAAATCAAGTATTTGATCCAAAATTTCTCTGCATATTTTATAATGCTTTCTGTAACAAGCCTGAACTCTTTTAAAGCAATCTGTTTATGAACCTCTTTCTCTCTGAGGATTTGTTCTTCAAAATCAATCTTGGCTTGGGCTGGGAATTTAGCTCAGTGGTTCTGGCCCCTGCCTTGCAAGAGCAAGGTCCCAAGTTCAATCCCCAGTACCAAAAAAAAAAAAAATCAATCTTGGCTTGTTTTGCCAAAGCCGCTTCTTGATCCTGGAAATCTTTGAGTCATCTTTCCTCATACTGTTTTTCTCTGAAAATTCTGTTTTGCCTTCAAACCTACTTTTTATGCCAAACGTGCATGAGCCCATGTATCAGCTGCTCATGGTAAGCCCTCTCTATGTATGAACTTGGGACCTTGAGAGAGGGAGAGAGGGAGAGGATCGAACTCAGGATCTTGTACTTACCAGGCAAGCACTGGCTCCACTCAGCTATATCCCTGGTCTTGCTCTTACTCTCTCCACTGAGCTACATCCCTATCTCACTATGGGCACAATCTGATAAATTATTTCTGATTTCATTCTTTCCAGATCCTCTTTTGTTGCCAGTTCAGGGAGTCCAGGTGGTTGAGTATCAGATGGTTCCATCTCTTTTCCCTTTGGGGTTGCTGTAGGTGATCTGGAAGTATGGTTTTGAGATTTACATGTCTTCTCATTTTGACGAAGTGGGGAGTGCCGCTGGCACTCACTTGGCTCACCTCCTCTGTGCTGGGAGTGGTGGTAAGGCAGCCTGGAAGCCTCCTCCTCTGTGCTGTACATCACCATCTCTTTCTCACTTGATTAATCAATTGGAGGGCTGTGGCTTGAGGTCATACCAGAAGATTGGTCTCAGGTGCAGGGCTTTGCTTGATCTTGTGAAGTTCCAGAAGAACAGAAGATAGCATCCCCTGATTGGTACTAGGTGTAGGCTTGGCTTGATCCCATGAAGATCTTGTGGCAGAAGAATTGAAGACAACATTCTCTGTGATTAGCAGATCACAAGTCATTTGCAAAGGCGTTTTCCACACAGCCTCTGGCAAGTTTAAAATTTCAAAACATGAAAAGTGAGGCTTCCCGAGAGTAACGCTTAAACAGAAGACAACAAAATGAAATAAAGGCCAAAATCCAAGCAGCTATCTTACAGATTCCTGAACCTGCATCAAATCGCACTCTGAAAGCACTTGAGGATCAAAAACTGATGAACAGCAACAGGAGGCAGCAGATGTTGCTGATAAGATCATGAAGTTTGAAGCATTAATAAAAAGGATCTCCAGGGGCCGAGGATTTAGCTTGTGGTGCCACTGCCTGCCTCACAAGTGCAAGGTCCTGAGTTCAATCCCCAGTACCAAAAACACAAAGGATCTCCAAGCACAAGAAAGTGCATCCAAGACTGGTTTAGATACAGCACACCACACAAGTACCAACTTGTTAAACACTTACTCAAATGATGACTACATTAAAAAAAAAAATCCAGAAGTGCCTAGAAGATGCTTCTGCATGAGAGCAAAGGGAGAGATGGAGAGACGGAGAGATAAAGAAACAGTCATCACAGATTGTATGGAGTTTCTGTTGCCTTCCTTTTCTGTCTTCTTTAAACAGTAAGAAGTTGATGGGCCAAATTTACATGATGTGATCATAGGGGGGAAATGGATTTTTGCAACAGAAAGAAGCAAACCATTTTGCACAATAATCTTTCATCTAAAAGCTTTTTTCATTTATTTAACTGATTTTCCCCCAAATACAATCTACTTAATGGAAAGTAGGAGGTAGCATACATAAAGCTCTGTTCAGTTGGAAATCAATTTAAAACTCGACATATTTTCTTGCAGTCATTTAGGTCCAACCCCCATCTTTTCTATACAGTACAGAGTGATCTTTTCCCAACACATCTTTTCTCATGTCTACTGCTTTCCCCATCCTACCTCCTTAGGATATTTAAATGATTTTTAATGACACTTCAGGTTCAAAATATTTAATGTGGCCTATAATAATCTGCTTCTTTATCTCACCACCATGCTGTCCCTAGCCATAATAGGTTTTTCTTGAGTTTTACAGTGAGCAAGATTCCTCTCTGCCACATGGACTTTGAACATGGCACTGCTGTTCATCCAGGTACTTTAGACGTTTCCTGGAATAATCTCCAGTCCTATCTTCCTTCTGATCTAAATTCCATCACTTTCTCATAGGAAGTTTCCCTGAATTTCTGGAATGAATCATTCTCCTTGCTATAGTTGCTAAGGACTTCTCATGACATATATCACAGTAATTTTATACTTGTTCATGTGATTTCTCTGTACTACTAGACTACAGGTTTTGTAAGATAGGGGCGGTAATCTTTTCTTGGTAGTGGTGGCTCATTTCAGTTGTTTGCTTCCTTCTCATTCCTGACATACTACCTGGCAACATAAGATAGTCTGCCTCAACCATGGTTTCACTAGTAAAAGTAATGCAAAATTTAAAACTTTAGTGACATAAATAGAAGTCATCAGATTCCTGCTATAAAACTGATCTCTACGACCTGTGGTGTAGTGTTTTTGTTTTGTTTTGTTTTTGTACTGGGGATTGAACCCAGGGCCTTTAGATTGAGCTATATTCCCAGAACTTTAAAAAAAATTGTTTTTTCTTTGAGACAAGGTCTGAGTCACTACATTGCCTAGGCTAGCCTTGTACTTGAGATCCTCCTGCCTCAGCCTTCCAGAGTGCTGTGATTATAAATGTGCCTCACCTCACCTGGCTTTTGCTGGGATTGTAAAAAGAAGATGTAATCCATCTTGTCTTCCATGTATAGAAAGATTGTTGATAGAAAAAAGTCAATAGGCATGAGAGGGAATGGGTATATTGGGGCCATTGAGTCTTAGTTTCAGTCCCTGAGGCCTTGTACCTGCCAGTTTTCCTTCAATTTTGTGAGTTACCTCATTTTTTTTCCAATGTGGGACTCACTGAATTCTTTTTGCTTAAACTAGCAATCCCAGAACAAAAACCCATTTGTTCAAACAAAAGTCCTAGAACCTAATCTCATTAGTAGGGTTATGTCACATGCTCATCACTGAGCCAATTTTTGTGGCCAGAGGTAATAAAATATGCTTATTGGCTAAATCTTTGTCCTATCCTCAGTGGTAGGAATTGAATTAGGATGGAAATGTAGTTCTCTTTCTTTTTTTTGGTTCCGGGGATTGAACTCGGGTCCTTGCACTTACGAGGCAGGTGATGGAACCACTGAGCTAAATCTCCAGCAGCATTTCTTTCTTATTAGAAAGGGTTTGTGGTCAAAAGAAAGGGATGGATGCTAGGTATGGTAGGTTGGAAGATGGCTCCTCATAAGATATTGATATCAAATATCTACAACCTGTGAATGTTACCATGTTTGGAAAAGGGGTCCTTGCAGGTGTATGTAAATTGAGGCTTTTGTGGTGAGAAGATAATGCTGGAATATCCAGGTGGACCCTAAATGTAGTCACACATATAATAAAATAGATGCACTGAAGAGAAAGAGATGCATAGATAGACATGCAGGAGACAGTGTAACCATGAAGGCAGAGAATGACGCAACCACACGTCCAGGATGCAAACAGCTATCAGAATCTGAAAGATGAATTCTCCCTTAGAGCTTTGTGACAGTGGGTCCCTGCTGATATTTTGATTTCAGAATTCTGAGAATTGTGAGAACAAATTTGAGCCACTGGTTTGTGGCAATTTTTATAGCAGCCACAAAAAACTAATAAGGCAGGTAATAGCCAAAGAGGCCAAATGTTTATTATCTGCTTCCAAGAATATTACAGCCCAGTATGGGGCAATAGCTGCATTGAAAGACTGAGGACATTAAACACATTAGAGGGGCCTAAGAGAGATCTAAATAAGCAGAGAACTTGCTGAAGTCCCAGAACATTCTGAGCACTATAGTAAGGCTGTCATTCCAAGAGGGGAAGTAAGCCAGGAAAAAGCTTCTTGAAGAAGTGTTGAGTATTATTGTAACAAGATAAGAAATGTGTCTACAGGAGGCTAATCAGGGTGAGATGACAAAAATGAGTTTAATATTTAAGCCTGTTAGGTTAAGGAATTTAAATTTGAACTAAGACATGAAAATGAAGAAGCATCACAAATTCTTTTTTTTTTTTTTTTTGGTACCGGGGATCGAACTTGGGTCCTTGCGCTTGCACAGCAGGCGGCAAAACCACTAAGCTAAATCCCCAGCCCGCAAATTCTTAATTATAAGTTGGAAGTATGATCTGAAAAGAGAAAAAACTTCCATGTATCACTCTCCTATTACTTCTGTAGCAAATTACCACAACTTTTTGGTTTAAACAACATGAATTTATTTCCTTACAGTTCTGGCAGAGAGAAGTCCAAAATTCTTCTTCTTTTTTTTTTTTTTTTGAGACAAGGTCTCACTTTGTAGGCCAGGCTGGCCTTGAACTCACTGAAATCCTCTTGCCTCAACATCCCGAGTGCTGGGATTACAGGTGTGCGCCACCATGACCAGCCAAAATTATTCTTACAGGGACAAAAATCAAGGTGTCAGCAGGGTTGGTTCCCTCTGGAGGCTCCAAGGAAGAGTCCATTTCTTACCTCTTCCAGCTTCCAGAAGCTGCCAGCATTCCTTGGCTTGTGGTTTAATCACTCCAGTCTCTGCTCCTGTTGAATTATCTTCTCTGACCTGGTCCTCTAGCCTCTCCCACTATGGTCATCTGGGATTATCTTCCTATCTGAAGATCTTAAGTCCCATGGGCATAATCCATTTTGTCATATGAGCAACATTCTGGGGACTGGGACATGGAGGATGGAGGAACATTACTAAACCTACCACATTTCTTTACCAAAAAACAAAACAACACCAAAGCCCCCAAACACTTGAAAAATGACAAACATCATTTTTAAACCATTGCTGAGTTTTCAGGAGACTAAGGGATATCACCATAGTGGAGGCTCCAACGAGAGGAGCGCTTGTGGTAACAGTAAAGAGTAGCAAACTGAACAGTTAGTAAAAGCAAAAGCAGAATTGACCTGAGGCCAAAGGGTGGTGTCAGTTCTGGGACTGATGCAAGCCTGGAGCTCTCAGCAACAGGAGAAAGCTGAGCCTCCAGGATCCCTGAAGGGGGCACTAACATGGTCCACATGCCACCTGGCTTTTGGCAGAGCCATGTAAAAATCCTCCTGGAAGAAAACATCCCAAATGAGGTCATTTGAATTTCTACAGATTAATTCAATAAAACATAAATTCCCACTTTTAAAAATTACCAATCATATGAGACAAAAGCCACCATGAATCAGCAGAAATAACAAGAAAAATAACTTAGTCTTTAGGAAACCTTATATATTAGAATTATCAGATACAGAATATAACATAAGCATGTATGAAATATTTAAGGAAAGATGAAATAAAAGTACAATTTCTGTTGACACAAAAACCCGCACCTGCATGTTTATGGCAGCTGTGTTCATAACTGCCAAAATTTGGAAGCCACCAAGATGACCTTCAGCAAACTGAGGTACATCCAGGCAATGTACTACTATCCAGTGATAAAAAGAAATGAGCTATCGAGCCATTAAAATACATGGAGGCAACTTAAATGCACAGTGTTAAGTGGAAGAAGCCAGTGGAAAAGACTAAATACAATGTGATTGTAACCGTATGATATTTTGCATTCCCTCCACAACCCATGTTGAAATTTGCCATTGTAGCAGTATTAAGAGATGAGACATTTGAAAGTGGTTAGGTCTCGGGCTTTCGTGAATCACTGTCATTGTCTCCAGAATGAGTTAGTTGCTATGAGAGTAGGTTTACTATAAATTTGGCCCCCCTTGTCCCTTGTCTCATTGTGCTTGCTTGACGTCCCACTGTTACCTTGCAGCATGAAGGTCCTCATCACATGCAGCCCTTCCACCTTGGACTTCCCAGCCACCAGAACTATGAGCTGAATAAACTCCCATTGTTTATAATTTACCCAGATTGAGGTATTCAATTATAACAGCAAAAAATGGACTAAGTCAAACACTACAGAAATGATAAAAAGATCAGTGGTTACCATGGTTTGGGGGAGGGAGAGGTGGGATGGATAGGTAGAGCACAGGAGTGTTTTAGTTTTAGGACAGTGACTCTATTATGTATGATTTGTAATGGCATTGTGTATCTGTAGAGACTATGTTAACCACTAATAGAACAAAATGTATAATTTTCAGAGAACTTGCAGGGGATAACAATTAGAATGGTATAAAAATTATAAATCTTAAAAAGGTAAAGAAAGAGGCAAAAAAGGAAGCAGAACAAACCAATATTGTCAAAATGGCTATACTTCCAAAACGGATGTTCGGATTTAATGCAATCCCAATCAAAACACCAAACAGCATTCCTCACAGAACTAGACAAAGCAATTAAAAAATTCATATAAGATTAATAAATGAATCTCATGCTGGCAAAAATGGAGGGGTGAAGGGGAAGGGGAAAAAATATTTGAGATGTGATATGTACATGCACCAATTCCCCACAATGAATCTAATCAGTATATGGTACAAACATGTACTAATAAAAATTTTCAAAAATTCATATGAAACTAGAAGAGACCCAGAATAGCAAAAGTGTCCCTGGGCAATAAGAGCAAAGAAGGAGGCATCGCAATACTGAACTTCAAATTACATTGCAAAGCTAAGTGATAAAAACAAGTGTGGGACTGACACTAAAACAAATACGTGGATCAGTGGAACAGAGTAGAGGATACAGAAACAAGCCCAGGCACATTCAGCAATCTGATCTTTGACAAAGGGGCCAAAAATATACACTGGAGGAAAGACAGCCTCCGTCATAAGAGGTGCTAGGAAAACTGACTATTTACCTGGAGAAGACTGAATCCAGACCCATATCTCTTAGCACATACTAACTAAAATCAAAATGGCTCAAAGATATAAATGTTAAAGCAGAAACAATTGCCTGGAAGATAAAATATGTAAAATTTTTGAAGACAGGTGTAGGCAAGGACTTTCTGAACAGAACTCCAGTTGCACAAAAAATAACATCAAGCATCAACAAAGGAGATCACACCAAATTAAAGCTGCACAGCAAAGGAAACAACAAACAGAGTAAAGAGACAACCTACAGAATGGGAAAAAAAATTCCAGCTATTCCTTGGACCAAGGACTAACATCTAGAATATATGAAGAACTAAAATTAGACCCCCAAAATAAAAAAACCAATCAAAAATGGGAAATTGAAATGAATAGATGCTTCTCAGAAGAGGTACAAATGGCCCATAAGTAGCCAAAAACATGTTCAGCGTCTCTGGCCAGTGCAGAAATGGAAATTAAAACAACACTGACATACCATCTTACTCCAGAAGGAATGACTGTCATTAAGAAATCAAATAATAACAAATGCTAAAGAGGCTTCAGGGAAATATGAACACTTCTGCATTGTTGGTGAAAATGTAAATTAGCATAACCACTATGGACATCAGTATGACAATTCCTCAAAAAACTAAAAATAGAAATTTTATTCAACCCAGCTATTCCCCTTCTAGATATCTTCCCAAAAGAGTTAAAGACAGGGCCGGGAATTTAGCTCAGTGATTCTGCCGCCTGCCTTAAAAGCACAAGGTCCCGAGTTTGATACCCAGTAGCAAAAAAAAAAAAAAAAAAAAGAGAAAAAAGAGTTAAAGACATTCTTTTTTTTTTTTTGGTACCGGGGATCGAACTCGGGACCTTGCACTTGCAAGGCAAGCACTGGAACCACTGAGCTAAATCCCCAGCCCTAAGACATTCTATTACAGTAATATATGCATACCCATATTTATAGCAGCTCAATTCATAATAACTAAATCTTGGAAGTGAGCTCTATGTCCATCAACAGATAAATGGATAAAGAAAATGTTATAAAAATTATATACAATGGAGTACTATTCTGCCATAAAGAAGGATAAACTGAAGTCGTTTGTAAGACAATTGATGCACCTTGAGACCATAATGTTAAGTGAAGTAAATAAGACGAACAAGCATAAATATTGCATGGTTTCTTTTATATGAGAAACTCAAAATATAGATAAATTCAAGAACAAAATAAAAGATAGATAATAAGATACAGGGAGATCTTTTCTTTTTTGCTTAAGTTATTTTATTGGTACATTTTAGGTATACAATACGTTTACATTTATCATTGGGTGCTTGTACCTGTACATGATGTATCTTAGTTCTTATTTTTTCCCCATTACCTGTGCGCCCTTCACCCCTCCACCCTTCCCTATTTACATACTGCATTTCCATTTTCTTTTTCTTTTCTCATAATTTTTCCTTTCCATTATTTCCTTTCCCCATCTCCTCCCACCACCCCTACCCCTTTGGACCTTTTCCTATTTCAAAGTATCAACTATTAGTTATTAATCCTTTTAATCCTTATTTACACTCTCAGTTTCTCACACTAGAGAAACTATTTGGTATTTACACATGTGTGTCTTATTTATTTCACTTAATAGTATGGCCTCAATATGCATCCGTTTAGCTATAAATGACTCTAGTTTCTCGTTCTTTATGGCTGAGTAGTACTCCATTTTATTAAAAAACCCACATCTTCTTTATCCAGTTTCCAGTTGGGCACTTGAGGTGTTTCCAAGCTTAAGGTATTACAAACTGTACCGCTATAAACATGGGTGCGCATATATCACTGTGGTATGATTCTTTTAATTCTTTTGGGAAAATACCCAGCAGGTGAGTAGCTGGGTCAAATGGGACCTCTAGCCCTAGTTCTTTGAGGCATCTCCACACTGATTTCCACAGCGGTTGCACCAGTCTGCACTCCCACCAACAATGGAGACAGGTTCCTTTCTCTCCACACCCCTGCCAGCATTTGTTATTGGTTGATTTCTTGATAGCAGCCCCTCTTTCTGGGGTGAGGTGGAATCTCAGTGTTGTCATCTGCATCTCTCGAATGACCAGTGATGTTGAACATTTTTTTCATATGTTTATTTGCTGCTTTTACTTCTTTGCCTGAGAAATGTCTGTTCATTTCAGATGCCCATTTTTGAATTGGGTCTTTGAATTTGGGGGGGGTCTGATTTTTTTTTTGAGTTCTTTATATATTCTAGATAGTAGCCCTTTGTCTGAGTTACAGCTGCTAAAAAATTTTTTCCCACATTGCAGGTTGTCTCTCAGCTCTGTTGGTGGTTTCTCTTGCAGTGCAGAAGCTTTTTAATAAGATGAGATCCCAGTTGTTGATTCTTTCTGCTAGTTCCCGTGCTACTGAGGTTTTGTTCATAAAGTCTTTTCCTATGCCAATGTCTTCAAGAGTTCTACCTAACTTATCTTCCAGCAAGTTTAGTGTTTCTGTCTTAATATTTAGATCTTTAATCCACTTAGATCTTAGTTTAGTGCATGGTGATAGGTATGGGTCTAGTTTTAAGCTTTGACAGGTTGAAATACAGTTTTCCCAACACCATTTATTAAAGAGGCTATCTTTCCTCCAATGAGGGTGGTTGGCTCCTTTGTCAAAGATGAGGTGGCTGAGTATGTCTGAAGTTGTTTCTGCATCTTCTAATTTATTCCACTGATCCTCAGGTCTGTTTCTTTGCCAGTACCATGCTGTTTTTATCACAGTAGCTTTGTAGTATAGCTTCAAGTTGGGTACTGTGACACCCCCAGTCATGTTTCTGTTGCCCAGAATTGCTTTTGCTATTCTAGGTCTCTTCTGGTTCCAAATGAATTTTTGGATTGTTTTCTCTAGTTCTGTGAAGTATATGGTTGGAATTTCAATCGGCATTGCATTAAATCTATATAGCAGTTTTGGAAGTATGGCCATTTTCACTGCATTGATTCTTCCTACCCAGGAACAAGGGATGTCTTTCCATTTTCTTATATCTGCCTCGATCTCATTTTTCAGGGTCCTGTAGTTTTCAGTGTAGAGGTCTCTTGCTTCCTTTGTTAGATTGATTCCTAGATATTTCATTTCTTTGCATGCTACTATAAAAGGAATTGTTTCCCTAATTTCTCTCTCAGTGAGTCTGCTATTTGTGTATAAGAAGGCTATTGTTTTTTGAGTGTTGACCTTATATCCAGCTACTCTACTGAATCTGTGAATTAAGTCTAGAAGTCTTTTGGTAGAGTTTTTTGGGTCTTCTATGTAAAGTATCATATCAGCAGCAAACAATGACAGTTTCACTTCTTCCTTTCCTATCTTTATTTCTTTTATTTCTTTCTCTTTTCTAATTGCTGTGGCTAATGTTTCCAGAACTATATTGAGCAGGAGTGGTGATAGTGGACATCCTTGTCTTGTTCCTGATTTTAGCATGAAAGTTTTCAGTTTTTGACCATTTAGTATGATGTTGGCTGTTGGTTTTTCATAGATAGCCTTAATCAGGTTGAGATAAAGACCTTCTATTCCAATTTTCTGTAGCATTTTTATCATGAATGGGTATTGGATTTTGTCGAATGCCTTTTCTGCATCTATTGAGATGATCATATGGTTTTTGTCCTTGACTCTGTTAATATAGTGTATTACATTTATTGATTTACAAATGTTGAACCATCCTTGCATCCCTGGGATACATCTGCCTTGGTCAGAGTGTATGATCTTCTTGATGACCCTCTGTATTCTGTTTGCCAGTATCTTGTTGAGGATTTTTGCATCTATGTCCATTAGGGAGATTGGCCTGTAGTTCTCTTTTTGGGTTGGGTCTTTCCCTGGTTTTGGAATCAAAATCACACTTGCATCCAGGAATGAGTTTGGAAGCCTTGCTTCCCTTTCAATTTCCTTGATGAGTTTAAAGAGTAATGACGTTAGTTCTTCTTTAAATGTCTTGTAGAATTCAGCAGTGAAGCCATCAGGACCTGGGCTTTTCTTTGTTGGTAAATTTTTTATTATATTTTCAATTTCACTCATTGTAATTGGGGTGTTTAGAATTTCTATATCTTCTTCATTTAATTTTGGCAATTCATATGTATCTAGGAATCTGTCCATTTCTTCTGTGTTTTCCATTTTATTAGAGTACAGGTTCTCAAAGTAGGTATTGATGATACTCCAGATTTCTGCTGGTTCTATTGTGACTTCCCCTTTTTCATTCTTAATTGCATGGATTTGAGTCTTTTCTTTCCTTTTTTTTTGATAAGGTTGGCTAAAGGCTTATCGATTTTATTTATTCTTTCAAAAAACCAACTCTTTGATTCATTAATTTTTTTGTATCATTCTCTTAGTCTCCATTGCATTGATTTCTCCTCTGATCTTTGTAATTTCTTCTCTTGTGCGGGCTTTGGGCTTGTTATTCTCTTCTTTTTCTAGGAGTTTGAAGTTCTGCATTAGGTTATTTATCTGAGTTCTCTCTGTTTTCCTAATATGGGCATTCACTGCTATGAATTTCCCGTGTAGAACTGCTTTCATTGTGTCCCATAGATTCCTGCATGTTGTACTGGCATTATCATTTACATGTAGAAACTGTCTGATTTCTTCTTTAATTTCCTCTGTGACCCATTGGTTGTTCAGGAGGATGTTATTCAATTTCCAGGTGTTTGTGGGAGTTTTGCACTTTCTCATGTTATTGATCTCCAATTTTATTGCACTATGGTCTGATAATATACAGGGGGTAATTTCAATTCTTTTACATTGACTTAGACATGTCCTGTGAGCTAGCATGTGGTCTACTTTGGAGAATGACCTGTGTGCAGCTGAAAAGAATATGTATTCTAATTTTGTGGGGTGGAACACTCTGTAAATATCTATTAAGTCCATTTGTTTAATAGCTTGCTTCAGTTCTAGAATTTCGTTGTTAATTTTTTGTTCAGATGATCGGTCTATTTGTGATAGTGGGGTACTGAGGTCCCCCACTACAATTGTATTAGTGCTTATTTGGTTTTTCATGTCCATTAATATTTGTTTTGTATAGTTTGGGGCATCCGTATTTGGTGCATATATATTTAAAATTGTCATCTCTTCCTCTTGGATTGTTCCCTTCACAAGGATGTAGTGACCATCTTTGTCTCTCTTAATTAGTTTTGGTTTGAAATCTACTTTGTCTGAAAATAAAATTGCTACCCCTGCATTGTTCTGGGTTCCTGTTGCACGAAACACCGTTTTCCATCCTTTTACTTTCAGCCTATGAATTTCTCTTTGAGTTTGGTGTGTTTCTTGTATACAGCATATTTCTGGATGTTGCTTCTTAATCCATTCTGTGAGTCTACTTCTTTTGATTGGTGAATTGAGGCCATTAATATTGATAGATATAATTGATAGATATTGACTCATCCTTGTCATGTTTTACTGTTGTTGGCTCTTATTTCTTTTCCCCCCTTTCCCTTTAGTTTCTAACCTTGTCTGGTGGCTTCTCTCTGTTGAGCCTCATGGAGTTGTGACCTTTGTTGCCTTTTTCTAGGATATTGCTTAGAATTGTTTGGAGTGCTGGTTTGGTGTTCATGAAATTTCTCAGGTGTTCTTTGTCATGGAAGTATCTGATTTCCCCATCAATTTTGAAAGATAATTTTGCAGGGTACAACAGTCTAGGTTGGAAGTTATTTTCTTTTAGGGCTCAAAATACTTCACTCCAGGCTCACCTTGATTTGAGGGTTTGTGTTGAGAAGTCTGCTCTGATTCTGATGGGCTTTCCTTTATAAGTGATTTGTTTCTTTTCTCTAACTGCCTGTAGGATTTTGTTCTTCTGTTGGGTTTCTGGGATCTTGACTATAATATGTCTAGGTGTAGATTTTTTTTGATCATGGCTGGGTGGAGTTCTATATGCCTCATTTATCTGTATGTCCAATTCTCCACCTCTGTCTGGGAAGTTTTCTACTATTACTTCTGTGAACAGTTTTTTTAATGTCAATTATAATTTCTCCTGTTTTTTCGTGGACTCCTACCAGTCTTATATTATTCTTCTTTGCATCATCTAGCAGCTGTTGAATTGATTTCTCATGGTCCCTTACTATTTTTAACAAATCTCTGTTTTTACGGTCCTTCACCGCAATCCTGTCTTCTATATCTGATATTCTAACTTCAGATTCTCTTAATCTGCTCTGCATGCTTTCAGTGGAGTTTTTAATCTCCTGAATATCTGTTTGAATCTGTTTCATGGATTCCATTTCTTTCTTATGCTGGGCATTCATGGCTTCCAGCATGTTTCTGAGCTCATCTATTTTGTCATCAGTTTCTGTTCTAGAGCCTCTAATCATGTCTTTCACTCTGCTCACCATCTATGTAGTTATCTGGGAGATTATTTCTACTTTGAATTTTTCTAGAGCCTCATTCATCTGTTTTGTTACTTCCTGTGCTATCAGTTCAGGGTGTCCAGGTGGTTGATTATCAGACTTTTGCACCTCATTTCCTCCAGAAATTGCCTTTTATGGGGTGGAAGTCTGGGTTTGTGACTTGCTTAAATGCCTTCTCATTTTTGTTTTTGGTACTGTCTCTGGTTTAGTTCCTGGGTTGATATTATGAAGTTGTTTATTGTAAGTATCTTTGTTGATCTATTTAAAACCCTTATGGAATGATTGCTTCTCAGAGGTGTCTTCCAGATATAACTGGTCTTTAGGTTTTGAGTCTCTAATGACTCTGAGGCTATCTCATTTTCATTATACCAGGAAGGAAAACTGTTTAGATCAATCACAACACCTTAGCCCAAGTCATACAATCAGCAACACCATAGCATCAAATACCTCTTAGAGAATGACAATTTGTGGTAGTTATTAATCTATCACCTTTAAAAAATAAAGGGCCTCCTTCAGGGTATGTCTCTGCTGTCACAATAGACAATGTGGGCAGCAGTGTGCAGTTATAAGTCAATGAGTCTCAGTAAGCTAGTCCCAGACCCATGAGATTCAGGCAGATTTCTGGTTGCAAGTCCCAAGTTGAGCTCCCTGTCCTCCTGCAGGGTTGCACTCTGCCAGTTTCTACTACAGGTTTCAGCTGCTTTTCCCCTGAAGAAAGTCCAGTTTCTGATGGGAGCTGATGATCCCTCCAACTTACCAATCACAGTGGTCTGGTGTACCTTTGTTGCAGAGATTCCCTTCACTTTCCCAGTGGGCTTGTTTTCATCAAGGAGCCTGAGACAGGCACTCTCTCTGTTGTTCACTTCTGCCGCTCAGGACAATGGCTTTTATGTCCCCCTGTGCCTCTGCAGTGTGTAACCAAGTAGTTGCATAGCCAAAAGGCCAGAGGCCGGGGGACAGGGGGGATTGTTGGAGGTGCCTGTGAGGCCAAGCCGTCGGCTGGTGGGCTTGCCTGGGGGGTCCTCCTCACCCTGTCCTGGTGGCAAGCTGGTGGAGCAAGCTGGAGCAAGCAGGTCCGCACAGGGAGATCTTTGGTAAAAGGGAAGGAGACCAAGAGGTGAGGGAAAAGGCATTGAAAAAAGAATTAAAATCTCGGGACCCTGCACTTGTGAGGCAGGCACCAGAACCACTGAGCTAAATCCCTGGCCCCTAAAATGTGTTATTTTTATATACCAACTTTCCATGATGAATGTAATCAACATGTACTGCAAACACATACTAATAAAAAGAAAGAATGAAACAGAATAGAGGGATCAACTGAAAGCACAAATAAGAAGGTAAATTTAAACCAAATATATTAGCTGGTGTATTAAATGTAAATGAACAAATTATTTCAGTTAAAGACAAAAATGGAGACATTTTTAAAAAGCTAGATGCTGCTTAGAGGTGAGCACTTCTATAACACAAGAATACAAAAAGACTGAAAGTAAAATGATATATAAGATATACTATGAAAATATTACCCAAAATGCACCTACACACACACACACACACACAAACACACACACAGAAACAAACATAGTTGTCTACATCCTATTTCTGAGAACCTGGGACTCTAGTATCTTACTTGGCAAAAGGCATTTTGCAGATGTGAAGTCCAACGAATTTAAGATAAGGAGATTATTTTAATTATCCTAGTGCTCAAATGTAATCACAAAGGTCTTCAGAAGTAGAAGAGGAAGGTATAAAGACAGAGTCTTTATACAGAAGGGCAAATGACTAGTGAAGAGAGGCAGAAAAAGTCACAAAGTTTCTGGCTGTGAAGATGCTGGAAAGGGGCCTCTACAATCCAGGAAAAACAAGGAAATCCATTCTCCCCTTGACTTTAGAGAGAGAGACCAGTGTCAGATTTCTGACCTATGGATCGAAGAAACAAATACATGTGTTTTAAGCTACTAAGTTTGCAGTATTTTGTTGCAGCATCATTTGAGAACCACTGCAGCTAGTATATCCATATTGATACTAGTCAAAAAGCATTGCTAGAGATGAAAACCTTTCCTGATGATGAAAAGTTCCATTTTTCAGGAAAAGAACATTTTTAGGTATGTATAATGATGTGACTCTGTATGAACGTTCCAATTCTATGTAGAGAATTACAAAACAATATTGAATGACTTTAAAGAAAGCTTAAATGAATGGAAAGTTAAAGAGTTGGTGCATTGAAAGACTCAATATGGTAAAGATGACAATTCTCTACAAATTAATTCATAAGTTGCATGTAGTGTCAATAAAAATTTCATCAGATAGCTTTTATTTTTTTGTTTTTGTGGAACTTGTCAAGGAGATTAAACATTTTGTATGGAAATGTAAGGGTCTAAAAATTACCTGGACATCGGGGGACATTGCTTTAGAAAATATAAAGATTATAAATTATAGTAATTAAAACTGTGGTATTGGCATGGCAATTATAGAGACCATTGGAACAGAGTAGAGAGCCCAGAAACAGACCTACACATTTAGAGACACTGTTAGCTTTCCTGGTGCTGGAGGGAAATACCTGACACCCACAATTGAAAGGACAAGAGTTTTATTTGGCACATGGTTTCAGAGGATTCAGTTCATAGTTGGCTGACTCCCAGGCAGAAACATCGTGGCAAAAGGGCATGGTGGAGCAAAGATACTTGGTTAGTGGTGGTTGGGAACCAGAGCAGGGGGAACAGTTTCCAAGAGGAAGGGATCAGGAACCATAGAAGTACCCAAGGTTATACCTCCACAGCCCTTCTAGACACTCCCAGAACTGTGTTGTACTAATCCCTTAGGCAGCTCCCAAGCCAATCAAGTTGACAACTAATCTTAACCATGCAAGCTAGGTGTAATGGTGAACATATGTAATCCCAGTATTTTGGAGACTGAGGCGAGAGGACTGAAGACCAGACAAGGCAGGAAGATAGTGTGTTAGAGGCCAGCCTGGGCAACATGGTGAGAACCTGTCTCAAAGGGGAAGAGGGGACAAAGCCAGTAGGAGAAACATGAGCTTTTAATAAATGCTTCTGGGACAGTTGGGTATCCATGTATGGAAAAGTTTCCCTACCTCACACTATCCTAGTCTGTTTTGTGCTGCTACAACAGAATACCCGAGTCTTGAGTAATTTATAAAGAATGAAGATCTATTTCTTGCAGTTCTGGAGGCTGAGCAGTCCAAGTCTGTGGGGCCAGTACCGAGGGAAGGTTTTCTTGCTGTGTCATTCCTTGGCAGAAGGGGGAGGACAGGAGAACAAACATAAGAGAGAATGAGAGAAAGGGCTCCAGATCTTTGGGAGCTCACTCTCAGCATAACTAACCCACTCCCAAGATAATGGCAACAATCCACTGATGCAGGCAGATCCCAAATAACTTTACCACCTCGTAAAGCTTCACCTCTCAGCAGTGTTGCACTGGGGATTGGTTTTCCAACATATGAACACTAGTGGACATGTTCACATCATGGCACACACTGTACACAGAACTCACTGTCACACTTCAGCATTGAAGGCAACATTTAAACTTTTTGGAAAGTAGGAACATATCTTTATGACTTTAAAGGTAGAAAAAGACTTTAAAACCTAGATAGCAAAGTTATCAACCATAAAGGAAAAGAGTGATACATTTGACCATATTAAAATTAGAAATATTTTTATTCATTAAAAGGCAGTATAAAGCAAGCAAGGAAACAATCAAAAAAAAAAAAAAGAGCAAAGTACAGAATGGGAAAAGGTATTTACCACACAAATAATACATAAAATATTAGTCTCTGAGCTAGGAGCACTGCGCTGTAGACGTCCCTTCCTCCCTATCCATTCCACATAAAACCATCAAAGCATGATGTCCTGCAGACCTTAGCTACTCTCCCAGTTCCAGTTATAAATCAGCCCCTTTTGCCTCTCCCTGCACTTCCCTTATTGCTACCACTATAAATAAACGCACTGCAGTTCTCGGGCAGTCCTTTTCTCCCATCAGGAGTAAGGCTCCACCTGACCTCAGCTTTTGTATCTCTTTGTTTTGTCTTTTTCTTCATCTCCCACCATTCACCCTCCATGGACTCTTCAGCTGCATAGGCCACAGCACCTCCAGAATATATAAAAACTCAAATCAGTAAGAGACAATCATATTGAAAAAGTGGCAAAAGACTTGAATAGCAATTTTACCAAAAAAAATATAAATGACCAATAAACATATACAAATATATCCAGTCTCATGATTAATCAGGGAAATGCAAATTATAATAATCACAGTAGGATACTACTACCTACCCTCCAGATCTGCTAAAATGAAACAGGTAACACCTATTGTGGGTTAGGGTGAAGTGCAGCAGAAATTCTGTAGACTTCTGGTGGTGAATTGGTGCATTCATTGTGGAAAAAAGCTTGGAATTAGTTTCCCAGTGAAGTTACAGATACACATATCCTGTGACTATCATTCTACTGCCAGGTAGATGCCCTTATAGATTGTATAGAATAAACACACTGGCTGTTCAAAGTAGCGTTATTATTGCCCCACAGTGAACACACTACATTTATCTACAGTAGAAGAAGCAAATAAATCACCAAACATTCCTATCCTGAGACACTTTATAGCACTGCAAATGAACAAACTGCACCTCCCATCAACAACATGGATGAATCTCATAAGCATCATATTGAGCGAAGAAAGTAAGGTACAAAAGAATATACATATGATTCATGCATCTAATGCTCCAAATCAGGCTAAATGAAATTATGTTGTTTAGGAAAACACACACGTGTCAAAACTGGACACAAAGAAACAATTATCACAAAAGCCAGAAGAGTGGCTACCTCCAGTGAGGAGAGGATTTATGACCAAGAAGGGACAAACAGCAGGGATCAGGAGAGGGTAGGGAAGGATTCCTGGGACTAATGGAAATATTTTCTTCCCTGACAAGGGTAGTGGTTATGTAGAGGGCAGTAGTTATGCAGGCATTCCCTTTGTGATGATTCTTTGAGATGTATTTTTATGTTTGGGCCCTTTTTTCGTATTATATCTCATAATAAAAATTGTTTTTAAAAAGGAATGATATGTGCAAATAGAGGCAGAAGTAGGACATCCAAGAGAAGCATACATTCATCATTCTTGGTGATGTTCTTAAGGTAGCGTGGGTTCACAGTTTTATTTTTATGCTAATAACTTACATATACTTCATTTATATGTTAAATATAGAAAAGTGTTATATAATAAATTAAAAATAAAAGCCAGGCTGGGCATGGTGGCACACATCTGTAATCCTAGCACTCAGGAGGCTGAACTAGGAGGATCATCATGAGTTCAAGGTCAATCTGGGCTGTATAGGAAGTTCACAGCCAGCCTGTACTACAGAGCGAGACCATGCCTCAAAAAGAAAGTAAAATAAGAACCAAGATACATCATGTAAAGGTATAAGTTCCCAATGATAAATGTAAATGTATTGTATACCTAAAATGTAGCAATAAAAGAATTTTTTAAAAAAAGTAAATGTTAGGCATGGTAGTACACACCTGTAATCCTAGCACTTGGGAGGCTGAGGTAGTAGAAGTGCAAGTTTGAGGTCAGCCTGGGCTACATAGCAAGACTCTGACTAAAAAAAAAAAATTGAAGAATCCTGAAAGTAGGGGAATAACATGATCTGCTTCAGGATTATCATCTGGAAACTATTGTATAGTTAATCTGGTTATAATAAAAATGTTAGGGACTAGGGTCATTGGCAGGTGTTCTTTCTTTCTTTCTTTCTTTCTTTCTTTCTTTCTTTCTTTCTTTCTTTCTTTCTTTCTTTCTAACCCAAGGCTTTTGCTCTGGGCCTCACCTCCAGCTCTTTTTCTCTTTTTAAAATTTGAGACAGAATCTTTCTCAGTTGCTCAGGCAGTACTTAAACTTGCAGCCTTCCAAAGTGCTCTTTGGGTCACCCTGTTGATGGACAGGGCCATGTTTGAATCATATGATTCTTACTCTCCTGACTGCATACTGTATATTGGTGGTAAGCCTATAAAGAAAGCTGTGAAGAGGCTGGGGATTTAGCTCAGTGGTTCTGCCGCCTGCCTTGTAAGTACAAGGACCTGAGTTCGATCCCCGGTACCAAAAAAAAAAAAAAAAGCATCTTTAAAGAAAGCTGTGAAATGTTTATCACAAAAGTGAGGATAGTGGATACTCCTGGACTAGAAGTGTGGGTAACCCTCTTCCTCATCTTTTTGTCATCTCAGCAATTTCTGCCTGAAAGATGTAATGTACTAATTCAATTTCCACATTCCAGAGCAATGGAGACTAACTCTAGTTAGAGAGAAAAAGACTTTATTGAAAGGATACTGGATAGCTCACAAAATTGATGGAAAAGCTGAAGAATGAGGTTTGGAACATGGACAGGAGCCATGGGAAATTAGGCAGACAGAAATAGAGACAAATCAATACACAGGAAGAATGTGGTTATTATCCAACAGCTTCTGTCATTGGCACAGCCACCAATGGACACTGGATGCTATCCTTACTGCTTCCTCTACCACCCCCAGACAGATTCTAAATTGCCCTGTGCTTTTCTAGGTGATGCCAGAGTCAGGGTCTTAGGAGGATCTGATGAGAAGGACTTGTGTCCAAATGCTAGGCAGGAGGGAGCCAGGAAAGGGGCTATTTACCATACTCTTTATTGGAGCCTCTTTATTGGAATTCTCTCCAAATAGGAAACTATTTGGGAGCCAAGTAGCCTATGGAAGGACAAAATTTTTAAAAAATGCCTATCATGGGAAATATTAGGAAAAATAGTGTATACCCATGGGTAGGAGGAAAGAGTAATATGATCAGTATAGATCTGTAAAACTTGTTGGACTGTGTCTTTACTTGGAGACAAGGATGGTGACAGAACCACCAAAGTGAAAGACAGACAGGCTGTGCCTTTCTTCTGCCTTGCAGTTCACCATTTCTTCTCTTTCCTAGTTCCTCTATGATTGAGCATGGGGAGGGAGTGGAATTCTGGTCATCCCTGTGCCATTGTCACAGCAGCTGTCTTCATTCAGCAAGCTAGGAAGAGAACCCACCATGTTCCACCTGACCAAAGTCAGAGGTCATACCCACAGTGGTAGTTTCTGAAGACTGACCAAACATGAAGATGTCTGACACCTGGATTCCCATCTGGCTGGTGACCTAGTTCCTCTATCATGTAACACCTTGGAGGGAAGAAGAGCAATGACAGGAGTTACACTTTAAAGCCCCCCTAAGTTTCCAGTTAGCTAGTCCTTTCCTATGTTTGAGTATGGCTTGTTCCATCTGATATTCGTGTTGACAGTTGATTGCCACTGTGGCAGTATTGGGAGGTGGACTTTACGAAGTGATTAGGTCACTTAGAGAGATTATGTCTTCCTCATGAAAGTGAGTTGATCTAAAGTAATCCCAGTACTGCTAGTTCTCTCTTCCACAAGCACCTACTTGCCCTGCCATGTTTCCATCATTCTGAGACACAGCATGAAGCCCTTACTGGAAACCTAGCAGATGCCAGCATTGTGCTGCAGGCTTCCAGCCTCCTGGACCTTGAGATGCATAAACAGCTCTCCTTTATAAGTTACCTGGTCTTAGATATTCTCTTACAGCAACAGAAAATGGACTGAGACACACTAAGACTGGCTGGTGATAGGACCTACCATGAAAATGAAAGCTTATATCAGATATAGAGTGTCTTAGTTACTTTGCTCATTGCTAAGACAAAATACCAACACCCACAAGTTAAGGGAGGAGAAAGGTTTATTTAGCTCACAGTTTGTACAGGTTTCAGTCTGTATCGGCTGGCTCCAAGGTAGGGCTGCATGGTAGAGGGCATAGCAGAGGAGAAACAGTTCATAGCAGGCAGAAGGTAGCAAAGCAAGCAAGTGGTGACCACAGCTCTTTCTATTCCTTATATCTTACCCAAGCTACTTAGGGCTGGTAGCACTCACACCTTTAATTCTAGCACCCTTGATCCTAGCATTGCACCATAGATCAGTCCCAGTGTCACACACTCTAGATGCAGCTGCCTCTGAGAAAGCCTTGCCTATGACCATAGGAAGCTTTGGGGGGACATCTTGCACACTTCAGGGTGCATTACAGGAGAGGAATCAGGAAATTCTGATCGTGTATGGAATGTGGTATCTTCCCATCCAGAAAGAGAGCATCCTTAGCTTTATTCTGGAATGGAGACAAGTCTCCAGAAGGGAGGGCAGAGAGCAGTGCTTTATCTTTAGTATCCTGGGTCTTCCCCAAGGGGGAAACCATGTCTAAGTATTACTATTGTGCAGTGTCTCCTGATATAAACATTCTGAATTGCTTGTAAATGCTTTTTTTTTGGTACTGGGGATCGAACTCGGGTCCTTGCGCAGCAGGCGGCGAAACCACTGAGCTAAATCTCCGGCCCTTGTAAATGCTTTTGATCAGAGACTTAAGCCTGCAAAGAAGTGCATGTTTGGGGGAATCATCTCCCAATAGTAATTATACATGAATCAAGTTTTCTCTAAGTTCAAAAAGGTATATTTGACATAAAAATTGTTTAGAATATATTACGCAGAAAAGGCATATAGTAAGATCTCATTTTTGTAACAGGTGTTAAGTATGTATAAACAGAAAAAAAATACCTGGGGGTCTACTAATTTATTAATAGTGTTTATCTTGGACTAGGTAAGAGTATCAGTTGTTTAAAAATGGTCTGTTTATATGTATTTTATTTTTTCACCAATGAGGGTAGTATTTTTTTGTCATTAACTGTACTAAAAACTATAATCCCTCTTTTTCCATGTTCTGTTGAGGGTAGATATCAATGATGTATGTTTTTGTTTTGTTTTAGCTAGTTTAGCTAAATCTTGGAAGTACAATCATCCTTCAATATCCTGGGAACTGGCTCTAGGAGTCCCACAGATATCAGTATCTGAATGTACCCAAACGTCTTATATTCAGTGGCATAATATTGTGTAAAACCTATACACTGTGGAGATCAGATGGGAAGAATGAGGCCTAATTGGCCTCTTCAGCGAGCACTGAGGAGAAAGAGGGCATGTAAGCGTGCTAACACACTGCAGGGAAAAGTAAAAACACCTGAGGTTAAGTTGTTTACCCAGAGAAGTACCGTGGAGGGTGGGAGACAGATGAGTCCTGTGGAGCTCTAATTGCTCGTGCACATGTCTGTGTGAATATAGTCAAGGTACGCCAGTCATGTGGGGCTCTATGTCAAAAGGAGACATTAGCCTCCTGGTCCCTCAGATTTTTAACTTGTTTCTGTGTCTCTTTATTTTTCATCTTTGTCACCCCTTGGTCAGGTTTGAGCTCAGCTCATAGACTGGTTCCTACAATACACATCCTTTTGTATACTTTAAATAATCTCTAGATTACTTATAATACCTAATACAATGCAAACATTGTGTAAATAGTTGTTACATTGTATTGATTTCGGAACAGTAACAGGACTTAAAGGAAGTCTGTACATGTTCTGTACAGGTGCAATTTTTTCCATGCGGGAGACTGAACCCAGGACCTTTGCATTAAGTTACATCCCCAGCCCCGTTTAAATTTTAAAAAATTTTTGAGACAGAGTTCCACTAAGTTGCCCAAGATGACCTTGAACTCACAGTCTTCCTGAGTCAGCCTCCCAGAGTGCTGGGATTATAGGCATGCAACTCTGCACCCAGCTACAGATGCCATTAAAAAATATTTTCTACTTATATTGGTTGAATCTATGGATGTGGAACTTGTGGGTCTAAGGTGAGAGAAAATAAAAACATTGAGAGAGCACAGGAAAAGTAGGGATGGGCATTTTAGGAGAAGAAACAGGCCTAGGGAGGTTTTTCAACTGAAATGCTGATCAATAAAAACTCCTTATCTACCTCCCTTACAAAATCAGTAAATTATTTGATGTTTTGTATGAGTGGGAATCTTGGCAGGAAGTTCAAAGAGAAGGAAGTGGAGAAAACAATGATATAGGTTACATTTTGGGTGCTGCCTGAGATCTTCAAACTGATGCATTACCTGCTATATTTAGGATTAAATCATCAATCACCTAGAATAGGGGTTCTCGAACTCTTAAAAATTGTCATGGACCCCAAAGAGCTTTTATTTACGTAGCTTATAACTATTTGCTACTTGCCTCATTAGAAATTAGAACTAAGGGGTCGGGGATTTAGCTCAGTGGTTCCACCGCCTGCCTCAAAAGCTAAGGACCTGAGTTCGATCCCCGGTACCAAAAAAAGAAAAAAGAAATTAGAACTAAGGAAAGTGTATTTATCTTTTACATTTTTGGCAGTGCTAGGTATCAAACCTAGGGCCTAGCACATGCTAGGCAAATGCTCTACCACTGAGCTACACTCCTAGTCCCAAAGCTAAGAAAAATTTAGGTCACAAGAAAATATAAGGCCTCAGAATGATTCCATCATCACACAGGAAACACCCTTCTGGAAAACTGCCTTGTTCGTTTGAGGGTGGAAGAGGGTGAAAAAGGCAAATAAGCTAAAATTGTTACTAAACCAGTAGTGACAGCATGTTCCTCCTGAAAGGGTCTCGGGGAGTTGCTGACTCAAAAGCCATGCTGTGGGAACCATTGACCCAGAGAACGAATAATTTGTGAGAATATTGAATTCCACATCTCTGTTCTCTCCCTCCGCTCTAATAACCTATTGTTCGCATATTGAACCTTGCCTGATTCTCTGATCTTTTCTTTTTCCATTGTCTTTTTGTTCTTCTGTCTGGGAGATTTCTAGAATTTTGTCTTCTAGCCTAATTGAGTATTTCTTTAATTTTTAATTTTGTAAATAGCATCTTTTGTCTTGTGTAACTCTCTTGTATGTCTTTGAGGATATTAATAGTTACTGTTTTGTCCTCCAACACGATCTGTTTCTTTCAAGTTCTTTTTAATGCTTGCTGTCTCTTTGTCTTTTTTTTTGACACAGGGTCTTGCTGTGTAGTCTAGGCTGGCCTTGAACTCATTATGTAGCCCAGGCTGGCCTCGACCTCCTGGTGATTCTCCTGCTTCAGCCATCTGACTGCTGGAGTTACAGGCGTGCACTACCACACCCACCTGCTTTGTCTTTTGTGATAGAGATTTTTCTCAAACCAATATTTAAGAAAATAGATATTTGATGGCATTTAGCTGTTTGCCTGCATTTCAGAGCAAGCCTCTACACCCCACAGCTGTGTCTATGTGGGGTCTGTGGACCGTGGGTCTTGCTGCAGCAGAATGGTCAGAGTCCTAGAATGACCTCACACAAACCCCCCTTTTGCAGAATTTGGATGTCATTTTAATGACTATACAGGTGGAGCTTTGCCAGAGAAAAAGAGATGAAAACATCTTGGGATTTGATCTGGTCCAGAAAGGTTTCAACAGCCTTTGATAAGAATGCTAAGGGGAATGGCCATAGAGGTTGATGGGAGCCATTATGTGACCAAAGAGAACTAAAAAAGTAAACCTAATGAAGTGATGAAGGAAGTCAGCTGCAATCTCTGGGGGTTTCAGATGTTCAGGAATAAAAGAATATTTAACAATTAAACCCAAAGACCTTATTTTAGAGTCCAAAACAGTGATTACAGGAAGGTACTTAGTGTTCTAGGGTGGATGTGGACCGGTCCTGAGAACTCTCCAGCACTTGGAGGCGGGGCTTTTGCAGAGTGGTTGCATCTTGAAAGCGCTGTACTCACCTGTAGCTTCCTCTACCGTGGAGATCAGCAGTGGCGGGAGCTGTTGGGAGGTGGGGCTTGGGGGGAAGAGGCGGTCATTGTGGGCGTGGCCTGGAACAGTGTACTGAGTCTGTTTCCTCGGCTTGCCCTTACCCTCCCTGCTTCTTCCCGGCTGCCAGGAACTGAGCAGCTTTCATCCTGGCAAGGCTCTTCCACCCTGCCGTTTCCGCCTTGGAGTCTGCTCATCATGGACCGAAACGTCTGGAACTGTGAGTCAAAACAAACCTCTCCTTTAAACTGCGAGAGTGGAGCATTGATTGTGTCTCAGCGACCAGCAAAGTGACTAAGACACTTAGCTGGGCAGTCAGCATCACAAGAAGTGTGAGCAGGCTGTCTTTCCTTCCCCTTCAGGCCTCATGCCCAGTTGGAGATTGAGTTTAAAGAGCAGACGTAGCAGCAGAGAAGGTATTAACGTTCCCCTCCTGGGGAAGGCTGTGTCCCTCCAAATGGGCTCATGTTCTGACTTTATGGAATTTAGAATTTAGTTCTTCCCTGTAGATACTTGCAGAGTGGAAAAATTTGAAACTTAAAATTAATTAACAGTCTATCCCAAAAGTTTATTGAACTGGTCTATTCTTGTAAAGGACAAAATTACAACAGTTTAGTTTACAGATCTCAATTGGTTGTACTTTCAATTCTAGAAATGGGGAACATTTCATTCCATAAAATAGAATAAATGTTCCAATGAGCTAAGCTGAGAACGTTGGTTTTGTAGACAGAAAAGGACTAAAGAAAGCAGAAACATTAATAAAAAGTGATTTTTTTTCAAAGTCACTTTCCCTTAAAGAAAGAACAGGGAGACAGACAATAGAAAAATAACTGACTGGGTATTGTCTTAATTACTTTCTTGTTGCTGGGACAAAATGGGCAACATCCACAAGTTAAAGGAGGAAAGGTTTATTTTAGCTTACAGTTTGTAGAGGTTTCAGTTCATAGTTGGGTGGCTCCAAGGAAGGGAGGCATGGCAGAAGAGAAACATCCATGTCAGGGAAGGCAGGAAGCAGCAAGGGATCAAGGGAGGAGGAAGGAGATACACACTTTCCAGCCAGGCCCACACTGGCCCACCTCTTCCCACAAGGCTTCACCTCCCAACTTCCTACCCAGCTATAAATCCATCAGTGGATTAATCCAGTATCACACACCTAGGATCTCGTCAGCTCCCAACAGCCCCATCTATGAGCACATGAGGCTTTGGGAGACAGCTAGATACAAACCATAGCAGGTGTCTTCAGGTTACTTTAGGTTGCCTTTTTGGTGAAATGATTAAGCTGAAGTAACTTCATATAGCTCCTGAAATTGGCCTGCTTGGGAATTTTTTTTTTTTTTTTTTTTTGGTACCAGGGATTGAACTTGGGTCCTTGTGCTTTTGAGGCAGGTGGCGGAACCACTGAGCTAAATCCCTGGCCCCTGGGAAATTTGACTGTTATCTTTCTAATTCTGATTTCTCGCATCAGATAAAGAGCTTACTTTCAGTCTTTCAGCTGGGTGGTGTGGAACTTTTGGGTGAGTTTATTTTGAGCCTAGTCAATGGGGACCTAGTGCAGGAGCTTATTTCAAAACAATGGTCTCCAAGATTTATTTAACAATGGTATCTTCTCTCATGTTCTTTGCTCTTGTGGTTTTATGCCCTTCTATTTGCTTTCCTTTTAGTTAGGTTGTGGGAGAGACAGGAGACAGTGCAGGTGCTCTGTGTGACAGGAATGACCAATAAACCCAGTAGCTTCCATGGAAACTCCTCTCCTTCAGCATTCCATTTTGTTGCTTTGTGTAGTAATTAAATTATGTAACTACAGTGACACATACAACTGGCATAAAGAAGTTTATAAACAATCCCATTGACTCTTGGTAAATGTGCAACGCAGAAGGAATGGAAGTATGTGGGTATCAGTTAATTTACAGAGGGAATGAAAATTGTGTTTTAAGTCAGGCAAGTTGAGTGAAATGGAGATTAGTTAACTGAGCTTTTACTTTAAATGAATGTGACATTTATGCTTTATCAGATGTCTAAATGATTTGGCTTCTTGAGCAACTAATTTAACACTAACAAAGGGGATCTGTCTTTTAGAATGTCTTGAGTAAGCAAATACATTTTAGAATCAGGCTCTTTTCTTCCTGTGTTCTGTTTTCTGACATGGAAATTCTTCATGTGTCTCAACTGAGCACCTGGATTCTGGATTGTGTCCTAACTGCTAGTAATTCCTTCCTCTCCTTGGACTTTTGCCTTTGAACTTGGGAGACCTTGGTGACCTTGGTTTGTACCTGATTTGATACCTTGTATTGCCAGAGGCTCCCTTTCATAGGTGTCAGATTTCTCCAGTCTCTAACCTTTAGGGAATTCCCCAGGGCAAATAAATTTGCTTTCTCACTGTCTTCTTTCTCTGCAGAGAGGTAGTTTCATGTTATTTGCTCTGAATGAGTTACCCAGTCTTTGCTTTCCATCTTCCAAGATTCTGATATTTTTCAACTGTCATTACCCATATTTTGTGTTCCTATCTGAAAATTTATAGATTTAAAGAATTGTATTCCTTTGCTATCCCTTTAATGGAAATTCTGAGGAGTTTAGAATCCCATCTTATCCACAGTAGTTCATGTTTGGCCTCTCTACTATGGTAGCTTTCTATTTCCTAAGCCCTTCATCTCCTGGTTTTCCAGAGTAGGTGCTTTAGTTTTAAATTTACTAGACAATCTAAAAATGATACCTACTCAGCCTTTTCCTATCCGAGCCCTGTTTGTTCTGGGGTTAATATATAGTCAGAAACAAATCAATGTGAATTAGCTCTTGTAAATATCAATTAAAACTTAGGGAACTTTTTGGGATAAAGGTTAAGTGTGATTAAAATTAAGCTGAGAAGTTTCCTATTGATTGATAAGACTCATAATGCCATATGAGCTTTTCGTCTTTGACTATGAAGAAGGGAATATTTCAGGAGCAGGAGTTGAAACTTCCATAGAGCAAGAGGGCAGCTGTCACATTTCCTAAATTCACAGCAGGTTTTTTTTTTAATATCCTTTTATTGGTACATTTTAGGTATACAATATAATGACATTCATCACTGGAGATATGGACCTTTACATACTCTCTTGGTTCTTATTTTTCCCCATTCCCCTGTCCTCCCTTCAATCCCTCCATCCCTCCCTATTTACAGAAACTTTGTTTCCATTTTTTCATTTTCTCATATTAATTCCATTCCCCTCTTTCCTTTCCCCTATCCCTCCCTCTTCCCCTTCCCCTTTGCCCCTTTTCTTCCTATTTCACATTATCTATTATACCTTTTAGTCCTTACTTACACTTTCAATTTCTCACACCAGAGAAACTGTTTGGTATTTATACATGTGCAACCTGTTTATTTCACTTAAGAGTATCGACTCAATGTGCATCCATTTAGCAATAAATGTCTCTAATTTCTCATTTTTGATGGCTGAGTATTACTCCATTTTATTTAAAAAACACATTTTCTTGATCCAGTCTCCAGTTGATTGGCATTTGGGCTGTTTCCGAGTTTTAGCTATTATAAACTCACAGAAGTTATTTTGTGTGCAATTGCTGTTAACATGTATATGGCTTATTCATTTTATTTTTATAAATTTTATTTTAACCCATTCCCCATCTTTATTTTTTTCCTCCATCCCCCTCCACTCCTTTCAACTCTCCTTCCCCTCCCCATTTACAAAAAGCTTTGTAGGAACTCTTAATTTCAAAGATCCTTTTTGTGGAGGGGAAGAGAATAAGACTTAAATCTTTCTTCTTTCATAGTATATTAACACACAAATTTTGTTTCTTTAGGAGTATAATCATTTCTTTGAGGACAGAGACTGTTTCTGACATATCTTAGCATCTCTGAGTGCCAGAAGAGGGGTGTACTATGGACTTGGATACTGTGCATGAGCTCATTTAATCTTTATATTAACCTATGAGTGGGGGACTAGTACTGGTGTAATTTTATAGATGATGAAACTGAAGCACAAACTATATGGCTATAGTAAGAAGTAATAAGAGATTTTACAGAAGGAATAATACTTGTGCTTAAGTCAGACAAGTTAGTTCCAAAGATAGTTCTGAGGGGAACTGGCTCCACTTGACTGATTAACCAGGTTAGTTGAATCCTACCCAAGAGCTGTATTTGGAAGCATTTGTCCTCAATGGACATATAAGATGCTTTGTGGAGGGAGATCTGGGATTTCATTGACCTTGCAGAACTGGTTGTATGATTACCTAACAAATGTGTGATGAATTTGATCTAAGAATATCTCTCACTGTAACAGCCCCTGGGGCAAAAAAGCCCTGTTAGCTCAATCTAACTCTTCACTACTGGAGGTTTCTCTGTCTGCCTAAAAGACTACTAACCGCCAATGGCCAAATTGACGTAGGTTACTTGGTAACCTCATTCTGTTTAGTTATTTCCAACTAAAGAGAACCCTAGTCCAAGAAGGAAATCATGGGCTTCAAACAAAAACTCCCAGGGCTGTAGGAAGTCTTCCTGGAGTGTATGAGCAATTGCACTTTGGGCCAGGCCCGAGGGGTAAAATTTCAAACACCAGCAGTTAGAAATATAATACTGATTCCAAGTGCTATAGATCTCCTGGGTGCTTCCTATTCCAATGAAGGGAGTCAAAATCACAGACAACTGAGGTTAAAATGATTGTAGCTGTCTGAATGGCCCCTTCCCTTCATTCTGGGTCACTGTTGAGGAAATCCTTTCCCAGCACCCTTTCCCTTCTGTGTTTATCTTCTGTGTCCCTACTAGATGCTCCCATGTCCAGTAGTGACAAGTTCTGAAGACACTGAAGAATTTTGGCCTTGCTGGTTGTCTCACATTGCAAGTGATTTGAGAGTTGCTTGTGAATTGCAGGTCTATTTATATTTTGAGGTGAGAAACAAGAAACTGGTACTTTTTTTTCCTTTCTGGTACTGGGGATCAAACTCAGGACCTTGTGCTTGCCAGGCAGGCGTAGCGCCACTGAGTTACATCCTCGGCCCTAAATTGACCATGAACTTTTAAAATGTCTTTTTAAAAATGAAAAGTCTGGCATGGTGGTACACACTTGTAATCCCAGCCCTCTGGGAGGCTGAGGCAGGAAGATCTCAAGTTTGAGCAAGGTGGTAACTCAGGAGACCCTGTCTGAAAATAAAAAATAAAGGACTGGGAATGTAGCTCAGTTCAAAGATCCTGAAAATCCCCAGTACCACCACAGCAAACAAAATTTTAAAAAGTTGTATATGATAATGAAATAATACCTGAGTATGGAGTGTATATTATCTAATATAATAGATGAAACCATAGACTATTGCTCTCCAGACTGACTTTACATAAGGTTTTAAGTTTCAATCGTTCTTGTTGTTGTTGTGGTACTAGGAATCAAACCAGGACCTCATACATGCTAGGCAAGTGTTCTACCACTGAGCTATACCCCCAGCCCTTCCTGTTTTGAGACAGAGTCTCACTAAGCTGCCTAGTCTGGCCTTGAATTTGAGATTTTGCCTCAGCCTTTCAAGTATTTGGGATTACAGATTTGCTCCACCTCACACATGACCTAATTTCATAATAATTGGAAAAGTGGGGCCAGGGATTTAGCTCAGTGGTTCCGCCACCTGCCTTGCAAGTGCAAGGACCCGAGTTCGATCCCCGGCACACACACACACAAAAATTGGAAAAGTGATATGCATAGTTAAGATAAAATTTGGAGTTTCACTCTTCTTCCTAGTCTACCTAGAACATTGCTAATAGAACTTTACAGAAATTTCTAACCTGTGCTGACCAGTACAGCAGCCACTAGTCACATGTGATTATTAAGCCCTTGAAATATGGCTCATTCAGCTGAGGAATTGGACTTTTACTTAACTTAAATTTAAATAGAACATTGTGACTAGCTGCTCCCATACTGGTCTCACAGATCTTGAATATGGTGATGACCTTGTAACAGGATAGTCTAGGTTATGTTGCAGCCACCAAGTATCCTAAACTCTTGGTGATTTATAAGAACTGAGGTGTATTTCTTGCTGTGTCGTGTGCCCATTTTGGGTTGGCTGGGGATGCAGATGGACAGAGCAGCCACCATCCCACGGGTCACCAGTCACTATGGACTGCCTCCTGCCAGCACTTATATGCTGGGGCCCAGAGCAGACACCCAGCACTTCTGTTTATGGACCCAACTAACCTGGAAGCCAGAATGTAAGTCCTCTGTGCTAGGAGCTTGGGAGCCTCATAATGACTACCACAGACATAGCCCCATTTCAGGATACAGAGAAGGATGTGCCAGGGGATAGAGAAAACAGTACTTCTGTGTTCCTGCAAAGTGGAGGATTCAAATTCCACTGCCTCCTTGATACTTAATAACAGAGATTTAGCAAGTGCAGGTAGGATGTGAAACAATGCAAATTTCAAACATTTTGATAAGAAAGACAGTCTTTATAATATAAGGTTAAAGCTGACAATAGCCTCTATACCTGGTTCAATAAGCCAATTCTTCAAATTTATGCGGCATAGTATTTGGTTTTAGTTACCAAGATGCAACTGTGGATTCTACAACTGGTAGAAAGGAAAAAAAGAGATTGAACAAACAGCATGCACTGTGGTATCCTTTATTTAAAAAGTGTGAATTAACTACATTCGTAGTGTCCTGATTTACCATTCTGATGGCATAATAAACTGAAAGAACATTAACACAATCCCAAGAAGGCGTTAAGCTGTAAACACATGTATATAACACCCATGCACACACAACATACACACACACACACACACACACACACAAAGATTATACTCTAAACACAAAGTGATGAAAAAAAACTTTGGTCTAAATAAAAACCCCTTTATTATAATAAACTGTGGCAATACTGTGACTATAATGAAAAATACTGTAACTGTTTAAAAAGCAAAAAAAGGAAAAATACTGGCAATTTGAAAAAGTAGCTAAAAATAGAATGGAAGATAACATAAGATTAATAACAAAATTCTAACATTGATAGTTTGTAGGATTGCACAGAAGTAATTTAAAATTGGTTCTTAAGAAACTATTAAAAATCCATTGGAATATTAAATTGCTGCACTTTACAAACAGTGGAAAAGAAAAGAGTATTTGGAATGTTACACACACAGAGGAAATGTACTAGGTATATCCATTTATGGTATTTGTTTATGGTCTGTGACCTTCAAAAAGTTTTATGAAAGAAAAAATTTAAGTGCCAATGTAGTGAAAAGTTAAAAATTCCTAAAGATGCAAGTCTGAGTGTATTTATCAGGTCTAAGAATATATTTCAAGACTCGGGGCAAGGCATGATTGATGCATAGTCAAGAAGGAAAACAGTGTGGAGCCCTACAGTAGGCTGAGCTCTTCAGATGTGTCGAGAGTGAAGATGTATTAAACTCAGACTAGAAGATTCCAAAGTACAGGGAGCTCTGCAGCTGTTCGTCCGATGAAATATACCTCACAGTGCCCAATAAATAATCTAGACTAACATTTCAGCAAACTATTTTTTTCCCACATTCAGACACAAAAATCTTTACCACACATGCAGGCTGGTACTCGGTAATAGCACAAATTTGAATCCTGGTTGAACAAGAAAAGCACATTAGCAAGGATCTCCACCATCACCCCCCCACCAGCCATGAGTTCTTATCCAAAAGTCTGAAGCTGCTAGACACTTGGAAAGAGGGGATAAGTTTAATTTAGATTTCCTACTGACTTTAGGAAAATAAAATCTCCTTTCTTCTAAAGAAATCAGCCATGAGTAGGGGACCTGTCTTCACAATCTAAGAAGCACAATTAATGTCCTTAGTGCCGAAATTTATGACAAATTCAGATCTAGAAAAGCTGGAAGGTGGAATAGGGGAGAGTGAAGAGTGTGGATGTCTAGTGTACTTTGGAATAGAGTGTACCCTGGGAGTCAGAATGACTCAACACTTTCAGAATGAAATGCTACAGTGCTGGAGAAGACCCAGTTCTTTAGAGTCAGGGGTGGGGGCTGGAGAGGCCACTGTCTCTAGGGACGGTGAGCTGGGCCCAGAACCCTGGTTGTGGCCTTAATTTTCATGACTTTGCATTCATGACTTTGCCCAGATAAATACTTCTTTTGGTTACTCTTTCTCTGAAACTAACTGGTCATGCAAGTTGCTGGTGATTTCCCTAAATGAAATGTAGCTGCACTTTATCTGAAGGTGTCAGCTAATATACTAATGCCCACCAGTAATGCTACTAGGTATCAACTGCTGTTGCTGATGAATCAACACCCACATGACCTAACTAGATAACCTACCACACTAGGTGCCTTTACTATCTGGAGTTCTTTGAGCTTTAGAGAAACAGTCCTTTTAAAATGACTTAGACACTGCTTTTCCCAGGCTTTGTTTCATTCTTCCTCTTCCCCTTCCCCCTCTCCTTCCTCCATGGTTTCCACAATGAGCTCTGCTGTGCAGGTGGCTTCTCCAAGACTGTTGACAGCCTTGCAGGTGTACTTGGCGTCGTCATCCCCACAAACATCACTAATAATCAAAGAGCAGTTCCCATCCTCATCGTAGTCTATCTGGAAGTGGCGTGACTCTCTGATCGACTGGTCATCTTTGAACCAGACGACCTCAGGGTCTGGGTATCCTGCACCACAGAGAGAACACAAGTTGCAGAATCTGTTATTCCAAGTTTTTTATCGAGTCATATAAGCAACTCCTAAGCTACCCCCATTGATTAAGGGGATCAAGGAAAAATTAAGATGTTGGCTGTTGGTATCAGTTTTGATATCTATATTAGAATATGGGGATGTATTGTACCAGTAATAATAGATGAAACCCCAAATTGGGTATTTTAACATTGTCCATTTTTCATCCATGTTGTACTCTCACCATACCCTGCCTTTGGACAGACGAGAGAGCACTCCCTGAAATACTGCCCTAAGTCCAATTACACACCTCAGGGTAATATCTTCTTGGATGAAAATAATTTTTTTAATCTTGTATAAAGGCTTAACTTAAATTAAAAATAAGAGAACAAGGGCCAGGGATTTAGCTCAGTGGTTCTGGCGCCTGCTACAAAAGTGCAAGGTCCTGAAAATTTTCTAAAAGTGGATTGTGCATGACTATAAATTTACTAAAAATAATTGTACACTTAAAATGGGTAAATTTTATGGTATATAAACTATAAATCAATAAAGAGTGACAGCTATATGAAACATAACATAGAGGAACTAGGAATATTGCTAAGACAAAGAAAGCAATATTTGTCTTAGGCTGACCCAGAGCAGGTAGTCTGCCTCTAGATAATTGGAAATGGGCCTCAGTGGTTGGTTTCATGATATACATTAGTCATGATTCTACAAAGCTCAATATTAAAGATATATAAAACCGGGCCGGGGATTTAGCTCAGTGGTTCCACCGCCTGCCTGGCAAGTGCAAGATCCTGAGTTCCATCCCCGGTACCAAAAGAAAAAAATATATAAAGCCTACATATATAAACATATATTGTATGGTTTTTTGGTCCCGAGTTCCATCCCCAGTACCAAAAAAAAAAAAAAGAAAAGAAAAAAAAAACAACCTACATATATAAACATATACTGTATGGGGTTTTTGGGGGGTTTTTTTTGGTACCAGGGATCAAACTCGGGACCTTGTGTTTTCGAGGCAGGCGGTGGAACCAGTGAGCTAAATCCCCAGCCCCCCAAGAGATTTGGTTTTAAATTTTGGAGATTTTTAGAGGAAAAAAGCTATAGTCGCAGCCAGAAAAAAAGAAATTACATACAAATCTTAAGAATTTTAACATTCTTTTCCCATATAATTTTGTTTCTTTATTTGCTTAATTGTAGTACTGGAGATTGAACCCAGGGCCTTTGTATTGAGTTACATCTCCAGCCCTTTTCAATTAAAAAAAAAAAACTATTTTTATATGAGAAAAGGAAAAAATGGAAACAGAGTCTTTGTAAACAGGGAAGGGTGGAGGGGGTGAAGGGAGAGCAGGGGAATGGGGAAAAAAATAAGAACTAAGAAACATCATGTAAAGGTACAAGATCCCAATGATACATGTAACTACTGTATACCTAAAATGTACCAATAAACTTAATGAAAAATAAAACAATAAAAAACCTTTTTTTTAGTTTGAGACAAGGTCTTGTTAAGTCCCTAAGTTGCCTAGGCTTGGCTAGTACATGTGATCTCCTGCTTCAGCCTCCCAGGGTGCAAGGATTATAGTCATGCACCACCACACTCAGCTGATTTTTATCAAAACAGCATCCATATGCTTTAATTTCTCATTAGAGTTCCAGTCAGATGTTAATACAAATACCCAAAAGATGATCCCAAAGAGAAAAGTTAGTACAAAAGATGATAATTACTATGCAAGACTTTTTAAAAAGTTTACAAGAGGAAGAAAAAACCTCAGAAGACCCAAAGACAATGGCAAGGGTGAGAGTTTAAGGCAGTGGCTCCACGCTCTCAGCAGAATCCCTGATCTGAGAACATTCACACGACCAAAGGCAGCACATCCATTTTTTAAAATTAGATGAAAAAAAAATAATGGCAGGCAAAGCATTTACAAGACGTTTGGATGATATGAATCTCAGGAGAAAACTTGTTTCTTCATTCCTCATGTTGGGTTACTTTCCTCAGAAGGCACTGTGGAGTGGCAGAGCTGAGAGTCACACTGCCGGGGAGGTGTGCCCTGTTCTGACACTGTTCCACGGTATTGGCCTTGGAGAAACTGCTTAAAAGATTTTTGTGCTTTACTTGGTCCAGCCAAAGTGGGAGATAACTCTCCACTCTGGTTGGCAAACAGAAATCACAGGCTCGAAGCCAAGAGGCCTGTCCTATCCTGCCCCTTATCTTTGTAGAATGTTAGAATCTGTGGCAACTGAGAGGCTTTGTGTAATGGACTCTGCTAATTTTCTTGGGTGCCATGCTAAGATCCTATAAGGTCCTTCAGTCCCAGCTTTCCTCAGTGTGACATCACTCAGAGCACGTTCTCCCTCCACACTTACAAACCTACTGCTTCTACTCCATGGCCTCCTTGAAAGACATAAGGTGTTCCTTTTTCACATACATGGCCTCACAGATCTCCCAGGACCATGCTGAGTGTTTGATGTCATTGTACAGATGAGAGGCCTGATCTCAGCAGTGTTCAGTCACCATCCAAGGAGCAGCAGAGCTGCTGACCCCGATGCTCTGCCCTCAGTGGCCCACCTTCCTCTGAGGGCTTTTGTGGGCAATTCACAGGCTCCCCAGTAGTTGGCAAAGCTCACCTCATTACGCAAGCTCCATAGCCAGGGAGGCTCACGGTAAACCAATTTTAATTGCAGGTCTCATTGCCGGTATAAATAGGCGAAAATGGGGTTCATAGGAAAGTCACTGAGAGGCACTAACCCTCAGGAAGTGGGGTTGGAGGGAGCTGCCCCTTAGGACGAGCTCTCCTGACTCAGTGGTCCTCTTGGTCTGCCCAGTCCATTGCTCTGGGCAGCACAGACCTGACACCTTGCCCAGCCCACCCTGCCACGTGCAGCACCATCCACATATGATAAGGAGAGGCATAGCCCAGCTTACCTTCAATCTTACAGTCAAATCTAGCAGCACTTCCCTCTACAACTTCCAAGTCAAGAATGGTCTTAGAGAAATAGGGTTTTATGTGGGGCTTTTCCTCAGCTACGGCCTCGAGGAAAGCCTGGGAGACATCTTCTACAAGACAAGGAGAGGGCCAGGTCAGTTCTTCATTCCTTGTCCGCTCTCCTCTCTCCCTTACTTTAAAAAAAAAAAGTTGCTAAAATTTAGCAAATAATGTGGCCTAGAGAAGTGAATCATAAGCTTGCCTTTCTCTTGGGGATGGGCTGGATGGCAGCCAAGTGGTTTTTGGCAGCTGGGAGAACTGTGCCCAAAATGGGGAAATGTTCAGCCTCCCCCTGCCTGATGCTGACACAATGAAAAAGGAAGATCCTTTAAAAAGGATCCTTGGCTGCACTTTGTGCTGCTTCAAGATTCAGGTGAGAGGGCCTGGGATTTAGCTCAGTGGCTTCGCTGCCTGCTGAGCAGGTGCAAGGACCTGAGTTCGATCCCCAGTACCAAAAAAAAAAAGAGATTCAGGTGAGAGTGCCTAGGAAGGACAGAGCCTTGCCAGGCTTCCTGACCTCAGCGCCCCTTCACCTGCTCCTTAGCTGGGAGGAGCCAGGTGCCAGCACAGCTTCAACTTGCCAGAGTTCTCTTCTCTACACCCTTGGCCTTTGTGCTGTATGGCTGTGGACCTGGAGGGAGACAGATCCAGAGAAAAGCTGGAACCTTGAGGGATGCTTGTGGATTCTTCCTTCCTTTTAGGCTATTTCTGGGTCATATGAGGAGTGGCAGGAGTGGCTCGGGGGGCCAGGCCCTTGCGCTGCACTGGATTCCTGGCAGTGAGGAAGCTTCAGAGTGGCCAGCTTTGGGCCTTACCAGCCACCTTGCCTTGGTACACAAAAGGACCTAGATTCAGCTTCTCACCTGTGGATGTCAAGAGCACCAGGCAGTGTGGGACAGAGGGGTGTCTCTGGCCAAGTGAAGCACCTCAGAACAAGGGCCAGCCCTGCATGCCTCTGAGAAGGGGGTTGGGAAAGCGTCACAAAGACAGTGGACAAGGAGCCTGCCCTGTTGCTTCCGGGAGGGCCTGTCCAATGCAGGGCGCCCGGTTCAGACATGTCTCCGCACAAACGGCAAGGCAGGGGGAACTTAGGAGTTAATTTTTGTTCAAAACAAAAACACAAGGACAGCAGAAAATGGAAGGATATTAACAAATGTTACACAGCTCACTATATGTAATTTTTTTGTTTCTGCCTATCAGTATACAAGTTCACTTCTATAGTATGAAGAGGAGGCTTTGTTAATTCTTATACAAAAGATGAATAGTTGAAGTCAGTTAAACTAGACAAATAACTTTCCCTCTGAAAATAGTTAATGTACAGTTAATAAATAAAGAATAATTAACTAGGCTTAGTAGTTGTCAAGGCAACCCAAAAGTATCTCTGAATTTCTTTGTAAGGTGAATAAAAAGACAAAACTCAAATCCTTAAAATGCCCCTCCATCCCTCAACCCTTTCTTTCTTTCTTTTCTTTTCTTTTCTTTTCCTTTCTTCCTTCCTTCCTTCCTTCCTTCCTTCCTTCCTTCCTTCCTTCCTTCACAGGCCTGGAGATTAAACCCAGGGCCTTCATACTGAGATACATCCTTAGCCCTTTTTAAAATTTTTGAGACAAGGTCTTGCTAAGTTGCTCAGCTACCCAGGCTGAGTTGCAACTTGCAATCCTCCTGTCTCAGCCTCCCAGAGTGCCCAGATTGTAAGTGTGCACCACCACACCCTGCTACTCCCCCAACCCTCACCAGCCAGCTGAGAAATTCTCCAGGCACTCCTTACCTTCAGATTCTAGCTTCTCTGCATTGAGAGGGCTGGTCGGTGACCCTGTTGAGGACTTCCTGCCGCTGAGCCCTGAGATCATTGCCATAGAGGACAGTCTTCCGATGGCTCTCACAGCATTGCCTGTTTTCTGGAAAATAGACACAGTTTGGATTCAGGGGTGACCCTGGTTCCAGCAGGGGAGTGCTGGGGATCCAGGGAGAAGAGCCCAGCCTGCGAAAAGCAACTGCTCCCTGGAATGAAGGCTTCTTGGGGTGAGCAGTGCAGAGGTTCTGCCAGAGGAGAGTTCGGCCTTGCTCTGCTCAGCACTATCGCGTGTCAGAAGATGTTCAGAGAGTGGAATGGGGCCTGGAACTGATGTGCGTGTTAATGTGACTAAACAAGGTCAACATGAGACAAAAACCCTTTTCATACTGTGCTTCAACTCCCATAAAAGGGATAGTTTATATAAAGCAACTGCAGGCTGAGACAGCTCCAAAGACTTATTGCTGACTGGGCCCAGTGGAGCTGTTTCTCGTAAAACAATGCCAGTGACAGGAGTTTAATTGGTCAAGAGAAACATTACTACACATCCCATGGGTCCTGATTTGAAAGAAAAAAGTGCTGCACTGATCTTGGGCAAGTCACTCAACCCCTCAGGGTTTAGCTTCTTTCTGTGTATAGCGGGGTCGGGCAAGATGATCTCCAACATCCCACTTAGTTCTGTTTATTCTTCAGATACTTAAGAGATTTTGAGAAACACTAGGCCTGGCTCTAGTGCAAGTCATGACTGTGCAGTGGAGTCCAGAGGTGTGTTTGTCCCTGTGTCCACTTAGGCTTCTAAAACTGGCACCTGAATAGGCAAAACTGGTGGGGTGGGGGGGCGCAGAGTTGCTGCTAAAGAGGATCAGAACCTGAGATGTAGTTTTTTTGTACTGTGAAAATTGTACCAAGCACAGGATTTAGGTTAAGAATCTTCAGTATGTACACTTGTGTCTCTGTTTCTCATCTTTCAATAGTTACCCTTTTTCTAGGGTCAATGAGAATGACTAGGGAACCTTAAACATATCCGTGTCTTTCCACCCCTGCCCCATAGCATCTTATTTTGGTATCCAGAAGCTGTGTAGCCACAGACCAGCTGTCACCACAGTCTGTCTGCCTGTTCCCTCTCACAGAGTAAGGAAAGAGCCTTTTCACAGGCAGATGCCTGCCTGTCACTCGCTGGACCTCAAGCTGTGCTGGCAAAGCCATTTCCTCTCAAACTAACTTCTGTACACACTCAAGAATGCCAGTAAATCCTCACAGTTTTGACCACCTGGTAGGCCAGTGTTTTCAGTAGAAAGATTATTTGTACTGAAAAGATGTGCGTGTGTGGTTTAAGCAGAGACCTACTGTTGCAACCACACTTTTCTGTCATGCTCCCTGCCCTGCTTACTGCAGATGGTTCCTGTGCACTTTGGTCAGACATTCCAACCTGCTCGGTCCTCTGGCCATCCTCCTTTGACCCACAGCACTGATTGTGTGTGCAGGCATCCGGGGGAACTGGTTCACTTTGAACAGAACTCAGTCAGCCCAGATGGGGTGATGAGGAGACGGTGAGAGATGACAACCGACCAGCATGACCAAGTGCAGAAGCCCCATGGCCTGAAAAGTGCGCCCTTGAAGACAGCCCTCGAGGTGCCTCACACAGGCTTCTGGGGCCAGCTGTCACTGGTGGCCTGGCAGATCTGCTTGGAGGGACCTCTGATCCCATGGACTCCCTAATTCCAGATGCCTGGATTAGGACTGAGCAGAACTGTCTTCACTAGCATGGTACAAAAGAAAGGTATCTTTTCGTGGATTTATTTTGTAACAAACTGCCTCACAAAATTATCAAACAGGCAAATAAAAAGAGTTATAATATTTTAGAGGAGATAGCAAATACATTAACAAGCAAATAGATGCCATGTGGGGAAATTTCTAATAGGTGTAGATATTTAGCATATAATTTATACAGGGAGAAATGCAAGTGCTTAAAAAGGAAAATTTAAGAAATAATCTACAATAGAATCCAATCTTTGGGAACTGATTTGTGAAAAAAAACCTGGTAAGGAAGCTATTAGAAGTAGAGAAGAAATATCTATGTCCTAGCTTTCCAGTTTTATGGCTTTCAGCTGAAAACTGGTTGTTGCTTTACTAAGACAGTTGACTAGCATGACCAAGTGCAGGAAGCTCCAAAATGAAAATAGCCAAATTTCAATTCTCTAACTTGCACCCTTGTTTTGAGAAAGGCTTTTTCTCATGGGAGGGCAACTACCAAGGCTCAGTTCCTGTGTCTCTGGGGTGTGGCATTTGTCAGGGCCCTCTTGAATGCAGTGCAGATGCTCCAGCCCTTGGAGAGCCTGGGACAATGATCAGCCATCCCATTCTGCCCAGGTCTTGGGGTTTTCCAGAATTAAAGTCTTTCAGTGCTAACACCCAGATGGTCTCTGGAAAACTGAGGCAAACTTAGCGCCCTAGTTACCAGCCAGCCATCAAGGTTTTGCCTATATGCCAACAGCTTCAGACTACAATTTCCCTGGATATTTCCCCAGATAATATCCAAGTGTGATGGCCAGGAATAGGCTGCTATATTGAGTCTAATGCTTTCTCCTCTGTTGTCCTTTGGTCCACACTGCTGGAGTCTTTGTAGTTCCCAGAAAATAAAGGTAGTTACCCACAGGCCTCTGATTCCTAGTCCTTTACCCCCAGTTTGCCCACAGAAGCCCTGTTATTCCCACCTGACTTATCTCCACTGCTACTCCTCACCAACGTGTCTTTGTGAAATTCTTTCCATATGAATTTAAAATTGATCTTGTTTCAGAATAACTTCACTGTAAGGTCAGTAACATGATTAACCATCTATATCTAGCCTAGCCTTGTTTGTTGGGATTTGTTCTGTTGTTGCCCCCTTTTGCCTAGGGGCTTTTATGGAAACCAGCACATCAGAACAGTTAGGAGTTACCTGCTGGAGTTAGGTGAGCCATGTGTGCTCACCTTGCCCTCCTCCCTACCTCAGCCCACTCACATACTTATTCCAGGGCATCCTCCTCTGCCCCACCAAACAGAACCTTGGCTGCTCAGACAGGGAACTCCCTAGTCCAAGGCTGCTAGGTCCTGAGAGTGGAGTTTAAACATGGAAAACATTTCCCTAAGGAAGCGACGTAACACAGCAGGTCGGACACAGTGAAATTACCAGTGAAATTACCTTCAGGGATATTACATGGGGAACGGGGTGTTGTTGACTACTTCTGTATCCAATTTTGTGAAACCCACCACTGATTTTGTGGAAAATCATTTCCAAATGCTTTCACCTCTATTAAAAGATGGAACTGAGGTTCCTTCTTTGAAGTCTTTCCTTTTTCTTCCCCAACCCGCTACCAGAAAACCCAATGGCTAATAACATTATAAACAACAAGAAAAAAAGCTAAGTGATTAAAATATTAGCACCAACTATGATTTTCTGACTGATAAGACTGCAGAAGTTCATTTGCCTCCTCCCCATCTCCTTGCCTTTTCTCTTCACCTGTGCCCTGGGTCAGACATCCTCCTGGCTTTGATCCGCCTGCAGATGTTCTGAGGTGATAAAACCATTCCTTAACCCACAGGTTCATCCAAGCGAGATCCAGTTAGACTCAATGCTCCAAGGACTGCCCCACCCCAATACCAGCTGCCCTACCTTTCTGGAATTAGTGCTTTGAGATCTGCAGGTGAGGGGATCATTAATAAAACCAATCTTTGATTTTTGTGGATCCCCCCTTCTTTTTTTCGATATCGGGGATCGAACCCCCCTTCTTTTTTGAAAGAGCATTTGCTACTCTGATTCTAAAGGCCTCAGAAGGTAAGCAGAATAGGTGTTCCAAATCACCTTGCACTTGAGGGGTCCAGGAGGCTCAGCCCACTGTTCACAGGGGTAGGAGGTGGTGAACCATGAACTGACTTTCACTGGCCAGGATGGAAGTCCCTCAAACCCCTCTTCTGTAGGCACTAGTACTTCTTTACTCCCTCTCAACCTCTGTGTGCAGTTGTCCTTTGGAGGGAACTATGGTTTAGTGATGTCACATGACAAACACCCAGTGTTCCAGTGACTCCGTTTTTCTTCATGTAGGCAGTCTCAATGCCCCCAGGTCCCCTGAATCTCCAGCTAAAGTCTCTGCTCTTGCACAGCCCAGCACAGCTGGTGGGTCCAGCCCCCCTCTGTCTTTTCCTCTGCCTGTGCTATTGTTCCTTCCTCTATGGGTTCACTCTAGCTCATGTTATCCTTAATTTTCAACTCCTGCCCCCAGAGGAGTCATAACCACATCAACTCTGGGTACACCCAGCCCCTCTCCTGTCTCACTCACATATATGGTTATGGAGAGCTATACCAATAGTTTATAATTCCTAGTGTGCTGTATGTCCTTTTATGTCTATTTGCTTCAGTTCCCCATTGCACTGTACATTTCCTGAGGATGGTAACTATGTCCTTTCCAAGAATTCAGGAATTTTATAAAACAAATTATGGTGATAAAACAATGAAGTAGATAATGATGGTGCTAAGTACTCTATGGTTTTGGATAATAATTGGAGAGTTTTTAGGTAAGTTTTATCCATCTTGGATCAGAGACAGTTCTGTGTTGCTGTTAAGACTGTGTGCTTTGGAGCCAGGTTCTGGGTTTGAGTCTTGGCTTTTCCACTTTAGCTATGTGATTCAAGTGACTTTACTAACGTCTCTACCTCGGTTTGTACCTGTATCCTAATATTGAAAGATTTAAAAAAATTTTCTTTTTTTAAATTTAAGATTGAAAGATTTAATACATAGCAAGTATGTAGAATGGCCCCTGACCCATGGCCAGCTCCTGTACATATTAGCTAGTGGTAGCATTTTGGAGTGTTCTCCTATGCCAGTCATTGTGCTAAAGAAGGGTGATAACTGTCTCTCATAATTATCAACAAAGCTGTGATGCTGGTAGCATTACCCCCACTTGACAAATGAGAAAACGAATCCACAGCAAGGTTAAGTCACTTGCCAGAAAACACATAGCTTGTAATATCCAACTTCCCTAGAGAGTGGATCTGTGCTCTCTCTTTGGAGCAGGTGCTCCCACCTTGATGATAAGTAAATGTATGACTGTCACGTTGCCTGTTAGGAGGTCACATTCTCCAGGGTTGCCAGACAGACCTCAAGATGCTGCTGCTCCTCCCTCTCCTGAACACGAGACATCTGGCTTAGTAGGAGTGAAGGCTGGTGCACCAGGCTGCCTTCACTGGACCCTTACCGGACCTCTGGGGCCAAGCTGAGTGTGTTTGGAGAGACAGCTGTAATTGAGAAACTGATCTCCTCTTTGAAAAAGACTGTACTCAGGACCTAGCTTAACACTGTATCTTAATCAGCTGCTCAAAATAGGTCTTGGACTATTTCAGCAACACATTTTTATTTTCTTGGAGGAAAGCCATGGAAAGTTGGGAATTAGAGTGGCTTGAATAAAGCAGATTTGATGAGCAGCATCCCAGTCCAAATGAGCCCCACATTACCTGCCATTTCCTTCTTGCCATGTACTTTTTCATCCGGTCCTTGGACAGCTTCTTGGCCTCCATGTTCTTAGTATCTTTCATTAGCCATGGGTGCTGAAGACACTGTGTACAGTTCAAGCGGTTTCTGATGAAGGCAGAAATTGAAAGATTTCTGAGCAGGTGAGGACCTCAGAGACTACTGGTCAGATCAGAAATGGGAGGTCAACTGCCCCCAGTCATACAGGGAAGACCCCGGGCTTTCTGCTCCCAGTCCATCCACCAAAGTCACTGTACACCAATCTTTTTTCTTTCTTTGTCTGGGTTACCCTGACTAGACCCAATGTAGGTCGGAGTTGAGAAAGCTTAACCACCAGGAAAGCAACTAGAATCTCATGACTCGTTCTTGGGGTTCTGGAAGGGTATGTGCTACAAGGCAGGCAAGTCTGGGAAGGATGGCTAGCACCATGTTCTAGCATGGGCTCATCTGCAGATGGCTTGGGGGCTGGGCCTATGAAGGCCTAATCCTTCTGTCTTCCCATCTAGAGGAAGGGGGATTGAAACGTCAGGACAAAACCGCTGAGAATCACTGAACTCTCTCTTAAGGTGTAGTCGAATGTCAGGTTTTTCCTGTTACAGTTTAGAGTTACATCCTGCATACAACCTATGAATTATGGCAACCTTAGAACTGTGCTGAAACTCATTTAATCTTTCTTAAAGCCCTAGAAATATTTCAGAGTTGTCATCTTAACTGTAATAGGACTAATAAAGCCCAAAGAACCAAATGCTAACATACATAGAAAAATTACTAGAAAGAAGTATAGCACAATGTAGTGATCTTTAGATAAAGGGATTATGGATGGTTTAAATTTTTTTAGTCTTCAAATTTTCTGTAATTTATATGTTTTACCTATAATAGACAAAGGTTCTTAAAAGTGCTGAAAGATAGAGATTTCTTGTTGAAGAGGTGTTGGGTATAAGAGTTTATGAGAACCTAGTGTTTTGATCTACTTGACTGAAACCAGTTCTTTGGTGAGTCCATTGTGTGAGCACAGAGGAACCTGACATTGCCTATTACTGAGTTAATTTAGGGATGATGAGAAAATAAGATGTATACACAATATTCCATCTACCAACTGTTCATTGAACAAAGGTTAGTTGACAAAAACCATCCTTGAACCAGAGTTACTAGGAGGAAGGTTTTCATCTTGGGTGTGGGGTATCCCTCACCTTGGAAGGGAATCTAGACCCCCTATAACATCCTAATTCTTCTTTTGTTGTGTCCACTTCTGATGCAAAGACTGACAGCAAAAGGCTAAAAGACTGCATTGCCAAAAAAGTATGGAATGTCACCTCTAGGAGAATTTGGCCCTGAGATGGCTAAAGAGAACTGAGAGATGGGTGGGTAACAGAAGATCTAGACAGAGCTTTCTAAGAGACTCTGCAACATGCTACGGCAGCAGCTACATGATCTTGTTCCAAATAGCATTTCTCCCAAGGGGGAGCAAGTGGCAGCCTCAGAGGGCCCATAGGCCAGACAGATAGGCAGAACCCAGGCTGTAAAGTCAGTGTGAATGCTAAGCTGTGCCTCTCCTTTTCCTCCTCTAAACTACTGATTTCAACATCGCCTTTCTTGGCAGGCCCACAACTGCTCCTATTGCCAAATGTGAGCTCCCTGGGAGCTCTGGACCAAGACCATGCCTTATCTGGCCACGTATTTCCCAAGTAAAAAGCTTCTAATAGGCAGGAAGTCTCACCTGACATCCCCACAGCTCCCTGCCTCTGGGCACCTCTCTCTACGCATGAAGAGTGAAGAGCCCTCTCACCTCACTTTAATCCTACTGATTCTGCTCACCGGGATAGAGGGCACCAATAGATTCTATGCAGCCCGGCCATCTCCTCCACTATAGTTTCCTTCCCATCTCAGTCTCTGGCCTCTGACTCAAACCTCAAAGGGTTTCACTGTGCATTTGGCCTTTTTCCTCTCACAGCTTGGCCATCATGTGCCTGGACATATTGGTCTCCTCCTGTGCTCTGAGTTAGAAGGAACTGGGCCAGATTATCTAAATAATTTAGATGTGAAAAGAACACCAAGTCAGAATAATCTGGGGTATGGTGAGGACTACCCAACAGGTTCTCAGCTACCTGTGTCATCTGCTCTGGTGTGTTGAGAAGGTGCATCCCCTGTGAGCCCTAAAGAGGGGCTGGAGTGTCAGCACAGAAAGTTAAAGGAGCAACCATTACACACACAGACAAGCTGCCCTTTCCCTGCAGCCCTCGGTCAGGGTTCGCCTTTCAAGTGGGGCTTCTGTGTGTCTACAGATGGATATGGTGTCTGGCTGGAGCAGGGCTAGGGGACTTCTCCCCTCCCAACCACTCCTTGGGACAAGGACTGGCCTGGCCCCAGGGGTGAGGAGGGAGTCCCACAGGCAGGGAAGCCCTGTCTCCCACACCAGCCCAGGTCTGGGAAAGCTGACATCTCTGAAATCTCAGCTTGTTACTTCATATCTTTCTTCAGCAAGTTGCTGATGAAATCCTTGGCATCCTCGGAGATCTCATCAAATGCCTCGTCATCGAAGTCCCAGGTGGCTGAGGTAACATTGGCTAAGGTCTCATTGTCGTTGTCACCCATGAAGGGAGAAAGACCGCTGACCCTGGGGAAGAAGAGCAGGAGAGCAGGGTGAGGGAGATGATGGTGGGGAGAGGAGGGGTATAGTGCCCCAGGTGAGCGCTGAGGTCAAAGGTGAGGGCTAGCAGCCCCCCACCAGCTCACAGAGGCAGTGCATGCTTGCACCTGCCTTTCCTCCACCTGTGAAAGGAACAGGGGTAGCTTCCAGGGGCTTTTGTGGCCTCATCTCTTCTTGGTTGCTCAGTGCATTTAAGGGGTGTCCCCAGCCTCTTGATAGTACCTGCCTGTGAGTGTGGATGGCAAGAATGAGGTTCAGTTTCCAGACTAGGTCATCTGCCATTCTTCCCAGTTCCCAGGCTGGCACCTGTCCCTCACAGAACCTTCACGGGCCCCTTCCTCCTAAATCCCTGGCCCTCTCCACAAGGGCTCTCTGGGACTGTGAACACAGCGCACCCTTCCTTGCTCTTCTTTCTATCTCTATGCTTTCAGCTCTAAGAACACAGGGGTGGCTTGGCCTCACCAGCCTGTGCTGGCAGGAACAACTCATTTACCAGCAGCCTGAGCCAAGGAGATATGAAAGGAAGAGAATCTCAAAGCCAGATAGTACGGATTTAGGGCTCAGTGGCCTGATCTCTAACCTCTGTGTACATCAGTCCCCCATTGTGCATGCTGACTGCTGACTTCCACACTGTGCGACCTGCACAGCTGCCTGTAGCCCTGCCTGAGATGAACCCACACTTGGTTTAATGTTCTGCTGCCACCACCTTGGAATTATTATTATTATTTTTTGTACCGGGGATCGAACTCGGGTCCTTGTGCTTGCACACCAGGCGGCGAAACCACTGAGCTAAATCCCTGGCCCTACCTTGGAATTCTTGATAATGTTTCAAGAAGTGGCCTGACCTTTTGATTTTGTAAATTATGGAGCTAGTCCTGCCCTGACTCTGTCTGAACCTTACGATGCATCTAGGGCTCTCAGCCAGCAACCTCTCAAGTTAGGGCTTTATTAAAGTCCCTCCTCCCAAATCCTTATGAATCCTTCTTCATAGACAATAAGCCAATAAGAGCTTCCGGGGCTGTTTTGGCATTTGAGAGCTTTCGGCTTATAAAATACACTAGTCCTCAATCAAACACAGAATGTGGTAGAACAAAGCCTACCTGAAATATTGGGAGAAAGCTTATGATGGTAAAAACCCTCTGGTGAACACTATTATAAAGAGAAGAAAGCTTGCAAAGTGAATTAACATATCAACATATTTGGGTTTTTGAATAATAGGCTTTCCATAGATGATTTTTCTTAAAGCAAGACATTGATGTTTTACAAAGAGGTAGTTGTTGTCCCATCATATCCCTGTGAAAGAAGGGTGGGAGTTTACTAGTCTGCAATTATGTGCTACTCTTCTTCTTTCTGGTCTCAGTTTCCCCTTTTATTCACCAGGTAGATCAGGCCTGGTTCCTAGGGCCTCCCAGCTGCCCCCATCTCTGCAATCCAGTTCAGCCTAACCAAGCCCCACCAGGAAGCAGCCTGTCTCTGCTGGTCAGCACCTGCTTCTTCTTGTCTTTGCATTTTCCATTTGAACCAATGAGGGGAAAGTCCTGCAGCACTGCAAAAGATGGCAGGAAGGCAAATAGCCCTGCTGTGGAATGCCGAAAGGTCCCCTTCTGCGAAGCTTCTTTCCTAATTAGGAGCTGTAATCCTACAAAGATAGGCCCTAATCTTTGCACCACCGCCAGCACAGGGGGAGCCTCCTGGCCTCAGGCCTCTGGCCCTCCTCCTCCTGGCAGCTCAGCCATCTAAGACACCCTCTGAGCCGGTCCTGGCTCCCTCAGCATTTTCCGTAAAATAAAATAATAAAATGCAGAATATCTGCACATACAGCATGATGAAAAAGCGGCAAATTTTCTTTATTTTTGGTAGCGGGGATTGAACTTGGGACCTTGCAACTTGCAAGGCAGGCAGCAGAACCACTGAGCTAAATTCCCTAGCCATCAATAAGGCTGTTTCTGGGTGGTAGGATTTTCCTAGATTTTCTTTTAACTTTCTTTTTTTGGATTATATTGCAAGAATTTGCAATAAGGGGTCATGCGTGTTTTAAAACTTTTATTAGTACATGTTTGTAGTATATCATAAATACATTCACTGTAGGTAGCTGGTACATGTAAATGACACATCCTATTTCTTTTTATATCCCCTTTTCCTCCTCCCTCCCCTCTGCATCTCCTCTCCTCCTCCCCTCATTCCCATTTGCCAAAGGCCTTATCTCCTTATTTCCTATTGTCTTTTATTTTAAAAATGTCATCATTCATTAAAAAGTCAACCAACTGACAAATATTTTATTATCAATAAGCCACAACTCTCTCCCCTTCCTAGTCTTATCTAGTTTTTAGCCAATAGATTTATCTGATTTTCACAAAATTGTAATCAGTCTGGGCAAGTGTTTGGACGTACTTTTTCTTCTCATGACATCTTAAGTATATGCAGTCATAAAGGTCATGGCTGTAGGGCCATGTAATTTCTCCTTTCCTCCTCCTTTTTTTTTTTTGAGGGTGGCGGAATCTAGCCTAGACCCTGAGCATGCCTGGCAAGCTGTGGACCACAGAACTCCAGCTCCAGCCCTAATTCCTTCATTCCCAACCTTCCTGCAACGAGACATCATCAGGGAGCCTCATGGGAGGCCTCTTCTCCTCTCAAGACAGAACAGCACTGCAGGGCACAGAAGTGCCACTTGGGCTACACTTTCTCTGTTGTTTTTGGGGTTTTTTTTTGGGTAGCAGGGATCGAGCTTGGTCCTTGCACTTGTGAGGCAGGTGGCAGAACACTTTGTTGTGCTGTCTGGTCATCTGTCTGCAGCCTGAAATACAAGCAGGAGGCTAAGGGGAACACACATCTGCCAGTGGAGCTATTGAGTGCCGAGAAGGGCTTCATCTTTACCCCCATTATAAACTTCAGCTCCTCAGTGAGTGATCTGAGAGGGCACGGCAGGTCCCCAGGGAAAGCTGAACACGGTTTTGTGCAGTGATCAGTAAGCAGCAGCTCACCTGGGCTTTAGTCATGTCAACCACAGCCCAAGTGCCTAGACAGCAAAACCTGGAAGTGGGACAGGGCTTGGTGAGGCCCTTGGCAGGGCAGTGACCAGACAGCACTTCTGGGCTCAGCAGTGGAGAGGCCTGGCAGCCCTGGGAGGGAAGGCAGGGCAGCCCAACCCGGGATGCAGGAGGCACCTGATGCTCTGCTTGGGCACTGGGGCTCCTCCCAGGCTGATGGGACAAGACCAGAGCTCCTCTGCCTCCCCACCACACGCCTCTCCTCCCTCTGTTAGGGAGCAGCCCCTCACTCTGACCCTGGTGGGTGCTCCACACATGAGCTAAAGTGGGAAGGATGTGTTGCTGAGCCAGCCAGGAAGATGACAGGGAGGAAAAGTGGAACAGTAATAACTTCTTTGTTTGGGGGAGGGGAAAGGAATGGCAGAGTAGGGTGAGGCGGGAGTGGAGGGCTGTAGCTCTCACCAAGGCAGCGAGGGAACACCAAGTGCTCAGAAAACAGGGAGGGGAAGAAGCCTCAGAAGAGGAGGCAGGTTTGTAGCTTCTACCACATGGAAGGGTGGCGCAGAGCTCTCCTATACTTTCTCTCTCTGCCAGAAACCAAGGGGGCCTTGGAAGGCCTCCGGAGATCCAAGCTCTGTCAAGTGGAATCTCCCTCCCTCCAGAACCAGGCATGAGAGAACCAGGCTGGGAGGGAGCAGGGACAGGAACGAGGGACTCACCAGACACATGCTGAATAACAGCTGCCTTACCACTGGCCCCTACGCCCCTCCTCACCTCTGCCTCAGAAAGGAGATCAGAGGGTTTCTCTATATGCAGATGAAGTGGCCCAGACAGGGACTGCCAGACAGACAGCCTGGCTCCACAGTGAGGCAGGAGCAGGGCACAGCATCTCCGGGATCTCCAGACGGTGCCCGGAGAGCGGTCTCTAGCTGCTTGCAGCAGGGGACCTAGAGCTCTGCACTGCAGGGCTAAGGGAAACCATCTGGGTAGCTCCAACTTTATTTTCAGCACCACGTGCTCTGCTGAGAGCCTCCAGAGGGAACTTCCAGACCTTCAGCCCGGAAGCAAGAGTCCCGTGAGGCCCATAGTGGGGGCAGAAGCTATGCAGGGCTAAGCGGGTGGAGCCAGCCGCTGTCACCACTTCTCTCATTCCAGCCCGGCACACACACCCCTCTCCTTCCTCCTGATGTCCCTGCCCAACCACCTTCAGGCTGGGCCCTCATGCATCACAATAAACCTCATTTCCAAAACTCCTCCGTATTTCTTGGTCATAGCTTTGAAAGTAATGTAATCAACAGTGTGGCACAGGATCCAAAATACCGTTTTCCTTCACCTAAAAGAATTTTCATTTTAGAACAAAGTGCTTTAATGACCCAGCAATTCTAGTTCTAGATCATATGTCTGACAGAAATGCATGGACGTGTTCACAAAAACACAAGGACACAATCCCTGTAGCACTCCAGACTGGAAATGGCTTGAGCCCATCAGTGTTAAGGGGATAAATAGACTGGATTATGTTCAAACAGCAGCACGGAGAATGAGCCCTTTCCAGCTGCATCAATTCACATATGAATTTATCTCAGCATGACCAGCAAAAGAAGCCACACTTCTTTCTTGGCGATTTCATTTACACAAAGCTCGAGGACAGGCAGCACTAACCTGTTACCACAGACAAGACTGTGTCTGGGGGATGGTCACTGGTCCTGGTCTGGGGGTAGGAAACGGGGGTGTTTACCCTGAAAACTTGCTATGCAGTCTAGTCACCACAGTCATGCTCAAGAGGGCTGTTCTGCTCTGCTTGGGACTGTCCCCATTTTAGTGGTCAAAGTCCTGTATCCCAGGAAACTGTGAGTCCTGGGCAAACTGGGAGGCTTGGTCACCTGCCCAGACTGTGGCCCCAATGCCAAATGACATCAAACCCCTGTCATGACCCACTTTTAGGTTTGTGCAAGCAGGAGGGGAACCCACAGGGATTGAGCCAATCCACAAGGCAGTGGGGTCTGAGCAGAGGCAGCTGACCAGGACGGCTTCTGCAGGGTCAGGTTATTTCCCAGGGCTCAGAGATCTGCATGAGCACCGGCCAGGCCCACAGCAGCTGCTTCCTGACCTCCCTGGGCACAGCCGACTGTACTCATCAGCGTCCCCTCCTGAAGGGTGCAGGCATGGGGTGAGGCAGGGAAATGTATGCTTGGCCTACAGTTTCTTCTCTACTGGGTGGGATCTGGGGAAGGCTGCAGTGAGGGGTGACCCTGGGCAAGGAAGAAGGTGGGGAAGAGAAGCCATGGTACAGGTTCAGCTGAGGAGGGAGGCCATCCTCACAGACCACAGTGAGATTAAAACTCCTGCATGTTCGAGAAGGCCTCACTGACCAGTCGCCCTGCTCCTGCCAAAGCTTTCCTAACAGTGGTTCCTAAACCCAAGGGGCAGCAGAATCATGAGAGCCTTTTCCTACCCTGAGGCTGAAGAGCCCAGAGGCCTAGGAAACTACTCTTTGAGATCCTCCTTATGTTTTCTATGGAAACATTTTCTTTTGCTTTTGACAATGTAAGTGTTTTTGAAGAGATGCTCCATATCTACATCTTTGGGGATACCATCCCATAACTGGATGTTGCCCCCAAGTTCAGAGTCTGCCTCTGCGCCTAACAGCTGCCTGCATCTTGAAGCTTCAGGACTCAATCAGTGAACCCCAAGCATCCCTAGAGCAGTGCCAGGAGCGATCTGCGATCTCTTGGAAGCATAGAACCTCAGGTCCCCCAGACCTCAGCCCAAACCTGCACTTGAGCCTAGGTGATTGCTGGATGTTAAAGGTTGCTGGCTTCTCCTCCTTTTCTCCATCACTGTTCACTTAAATGGCTTTCTACTGCCACCTGATTTTCCACATATAAATACTGCCTTGCTTTCTGTTTGCTGGCCCCACTTAAGGCTCTGCCCTCAAAAGTGCCCATTAGTCAGTGCACACAATGGAGTCAGAGATGAGGCTGATCTTAGTCCCTGCCCATGCAGATGGGGTGCTGTTCGCAGAGTACAATACAGACTCCCAGAGACATGTGCCTGGCCTCCCTCCCTCCTTCGTGAACCCACTGACAAGGGAGGGTGCTAGCTTTGTTTCCCCTCCTGACCAAAGGCCCCAGGCTGGTAGCCCTGGAGACTGGAGGCTCAGTATGGGATGCCACTCCACGTTGCTACAGAATGGGTGCAGACCGCTGACTCACTGGGAACCCAGGAGCAGGTGGGATGGCAGGGGCAGGGGCGGTAGCTGTCACCCTCTGCTCTAGGCTGGGTTCCCCATCATGACCTGTTCTGGTCCCTCCCCAAACATCACGGCATCCTGGGATCCTGCCGTGGGACTCTCAGTCTGCTCCCCGAGTGCCACAGGACTTACAGGATATAGCAGATGACCCCGATGCTCCACATGTCCGTGGCGTAGCTGATAGGTTCATAGTTGATCACTTCAGGAGCCACAAACTCTGGGGTGCCAAAGAGGACCTTCAGAGACCCTGCATTCTCTGAAACCAGGATGGAGAGGGGTCCATCAACAGCATGTCATGGGGCCAGCTCGGGGTAAGCACCTGCCCTTGTCTGTGCAAGGGTTCCAAACTGGAAGGGACACAAAGGCTCAGCCTGTGAGTACTGTCTCACGGAGCACCTCAGAGACACCTGGCCTCATTAACAAGGCTGTCAACCCACCAGTGAAACCAGCCAGCAGTACTCACCTCAAATGTCCTGAGTGGGCTGGGAGGGGAAGAAGAGGCCCTTAAGGCCCCTGCCCAAGTGAGCCTTTCGTGTGTCCATGTCCTGTGTCCCCTGTAACTTAGTTCCCCAAGGGAGGGATTGTGACTCATGCTTAATAACCTCTGATATTCATTCACTGTATTTTATGTGCCCCGCTCCCAGATTTACAAGGATTTTCCTATTTAATATACTCAATGATCCTAAGAAGTAGGTATGGTGCTCATGCTACTCCGGACAAAAGTGAGGTGCAGGGAAGTGAGGTGACCTCCCCACCTGGTTCACCAGTGGTGGTGGGGACCTGAACCCAGGCAGTCTGATCACCGAGCCAGGTTTCCCTCCACTCCACTGCTTCTCCTATTTATCTCCTAGCTTCAGGTCTCAGGAGCTGCAGGGACCATAACGGACAGGAGATGCCTGTCAGTGTGCCCCAAAGGCAGGCACAGCTGCTGGGGGTGGAAATCCTTTGGCCTAGGAGCCACATCTGGTCTTGTTTGACTCTGCAGTGCCTGTGGCAAATGTTCTAAAGCAAAGCACTTTACAGCTCTCACACCGTGGAAGCCTTGCTCCAACCTCCCCTCCCGTTACCTTCTACTCCCTGGTTCTCTGCTCCTCGGTGAACACTGCTGTTCCCACAGCACCTCCCACCAAGGGAACCTGAGCATTGTGTCCCCTGGTTTCCGACACTGCCAGCTTCCAGGCTTGTGCCTCCCTGTTTGTTTACTTTATTCATGGTCACTGTCCAGAGCAGAACCCATATACTGGCCGCTGCCCAGCCTGCCCCTTTAGCAGGTGAGAGCAGAGCAGGCACAATGCCCAGTGCCAGAGCATGATTCTGGCCTGACCATGCTGATTAACAAGCAGGTCAAGGCCTGTCAGGACCTCACTCCCTCATGGTTCTCAACCAGGGCTGGGCATCTGGGAGAAGGTTTGCAGGTTGGCATTGGCATGGCCAGCTTCTCGTTGCTCTCCACAGGATCGGAAAAGCAAGGCCAGCTCAGTCTGGCCCTGGAGCACCTTGTTAACAGGCTCTGGCTGGGAAGGAGAGAGACTGAGACATCAGAGAACTGCAGAGGCAGAGAGCCCGAAGGTGGGATGTGATGCCGACACCTGACCAAAATAGCTTCCAGGCTGGGATGTGGCCTTGGCCTCTACCCCACTGCCTCCTTTCTGCTTGGTGCACAGACAGGAGAGAGGCTCTGCAGTGTCTGAGCTGCGCCTGTGGACCTTATTCCAGCCCCAAAACTCCTCTAGCTCATGGTGGGACTTGCTAGGCAAAGTTGTTGTGAGCCTTGGTCTCCTACTGTACACACTGGGGCTCAAAAAGTCTGCCCTGCTTATGTCCTGTGAGAATCAATGAGATTCAATTTTTTTTTTAATGTGAAAGTGCTTTGGGAACCATACGTATGTAACTATAGATATGAGGAGCCACCATCACCGAAATGAGTTTTGCCACCAATGGCACCATCATTACCATCATCAAGTAAACAAGTGCCTACACAGTGCTTGCTATGTGTGGCACTGTCACTGTCCTCTTGCCGGTATTAACTTGCTTGGCCCTCCTTCCTATGAGCCTGTGAGGTGGCCACTACTGCTAGCCCATTTTATAGATGATTACTTTAGGGCTCACAGTTGCACAGTGTAAGTGGTAGGGGCTGGGTTTGAACCTGAGCAGTCTTCAGCATGTCTGACTTTGACCCCAGTACTATTTCCTGTAATAAACAATGTGTGAAACACAAACAGCCACTGTTGCCACAGTGGTGACAAGAGGAGAGATGGACGGGCCTTACCCAGCCTCCGGGCCAGACCGAAGTCGATGAGCTTGATTCTGGTGCCCGTCTTGTTGACACACATGATGTTCTCAGGCTTGAGGTCCAGGTGCACGATGCCCTGCTTGTGGATGTAGGCCACCCCCTCCGAGATCTGCCTCATGTACTGGATGCACTCCCGCTCTGTCAGCTCGAAGTCCTCGTCAATGATACGCTCAAACAGCTCACCACCTGACACGCTGTGGGGACACGAGGAGGTGGGAAGGGCACTCAGGTCAGGCCCAGGATCATGGCATCTGGCCAGGGGAGGCCAGAAGAAGGAGCACGTCAATAGCCTCCTGAACCCCAGGTTTCCATTAAGGAAGGAAGCCAGGGCTCAGGGTGGCACATGGAGTCAGGTAGTCCTCAGGCCTGGCAGTCCCACAGGCGGGCATAAATGGAGAGTTCTGGGTCCTTAGCAAAAAGGGCAATCTGGGCAGTCACATGTGACCATGGATGCTTAAGGCAACATTCTTGTACCCTAGCTGTGTCTTTTAATCACATGAAGCTTAAGTTTAAAACACTCAGTTTCTATAAGTTTCTATTGGACCTTCCATCTGAATTGCCTGGGTCTTCTCTGGTCCCTTGCCCCAGCCACGGGCTCAACTTTCTTGCTCACTGCTCACCAAGTTTAAACCATGCCCTTGGTAACTTACATGGCATCCAGATATCTGTAAACTCGGTCTGTAGGTCCAGTGGTGGGACAAGCCTGGGTGGGCTTCATTCGGGGACTGCCCCCTTCAAGGGGAGTCATAATGAAGACAGCAAGGAGCTGACTTTGAACCCATCTCTGTCTTTTATTAACTTTTATTTAACCTTTCTGAGCTCAAGTTGCAGTTGTCTTCTCTGTCCCTGCTTCATGGAGTTGCTAGGAATGCAGGGACCTTGGTGAAGTATCATGCCTGGCCAGTGCTGGTACACAGCCAGTGCTCAGCACGTGTTAATTATTGTTTGACACCCTGGGAGGCCAAGGATCTTGTCACTAGACCCTGCAGGACAGACAGGGATGTATATGAGGCGCAACACATCATAGTTTATCCATCTCTACTTCCATGCCACACTATGGGCAGGGCTGAACTGGGAAAGGTCAGTGTGCGCCAGTGGCCACGAGAGGGAGCTAGAACTGACTCTTTAGAGAAGATCTGAGAAGATCTCTGCACTACCAGCAGGTGGCGCATCTTGTCCCAAAGTCTCCCTCTGTTTCTATTGCTATCCACCAAGGCTCCAAGACAAATTTGAAGTATATTGCTAGGTCTCAGCCAATTCTTAATATCTTTGTGCCTTATTCCTTCATCCTTAAGGTGCAGATAAAAACAGCACCATCTCACACAGGTGCACGCAGTGTCACAAATGAGTTAACAGGCAGACTGCTTACAAAGGTTCACAGCATAAAGTAAGTGCATGTTAAGTATCAATTTTAAAGTTTTTTTTTTTTTTTGGTACCGGGGGTCAAACTCAGGACCTTGTGCTTGCAAGGCAGGCGTGGTACCACTGAGCTAAATCGCCAGCCCTAAAAAAGTTTTTAAGGAATCACTTGGGGGCTCTTATTGAAAATAAAGATTTCTAAGCTTCTTTCCCTGGAGATTTTGATTTGGAGATTCTTGGGAGGGATTTGAGGATCCATATTTTTAATAAGTATCCCATGTCACTCTTACAATCAGATATATTTAGGAAATACTAGGTTACTCTACTGCCACTCCTGGGTGGCCAATGGAAATTCACACCCTCAGAGAAATCAGTCCCCGTTACTTCATGTGAAATGATCTTTCCCTCCATGGGCATCCATGCATTGTGCCTGTACTTTTTGCATCAATTCAGCTTTGTTTCAGAGTTGTTTGTCCGCCTATCTGCAAAAGGCCTGGCTCATTTCCGGCCCGCATTCATATCTAGTGATATCTGACACTGACAAGGTGTCCCCAAACATTTACTTTTAAACTTAAAATACTCTAAAAAAGCAAGTAACCATTATTTTCAGTGCTCTTGGGAATGTCTGAGACAAGTGATAACATCCTAACCATGGAGATAATTTGCTGTGGCATTTCTAGAAGTAACTTGGCCAGTATTGCTTCAAATAGGTTCACTGTTCTTTCAATATATTTAATATTTTGCAAACTGTTCCTGTAATCCACCTCCTGTATGGAAGGATCATCCTAAACAAGTGGGATTAATGGTTCTATAGATTTCAAACTGCTCAGGACTCTGGTTTGATAGGCAGAAGCCACCACCCACAGACCTAGGAGTATGCCATTGGCCAAGACAGACTGAGGAAATATGTGCTTAATAAACAGGCAGTGAGCAGGTGAATGGTAAATGGAAACCTGCTATCACCAAGGCTACCTGTCCTGAAGGACTGGCTGGATCCGCAGTGCTCCAGGCCTTGGTCAGCACTACCTGGTGGCAGCCAGAAGGAAAGATGCTGTCTGGGGACTCAAGGCACAGGCCTTCTGCTCTTTATGTCACAGCAGCCAGCTAGATGTTCTCTGATAAACTTTGCTAACAGGAGCATAAGGGTGAGATCAGCCGCCAAGAACTTAGCCTAAACTTCAAGTCCTTTTTAGTGCTCAGTGTCCTACCACCCCTTGGTGTATCCCAGACACTTTCACAAGGACAAGCCCGGGCTCCAAGTGAGGGCCGGGAACGATCTCTTGTCTCAGAGCCACACTACTACATGATGGGGCTTATCCCTAAAGCTCAGAAGCCAGGAAGGCTGAAGGGATGCTTGTTTCTACTCTTCACACCTATGAGGCAGCTGAATGGAAGGCTGGGACCCTGGAATATCCATTCCACTTTCCTCTATAACTGGGCATCACCCTTCTTCTGTAGTTTCTCCATCGGACAAGGAGAATAGCAGATTTTGCTGTGGAATGTCAACCTTCCCCTCTCCCAAGGCCAGCTCTTAGAAAGGGTAGGCTGGAAGGGACATGAAAATGCTTCATGAACCGGCTCCCTTCTTCCCTGGGTGAGTTCCTATCATGGGGCAAGGTCTGTACCCCAAGTGGAGGGAACATTCTGGCATCTGTGCGTGGAAGACTTGCTCCTGTCCATGGGGGAGGAGTGGGTAGAGGGATGAAAGCCAGACCAGTTGAAACCTTCTTACATTTCTTCTGGCTTTTTCCATCCAGCTTGCCAGCTCCTGATTCCAAGCTAAGTATGGTATTCTGCCCACTGGTGTGACTGCCCAGCCTCACCCAGCCTCAGCTGCCTCCTGTCCCCTCTCACGAACTCACTCAAGGTTTAACTTCTGAAGATAAGACATTTCTCCAGATGTCCTCGCACGCCCACTCTCTGTGGACTGAGTAACCTGTTGTACTCCAAAGCTACAGCCCACAAGGATATTTTGAGGGTTGAAGAATAAGGCCACAGACATAGGTTAAATATTTCTGGAAAATGGCAAAGATGGAAAGTTTGAAGTTGATCCTAAGATACAAATGAAGATTTTCTCTGAGTCTCTGATGATTTCATAGAACTAAACAATTTTATTGACAAAGGGGAGACAAGATTAATTACTTGAATCCAAATACCTCTTTCTGCTGGTAGGATATAGGAATTAAAAATCACATCTCAATTGTAGCAGAACTTGAGGCCAAGCCTCCTGAATACTGGGAAGGATTAGTCCCATGACACTAAGTTGGATATTAAAATGCTCACAGAATACTTTTAAGTAGAAAAAAGACCAGGATACAGAAAAAGTCAATGTGTCATTGCTAAGAGCCTCCTGTTTCAGAGTAATGAGCCTTTCAAGCATTATTTCACTTAATCCCCATGGCATCTAGGAGGAGATTTTAATCACCTCTTTTATGAAAAATAAAAGTAAGGGTGGGCACAGCTGAGGAGCTCACATAAGGTCAATGACAAGTAGGAGGAAGAGCTGGGATTTGAAGAAGGTCTATCTGCTCATGCCTGTGCTCCTAACCACTCTTGCCTGTCCTGAGGAACATATTCTGGAAGAAATATGCCCAAATGGTCCGGCAGGGAGCAGACGGAAAAGACTGCTACCCACTTACAGGCTGTCTTTTGGGAAGAAGAGGGCTCCGATGCTGAAGGATTCTCTCACGGGACCAACCCCCGCTGAGGTTCAGGATGAGCAATACAAGAATGCTGCTGAAGGGAACTCCACAATAGCACTGAGGTGTTCAAATGTGCACACTCTAACCCAGCAGGCCCTCACTCTGGGAATGAATGCTACAGATACACTCAGGCATGAGTGAAAAGACATGTGTGCGATGATGCAAACAATGGTTGTTTGCAAAAGCAAAGCCTGGAAGCCGCTGACCATTTATCCAGAGCAGACGGCTTCAGTCTGCTGTGATGATCCATGGAGCTGAAGGGGTGCAGGACTGGATCACAGCAGTTTGGTGAATAATGTGAAGTGCAAAGGCAGGAACATAAGAATCTATGTCATATATACTTGTATTTCCATGGAGAGATTTTTGGTAGAACAAGGCAAACAACACTGTTTACCTCTGGTGGTGGTGTGGGCTAGGAACAGGGTAGATGGGGCAGAAACGGGCAGGAAAAGACTTTTTTCACTGTGTATTTTCTAAGAAATTTTGATGTGATTGTATATATTAAAGAAATTCAGATTAAAAAAAGGAAACTTGTAAAAACTGCAGGTGCTGTGGAAGACACATGGCTTACTGATGCCAGTGTGTGCCTGAATATGTGTGTATAGGTGTGTGTGTGTGTGTGTGCGTGCGTGCATGATAGAAGAGGTAGAGGTGCAGGATCAGAGGAAACAATGGATTCTGGGAAGGACCTGGCTGGAGTCATCTGATCTATCCCCTTGCCTTTCACACCCCAGCAGAGAAACTGCTACTCTGGTCAGTCAGAACCCAAAGGACACACATCAGGGAGGAACGGGGAAACGGGGACTCACACACACACAGAGGAAGGACCTGACCTGCGCGTGGGTTCCATCCCAGGTTTCTGAGCCCCCAGGCCTGGGACTTCTCTTGCAGGGAAGTTAGGAAGCTGCTATCTTTTCCCTTCCTCCTCAAGCCACCTTTAGGTGAGAATGCCCTGCATGACACCAAGGAACACAGGGCTAGCTCCAGCCCTTTCAGGGGAGATGAGAGGGAAAGGATGCAGGGGTGCCCACATATCTTCTAGTTAGGGAATCAAGCACAGGGCTGGTGAGCATCTCCACGTCACACCCTGTTCGCAACACTTTCCGTCTTGGGCAGAAGTAGCTGGGATAGGACAGCAGGAGGAACACGGGCAGGGGCTCCCGGCCCCTCAGTGCCACTCACATCTCCAGCACCATCACGATGTTGGCCTTCTCCTCGAAGGCGTCCACACACTGGACCAGCTTGGGATGGTGAAGGCAGTTCATGATGCTAATCTCCTCCCGGATATTCTCTTTCTCTTTTGCTGAATATGCCTTGAAGAATTTCCCTGCCCAGATTTTTCCAGTTTTCTTTTCTACAAGTCGAAAAACTTGTCCAAATTTCCCACTGCACATGAAAGGGGGAGGAGAGAAAAAGCCAAATTTAGAGAAGCTTTCTACTAAATCTGGGGTGGCAAACTATGGCCCAGGGAACACATCTGACCTGCCTCTTTTTATAGTTAAGGTCTGCCTGGAACACAGCCATACCTGTTTATGTGTCATCCATGGTGGCTTTGGTGCTACAATGGACACAAAGCCTAAAATATCAGCTGTGTGGCTCTTTATGGAAAAGGTTTACCAGCTCCTGCACTAGACCAGTGAGCACATTTCCATTCAGTCCTGGCTGGTGGCCTTCCCTGCCCTTCGCTGCAGGTGCCCATGAAGGGAGACTGAGGCTGGTCTTCCTGAATACAGATTCACTGAGTGGTGCCCTGCCTTCCACCCTACCCCAGCACTGGTCCCCAGGTGACAGCCCAGGGTCCCTTCCTAGAGCTGCTGACGGGTTTGCACCACTCGAAATAAAGGCTGTGCCTAACTCCTTTTCTCTTCTCGTTCTTACACTCCTCCAAGGAGAGACCTGGTGTGTGTATGGGAGTGGCAGCCTGTTGGGGTCTGAGCCCACTGGCACCCTGCTGGCCCCAGGAAGAAGGCAGAGTAAAGGGTGAGGGCTGAGTTCATCCAGGGAGTCATGAGGGCTGTGTATGTGCATCGCTAGACACAGGTGCTGGTCACTCCTGACCACTTCCATGGACCCAGTGGAAGAGATCAGGCAATCTGATTCAGTTTTGGTGTTGTGAGTGGAGGCACAGAAAAGGGAGGCCTTGCTGCCAGGCCGGGCCCTGCACAGAGCCCAGGGTAAATGACACCTTCCTGATCACCACAAGAACCCCAGCCCAGCGGGGAGGCTGAGCCCAGGAAAGGTCAGGAAGAAGCACCAGCTTTAACTGTGAGACCCCTTCCACTTACGATCCTAATCGCTCCTCGATGTTGTACAGGTCAGATACTTTTTGTTCAGTGTTGACGGTCACTGTCCGATAGTCCACTTCAGGCTCCTTCTCATCTGTAGGGCACATGTCAGGGTCAACGTGAGCCATGTGACCCCCTTGCTCAGCCCCGTTCACCCAGAGAGCCTGACCCGAGGACAGGTGGCCGGCACTCACCATCATCTGACACCTCCACTTCATCCTTCGGCTCTAGGGAAGACAGACAGGGGCAGAGAAGACATAGAGATCAGTACTCGAGGCCCACTGAGAGCAAGGCATGTTGGGCCTTGCTGGGCTCCAGGCTGGCAGCCTACAGCTCTGTATCCCCTGGGTTTGGTCAGGGCCAGGTGCTGCCTGGCAGGTCCTGGCCCCTCCCCTCAGCCAGCCCACTCTTCTGCCAGATCTCACCTCCAACCCTCTCACTCCTAACCCTGCAGCCCCCATGTCTCCCAGTGCCTCTGGACTTACACAAGCTACACAGAACTGTCACAGGCCCTTTCTGCCCTGGTTTGGAGCATGGTGACTTAAAATGCTTCCAGTGTAAATCCATTTATCCATTTGTTGAACTTTTTTTTTTTTACTGGAATCCCGGCAGTTTACCTAGCATAACTGCCAGTTATATAGGCAAACCAATCAAAAACATATGCTAGGCATGGTTTCTCCTTCCTTCTTGAAGTTTATAATTTAGCTGGAGAGGAAGAAACATGTGCTGCGTACTTGAAGTATCAATCACAAAGTGTCACATGCGAGTCTCTCTCATCACAGCACAGATGGGATGCATGCAGAGGCAATGACAGAACCAGAGTAGTTGCTCCTAAAAGGGGCCGCACCTGGGTTGTGCCTTAAAGGCAACAAGAATACAGGGAGGGGTCACACGAATGAGTGACGTCACACAAATGAGGCCAACTAGTGTCCACTGAGGCAGGCCAAGGGGGACACAGTGACCCACGCCAGTGCTCTCACGGATATACTGGGGGTGAAGGGCGGACATGGGGGCGGCCAGTGTCCCTGGGACACATCCCCTCAAAAGTGCCTGGCTTTTCTCTGCCTTGCTGGACATCTACCTGTCAACAGGAGGGCTTTGGAGGCTTCCTGACCTTGGCAGAGTGCTTTCCCTTTCCAGCCTCCATCCCCTCATCTGTACCCGGCCATTGCCCTAGCTGTGTTCTGGCTGGTAGTTGGACGAGGGAGATTTCCGGCAAGACAGAGCAAGGATGTGACAGAAATGAGAGGAGTGGATGTTTGAAGTGTGGGCGTGGGGGGGATGGTATGCCAATGTGTGAGTCCCCGTGGGATGGTATAGGAGTGTGTGAGGGATGGCACGGGAGTGAATGCGAGCATGGGGCTGTGTGTATGTGTGGGGGGACAGTGTAGGTGTACGGATGTGTGAGTGTGTGCATGACTGTGTGTGTATGTGTGGGAGTGTGTGTACTGGTGTGTGGGACAGTACAGAAGCGTGTGAGTGTATGTGTGAGTGGGCGGGGAACGTGAGAATGTGTGAGTGTTGGGGACAGTACAGGAGTTTGCAAGTGTGTACTGTGTGTGTGGGAGTGTGTGTGACCCTGTGATAGCAGAGGCAGGATAATGTGTGGTGTGCATGTATGCATGTGAATGTGTGAGCCTGAGTGTGAGGCTGTGCTCTGTGGAGGCCCCTACAGAGCAAGGCTGGGAAGGGAGGTGGCTCGTGTGAGGGTCCTGGGGCAGATGGGCAGAGGGCTGGTCAGGCGCTCAGCGAGGGGGCCTTGTGCTGGTGAGCTCAGTGCTGCGGTGCTCTGCGAGGCTACGCCTGCGATGGAAGAGCGAGCCAGGGAGGACGAGCAGCTGGACCCGTGGACAGCAGGCCCCTGGCAACCTGGGGCAGAAAGGTGAGGGTCCTGAAACCTAAGAGAAGGGGCTGAAGCTAGGTTGTGGCTTAAAGGCAACAAGAATACAGGGAGGGGTCACAGGAATGAGTGACACAATCCCGTCCAGGGCAGAGGCTCTTGCTGAACAGGAGGTCTGAGAGAGTTTATGAGCGTGAAACCAGGAGCGAGAGAAGCTGTGATCTGTTTGGAGTTCTTAAAAGGCTGCTGACAAAGTTTAATTTTAAGAAACTAAATATGAGAGGACTGGGAAGAATAACACAGAAAAGAAACTGCCACGGAAGAATGCAGGAGTCTGGTTGGGAATGTTAGGCTGAGGGCTAACTGCTCAGCCTTTCCTAATCCACAGGCCGGGAGGTGAGTGGCACTGTCACATTCATCAGCGACAAGGATGACCCGAGAGCCAGGTGCCGGGGAGTGTTTGGGAGACTGAATTGCTCTGCACTGTGGGTGACAGGCCTGGCAAGAGGAGCCCAGTTCCTCAACCTCCTGCTCTGGCCAACAGAGCACTGCCACAGGGAAGTGCCACTGGCAACAGGTATGGCTGGGCATCCATTTCCAGGACTGGGTGCTGGCTGTTAGAAGGTAGGGATATCTGGAAGCTGCGGAGGGAAGGGCTGCCATGCTAAGACAATCAGAACAGGCTTGATCTTTCCAGAGGGAACGGAAGTCTAAAGCAAACATCATTTGAAAGGAAATCACAAACCAGATGTGGTGGTGCACACCTGTAATCCCAATCCTCTGGGAAGCTGAGGCAGGAAGGCTGCAAGTTCCAGCCCAGCTTGGGCAACTTACTAAGACGCTGTCTCAAAAAAAAAAGTGGGGGCTGATGATGGAGCTCAGTGAGAATGCCCTGGGTTCAATTCCCAGTACTGGAAAACAAGTAAGTTCATTTTTTAAAAAAGGAAATCACACAACTGCCAAGAGTAAAGCCAGGTGTAGAGATTCCTCATCAACTCATAAATGTTATCACTTGAGGGAGCTCCTCCTGTGGGAGGAAGGGTATAGGCCCATGGAACCCATGTCAGGAGTGACCACAAGAACAATAATAGGTTCCATGGATCTTCAGATTAGTTCAACAGTGATATTTCGGACAGTTTTCAGGGGGCAAGAGATTCAAGTCAACTGTTCATTGAACACCTCATGGATGCCAGTCCCTGGCCAAAGTCTTTGAGACAAAACATCATTGTTTCCTGATTTCAGGGAGGCCCAGTAGTCCTGATCTGTGGTTCTGGTCTACCGAGCACCTTGATTTTCTTGTTCCCTCACACATTTTTCTTGAGGGGGAAGAAGACTGGAGTCTTCTGAGCAGCAGGGTAAAAGATGGGGAAGACAGGTTCTCTTGGGCTGCTGTCCTCCATGGGAACAGTTTAACTTTGCTCACGAAGAAAGGCCCAGTGCTGCGAGCCACGTGGGTCCTTCCATTGGCCTGGCCTGCCACCAGGGCTTTTCCAAGCTGGCTTTGGAGAGGACCTTGGTTCCAGAGCTCGCCTCTCTTACCCCACCCTGACTTGTTAGACAGCCATACAAATGGCCTCCTGGCCTCCTGCGCCATGCCTGCTCTCACCTCCTACCTCTTGTATCCAAACCCCTGTTCTTAGGGACTCAAGGCCCTCTTTTCACCTCACTCTTCCCTGAAGCTTTCCTCTGAGGAGCTGGGATCAAGTCCCTAAGCCGCTGAGTCCCATCTCCCTTCTTCTTGCCCTGCATCCCTTCTATTTAGAGCTGGGTGGGTAGGAGGGGCGTAGGGGAGAGACTACAGTGCAGTGAGCCAAGCTCGAGGAACATAAAGGGCTGTAGCAATGACAAAAATGTGCACTTGGTTTTCATCTTTCCAATACAGAAGGAGCTAGAATTGCAGAAGAAAGGACTTTGGCTAAACATTTTTTTTTTTTTTAAAAAGCAAATCAAAACTATTTAGAATGAGCTACGAGATCCAAAAGCTAAGTTGAAGAGCTATTTTGGCTATTTTGCAGAAGTTTCTGAGATATTTCTGCAAACAGAGGGCACTGTCTATGCCGGAGTGGGTTAGGGAGAGAACAGCTGAGGGCTGAACCCACACACAACATAGGCATCATCAGTCCCCCTGGACAGGGCACTGTCCCTTTCTGCAGCCAAGGACTGCTGCACACTCGGTGAGCACTAGAGGGCATCCCGACCCTGGACACAGCCTCTGGGAGCCAGGACTGGGGCAGCCTGAGGGCGCAGCTCTCCCTGCCTGGGGGCAAGGAGCCCGGACTGGGGAGGAAGCCTCGTGCATAGGATAAATCAGGGTTAGGAGCAAGGGCAGTGGACTTAACAGTCAGAGCCAGATTAGATGGAAGTGGAGGTCAAGATTGGGCTGGGATGGCAGAGCGGGTCAGGGTGACTTGAGAAGACTGGAGCCATGAGGTTAGGGGTTCTGGTCGGAGGGTGGCTCTGGCATGGGGAACCCACTCTGTCTTGCACTTATCCCCAGGACACAGAGCAGCGCCTGGAGCTCAGGAGGGGGCGCATGATGCATAGGGCCAATGAAGCGGCGACAGCCGGGTATGTATAGACAGGGATGGGACCGGGAGGTCAGGGTGACAGTAGAAAACTCACACTCCCAAGGCAGGGGGCAGGAGGGGTGGCGAAGTCAGAAACATTAGCTGGGATCGGTGGAGCCAGGGTTCACTGGCACTGCTTTTGTTGTCACCCCCTCCCCCAGCTCTCTGTGACCTTGCGTGACCTCCTACTCAATCCCATTTTTCTGCCTGCCTGCCTGCCTGCCAACACACACACACACACACACACACACACACACACACACACACTTCTCTGAGAGCCATTTCCCTTTTAATAAGAGTGATGACTCCCCTGGTTATAACTCACAAACATCTAAGCAGTCCATCCCTCCCCCTACTTTAGGCTCCTGCCTGCCAACTGCTCTCCCCTCATCCTCCAGCTCAGGCCTGATCCAGCAGGGCCTGGGGTGGGGAGCAGCTTCCTGTCTTGAAGCTCTGGGTGGCCTGGACCCCTCTGTGGATTTTAGGAGATTTCAACATTTCCCAGTGTCTGCTCCCAGTGGGAGGGCCAGTCGGGTGGGCTCTGAGGGCGGCTTTGCAGTAGAGTTTAAGGGTAAGGCCACCTGCCCACCAGACAACCATTCCTGCACCCCATGGGCTCTCCCCACAGTCTGGGAGCTGCTGTTTGGGCCTCATGGGAGCCACTCCTTGCAGCTGCTGTAGGCTCTGCTCCTGCACCTGGATTGGTCAGGGATTCTAGGGTTCAGGTTTCCACCACAGCAAGGACCTCGATGACTTTTTTCCCAGCCAATGAAGGTTTCTCACTGTAGTAGGACCCCTTCCCTTGTCACTTTTCCAAGTAATATCCCAAAACATATGTACTGGAACTTGGTGCCCTTCCTGCTCCAATGCTGGCCACTGCAGAAAATGTGGTGTGTGTGTGTGTGTGGGGAGGATGTGTAAGAGAGCAGCGGATGCTGGTTGCTACTCAGTTTCTTACAAGAGACATTTGAAAGTCAAGTTTTAGGGCTGGGGTGTCACTCAGTGGTAGAACACTTGCCTAGAATGTATGAGGCTTTAGGTTTTACCTCTAGTGCCTCAAAAACAGTTAAAGTTTTTGATAACTGTTTTATATCTAATTTTTAAAACTCAAGAGGGTTACTGATTTGGACATTACACACTCATGATGCTTCTAGTTCATGGTCCTTCCAGGCTGGCTCCCTCTCCATCTCCTCTGATACCTGCAGTCTTCCACAATCACCCTCCCTACCTTTAAGCTCTCTCCCTCTGAGAGCACTGGTCCCTGTGTCCCTCCACCTTCTTCCCGGTCCACAACCCTTTCTCTACCTTCAGTTCTAAGCATCTTTTTCCTGTTCTTTACATGAAACTCCTTGTGATAACACCCTACATTCCTGGTCTCTTTTTTTCCATTTATTCCTTAACCAAGGCAACCATGTTTCTGTCCTGTGGAAACTCTATGGACTTTGATCTGAAAGATCATTACCAACCAAAGGGCTAAATCCAAAGATCCTTGTGCATCCTCATCTCTCTATCTCTAGCCCTTGCTGCAGTTCACCAAGCCTCCCTTACCTCTTGCTCCCTCCCACTTCTACCATGGTTGCCAGCCCCCAGTGGTCCTATCTTTTGGTCCCACAGGCTCCTGAATTATGGCATCGGCATTGCCTTTCTGTACCACCTTCTGGGTGACCTCAGTGACACTCATGGCTTCCTCTATCAATCAGTGAAAACTCCCAGACTGCAGCACTACCTAAAACTCTCCCCCCGAGCTCCGGATTCAACAGTCTGAAGATACTTCCCCTTGAATGTCCCTCAGCCACCTCAACTCAACTGGTCTGAAGTCAGAGCCCTGAATCCTCCCAGACTCCTTGTTAAGGTAACCTTCAAGTCACTCGAGTCAGGAATCAGGAGGCAGCCCGACTGACTCTTCCCTCAGTCTGACCAAAGAGCACAGGCTGCATGACAGACTGCTCTGAGTCAAGCTTCTACTCATTCTACACACACTCTGTGACCCCAGAGAAGTAGCTGCAGGCCTCTAAACCTCACTTCCCCCATCTGTAAGATGGGAGTAATAACAGTTTCTACCTCACTGGGTTATTATAACTGAATAAAATGATGCATGTAAAGTGAGTGACATTTGTTAGCATGCAGCAGTTACTCAGTGTACATTAACTATGACTCTTAATAAACCTCTAACTAAGCTGGATACTGTGGCAGATGCAGGTAATCCCAGCACTCTGGGAGGCTCAGACAGAAGAACTGCCATGTTCGAGTCCAGCCTGAGCAACTTGGTAACTTAGTGAGACCCTGTCTCATAATAAAAAGTAGAAAGAGCTGGGGATGTAGCTCAGTGCAAAGGCCTTGGGTTTGATCTCCAGTACCTCAGAAACCAAACCAAACTGAACTAACTGAATTGAACCAAACCAAACCAAACCAAGCCAAACAAAACTGAAAACCAAAACCCTCTAAGTGGCTGTTGAATTTGTGTTTGGTTACCTAATCAGTGACTGGGAGTTATCTTAGACTCTTCCAATTTTTTCAATCAATTCTCTATTTCAAAAGTCATCAAGAATGGTCCATCCTACATCCGGGGGTTTAGTTCACCCTCTTCTCTTCCCTCTCGTGGACACAGAGGCTCCTCTGGTACTTGGCTGACTCCTATCTCAGCTCTCAGTTTCGTCCTCCACTCCAGGGCTTCTGAAACCTTCATGTGGGTACGAATCTTCTCAGGGGCAGATCACGTCAAATGAAGATTTTGAAGACCTGGGGCTGAGAGTCTACAAACAAACTCCCAGGACACCAGGGCTGATGTCCACAGCCTGGCTTTGAATAGCAAAGCTCTACTATTTTCCTAGTACCCTTTTAAAAGACAGATCTACTCTTCTCGGTCCACTGTCTGAAAAGTCTTTACTGAACTTTACAACTTGACCCAAACTGCTGGTTTTGTCTCACTTCCTCCTGTTCTGTCACATGTAACAAATGCCCAGGCTACACGTTTCTCAAAGTGCCACCCCATGCCATCACTTCCTGCTTTTCCTCATGCTGATGTCCTCCACAGGAAATGCCTTTCCTTCCCTCCCCCAATTTCTCAGAATCCCAGCCCCTTTCTACGACACTGGTTATATGTCACCTTCTCTGGGAAGCCTCCCAGTCTCCATGCCAAACTTCTGTCATGTCCCTGCATTCTTTGTGACACTATAGTAAGACGTACCCCAACTCATTACAGTGTGTGCACATCTGTCTCCCAGATTTAAGCTCCATGTCTTTTTCTCTGTCTCCCAAGTCCTGACACCAAGAGCAGACACTCAAATGACAGTGCAAGAGAAGGAGGGGTGAGGTGAGGAGTCAAACAGGAACTTGTTTACCCAAGCTCCTCCTTCCCAGAACTGTTCTCTTGATTAACACACCATCATCCCCTAGTGGCAGTGCACCAAAATTGCTGGCTCAGTTTTTTGAATTTGTTTTGTGGTGCTGGGGATGGTGCTCAGGGCCTCATGCATGCTAGGCAAGCATTCTACCACTGAACTACACCTTCAGCCCACTGGTTCAGTGTTTTTTGGAAGGTTTTGTGTACTTTTAAAAAAGTACAAATCAGTGTCAGAACCTTAGAAATTAAGATCACCAAAGGCCCCACTAGTTACCGCTGATGCCTTGCCAGTTCCTCAGCAACCCTCTCGGTCTGATCTGTACACACACAAGCCTGTTCATATTCCTGCATCTCAAATCGGTGAAAATGTGGGGCTGCTTACCTTCAGGTTTCTCTCCCACTGAGGTGAGCTCAGACTCCTGGCTTGGCTCGCTTGTGCCATAGACATTGATTGCTCGAACACGGAATTTATACTCCCGGTCAGGCAGCAGGTCCTGGATGTTAAAAGAGGTGCTGCGGCATGTGGCTAGTTCCTTCCACATCTTGTCTACTGAGTTCCAGATCTCAACGCTGTAGGACTGTACGGCACTGCCACCATCATAGGAAGAGCCATACCAGGACAGGATCAGTGAGGCGCTCCGGATATCAGAAGCGCAAGGTGTGCCAGCTGGGGGGTCTGGCTTGTCTGGGGATGGAGAAACACAACATCACTCAAATGCCCTGAACTGTAGGGAAAGGATGTTCTTTTTTCCCCTTTAATGTTGGGGTTGAGTCCTAGCTCTCATGGTTACTAGGCAATGCTCTCCTACTGAGCTACATCCCAGGCCAAGAATGCTCTTGGATTAGCTGTGTTGTGGAGAGAAACCGGCTCTCGAATTCAAGTGAAGGTCCCTATTCCCAGCTCTCATCCCTCACCCACACATTGCAGGTGTTGTTACACAAACCTATCAGTGCAGAAAATCCCACACATACCTACTTGCTCAGAAGAGACTTTCTTTGGCTAGTTTTCCAGTTCACAAGTCATGATTTCCTGTACTTTGCCAAACTCATAAACATATTTTTCAGGGTAAACAGATCTAGGAGGCTGGTCAGGAGGTACACACTATTTCCCATAAAAATGTTTTGAGAGACTTTAGAGTGTGTATGTGTGCGTGCGCATGCGTCCTTCAGGCCCACAGCTCCAATGACCTATGACACAACCAAGGCATCTGGAAATGGGGAAATGCCTGCCCTATCGAGGGGTGGAGAGCACAGCTATTGAGTTCTGAAGACAGATACATGGATCTGTGCCTACTCAGTGGCTGTTAACTGCTCTGTGCCTCAGTTGCCTTGTTTGGGCAATGTGGATAATAGTAGCACTTGGGTCACAAGGTTGTTGTAAAAAGCTCTTAGAAAGTGCCAGAATTGACTATCATAGTTATTTTAGGAGTTTATTTCTAACTTTATACAACACAAACATTTACTTCTACCCTCCCTCTTTGTTGTTGTTTTGATTTTTGGTGCTGGGGACTGAGCTGCATCTCCAGCCTACCCTACCTCTTTTATCCTCACGGGACAGGTATAAGGTGGAATTTCAAAAGTAAACCACAATGAGGAGTCATGCCCACCCCAACTAAGGGACAGAAAACGAGCCAAGCACAGGAATGAGAAGTCACCCTTTGGCTGGCTTCCTCCCCATGGAGATGACCCAGGCTCAGAACTAGCATGCTGCCAACTTCTGGTCAAACCATGGTAGTCACCACTTTAATGAGGCTCTTGAGTTTGCTGTTTTTTGTTAGTTGTTTATCTGAACAAAACCCCTATGTTTTCAGAATTAGTTTCTGTGGATAGTTAGTTACAGATAGCTACAGTCAATCCTTCATCAACCGCAACACAGTTTGAGTCCATGGAGCTGTACAGACTTGCGTTAAAATCATGCTATGTGGACTTATAAATGTGTGAACTCTAGTGGACTTGAGACCAATTTGTTCTTTTGTCTTTCTCATTTTGAAAATGGTGCCAATATGTATCTAACTCTTAGTGGTTTTGAAAGTATTAAGCAAGCAAGCAAACACAGGGGTACAGTGCTTAACTCCTCGTCTCCCACTGCTAGCTAAGCCGGAAGCCCAAAGGAAATTCCTGCAAAGGACCCTGTATCCCTGCGGAAGGAAGGGAAATCTGTGCGTGTGTCTGTGTGCATGTACATAAGGAGGGTCTACACCAGTTCAGATCCAGTACACATACACATTCATTCCCATGACTCCCCCAGCCCCGCTTCTTCTATGGCCCAGCTCAGGATGCACACCCGGAATCCATCTGTTCCACAACCCAAGCCTGGATCTGCCCTGGGGATGATTTTGGGACCATGTCAGAGCCATTTCCAGTGTGGCAGTCATGCTAGAGGCCTCCTGTGATGAAACCACTTTCACTAGTGGTTTAATGTGTTCTCTTAGAAAAACTGTTTGTTCTGAAAGATATATTGGTCTTTTTAGAAACATTTCTAGTGTTGGCTAAGATGTTTGTTACTCTAAACTCTCTTAGAGACAATTGGTTCAAGTCCTTTCCAGACCAGCTAAGGAAGTAAAAAACCCTACAGAGAGATGAAACACACTTCTCCCCACACCCTGAAGACATCCTGGAAGGCATGTGATTGGACGTGGCTGTGGTCATGGAGGCTGATACCAGTGCAGCTACAGTCCACTGGCTGATTTTCTCTTCTCTGCTTCGGTCAAAAAGACAACTTGGAGAAAAGTTTTACAGAAGAGATACTATTTATACTTGCCCTGTTACAGGTGTCCCTAACTCGCATATGACACAATTCATCTCCTATAGCACAATAAAAAAAAAGGGAAGTGTGGGGAGAGGACTTTAATTCCAAGTGAAATGTTATTACAGTCAAGAAATGTGTCGCTCAATGAAGTTCTGAAAAGATCTAAGTGTGAAGTTTGGGAGATTGGAGGCCCTTTCCTCCTTTACCAGTCCTCAGAGCCATGTTTGGGACCGGATGCTTTCTGTTCCCTTAACCTACAGAGCCACACAGAGCTGGGCTGGCCAGGGCCGAGGATTGCTGGAACAGACCAGGGACTCCCATTACCCTCCAAGATAAGTCAATGAGCTCTGCCAAGAAGGGACACTCTGGCAGTGCAGGCCAAAGGCTCCGTGTCCGGGGCAGAGCCCTGTACTTCCTCAGAATTCTCCTAGGGCTCTCTGGAGACATCACTGACAGAATGGGATCCCCTCTAAGAAAAGGGTCCCACATGACACCACCCCCAGGATTTTTTGCTCAGCCAATTTTCTTATTCCTGGGAAAACGCTCACTAGAGCAGAGCCCATGCCCTCTTTGGGCATATGCAATGAAAATGAATTTGCGGCTGTGCTCAGCCCTACTTGACATCCCTACTGAATTCTGCAGCTGCTGGCAGGCTCCTTGGCAGGCGGTGACTACCTGGATCTTCTGTGTCCTCAGAACAGGGCCCACAGAGGCTAAAGCACTGTGCTCACCAAGAAAACCCAGCTAGTCCGTGTCAGAGCCCAAAGGAGATTCCACAAAGTCTGCAGACCCAGGCCCTTGGCAGCCATCAGGCAGAAATATCAAGAAAACATCCTGCTTAAGCCGAGCTAAGCATTAGGAAGGGAAATCTGCTCTTACAAATCATGCAAGTTCCAAACTCAGATCATATTTGAGGATTATTGGATATTTGGGGTTCTCTCTACTCTATTTTTCTCCTGTAACGCTATGCAGAGACCTGTTTCTCTCATGCTGAGTGAGTGGCATTAAGGAATCCATTGGATCTGCTGCTGGCTCCCTTCTCCCTGAACAGGCAGACCAGGGAAGTGGGCGCAGGAAGACACTAAGCACTGAAAATTTCTGTGTTGCTTCTTATAGCATAATAATAATAAGCCTCTGAAATAGCTTAGCACTACTCATTTAAACTAACTGAGGGGAAAGCTAGTTTATAATCATTGTTTTAAAAATAGGAATAACAGATTATCTGAAAAGAAAGTTCTTCTAAGAACACGCCACACGAGAAGTTTACTGCTCATAAGCATAAGTTGCACAAAGTGGCCTTATTTAGTTGGCCTGTAAATGGATGCTTCTAAAGCACTTGAAAACTGTCTGAAGTAGGCTGAACAATTCCTGTTTTATCTCATGTATGTCTTACATCTACTTAGTGAAGCCTGATCGGATAATACACAGATGTCCCTGGAGACATGCAGGTAAATCAGCTTAAACAGGGTTTACTTTGGACTAGCTCTAAGTTCACAGACTCTGAATGAATATAGCTTTGCTGCACCCATCAATGCGAGTCCTCATTTTATTGAGCAATTCTATTCTTAGCTCCAAGAGGGGGAGGCAGACAGAAAGCCCAGCTCTCCATTCCATTCCCCTCCCAGGACGGCATTTAACATGCTGCTCCTGCCAGCTGGCGGGCAGCCACGCCAATGGCCCTGTCAGCACTGGCCATGGAGAATAAGAAACTCACCATAAAAGGCCAGAACTGCAGCAGAGCCGTGGGGAGGGGGGTAGGGAATGTGTGGCACTGTCTGGGGGTGGCCTGGGTAGGGGCAGGAGGTATCGGTTCTCGAAAGGCAGTTCAAAGTCACTGAGTCCAAAGTTACTCAAACAGGGACAGGTGAGAGAGAACACCAAGGAAAAGTGGGAATTGCTGCCTGATGATAGGATAGGGTGTGGGGTCAAAAAATACTTTCAGTATGGTCTAAATATACAGCAAGCCAGATCACTAGCACTCGTCCTCAAAGGCTCCTGACTCCTTGAGGAAAGTTATGGAAATAAGCACTTGGAGTCACCAAAGACAGAAAGAATGAGCAGAAGAAGGCCCCCAGTGGCTAAGGACACCCTCTTCTCCATCTGCTTAGGGCTGGAGGGAGATGCTGCAGAGCTTCCCCAGGCTTGGTGTGAGAAAACAATGGGGAAACTGATTCAACAACTCCCTGCATGGGGACTGCTTCTCAAAAGGCCTGCATGTCACCCTGAAGATCAAGTTTCTAGCCAGAGGTTTCTTTGCCTTTTGGGGACATTCTGCACCGGCTCACATGCCCATGAGTGGCGTTTGGAGACAGGTTGTTTGACAGCTAACTCTCACTCTTCTGCTTCAGTTTCCCCCCTGTAAGGCTGGAGGCACAGTTCTGTTCATCCTAGTCCTAAGTGAGGACATGAGGTGACTATGGAGGAGGAGAAGTGAGATCAGACTCAAGCAACCACAGAACGATAGAGCCACAAGAAGCTTCCAGAGTCACCCTCACCCTCCAACCTCATGCCTAGGTACAGCCGCAGAGATTCTAGGGGAAGAACCTAACTGCTGTCACCCAGGTCTGGTTCTATCAGATCCTTTTGTTCTGTGTGCCCACTTGTATGTTCCCCAGGAGTATGCATGGGAAAGCCCCAGGCACAGGGAGGAAATGTCAAGACCATCACACAACTGCAGGTTTTGTGCACTGCATGGGGGTCCCAGTGGAGTGGACCAGGCCAACCTCTGTTTCCCAAGGCCAGCTGTGAGCCTGGTTTGAGGTTGGGGGTGCACTCTTCTTCTAATTTTTACAAAAAGACCCCACAGAAAGCCAAGAGCAAATGGAAAACATACTCAGATCTCACACGTGTGTCAATGCACACCAGGTCAAAGTCTCTCATGTGCTCAGTGTATAAGGGCCACACAAGCAAAAGACATGGCCTCCTCTCCACCTGTTGGTGACTCCCTTTGTCCCTCTATGCCCTGAGCTCCTACCATGTGGGGAATCATGATGGACAGAGGGAGCTGACCAGGGCATGAAAAGAGTGGTTAGGAAAGAGGAGACACAGAGAATTTAAGAGTCAGTCTGGAGCTGGCCTTGTCATTACTGGGATGCCAGAGACTGGAAAAGGGAGTGGAGTTAGGGTTAGGAGACATGGTGACCTCAGAAGAGCAGTCCCTGCATACTAATGGGATATGTGGGTGAGGTGCAGTGAGCTGAAGAGTCGGGGGTAAGGAAGCAGAATTGGAGCTGAGACCCTCCCCTGCCAGAGAGGAGAGAGACAGAGCACATATGCACTACAGCAGGCTAACACAACAGCAAGACAAAGTATTGCAAGGGTTATACATGCCTGGGCATCCACTGAGATGACATTTTTGGACTGCTGAGAGGAGCCAGCAGAGAAGGGGAGTGTGAAGAGAAAAGGGGCGATGGTGGAGCCCAGAGCACAGGAGAAAGGAGCACCCTAGAGACAATGTCAGGCAAGACAACGTCAGGCCTTCCACAGAGCCTGGACCAGGAGTAGTGATGGGACAGGTGCAGACGCCAGTGGCATGGGGTCCATGACACTGAGCAGATTCAAGCCTCATTCTCTGTATCTCTCAGAGAAGCTACAGGCCAAGGCCACCAGGGACATCACTGATCAGAGGAACAGCACTTGAGGGACACTGCTGATCAGAGACAAGGACAAGGATTTCTGAGCAGCACTGCTCAGCTGCTCAGCTGGGTCTGGAGTTCAGAAGAATAAGTTTTGTGTTTGCAGGTGGATGTAATCTTCTTTCTGAGGTGGCCCCCGAACAGGAACAGGAACAGCGAAGTCAGAGGTGGCATCGAATCAGCTGAAAGTTGGTGAGGGTAGTGGGCAGTAGTGGACACAAGGGACAGGGCGCTGAAGGTGCCATGAGAGGCTGGAGTGGAGTGGCCCAAGGGCTCTGATGGCCAGAAACGCAGAAAAGCAGGAGAGAGCTGACAGAAAGAGGGTCAGAACAGGGAGGGGTCTGGAGTCTGCAGAAGCTGGGTCTAGTGTGAGAGTTGAGGAGCAGGGGTGGGGAGAAGTGGGCTGTGGGCAGGGAGAAAGGGTTGGAGGTGATGAGGTCCTGCAGTCGAGCATCCTGCCTGGGACTCTCGCAGCCCTCCCACCCCAACCTCCACACCAGACTCACCCACGACAGTGAGATTGACCTGGGCCTGCCTGCTGCCCAGCTTGTTCTCCACCAGCAGCGTGTAGCAGCCGCAATGCTCCTGGCGCGCAGCCAGGATGGTGAGCTTGCTGCCCCCCTCGCTGTTCTCCACCTTGATGTGCTCACTGTTCTGGATCTGTGGGCAGAGGCGTGTGCTGAAGACTCAGCCAGGGAGGAAGGGGCTCCTCCCTTCTTCCCTCTCCAGGGACACAGCTGGACTAGCTGCAGGGGCTCTGCTAGCCCATTCCCCTCAGGGTGCCCAGAGCTGGGGTGGGCCAAGCAGAGTGGGCTGGGAGTCTAGCTCAGCACTCTCTGCCCCCAGAACACAATTCAGCAGTGGCTCAGCCTCCTGTCACCGCTCTGAGACAGATGATAGGAGAAGGCATCTGGACCAAGTCATTCATATAGCTCACCTGCAGTGGGCTCTGCTTTTGTGTATGCTGTCCAGTGTAAAGACCATGGGCCAAATGTGGCTATTTAGAATTTAATTAAGTGGAAATGGAAATGTTCATCACCCGAGGAAGAGATAAACAAAGTGTGATACATCTAGGCAATGGAGTTTTATGCATTTATGAAAAAGAATCGACTGCTGATTCATGATACAACATGGAAGAGCCCAGTATCATCACACTAAATTAAAAACAAAAAATCCAGCATGTTCTTATCATTCCAGATACTTGGGAGGCTGAGACAGAACTGCAAGTTGGAGGCCAGCCTAGGATATATAGGAAGTTCAAGGTCAGCCTAGACTACAAAGTGAGACCCTGTCTCAAAAAACCCCAAATCAAATCAAATCAACAACAAACAATAAAATAGCCAGTGAGGTGTGGTGGCATACACCTATAATCCTAGCTAGCTGAGGATTGGAAATTCAAGCTCAGCCTGGGCAACTTAGTGAGACTCTATCTCAAAAAGTAAAAGGGGCTGGGGATGTAACTCAGCACTCCCTGGGTTCAATCCCCAGTACTGGGTTGAGGGGGGGTGCAACCTCCCAAAACAACTCCAGAACTCCAGGCACAAAAGACAATATATGACTCTGTTTCTGTGAAATGTTCAGACTAGGCAAAGGTCAGAGGCTGGAAGAGAGGAGAAGTGACAACTAATGGGCCTGGGGTTTCTTTCTGGGATGAGGAATTAGATAATGTTGATGCTCATATAACTCTGTGACTCTTCTAAAACCATGGAATTGTATATTTTAAAAGGGTGAATTGTGATCTGGGATGTAGTTCAGTGATGCAGTTCCTGCCTAGCATGCACGAGGCCCTGGGTTCAATTCCCAGGGCTGCTAGAAAAGGAGGTGTGTGTGTGAATTTTATAGTATGTGAATTATATCTCAACAAAACTGTTGTAAACTTTTAATCAACTGAAATTAAAACTAGCTCCTAGCTCCAGCCACATTTCATGTGCTCAATGGCTGCCCAGGGCAAGTGGCCACTCTAACGTTCAGCACAGACTCCAGTGAGCACATCTACCACTACAGATATTCTGATGGACAAGCCGGGACTTGGCTGGATGTCTCTAGAAAGGCCTGAGATGTCATCTTAGTTCAGGCAATAGCACCAAAGTGGGCCAATAGCAGCAATAGGGCCAATGTGCTATAGATAGAAAGGCCACCTTCTCTTCTCCATCTACTTTCATCCCTGAGCTGGGGCAATCTGAATGGCCTGGAAGCAGAGTGACAGAGGGTTCAGAATCAATCCTCCCTCCTGAAGGGTTCCTGATCCAGGGCCAGCCCACCATTCCAGGGTCCCTGCTGATGGGCCACACACTACCAATGGGAGATTGGTGGGGTGGTTAGGTCCCTCAGGTTCCTCTAAAAGCTGGTTGTTTGGAAATTCAAACACTTTTTTATAAGAACCATTACTACAAACTGTAGCTAGATTTCTGGGCCAGTCAACCAAAACTCTTATTTAACATATAATTTATCTATCTAAATACTCAGATCAACTTTGATACCTTCAGCATGTGGTAAGTTTAAGTTATTATCACAGACAGTAATCAGTGGGCTGGCAGAGAATCCCAGAAAGCTCATGGTGTCAGGGAGGTCATCTGAGGCCTTGGTTCATTTTTCTTGACCCTGAATAGGATTCTAGGTAGCAGTCACAATCAGGTGGGGCAATGGGTAGTAGCTTTATTATATAAAATATCTATCCCTCGTGGCTTATTAGTAGGCTGGAAGAAAGGTTAGTATGAACTGAGGTTTGGTGGGTGGGGTCTCTCCATTTCTAACATGATGAAGATTGACGCTGTCCATGTCACAGCCACGATTCTCACTTCTGTGGGCCCAGGGGGCTGGGGGTTTTCCTTAACCCCCGCATGACTGACCTGCTTTCGGAACTTCATCCAGGTACAGGTGATGGGCTGGCTGCCGGCCACTTTCCCAAACAGCTCCACAGGCTCTCCTGCACGCACCTTCTGGTCCTCCGGGAACTGGATGATCTGAGGGGGCATAGCTGGGAGAGAACACGTGACAAGTGAGTGCAGCAGAGGGGCCCAGGCATTCTCCAGCCTTCAGGAGCTTCAGGGTAAGACTGAGGGCACTGCCCACCGTCTGGAATATCTGACCTTGGGCACCTGCTAGGCTTGTTCAGTTTTTATTCAGGGCCCCTCAGAAATGACCCACATACTTTATATAGCACAATTCTCTATCTCTTGGTTGTGCTGGAGTTGGTGTCTCACCCTAGTTGTTTGAATCTGCATCCCACCTCATTCGTTAATCTAGCGGTGCCCTGCCTTCGAACCTCTGGGCCACCCTGGCTGATGGGCTCAATATGGTTTAGGCTTTTAAATGTCTTTTCGTGGAAAACAGACAAGGGTTCCATGGAAGGTGGACATATAGAGCAAGGGGGAAAAGCAGCACGAATGGGTCATCTACACAAGACTGACGGTGGAATTTCTAGAAGGGAATTTCCAAAGTTGCCAGGACTGTGAGGTGCTATACACACAGGCAGGACAGAGGGACACAGGAGAGAACAAGGGTGATATATTTGCTCCAGGAGCAGATTTGGCCTGACTCATGTAGAGCTGGAAGTGCAGAAGGGTCTACTGATTACATAGTCAAGTGAACATTCTGCAGGAAACTCCCATGGCCACGATGGGGCTGTGACTAATTACCTGCCTTCGGAGATGTCTTGGGGGTGGGTTTCTTTTTCACAGTTGCATCACCTGAAACAAGAATGTTCACAGGTTATTTTCTGTCACTTCTGTTTTCTATAAATCTGAATCCAAGGAGGTTGTGGTTTTGCCCACTGGCGCCTCATCTGGGGAGAGCCTTCATTCCGACCTGTCCTTCCAGAGACCTCCTTGCCCTCTCATGTAGACAGCCTTGTGGTCAGATGAATGCTAGTTCTCAGGGGCCTTGGCAGGGGTCCCTGCACCTCTAATGAGATAAAACCTCTCAAAAATGCCTAAGCCCTCATTGTCCTATTCAAAGATGATAACTGCAAACTCACTAACTACTCTCTCACCCGAACTTTCAGGAAACCTAGTAAGGAAATTATGTCAGATAACTAACTAAAATTAGCTTTTGGTGTAGATCCAAAGGTCTCAGGCTTCCTTTGGGTCATAGAGTGTGAATTGGTGGCTTTCATTTTTCTTTCTATTTTTTTATTAAAAAAATTTTTTTTGGTACCAGAGATCGAACTTGGGATCTTGCGCTTGTGAGGCAGGCACTGGAACCACTGAGCTAAACCCCCAGCCCCCTTTTCTTTCTTTTTAAAAAAAGTGTTTGTTGAGTGGATCAACAGTGAATGAATGAATGAGTGAATGATGTCCCTTTCCTACTCTGCTTTCCCCCCAAAAATGAAAAGTGAGTCAAACAGAACCCTTTTGCAGTACAACCTATTCATTTGCTAAATAACAACATGGTACACATGCAGAAATATCCATAGCTATCTTCATGGGTTGTTTTCATATTTCTTCGGGTCTTTGCTCAAAAGACACCTAGCCTATTTATCCAAGTGCAATGAAAACTTGCATGAACACAGCCGCATGTGAAGTTTCTACAGAGCTGCTCCAAAGCAGGAGATATGTCAAGCTCCTAAGCCTGAGGATGGATGAACTATGGCACAATGGCACACTGAAATACTTCTTATCAATAAAAAAGAACCAACTATGAATACATACAACACAGACAAGTCATAATTTATCTTTCCCTTTAGCTAAGAGAAACCAGATTCAAAGGCCACACACTGCATAATTCTGCTTATGTAACATTCTAGATGAGGCAGAACTGTCTGCTGAATGGACAGAGGACAGATCAGTGGCTGCCAGAAGTGAGGTGGATGGGCCTGAGATCCACGGGGTCCAGGGAAGCGTGCTGAGGGGATGGAGTTGTCTCTTGACAACTTACACAAGTTTGTCAAAGCTCATAGAAACCTGTTCTAGAAATGGTGAAGTTTATGGCAGGGAAATTATACTTTAATACAAAAATGAGAAAAGGCCACATCACCAATGCAGTCTTCCTTAACCACCCTATACTTATTCTGACTTATAATCCCCCCAGGCACTTATCAACATTTGACAAACTATACAGCTTCTTTACTTACTGTCTGCCCTTCCCTTCCCACTGCAGCGTGAGCTATTTGAGGGCAGGGACCCTTTTTGCTTACTGCTGTAAACCTAACGAGCCTGGCAGATATCTGTTGAATGAATAAGTGGGTTAATATTGACAGCAGTTCACCCACTGTAGATTATAGAGGGGCAGCACCATGGGCAGCTTGGCTGTAGAGTGGCTCTGTGACACAGGCAGGTTAGCCAGCTTTGAGAATGACCAGCTGTGCGTTTCTACCAAAGGGAGAGTGCTGCTACCCAACTGCATGCTCCAAGAGGACTCCTGAAAGGAGGGAACCCCTTGCAGAAGCATTCTGTGGGGTCACAGAGCTGATGACAACAGCTACATGGTTTTCCCACAGCCATCCTGACTCATTTCCACCCATGATCCATCTGTTCATCTCCAAGAACTTACTGAAGGCATGTGTGCTCAGAAAATGCTAACCAGTGTATGCTACCAGCTGGGTACTGAGGAGAGAACCAAACCAATGTAACACAGTAGGCTTAGCTGGTCCACAGGACTCGCTATTCTACCTTGTGTGTCCTACAGGTCATTTATAGGACAATGGTAACACTTGGATATGGTCAATAAATTAATATCAATATTAACTTCCTATTTTGATAATCAAGCTGTGCTTTATATGAGATCTTCCTTGGGTTTAGAAAAAGTTCACAATGAAGTGTTTCAGTGTACAAGGTGTATGGGTACAACTTTCTTACAAACTGCTCATAAAACAGTGTATATTTATATACGTGTATATGTGTATGCACATGTATGTGGAGGGGCAGAGGAAAAAGAGGAAAAGAGAACATAGGAAAAAGCAGACAGTAAAACATTAAAATTTGAGGAACTTGGATGAAGGGCATACAAGAGTATCTGTATTAGTTTTGCATTTTTTTCTGTAAATCTGAAATTACAGTATTTCAAGTTAAAAAGAAAAGAAAAGACATGGTATCAAGTCAGCATGACTCGGTTGCTCAAATTTGGCAGAGACAGGACACTGCGGTTGTAGACAGTAGGAAGGCTCAGTAGGGGGTGGGAGTGACCTGAGAACTACGGGACCTCTGACTTAGAGAAAGGACAGCCCAGGCCAGCAGCCAACGGGGTGCAGTGTCCACAAGTGGTGTTTGCTGGAGGTTGGCCAGAGCATGGGGCTGGTATCAGAGAGAGCGGCAGAGTGAAGAGGTGCAACAAGTGAAATTAAAGAAAATTCAGTGTCACTAATCATGGTCCTCCCAATGCATACGGGCAAGAATATCCAATTAAGGACCTGCACGGCCAAAGAAAGAGGGCTTCAAGGGAAGAAGAGAGGCCATCTATCATGGCAGACCTGACCTGTTAGGAGGGAGGAGGCCAGAGCCTCAGGGTGTGGCTGTGTTTGGGCTTTAAAGAGGTGATTGTTAAAATGGCTAAGCCTGGACCCTAATGGAATCTGACTGGTGTCCTCATAAGAAGAGATTAACAGGGAGGGAAGGAAGAGAAAGGAGGACAGGGGGAGAGGGGGAGGGGAGAGCGAGACAGACAGGCAGGCAGGCAGACTGAGACTGCATAGACATCCACACACACAGAAAGAAAGCGATAACCATGTGAAGGCACAGGGAGAAGATGGCCTTCTACAAGCCAAGGGCAGAGACCTTGAGCTTAGATTTCTGCCCTCCAGAACACTGAGAAAACAAATTCTGTTGCTGAAGCAGCAGTCTGGTACCTAGGGATGGCAGCCCCAGACTACTGTAGCTTGGAGGAGCTTCGGTGGGATGGGAGTAGGGTGGGAGGGGACAGTCCCTGGGGTAGCAGAATAGAAGAGTTCAGAGTGCTGCCCTGTGCTGGAAGCTCCAGTAAAGCCATGTGGGTAGAAGCACAGCCCTAACTACTATAGATCTTTCAGTGTTACAGTTAAATAGGATCAAAGGCCACATTTTTCAGTTTGCTCTGTAAATTTGGAGCTACTGCTGTTTGAACTGGTTAGCATTTGAAGCTGGCTAAGTCCTTATCAGTAAAAACAATTTTAAATGTTAACAATGTTCTGCATGCTATACATATTTTATATGAGCATCTGCTGGAATCCATTAATGGTGTTCTGGGCTCACGAGGGAAAGAACCACCTGATTCTAAACCCCAGTTTCTTGGCAGGAGCTTCTCAACCAAACGTGAGCATGGCACCTCCTCAATTTATGAAGGAGACAGAGTCTCATACGAGTCAGATGGCTTGCCAAGTTGAGCAAACCAGGTATGGCCCAGCTAGAGACAGGACCATGGCCTCCTGCCACCCCATAAATCTAGCTGCTTTCTTTCCCAGCTGACACTCTGCTCCACCCTCAAATCCAGGCTTTTGAGACCCCTCTCTGTCCCTTTGCAGAACTGGAGAGGGACCATGGGCTCTGGTGCTGCACTTGGCTCATAGATACTGCTCGGTCACTCACTAAGCAGTGTGGCTTAAAGCTCATTACTTAACCTCTTGAAGCTTCAGTTTCCTCATTTTTAAAAAAACACGAAAAGCATAAATAAAGCCTGTTATAAATATAGCATACAGTACATGCTCTACCAGCCTGTCCTCCATTCACCCCTCCTTCCCAAGTAAGTAATACCCTTCTTTGCCCCATGGGACAAATTTAGCTCTTTCAACTGTTTAGCATGCCATCTGGGGCACAGTTCATGACAGCTCCAGGACTACATGCAGCTCACTGTGGCACCTTGTGCTCCTTCTTCCAGTTCGGATGCCCAGTAAATGCTTTTGCTGATTCAGATGCCCAAATTCCAAGTGCTCCTTGGGCCACTAATCATTTCCTGTCCTTGGGACTCACCTTTCTTTTTTGGGGGGACTCACCTTTCTTATCTCATTATTCCTGCTGGCCCTTTGTCTCTCAACCCCTTCTCTGACACCCCAAGTTTTTGGCACCTGCCACTGTCAGAGAGGAACATCCTCAAAGGAAAATAAAATTCAGCCATCTTCTCAAATCCCAGGATGGCTACTGGCCAGGGGGTCAGGCAAGGAGGGCAGAGCACATCCCCTGTTTGCATGTGCTCGGCCTCCGGGGAGTAGCTCAGCTACACCCCATGGGCTGTGTATGCTTCTGACCCCAAACACTCACTGCTGCTCTTAGAGTCCACTTTGTTCCCTCTCCTGCCCACATTTCCTCAGGAGCAAGCTCTCTCTCCTGAGCCCAGGCCCCTGCATCCAACCACCGGTGAAGCCAAATGCATCCTGGAAGCCCACATGTTCAATGCCAAGTCCAGGATCTTTTTCCCAAACTGCTCCTTGCCCCTATCTCTCCAAAGGCTCCCTCCCTGCCCACAGCCTGTCACAGATGCCCACTGACTCCATTAACTAAATACCTTTTCAGCCCGCTACTATCCACATGTCCACCATCACCATTCCAGTCCAAAGTGTACCATACCTAGGCCCCTGGTCCCCAGGCCTGCCCTAGCACAAGGTGGCCAAAGTGAGCTTTCTCAGATGCACACCTGAAATCGCTCCGTTGTTGAAACCTCCTCAGTGGCTGCCTCCTGCCACTCAGGACCAAGTCCATCTGGTCTTACAAGGTCTCTAAGGCTCTGACTTTGGCTTTCTTCTCTAGCCTCTTTCCTCCTCCTTCTGAGAACACCCTTCACCACACCCTCTGTACTCAGTAATCATGGTTCTCAAAGTTTAGCGTGCATTATCATGACCTATAAACTTGTTAAAAATAGATTCCAGGCTTCCAGGTGCTGCTGGTGGTCCCTGCGTTGTCCTTTGGGTGGCACTGCTCTGTATTCCACACTGAAGATCTTCCAGTTTCTCTCACACCAGTCTCTCACCTTCAGCTCTTTGCACATGCAGATCCCCCTTCCCTTGGCTGACTCCTGCACACTCTTCAGGCAGGTCTCAGCTCAGGGAGCACGACTCCAAGGTGGGGTCATCACAGTACTCATGTGAAGCACGGTCACTGCTGAAACTGCCCCAACATGCACATACCATGGCAAGTGCCTCGGGACAGGATCAGAGTTCACCTTCTGCATCCCCACTGCTGACAGAACGCCTGGCTCATGCTTGACAAGTGGCTGAAAAGGGTGTGAGTAGAACCCCAAGGGTCTCTGTGAACCTGAGAATTCCCAAGGAATATCCTACCCGGCCCTAGGCTCTGATGTTGAGAGCCCCAGCCCAGGGACTTGAATTTTTAGGCAACTTCCTGGGACAAGGAAAAGTCTCTCTCTGTCACCTCCTAGATCAAAACTGCCAGGTACTAAGCTTTCCTTTAGACCAGAGACTGAGGTGAGAAGTGACAAAACCTGACAAAGTCATCATGAACCTAGTACTGGATCTGGAAGCCTCCTGGGAAAGCTGGGGCACAGCTGGGGAAAGGCCTCCAATATCTCATGTCTGGTTTCTGTCTTTTTTTTTTTTTTTTTTTTCTAGGTACCGGAGATTGAACTTGGGACCGTGTGCTCACAAGGCAGGCACTGGAACCACTGAGCTAAATCCCCGGACCTGGTTTCTGTCTTTTGCTTCAGCCTGCACTTGCCCAAGCTGAACTTAGTCCTGGCCTCCAGAATCCTCCTTCTGTTCTGGGAGGGAGGGGTTCAGTCCCTCCCATAAGCTTCCAGGCTGCTCAGTCTAAAGGCAGATGTGTGTCCCTGCCCCAAAGAGGGAAAGGGTCTGAGAGAAGAACTAGGGAGCTCGTGTTAACAGTCTTGGTACAGTCAGGTCCCTGGATCTCTGCCTCTCTGGGGACATTTCCCTTTTTAGGTAGTTAACTAAAAATAGACATCAAACATTCAAACCCATCAAACCCCAAATCAGCATTCATTTTCTGCCAAAGGCTCCTGACAGGGACACAGGTTGAGTGAGTATGGATGAGCACTTGCCCCATGGATGATGGAGAAGCCTAGGCTGAAAGGCTGAATCCTGCTTCCTGGGGCTGGGCAGGTTCAAGGCCCTGGGTCCCTTGGCTCCCTCCCCTGCTACACACACTACCCCTTTCAGTGTATCTTTACAGACTGGTGGAGAAATAATGATTGTTTTCCCAGAATTAACATCTTTGGGAAAACGTCCTACTCACCTTCTCTCAAGGTGGGTCATACTAGAAGATTCCAGAGAACACAGCTCCTCCTGTTACTGCGAACACCATTCGCAAGGTCTCAGGACATAAAAATGTCAGGATGTCTGTGAAAGAGGCATGGCTGGACCAGTGGGCCAGCTTGGCTTGGGGGGTGCCCCCTACTGCTCCCTGGGGAGGACCCATCCTGCCAGTTAACTGGCTTACAGGAATCCCTGGAACAGCCAGGTGAGGAGCTGGAAGGAGGTGCCCAGAGGGCAGACACCACATATGTGTGTGAGGAGACAGCTGCCAGGCACTGTTACAGTCATGGACCAGTGTGTGGGTTGGGAGTCGGTGGGGTTGGTGCCCACTTTCAGAGTGTCATGGAAAAATCCCAGCTCCTCATCAGGATCCTGCATCTTTCACAGTCAGGTGAACCTTGATGCCAAATCCCAGCCTTTCCAGCATTTGCTCCCAGCCCTTTGAATCCTTCCCAGATTTAGCATTTTCTGTGGCCTGCAGACAATGTTTAAAAGAAGGATTTGACCCTAGAAAAACCTTCATGGAAATGAACACTGTTTGTTATCCAAAGATGCTTTCAAGTTGACTTGCCTTTTGGTTTCAGAGAGAGACACATACAGGAGGCCCAGACAAAGATAGCTAAAAGCATTGTAATCTGAGATGGTGACTGGGATGGTCCAAAGTGACCAACGTCAGAATTGAGCTCCAGGCCAGGCATAGAATACAAGGGATGTTGCGCTTGCATCATTCACAAATCACAGAACACAGACAGGGCAGGGACCCTTAAAGCAGGGGAACTCATGAATTGATTAAAAAACCAAATAGGAATCATGAATCTACTCAGAGGCCAGCTGCTCAAGGTATAAAAGTCGCATGTGAATATGGTCATTTATCTCTTTTCTGAACGATCATCAGCATATATAGACTGACAGGAGTAGTCCGAGTCTGTTATCATACTGATATCAGTTCATCTGTATTTTCTTTTCTGGGTGTTGGGGATTGAACCTACAACCTCACACATGCTAGGTCTATTCTCTACCACTGAGCTACACACCCAGGTTGCCTCCCTCCTGTATTTTTTGTTTGTTTGGTTGTTTGTTTGTTTTCAAAATTGGGGATTTAACCCAAAGCCTTTGCACTGAGCTATATTTCCAGCCCTTTTTTAAAATTTCAAGCCAGGATCTCACTAAGTTGCCCAGGTCAGGCTCAAACTTGCTATCCTCTTGCTTCAGCCTCCCCAGGTGCTGAAATTGCAGGTGTGAGCTGCCACACTCTGCTTCGATTGCACATTCTAAAGTTATTTCTTAAGTCCCATTAATCTGTCCTACACATAGGCAGCAGCGTGCTTATCTTTCTTCACACAAGACTCCTTAGAACATCCCTGCATCCAGCTCCCCACCAGCTGGAACACCTTGAACCTGGTCCTTCCATTAAGGCCCCTCTCTGTGGACACTCACACTATATGTAACCCCAATGTGTCCACTGTGGCTCCACACTTCTCCACACAACAGGTGACAGACAGGACGGACAATCAGCCAGCTTCACCTGAATAGTGTCACACAAATTCTTTTTATCTGCTGGGAAAGGCCTGGGGTCAGCCAGGGAAATGCCCCACTGAACAGGTGAGGAGACTATGGTCCAGAGGGATGGAGGACTTTGATCAACGCTACCTATTTAATTAGTGGGAGAAACAAGATTTTGTCTCCGACATTTTTATTTTTATTTTTTTGGTGGTGGTAGTGGTACTGGGGATTGAACCCAGGGCCTTTGCACTGAGCTACATCCCTAGCTCCTTTTTATTTTGGGGGACAGGATCTTGCTAAGTTTCTAAGTTATCCAGGCTAGGCTCCAACTTGTGATCCTCCTGCTTCAGCCTCCCAGAGTGCTGGGATTAGAAGTGTGTGCCACAATGCCCAGCTCATCCCCTAGTGACCTTGTTATGCCCAGTGCCTGAGTGTTGCCCCAGAACTGATCACATACCAGAGGGTGCCTGGCGAGGGAGTGGCTGAAAAGGGTGAGAGTAGAACCCCAAGGGTCTCTGTGAACCTCAGAATTTTCTGGGCCTGTGTGTATCTCTCCCTTCTGACTCCAGGATAGCAGATGACCCACTCTGGGCTGAAGGGGTAAATAAAGTGTTCCAGGAGTGTTGGTATTAAATTCCCACAAAGAGGAAAAAAAGACAGCTATCAAGGACATTATTGGGGCAACTGACAAAAATGGAGAGCAGACCGGGAATTGATTAGATAACAGCATTGGATTAATGTCAGAGTGCTTGATTTCAACAACTGCATTGTGGTTATATTCTTAGACATGCAATGAATTAGACGTCAAAGACACAGTCTCTCTAATATAGTCTCCATCTATGTAAATGCAAATATATTAATATATACACAAAGAAGGGTAAAACAATGGAACAAAATGTAAAGGTGAATTTAAGAAAAGAGGGTACAAAAGTACCTTGTTCTATCATTGCAGATGTCCTGTAACTTTGAAATTATAGCCAAGTAGTTATTCAGAAGTTGCATTGACAGGTATGTAGCGAGCCTCTGGCAGGTCTCTTGATCTAGTGTCACATGCCACCTGTTGCCCTTCTCCCCTGCTCTCAGGGTAGCCAAGCCTCTGCCAGCCCCATGGGCCACCTCCTCTTGCTGCCCTGGGGGCTCCAGGAGCACTGTCCACCTTGTGTGGACTGTACAGTTGGCCCGAGACTACGGCAAGGTGTAAGGGGCGGTGACTGGGACATAGAGCAGGGACACTGCGTCATCCTGTCTAGCTGGGAGGCCCTGGGCAGGACAACTTCATCTCTAAGGCTCAGCCTCACTCATCTGTGAAATGGGAACAACTACTATTTGAAGCACAGTGGAGTGGGGCTTGGCTAAACAACACAGATGGAACGCCAAGGTGACAGCTGTGTGCAGGAACTCAAAACGCTCTGGGTCGCTCAACTCAGCTGCCCTGATAACCACCACCTGAGGATCTGTGCAGCCCCCACCCCAGCTCCCACTTCCTCTCTCACTAAGTCACATCAACTACACTCCTGTCCTTCTTCACGACCTGCCCAGTCTCCCAAACCGCCCCCAGCTCCCTCCTATATGTGTGCATGGTGCCTGGCAGGTTACAGCACTTGTCAGCGTGTCTGCTAGGATGGGGGCAGAGAGGCTTGGCCTTCCCTCCTGCTCCTCAGGGCCTGGCCAGTGAGGTTCCCAGGCCACAGTGTGGATGAGCACTGTTTGCTCTCACTCTCAACAGCTGGCTCAAAGGGCCAAACGACCTTGCTGGGGACAGGTGTGTGAACAGATTGGGACAGGGCCATGATCTGACAGGAGACCACTTGCTCTTCCCTCAGGAAGATGGATTTTCCCTTAGGTTAGGTATTACTCAGCCTACAACAAAAGTGAGCACACACACAGCCAGACCACTCACGGAATGCGACATGCCTAGGACTGGAGACAGGAGTGCTATGAGGAAGAGGCATGTGGCCAGGGCATACAGACTGCATGATTCCATTTCTAAGGGGAAAAAAAATCCAACTAATGTATTTGCAGAGTCATATATATATATGTATATATGCAGAAAAAAGTAACTGTGAATATATCTGTAGGTCAGGGCCGGAGGTTTGGCTCAGTGGTTCCCCCACCTGCCTTGCAAGTGCAGGGTACTGAGTTTGATCCCTGGTACCAAAATATATATATATATGTATATATATACATATATATATATATATTTACACACACATATATATCTGCAGGGTGAGTGGAATGAGGGGTGGAGGAAAGAGAGGACTTTCACACTCTACTTCTTATATTTCTATACTGTTTAAAATGCTTAAAAAAGAATACATGCACATATTACTTATGTAATTCATAAGCAGTAAATTATTCCCAAAAGAGAAAAAACTGTAGACCCAAAGGACATCCTATTCATTTCCTACCTGTGGGCAGCCACCTCCTCAGAAAGCTCCAGGAACCAAGCCCTGAGGTGTCTGTTGCTGGGGTGGAGGCTTCTGAAGGACAAGAGGGTGGGAGGTGCAGGTGGAGAGGAAACAAACCATCCTGCCAACACCCTGAGGGGTAACAGGACAGCAGAGGCATGCAAAGTGACCTCAGGATGCGTGGAGAAGCGCACTCCCATTCTTCAGGGTGGAATGTTGGTCACTCCAGTGTGGAGGCTGTCTATACAGCGAGCCTTTCCCCCTGCCAGATAAGCACTGCTGGAGCCAAGTCTGTCAGTAATGTGAGTGGAAACACTTCCTGGCATCCCTGCTCCTCCCCAATTTAGGGTTGCCTTATGTCACAGGGCTGCTTGCTTGCACCCCTGATGCACCAAGATACTCTGAGGATATTGGGGTGAGGGGCAGGAGGTAGCCCCACCTTTCAGAGGCGGCAGGAGATCCCCTCTGCCACTCAAGACCAACAGTGGGGTCCCCGCTCCTCTCTGGGCAGCTGCTTTCCAGCTTGGTTCTGATTTAATTGGTTTGTAGTGCAGCCTGAGCAGTGCTGGTTTCTGAGCTCCCCAGGTGAGTCTAATTTGCAGGCAGGGCTGCCAGTGCTCTGGAGTTGCGTGATGACAACTTGATTTGGGTTTTCCACAGCCTCCTGCCCTCTGGGGCAGAGCCAGCTCCTTATCTGCTCACTGTCCTGCTCTTTTTTTTTTTTTTTTTGGTACCAGGGATCGAACTCCGGACCTTGCGCTTTCGAGGCAGGCACCGGAACCACTGAGCTAAATCCCTGGCCCATGTCCTCCTCTTATTTTTCTCCTCTACAGCTGCCTCTGACCCCGCCTCAACTCCCCCAGGATCACACTGGAATGGGGTTCCAGAGCTGGGGAACCTGGAGGTGAGCCAGCATGTCATCCTGAGTCACAGTCCCTGGCACTTTTCTAAGAGTGACATCTTGCCTGCTCATAGTGCCCCACAACTTAACACAGCAGGGCCCAGGTAATACTTTGGGAAAATAAAACTATTAACCCATTCCTTGTAGGTTCTTCTTAGTTTTGTTTCTGTATTTCCAACAACTTTTTAAATATCTACCCTTAACAATGACTACTCCACTATTCTCAAAGATGTTTAACTTGCTTTGGTTAAATGTTCATAGGAAATTCTCACTTTACTTTGGCTGCCCACCACACCAAAGCCTGAGAACCCACTCCCACTCCCTCCCCTTAACCCCCAATTCTCTGGCTGGCCGGTGTTCAAAGAATCCAAAACCATCATCAAATACATTGCCTTACAGAGAAAAGAAAGAAGAGAATAAAGTAATGTCATAACACACTGCTTTGTAATGGGAAAAGAGAAGAGGTCTCTGAAGCAATTCGGCCAGGTGACTTTCATCTCTTAGTAGGGGTAAATGAGAGTGTGTCTTATCTTCTGCTCGCTTTAAAACAGAGTGTGCTGGGGAGTCCAAGCCACTCTGCAACTTGTTAAAATTACAGGAATCAAAGAATACTTTTGCTAACAAAATTACACTAATAATCATAGTCAAAGCCAGGGTTACATTATGACTTTTGAGGATTTAAGGGACTTCTGCCTTCATGGGCCCCTTTCTCCATTAAAAACAAATTATACATATATTTTAAAGTATATAAAAAATATATGTATTATACTTTAATTTAAAAAATTATATTTTACGGGTCAGGGATTTAGCTCAGTGGCACCGTGCCTGCCTTGCAAGTGAAAGATCCTAAGTTTTATCCCTGGTACCTCCAAAAAAAAAAAAAAAAAAAAATATATATATATATATATATATATATATTACAGCTAATCAGGTATAAAGATGAATATATTAGTACTATGAATTAAATATACTGTCTTAGAACTAATCATTCATTTTTTTCTTTTAATTTTATACAATGGCACATTTCTACAGGCCTGTAAAAGCAGTGTAGATAAGTAGGCCCTAGGGGAAGCAAGATCCAAGAGGACGAAGGAGGCTGTTTACTGTCTTGGTCAGGAGAAGGTCCGCTCTCCCTTGACTATTTACGCCACGCTATTTACGACTTGGGGACACCAGTGAGGGTCTTCCATGAACACAGCACTTGTCCTTCTGAGGGCCCAGGTGAGGCTATCCGAGAGCAGGTGAGGACATGGGGAAGCTAGGCGGTCAGGGGAGGAGGGAGGTGCTGATGCTGTAGGAGCTGCAGGGAGGAGAGACTGGGGCCGAGGGAGTCAGCCAGGAAGGTATCCAGTGGAGAGAGGGGCCAGAGCAAAGGCGTGCAGGAAGGAGCCTGTGCTCAGTGAGGAGCTCAGTTCTGCTTGAGTATAAACAGGAGTAAGGAAGGTGGGAGGCAGGGCTGAGAGAGAGGCACCAGCCAGGACACTCATCGGCACACATGCGCACAGCACGGGGGAGCGGGGGGAAGGTCCAGGGCGCACAGACAGGTGAGAGGTTCATGTCTATGGGACTTTGTAGGTGCTGGGACCACTGAATACTTCAGACTGGGGTGTAATGATCAGCGCTACAATTTAGATGGGGTTCCCTGGCAAGGCTGTGGCACCGGGCAGCAATTCAGAGCAGCTCCTGAGGAGGTCTTGACGACAAGTTAAAAGGTCGCGAGTGAGCTGAGTGGGGCCGGGTAGGGGAACAAACAAGATGGTGGTAGGGTGGGATGGGTCAAGAAAAGGCCACTGGCTCGGTCCCTGGGAGCCACTGGGCATCCTGAGGCATAGGCAGGATGGGTGCTCAGGGGGCAGGGGCTCTGCCGATGCCACGCCTGGTCCCAGGGGTCCCTGCCTTTTCAAGGGGATGTCGGGCTGGTACTCACTCTCCGTTCCTAGCACAGGGGGAAGAGAGCTCTTGGACCTCCGGGATTTCAACTCCGGGGCCTTGGTGTTCTCTCCGGCCTGTGCATCTGGAAGAAAACAGGCAACACAACATCAGTCAGCAGCTGTGCAAGGAGCAGGGCAGAGGAGGCACCTCAGTCAGAATCCCACCGCCACGCCTGCAATGGCCCACCCAGCCCACACTCTGCCCTGAGGCCAACACTGCCTCCCCAGAAGCACTGAAAGAGAGTGCTCCTCAGGGCTGAAAAATGAGGTGGCGGCCTGGAAAACTGGAAGGACAGGTTACTGGGAGCTAGTTAACAGTGGCAGCAGAGGCTGCCAGAAATAACGGCCGCTGGCAGGTCTGGGCAGTTGTCCCCCTCTGCTTCAGATAGCCGACCTTTCTTTCCCTGGGCCTTGATCTGGAGAGCACTCTGGAGGGAGAAGTCTCACACTGAGGAAGGAGAGATGGGTCCCTGCCCTTGGGCTCACAGATGGGAGGAAGCTGTGGTCTCTGATTTCACAGACTTGCTTTTCCCTCAGGCCAGACAAGGCCTTGAGCAGGCAGCTAGCAAACCTCACCTTGAGACTGAGGTGAAGGCCCACTGCAGGCTCCTGCAACCCCTCTCCAAGGCAGGCCCTATGAAACCCTGCAGCAGCCATTGGCCAGGGAGACTGGCCATGCTGGGCAGGTGGGCACACAGTTCCTCAGGCCTCTGCTCCATGTTCCCTCTTCCTTGCTACGGCAAAGCCTGGACAATGCTGGAGGAAACCCTCCCTTGTCCGGCAGCAGGGAAAGTCACTCTGGGCAGGGCAGAGCTGGGCAAAAACCACTTCCACTGGGACCAGAGGAGACTGGAATTTAAGTTGTTGGAGGGAAACTACTCAGAACTCAGATAAAAGTTGCTGGTGGAACAGCTGTCGCTACACTCCAGTGTCTTCACTGCTTCCTTTCCCCATAAAGAATACTCTTTGAGGACAAGCTGGGGGTGCCTCCCCCAGCCCCTTCCTGTCCTCTTTTTCCTGCTCCCTAGGAGAGGAAGCTCAGAGGGAGGAGGGGGACTTTCCAGCTGAGGCTTTGGCCACATTCCTGTGGTCTGGCTGGGGAGGAAGAACCATCTCACTGGCCCTGCCTCTAGGATACTAGGAGCACAGAATGGAGGGGCTGGGGACAGACCCTCTCCAGCCTGTGGACTGATTCCCAACTGGATGCATTTTGCCTTCTAGATAGCATCCAGGTCCTCTGCCTGTTTTAGAATAGCATTGCTTCTGAGGGTTAACTTCGCCACCTAATGCTGGCCTCTCTCCATGGGTTCTGGGTAGGCACCAGGCAGGCTCAACTCTGCAGCAGGTCAGAGGCTTCTGGGTTGTGGCCCTCACCGAAGATGGCCAAACCAATAGCTGTGCAGCTATGGTCCAGTCTGGGCCTTAAGCAGCACTTCTAGTGCTATATGATGGGGGAGAGGGGTGAAGGACAGAGATGGAAGACATCTTTTTAAGCAGCACTCGATAACCTAGGCCTTACCCTTCTCCCTTCCCTGCTTTGTGTCTCCCTATTCTTGCCAACTTCTGGAAGAACAAAGGAGCCCCAGATAGAGAGCCCACATTGTCAAGCTGGGATGTGTGGGGAGTTGGGACTCCAGGGCATCGGTTTCATGGGGACACAAGTGAAGAAGCAGGTGGTCCCCCAGGCCCTTAAAGAAAGGTGCATCCAGAAATTTCTTTCTTTTTTTTAACCCCTTTTCCTAGAAAAGGAGTACAGGGTATGTGCACAGTTCTGCATTCCTTTCTTCAGCAATCTTTTACTCCTGATTAAGTCCCAGAGCACAAACAAGGCAGAGAAAGAACAAGCAGGGTTCTTTCTTTACTGACGGAGAAACTTGGGCACAAACAAGCAAAGGATGAGAAGCCCAGTTTTCCTGGGCTCTTGAAAGAAGGGCAGCAGGTACTGACCCTTCTCCCTTCATGGATCATACTGGGCTTACTTCCAAGAATCCTCACTGTAGGGACCAAGAGAGCATAGTTCTGGTTTTGGCTTTGTCATCAGCAGCCTTGAAAACACGGGCAAATCATTTCAACTGCCCAGTGTTTGTGTTTCCAATCTGTACAAAGGGAATGACTCTTATTTTCTGTAACTCACAGTGTCTCAAGGCCCAAAGGGGAAAATGCAGAGTGCCTTGGAGAGCCAAGAAGGGTCATGTGCCTAAAAGAACTCACTCCTCCAGCTAATTGCATTCCCTTCCCTCCTGCTGAATCAGCTTGAATGTTCTCTGCCTTCAGAAAGCCCCGTGTCTGCCACCAGCCCGCCCTGGGATCCGGGGTGCAGTGTGTTTGTTCACTGGATATGCAAGGCACTGCCTGGTGGTGCTTTGAGCCTTGCTTGGGAAATTGTGCTGCACCTTCTCTTTCCATCTGGCTGTGAGGAAAGGACTCGGGTTTCCCTTTCAAACCAGGCACACTGCAGACCTGGAGACCCACAGTCCACCCCTCCTTGTGGGCTGTGCACATGTCATGGGGCTGCGCCAGGGACATGGAGCCACTAGGCCTCTGTGAGAACCACAGTAAGGAAAGGGCTGGAAGGACCATGTGCTTAATCAAAAACAGCTTTGTGCTCACACGGCTGCCCAGGGGATAAAAATAATAGTAACAAAAGTTTAAGAGCAGCTTGTATTTTTGTTCTATTTTAATCATTTTGTGATGAAACTGAACTTTGTTTCTAGATCTGGGCCCTAGGGCTGGAGTCCTTTTTGCTGGCCTGGTTGTGTCCCTGAAGAAGCTTGGGGAGGAAGATGGAGGTGTGGGGAAGTCGGGGAGCCACTGAAGAGAGGGAAACCTGTCCTTATATGGACAGTGCCGCACCCCTTCCACTCTCGGGCTAGCTCTGGATTCCTCCAAGATGGCATTTTTTCTTTTGTTTCCCCCAAGAGCTGGATCCCTGGCTCTGACCCACGTGGGGAAATGAGGTTTTGGGAGGCATCTGGGAGAAGACCTGAGTTTCAGGTGCCCCACCAGGGGGCAGGATGGAGGACCGGACTCCAGCCTCTCTCAAAATAGCCCACTCCTCTTCCTTGCTGGGCTCTCTCTTCCACTGAAAGCAAGCACTGTGCTAGCACAAGAGACAGCTTTCTAGCTGAGAAACTTGAGCTCCTTTTTGGCTCTGCTATTTAATGGCGGTGTGTCCTTGGGTAAGTTCCTGACCTTTTCTGTGCCTGACCTTCCTCACTTGGAAAATGGCAATAATCACACCTCAGTAGTAGAACGAAGGAGGAGGGAGTTGTCAAATAATACATGACATTTACTTGGAACTTACTCCACATAAGCTCTGTGCTGAGTGCTTTAGAAGCTCCTAACAGGTGGAACTATACCATTCACCAATATTAAGAACTTTTTTTTTTTGGTACCGGGGATCGAACTTGGGTCCTGGTGCTTACGCAGCAGGCAGCAAAACCACTGAGCTAAATCCCCAGCCCAATATTAAGAACTTTTGACCTACAAAAGCAACAGTTCTGTTTAGTTCAACCTGATACCCATAGCTTCCTGTGATGATTTGAAAAATAAACATGAAAGTGGAAATGGACTGAGGAACATGGCAGAGCTGACATCAACAAAGGAAGGGTGAACCAAGGTCAACTCAGCAGCAATCAGAGGCCCTGATGGTACTGGTGACAAGTGGACAGCAGTGGGTGGAAGCCAGGGCTTTGGTTTAGCTCCCCACCCAGCTAGTCAGGGGATGGTGACTAACTCCCAGTGAGGCCATTGTTACTCTCTGGAAGCCCTCTGGTTAAGGTCACCAATGATCTCCATATGGCCACATCTAATGGCTAGTACTCAGCTTCATCTTTACTGAGCAGCAGCATTTGACACATTTATCCTGGTTATTCTTTTTTTCCTTGAGAGTCTCAACATTTGGCTTCTGGGACTCTTCCCTCTCTTGGATTCCTTCTCCCCCTGTGACCATTTCTTTGCAGATCTCTGTCTTGCCCCTACCTCTCAATGTTGGACTCTGCCCTCCTCCTCATCCCACTTCCATCCACATTCACCCCTGGAGACCTCTTTCGATCCCAGAGCATTCAATGATCATAGTATGTGGGTGGCTCCCCATATATCCTACCTCCAGCCCTGACCTCCCTCCTCAGCTTCAGATTTATCCAAATACCCGCCTACCAGGCCTCCTTGGGCATCTTCAATTTCACATGTACAAAACTCTTGATTGTTCCCAGCCCCTGCCTTCTGGTGCGACACTTGGCCTTCACTCCTCCATGAAAATGTAGACTTTGACTAGATGAAGACGTCAGATACCCTCACTCCCCATATTCAACTCATCAGAGAATCCTACTATCTGTGCATAAGACTAGATTATGAATCCAAACACTCCTGTCTCTTCCAGTAATGATCTAGTCTAAGGTGCCATGGCCTCTTGCCATCTCATCTCCCTGCTCTCCTCCTACCTTCTCTGAGTCTTATCAGCCAAAGACACCATGAGTGATCAGATGTCAGCAGTTTCGGCATACTCAGAATAAAATCTGGCTTCTCTGTCACAGAGCTGGTCCCTGGCCCTCCATTTCATTTCCTTCTGCTTTGCCCTTGGCTCAGGGCCCACCAGCCTGGCTCCTTCCTCTTCCTGGAATGCACAAACACAATTTTGCTGTCACCTCTTTCTTCTTAGTGGCCACCCTTCTCTCACTTCCTGCAGGTCTCTGTTCAGATATCCCAACCTCAAGAGGCCTCAGTGACCACACTCTCCTTTATTCAGCTGTTCTTCACAACTTGAGGTATTGCCTGAGGTGATGACACATATGTTTGTCTGTATTGCTGTCCCCCATCCCTTCGTGGAATGTCAGGTCCTGAGGGCAGGAACATTTTCTGTTTTACTTACTGTTGGTAACACCAGACCTGAGAGCAGTGCTGGGCACAGTGGGCACTCAAGTATTTGCTGAATGACGGATGATAGCATAGGTGCCCACTGGAACCTCCCCTCCTAAAGACATGGACCACCCTCCATGGTCATGAAGTCCTACTTTCACTGCCTTTAAGGTTGGGTGCCTGGGGAAGGGAGGCCTGAGCTGGAAAGGGCAGGACAAGCCAGTGAGGGGCCAGGGTGGCTTCTGACTCCTGTCTGAGGATGCTGGCCTAAAAAGGACTTCTCTACCTCTCATCTGGATCTGATCACAAGCAACGAGTCACTCAGTGTCATGTGAGGAAGGGCTCCCCAGCAGGGAGTGCTGGGAGCAAGGAGATCAATGTCTCTTGGGGAGTGGGACCTGTCATGTGAATCTCTGCATGGGAACAGCATCAGGTCATGGAAAGGCACCAGACATACCAGGGTTCTGCTGAGGTACTTCAGTGGGGCTCCTGCCTACATGCAGTGTATAGTGTCTGTGTGATCTGAGGAGGCAGTGGGCCCTTGCTGAGCCTTGGTTTGCTCACTGAGAAAGGTAGTCTGTCCATGCTGCATAAACTGAAAATGTAAAATGGCACAGCAGGCACTGAAGGTCAGCTTTCCCTCCCCCTGGGTGAGTTTTCTGGCAGTCTTATCCACACTAGGCTTCTGTTCCCTTCTGGACGAGATAAGCTGACACTTGCCTTCTACTGAGTGTGGGAGGAGTATTATGACAGTAATCAAGACAATGTACCAGCTGGGCACAGTGGCACACACCTATCATCCCAGCTACTTGGAGGCTGAGGCAGATGATGGCAAGTTCCAGGTAGCCCAGGCAACTTAGCAAGACTCTGTCTCAAAAAAAATTAAAATAGGATTGGGCATGTAGCTCAGCAGTAGAGTGCTCACCTAGCATGTGGGAGGTCCTGGGTTTAACCCCCAGTACAGGGGGAAAGAAAATAAAAGGTATACAAACACTCTTTTTTCCACAGAAAAAGAGTCAAACAACATGATTTTAAAAGCCTGATGTGCTGCTTTATTGAGGTTACTTCCCTGACTTTACTATACAAGAGAAGAAGCTGGGCATGGTAGTGCATGCTTATAATACTAGCTCTCTGGAAAGCTGAGGCAGGAGAATTGCCAAGTTTGAGCCCAGCCTGGGCAACTTAGTGATCTAGCAAGACCCTGTCTCAAAATAAAAAAGTAAAACATTAAAAAAAAAAAAAAAGGGTTAGGGATGTAGCTCAGTGCAAAGACCCTAGGTTCAATCCCCAGTGTCAAAAAAATAGAGAAGCAGTAGTGTGGGTAACACAGAACAGCAATGAGCCCCACCAGGTTCCTCTTTATGAGGTCGTGCAATGCCTCCTTATATTGGTTACAGATCTGGGGGCTTCGAGATGTCAGGCACAGGCCCGGTGAGTAACAGCGAGTGACTTTCAGGGGTCCTCCTGAGTGGTGGGGGAAGCCAGCCTGAAGCCAGCACCGTGAAAAGGGACCTCACTGCCCCTTGGGAGGATACAGGACTAGTCCTACCCAGTGGTCAGGCAGAAGGAGAGCGAATGGAAAGCTACACAATTACTGGGCTTGAAATTCAATCCTGGCTGCTCCTTAGGTCAACTAACTTTTTCAAAGGAGTCAGATTCATGACTCCTGAAAATTTGATTATAAATATGGACCCCTCTCTTAAAAAAGATGCTGTAGTTCACATACACTCCAAATTTGGCCTATAAGTTCCAAGAGTCCTTGGACTCGTTGGGATTTCGGAGTGTCATGCCCAGGGAATGAGGAGAACAGAGGAGGGGAGGACAGAAGGAAGACAGGAAGCTTAACCAGCTGGGTAGAGTGCAACCAAAATAAGGCATGAAGGTGCTGAAAGGAGGCAGGGAGATCCCAGTCCTTCACTGTTTGCTTGGAGGTGGGTCTTGATGAGGAAATAGGGCTCAGCATAGCACTGTCCAGCATGCAGGACACTGGTATATCTCCAAGCATAGCACCAGGGAAGGCAGGGGTGGAGAGGGCTGCCCTTTCTTTCTCTCTGAACACAAAACAAAACTAAACCTAATTAACTGAGAGTCAGTCCTACTATCTCAGCTGGTTCCTTTCCTATCATTTTCCTGGCTCTTCTAACTAGACTCAGCTTTCAGTTTGCAGCTGCCTTTGAAGGAACTAGAGATAAATGATGATGGTCATCTTTGGGGGAGAGTGAGGGAATCTTCCAGCTGACCTCTGGGAAACAAAGCTCCTTATGTTGCAGAATGAATTCCCTAAATCTTAAAAAGAAAAGAAAAGAAAAAGAAAAGAACTCCCAAATGTATTCTGTAGGGAAAGAGGAAATTTCATTTTACAAACAATCCAGAAAAGGTACTGACACTTTACAGATAAAGAGAATGAATTCCTCTCCTGCCTGCCTCTAGTCATGTAAACAGGAGTCCAAAAAGCAAGAGTTCCCGAAGCAGGTAACTTCATCAGCAGGCTGGCTTCCTTCTAGCTTATAGATGGGTGGGATCAGCATGAGTCCCACATGAACAGTAGGGCTATTAGAAGTAAGTTTCCCAGGACACAATACCTGGAGGGAAGGAGCAGGACTCTGACCTGGGTGGTGATGGCCCAGGTGGAGAGAGACACACAGAGGAGCAAGCACTGGCCTCTGCCCCTATCCACAGCCTCCAAGCATGCGTCACAGCCTTGTTCTGAGCTGACCATGAACTCTGACCCTGCAGATCTGCTTCCTGAGAAGTATTCTCAGAACTCCAGGGAGAATGAACCAAGAGTAGCCAATTTCAGCTCCTTTTTTTGGCTAACAATTTTATTTACATTACCATAGTGTATTTTTAAAAGGCTTTTCTTTACAAGACGTTTTTTCCTTCCTCCCATTCTTTATGTATGTAGATCTCAGTGTTATGATTGGAAAGCTGGGTTACGAAATCCAGAATGAAGACAAAGATTCTACATCTTGTGGTATGGCAGTAAAACAGGTTAGGATTTTAGGACTCAAGTGATCCCATTTAGGAGCCAGAAGAACACAGCTGCTCTTCAAGATGCCTTATTTGGACAGTAGTTTTTGACATGTCACTGATAGTTATTAACCAGGCATTTCAAGGGCAAGAAACTTTTTTCCCAAAACTACCTTTTAGACATTTCCAGGCAAGTACTAAATAAAAACAATGGGCACTGGATTGAAAGTCTCGAGATAGGGTTCTGCCCTGGCTTGAACCCTGTAGGCTCGGGCCTCCAGGGGCCAGGAAGCTCACGCAGGCTGTTCTTCCTGTCCAAAAGGCCTTGGTTTTCTCATCAGTAAAATGAGGGTGCTGGAGCTGGGGATGCAGCAAGTAGTAAAGTGATTACCTAGTATGCATTCTATCCCCAGCCCCACAAAAAGAAATGATTCAAAAAATAGTAAGGAGGTTGTTAATTTAAACCTTCCCAAGGCTCATTTTATTCTCTTTCTAATTCCACACCCCTGTGGAGGAGAAGAGTCACAAATGCACATTTCCTCCTTTTCTTTAGGATACATCCCAAGCCTCATTGCTGGGCCTCACCCTTTCCCGAAATGACCTGGCAGGGCTCCTCTTTCACCCAGTCTCCCCGCTTCTCTCTGTTGTCTTATGATTATTCGTTTCTTCCAACAGAGGCAGTCCTGTCCCCCCTTATCCTAAGACTTGGCCCTGCCCGGCCCGACTCACCGTGGAAGAATGGCTGCCCACTCTCCACCCTCCTCACGTTCGCGACGAACTCTGGTCTGTGCTCCAGCACTCACACTTGTTACTGTGGCTTGTAAATCGCTTGTCATTTTCCTATGGGTGTGTCCTTCTCCTGCCCGGTGCCCTGGTGCCCAGCTTCCCCACCCACAAGGTTCTGAGTGTAGGGGTCAGGTCTGGGAGGGGAGGAGAAAGTAACCCGCCCCTCCTCCTGGTGGGGTACAGGAAAAGGCCGTAAGCAGGGCTGCCACTTATTTTTTTCAAAAACAACTTGATGCCCATCAAATGAACGCCTAGGTAGGAATGGGGACAGCTGGGGCAGTTCTGGTCAGGTATGTGAGGGGCTGAGAGATTGGGACTCTGTGTGTGCTGGCAGTGGTGGGCATGACCTACCGTCCACGGTGACTTGGCAGGAACATGCTGCCTGGCCAGCACCGTTCTTGGCTACGCACTTGTACACGCCCCTGTCCTCAGGCAGAGCCTTCTCGATGGAGACAGAGCACACTGAGTCTGGGGGAAGAAGAAAGAGCTGTTGAGTGAACCAGGTAGGGGCCCAATCCGTGCCCAGGCATCTGGAGCATGAAATGAGTGTTTACACCCAGCAGGACAGAGGCCCCGTGGGAATCCACTCCCCGTCCTGTGGAAGGCGGGGCACTCTGCTGACACCCTGCACCCAACAGAGTTGCTACCTCAGTATGCCTCTCTAGCTACCTCTCCTGTTCCAGAGTCCTCCCTTGGGGACCTGATGCAGAAGCAGGAAGAGAAATAGCCTCTGGCCCAGTAGAGTATCCCATACAGAGAGAGAGCAAAGGGACACTCCCCACACACCAACAGGGACAAGGAGTCAGGGACAGGTGACAGATCTGCTGGGGACAGAAGCTGGGGAGGGCCTCTGCCAAGCCCAAGGCAGTATTCTGAGGATAGCTCTTGGAAAAGAGCAAAGAGCAAAGAGGTATGTGTGTGAGGGGAGCTGGAGCCCTGGTCCAGCGGGGACACTGGGCTGTGGGAGGCCTGTTGGGAGGAGGAGGAGGTGACTACCACCTGGGACTGTGGTGCTGGCTTTTTAGGAGTTGGGTTTGAGCTGAAGAATGGTGGCACTGGGCATGGCACTGGGCCGGGTCTCTGGTCACCTCACAGCAAGGTGGGGATGGCCTTCTTTCCCTACCACCCTCACCTGGGTCTACTCTCACCTCCAATATATCTATCCTGGCCTGGCTGCGGGAGGGGAGTCAGACTGGCCTACACAGGAATCTGGGGCCTGGCCCTTGCCTACCCAGCTTTGGTCCAGGGCTGGTCATTTCTCCTCAGCAGCCTCCTGTGTGTTTCCCTCATGGGGTGGGGAGAGGCCAGCTGAGGACGGGGCCTGATGGGCCAGGCAGGCGCGATAGCATCCTAGTGCCTGCCTTCCAACACACAGACAAGCCAACAGCATGGTGTCCTGCCCGGGGCTACTGCTATCAGCACAGCAGCCATCACATGAAGGCAGAGCACAGCCAGAGCCACTGGCCCCAGGAGGGCAGAGCTGTGTGCACCTTGGGTGTATGTGCAGGGGTGGGGGGGGCCACAGAGGGCACTGTGACCAAGGGGGTCTTCTGATCTCAGAAAGAACACTCATTCCTGGTCCCTGCTCTCCCTTAGACAGGTGCACAGACCTGACCAATAAAGATAAGGACACCCAGAAAGAGGAAGGATGCCATCAGTTTGGGGTGGAGAATCTTTTTTTTTTGTTAAATTCTTTTATTGGTACATTGTAGGTATACAACACAATTACATTTCTCATTGGGAATTGTACCTTTACATAATGCATCTTGGGTTCTTATTTTTTCCCCGTTCCTAGCCCTCCCTTCACCCCCTCCACCTTTCCCTATTTACAAAGACTTTATTTCCATTTTTTCCATTTCTCATTTTTCCTTTTCCTTCTTTCTTTTTCCCTGCCCCTCCCACTACCCCTACCCCTTTGGACCTTCAAATGCCCATCAACTGGAGACTGGATAAAGAAAATGTATTTTTTTAAATAAAATGGAGCACTACTCAGCCATAAAAAATGAGAAATTAGAGACATTTATAGCTAAGTGGATGCACATTGAGGCGATATTCTTAAGTGAAATAAATAGGACACATATGAATAAATACCAAATAGTTTCTCTAGTGTGAGAAACTGAAAGTGCAAATAAGGACTAAATGTATAATAGGTAATGTGAAATAGGAAAAGGGGCAAAGGGGAAGGAAGTGGGAGGGCTAGAGGAAAGGATAGAAGGGAATGGGATTAATATGAGAAAATGGAAAAATGGGAACAAAATCTTTGTAAATAGGGAGGACTGGAGGGGTTGAAGGGAGGGCTGGGCAAGGGTGAAAAATAAGAACCAAGAGAGACTATGTAAAGGTGCACATTTCCAGTGATGAATGTCATTATATTGTATACCTAAAATGTACCAATGATTAGAATGAATAATTGATAACGCAAAATAGGAAGAAACGGAGAATCTTACTCAGGAGGGGAGAGAAAGTAAAAAAGCCTATTATTTTCCTGGGGCAGATGACCGATCTTACACCCTCCGACAGGCCCTGCCCCTTGGAAAGCCTCACCTGAACCAGCTCAGGGGACAGTTACCTCGTACCTATCATGATCAATCCTTTTACTGAAAGACCCTGGGCAACTGCCTCTTCCCACTGAGGTTAGGAGACAATTTGCAGGAACTTCAGCCAAAAGGATTTAGGTTGGATCTTTAGTAAGTCTGGCATGAGAGTTAGAACTAGGAGGCACAGAAATAAGGGAATGAGGATGCATGCCTTCTGGAGAGAAATTTCCATTCATCTGAGTGGGCAGGAGGAGGCTGAGATGGTCTCTGGTCCCAGAGTCAAGGCCTAGAGGAAGCTGACCCCACCTTGCAATTTTCTGTCCTGGTAGGAGTAAGGCTCTGGGAGCAGATATCCCACTCCCAAGAACATCCTGTTCAAATCCTTGGTTTTCTTTCAGTTTTGGTCCCCTGGCTTCCTCTGGCCTTAAGCCAAAAGGCCATATAGTGCAGAGAGTGACAGGACAGGAGGGCAGTGGTGCATTGGACGGGCCTCCCTGCCTCCTGCCCCCCAGATCTTCCAAAGCATAGCTGGACTGGCCGTTCCAAGGCCACTTGCAAGGTGGGGGAAAGGGGGAGGGCTGGGCAGGCTAGGAGGCTGGCTACCCCAGATGAAGAATCTGGTATTTCCTGTGGGACAGCTCATTCCTGACCTCCACAAGAAAACTGTTTCCCAGAGGTTTTTTTTGAGCAGCCTCAGCCTGGTGGGGCTGGGTGGATGGGAATGAGGGGGATGGGAGAGGTCAGGAGTAGACTCAGCCACTCCCAGCCAGGGAGTAACAGCTCTGAGTTTGAAGGTCTCCCAGCTCTCCTTCCTGAGTGGGTGGGCAGAGGGGAGAGGAGGGGACTAGCAGGAGGCAGGAGCCATCTGAAGGTCTGGTGGCCCAGTTAGGAGGCTCCTTCAGCTGGCAGGGCCTCCCTGGCCTGGTCCACCTGGCAGGCCCAGACCAACAGTGAGACTCACCTCCAGGCCACCTCCTCAGGCACAGTGCCCTCTATGGCACCTCTAAGCCCCAGCCCTAGCCGTACCTCTTCAGTGCTCCCATGTTATCCTGAGCTTATTGTTACCAAAGTACATCTCTCAAGGCCATTGCTGAAATACATGCCTGTCTCCCACACTAGCTATGGGGATAGTGACCCTATCTATCTATGACGAGTCCTCTTCCTGAGTCTGGAATGCAATCACAGTAAAAAATATCTGTCCTTCTGAGAATAACAAAGACACATTTCTGCAGCAGGTGATCTGGCAAGATCTACGAAATAAAAGGTCATGAACACATAATATAACCTACTGTTAAAAAAGATAAGTTTTTAGAAGGAAGAAGTCCTAATTCAGAGGTCTTCAAGTGGATGATTCATACAAGGGAAGAGACTAGATAATGCCTTGCACATAGTAGGTGTTTCAGAACTGTACTTTTTGTAGGATGAACTTACATAAGTTTGAAAAAGCCTTTACAGGGCTGGGGATTTAGCTCAGTGGTTCCGGCACCTGCCTAGCAAGCGCGAGGTTCCGAGTTTGATTCCCAGTACCAAAAAAAAGAAAAAGCCTTTACAAGATTCCTCCCTGAAGGCAATTAGAAATGAATCATCTCTTGACAACAGCAACAACAATAAATCCTCATAATTAGACTGGGGGAAGTGCTCAGCTGGAGGAAGCCAGGCCTGGGGCAGAAAACAAGAAAGATAAAATCATGTCTCTAGGTCACCTCAACACTGTCCTGGGCTCACAGGGCCACTGCCTTCGACCCTGAAGCCAAGACAGGTGCAGAAAAGGAGACCTAGTGCCTGCCCTGGAGGTAGCCCAGCTGGTGTCACCCTGAACTCCACAGTCCTGCAGCTCTAGGGGTGCAGGGAGAGGAAGGGTGCTTCCGTGTGTCTGTCCCTCTATGGGTTAACTAGTGGTCAGCTCCAACCGACGGTGGTCACACCTCTGCTCGGGATGTCCTCAGTGCTAACAGATGCAGGGTCTGGGCCCATCCAAGCTACAGACATCAGAGAAGCTGCCAAGCTACAGAGAATGACTGGCAATGGTGCCCACCAAGATACATGCAGCTGGGCAGGGAGGAGGGCATGGGTCTCTGGTGGAAGAGGTGACAGCCGTCTGGGAAGGCATCCTGGAGCAAGTGAAGTTTGAAGGTAGAAGAGATGACAGGATGGAGTAGGCACAGAGGGGCAAGAAAGGATCCACGTCAAGGATGGGGGCAGGGAGGTCCTGAGCATGTGGGAAGGACAGACAGACATAGACAATTCCTTCTTCTTCCCCTATGAACCACCTCAAACCCACACTTCCCTATTTCCACCGACACTGTCCCTGTGGCCCAAATGCCACACCCGATGGTCTGGCACCCCTTCCTCTTCACCTAGCCCCAACACACCCTGCCTTTCACCCACAGTGATAGGTTCTCTTCTGTCCTTGCTTCTTTCCCTGGCTGGATCTTCTCAATGGCCTTGCCTATCCTGCTAGTCCAGGCCTCACCACCTTTTCCCCTGACCTTTGCAGCAGGCTCCATGCTTGTCTTTTGGGCACAGACAAAACTCCTAAACCCAGCTTTGCACATGGTGCTCCTTATTCCAAGATCTTGCATGGATCCCTATTGCTTTTACACTCAAGTTTGCTGGACGAAATCAGGACCAAGCCCTACTCTTCAGCATAGGTGGGGTATGAGCAGCTTGCCTTTCCTGCTGCTGCCCCCTGCATGGAAAGCCCACCTTCCGAACACTTCCCTGTTCCTAAGCCTGGCCTGCCTTCCAAGCTCAGATGGAGGGCAGGGCTTTCCCACCAGCCTCTCCTGGTGGCTCCAGAACTTAGCTTGCCCTCTTCCTGCTCCAAGAAGCTCCTCCTGCCTCTTGGGGCATGTGGCTGTAACAATTTCATCAGTGTGAGCTTGTATCCTCTTTCCAAATCTGTACCCCTTCCCCTGTTCCCTGCAGGAGGACCTGCTGAAAGAGCAACTGATAAGCATTAAAATACACTTTCTTTCTGACAAAACATGGGCTCTTAAAGACTTGGCCAGTGCAGGAACAGAAGATGGGACTGATATTTTGAGACAAGGCACGTTCCCTTCTACTGTAGCAAAACAGGCCTTTGGGATCTTCCTAGCCCATCTGAACCTGTTTCTCTGAGGTTGGTGCATCATGGACCTCATATGTCCCTACACATGTCCCCAAAGTGCCAATTGCCCATCCTTCTCCAAAAGGTCATGCCAGGGTGACCTGGGAAATGCTCCTGGTCAAGGTTTCCAATCAGTTTAAACAAGGACATTCCAATGGAGACCCCCCCCCCCGCCCCTGCCATGAAGGCAGAGGCATCCATTCCCCTGGGCATCTCAGCCATCTAGTAATCCCCCAGGACCATCACATGATGGAGCCAGCAGAGGCAGAGGAATGAAGAAGATGCCTTATGGAGTCCCCTGTCAGACTGGGGATGTCCATGTGGAAGTTACCATGTCAACACATTTGCTGAAACTAACAGTGTTCTTTCTGTTCAGAGAATTCTCCAATTTCCCCTTCAGCATTTAGATTCCACACGTTTTCCCATTCCCGATGTGCTGTCCAAGATGCAGAGTGAACCATGGATACGGTCATGGTTATATTTAATTGCTTCCTTCCAGGTTTGAAGAGGAAGGCAGGAGATAGGGTGAGGGACAAGGGAGGAAGTGAAGAAGGATGTGACCAGAGGATGGTCCGAGGGAGAGAGGAGGAGCAGTTCCAGCATCTCAGCTGACATGCATGTGTGGGGACCTGTCCACTTGGCCTGTGCAGTGGCCACCTTCTGCCATTCAAGGGCAGATGCCACTGCCTGGGGAGCTTCTTTGTACCCTACCCTGAGCAGAGCCTCCAGTGCCAACCTCCAGCTCAGGCAGGGCTCCATCCCTCCAAGGCCCCGGAGTGGGATGTGTGGTGTCTGCTGGGCTTGGAGCTCTTGGCCACACTTGGGATTACAAGAACACTTACAGCCAACTTGAGAACCAGGAGGGGGACTTCCTCTCACCCCCTCTCTTTTCTATGTACAAATTGGCCCATCTGAGAACTCCAGACCCCAAAAGGCCACGGATAGCAGAATTTAACCCCCAACCCCACCCAAGAATGTGAAATACTAGCAAACAGAAGTCTCATCCAAATTAGGAAGCAAGCTGCTCTGCCTGCTCTGTGTGCTGTCAGGGCTCCTTTAGGTTTCTGCCTTTTCCCATAGGACTCTTACAATCCACAATGCTCTAAATATTAAGTTGTTTGTGACCCCAACTCACAGCCCTGTGGCATCCTGTCACTGTACACCCTTCCCCGAATCCAAATTGCTTCTGCTTTCATAGCTCCTGGCTCCAAGCCCGGGCAGGCTCCAGCCTCACATCCCCACTTCCCAGCCTGCAGGCAGAGCCCTCGCCACACAGGGGTGGCCGGGAACCCTGGTCTACTCTGGGGAGCCTTGAGCAGGGGAGCCAGGAGAAGGTTCCACAAGACAGGCCCGAAGACACAGCCATGTCCCAAAGGATCAGAATCCAAACCCGCACTCCCAGCAAGGGGCATATACCCAAGGCTCTGAGAGGGAAGGCATCCTGTGAGTGAGGGGGAAGGAGCCGGGCATTCGAACTCAGGCTATTGGCTATCAGTGGCCGTCAGCCAGACCAAAGCTCCATAAGCGGAATGTGACCCTGACACAGGGCCCCCGTCTACCTGACTCCCACCCTCAATTACCTTCTTGGGAGAGGATGATGAACTTGGTGGTCTTGAGTGTCTTTCCATTCAGTGTCCATGTGATGGTGGCTGGGGGGTCAGAGGACACCTGGCACTGGAGTAGCAGTTTCTCACCCTCTGCTACATGGACATCTTGTAGCTTCTCCATGAAGGTCGGGGCCGTCCCTTGGCTCTCTGGTCTTTTCTCATTATCTGTGGCCCCTGCACGCCCTCTCTTGCAGTTCACATCATTCTTAACTTCCTTCTTGAGTTCTTCTTTCCCACATGGTTTCAGGATTTCAGCAGGTTTGGCATTGCTCAGGGGTTTCGGGGTCTCAGCAGGCTTGGCATTGCCCATGGGTTTTAGGGACCCAGAAGGCTGTGCGTTGCTCACAGGTTTCAGAATCTCTGCATGCTGAGTGTTGCCCACAGGTTTCATGATCTCGGCAGGCTTGGCGTTGCCCATGGGTTTCAGGGATCCTGCAACCTCTGAATTGCCCACAGACATGGGACTTTGTGGCGGTTTGGTATCTGGGGCCTCTGCACTGCTGCTACCATTCTCTGCTGGTGTTTTCTTCTTGCTGCCCAGCACCGAGCGGAAATCCGGGGTGGCAGGTTTTGGAGGTGGTGCCTTCTCAGGCCCGGGGGTCTTGGGAGTCCCCTTCTTGGCCAGGACGGAACGGAAGTCGACCTGTTGGGGACTATGCACCTTCCTCTCTTCCTCAGACACAGTCTTTGGTTTCACTTGCCTCTGCAGGTTGGCACGGAAATCCATCTGCTCAGCTGGGATCTCCTTGAGGTCTTCTTCGGACACTGTCTTGGTGTTCACCTTCTTCCCCAGGAGGTCACGGAAATCCAGCTGCTCCACCTCCTGCTGGCGGATCGCCTCCTCTGTGTGCAGCCTGGTCTCCACGCGCCTCTTCAGCAGGCCCCGAACGTCCTCACCGGATTCCTCCTCCAGCCAACCCTGCCCTCTTGCTAACCAGCCAGGCCTCAGGGTCCCATCGCAGTCACCACCACCATCAGCACCAACTCCTCCACCACAGAGGCCCTCACGGCTGGTAGCCTCCCGCCCCCTGTAAACAGTGAAGGGAAAAAAGAAAGTAGCAAGAGGAAAAGGGGCCGGGTAAGCCAGAAACGTCAAGGGAGAGCGAATCCCCGAGGGCGGAGGGTAGAGAGGAGGGGGGAGAGGAGCTGGGGGCCGGTCAGGCTGTGTTTATAGAAGGGAACATTGGTGAGAGCTCTTGCTTGCTTAGATGGTTTATTACATCGGTAATGACTTCAGTAGCCTTATAAGGGTGTGTGCAAAAAAAAAAAAAAATCATCCCCCCACCCCCCAACCCCCTTCCAATCGCTCCCTTTTGGCTCGGGCAGACTCAGCTGGAGGACAGAAACAATCCCAAGCTGCTGGGCTGGGCTGAGGGGCCAGGAGGAAGGTGGGCTGGTGGCAGGGGCACTCACCGAGTGAGGGAGCTGGCAGGGCTGTTCTGTAGCATCAGCGACACCTGGCAGCTGCATTCGCCAACCTGGTTCCTGAAGAATTCAAGGGACAACAGAGATCAAGAGGCTTCCTGGGCAAAGGGCCTGATCAGCCCAGGGCTGTGAGGGGTACAAGGCAAGTATGGACTTGGTCGAAGCCTTGCTGGGCCACCAGGGAGGATGGAGGTCTCAGGCTGAGCTGTGACATCCATTCCAGGCTTAGATCTAGTGCTGAACTCCTTAAACATGAGGTTACCCTTCATGTTCCCAGCTCTTGTTAAAAAGAAGACAAGGAAAATCTCTGGGCAGCAAGTAAGATGAGCATCTAGAAGTGAGAATGCTTTTCTAAAGGCAGATTATAAAATATGATCACTCATTCAATCAACAGAAGAATGAAGCCTAAAGTGAAAGGGAAGGTGCATCAGCCAGTGCACTGGGACAAGAACTTCCTGTGTTCCAAGCCTAACAAGTGTCTCCCTGCATGGTGGCCCTTTCTCTTCTTTCCTCGGCTGGGTAGGGGTGAGGGGGTTCCTGTTCTTCACCTCCACAGAAAGGCTGAGCCTCCCGGCTGCGGCTGCGAAGCCAGCTGAGTGAGGCCCGGTGCTCAGGGCAAGGGGCCGAACCTTGCAAGGCTGCCATCTGCTGGTATTTCCAAGCTCTGTCCGGCCAACGGGGTCTGCTCAAATTCGGGGAATGAGGTCAGGTCCAAGAGCCAAGAGGCCCCTGCGATCCTAAGGACTATGTTTTACACACCCTGTGACTTCCACACTCTTGGTTTTTCTTGTTCCCTACAACATGCCAAGAGGTGAGGGGCACGATTATGCCCATTACAAAGAAGAGGAGAGGAGGCTCAGGGGCTTATGTGAGGCAGTGCTGGGACTCTCAGGGTCCCACTTAGTCCCCTGGAGGTACTCACTTTAGTAGCCAAGTACGACCCAGACTCCACAGCAGATATGCCAAGCTCTGTGACAGCTTCCATACCTAATAATCTCATTTAATCTTATGGCCTATCAGGCCGGAGTCAGTACTGTTTCTACACTTGATCTTAGCCAAAAGGCCAAGAAGCGATTCGGCGTCAGTACTGTTTCTGTAGGTAAGAAAGCCAAGTCCTATGAAGGTTAAGTAAGCCATCTAAACTCACAGAGCTAACTAGTGGGGAGGGGGTTTGGGACCTGCCTAAATCTAAGACCTATAACTTGCACACTCAGCCTACACTGTTCATCAGTACAAATTTGTTCTGGGATAGGTGTGTGAATGTGGGTGTTGATGTGCATGTGCACATATCAAGCATACACATGGACAAATCCATATGTCCATGGGGTCCACCTGCTCCCTTAGGTCCAAGTTCAGGAACATGTGCACATTCGTGGGTCCTGCCCAGGGACAGATGTCTGTGCCTGTGCCTGCATATGGTGAGCTGATGGGGGTGGGCACCTCCTTCCCCATGGAAGACACTGGAAGCTCTTGGCTGATTCTCAGGGCTCTGGGACCCATGGGAAGCAAGGAGACGTTGATCTTTTCTACCCTCTAAACCTCCTGTCAGCTGAGCTCTCCTCTTTGGTCCTTCTCTGTGGTGATCTCACACTATCTCAGGCTGTGCCAGAACAGGTGCCTTCCTGGTGACCTATGGTAACTTCCTGTGACTTTAGCTCTTGCACTCCTCTCTTCTCCCCTGCCACTCTCCCTGACCTGTCCCCTCCTGAAGGCTCAGGCTCGTAGAGGGCACCAATTCAAGGAGCCTCAGGGAGAACTGTAGGTCCCAGGGTGCTCCTTGCTCAACAAACAGCCTCTTCAGTGCCAGGGCCTGTGGCACACCCTGAGGTCACAACATTCAGAATGGCTTCGGGCTAAGGCAACTTATAGAACAACCAAGTGAGGGCCTATTGGAAGTGAAGCTCGGCCCCAAGCCATCCTGTTTCTCAGGCTGCTGGCTAGTGCTAAGCCATTCTTTTCCTGCTCTTCTTCCAAGTACAGCACTGTAGTGCCCAGGGTTGGCATGGAGCAGGAAGACAACATGTCCCAGGGCTGTGCTTAGCCAGCCGCCCTTTTCAATGCATCCTCAGTCCAGTTTCCTCCTGTCATAAGGAGAACACAGCCCAGATACAGAAATTAGGACAGAAGTGGACCAGATGGCCCCGCTTTACACTGGCCACAACCTGTAAGGCTCTGAATTGGGGGAAGCCCTATCCGTGGGCTCTATCTCCCCTGTGGATGCAGGTAAAGGGCTTCCCCCTTTCGACAATCTGCCCTCAAGGTAAAGAACACAGACACAGAGAAATCCCTTGAGGTCATCCATGCAATTCACCGGAGGCCACTCCCTGAGGACCAAGAGCTGGGAGACCAAGGCTGGTTGCCAGGGTAAATGTTCCTACAGACATATATGTAAGTCTCCACTGGGCCTTTAAAGCAAACCGCAGGCTCATTTGGAGCTTACAAAAGTCAGAAGGTCCCTTGCCTGGGTCCCGCATACAGATAGCCTAACTATCTGGGCAGCATCTCGGGCCGCCTTAGACATTTGCACACCCTGTTACCAACTCAGGTCTGGGGCTGAGGCCCCACCCTGGTGCTGCCAGAGGGCTTCTAGCTACCACCCTTCACCTTATACAAACTCCAGAGGGCCCTCTAACTAGTTTAAAGAGGTAATTTCTTGGCATATCTTAATTTTTCAAACATTTCAGCTGGAATTTGGAGCTGACTTTTTGCTATTTCCCCTTCTGGTACAGGAGATAAGAGCTAGAGAAGGAGAGGGGAGGCAGAAACTCACTCATCCCTGTCTCATGACTTTGGCAGGAACAGATAAGATACACAGACACACAGACACACAGACACACAGGACCCCTGGTCCCTCCTGGCCATCCAGTCTTCCTCCTGGAAAGGCATTTCTCCCTGGGGCTAGGTCTGACTTCTGCCAGGACATGGACAGCAGGAAGGGAACAAGGCCCCGGGCAGGCCTGACACACTCTCCTTGGGAGAACTTTCCACTGACTTGCTCCTTTTCAACTGAGGACAAGGCAAGGCCAGGGCAACGGCCTTCCAGAGGAATGAAGAGGCTGGATTTTTTTGTGGGGGAAAGAAACAAGGGCTGTAGGGTAGAGACGGTGCAATTTCCTCGGTCTCTCAGTTCCTGGTGCACTTGACAGAAACGCCCCATGCTAGGCCCTAAGAATGGATGACCATCTGCTTTAAGTCAAAAGATGAAGACTTGAACTTGAGCTCTGCTTATGGCCTTTGGATGGCCACGAGCAAGTCCGTGAACTGAGACCTCAGTTTCCCCCATTATTAAATGAGGAGGAGGATTGATAACTTCTGAAGTCCCTTCCAGCTGCGACAGTCTAAATTTTATGACTGTTCCCAGCTGGCCCCAGACAGTCTTCCTGCTGACCTCCCACTGCAGTCCTCTCCAGCCTGGCAAAATTCCATAGCCCCTCACTTCCCTCTCCCTTCCCACTCCTACCCTTTCTTGCTCAGCCCATTCAACAGCAAAGCCCTTTCTTACTGGCCAAGATTCAACCTTGACTTTCCTTCAAAATCCCATAAAAAGCTCATTTCCTCTAGAATGTCTGCTTTGATTAATATGAGTATTGTCTCAAGAGTACTACTCCTTCTATGCAGACAGCTCATCCGAAAGTATTTTCACATCTAACCAGTTTTCATCCTTTGATGGCTTAGGAGTGTGGTCTCCTCTTGGTAATAACTGGTTCAAGCATAAGGCAAAGGCAGTGGATGTGTTCTGAGAATACTGCTGTTGGCTGAAGGATGATCAGCAGCCCACAGCTAATCACAATTGGGTAACTAAGCTCAGTTGCAAGCCACTAAGCCTTGCTCAGATTAGCAGATCTTCCTAGGAGATCCAAAGACTCCTAAGAAATAATGAATAGCATTTAAAAAAAGCTATTTAAAAGCGTTACTGTTTTGGGGTGGTTTCTTATGCAGCAAAAGCTAGCTGATACAAGCATAAAGCACAAGCACCAAAAGAACCAGAAGGGATGGGGCCTATCTATACCAGGTTTTTCAATTACTGTAGGCACACTGTTCCATCATGGCAATAGCCTTGGCATGTAGTGACAGAACTTATTTGTAGGTCAAGGCCTTGTATATACGATAAAGTCTAGGAGAGAAAGCTCCTTGCAAAGCAGCCAGACACGCGACCCTCAGGATGGCACAAAGTCCTATTTTTAAGTCAAGGTGCAGACAGGTCCCCTTTAATGTTTACACCAACCCTAAGGTCCAGGGCCGGCATTGTGTCTATCAATCCAGGTTCGGTACAGCATTTTAAGAGCTGGAGCATTTTAAAGACCAGAGAGCATTCTTTCAGCTCATATTCACTTAATAAATAGCGTGTAAATGCTAACAATAGGCCAGACTCTGTTCTGGACCTGTCAACAAACCAGTTTACCTGTCCAGCTAACCTAGGAAGACCTGGAAAAGATGAGAAAAAAGGAATGGGGAAAAGTAACCTGTCTGTGGTTGTTTTAAAGTGTTATGCATTGTCTGATACTCTGAGAGGTGGAACCTAGTTCTCCTCTCCTTGAGAATCGGCCCTGCTTAGCGATTCACTTCTCACAAAGGAAAAGTGGAAGTGACAGTGTGTGACTCCCGAGAGCAGGCGACAAAGGACATTATAGGTTCGACTCGTGCTCTCTCTCTGGGTCATTAGCTCTGGGGAAGCCAGCTGCCATGCCATGAAGAACTTTAGGCAGGCCTGTGGAGATCGTCAAGCCATCTTGGAAGTGGCTCCTCTGGACATTTTGACTGCAACTTAAAAAAACCACCCAACGAAGGTGCTTCCAAATTCATAGCTGTTATGGTTTGGATCTGATTTGAGTGTGTTCCCCAGGGTTCATGTGGTAAAACTGATCCCCACTCTAAGGTATTAGGAGAGTGGAAACTTAATCCTACTATGGTGTTTAGCTCTGGGACCTCTGGATGGAGGCCGAGAGAGAAGGTCATGGGGTGAGGTGCCAGGACTGAATACCAGAAGCTGTATATGGAGGGACCAGGACACACACGTGTTCCCTGTCTCTTGTCATGTAATGCCCTGCACCACCCCAAGACTTCTAGCAAGAAGGCCGTGACCAGATGTGGCCCCCCGGCCCTGGGTCTCCAGAACCATAAGCTAAATAAAACTCTTTATAATGTTTCCCACCCTCAGGTACACTGTCATAGTAATACAAAAAAGACCAATACACCAGCTCACAGAAACTGAGATAATAAATGTTTGTGGTTTCAAGTTGCTAAGTTTTGGGGTAATTTGTTACATAACAACAGATAATGAACATGTTCCCTCTACTCTCCCATGTTTCCACCTTGACTCCATTCCTCCATCTTTCATATTCTCTCCACACCCCGTGATGTGTGAATGCCAGGGTGTACTGTGATGAGGCTCCTGAGGAACTGGTCTCAGAAAGAAGCTCTCCATGAGCACCTATTCTGCTCCATGCCTGCACTCGCTTCATCTTGAAGCTCAGCCCTAGGTTGGGAAGCCCAGGGAATGGAAGGAAGGGTTAAGGGACAGCAAGCAGACTCACCTGAGCAGGATCTCATACTGGCCGGCGTGCCAGGGCTGCACATTCTTCAGAACCAGGGTGAACACATCCTCATTCTGCAGCACCTCAAAGTGGCCGGTGTCTTTCGAAAGGGCTTTGCCATCTCGGAGCCAGTGCACGCTGGGAAAGGGGTCACCAGCGATGGCACAGGAGATGAGGACACTTTGCCCCAGAGAGGCTGTCACTGAACGAGGCTTGCTGATGAACCAGGGCTGGGTGCCATCTTGTGGCTCTGGAAGTTGGGAGAGGGGAGAGCTGGAGAGGGAGGCCCCTCAGCACACTGAGCCCACTCTGTTCTCCACAGAAGGGATGGAAGACAGCAGCAGGTCCAGAAATCACCTCCAGTAGACAAATACAACACATCTTTCTCTTTACAAATCTGTTTTGGGTCCATTCATTGAGGATAATATTAACATGAATTGCATATCCAAGGTGAGGGGAAAGAGCCCAGAGATCTAAGCACCAGCGAGGTGCTGTGGCCTGCATCAGACACATCTGACAGGTAACTGCCACGCCCTGCTTTTGTGCTTCACTTGTTTCTCCTGGTACAAATTCACTAATAGCAAGGACCAATGAGCCCAGAACTCATCTCAAAAGCTATCATTGTGAATTAAGTGTGTTGCAGGTTTCCCTCTTAGCGCTCTATGAAGCTGGTCACCAGTAACCCAGCGAGGGCAAGGACTTCAGAAAGCTCTACCCAGGCAGAGCTGGAGGTGTCTGACAGGGGGCTTCCCGTGGGGCTGGATGGGACCAAAGCTGGCCCCACGTGGCTGGGAGTGGCCATAGCAGTAACCCCCGTCTTCCTGGTGGCACAGTCTCACCTTGGACCATGAGCATGGCTTGGGTGCGAACTGCCCCAGCACTGTTCCAGGCCTCACAGGTGTAGGTGCCCGTGTCCTCGGGGAACACCTCCTGGATGCAGAGGCTGTGCTGGGTGCCTCTCCGTTCAAAGTGGAAGTCCTCGGACTCCTGGATCTCATTCCCATTGTGAAGCCAGATGACCTCGGGGGGCGGATTCCCTGAAACAAGAGGAGGGCAAGGGGCTGGTCAGGGAGGTCTTCCCTGGCCAGGTGAGAGCCCTGCACTTAGTACTGGAGTACTGTGCTAAACACTTGCTCCAACTCTACACTTCAGCTTCCCCACCTGAAGAGTGGGAATTCTAACAGTACTGACCCTGTGGGCTTATTGGAAGGCCTGAGTGAATCCTTCAGCTGCCCATGAGAATAGCATGTCACACACACACACACACACACACACACACACACACACACACACACACAATGAGTGTTCATTATAATCACTAAAAAACCAATCTGGGAAAACTAGAAAGAACCCAGAAGTGAAAATGTGATTTCAGAAATGGAAAAGAAAACCCAAGAAAAATGGTTTCTAAAATTAGAACTGCTAGAGCTGCGTAATTCTAAGTGGTAACTGGGTCACTGGGTTCAAACTTCACAAGTCTGCTCTGCAGTGAGCATCCATATGCAGGCTAGGGGCAACTTCATGGCAATGTCCTTGAAGATTGTCACCAGAAAGACAGCTCAGGTAGCATTTCATTTTGCTATCATGCAAATGTTTTCCCAGGATATCAGCTTGCACAAAATTTCCAAACATTAGCCTTCGGGGTAACATTGCCAGTTTTTACCAGTCTGCATTTCTGGAATTTGTTGGGGGGCAGAGGTGAGAGTTCTGATGAAGGGCTGAGCGGATTTCTTCCAAAGGAGCAAGGCCCCTGGAATGGGCTGCCAAGGCAGGCTGGGGGCATTAGGCCCTGGAAAAGCTTCATTGAGAGTGATCAGGTGGCCACCTGTCTGCAGGAGGTTGGATGTCGCATGCCTGAAGTCTCACAGTCTCTTCCACCCAGTGTGAGAGTGGGTGGGAGGGGACCTAGCCATGCCTGGGGCTGCCATGGCCTCCAGCCTGCAGGAATAGGGAGATCATATGAGCATCCCTACAAGATTGAGCCCCTGGGTTTTCTCACAGCTCATTTTGTTGCTTCTGCAGTTCAAGAGGAGCTAAGAGAACAGTAAAGTGACCCCCAAGTTGGCAGAGGGACTGATCAACAGTCAAGAACTTCACTGCACTCAGTGGCAGCTACAACTGTCCCAGCCACAAGCAAAGAGCCAGGGCCTTCCCTGCCTTCTCTGCTCACCTCCAGTAAGGACTGGGATATCTCAGAAGCGGGTGCCAACCACAAACATTTATTCCATACCCTCTTTTAGACGGACCTCTGCTGTTTCTTTCCACCTTAAAATTTGAATAGAGAAATGAGAGTATCTTCTGAGCATTGGGAAGCTCTCATATAATTTCACTTTCCACTATTTTCAAACCTCTATCTCTGGCCATTTTATTCCCCAGCTTGGTTAACCCTGAATCCAAAAATCCAGAGAAGCAGTAAAGAGAGGCCAAGAGGTCCTAACTGTTCAGGCCTATTGCCTGCTGGCCCCACGCTGATTTTTAGGTGGGTCCATAATTTGAGCAAGGCCTTGGCACCAATACTCATGTTTCAACCACGATCATTCCTACATATGCCCCGAAGAGAGGGACGCACAGACAGACCTGACACCTGGACTGTCATGGTGACCTGGCTTCCATCCATGACTCGGAGATCAGAGAGGCCCTGCAGGAAGATAGGTTCGGTGGTCTTGGTGGGAGCCAGAGGCAAAAGGACACTCTTCCTGTCACTCTTCTTTTCTGTGTGGTAGACAACAGGATGTGGGTGAGCATTCTTTTATTCATTCACGTATTTAACAAGCAGACTAAATGACCACTCAGGGCACAACTATGCTGAGGCTCAGATTCTAACAGAGTATATGAAAGCCCTGAAGGTCACGAGGAGCAAGACATGCCCTGATTCTCTGTTGGATCTTACAGTGCCCTTGCTTGCTAGCAGGGAAAAAATAATGAGATTTCTGGAGAGCCAGGACCAACCTAGACCCTGGTTCCTTAAGAGAACCTTAAGGGGGGAAGTTAATACTTTATATCCTATGAGTGTTTTTCCCCCTTTAATTTTATTTACCTTTTGGGACTAGTGATACACTCACATAGCACAAAATTCTAAAGGTGCCAAAGAGTCTGTGTAAAGTCTCCCTCCCACCCATTGCCAGCATCAAACATCCTCCCCAAAGGCAGCCAACTTTCAGTTTCTTGTTCATCTTGCCAGAGATGCTCTACATATACAACATACACAAGTAAATAGGTTCTTTTCTTCTTTTTGGTTCTGGGGACTAAACCCAGGACTCATGCTAAGGAAGCACTCTACCCCTGAGCTACACCTCCAACACCATTTCTTCTTTTAAAAGAAAAAAACTCTAAAAAAAAGCTTGACAGTTTCTCAAAAAGCTAAATATAGTCTTCCTATATGAACCAGTCATTCAACTCCCGGGAGAAATGAAAGCACATACTGTACAAAGTCTTGTACACAAATATTCTTAGCCCTAAACTGGAAATGACCCAAATGCCCATCAGTAGGCCAATACATTTTTAAAAATTTGATATATTCATGTGCTGGAATACTACTCAGCAATAAATATAAATGAAATGCTCTATTGAGAGATACCACAACAGGGATGCATCTCACAATATGCTCAGTGAAGAAACCAGACAAATAAGGAGCATGAGTCCATTTATAGTACTGTAGCAGAAAGCAGATCAGGGAGTGCCTTGGGCAGGGATTGGGGAGTTGGATTATAAAGAGCATGAAGAAATTGTTGGGTGGTTATGGAGATACTCATTTTTTTAGGTCATAGTTTCATGGATGTATAACTATGTCAAAACTCATTAAACACCTTAAATATACTCAGCTTACCACATACCGTATTTCCCTGAAAATAAGACCTAACTACAAGCAGTCTGATTCAGGCTGCTTGTAATATAAGCCCTACCCCAAAAAGAAGCCCGAGTTAAGATCATAGTTAAGATCATCAGCCAGATGGACGCATTTAGTACATCTATTGCAACACATGATGGATGTATTGAATTATAAAATAATAATACATAATTAAATATAAATATTATTGGCATTGATACTTAAAATAAATGATAATATAAATTATAATTAAGTACTTGTAAATACTCAAGCAGTCACCTTTGGATGAGAGGTAAACACCTATGTAACAGATGAACCCAGTACTTACTACAGAGTGACCAATCGGAGTCAAACACAATGCACAAATAACGTGTGCACTTGATAGTGAATGGATGTGGTTGTGTCTAAAATTCAATATGTCATGTGTTGTAATGGATGTAGTTAATGCACTCATGTGATATAAAGAAACGTTTTCTGAACTTTGGTGCCTGAAATTTTTTGTTGCTTTTGTGTGGACCATCATTCTTAACCGCCATCATTTTTGTTGCTTCTCCTGTCTCATGAGTCTTCAATTAACACTTAATTTAATGGAAACACTGTGTAGCCCAGCCTACAAGAGGTCGTGACTGGGGTGAAGAATGCATGGGATAAAATCACTGATAGCTGTGTTGCCAATGGACTATGAGCAGGCTACATGGACAAGATGTGTTCATTTAAGGAGAGTTCTATTGCTGGTCATGAGAAATTGGGGCCAATGGTGCTACAAGAAATGGAGTAATAGACATTCAGGCCATAATTTGGGGTTTGGAGAACTATGACAATGTTCTAGAAGATAAGAATGTATTTGAACAAATGTAGATTTTTGTACATGAATAAATGTAAATCGTTGTGCATGAATAAACTCTATTCCATCTTTTGGAGCAAAAATTAATATAAGACCTGGTCTTATTTTCAGAAAAATATGGTATTAATAGTACCTGAATAAAACTGGGAGAAAAAAGACCAACCTGTTGGAGAGAGGGAGATTGTGAACCAGCTGGTGAAGGACAGAGACCAACTTTCTTTCTTTCTTTTTTTTTTTTGTACTAGGGATCAAACTCAGGACCTTGCACTTGTGAGGCAGGCCGTGGAACCACTGAGCTAAATCCTCGGCCCGTAGACCAACTTTCTTAGTGCAGGCCTGACGCACTCTCCCAATTTCTCTGTGGAGATGGGTCATAGAAAGGATTTCCCTCACTTGTGGGATTCTCCTCCAAGCTGAGCTTCAACCCTGCCTCCAGGAGAAGAAGGGCTATCTAGGCAGGACAGACCTGGTACAGGATGAGCCCCCAGGTGCTCAGTGTCTACATTTCCATTAGTTCTGTGAACCAGCTGGCTTTGACTTTTGATAAGTCTCTTTCAGCTTTTTTGGTCTTGGTGGGTGCAGGGTTTAAGACCAGGAAGGTTAGTGCTATGGTTTGGATGTGGTTTGAATCCACTGAAACTCATGTTGAAAAAATGTTTTCTTACTTTTTTTCAAGTGTGTTTGGTATGGTAGGTTGAGTCCATGGTCTCGGGCATATTAGCCAAGTGCTCTGCCAGAGCTGCACCTCCAGCCCAGGATGTTGAAATGTGATTTCCAATATGGCAGTGTTGGGAGGTGGGACCCCAGGGAGGCGATTAGGTTATGGAGTTACCACTTTTGTGAATGGATTCATGTCTTTCTCAAGAGACTGGATAAGGTTCTTAATACTGGATTAGTTCTCTCAGGAGTGAGTTGGGTCTTATGGACCTGGGTTAGCTATCATGATAGAGGGTCATTCTAAAATGAGCTTGGCACCTCCTTTGGTCTATTTGGCACACATGCTCCTGTGACACATGCCACTTCCTTTCCCACTTCTTGACCATGACATGCCATACCAGGAGGCCCTCACCAGGAGCAGAGAGGATAACATCTGTGCTGCAGACAGGCATGAGGACAAGGTCAGCCCGCCCCCCACCCTGCTCAGTTCCTGGGCGAGCTTATCAGCAGTGAAAGGACCATGGACCCTGGGCTTTCACCCAAGGATCGCTGGCTTATTTTTATGTGACCTGAGTCAAGCTGTGTTAGGAATATAAATTGGATGCTTAAAAGTATCCTGGGATACAGCTCCAGGCAACTTGAGACCTGCTTTCCCTGCGTCTCTCTGGAGGAGATGAGGGAGAGTGCCTGACTCTGTGGGAACTGCCTTGGGCATTTCGTTCCAGGGTCACCACTGCCTTTGATCCCAGTCCTTCCCAAAAGCCCTACAGCAAGAATGAAGACGGGAAGAGTGAAATGTGCAGCGGTAAACACTCAGAATGAGACTGATCTCCAACCTGCTGTTCAGACTGACCTTACCCCGCAGGTACAGGCAGAGACACTGGGCCAGGGTGACCACAATTCACACTGAGTCATGCAGAGCACTCCGCTGCTATGAATTCTTCACAGAGTGAGAAAACCTGCCAGCCCTTCCTACACGCATGCTGCGGTGGGATGAAGGAGCCAGGGAAGACCCTCAGTTCTTTGCAAGTGGTTCCTTTTGGGCAGCCAGAGGAAAGTAGCCCCAGCTACCCTGGAACCCACCACATTTACAGATAGTGAGACCAGCTTGTGCTAAGGTGAAAGGACATGTCTAAGCTCACCGAGCCTTAGCAGGCAGACCCAGAGCTCATGACCAAGCTGTCTGATGACACGGCCAGGATGTAATTGAGGCCTCTTTCTAAAGCAAGTATGTTCACCCTGCAGGCCACACATGGAGAGACAGCTAGTAAGATGGCTCCATGAGGCCATTAACTTTTTTAAAAAATTAATTTTATTGGTACATTTAAGGTATACATTATAATGATATCATTGGAAATTTGCACCTTTACATAAGCCATCTTGGTTCTTATTTTTTCCCCATTCCCCTGCCCTCCCTGCAGCCCCTCCACCCCTCCCTATCTACAAAGACTTTATTTCCATTTTTTCTTATTAATTCCATTCCCTTCTTTCTTTTCCCCTACCCCTCCCACTTCCCTTCCACTTTGCACCTTTACTTCCTATTTCACATTATCTATTATACCTTTTAGTGGCCATTAACTTTTAATATTATGATGTGACTGGTAGTGATATTTTTCATGACTCAAGTGCACAGTGCTTGAGTATGAATTGCACAGGTGACCGGTGAATGCTGTGCAGGGGAGCATACAGTGCTACAATGGTGAGAAACTATTTTCAAGGTTAAAGCACACAAAGAGTAAAATCAGATTTAAAAATTACTGAAGAGCACCTTGAAAACTCACTAAGAATTGTAACCCATTCCATTAAACCAGATATTGATGCATTAGTTCCACAAAGCAAGGCCAAATACCCCACTAGTCTTATGCTTATGCTACCCTCTTTTTAGATGTTATAATAAAAATATTTTAAAAGGAAGTTTGGTAACTTAGATACATTCACCATATAACATATTTTACATGCAGCCTAAAAGAATTCCTCTTCACTCAGCGTGGCCCAGGCAAGCCAAAAAGTTGACATCATAAGATAATGGATCCAGCCGAGTCCAGAGGTGCCATGGTGAGCTCGCGTAGTGCCATGGAGGACAAACATTATCAGCTGACCCACATGCTGGACTCCTGACAATTGAGAAAGGCTAAGGCAGAGCAGAGGAGAGTATGTGTGTGTGGGCACGTGCGCATATGTGATTTCATTCCAAAGAGAAATAAATCAGTCTGGCTTATCATCTGTGGCTCAGAGGCTCTGTATCACTTTAAGTTCCCTCTTTGTGGACTTAGGTAAGAGATAGAAGGAAACTGGCATTTTAAATTCATGCCCATCGCCATGTGACCTGAAGCAAGCTCCCCATGCCAAGCCTAGGGGCTCTGTCCACTACATAGATAATACTATAGTTGTCATCAATTATTCATGATGATGCACTACTGATCAATGTGATGCATACTGTAGACATGATAATATTACAGGGATTTTAGCTGACTAAAAGAAATAACATACAACAGCCACAACAATATCTGGTAAATAATAAGTATAATAATAAATGCCTTTTTGAATTTCCTCACCCTGCTGACTTTTTTGATTGGACAAACTCAGCCTAACAATGGCTACAATGAGACAAGTCCCCCAAATCAGGACATTTGCATGGAATCAGGTGGAAAGGGAATTAAAGCTGCTGTTGAGATAAAATCATAACAATCTGTCATCCAGCTCAGCAAGCTAGGATTCCACAGGATGCTCACAGCCCATTCTGAGTTATCTCTACACCCTCATGACAGTGGGTGGATCATGTTTCCACTGTATACAGCAGGGAGCTGGGACTCCAAGAAGCAAGCTGGCCTGTCCTGAGATCCTGGAGCTGAGGTGGCCACCAGAGGTGAGGACATGGTTGCCTGGGTCCCACCAGGTGCTTTTTGTCTGCTGCCTGGAGGGCAAATGCACATCGCCTAAATTCGCCAGAGATCTTGTTCATGCCCAGGGCCATCAGTAAGCCCACAGGTTTGCTCCCCTGGGGTTGTCCTTTCGTTTTCACTGAGCACAGTCCTGGTTTGAGGCTGGCATGGAAGGGCCAGGACCAGAAGTGAGAGGCCTTAGATACAGCACTGTTGTGGGGAGCCCAAACCTCCCTCATCTGGAGTGGGTGGGCACAGGCCACAGAGAGGCTGTAGGGGAGTGGTCACAGGGACCCAAGAACAGATGAGAGCTCCAGCTACCCAGCTCCAATGAGGCTGGATTAAATATAAATGAGGCTTTCCCACAGCTGCGCTTCCTGCTGTCTGCTGAGAATGAGTCCAAGAGGGCTCCTTCCTGGAATCCAGAAAGGGGCATCACCTTGACTTAGTTGTCTGGGCCTAAGGATCTAAAGTGGATGGGACTGGTTCTCCCTATTGGCCAGTGAGTCTCCATTCACTCACCTGACTCAATCATTAATCTGACCACCACTGTTCCACTTATAGGAGAGATAAGGATTAGGCCCATCCTTCCGTAGAAATGACAAGAACTAAGCTTAAGAACAAACTCCTTTGAGCCCGGAACTTAGCTCAGTGGTTCTGGCACCTGCCTTGCAAGCTCAAGGTCCCAAGTTCATTCCCTGGTACCAAAAGAACAAACTGCTTCTAAAAGTAGTTCATAGATGAGTAACAACGATGCTGTATAGACTACAGCTATGAATGTTTTGAGAAAGTAAAGAAAGTAGGAAAAAGGGAAGAACAGAGAGCCCAGAGAAGAGAAAGAAGATGAGGAGAAAATGGGGTATTATGGTTTATATTTTGATGTCCCCCTAGAGCCTCATGGACTCACAGGCAGGGCTTTTGAGAGCTGACTGGATTATGGGGGCTATGGCTGACTTGCTGTTAGCAAGCAGGGCCTGATAAGAGGCTGGTTTCTGAGGCTGTGACCTGGAAGTGTATTTCCCTCTCCAGCCCCGCTTCCTGGCTGCCATGACCTGAGCAGCTTTCCTCTGCCCAGGCCGTTCTGCCATGCTATTTTCATGTTTGTGCCTGCTGAACATGGACCGAAACTTCTCAAACAGTGAGCCAAAAGAAACCTCTTCTCCTTCAAGTTGTAGGTGTCAGGTATTTGGTCCCAGTGACAGGAAAGTGACTGAGACAGAGAGAAGGGGAGGGAACAGGGGAAGGGAAGGTGAGGGAGAAAGAGACAGACAGAATGACTGACAAACTCTTGCCCTTCTTTATGACTCTCCTGACCCACAGAGTCATTCCTTCCTGGCCAATTTTTGTTCTGTTTTTGGCTTATGAGAAGTTATTTTTGAAGACAGTTTCTAATCACAAAATTAAATGTTAAATTCATGTTCTCATGAAGCCAAATCATCAACCTCAGGCTTCTCAGGATCCCAGAGCAGCAAAGGAGAAAGTGCGTGGGCTGGTGTGGTTGGAGGCCAGGTCTTGCTGTTCCCTGGCTGGCTACTATGGGCAGCTGTTCTTAGCTCTTGGACACTAGTTTTCTTCATCTGGAGTGTTAATTCCAAAGTATGCAGTGGAACTGATATGATAATTAAATAAAACAAGACCACTAGACTTTTTCTATCAAAACAATGTTCCTTCTTAAAAATACTAATTGGTAGTGATTTTACTTCAAAAACAAAGGCAATATGACATTTTGGAAAACTCTTAGAGAATGAGTTTAATGTTCATATAATGAGAGCAATTTGTTGCCTTTTGCACTAATTCTAATCCAACAGCCTGGGTAACCTGTTCCGAAAAGTTGGGAGTCACTCACTCCTCTCAGACTGGACATGGGGCCTTCTATAGGCTTTGTCCTGGTGGCCTCAGTGTCACCCTGTACACAACATGAATGCTCCTTGTTCTTCCCTTCATCTCCCTTCCTTTTCTTTCTGAGAGACTAGCATGAAAAGCAACTCAATTCTGAATTTCTCCTTAAAAGCAATTTTTCCCTACTGGTCAACTTTTGTGGGTCCACCAGCCATTTTCTGAGGCCCCATATTTATGGAACCAAATTTGCACTTATTGCACGTTTGCCTTTTTTTCTTGGATCTACTGAGTCTTTTTAGGCTTTAAAAATGAGCTATTTTTCTGAGTTATTACAATGCAAAATCCTGTTCCAACAGTAAATCTGAATCACTCCAAGCCCTGTTATTCTATGGAAATTCAGTAAGTCACCAACTGAGGGGGTGTTCTGGAAGTCAACCCTCCCTTCTTCCTTTATTTGGTCCTCAAAATCCAGCATGGCCCAGAGATCACAGACCAGCCTCCTCCTTTCCCTAAAAACCAGGATTAGTGCTAGGGGACTAATTAAAGGAGGGATTCTTCTGCTTAGCCAAAGGGCAGCCTGGCCCCCGCCCATTTCCAGGACAACTTGGCAAGCTGTAAATCCCCAGGGTGGTGTGTGGACTCCCCTTCAATGAAAGTCTGTCTTCAAACCAAACAGAACCTGCTTGCAAAGTCAGCAAAAGGGGTGCTTTTATGGCATTAGAAAAAATTCTTCCTCCAGTGCCCCTGCTTTCTTGTGGGCTTCCTTCCTCCCACCAACTTCTCTAGAACCTAAGAAGCAAATGGGAAGAGAAGCATGCAAGAAGAATGAAAGGAACATGATGTATGACATTTCTGCCAAAGACCTCTAACCAGTAATGATAGGGTGGCTAGAAGGGAGACAGGGATTGCTGTAACCACAGCTTTCTTACTGGCTTAGAAGGCATAACCCCACCAAGAAGATAGTATAACATCCAAACCACCCAACATCCCTGCCAGTAGGGCCTAGAAAAGCAATCCCTGTCCCAGTGTCACAACCTGGGCCTTGTTTCGCTACTGGGAGAACAATGCTTTGATTTGGGATTGAATCCTTCACATCTCCAAGCAAGGAAATGGTAGATATGACCTGCTATGGGCTGCAGAAGTAGATAGAAGCCTCTATAATTGTCTGCTAATACAATGAGCTTCCAGATCTATGATACATGCACAAATATACACATCCACACTCATATATCTCTCTGTGACATGAAGGACCCATCTGCTACTCAAATCCTATTCTGAACTCAACCTATACAAAACTAAAATACTGTTTCTAAGGGCCAAGGATTTAACTCAGTGGTTCTGTTGCCTGCCTTACAAGCACAAGGTCCTGAGTTCAATGCCTGGTACCAAAAAAACAAAAACCAAATGAAATACTGTTTCTACATTGACTTAACATTTTATTAATTGCTTATCTTCTTAAGAGTTTAAAAGGCTTAAGAACAGATGTTTTGGAGGTTGACTAAATTTCTTAATGTATTTTTTAAAGACAAGTTAAAAATCAATGTTTACCCTTCCTCAGTACATTTCTCTCTCTCTCTCTTTTTTTGTTTGTTTGTTTTTGGTACCGGGGATTGAACTTGGGACCTTGTGCTTGCGCAGCAGGCACCGGAACCACTGAGCTAAATCCCTGGCCCAGTACATTTCTCTTTAAACAACATAAGCATGTAACAAGTTGTCTGTGTCCCAAAGCTCACAGAGGGGAGAGGCCAGGCACCTGGACAGACTGTGCAGTATCCACAGGACCTGCACACAGCACGGGGAGCACTGAGGGGGCTCAGAGTGTCTGGTGCTGCTCTGAAAAGAAACTGTCTCTGACATTTTCAGTGGGGAGCACATAGCTGCCTCCCCCGGGGCCTTTGTCTTCCTTAGGGCTCCTCATCCAAATAAATGCCCTGATAAATATGTCTGTTGATTTTTATTTTTTATTCGCGAGATTAGCTTTTTCTTTTCTTTTTAACTTAGCCATGTCATCTGTCCTTAGGTGCCTCTAATAGGCCCCGACAAGCCTCCAGTTAAATAAACAAACCATTAGGCTTAGGAACTATGGCAAAATGAACACAATTAGCAGATTATTAATAAATCTAGTCACTTAAGAATTCTAACCCTGACAAAGTCACCCCAGGGGAAAATAGATTTAAAGTATTCTAGCCCAAGGAAGCCCCCTCCCAGTGACTCAGTCCAAATACAGTGAATTATTTAAGATGGCTCAGATCTTCCTGGGCTCTGCAGGAATTTGGAGTCATCATCTGAGAGGCTCTGTCCCCCAGGAGGGAACACTCATTGTTTCCTTAGTTCTGGGGATCTTTTCTTCCCTGGCTTGAGGTAGGACAGAATGTGTATTTGTTGAGAGACTCTTTAAGAGCTAGTTGGCAGGGCAGGAAGTTGAGGGACCAGCTGCCTGCCTACAGGGGACACTCGGCCAAGTTCAGCCATCCTCTCAGTCAGTCCTGAACACACAGTCACAGCAGGTCCCGCTCCACATACAGTAGCAAGGAAGACATGGACCTTCCTGCAGTTAGATTACAGCAATGAAGCAATCAATTAGAATCAAATTCCTAAATAAAATGCCCTTTTCTGATCCCTAGAGCCCTGCATGATCACCCTTCCCTGCCACACTGGCCATCTTGCTGTTCCTGGAATCAGCCAGCCTTGTTCCTGCCTCAGGGCCTTTGCACTTGCTGTACCTCTTACCTAGAACACTTTCTCCCAGCTCTTCAGTCTCTGTGGCTTCCTTCATCAAACAACTAAGACTATGTCCCTTATGCCCCTCTCTGTTCTCATGTCATGTTCATCTTCTCAGTAGCACTTTCAGCATCTGCAGCTAAAGCAGGTACCAGCTGCTGCCTGGTCTAGGAGCTCTAATGCCTGTGTACTGCGGTTTCCCCAGAACAATGCCTGGTACAAATAAATACAGGTGCTCAACAAATATCTATTGGTAGTAAATGCAATAAGGGAAGTCCAGGGTGTTAGCAGAACTCATTCTGAGGTGATGAAGGAAGGTGTCCCAGAGAAAGGAACATTGTGAGAGTCAGCTGGACAGAGAAACAGATAGAGGAGACAGGGCTGGTATTCTGGATAACTGCAAAAGCTTGAGAAAAGGCTAAAGGGGTGAGGAGTCCCCGTGTCTGCTGAACAGTTGGATTCAGTCTCCAGCAGAACTGTCGCTAGAGACAGATCTTCGGTAGGACAGACCACAGTGCAATGCATTGCTGAATGTCGCCATCTTGTGGTCAGAGCCTTGAACTTCAGCACAGGAGTCTGACTAGGTCAATGACCGATCTTCCTTCCTGGATTTGCTCTTCTTGCTGAATAAACAGACAGTGCTATAGCAAGTTGATCCTTGGGTAAGAGCACGCCCCAGTATATTTTATCCTGTGTAAAAGTTGGGCAGTCATCATTGTAACAGCACATACCAGCTGAGCGCTTCCTCATTTTGGGAACACTGCATTTTCATTCATTCATTTAATCCTCACATTACTGTGAGGGCTCTCCACATCCTCCCCTCACAGAAAAGGAGGTGAGGCCTGGGAGTCACTTCTGGTGGCCAGGCTCATAAGTGGTCGGCAGGACTCACACTAAGCAGTGCCTCCACCTTCAGGTTCCCTGCCAGGGCAGGTGCCATGCTAAGCAGCAGCTGGAGGGCAGTAGGGGACAATATCCCCATCAGCCCCCAGGACCTGGAGCAAGAAAAACAGCCAAGACAGCAAGAAAAACTCCACAGCTGAGGATAGTGTGGGACAGACACAAGCCTGCCAAGGGCCTGGGCACAGTGCCAGGGGTGTTCCTGTGCCAGGCTCCCCTGCCAACCCCAGGCACAAGCAGCCCACATGCCGCTGGGCCTGAGTGCAGCTGTGTCTCCCAGCCCTGTTCACCATTTATGGTATCTGAGCCTGTCTGGCCTTGGCAGGCCATAAATCCCTCACACAAAGAGGGTGCTCATGCACGCACGCAGCCTGCTAAGAGCAAACCCCGAGTCTGGCAGGGTTCTTGTCAGGGCCTCTCTCCTGCTGCTTTCCGACACACCTGCATGGGCGATCAGTCACCCCAGGACTCAGGAGAACAGCCCCAAAGAAGTCTCAATCACTCATTCAGGTACCTCAGCAGCAGCATGATTGGCTCAGCTGGGTCTGTCTAATCCAATCTAAGCAAAGACAACTCAGGGCAGGTGCTGCATTAGCTGCAGTCCGGCCAGGTGGAAGTTGGCAAGGAAGCATCAGAAAGAAGGCAGAGCTGCACAGCCTGGCCGGCCATGTGCCATTTGGATCCTGACTTGGGAGTGGAAGGGGTACTTCAGAGAAGAGCCCCCTGCTGGGAAAGGGAGGGGAGAGTTGCTCCCTTGGCCCAAGGAGACTAGGCTCTGAGCTATTCTTGCTTCCTCAGAAGTCCTGCAGCACAGTCTCCCGAGGCCTCCAAGTCATGGAATTAGAACTGAGGATAAATGGGATAAGTGTGCACACAAGAACCCTGGCCAAGGAACTCCCAGGGGCCAGTGTGGCTCTGGCTGGAGCATGGGGGGCTTCCTGGAAGGAAAGGGCAGCCTGGTTCACTGAGGACTCCTTGCCAGCACCTCTTCAGAGAAATGTGGGTCTACTCCCACCAGGGAGCCTCAGGGAACCAGTGTGGGACACGTTCTCCATTGGTGCCAGTTCCTCTGTCTCTAAGGGATGGACGGGGCCCAGCCCACAGTGGTCAGCTCTCACTGTGGGCCAAGGGAGATGCACTCTGAAAAGGGGCAGCCACGGTATGAGCCTGGGTGTCACCATCCCAGGCCTGGGCTCAAAAGGCCCACTTTGCCGTCAGTGTGGTATGCGTGGCTGGCTGACACTGGCTTCATGATATCTTTAGATCTTTCTGTGTAAAATGAGGACAGCACTCCCATACTGAACTGTGGAGGGCCCTGGAAGGTGACTCAGGAGAGGCCAAACAGTGGGCTGTGCCCCTTCTCCTTTCTGGGAAGCCATCTCCTGCAGCTCCTGGAAGCTGGCTGGTCCTACTGTAGGGCCTCTCTCCCAAGGCCTGAAGTTGGGGGGGCAAAGTCAGAGAAGGTGTGGTCTCCTGCTAGCCCAATGGGAAAGCAGACACACTGCACCCAGACATACTCAGGCACTGGGGGCCCAGACCCAAGGAGAAGGTGAGAATCAGGTTTACCTGAAGGCCCAGACCCAAGAAGCACCTCCCCGGGTACTACTGCGGTGCCTGCCAATCCCACAGCCCAGGTGGATCAGCCTAGAGTCTGTGGCTCCTGTGACTCCTAGGGACTAAGTGCTTGGCTGATCAATGGGTGCCTGTGATAATCAGATTACTGGGCACCAGGCTGGTGATGGAGAAAAGTGAGAGGGGCATGGTGGGAGGAGCACAGGTAGAAGAAGGGGATAACCTGCTCACCCTACAGAAGCCTCAGCACCCACACTCTGTTCCCAGTGCAGAGCTGGTCATTTGTGGGACCCCCTCCTAAGTCTTCTTGCAGAGTGGGTGGTTCTCTTCCAAACAGGCCAGGAGCTTGGGGGCCAGGGTCCCTCGCCTTTTTCCCCTGCATTTCCCATGGCCCTGGCAGGGTAAAGGGTGGGGGATTGGCTCCTTCTGTGGCAGGCTCTTGTCAGTGTGAACTCCTGTCAGGCACAGGCTTTCCAAGGCACCTCTCCTCTGCCCTCAGGAGGTTCCTACAGCCTCTCCTCTGAGGTAGCAGTGCCTATCAGCAATGGCCTGGAGCAGTGCCATATGTACCTCTGCTCCCTGGATTTCAGCTAGTCGCACTCTTTTCTACAAGTGTCCTTTCTCCAGAGCAGCTGACCCTGTTTGCAGAGAAGGTGCTTTTAGTAAGGTGCCTGGAGGCTCTTACCATGGACGGTGACCCTGGCGCTGCAGGACACTTGCCCCAAGGCGTTCTCAGCCAGACAGGTATAGACACCATCATCCTCTGGCAGGGTGTCCTGGATGCGGAGCTCAGCCACGCCAGCCTGGCAGGTGGAGTGCGCATACTGGATGGGCTGCCCTGGGAGGGAAGCACAGGGAGGCTGAGATGGGGAGCATGTGGGATGGGACAGGAGCCCTGTTCTCAGCAGGGCTGATGCTGGCATGATGCTAGAGCTGGCCCATGTCCACAGGGGCAAGACTGGGCCTGGAAACACAGAGGGAAAAGATTCTGGAGGATTCTGGAAGGCAGGCGGGAAAGAGACACAGATCTGGGCAATTTGTGTTAAGTAAATAGTCTCCAGTCCGTGTCCTCAATTTCACAGAATTCAGTGCCTGGAAAGAATCTTACAGGGTCATTTGGCCCATGGCCCAGGCTCCAGCGGAGCAGACTTTGCCCAGACTGAACATGTGGCTCCCAGCTCCTTTTAGATGTCTCCAGAAACAAAGATTCCCTTTCCCATTGTAGATATTTATCAGAAAGCAATTGTGCATGCCCACCCTAGTGTTGCAATTAGGTTTATTTCCCCTGTGCAGTTAGGTGCATCTTAGCATTCATGGAAAAACTAACTATGGGGAACTAAAAATGACCAGTCTTCTATGAGAAGTCCTTGATTTTTAATTAAAGTCCTGCGTAGAGACAGAAATGCTTACAGGGTACTTTAGTAGTTTCCTTAATGTTATATGTTCCTGAGATTTTATCACTCCAGGATATGACCTCTTATTTCTAGAAGAAAAAAATGATCTCATTCCTGAAGACTCTGGCGTTAGAGCAGGAATGTGTCCATTTGCCATATAGGAAGCAACTGTCAGTCCCTTCCCTTGCCAGGCCCTGTGATCCTGGTTTGCACTTCTTAAAAGCAGGGGTGGGTGGTGGGGAGGGAGACAGTACTGAAAGAAATGCTCTCCCTGCAATGCAGTGTTTTCTTCTGCACATAGCAACACTTCTCGTCTCCGCAACAGTTTGGCAAGGAGGCAGCCAGGCATGCCCCAGGGATGGAGGGAAGATGGACTTCCCAACCTGCCACACTCCATAAAATGAAACTGGGTGGGAAAAGGCAGGGGCCGGGATCCTGTCACTGAAGGGCCTGAATACTGCTCTGTGCTTTTATTCTTTGTGACAGTGACACCCCCAAAACCTCTTCCTTGAAATCACCAGCACATTCCCTGACTGTCAGCAATGAGCCTCTGCTGTCCAGACAGGCACCAGCAAGCTCTGTGAGAGCTCTCCACTTATTGGAGTGCAACTCATTTCAGCCCCACAAACAGGGATGGAATGGAGGCCCCCAAGAAGGAGCTGTGGGCTCAGGGCACGTCAGAGTTGGGAGTTTTGAAACACCTTCTGCATGGAGACTGGGTTGGGCCAGAGTTGAAGCCAAGAAAATCCAATTTGAGCATGATTGCCCTCTAGAGGGAAGGGTGCAGAAATACCAAGCTCTACCAAGAATTCAGCCCTGAGGGGTGTAAAACTAAACCACAGCCCTTGAGCTGAATCTGACCTGTGGCCTGTTTCTGCAGAGCCTACCAGCTAAGAATAATTTTTATACGTTTTAAACAGCTGAAAAAAGTGAAAGGAAGAAAATTTCATGAATTCACATTACAGAATTCACATTTCAGTGATCATAAATAAAGCTTTATTACCACACAGCCACACTCATTCAAATACTGTCTATGCTGTTTTTAGGCTGACAGTAGAGTTGAGGAGTAATCACAGAGATTTAGGGACCAGAGAAGCTGAAGAGATTTACTATCTGGCCCTTCAGAGGAATGGATATTAACCCTTGCTCTAGCCCAGTGATGCTGAACCTTTCAGAGCTTTCAGGGATAACAAACAGCCCACTGCAGCATATGTGCCATAGATTCACCACCACTGCTCTAGACTCTGAGCCAGGCAGGGAAGCCCTGAGTCAGAAGGGAAACTCTTCTTCAGGTCCACAATTAGTCCTGGTGTCCATATCCTGCTCTTGCTGCAAGGAGGAGGAGGCGGCGGCTGCATCTTTCAGTAATCCCAGGCCCCACAGGAGTTCGGTCCTTATGTGAGGTATGGAGGGAAGACAGACCTCACTTATCTACCCAAGATGGCTACACAGTAAGAGTACGCAGCATCTCCTCCCATTCAAAGCCTGAGCAGACTATATCAACACGGAGGGTTCATGGGCAACATGTCATGATGCAGAGGCACCTGGGGAGCTGTGGCACACAAGTTATTCCTGCTCTGCCTGAGGAGCCTATTTTATCAACCGGAGAGCTGACTGAGATTCTGAACCTTCTCTTTCCCATTCCCCACCATAAAGAAGCAAGTACCAAAGAGACAAAGGGGGTGCCCTAGGCCCCATGTCTACAGCTCAGTGGTGGAGAAGGACCATCATCTAGGCCTCCTGACTCCAAGTGGATGCTTTTCCATCCTCCCCGTGGTCCCGCAATACAGGCCCTGCCCAGTCTTGTCCATTGAATGGACTGTTCTGTTATCAAATCAGAACTGTCCTACACTTTTGAAATTGAAAGGCTTTTTTAAAAAGAGAAGGGTGATAATATTTGGTAATTAATTTTTTTCAAAGGACCTTACTTGGCTAAAAACCAAAGAAGTGTTGCCATGTCTTTATAGGGTTATAATTAACATAAAAAAGAATTACTAGTCTGTGAACCCCAGAATCACCTGCCATTAAATAAAAGGCAAGATTCCTTGAACAACTCCTGGTATGGCTCATTAGTTTGTTCAACAAATATTTATTGAGGGCCTGTGATGAGTCTGACCAGAGGAACAGACATTAAATTGTTCATGTATCTATACCTCAGGCATCTTGTTGACCACTTTATATCATTTGATCTCACAGCCACCACCCTGCAAGGTCAGTGGCAGTACTGCCACCATGCAGATGAAGAATACAAGGCTCTGGCAGGTTGCAAACATGCTTAGCCAGTTGGCAGCAGATTTGATTCCTGTGTTTTCTCCTAACTCCTAACACAGCTTTCTCCAGCTCCTAACAGTATACCCTGGATTTCTGAGGTATACATGGTTGGGAGTGAGATGTGAGAATCAAAGGCTTTAGGGGCTGGGGTGAGGTGGGGGACTCACCATTGAGTAGCCAAATGATTTGGGGCACTGGGGTCCCCTGCACAGAGCACTGCAGCACAAAATCCTGGCCCTCGATGACGGTGCAGTCCTTCAGGACACTGGAGAAGGAGGGAACCACCTCCATCTCGACTGGCTCTGTGTGGATGAAAGAACAGACAACCATGTCAGATCACAGCCTGCCCAATCTGGATACAGACCAGAATCACCTCAGGCCTCACAGGCTGACACCATGCTGCTCTGAGCACCAGGGTTCCTCCACAGCCTGGCTATGCCTTTCCTACCTTCATGCTTAGGAAGTACCAGTCTCAGGCACCTGGATCCCAGGGCAGAGGGCCTGGCAAGGGCCTCTCACAGCCACAAGCCACCCTAGCTCTGGAGCAGCCTTTTCTCCACTGTGGCTGGGGCACCTCCTGTCTGCTCGTGGCATTTGCTATCCTGAGGCATCCTGAGTCTTCCCCCTTCCCTCCTGCTTGGTCTGACTCTACTTTCTAGTATTTCTTCTCTTCTTCTGCATGTACTACCAGTGATCACACAGTCTTATTAATACATTTTTACTTGTAAACACCACAGAACCATAGTGAGGATATTTCAATTTTAAATTATTTTGATTATTTTTTTCCAGTTGCAGTGCTGAATGAAATGACAAAGATTCACATGTGTTTGCTTTTCCAAGTGTAATTTGTGCCCCAACCCAGGTCAAGGGTGCAGAATGGCTGGGGCCTGGGAACATACATGGATATCCACGCACATCAGAGATCTGCCAAGCTTACTTTCCAAAAGCCTTCTACACTTTTGGGGGATTTTAATATAAACCATAGGTACTTTGCAAGAAAGACTACTCAGTACAGAGATGAGAGAAAAGCATACTGATCCTTCTAAACCTCTGAGTCAAAATAGATCTTTCCTCCTTTTAAGTTGATGTTCGCAGGTATTTTTTTTTTTAACAATGATGGAAGGCTAGCTAACACATTTAGACTTTATAGAAAGGAAGAAAACAATTGCAAGTCACATGTCTGCTAAAGGACTTGTATTCACAACATATTCTGAACTCTTAAAACTCAACAATTAAAAACAATGACTCAATTTTTAAAATGGGTAAAGTATTTGAATAGGTTTTTTTCCCAAAGAAAAACCACAAATCACCAATAAGTACATGAAATAATACTCAACATAGCTGCATAGAAATGCAAATTCAAAATTGCAAAGAGATGATTTAAAAAACAGAAAATAATAAATGTTGATGAGGATGTGGAGATACTGGAACACTTGTACATTACCAGGAGAATATAAAATGGTGCAGCCCTTATGGAAAACAGTTGGCCAGTTCCTCAAAAGGTTAAATGTAGTATTGTCACATGACCCAACAATTCATAGTATATGCCCTCAAAACTGACAATAGTGCATTAGCTGCTTTCCTTGTCAGGGGACACAATACGACACCCACAATTTAAAAGAGGAGAGGTTTAGTTTGGCTCACGTTTCAGAAGTTTCAGTCGATGTTTAGCAGGCTCAAACACAGAAACTGGAAAACAGAAGGGCCTATGTGGAGGAAAGCTGCTCACATCATGGTGGCCGGGAAGCAGGGAGAGAAGGGAGGAGCCTGGGAGCACATACATCCTTCTGGGTCAAGCTCCAGTGACCTGGTTCCCCCGACCAGGCCCTAGCTCCTAACAGCAAGTCAGCTATTGTGCTCCCATGATTAAAAGAATCATACCACAGTGATATATGTGTGCCCATGTTCAAAGAGGCACAGTTTGCTATAGCTAAAACTTGGAAACAGCCCAGTTGCCCATCAACTGGAGACTGGATAAAGAAAATGTGGGTTTTTTATAAAATGGAGTACTACTCAGCCATAAAGAATGAGAAATTAGAGACATTTATAGCTAAATGGATGCACATTGAGGCCATACTCTTAAGTGAAATAAATAGGATACACATGTGTAAATACTGAATAGTTTCTCTAGTGTGAGAAAGTGAAGGTGTAAATAAGTATCAATAAAGTAAGTATCAATGAAATAAGATAAATGTAAATAAGATCCAAATGTATAATGAATAATGTGAAATAGGAAGAAAAGTGGCAAAGGGGAAGGGGAAGTGGGAGGGGTAGGGGAAAGGAAAGAAGGGAATGGAATTAATACGACAAAATGAAAAAATAGAAACAAGCTCTTTGTACATATAGAGGGGTGGAGGGGTTGAAGGGAGGGCAGGGGAATGGGAAAAAAATAAGAATCAAGATATTTTATGTAAAAAAAAAGATATTTTATATAAAGGTACAACTCTCCAATGATGAATGTCATTATATTGTATACCTAAAATGTATCAATAAAATTAATTAAAAAAAAAAAAGAATCACTGCCAGATCTGGGCATGGTGGTGCATGCCTGTCATTCTAGTACTCTGGTAGGCTGAGGCAGGAGGCTCACAAAGTCAAGCCCTGCTGGGGCAACTTTGTGATTTAGGGAGATCTTGCTTCAAAATTAAAAAATAAAAAACATGCTAGGGATGTAGCTCAGTACAAAGACCCTGGGTTCAATGCCCAGTATTAAAAAAACAAACAATAAACAACAACAACAACAAAAACAACAAACTTCTAGGAGCAATGTATTAGGTAATGGCAGGTGGGTGGGAGTGATGTCCTGCTGGAGCTTTGGGGTGTAGAGCTGAGGGGTTGAAGCATCTGCAACATGCGAAGCACCCCTGAGAAGCTGGGGTCACAGGAGGGATATACTCACTTTCCACTAGGAGGGTCCAGGTGCAGGACACCTGGCCTTGGCTATTGGAAGCTGTGCAGCTGTACTGGCCACTGTCCCTGGCCCGGGCTCTCAGCAGGCAGAGGTAATGGGATCCCCTGTGCTCATAAACCTCAGTGGTGCCTTCTCTTGTCTGCACAGGGATACCTTCCAGGAACCAGGCCACGTCAGGCTTCGGGATCCCTGAAACTACAGGCAGGTGAAGAACATGAGGTCCCCTCACCCAAGGGAGGCACACTGTGCTCGCAGAGTGGAAGGAAGTGCTCAGGCGGGGTGGGGCTCCTTCCCACTCTCTAGCCTGCTTGCTTACCCGAAGCTTGCACTCGATGGGAATAAAGATAAGCCTAGGTCCTCAGGGAAGAGGAATGCTAGGGTGGTGGTACGCAAGGCCAGGAAGAGGAATAAAGAGGAGAGAAGATGGCTGCTGGTGTTCTCATGATGGCAATGGTGAGAGTTGTGTTCCTTCTACGGTGGTGAGAATTAGGGCACTGGCCAATGCTGTATTTTATAAGCAACAACAGACCACTGGTGGGTGTCTCTCCAGAATGAAGGACTTTTCTAGACTGAATCTTCCTGAAGGGAAGACCCCTGGAAGGTGGCATCCTGTGGACCCAGTGAAGGGGGTTTGGTGCGGAAGCAATGGAGTGGCCAGTAGGAGGCTGGCTTTTGGGAACTGGGAACCTTACCAGATCTACTCACCTTCGCACCTGAACTTGACTGTTTCATGTTCGCTGACTTCTAGGCTTTGGGGCTTGTTCTCAAACTTGGGCAATGTTGACTCTCTCTGGCTTTCCATGGGGGTTTTCCTGGTGGCAACTGTACTCACAACTTCTGGGCTTTCCAGGCCAGACCAACTGGTGGGGGGGGTGGCTGGCTGGGAAGCAGCTGGTCTCTTCTGCTCTTCTCCAGAAGGAGACAGAGCCCCCAAGGTTGGTGCTCTGGGTTCTGGCTGGACTTTTGTGGCCTGCAGGGTGATGGTGCTGGAAGTCTTCTGGACCTTTCTTGGGGAGTCCCTGCACGGCTCTGGTTCAGTCTCCCACAGGGAATGTGAAGGGCTGTTTGTGACCCAGGCCAGAGAGCCACCTTTCTGCAGGCTGGAGCTATTCTTACTTCCGGCCATTGTCTCCAGGCTGTCCAGTTTCAGCCCCTTTTTGATTCCATTGGTCACCTCCCTCCTCATGTCAGCATCAGGGGCCTTTGTTTCTCTCACAAATGACCTGTGGTATGGTGGTGGGTTGAGAGGGAGGAGGAGGAGCAGAGTAATCATCTGGTTATTCACAAACATTCTCCTTGTAAGCACAGATTCCAGGAATCACAAAAACCCACAGATTAGGGGAGAGGAAGAGCAGTATTTCTCTGCACTTTGTTCAGTGTCCCAAGCCAGAGCACCAGAGCTGTTTTTGTTTTTTGGTACTGGGGATCAAACTCGGGTCCTTTTGCTTTCGAGGCAGGTGGCGGCACCACTGAGCTAAATCCCCAGCCCCCAGGGCTGTTTTTGACCCTTCCTGTCCTTACCTTCATCCAGAGCTCTGTTTATCTATACTTCTGTTCTCCTTGGGGGCCCCAAGTCCAAACCACCCAGCTGGCGTGCCTGCTCTCATAGGCCCTCTCTAATCCAATTCTACTCAGCAAGTGTAGTTAATCTTTCAAGGACATAAATTATAACACCTGAAGCTGTAGGACTTTCCACAAGCTTTCTAATCTCTTCAGAATAAAACTGAGCATCATAAGGTGCTTTTAAGTGAGCTTGCTCCAGCTCCCTGTGGACCCTCAGAAGACACTGTCACACTGCCAGCCACACTGTAGCCATACCAGTGTTCTTCTGGGACCCCCACAGGCCCCCTCTCCTCTCAGAGCTCACACACACTGTTCCCTCTGTTTGGAACACATTCTCTTGGGATTTTCTTTGCCTGCTAAAATTACAATTCACAGGTCTGAGCTCAAATATGTAGTTTGCAGAAAGGGTTCTCCTAGCCTTGAAGTCTGAATTAACATCTCTGTCATTCTTCATCACAAATAGGTCACAGTAGTAAGTACAAGTTTGAGTGACTGTTTAAGCTCTGCTCACAGTAGGCAGCTGACTCACCCTATGTACCAAGGCCTAGTTCTGGGCCTCACACATAGGAGAGAAAGCTTCTTGTGACTGTGGGCTGAGTGAGCATGTGGATTCTGGCCTGGTGTCTATAAAGTCTTCCCAAGCATGGCTAAGTTGGGGATATAGAGGAAGATGGCAGCATGGAGTTTTTATGAGTCTTGATACTGCTAGCAACCTTCATTCACAACTGGAGGGCATACTAGGAAAGGAGAACAAAGCAGAACATCCCAAATAAAAGTACCCTAAATAAAAACACTCTTAAACCCAGGTGAATCTTCCTTGCTACAAGATGACTAGGAAAATTCAGGGCATTTTCCCATGACTCCCTCCTTTCCTTGCAAGATATCCCAAGGTGGAAAACAAGAATCACAAAGCCTAGCCATACCTGTTGACCTTGTCCAAACCTGGAAGAGGAGGGAAGAACAAAAAGACAGTTACTGGAATATTTCATATGCCTAGAGGAGAAAATGATAAGACAATATCCCTTCCTTATATTACAGTTTTCATGCCCCAAATGTCCCTGCCACGATGGTCCCACCCCATCTCACTGCTTCCAGCCTCGCTGGTGCCGAACCTCTTTGGTTGGTCTGAGAAATTCCTCTCATCCCTGGAGAGACTGTTCAAGTTTCCAGTGTGTGTTTTTGAGTACAGTAAGTCCCCAAGTTATGAACATTCTAGTTATGAGCTTTCACGGATATGACAGGACCTTGCATTGTGAACATTCGAAGAGGCAAACAAATCACAGAAGTAGCTCATGTGTCTGCAGGACATTGTCACAGGTTTGTATGTTGTGTGCTTACTGTATAGTGTGATAGTGTACAGTATTTTTTTGTGTGTATTTGGTATTTTAATGCTTTACATTGTATATCTGTGTCAAAGGTGTATAAGACTCACTTTGTTGGACTTACGAATGAATCTGACTTTGAATGTTCTCCCAGAACAGAACTTGTTCATAAGTTGGGGACGTGCTGTACTTTAAAACAAATCCCAGGCAACATATCATTTTGTCATTAAGTACATTTTAAAATTCAAGGCTAGGGTAAGTGAAGGGACAGTGGCTGAAAATTCTACTCCAGATGCTTGATAGCAAGTCCTGACATGCAGGGAGATGTGAATCACATTCTTTGATCAGAACCAGGATTTCTTGTTTTAGCGGTTCCACTGGAATAGAAAATATACCAGCATGTACTGAACACAGAATGAGTCAGGACTGTTTCATGAAATGTGTCTCAGTTAAATGTGTCTATATGTGCACATGTATTCTGGGTTGCAATGTAAAATAAATTTCTTTCTGTGGATTGTGAAAAATACTTGAGCCAAAAAGGTACATGCAGCAAGGTGACATAGTTTCTGAGAAAGGAAGGAGAGGCAAAAGAGAAAAGTCATAGAAGGAAAGGGAAAGGTGAAAGTCACTTCCCCTCCTGAGCCTCAAGCAAAAGCCGATTCTGTGACCAGTGAGGTCTGTGTCCACTGGAGATCAAGTCCAGTGATGTGGCATTCAGCCCCCTCCCCGTGTGCACACTGTGGCTTCCCCAGTCTGTACTGGGAGCAACTACGAGGAGTGAATGGAGGACACGTATTCAGAGAGATCCCAAAGGAAAAACTGACAGTGGATGATGACCCAAGCACGAGACAGGCAGGCTAACCAGTCTGGGGAGAAGACCATGGGGATCCTGGTGGAACGAGTTAAGTTGAGGGGACATTTGATTTGAAGGACAGAGTGGCTAACAAGCTCAATTTAGTCAGGGATGATGGCAAGACATCAGCAATGTCCACTCCTTCAATCAGTGGAAGTACAAATAAGGTGTGTGAACAAGAAGGAAGGACAGAAGAGAGAGGGCTGGGGTCAAGTGTAGGGTCAGAAGTGAAGGGATAGCCAGTTCACAGCTCTTCCTCTAGGGTCAGGTCAGTACTGCTTTCTTCTTGTCCAAAACCCTGCCCCAGGGAACGTACAGGTACGTAAGGAACAAGTGTCCAGCACCAGGAAGGGGTCCCTGTGCGCCACACCCCTTACCTGGCGTAAGGGATGGAGAGCTTACCTGGGATGGAGAGCTCTGCCGACATGGAGGCCTTTCCTGACCCGTTTACCACCAGGCATGTGTACATGCCCACATCCTCCTGGGTGACCGCACGAATTTCCAGGACCTGCATCCCATTCTTCTCAGACATAGACACACGGGCACTCGGCTGCAGTGCGACATTTCCCTGTGGATGGCAATAGGATAGCTGGGTCACAGAAATTTGCTCACCTTTTGGCACTATTTGACTCCTGTGGGACAGACCTCTGCTCTAAGCTGTCATGCTCAGAGGACAGTGTGGACCAGTGAGCATCCTGCATTGAGGTCTGTGTATAGGAGATGGTTTTAGGTCCAGCTTAGAGCAGATGCATGGGAAATGTTTCAAAGGAGCCTAGACTTGAGATAGGGAATCCTGTATTCCTCACTTCAGTTTGTCTTTGCCTCTCCTCTACCTGTTCCAGATGTTCCTCGCTGTCCTGCGCACCCCCACCCCATCTCATTGGCTCTTCCACCTCTATTCACTTTCCCAGCCCTGAATGATTGCTAATGTGATTCCACCTGGAGTGTCCTAACGTTCTGAGGTAGGTAGCATTCTGTACCTCACAGATAAAGAAACAAGATTCCAGAGATTGAATGACATGTTCAGTGTCTCATGCTTTCTGAACAGGGAGCTGTGGCCTTAAACCTAGTAACCTAACTTCAAATTCCACTCTCTTGAAATGTTCCAGTCTGAACTCAGAAGTTTTATGCTGTTTTCTGAGTGTGAGGATTACAGGAACACTATGGTCTGAATAACAGAGGGAGAGCATGCAAATGGGTAAACACATGCATCACTGTCAAACACAAAAGAACCCTCGAGAACTGCCTACTGCTGAAACAGAAGGAACTGATTAGAAAGACAGACTTCTACTAATCCAAGGGTCTAACCCTGAACTCCTAGACTTCACTGGCCTGGGTCAGAGCCAGGCAGACAAAACCTTACCTTGAGCCAGGTGACCTGAGGTTGGGGCCGCCCAGTGACCTTGCAGGAGAATCGTCCCATATGTCCTTCTTTGACCACTGCTCGGCCCAGCTTGGTGGCAAACTTTGGTGGGCACTCACCCCAGATGCTAGGACGTGTTTCCACTCCTAGGGCTGAAAATCTGTCCCTGGAAAAATGTCAGCAGAGAATCCAGCCCTAGACAAGTTACCTATTCAGTCTCCCTTTCTCCACCCCATCCAAGTGCCTTACCTACCCCAAAGCTACACCTGAAACACTTTCTCCTGCCTTTCTGGAAAAATGTGTATCACCAAAACCTATTTCCTACACCTCCTTGGTGTGCAACTACACTCATTTACCTGACTCCCTTGTAGCTAGGGATACCTGAATTCTGAGCTCTGCCGAATTCCTGGGTTTTGGTCATAGACCATAAATGGAAGTGTTGTATGCAACGGCTGGCTCATGGAAAACTCCTACAGGATAACCCACACTCTTTCCTGCCACCTCTAGATACAGAGGCTCTGGAGAGGGGCTTACCAAATGGAGGAAGAAGCCTTGGCTCCTGGAAGAGAATGTGGAAAGCTCTTTACCTGTTCAAAAGCATCTGGATTGAACCTTCCTTCACTGAGAAATAAACTTTCTCCACATTGAATCACGGCCATTTGGAGCTTGTCTGTGACAGCAGCTACTGATAATTGCCTAGTCAAATCCGCTCATTAAATCCTTCTGACTTGCCTGTGTTAGAGTCCCTTGAAGACTATGGTCATTCTCTACTCCCTTAGCATTTAGCAGGTGGGCCAAAGAGGCCCACCCTTTAGTTACAACCTAGGATACCCAAGAAGACTTACTCCATGGGCCTATCCTGGTCAAGTCAGCAGGAAAAGCCAAGCCAATCCTTACTCTAGCTTAGACATCCCAGAACTTACCCCAGGCTTTTGGAAGCAACAGGATGACCACGCTTCTTGGCAAAACTCTCTGCAAGTATGAAACAGAAAGATGTTGAACAGTCAGGTGTGTGCCACCAATGTAGTGCAGTGAAAGTCAGAAGATTCCACAACAGGGGAAGGTGGGCAATGGTGGTAACAGTTCACTCTGGTGAGCATGTGCTAAGTCACCAGGGGTAGGGGGCTAGGAACTCCACACACATTATCATGTGAATTTCTTGCAATAACTTAATGTGGCTGGTACTACACTATCCTATTTGTTAAATGTATGAGAAAAATAAGATTCAGAGAAGTTAAGTCACCCATGCAAAGTCAGAGAGCCTAGAACAGGAATTCACCCAGGCCTGCCAGGTTCTAGAATATTCAAGCACTCTGCTGAGTTGTAAGGTGTCACCCTGGAACATCCATTGTGGGGGTTAACCTTCCAGAACATGACACACTTCAATGGGAGGAGGGATATGCCCGCATACATCTCCTAATAGGTCTGAGGAAGGCCCAGCAAATATCAAATTGAAATGGAGCAGGGAGGATCATTCCAGATGAGCTACAATGCAGCCAGCACCTTCCGTAAAATCTACAGTGCTGCCCACTGGGCACTGCCAGGTCTGGGAGAGAAGGTGCTGATCCTGGTGAGCTGCTGAAATGCTTGTTAGGAAGCAGTTAAACAGCAAACCCAGACAGACAGCCAGGGCCAGCGCATTTTATCCAGCTGCTGCAACTAAGGAGGGACAATTCATAAGGTGACCAGGAAATAACTTGTGGGTTATTTTTCTTCTTCTTTTTTTTTTTTTTGGCATAAATGGAGAAGGAGAGGACATTTTTGAGATGGTGACTCCCCCAGAAGTTGTTCTCCTTTTGCTACAAGTAAGAAATGTTTACGTTAAATTCTTGTCATTGCATTTTCTGTTCAAGGTCAGAAGAACTTCTAAATTGATGAAAGGACAGGCTTGCGCTGGAAGGGCCCAACGGACTTGTACAGTCAAACTGCCGGGCCCCTTACTTCCAGAAAGTATTTGAAAGGTAAAAATCATAAGCTCTAAAGATGTTCTGCTCTTGGATCAGCATCTCCCTATGACTCCATTCAGAGGAGATGATGCTAAAAATAGAAAAGAAAGTTTACAGAGCCATGCACTTTGGTCTTATTTGTAATGGATAATGGCAAAAATTGGAATTAACATATATGTCATTCAGCAGAAAGAGAATGATTGGTTACATAAAATGTTTAATTATACTTTCTTCAGCCATTATATTAAGTTTAAGAACAGATAAAACAGGAGTTGGGGAATGTAGCTCAGTTAGCATAGTCCTTGCATAGCATGGACAAGGCCCAGCAATAACAAAAGAGTAGCCAATACATGCAGAAATGTGTTAAACATTATCTCATTTGCTCCCATGTGCACTCCAACCAAACTATGATCCTCACCTATCCACTGAGCTCCAAAATGACCACCATCTTGCCAAACCTCATGGTTAATTCTCTGACCTCTCCTCACTCAGATGTTCAGTAGCATTTGACATAGGGACCACTCTGCTTCAGTGCACTTTATCTTCTAGACTTTGCTTTTACCAGGTTGCTGTCCTCCTTCTACATCCTTTTCTACCCATCTGTGTATTGCAGTGTCCTCAGGGTGACTCCTGAGGCCCTCCTAGCTCTACCTAGACCCCCAGGAGGTCTTAGTCCCATACCTTTAAACATCACCTGAGTGCTGATGACCCAAGCTGTATCCCTACTGGAAGTTGTCATTCACTCATCAGAGATATCTAGCACAATCCCTGGTACATTGTAGGTATTCAAATCCTTGTTATATAAATGAATTTTATGAAATAAAAGTGCAGCACACAAAATATCTATTCATTGTGATTGTACTTGGGTGAAACTAAAATAGTTACACATAGGAAAATGATTAGAAGAAAAGATTTCAAAATGTTATTAATAGTGATTATTTTGGAGTGATAGGAGTCATAGTAATTTTTTTCACTTATTCATCTGTATTTTCTAAAACCTATGGGCTGGGGATTTAGCTCAGTGGTTACGCCACCTGCCTTGCAAGTGCAAGGACCTGAGTTCAATCCCCAGTACAAAAAACAAACAAACAAACAAACAAAAACCCCTATAAATACAATGGTAAAGAAAAAAGTACAATCTAGTTACAAAAAAAGATAAAAGGAAACACATTGGCAAGGAAAGAGAGAAAGTAAATTCTGGTATGGAAACAGGATAGATAGGGCTTCTCACACATGTTCTATACAACAGTAATATACACAAAGTCAATTACTAACACTCACCTATTGTACTATTCACTGCACTCATAAATACCAGTGTATCATTCATCTTATCTTGGTGTAAAGATTTGATAAATATTAGACTAATCAACTGATGGAAACATAAACAAAATGTGGTCTCTCCATACAAGGAACTATTGCTCAGGTATAAAAAAGAATGAAATACTGATATATTCTACAGCATGGATGAACCTTGAAAAGTATGTTAATGAAATGTAAATAGTTGCCAGGCCCTGGGAGAGGACGAGGTGGGGAGGAAAAACTCAATGGGTATGGGAGTTCCACTTGGGATAATAAAAAGTTTTAGAATTAGATAGTGGTAATAGTTGCACAACATTATACTTAACACAGAATTGTACACTTTAAAATGGTTATGAAGATAAATCTTACAACAATAAAAGCTAGAGCATTTTAAAAACTCAGGGAAAAAAAACTCTTCGGAGCGAAACATCTTGATCACTTTTTTTTCAGTACCAGGGATTGAACTCAGGACCTTGAGCTTGCAAGGCAGGCGTGGTACCACCGAGCTAAATCCCCAGCCTCAGGAGTGAAATATCTTAATCCGAATGCTAAATTTCTTTAAAAAAGCAACAATGTGGCATTTCCACATAAAGCCAGCAGAAGAATGCTATGCAGAGGTGCTTCTCTGTCAGAGTAAGAACAATTTATGGTGTAATTCAAGGCGACATATAAAGCAGCCAGCTATAAGTGAATGTGAGGAATGCTTTTTTTTTTTTTGCTTAAATTCTTTCATTGGTGCATTTTAGGTATACAATACATTGACATTTATCATTGGGTGCTTGTACCTGAACATGATGTATCTTGGTTCTTATTTTTTCCCCATTACCTGTGTGCCCCTCACCCCTCCACCCTTCCCTATTTACATATTTCCTTTTTTTTTTTCTTTTCTCATAATTTTTCCTTTCCATTCTTCCCTTTCCCCATCTCCTCCCACCACCCCTACCCCTTTGGGCCTTTTCCTATTTCACAGTATCAATTATTAGTTATTAATCCTTTTAGTCCTTATTTACACTCTCAGTTTCTCACACTAGAGAAACTATTCTGTATTTACACGTGTGTCTTATTTATTTTACTTAAGAGTATGGCCTCAATATGCATCCATTTAGCTATAAATGACTCTAGTTTCTCGTTCTTTATGGCTGAGTAGTACTCCATTTTATAAAAGAAACCACATCTTCTTTATCCAGTTTCTAGTCGATGGGCACTTGGGCTGTTTCCAAGCTTTAGCTATTACAAATTGTGCCGCTATAAACATGGGTACACATATATCTCTGTGGTATGATACTTTTGGGAAAATACCCAGCAGTGGAATAGCTGGGTCAAATGGGACCTCTAGTACTAGTTCTTTGAGGCATCTCCACACTGATTTCCATAGTGTTTGCACCCGTCTGCACTCCCACCAACAATGGAGAAGGGTTCCTTTCTCTCCACACCCCCACCAGCATTTGTTATTGGTTGATTTCTGGATAGCAGCCACTCTTCCTGGGGTGAGGTGGAATCTCAGGGTTGTTTTCATCTGCATCTCTCGAATGACGAGTGATGTTGAACATTTTTTCATATATTTATTTGCTGTTTTTACTTCTTGGCCTGAGAAATGTCTGTTCATTTCAGATGCCCATTTTTGAATTGGGTCTTTGAATTTGGGGGTCTGATTTTTTTCAGTTCTTTTTTTTGGTACCAGGGAGCGAACTCTGGTCCTTGCGCTTGCAAGGCAGGCAGGCGGCCGAACCTGAGCTAAATCCCCGGCCCTTTTTTCAGTTCTTTATAGATTCAAGATAGTAGCCCTTTGTCTAAGTTACAGCTGCTAAAAAATTTTTTCCACATTGTAGGTTGTCTCTCAGCTCTGTTGGTGGTTTCTCTTGCAGTGCAGAAGCTTTTTAATAAGATCAGATCCCAGTTGTTGATTCTTTCTGCTAGTTCCCGTGCTATTGAGGTTCTGTTCATAAAGTCTTTTCCTATGCCAATATCTTCAAGAGTTCTACCTAACTTATCTTCCAGCAAGTTTAGTGTTTCTGTCTTAATATTTAGATCTTTAATCCACTTAGATCTTAGTTTAGTGCATGGTGATAGATATGGGTCTAGTTTTAATCTCTGACAGGTTGAAACCCAGTTTTTCCAACACCATTTATTAAAGAGACTATCTTTCCTCCAATGAGGGTGGTTGGCTCCTTTGTCAAAGATGAGGTGGCTGAGTATGTCTGAAGTTGTTTCTGCATCTTCTAATCTATTCCACTGATCCTCGGGTCTGTTTCTTTGCCAGTACCATGCTGTTTTTATCACAGTAGCTTTGTAGTATAGCTTCAAGTTGGGTACTGTGATACCCCCAGCCATGTCTCTGTTGCCCAGAATTGCTTTTGCTATTCTAGGTCTCTTCTGGTTCCAAATGAATTTTTGGATTGTTTTCTCTAGTTCTGTGAATTATATGGTTGGAATTTCAATTGGCATTGCATTAAATCTATATAGCAGTTTTGGAAGTATGGCCATTTTCACTGTATTTATTCTTCCTACCCAGGAACAAGGGATGTCTTTCCATTTGATTATATCCTCCCCGATCTCCTTTTTCAGGGTGCTGTAGTTTTCAGTGAAGAGGTCTTTTGCTTCCTTTGTTAGACTGATTCCTAGATATTTCATTTTTTTGGATGCTATTGTAAAAGGAATTGTTTCCTTAATTTCTCTCTCAGTGAGTCTGCTATTTGTGTATAAGAAGGCTATTGTTTTTTGAGTGTTGACCTTATATTCAGCTGCTGTACTGAATCTGTGAATTAAGTCTAGAAGTCTTTTGGTAGAGTTTTTTGGGTCTTCTATGTAAAGTATCATATCATCAGCAAATAATGAGAGTTTAACTTCTTCCTTTCCTATCTTTATTCCTTTTATTTCTTTCTCTTTTTTAATTGCTGTGGCTAATGTTCCCAGAACTATATTGAACAGCAGTGGTGATAGCAGGCATCCTTGTCTTGTTGAGGAATGCTTTTAGAATGTGAGTTATAACCAAAAGTTTGCATCAAAACAAACAGAATTTGGGCTAAAATAACTAACAAGTTCTATTTATAGCAAAAAAATTTAAGTTGCAAATTGTAGATAAAGCATGATTAATTTTGCAAAAGTATGCTGAAAAGTAACTGGAAAGGGGAATAAAGTTGAATGCCAAAAGTAGAAAAGCCAGTTAAGAGAACTGGTGAAGGCAGGTTCAAGTTGGCAAGGAAATGAGAAGACCAAGACACTGAAGGAATTTTAACCACACATCTTAGATTTTCAAGGACAAGTGAAAGAATGCTGGCAGGCTTTAGGAGTGAAAAGGTCGATAAGGGAGGGAATAAAAGTAAACCAGGGACTCTGTCAAAGGATATAGAAAGACTGAACGGAAACAACACAGGGCTCAAAAAGTGAATAATATGGTTAAGACTACAGGGAGGAAAAATGCTTCTAAAAATGTGTACTGATATATTTTATCACTCAAACTGGGACACTTGATACATAAAGATACACAATTAATAATTACATCAGGACAACAGGAGTAAACCTCAATTGTTCCAGGCAAACAGGCAAATAGCCTACTTTAGCCAACTTCAAAGCATTTCTTAAGGGTTGCTTTAAGTGGTGGTTTTCCAATCTGTTAGAACAAAAAGCCACTTTTTAATGCCCCTATGCCATCTGAATTGAAGTTCATGGCTAATCATCTATACATATGATTTCAAAAAGAAAATAAACATGAAGTCTTAATTAAGATATTAAGGAAACATCAAAGGAAAATAAATTATAATCCTATGTCTGTATGTATGTAACCATTCATGCATGACTATTTCAATATGTAAATGCTCAGGCACAGAAGACAAGAGAATTGCTGGATGCCTGTGTCAACTTCTAATGCATGTCTGGATTTCAAAGGGGATGACCAAAAATCATGCTGCATAAGCAAAGCAACTAAAGGTATAACAGTGGATCCTAGAATAAAAAATAGTGTTAAAATAAATAACAGCAAATAAGAAAAGAAAATTTCATTTTTCTTTGTAAAAAAGAAAATAAGGTAATAGCAAGACAAGTTAGAGACCACTGAAATGGGGAAAATAAAATAAAGAGATATCCTTGAGTGTGAAACTGAAACAATTCTGTTTTATAACCTGGTATTAAGTAGGTAAAAAGTTATTACAGACACCTTATCTGTATATTCAAAATCCCACTGTATCTTGAAATGTACATTCAGTAAATGGTTTGAACAAAAAGCAGTAATAAAAGGAGGCTATAGGGAAGCCATGTGTTAGGATACAACCCCAAAATATACAACTGCAACATGTAACCTTTTTATAACATAGATTTGTCACTATACCCCAACATTTTAAAACAATACATGAGGTGACAAATCCAATGAAGCACCTACATTTAGTGTATCTCCACTAATTTAAGAATATTTGGTTTTAAATCTATTGAATTTCAAGTCTCCTCTGACCCATATTTTTAGGGCAATAATGTAATTGCATTTATACACATCACATTATATACATTGCATGTATAACTCTATATATCATAATAAAAATTATGTATAACATGTAAATTACATGAATATGTATCCAGAGCAAATTTTTCAATAATTTGAAAGTATAGCTTCATTCTCCTTTTTTTTTGGTACTGGGGATTGAACTCGGGACCTTGTACTTGTGAGGCAGGATGTGGCACCACTGAGCTAAATCCCCAGGCCCTAGCTTCATTCTTTATAAGCTTCCCTTTTATCCAATTACCATTCTTTAAATTATGGGCCTTGTTTTCGTGTCATGTTGTGCTGGCAGGACTGGAAGTAACTGGAGGAAACTCTTGTCTTGAAGCACATCCTCCACCCCGGTACTTGCCCACTAAGTCCCACCAACTCCCTCAACACTGCGCTGTGAGACCAAAGTGTCCCCCAAGCTTCTTCTGAATGCCCTCAGAGGCCAGGACAATCTCCACTTAGAGCCACTAGCTTAATAAAATCTCTGGAAAAATGCCTGGAACAGCACTGGCGAGTGCATATTAAACTTGATATTTAAGAAAAAAATAAAGTCAAAACTATAGGTCACTAAACTGTTTCACCTGGATATTATTTTTGCTGAAATTCTGTCTCTTCTCCCCTCTTAGAAGCATGCTGCCTTTCTTCTGAGGCTCAGATTTACCCTAGCTCTTTTTATACATAGCAGTTTTCTTGTTGGAGAACTGTCTAATCCCTTAAGTGTAATGGAAAGTGAATCAGGATTTGATACCTATGAGGTCACACAGAAGAGGTTAACAAATATTTACTGAGCTCCTACTATGGGCCAGATCCACTATGGGTCAGGGCCGGTGTTAGTCTGTAACACTAAGCATTCAATAACTGATCAAAAAGACACACATCCTTGCCCTCATGGAACTTACAGTCTAGTGGGGAAGAAGAACACAAGTAAGTTTGAGTAATAACAGTGAGAGTGGAATGCTTTGGGACAGTACCTAACCTAGCCAAGTAGAAATGGTGGTGGGGGTTCCCCAGGCAGTGAGCTGAGGGCAGAGGACGAGCAGGATTTCTGGGTGGAGAGGTGACAGGAGCAGCAAGAGTCCTGGCATCAGGTGAGAGAAGGTTCTGAACCTTGGGAAAGCTGGAAGGTCTATGTGGCTGGAATAGAACAGGCCAGGAGGGGGCTAGAGAAGAAAAGAGCCAAAGCACACCTGCAGTACCTCGTTGAGAATCAGGAGTTTTAATTCAAAGGCAACTGTTAATAACTGGAGAATTCAAAGGGAAGGAGTAATAAAATCTGATATGCATTTTTAAAAAGATATTTAAAATAGCAATGTGGACATTACAGCAGGGTATTCGTAGAAATGGGAAAACCAGTGGGGGCTTTTGCAACAAGTAAGCAATGAAGATAGGAGCCAAAGCCTGGATGGTAGCAGTGGAGCTACAAAGACCCAGACAAAATGAGAGTGCATGGCCTTTGGCATGGCAGGATCTGGTGACATCTGGAGTAAAGGTGGGAAGGGGGCAACTGGGGATGGCTGAGGCTGCCCACTTTCTAAGGAGACAGGGACTGTCACATGGCAGTTTCAGTTGTGTCTTATCCAAGGCAACTAAAGTCCTAATCATGAATGTTGAAAGGTCTCTGCCAGGGGCTGATTGTCTCTCTGTGAAAAGAGCTTTGCCCCATACAATCTGTTCATTCTACAGCTTCTACTCATGAGGGAAGCTGGGGTGCTTGCTGTGGCAGTCCACTAGCTGCACTTGCACATGGTCCTCATGCTGTGATCTTCAGTTAGGAGGGTACCCTTCCTTCCATGGAGGGCGAAGAGGGCATCCCATCCCCAAAGACACATTTCAGAGCTCTGCTTGGGGCTCCAGGAAGCTGACACTACACAATTCTTCCTCAAGGGGCTGGAACAAAATACACACCTCTTAGAAGACAAACTATTTCCTGGTCATTTAGGATTAAGTAGTCATATATGCTTCCCAATGAGATCAAGGAATAATGACGTGAAGTTTTCGTTTGGAGGGGAAATAATTCAAAAAATTGGTCCTAGTAGTTTCTTTCCTTTCCTTCCTTTTCTTTCCTTCCAGTACTGAGGCTTGACCCCAAGGCCTTTGCACTGAGCTATATTCTTAGCCCTTTTTATCTTTTATTTTGAGGCAGGACCTTACCAAGTTAAGTTGCCCAGGCTGAGCTTGAAATTTCAATCTCCTGACTCAGTTTCTCAGAGTGCTAAGATTATAAGTATGTACCACTGTAATTGGCTTCATAGTGACTTCTTAGTTGTTTTACACAAGTAATCTATACAGTAATTTAGACACTCAGTAGAGAGAAAATAAGTTACTTTCTTTAGAATCTTCTTTGAGATGCCAAGACTCCCAGGCATCTTACTTGGGACAAGCTACTTTCTACTGTGATGGCTCAGACAACCCTAAACTAAGCTATAGGTACTCCCTTGAGTATTTAAATCATAAAGCTAATATCATACCAATTTGTAAGATAGTAAGGAAAGAAGAATTCATATCCAATTTAAGACACACTCCCTTGCAGGTCTGATGAGGTACTGGTTATCAGCCATCTTCAGCAACAGTGTCAGACAGGAAGCTGCCCTGCAGGCAAGTTCAACTCATGGGAAGGTAAATTTAAACACAGACCTGGAGAAATTCGTTTTTTTAATAAGCAACTAACTTTTTGTTGGGATCACACAAAATGATGATATATCAAAGATTAATGAAACACCCCCCAAAATGTAATCAAAATATAAACCCACATGTTCATAAAAAATAAATGTTAAAAGGATCCATGAGACAAAAGTAAACACACAGTAAGTACCTCTGGCTGTGGCTAAGGGGAGCAGCTCATTCAGAGAGGTAGGTGTAGATTGGAAAATCAACAATTAGTGGGTAGAACCCAGTCAGCTCATACGCTACCCAGCCTCATGCTCCAGGCCTTCCACAGCCTCCTCCCAATCTGTCTTTGAGCTTTATTTCCCACTACTTTCTACTTCTTCCTGTCAACTTCCCTGCCATAAGTTCATCCTGTCTTCCTCCCAGGCCTTAACTCTTCTCATTTCCCTCCCATTCCCATCATCACAATCACAACTGCTGTACAAATCCAACTCATTCTTCTAGGATGGGCTCAAGTCCCTCCTCCTTTAAGAAAATGTCATGAACCATTCTAGCCTCCAGGGTCTCACTATCTTTGAACTTACAGAGACAATGTGCCAATCATTTGGCAAATAAATCTGTGCTACCTTGCAAGTGGAGTTGTGCTTTCACTTATCTGTTGATGCATCTAGATCCCATCTGACTAACCAGGTTCTTGCAGAACGAATCTGACAAAGGATCTGGCCTCCCATGCAATACCTCACAAAGTGAGCACTTTATAAATACATCCTGAAGGTGAATCTTAATTGCAACATAATAATGAACAATAGGTCAAATAATCAGTCTCTTGAGGGCAATGAGCAAGTTCTGATGCTCATAATTTATATATACTGTAGCATTAAGTCTGCCTATTCAGTAAAATTTGATGAGGAAGAGGCTAGAATTAGGAGCAACTGGGAAAAGCCTAAATCCACAAAAGGTAAGGGGTGGACATGAGAGAAGGGGGTAGAGGAATAAGAGATGGGAAGAAAAGGAGGAAGCATCAGTGCCAAAAACCAATGTTGGACCAACAAGGGGTTGGTGTATATTTTGGAGGGAGAAAGAAGCAACAGTAAATTGGAATGTGAAAATGAAGACGGAAGGAACCAAGGTAGAGGAGACTTGGAAGTCATCTTTCAAGAACAGAATGAAAGCAAGTAATTTGTCATTAAACTCCTCTGTATCCCACATCAGTGAGGTGTTTGCCAAGGCAGCCCTGATGAACGTAACTTTTCACAGCAGAGACCAGTGGAGCAGAAAGCATAATTCTCATTCTACCACATTTATGTTAACTTGATGAGACAGAGACGGACAAAAACTCAGAGCATATCATGATTCTGGCTGGATTAAAGAGAAAACAAATAAAGCAATACCCTAAAAAAGAGTCACTACAGAGTTTTATAGGTTGAAAAGTATTTATAAAAAAATAAATGGGAAAATAGGCCTTTCAGAATGGTAGGAAAAGTGGGTAAAGGACAGAAGAAATAAAAGAACCAAACAGCAAAAAGAAAACATGACACACACACAAAAAAGGGGGCTGGGGATTTAGCTCAGTGGTTTCGCTACCTGCTGTGCAAGCGCAAGGACCCGAGTTTGATCATTGGTACCAAAAAAAAAAAAAAAAAAGAAAAGAAAAAGAAAAAAAGAAAACATGACATATCATGAGGGACAATAAAGATAATTAAAATATACAAACAGACACAGGCTTAAAATGTATAATGTCATCAATCCAATCCAATGTGAAGACAAAAGGGATCTGAGAACTCGGTCCTTAGAAAGGGGTAGCAGCCAAAAAAGATGGCGCAGGAAGAATTCCTACAAAATTGAAATCGTCCAAGAATGTAGCACCACAATAGCTGGAGTAGCAGTCACCAGAGCCACTCTTCTCCCTAAGTACCATGACACAGGGTCACTCCATCCTCTGTTGTCACATCATTCGTGGCCAGCCAGCTGGCCCTCCCTCTCTCCCATGGTCAGGGAGCCTAGGTTTGCAGGACAGTGATTTCACAAGAGGTACAGAGAATAGTAGTCTCAGTACTAGGGGTGACAAAGGGTTAGGAGGAGGAGAGCCTGGAGAGGGGATGGCAGGAGGCCGGGCATCCAGAAGAGGTCAGTCAGGCAGAGTCTCCAGGCCAGGCTATGTTTCCACAAGTCCTCTAGGTGATTCGGATGCACACTCTCTCAATGGTGAGAGAATCAGTGTCCTGGGCTCAATCTATTTCATGGGCAACTGAATCCTTCCTTGCTATCCCAAGTGTAGTCGCTGGACCAGCAGCAGGACATCACCTGAGTGTGGCTGGAACTGCAGACCCTCAAGCTCTACTCCAGAACCTTGCAATCAGTACAGTAAGTACCCAACTCATGAATAAGGTCCCTTCTAGGAGAACAATTCATAAATCGGACTCATTCGTAATCTGACAAAGTGAGTCTTATACAGTACACCTATAAAACTTCACAATGTTAATGTTCATATGTTGGGGACTTATTGTATTTGCATGCTAACAAGGTTCCCCAGGTGACACATATGCACATGCATTTGCACTAAGCAACCCTATAATTTGGGTAAGATCTACCTGAGGTCCAGATCTCCTCTGGGTCCACCTGTCTGGCTTTTCCTGGGCTCCTGAGCATAGATCCTTAAAGTTATCCTTATTATGGCTTATATATAGATCTCCCCCCAAATCTCCATGTGCTCATAGTTGGGGCTTTGGAGTGGTGACTGGATCATGGGTGTGTGATGGGTTTATAAAGCTGAGTGTGATGTTGGGAGGTGCAGCCTGGTGGGAAGAGGTGGGAAGAGGTGAGTCACTGTCAGTGTGGTCTGTAGATATATATATTTATATACCCTGCCATGATTATATATTCCTTCCTGCTGCCATGCCATAAGCTGTTTCTCCTCTGCCATGTTGGCCTTCTCTGGACCCAGCCAATCTAACTGAAACCTCTACAAGCTGTGACCTAAAATAAACCTTTCCTCCTTTAACTTGTGGGTGTTGGGTATTCCCAGTAATGAGAAAGTAACTAAGACAATCCTCTATGACTCAAAATGACTAAAATGACCCTAGTTCCTCCAAACAAATGCCTTCTCAGACTCAGACCACCAGGTACGAGGGGACATCCACCATTTGGGTTCCTCCTCTCTCTCACACCACAGCCTCACTCTGGTGTGATGGCTCAGGATCACTTACCATGTTGTTCATCCATGTAAAGCTTCTGTTCCTTTTTCTCTGCAGGACCCTTTTATCTCTATTCAGACCGGAGTTTCTAGAACTGTACTGTCCAAAATGGTAGGCATTAGGGCCAGGGATTTAGCTCAGTGGTGCCCCACCTGCCTGGCAAGCACAAGGTCCTGAGTTCGATCCCTGGTACCAAAAAAAAATCATTTTGCCAGAGATTTAGCTCATTGGCACCATGCCTCCCTCACAAGTGCAAGGTCCTGAGTTCAATCCCTGGTTCCAAAAAAACCCCAAAATGGTAGGCATTAACCACATGTGGTTATTGAGCTCCAAAATATACAAAGTCTGAATTCAGATTGCCATAAGGGTAAAATATACCCCAGATGCTGGAGAATGTAAAATACTTCATTAGTAATCTTTACATTGATTATTATACATTGGAATAACCCTTTCAATATATTGGACTAAGTAAAATAGTTTATTAAAATTAATTTCAACTGATTTTATACATGTAGCTACTAGCAAACTTTATATATGTGGCTCACATTATATCTCTATTGGACAGGGCTGTACTAGAAAGGAAACTTCCAGAGGGCAAGCACCATGGATGCTCCTTGCTCTGCACCAAGGCTCAGTGACCTGTCCTCTGGAAGAGGTAGGCGTCATAACTGGCTTCAGGGAGTGTTTTCTGGTCCCTGATGCAGAAGTGGAATGCACACAGGCCCACTCACGATGAAAGAGGCTGCAGTCACAAGGCCAATTTCTATTTCCTAAGAGGTAGAAGGCATAATACATTTCAGCCCAGTACATATCTGAAATCTTAGATTCTTGGGAGGCTGAGACAAAAGGATCACAAGTTCTAGGTCAGCCTGGGCAATCAGCCAGACCTTGACTCAAAACAAAATTTTTAAAAGGTATGTGAATATCGTTTATGGGCAAAACTTTTGCTTAGCATGTGTGAGGCCCTGGATTCAATCACACACACACACACACACACACACAGAGAAGGCATAACACATCTTATATGCCCGAGCTTGAGTCTTCCCCAATTAAATGTGAAGGGGGCAGAGTCTAGAGTCTGAGCCTTTTCTCTTCCTCTATAACTGTCCTGCCTCACTGGCTTTCCTTTCCCATGACCCACATGGCATGTGGCCATGTTTCCACATGGCTGAGATAGCAGCTCCCATTTCCTCAACAATGGGAGTTGAAAGGGGGCTTTCAAACTATTTAGGTTTTATACACCTCCCCTGCAGTCCTAACACACCATAGTCTTCCCTTCACGTGGATCACAGAAAATAAGGGCTAATTCAGGCTATAGAAGACATGGAATTCACACCTTTTAACTGCAGAAACTGAGTTTCAGATGTTTGTCATGTATGTGATTGGCAAAAGTTGGGATCAGGACTTTAGACCTCGATTCATAACTCAGTGCTCTCTCCATTTCCCCAGCTCCAAACAAGAAATGAGGAAAGGAGGACAGGGTAAATCTTGTTGGTGGGCCTCAACTCAACTTTGGGCCTAGAAAAGCAGATGAGATGGAGCCAGCATGACTGACAGTGAGGCTGAGGCTCTGACCAGGGCCCATTTTCCATCTGGAATGGCCCAGACACAGGAACTTCAAGGTCATTACAATAAGTGAGTCACTGGCTTAAAGAATTTAGGGAAAGCATCCAAACTATGCTGTGGGGCAAACAAGACACAGGGCAAAGAATGGTCACTACTCAGGTACACCTTGTCCCTTTCTGGGACCTTCCCTGGCTACCTTACCCCTCCATTCACAGATCCCCTGGAGACTAGGTTGGGAGCATGGTCTCCTGAACATGGGAGGAGCGAGTCTGACCCCCTGGTTTGTGAGCGCTTATGTACAAAGGTTGAAGAAACTCTGTTTTACTTTCCAGGGACTGGCAGATCCCCATGTCCAGTGGAGCAGCTTTGGCATATCAGGGCAAAAGAACAGTTCTACTCATGGTCAAATGTTTTTCCTAGATGTTTTAAAGTTATTAGGATTTGGGCCAGGGATTTAGCCCAGTGGTTCCGTTGCCTGCCTAGCAAGTGCAAGAATCTGAGTTCGATCCCCGGTACAAAAAAAAAATAATAAAGTTATTAGGATTTAAGTACAGAGGAGGAAAAAATGGCAAAATGACTAATTGCTGTCAACACATTGGTGGTTTACCTCCCACATTTTGTTCAGAATTACGCAATATTTTTTAAACAGTCACATATTACTTCACAACGATGCTAATGATGAGGCTAAATATTGCTCGTTCATTCCTCAAATATTCAGAAGGGACCCATGAGGAGGTTCCCCATGTGCTGGAGAGCAGCAGTGGACAGGATGGAGACACCCTCTCAGTGCTTCCAGGCCTGGGGTGAGGGAGAGAGCAGTGTCAAAGAGCAGGAAGTCCTAGAAGAAAACCTGGAGGGGCAGGGCAAGAGGCTGGGGCCAGAGTGCCCAACAAGAGGTTCTCCCAGGAGACTTTGGAGCAGAGACCCAGAGGACATGAGGGCGTATCAGGTGAAGGGGTGTGGGAGGATGAGCGGGTCAGGAGGGGCAGGAGTCAGGGCTGAGCCAGGTTGCAGGGCTGAGTAAGGCCACATAAGGGGTCTGGTTTTAATTCCAGTGTGAGGGAAGCCAGGGGGAGGCTTGAGAAGGAGAGAGAGTACTTCCTAGTGTGACCAACAGAGTTGCTTGCTTGGATGTCTTCCTCGAGCTCTCAGGAGAGAGCTGAGGCAGGAACAACAGGCCTGGGGCTGACAGCCCAGCCCCCAGCCCCCTTCCTCCTGGGACTCACCTTCCACAGTCAGCTCCACAGTCACCTGGCGGGCACCACTACTGTTGCTGGCTTCACAGGTGTACTTTCCCTTGTCCTCCCCACAGACAGCACCAATAGCAAGGCTGAAAGTCCCTCGGACACCGAAGTCCAGCAGGAAGCGGCCCCCACTGGAGATGGGTTGCCCATTTTTGTGCCATGTCACCTGGGGCTCTGGGTAACCCCGGACCTTCAAGAAAAAGAAGGAAAAGGGTTATAATTCATAACTGCTCCCTCTGTGCCAGATGTGGTTCCAAACGCCTAACTCGTATTAACTCATTTTAAGCCTCATAACAATCTTTCAAGCAGATATGACTTTCATCTCCATTTTGCAGATAAGGAATTATTATGGTACTGGGGACTGAACTCAGGGCCCTGCACATGCTAGGCAAGTGTTCTTTCACTAAGCTATACTCAGAGCTCCATAGTTCTCTTTATATTGTCCTAGCTCCCCATCTCAGCTCTTCTGCCCCATGCCTATCTGCAGACCTGACTTCCAACGGTCAGGACAAAGATTCTTCCTAAGGAAGGAAGTCCATATAATTATTGTAGACAGCTAAGTTAGGTAGAAATATTACCCTAGATGGGGCTGGGCCCTCGAGAGAGTCAGTGCAAAGGATGAAAAAACATTACAACTGACCAGAGACATACCATTTGAAGGCCAGGCCTCAAGATAAAGATGAAATGGGCCGGGGAATTAGCTCAGTAGTTCTGCCACCTGCCCTGCAAGGGCAAGGACCAGAGTTTGATCCTCAGTACCAAAAAAAAGATAAAGGTGAAATGACCAAGCCTACATACTTCCCCAAGAGATGAGATAAATGGTAACACCTGGTCTAATGAAGTCTAGCTAGACATCAGTCACCTCAGTAGCTGACCAAGGTCCTCACACCCATAACCTTCCTGAAAAGTTCTTTGTTCTTTCCATGTATACTTGCTATGTGACTTTGTTCCCATTGGATCACTAGTACCTAAGCAACTATACTTGCAATCTTATTGGTTGATTGTAGCTTTAATCCATGTTGTACCTACGTGGTTGTGCTTTATAAAACTTCCCCTGAAATGTGGAGTCCCTGGCAACCCATTTGGGACCCCTTCTGCCTCTTAGGAGCTATCTCTCAATAAATATTTCCTACTTTTAACCTCCATTGTTCCTTAGAATTCATTCTTTGATTTGAGGGAACATAAACTTGGCTTATCTGCCATCTAGCAGGTTGAGAGTTATAATATTGCCCTTATACCATTTAGAGGTCCAATAGCATTTCTATATCATTCTTGGAGGTCTGACATCATTCCTGTATCATAATCAGCTCTTCTTTGCAGTTTATAATCTCACAAGACCTGCCTCTCTATTCCCACTGATTTGCAGCCAGCCTTCAGAGAAAAAGAAACAAAAAATGAAACTTCAGATCAATATTACCCATCTTATTTATAATTTCTAGAGAAATCCTGCTCCTATAAAAATGTAAACTAATGACAGAGATGGAGCCTGTGAGGAAATGCTTAGGTACTGAACTGAAGTCCATTTCCTAAAAAGCTGGGAGCCATTGTGGTCCCACTGAAGCAAGCTTCCCCTCGGAGACCATAGCTGGGTGGGTACAGAGAGTCTCCCAGCCATTATAGTACAAAGTGTGAGCAGCGGTTGTCTGGACTGGTAGGACTTCAGGTTCTCTTATTTTCTTTTTAGTTAACTCATAGTTTCTGATCTGTCTGCAAATAACACCCTTGGTCTTTATAAAACAGAAACAAATTAAATTTTCAAAAATGCATACCTACCTTAGTACCAAAATGGCAAGGAAAGCAAAGAAGGAATCTCCTGTCCCTCCCAAAGTTGAAGCTGAAGCAAAAGCTTGGACAGAAAGAACAAGGTACTGACAGCCACCCAGAGACACAAAAAATTCTGCAGGTCACCCACCTTCCAGTGGCCCAAGATACATTCTGGAGTCAGCCTGAATACCGTCAGGAGACCCCCACCCCCGAAAGAAACAAGCTAGGATACTACCCCTAAGGTGGCCCTAGCCATTGAGTTGACCAGGAGGAAGACAAGACAACAGACTTGTGTTCATTATGTATTTCAAGGCCAAAAAGTACCACATCAAACAGGGTGTGAAGAAGCTCTATGACACTGATATGGCCAAAGTCATCACCTTGATGCCTGGTGGAGAGAAGGCAAATGTTGGACTGCTCCTGATTATGGTGCTTTGGATGATGCACCAAAATTGAGCTCATCTAAACTGAGCCCAGCTGGGTAATTCTAAATACAGTGGACCCTTGATTTATGAACTCAATTGGTTCCTGAGGGCTGGTTGTAACTCAAGTTGGTTATAAATCAATACAGCTGAGATCTGGATGTTTACCTGGATATATGCAATAGATAACAAGAGTCAGATGAATCTTCCATTAACCTAATTAACCCAAGTTGTTCCTATGCCAGGCCTGTCTTATATATTTTTTCACCATAAAAAGCAGTTCTCCTATAATTGTGTCTGTTTGATGAACATATAGCACATTAATTAATTTGTTGAGATTCTTGCAATACTTGAATCTACCAATAGCAGTAAAAGAACTACACAAATAAGTAGGATGCACATTGGAGGGTGGCACATGTCATAAACACATAATAATCATCATCTTGTTACTTTATGTCAGCACAAATGTTCATGAAAAGAAACATCAAACAACTAGCCTGTAAAAGTGTTCTTTGTATTTTCAGAAAATGGCTAAGGAAACTTTTCTCCAGAAGCCTTGCAAGGCTAGTCAGGTAATGAATTTGCAAATCATCCTTATCTTCTTCAGCACCCTATTAGTCAGGACTGGCCCCTGTCCCAAAGACAGCACAGGTCCCTGTTTACTTCAGAGAGAAAAGATGGGATAAATCATTAACAGTACCCAGGGCATCTAGCATTCCAGCAGCAAGCCCGCTGGCCCCCTGCAGCAGGCCAGTGCTGAGAGAGGCATCAATGATTAACTGGGGACATTGTGAGTGGTCCAGACTTCAGGGACAGGACTCCTTGGTCTTTTCTCCTTATTGTCTCCACGTCTCAAAGTTACCTCTGAAATATGTTACAGTAAATATCCAAGGATTTTGTTTTAAAATGCTGAAACTGGCATCACTTAAGACAGTGGCAATTTGTAAATGATCTTTTACAGTCCTTGCTTATGAAGCAAAGGTGGGAATTTCTGTGATCTTGCTCATCCAAGGTCTGCATGATTTGGAACATCAGTACTTATCCTCCAGTATGTGAAAAATCTGTTCAAGCATTGTCTAACATTACTTGAAAATTGTTGAACTTCAAGTACAGACTGTCTGTGTGCTCTGCTAGGTAGGGAAGGCAGGGAAGCCTTGACTCTTATCAGGAGTGTGTGACAATAGCTCTGCCCCTGGGATGCCTTATGTGCCATCATTACTTCAATTAAGAAGCCACCGCTGGGATTTTTACAGTCAGGATCCTCATCAAGGGAGCAATAAACCCACTGATAATTTAGTTTTCAGAGAGCCTCCATGTACAGCATCTTATCTAATCATCTAACACTATGAGCAAGATGTCTTAGGTTGGGGTATTCAGAAGCAGAACCTGAGGCAGGGCTTCAGAGACTCTACCTGTGTACCTTGCCAATCCCTGGGGCAGCTGGGATAGGCCTGGTAAGGGAAACCATGGGCACCAGCAGTGTCCATGATAGCACAGATTACACATGGAGTGAGAAGAAAGTGGAGGGTGGATAGTTTGCTAGTGATCTCATTTGGCAGATTAAGTGGCACATTCAGGACCATAATTTTGGTCTCCAAACTGAGGGGTTGTCTCCAACCCTCATTGTAAATTTCCATTTTGGGTGAGACAAGTTCTGTAGAATCCAAAGCACTGAGGAGTGTTTAATTCTAATGGACTCTAAATCTCTTAGAGGCTAAAGCAATTATCTACTTCTCATTTTTGGGAAACATCAAAGCATTCACATAAGATATGGTCATGGCACAGTGAGTCTTGGGCTGTACTCTCAAATTCAGGGACAAGATCAGGGTCACATGTGTGCCTGTGCTGGGTACCCCTGGGAGAGTTAGAGAAGCACAGAAAAGTCATCAGGAGAGCCAGAGCCTGTGTGCTTGGGCCTGGCCTGGCTTCAAAGACTCTTCGGGTTGTAATTCCTTCTTTCCTTTTAGAGAAAATTCATCTTGATACCCAAGGTTCCTTTCATCTCTGAAGTATTATGGTTTTAAATGGTGACCCACTTAGTTCTTGAGGAAGATTCCTTCCTCGCCCCACCATTTTCCTCTAAGCCCAGCCTACAGCCTTCATGCCCTCTAATCCTCCATACAGGAAAACCAATTGGCCACAAGAGGAATGTTTCAGAACATGAATAGGCAGGCAGCCCTGAGTTTTCACCATAATGAGTTTTTGGAACTGGCCCCAAAGAGGGTCATTCTGAGGAGAATCATGTTTTTGCCACAGTAACCACATTTTAATTGGAAGTTGCATTTTTGAACAAAAGCTCAGGATCAAATAAATCAAGGGCATAACCAACAACTTGTCATAAAAATAAAGATACAGTAGCCATCGACCCTATAATAATTTCAAGCAGTAAAACTGTGTTCCAGCTTCATAAAATGTCCTCAAAAACCTTTATGGCCTCAAAAGGCCTTTAACAGGCATACAGCTCACTCCATGTATAGTAATGGCTGAGGAGAAAGCGAGGCTGTGGGCAGGAGTTGCTGAATTATCCCTACCTGTCTCATTGGAGAAACATTTTCCAAAACCCGGGAGCATCTTGAGATTTACTCAGTGACTAAAAAAGAACCATTCTCAAGGGCACCAAGCCTTTCGTTTTTCCTCTGACACATCATGGGCTTTCAGCCCATTACTCTTTGTCCAGAACAGGCCACCTCAGCCTGACCCAGACCTGTGACAGGTCTCTGCCCCCTCCAAAACTCCAAGCAAGCCACACAGCCCTCTCTAAGCTTAGTGAGTAGCAGAAAGGATTCTGCTGCTTTTCTTGATTCCCTTGTATCTTCATTTCCTTCAGGGCCTGGCCCTGGGCACATGCTGCAAACCCACATAGCTGCAAACCCACACAGCTGCAGCGCACAGCTGTGGTGGCCCAACTGTCAGCTACGTCTGGGGAAGGAGGAGGAACCAAGGCTCTGCACATGCCAAGGATGGAGACAAGGAGAGTAGCCAAGATTGAGCAAAGGCCAGGGAAAAACAGACAGCCTGGAAAGGCGCTGGGGACAGGAAAGATACCCCAGAAGATGGAGCCCAGCTGAGGAATATTAGGGCTGGGAACAATAGCCTGGAGGAGGTCATTATAGCTTATACCTAGATGTCCCCTGAAACCCTCATGTGGTCATAGGTGGGGCTTTTCAGAGGTGCCTGGATCTACAGTGTGTGATGCTGGGATTAAGGGCTGATGGTGGGATTGATTCATGGTGCGATACTAGGATTAAGGGTGCCCCACTCTGGGTGTGTCTCCCTAAGGATGGGGAGCCTGGATAGAATAAAAGCAATAGAAAGAGGGCTGCTGTTATTGCTGCTTTTGCTTGCTGCTTCTTTGCTACTTTGCTCACTTCTGCCTGCTATGAACTGTTCCTCCTCTGTGATGCCCCTCTGCCATGCCTCCCTGCCTTCGGGCCAACCAACTGTGAACTGAAACCTCTACAAACTGTGAGATAAATAAACTTTTCTTCCTTTAACTTCAGGTGATGGGTGTTTTGTCTTAGCAACAAGAAAAGTAACTAAGTCAGGGGTGTTGGGAAATAGGTATTTGATTGTTGAGTAACAGAATGGACGCTGGGATAGGCTGGGCCTGGAGGAGGGGACATGCAGGAAACCACAGTGAGCCCTCTCCTGGGGTTGACAAAGGCTACTTCTCCCACTCTCACACAATTGTCTGCTGCCTGCCTGATGCCTAAGCACACAATTCTGTGCTTCTCACCATGTTACAAGGCAGATTTTTATAGTAAGTTCTCCTATAAGAGACTAGAATAGGACTGGTAATTTAAGAACTGTGGCTGAATAGAACTAAAGTCAATAGTGCTGAGGAACAGGTTGAATTAGACTTAATCCTCTGCCCTACCTCTAAGCATAAGCTCACTCAGGTAATAAGTGGTCATGGCTGCAAAGAAAAGAGAATAAAAGTATCAACCTCCTCCCCGCCAAAAAAATCAGACCCCAGGCACTATCTGTGAGAATTACCTCATGGACATGTTAGCGGGGCGAAGAGTAGAGGGCTAGCCATGGCAGAGCATGACCAGGCTTCAGGCCTACATCTGTGTCAGCACCTGGCACTGGGCCCCACAGGCAGGCAGGCACTTAATTAAGGCCTAGGATAATACCCTTGCCTCTACAAACTGAAAGCCTCAACTGAACCACAGAATCCATCAGGAAGAGATCACTGCTGATGAAAACAGCAATTAGTGAGAGGCTTACACTGCTGGCTATTGCTTGCCTCAGCCCAAGAGTGAGGACAAAGTGCTTCCATGAAAGAGGAAATCAGAATGTGGGCACACTCCTCTAACTGGCTCAGCAAATGCCACATGGGTCCCAAGAGACAAATGCTTCATGTCTCTCCCTGTGCCCTGCCAATCTCACTGCCTATGGCATAGCTTCTTGTCCTGTGACCCAAGATGCAGCTCCCAGCTTTGTTAACAGCATAAAACTATTTCTGCACCAGGAAATACCAGTGCTTACGAACACTGGAATTGTTGCACCTCCTCTACACAACTCACATTCTTACAGATAACTTTAAGGCATCAGGTTCATACTCAGGTACAAACTTAACACTTTAAGAACTTCTACTCTAGTTGAATTGGTTTATTCATTTATTAGTTTGTTTGTTTTGAACCAAGGTCTTGTTAAGTTGCTCAGGTTGGCCTTGAACTCATGATCCTTTTGCCTCCATCTCTCATGTATTTAAAATTGTAGGTGTGGAGCTGGGGATTTAGCTCAGTGGTTCCACCACCTGCTTCCCAAGCGCAAGGTCCAGAGTTCAATCCCCGGTACCAAAGAAAAAAAATAACATAAAATTGTGCACCATTGCAACCAGCTTATTATTTTTTTAAGAGCAAAACCTAACTTGAACAATGATCATTTTTATGTAACATTACAATGCACATTTAGAAACAAATATCAAGTCTGTTGTTTCACCACATCACCATCCCCTTCCTGTAACACTATGTGCACTTTTGAGACAGGGCACACCAGTGGATTTCTGCCTCATTGAAGAATGCAGCCCTGGAATTTCAAAGGGCATGGACAAATTCTGGGAAAGAAACAAATCTGGGGTGATAAATCTGAAGTCTCTATCCAGTCATGTTGGACCTGGAAAGACAGAGATACTTCACTGGCAAAAGTGATGGATGGAGCAGAGGGTTGCTCCCCAAACCACACAGAGCATCAACCTTCCAATCAGCAGAGCCAGGGACCTCAAGACTCTGATATGGGTTGGCTTTTCCTGAGAAGGCCCTGCTTTATGAGGATCTCTGAGGATTGGAAGTCCTTCTTTTCAAAAGCAGGGGTGGCAAAGATGACCCAAGGATCTTGATGACCTGAGAGCAGCATGACATGGCCTCTCTGGCTTAGTTTCAGAATTTCGGTCTGCTTGGCTGCCTTTCTCACCCAACACCTGCTTGCATGCATGTCCACCACACAAAGTATGCATTCTGCTCAGACTCTCCCAGGTGGCAGGCTACGAAGGAGAGAGATGAGCAGGTGAGGGTATGGAAACATGATCTTTTATGCCACCTGCATCCCTATGGCCAGGGGAAAATCTCTGTGCCTTTGTTGGAAAATACCTGGCGCATGTGGCAAAGAGCAGCCATATGAAGATATCACATTAGGGTAAGATGTCTTCCCTACACCCCCAAGTTCTCAGAGGCTTCCTGATGTACATAGAGAATCATGGCAGAGATTCAGAAATTGTTCCATGTGCAGTGTCAGAGTCTGGCTGGCCATCAGGCTGATGAAAACAATCTTTCTCAAAATATTTACATTCTCACCAAAATAACACCCGTATGTAGTTAAGATGCCAATTGGTACTGTAAGTCATAAAAAGCAGGCCTCCACTCCACCTCTCCCACCCCCACTTCCACTTCCCTGAGGTAATCACTTTTAACTCTTGGGGGCATTTCTTCGGGCATTTTCTTCCATTATTTCTAAACAACAACCTTACACAACTCCTACTTTATTCTTTTAATTTTAGGTATTATCTTTGCTATGGTTTGAATGTTTTTGTCCCTTCTAGAATTCATATGGTGATATGGTTACTAATGCAACATTACTAAGAGGTGTGGCCTTTTGGCTGAGGAAGTGACTGAGATTGGAGTCCCTTATAAAAGGGCTTGGTAAAAAGTTTGCCCCTTTTTGCTCTTCTACCTTCTACCATGAAAGGACATGATAACATTCATCTCCTTAGTCTGTAGCAACAAGGCACCATTTTGGAAAGAGGCCAGGCCCTCATCAGCTGGTGCCTTGATCTTGGACTTTCAGTCTGCAGAAATGTGAGAAATAAATCTCTGTTGTTTATAAATTACCCAGTCTATAGCATTTTGTTGTAGTGGTACAAACAGACTAAGACAATCTCTTAAATTCTCAATTTGGAATATTAGCTTTCATCACTGAAACCTCCAGCCACATAAACTTTTCCACTGCCTCAAAATTTTTGTTATGCCAATGCATAATGTTTGTTACATTTTAACTTTGCTCATTTAAAAGCCATAGTATAGTACAATTCAATTTCTTGAACTTTTGATTTCTCCTGGAATTAGTAACTTTTTTGTTTTTGGTTTACTTCATTTATAAAGGACTCCAATTTCTCAAGAGAAGTATAATTCAAGAGAAGTATAAATGAACTGTAATAGTCAAGTACATCAGATAATTCACCAGCACCCCCCCCCCCTCCGCCATTACTGCTTCTGGAACATTCAATCATTCTTCCCCCATCTAAACGGGATGCTTTCTAGGCTTGATGCAAAGTGCTCCTGGGACATTCTTCACCATCTTCTTGGGAATTTCTTGGTGTATACCATAGTTTGGCAGAAATGTCTGCCAAGTTTCCTAAGAATGACTGCATGGAAAGTTAAAAATTTCAGGCCTGGCATTTCCAAATGTGTTGACACTCTGCTTCTATATTCAACTGACATTTTGTCTGAAATTCTAGGGGCAATTCTTTTTGGGGGATGGAATTCTAAGTGAAAATCTTTTCTTCAGAGGTCTGAAGATATTGTTTCATAGCCTTTGAAGGCAATCGTTCTGGCATTCGGTGTTGCTATACTGACCCCCCCAGACTCTTCCTCCACAGCCAGTTATGTGTGTATGTGGAGTGCATATTTCCTTTCTAGCCTGTAGAATCCTCCCTGCATCTCTGGTAATCTAGATTTGATGTGGTGTGAGTATTTGCTACCCTTGGTAGGTATTTTTATTATTAGCAACATGTCTTTCTATTTGTATGTTTTGACAGTTCTCTACTGTATTTTTCTACATTCTCTTTATGAAATTCCTATGAGTTGGATATTCACCCTATTAGATTGATCCTCTATATTTCTTTTCTCACTTATTTTCTACCTCAGTCTTTTTATTCTCTTTGGGAGATTTCTTCAATTTTATGTCCCAACAAGTCTACTGAATTTATTATTTGGGCTATAATTAACTTCAAAAGCCCCTTTCTCAGTTTTTCAATTGTTGTGAATTGTCTCCTCTTTTGATTTAATGGGTGCAACATCTCATTTCTGAGGGAAAATAAAGTTTCTCTAAAGTTCCCTATAGCCTTTTGTTTCTACTTGATTTCTTTTCTGGTTCTTTATGGCTCTTCCACAGCAGAGGCCTCCTTTGGAGATTTGAAGCTCCTTCACTGATTTTTCATATATTAGGAAATAAAGAGTTCTTCACTTCAGAGTAGAGAGACTGAGTGAAAAACCCCCAACTCCCAGTATCTGTGGCTCTTCTCTCTTGAGAGGACTGGTTTCCATAAAGAGGAATCACCCTGTTTCTTGCTTGGGGAAGAGGGAACGGAGGAAGACAGGCAGTGTAACGAAGTGTGTCCACAGCATTAGGACTCAGAGTAAGGGCTTGGGGGTTTTATTTCAACAGGCTTTTACTCAGCCCCTCTCCCCTGAGTACATCACTTTGTTCTGCCTTCAGCTGTACTCCAGGAGTTGGGAACTAAGCAGGTTCTGTCTCTTCACAGAGGAACTTTTGGTCTTCTTGGGTATGGAGTAGTGCAGTGGCCTGGTGAGTGAACATGAGGAGGTAATTTGGGGCCTAATCACTCCTTATCAGGCAAAACTGATTACACAAAAGTCTTATTAGACACCCAGTCATATCACACTGGTTAAAACACCCAGTCCTGCAGCTTTCAGTTTTACTCTACAATGCAGGCTTTGAAAGTACACTCCTTGGATTTTCCATTTCCTTAGCCTTTTGGGAAATTTTCTGGCACAAACAGCCTACTTTTCTTTTTTTTCCCATTAAGTTTATTGGTACATTTTAGGTATAAAATACAGTTACATTCATCATTGGGATCTTGTACCATTACATGAGTATCTTGGTTCTTTTTTTTCCCGTTCCCTTGCCCTCCCTTTACCCCCTCCACCCTTCCCTATTTGCAAAGACTTTGTTTCCATTTTGTTCCTTTTCTCATTTTTTCTTTTCCCTTCTTTCCTTTCCCCTACTCCTCCCACTTCCCCTGCTCCTTTAGACCTTTTCTTCCTGTTACACAATATAAATTATACACTTTTAAAATTACAATATCAAGATCTAGGAGACATTACCACAGATTTTACAGAATTTAAATGGATATAGAAAGCATATTTCAAAAATCTGTTTTGAAATAAATTTGACAACTTCTAAGAAGTACCTTGGAAGACAAATTAATGAAACTAACTCTGGAGGAAATATAAAATTTGAATAGCACCTATTAATGAAAGTATATTTCTAGCTTGAAAACCTATCTATATGACAACAGCAGGCTCATATACATTTTAACTGATAAATTATATCAAACAATTAAAGCAGAAAAAAGAAGGAACACTTCTCCCCTCATTTTAGGAACTCAACATTGTGCTAATCCTAAAACTGGATAAAGATAATAGAAGAAAAAAGTATGAACATAGATAGAAATTTGTTTAACAAAACAAACTATTGGAAGTCAGATCTGGCAGTATGTAGAAAGTGGTTTTATTATAGGGATGGCAGTGTTGGTTCAGCATTGGAAGATCCACCCCCAAAAGTCATCATTTTAACAGAGGAAAGGAAAAAGCCATATGATCCTGTCACTAGTTGGAGAAAAAGTATTGGACTAAATTCTACAGCTCAAACAGCCCACTTTTGATGGTTGCCTGTTCACCTAACCACAGGCATGGCACGGCATAGAAAGCTGATGCCCAGGTCAGCCAATAATCTGTTCACTGTCCTCCACCCACCAATTTGTTGATATCTCTCATTTGTTGTTATCACTCCTCATTCTTTCTGTCCTCAGAGAAGTTTATAAGATTCCATTTTTTCAATTAAAAACTCACTTGAGGGCCGGGGATTTAGCTCAGTGGTTCTGCCACCTGCCCTGCAAGCGCAAGGACCCAAGTTCAGTCTCCGGTACCAAACAAACAAACAAAAACTCACTTGAAGGATGGATTTAAAAAAAAAGTGTGAGCAAGAATATGGAAAAATTAGAACCCTTGTGTATTACTAGTGGGAATGTAAAATGGTACAGCTACTACATAGAAAACAGTATGAAAGTTCCTCAAAAATTAGAATACAACTAACTGTGATATGATATAGTGATTCCCCTTCTGGCTATATATCCAAAAGAACTGAAAGTAGGAATTTCAACGTATCTTTGTATATCCATGTGCACAGTAACATTCACAACAGTCAATTAGGGGAAGCAACCCAAGTGTTCATTAACAGATGAATGGATGAGCAAAATGTGGTAAATGTGTACAATGGAATATTATTTAGCCTTAAACAGTTAGGAAATTCTGACATATGCTACCACCATGGTTGACCCTTATAGACAATATGTCAAGTGAAACAAGCCAGTCATGAAGGGACAAGTGCTGTTTGATTCCACTTAGGTGAGGTATACAGAAGAATCAAATTCATAGAGATAGAAAGTAGAATGGCCAGGGGCTGGAGAAGGGGAAATAAGAAGTATTGTTTAATGGATATAGAGCTTTAATGTTATAGGTGAAAAAGCTTCCAGAGATGGATGGCAGTGTTGGTTCACAATACCAGGAATGTTCTTAGTGCCATGGCACTGTAAGCTTAAAAATGGTCAAAATGTGGTGAACACCTGTAATCCTAACACTCTGGGAGGCCGAGGCAGGAGGATCACAAGTTCAAGCACAGCTTAGGAACTTGGCTAGCTTCTGTCTCAAAATTAAAAAAATAAAGGGTTAGGGATGTAACTCAATACAAAGACCCTGGGTTCAATCCCCAGTACTGAAAAAAAATGTTAAAATCATAAATTTCATGCTATATGTATTTACCACAATCAAAAATCAAAGAGTCATGTATACATAAAGATCTATTTCTGAACTGTCTGTCCTGTTTCATTTATCTATATGTTTATTCCTTTGCCAAACATTGTATTGCCTCTAGTACAGTAAATAATGCAAATTAAACCCAAATCACTTTTCTATTTTACAACTTCAAAATGACTTCTCATTGTACTAAGAATAAGCCTGTGTTTTCTCTCCACTCTCCTCTCCAAGCTCACTGCCTCTGCCCATTCTCCTGCCTCATGGCCATAATCTGGGCCACCTGGGAGGAGTTCACAGTCTATCGGAGCAGTAAGAAATGATGCTTGCTTGGGGGACCACAGGAGCACAGGCAGGGCAGAGGCAAGTGTGGGGTGACTGACAGGGTAGAAGCAGCCATTCGAGTTTCACAACAGCTGCTCACCTCATGCAGGGGTCCTGAGGGGCCCTCCATTTTGATGGTGACTCGGAAACACAGGAGGATGCAGGGCACTGCAAGCAGCCACATCTGCAAGTCCCTCTGCTGAGTACCCAGAGCGGCTCTCCTAGGTCACTTCTGCCTGACTTAGTGCTCTCAACAATTTAGTTCCACGAGACACAGCCCTCTCACAAGCTCTTTTTCAGGAATGTTAGGGCAGGGCCCTGGGATGCAGGAAAGAGAAGAAACAAATACTAGCAACCCTCAAAGGCCTTCTATTGTGAGCAGTCCCTTGCTGGGTGGTTCTCTGGGTCTTTGTTGGTGGTGTGTGGGGGGACATCAGAAGAGTTTGAGTCCTAGCTCAAAACACTCACTTAAAGCAAATTGAGGCTTCCCAGTCCAAGCCATTGAAATCTCTTTCTGTAGAAGCATCTGGAAAAATGGAGGGGAAAGCTGCCCAGTTATTTAGTTATAAATAAAACTCAAACTTTCCTTTCTCCCCTCCTGCCAATGTCCCTTTCAAATATTTGATTCTCTGGGAGCAAGGATCAGGGGCCAAGCTGAGCTGGCACCAACTGTCTTCAACTCCAGAGGAGGCGGCTCCTCACAAGCAGCCACTGCCCCAGCCCAAAGCAGCAGGCGACAATGGGGAGCTGACTCTGGCTTGTGAAACCCCTGGCTGGCTGAGGAGATTCGAAACTGGCCCAGTTTCCAGAATGCATGAGGAGGAGCAGGCAGGTTTCCTGCAGTGGGAGCTTTGCAGGCCCTATACCCGTGTCCCACTGCCTAGAGCAGTGGTGGTGAACTTATAGCATGCGTGCCACAGTGGGCTGTTTACATCACTGAAAGCTCTAAAATGCTAGCCATCAGTATCCCTAACCAAAGGGACAGGGCCTAGAAGCAGTCTGCAAAAGCCAGGTCTTCTGCTTTTCTGTTCTAGTCACAGGGAGCTATAAGAAATTACAGTAAATAAGTGCTGCTGTTAGATAAAAGCCCTAGTTCCTACCCTGAATTGAGGAGTCTGTAGGCAGGGCTTGGCCCCCTGCCATATGGGTGAGTGCTCAGATCCCCTTGCTCCAAGAGTTTAAGGTGCAGCCCAGATGGGCTGTGAAAAAGGAATACATGGGCGGGGGGGAGTAGCTCAGTGGCAGCGCATATCCTTAGCATCCACAAGGCCCTAGAGTCCACCCACAGCACTGCAAACAAACTAACTGAATATATTGATAGTCACCTCCAGCCTTAGGAGCCAAGAAAAGAAACAAATGCAAATGATCAGTCCCACAGGGAATGCCAGGAAGTGGCAGAAAGAAACAAACTTTTTTTTTGGTACCAGGGATCGAACTCGGGTCCTTGCGCTTGCACAGAAGGCAGTGGAACCATTGAGCTAAATCCCTGGCCCTTTTTTTTTTTTTGAGAAAGAAACAATTTATAATGATGCGGGGGGGGGGGGGGGGCGGCCAGGCATGGCAGGGCACACCTTTAATCCCAGTTACTCAGAGGCTGAGGCAGAAGGATCTTGAGTTAGAAGCCAGACTGGGCAACTTAATGAAAAAGACAGAAACCTGGCATGTGTAGCTCAGCACTAGAGTGCGTGTTCAGCCTGAATGTAGCAGTGGGTCCAAGTGCCACTACTATTAAAAATAAAACAAAACCAAAAAAGAATGAGGCCTGAGAGGTCCCAGGTGGGGAGCAGGCTATTGGGAGGCACTCTGCTATTGGGAGAGACCCTGGTGGCTTCTGAGAAGATGGCTTATTTCATATCTTGTACTGTTAAAAAGGGTACTTTGGATTAGGTACTGGAAGGATATATAAACTTGTTACACCCTGGAACAGTGGTGGCCAACCTATGGCACGCATACTGCAGCAGGCATGCAGAGCCCTCTGTGTTGGCATGAGAGCCAAGTGTTTAACAAATTACTAACGTGCATACAATAGCAAAGATCACATTAACTGTACAAAAGTATGCCAAATGTAAACTTTTACCTTTCAATAAAAAGCTGTTTGTATCATTGAAAGCTCTGTTATTGTTTTTCTTTTAAGACAAAAAGATATTAATGTATGAGTTGTTTTCTCTAAACCAAAACCTCAGTATTCAGGTTTACTTGCAGTATTGGCACTTTGTGATAAATAAGTGGGTTTTGGGTTGTAGTTGGACATTCATCCCTAAAAGGTTCACCATCACTGCCCTAGTCAGCCCAGAAATGGAGACTCCTATCACCACCACTTGGCTTCTCCAGAAGCCCTGGCCTCTGGGAATGATGACAAACTCCTGCCTCCCAGAACACCTTCCCTAGCAGCCCTTCACTGACCTGGGCTGCTTTGGCCTCAGCAGGGAAGGGGTTCTTGCCTCAAAGCCAAGGGGAACCAGGCTGAGGCCCCAGTCCCAAGGGCAGGGCCTATTTCAAAGCCAATTTCTGACACTTTGCAGCTGCGTCTGACCCTGGGTCCCCTTGCCAAAGCTGCTATTTTTCCCTTTTGCTGAAGAGGGAGAAAAGGAAAAAAAATGCTGCCTTGGCTCTCTGCTTCTTTTGAGCAGATATGGCTGCCTCTGTAGGGTCTACCTCACTGAAGAGGATGTGCAGTCCCCCGCTACAGATGACAATAGTCAGAATTCTCAGCTCTGACTGCTTCACTGGTCTCCTGAGGGGAACCAGGGCCAATCCTGATCTTGCTGAGTCACCCAGCCCCTTTGAAGCCAAAGACCCTTATACCACTGAGGGGCCTCAGCCACTGTTGCTGCAGCCCCTGCTGCTGCAGCCCCTTAGACCACAGCAGGCCTCTCTCTGTAAACGTACCTGGGGACAGGGTACCCAGGGATAGAACTCTCAGGTACTTTGTGTGTATGTAACCTATGTATGTGGTTGTATGTAGTTATATGACTGAAAAATATCCTGCAGCCAGGGCAAAGCACCAACGCAGTCAATTCTTGGTTACCACCCTGCGGCAAAAGGGGTAACTGGGATATAGGAGGTAGGGTGTGGTAAAGTTGGCTGGGGAAATAAGCGGGACCTATCAATTACAAGATCACAGGACAGTGTCAAATAAGTCCCCGTTTGTGGAACTTTTCATGAGCTCCACTGAGATGTGGAGACACGATATTCCACAAGGAGCCTGCTGTTGTGATGCCTCACAGTAGCTCACTCTGTGTCTTCTGGACAAGAGTGTACTTTTATTTCTTGCTTTTATCTTTTCTTCTTGTTTGGCCCAAGTTCACTCTACAGAGCTAGTTCTTCCCTTACCCTTTACCCCTCACTTTTGAAATAAAAACTTGGCACCATTTTTGGTTTGTCTCGTCCAATTTTTTGTCTGAGGCAAGAAAGAATACTTTTAATTGGCAAGCCATTTCTAAAGGAACTACCTGACAAAAATTATACTTCTATTTCTGTTTGTCTCTTGATGTGCCATACATCAGATTTCTCCTCCTAATTCCTTATGAAACATGTTCACCTCACACCATTAGGGGAACAGGGCAGACATCCTAGAAACATGCACACTAGTGGACCAGAGCAAGCAGCAACTCCACGATGTCAGGGACCTCACCTTTCCCTGCTGCTCCAGGCCCACTCCTACACAGATTCCAATTCTCCAGCCCCCCTGGATTCTCCTCACCTCATTAATCTCTAAAGTGACCATGTTTTGAGAACCAGGGGACACTGATCTGATCACAGCACAAACTGCTTAAATATTTCCTTCTACCTATAGCAAGCATAAGAGCATGTTTTCCTTAAAAAAATCAGGACACATTATCTTACGAGAGATTTATGGGCAGCCTCCAGGTGCAAGAAGGAGTTGGCGTTATAAAAGTTTTAACATCAAAATACTGGAACTCCAAGGATATTTGGAAGACTTTACTGGAAACTTGAGAATATTTTAAGTCAGAGTAGCACATGACCATCTGAGGGGACAGCAAGTCTACCAGCCACACAGGTTCTGCTTTTGTTTACTCCAGATATATTTGCCACAGCTTACTACAGAGTTATTCCAGAGAAGGGTCTTGATTGGCACCTATTTTGAAGTTCTCTTTATGCCCAGAAGGTCCACTAAAGCTTAGGCTGAACTGAGTGGATGGCTAATTATGTCTGTCCCTCTGATCGCTATGTACCAGCTTAGGCATCATTTCCAAGACACCTTTGTTGACTTCCCAAACCAGGTCACTCTGTGATGTTCTTGTTGTCCTGTGTTGTCCCTTCACTGGGCCTCATCATGGTTGATAACTCATCCAAATGCAGTTAACTTTTGTCTGTCTCATAGCACTAGGCTTAATGGCTTGTGGAAAGAACTACAATAGTTTGGCTCACCAATGAACCACCAATTTCCAACACAATACCTGGCATATAATAGATGATCATTTTTTTTTCCTTTTTAAGGTTCTTTCTATGTTTCCCAGGCTGCCCTTGAATTCCTGGACTCAAGCCATTTTTCTCCCTCAGCCTCTTGAATAATTGGGACTACAGGTGCATCTCACCATCCCAGGTATCAATAAACACATTTAAATTAATGACATGGTTTTTCTGGTAGGTTCCAGGATTCTGTATTTCTTTCCCACTCAATATTTTTATTAACCTAAATTTAATATGAATTTACTTATAACTTATTTATTCCTTGAATGAAGGCTGCAAGGTCGCTCATGAGAACTACAGTTCGTGTCAATATCGAAAGCATAATGTGATGGCTGTCAGAACCCATGTTCTAAAAGAACAAATGTCCAAATGAGAGATTAGGGGAGAACAAGTCTTGTGAAGGTTCTAAATCATCAACTAGACGCCTGGGATGGGTGGGCAACTCAGCAGTGAAAGGAGCCAAGCAGGAGTGTTCTGAATATTTTTAATCTAAGCTGTGTTAACAGAGCACAGGGGCCAGATGAGGTGCAGGCAGCGGCACTTGCACACACTGCTGACAGCTGCTTCCAGGTGCACAGCCCATGGCTAACGAAGTGTGGACGAGGGGCTTATGTATGGTCTGGAGGGGAGGACAATGTCCACTGTCCAGCTGATACCCTGCCTGTGCTCAACAGGTATTTACTGGATGAACACTAAGACTAGTTGATAAAAGTTGGTATATTTAGCCTGGAATAAGACGTACAAGAAGGTGCGCATAACTGCCTTCAAGGATATGGCAAGCTGTTGTACAAAAGTCTTGCAGTACAGTGCCAGAAGCCAGACAGGGATGAATAGGCTGAAAAATCCAGGAATACAGATTTAGGCTCAGACAAGGCAGGACAAAGTGCCTGAATAAACAGAGAGCATCCCCAGGATGTTCACAGGAGGCTGGAGGGCCAGGCTGGCTGGACAGTTGCCACAGGAAACCTTCACACTCTCTAGATGCCTCATAATCCGAATCCTAATGGTCCAGGAAGTTAACAAGATCAAATGCATAAAAGTGAGACAGAATATGAAAGAACTATCCCATTAGTACTACAAATAACCTTTGTGCTAAAACACAGAGATTGAGAGGAAGGCTTTAATGAACTCAGCCACAAAGCTATAAGGCACCTGAACTTTTTCTTCAACTGTTATGACCTTTTCAGGTTTCAATTTTATTTTTAGTCAATTTTAGGATATCTTATTTTCTTAGAAAACATTGACATCTTTTGAGGTTTTAAAATGTCTTATCAGAGTCGAATATAAATATCTCATGTCTCTCAACTCCAGGTCCATTTTTCACTTTTATGTATATTTTCTGTTTCTCTTTGATTGGCCTAGTTGGGTTTCCCAATTTTTTTTTTTTTTTTTTTGTACCTGGGATTGAACTCGGGTCCATGCACTTGCGAAGCAGGCGACGAAACCACTGAACTAAATCCCTGGCGAGGTTTCCCAATTCTTATTTCCAAGACCAGTAAAGGATAACTAGTGCCTATAAGAGTTTGGGGAAAATTAAATTCTTAAACATTGCTGAAATGAGGATAATAATCTGAACTTTATTTTCCTTTCCTACAAAATTAGTAATGTTGACCTTACAGGGCAGTCTTAACAACTTGGAAATAGCTATCAAAAGACTTAGTAAGCGGCTGAGGCAAAGCTCACTTGTAGAGAGTACTTGCCCAGCATGGCCCAGCAAGGCCCTGGCTTCAATCTCAGCACCATAAAACAAAAACAAAACAATTTAGTAAGATTCAGTGATTCTATTTCTAATATTTCTCTTAGAAATGATGTCCATGATGATGGATTTAAGTTTGTTTTAATTTATTTAAAGGATTAAATATTACAAATCTAAATGTCAGAAACATAGTCAACTTAAAATAGAGTACCATAATAAGGCAAATATTATAGTGCTATTAAAATTATCTTAAGAATTTTAAATAACGTGAGTGTTAAGTAATACAAAAAGGCAACTTATGAAACTATAATTACTTAATATCCATAAATAGACTTTTAATAATCATATACTTTATTCCTATAATGAACAAAAAGATTAAAAGGAAGTCTCTAAAACCCTTCTACATTGTTGGTGGAAATGTAAACTAGTACAACCACTATAGAAATCAGTATGGAGATTCCTAAAAAAAACTAAAATAGAAATTGCATTTGACCTAGCTATTCCTCTTCTAGGTATCTTCCCAAAAGACTCAAGGATATCATACCACAGTGATACATGCATACCCATGTTTATAGCAGCACAATTCATAACAGCTAAATCTTGGAAGCAGACTATGTCTATCAACAGATGAATGGATAAATAAAATATGGTATTTATACACAATGGAGTGCTACTCTGCTATAAAGAAGGATAAGTTTGAGTCATTCATAGGAAAATGGATGCACCCTCAGGCCATAATGTTAAGTGAAATCAGACACACAAGCTTAAATATTGCAGAGTTTCTCTTATATGAGAAAACCAAAGTATAAATAAATTAAAGAGCAAAATAAAAGATAGATAATAGGAAACAGAGAGCTAGATCTTTTGCAAAGGGGAGGAGAGTCAAGAGATGGAGGGAGTGGGGAGTGAGGGGAGAGGAAGGGAAAGAAAAATTAATTAAGATGTGTAATGAACATGTACCAGCTCCCTATGAATGTAATCATTATGTACTGCAAACATGGACTAATAAAAATAAAAACTAAAAAAGGAAATCTATCAATCTGTAAAAACCTGCCATCTCTGGGTGATAAGATTATTTCTTTTCTATAATTTCTGTGATTTGAAAAATTGTTTTATAATAAACATATTTTACTTTATGAATGGCTAAAAAAAAGCTTAAAACTTATCTTACTAAAAAATAGACTGGTCATGAATAAATGCCCCTTCTGAAAGAAAGACTAAAGGAGTGGAACATCATGCCTGTCCCTAGGAAAATCCAGCTGACCTGGGCCTGGCTGGTGACTGGTTGTGTGCCAGCGAAGTGGGGGGTCTCTACAGAGGACAGTGAGGTTTTGGAGGGTGCATGTAAGCACTGGACTCGGATGCCATCCTCACAAGACAGCTGAGAAGACTCCAAGGATAATGCAGTCCACCCATCAGTGTCCACCCATCTAGGGACCCCTACCCCTAGAACCTTGCCTTGGTGCACTCATCCTGCAAGGATCAAGTGAGAGGCTAGCTTTGTGCCCTGTAAGAAATAGTAGGTGGTGACCTGGCCAAATCCCCCCTCAGGTTCAACTGGTTTCAGCCTCTGAGAAGGAGTCTGAAGCTGGGCATAGCCACTGCCTGTCCCCAGTAGAGGCTGCCAGGGCCTCTGGAGGAGTCTTGGGACTGAGCTGAGTCCACCCTTCGACTGCTCTGGGGCATAGAAAAGCAAGGACGGACGGCGGGGCGCCAGCCTTCTCCCCAGCTGTTTTCAATAAGGCTCCACTTCTGAGGTTGCTGGCAGATCTGGGGAAAGATCTGAACCAACCTCACATAATGTTTTCCATCAAACCCACAATTAAGTAATACTATTCTCTTAACTCATGAACTGCACAAGAAACATTTTTCCTGTCACTTCCCAGCTTTCCTCCTAAGCAGCCCAGCAACAGGTCAGGCTGGGGTTACCAGCTGTCATGGGGTCAGGGGAGACCACAGGGGCATGGGTCCTCCTCCTGCCACATGAGGATGGAGGGGTGAGAGGTTTGGCCTCCAGACTCAAAGAAATATTATGCACATCATTTTGTTTCATCCTTCAATAGCCTGTCAGGTCAGCGTCAATATGCTAATGTTACAGGAAAGGAAAATGAAGCTCAAAGTTAAGAGACTTGACCCCAAATTCAGGTTGCTCCACAGAGGCCCACCACCTTCCAGGGAAGTCAAATAGGATTACACAAGGCAGCTCCAGAGTCAAAAAGCTGCACCAGCACTTGGGCTGTTGGTGAGGTGTTTCACCAGTGCCCCCAGGGGATATTCTGAAGGCACACTGTTAAGCACAACACCTTTGTTTTGTAATTGAACAAATTAATGACTCCTAGAAAAGCCTAGATGGATGCCACTTCCTCATGAGGTCTTCTGAATGTTTCCTGCCTTAAGTTCTGTTGCATATTTTATTGTATTTTATGTACTGACCAGAGAGCATAGGATCTGGCTATGTTCATTCAGTGGACAAAGGCTTACAGAGCACTCTCACCTGCTACAGAGAGGAGTAAGGGCTACTCTCCATCTCCATCTACCATCCTACTCTAAAGGTGAGGATGGAGAAGGCAGATTAAAATGCTAAGTCCCAGAAAACAAATCCAAGTTCAGAGAAAATACAGGCATGCACATACATTATTATACTTCAGTCAGGCTGCATCACTTAGTGCCTCTTAGGACCCTGTCCAGTACAAATGTCCTTCAGTATCCATGGGAATTGGTTCTGTGACCCCCATGGATACCAAACTCTGTGGATGATCAAGTCCTTTAAACCAAACGGAATGAAATTATCTCTAGCGAACTTATACTGCCTACCTAGTCTAATGCAAATGCAGTGTAAATAGTGGTTACATTATTGACTAGAGAATAATAACAAGCAAGAAATTCTGTACTTGTCCAGGAAAAATGCAGTTTTCTTCCCAATACTTTCAATCTGCAGTTGGTTGACTCCAGAGATGTGGAGCTGTGGAACCAGCAGGTGCAGGGGCTGACTGTACTCATCACCTTTTTCAGTCTGTGCCTTGGGGAGCCCCTTCTTGTTGGAGGAGACAGTATTCATCCTGAGAGCTCCTCATCTGGGACTCGGTGGGGCAAATTGACAAATTATACTCTGAGTCAAGATAGGGTTCTAATGGAAAGATTAAAATGAGTAACAGTGTGGATCAGGGCCATGATATGTAGAGAAGAGTGAAAGAGGAACAGAGTCTACTGAGAAGTCCAATCCCCGATCCTGTGTGGCTGGAGGTGTCTGTGCACTTGAAGCTAGGTGGTCTATCCCATTCTGTGTGGGTCAAGGTCAATGAACCTCTAGGAAGAAGATGGTCCTCCTTAGTTGCAGATCTCCTGGTGCCCTGGTATCAGGCCTCTTCCCCTTCCCACCTTGAGTGTATACCCTAATCACCGACTGTGTACCAGGCACCAGCTTAGGCACATCAGCATCCTGACCCTGGCTATCTGAGGCTTTCTGATGCCCTCAGACACTCAGGACAGAGTGTCTGACCTCCAAACCCGATGTTGCTTCTCCCCACCCCTGCCACTACATCAGACCCACTAAGGGGCCCAGGCTCTGACGACTCTCTGGCTTCCTGCTCCACCCTCCTGCCTTCCAGGCACCTGCTGGACTCTTTCTGGAACCAGAAGGCAGAAGCCAGATGAAGGGCAGATGCAGTGAAGTCTACAGAGGAATCACAGCTCAGAGAGCAGCTTGGCTGACCCAGGCAAGAAGCAGCCCAGGAGGTGAGGCTGAAAGAGGCTGGTGGAGTTGCTACAAATTGATGGAGGGAGCTGGAATCTCACAGATCAGGGAGGAGATGGGCCATGAAAATTGGTGCTATGTCTTATCCCTTTCTGACAGTGCAGGCCCAAGATGAGCCCTGCGGAGAGCACTCCAGCTGAAAAATGTTCAAATCTTTTGTCACATTAATCTCTTCACTGCCAACTGTCAATCCCCAGGAAATTGTATTAAATATGGCACTAAAAGCTTCACATACAAAGATGTTCACCCAAATTTAATTTATAAAAGAAAATACTGGAAACCACCTAAATAACTACCAACAGAAGAATGATTTGGTAAATGGTAGCATATCAAATTTAATGGACTGTTAACCATTAAAATTACATCGACAGAGTGCTTTGAAAAATTACTGACATGGCAGGTGAAAAAAGTAGGATTAAAAAAAAAAGTAGGATAAAAAACAGTACAAAAGATTTTATTTATTATTAAAAGCTACTAAGCACTTATTATATACACGTGTAGCCTAGATTCTGTATTTCATTTAAATAATGCCATAAGATGGGTAGTGTTATTATTCTGCTTCACAGACAGGAAATTGACCTAGAGAGTAACTGGGGAATTACCCAAAGTCACAGCCAATCGAAGATGGGACTGAATTAAAAGTCAAGGGTGACTCCAAGCCTGTGATCTCCGTGTAAGCCTCCCTTCCCCTATAAATACTACCATAGCTATCCCTGCAATGAAAACAAAAGAAATCCCCAGCTCAGGAATACAAGCCAAAACCATCAAAACACAATGTAACTATCTTCTTGCTACTTTTGCTCTCCAAAGTATTTGTAAATAGCATGTTGCACTTTTACTTTAAAACATTCTTGAAGCAAGCTTGTTAGAGGGGTGCTATAGAGGGCTCATATTTCCACAGTAGTTCCCCCTTATTTTAAGTTTTGTTTTCCATGGTTTCAGTTACCCACAGTCAACAGCTGTCCAAAAATATTAAATGGATAATCCCAGAAATAAACCATTCAAAAATTTTAAATAACTTTTATTACAGTATGTTATTGTACAGTATGTTATGTATAATTGTTCTATTTTATTATTGTTGTAGTTAATCTTCTAAATGTTATCACATGTATGCAGGTACAGGAAAAAGCATCACACACAGAGGGTTCAGTACTACTGTGGTTTAAGGCATGCACTGGTAGTCTTGGAATGAATTTCCCACAGACAACGGAGACTACTGCAGGATAACATTCTCTGCCTTATTAGGTAATTGCTACACACCGGCACACACCTGGGATTGCATCAACCCTCCAACAATGCAGTGAGGTAGGAAGGATTATTCCTCTTTCAACTGTGGGGGTTAGCAAAGGGAAAAAGAAGAAACCCCAGCCCAGACATCCTGGCTGCAACACCTGTGCTCTTCCTCCTCTACCCAGGACCCCGCTGCACAGAGGTGCTTGGTTTCCTGGCCTGACTCTTAAGATCAGCTGAGCTCTCCCAGTGCTTGTTCACAAGCACAGGGCTGACCACTGGTCCCTGAAGAAGAAGTCAAGGTGAAGCGGGCTTTCCAGAGGTATTTAACCACACTCTGCATGCTTGGGTCCTGCCCTCCACTCCTCTTTCATCCTGCATCTTTCGGGAGGCCTGACCCTCAGCTGGATGGTGCAACAAAAGGTCCGAGGAGCACAGGTAAAGGCAGCAGAGATCAGAGGCTTCGAGAGAGACAAGGTGAAGTCAGATAAAAGGGCCTGAGATAGTTTAGGAACAAGGGCAGACAGGCAATGTGGTGGCCTGAGCTCAAGAGAGGAGAGAATGGCAGAGCAGAAAACTGTGGCAGAGCTAGGCTCCTCCATTCTCGGCACAAGTAGCCCTCACTGCCCTTAAAATCCAGATGCTTCCCTTGCTGATGCCTGTATCCTCAGGTACAGGCATCTTCTGTTGTGTTTTGTAATTACATCTCTGAACCAGTGGGTTTATTTTATAAGGACAAAAAGATTTTTACAAAATTTATAGTCAAATTCGTAGCCCACCTCTACCAGCTGTTCAGAATTGGTGAGTACTCATTTCTGCTGCTATTCTTATCCCAGGTTTATTATTTCCATATTTTCCCTCTTTGCTGGTCCCCCACCTCCACTGCAATAGAAAATTGTTATAGAATTTGATCTATACGATGCAGTTTTAAATGGAGGCAATATCATCCCTAGGAGGCTAAAAATTGATTTGAGAGGGCAAAAATCTTACTTTGTACAAGCTCCTGTATGCGAATCCTACAGTACATAAACAGAGATTACACCTGTAGTGTTAGATTTTCATTGAGGGACTCCTTAGGGGGATGACATAGGGAAAAAGGGTCAAGAATCAGTAATTGATGAGTCACCCATGAACTTGAGCAGCCCATCTACACTGACCCCTTCCCATGACACGGCTGCTCAGAAGTTAGGCAACAAGCAGAAGTCCAGCCACTTCTACTGCTTGGCCACTTCCCACGTGCTTTGTTTGGGCAACTAAAACCTGCAGTGTGACCTTTGCTTCCATCTCTGGAGACCAGTGGCTCTCCCTTTAGCGGCTTATAGAGTAACCTGCCGAGGGACAGTGTGTTCCAAGCAGAGCCCTTGGTCTCACCTCGGTAAGTCTGGGTGTTCAGTGGATCCCGATGAACCCTCTACAGAGCCTCCACTTGGGAATCAGGCACTAAGGTGAATAGTGTTTCATCCCAAACTTCAATGAAAGGGGTGAGGGTGGGGGCCAATTTGACTTTATTACTAAAGAGCTCCATCCCAGATAATCCACTAATCAAACACCAGGGTTCATTGTATGCATGGTGGGCTGACTGGCCTTAGACTGTTCAGAAAGTCCCTTCCCCTGTGTGCTGTAGGGGCAGGTCTCCTGTCCTCCAGCCCAGGAGTAGGGCATTCCACTGGGCACAGTGGGCTCCACTTGCCCTCACTGCTTGTGGGTGATGCAAGCCCAGCATGACAGGCTGTGGAAAGTATGTTCAGGTGCTTGGCTCCCTCAGCCTAAAGCCTTTTAAATCAGGATCCAGATTTGATTTGATTTTCCTTGCCTTCCTGGCTCAGACTCCTCCAGGCTTATTTTTCTCTCCCCTGTCTGGCTTGCCAGGGTTTGGAGCTAGGATGAGCCAAGTCCTTCACACTTCACAGGCAGCCTTCCCTCCCAGGGTGAGATGGTGCACAGCCTCTCACTCCAGCTCCCAGAAGGCCCCATCCCATCCTGTCTGCAGCCCCGCTGGGGTTTTTGGGTGAGAAGGACCTGCACTTCATAGAGGAGCTGCCTGGGTACTTGGTGTGTTATCAAATGAGAGACAAACAAGTAAGTCCATTCCTCAGCTTCACCGTCATGCAGCCAGCTATCAGGACACAGGTATCTATTCACCATCACTGTCCCCACCTATTTCTTTTCATAGGTTTGAGCAGAGGCAGGGAACAGGAACCACACTTGAAGGGGTCATCAGAGCATGAGTCCTACCTTCCTTCACAGCACCCAGCACTCAGGGCTGGGGTGTCTGGCACAGGCATGAGAGGAGCAGATCTAGAGCCTCAGTGATTACAGGATGTGAATCTTCTGAATGCAAGGGCAGCATCTTGGTCTCTGTCACCTTTTTATTCCAGGGGTCCTGCATGTGATTAATGTTATCAAAGCGAACCAACCTGCAAACTGCCTAGTGCAGTCAGCCCTGAGTGCCACAACCATCCCAGGTCACCAGGGGTCAACTGGTGAACACACTAAGAGGACAACTAGGTCCCTACTCCAAAATCTTGTTTACATTTTGTGCTTAGGACATCATGGAGTTCTGGAGCAGGAAAGGGCCCAGAAGTCATCTGGTTTGACCTCCTCATTTCATAGATGAAGAAACTCAAGTCCAGAGGCCAGAGTGCACTAGAGACCAATACCCAGGCACATGACCACCAGGCCAGCCCTCCCTCCAGATCACTCTAGCAGTGTGAAGAGAAGCCAGATCTGTGAAAATCAACAGACTCCCGGCCAAAGACGGTTGAAAGGATGGCATTTTGGCATCACCAGGCTGACTGCGGCACCCTAATATACTGTATTTAAATCCATCCTCACTCAGTGATGGGTGGGGCTCCATCCTAGAGGCCTTGGAGAACCCACAGATGAGTAAGAAATTTCTCTCAAGGGGCTGTCATTCTTCTGATAAGTACCTAAACATCCAGAACACAAAGCCAAAGGTATACAGCACAGCAGGCAAGGAGAAGCAGGGTGGGCTCCCTGGAAGAGGTGACATTTGGAAGAAGCTGGTTAGTACTCTGATATGCTTAGGGTGTGGACTCCAGTTAGTGAAGATGACAGAAGTCTAAGAGGACCTGCTCAGGGACCTTGGTGCATGGCACAGGCCTGGGCAGCAAAGCAGTGAGTAGAAAGCTTGTAAGAGAACTGACCTAGCATAACTGAGAAAGCTGAAAGCCAGGCAGCAAGCCTGGACTCAAAAGCATGGAAAGGTTCTGGTCCACTTAAAGCCCCTTGTTGGGAAGGACCTCACAAAAGGTCAGCCTGGAAGGTGCAGAAGGACAAACACCTGGGAACACAAGGCCACAAGTCTTCATGCCTCTGCCACCCGCAGATGGATGGAGAGATTTGATTCAGGAAAGGTGGTTAGATATGTCAGGTCTCATTCTTCATCTGGCTCTCCAGGAGACCACTGTCCTGAGTCCCTGGTGCTCCCCGCACACGTGTCACCTCACCGAATTCTGCAAAATGTTCTCCAAGTGATGAGGAGTGAAAGAGAGACAACTAGCATGCACTACTCTCAACCTAGAAGAGGTCTGTACACTGTAAGATGCTACACTAAGTATAGCATATTATTAAAAATAAGATGTAATCAGAATAAACTATAAAGGAAACTCTACCACCAAGATACAAACAGACCCTGAGTAGAGAATAAGATGTTAAAAATGGAAACAACTGTTTAGATTATTTGGTTCAACTCCCAACCTGGTTTATAGATTGCAAATCAACATCCTCGCTAATGAGGACTCTGCCCTCCTCACCTACTTCAGCACTAAACATCAAGCTTCCAGTTCATGGTAAAGTGCAGAGTAAGCATTGATTGAGTGAATCAAATCCAAACACTCAAAATCTGTCTGGAATAAATACAGAACATTACTTAGAGAAGGCAAGAGAATATTTAGAAAAATCTGTGAACTGAACAAAAAATAATCTCTCTTTGCCAGGCACCCAGTAGGAGCTGGCAGTGAAGTATGTTTTTAAAAAATAAGGTATGTGAAACAGATCACACACTATAATATCTAAGTCACAGGATTTCAGAACTCAAATGGCCTTTTAAGGGTCATCCAAACCATGACTTTATAAGAAGGAATCTAAAGTTCAAGGAGACGTAGTAGTCTGTCTAAAGTTTTAAAGCAACTCCATAGCAACTAGATCCTCAGTCCAGAGATCTTTCCACAGCACATTATGTTAATTATCTAATTAAATTCTAAATTGTAGAGTGCAGAGTATAACCCTCCTGGAATGTGGCAATGGAAGAGAATACGAGGGGATGGACGAGCTGGAAAAAGGTTCATAGAAGAGGAAAAAGTTAATTTTCTGTTTCCCAAGTAGATAGCTCATTAGTTGTGAGATCAGCGAAGGTGATAGTCACATTTGCTTTTTCTATGAATCCCCAGCATCTTGAGCACACAAGAAACTCAACTAGTGGTCAGTTTTATAAAAAACCAAAAGTAGCATCTTTATTACTAACTTTGAAGGAGGTTACATATAGTAAGGTCTGAACATACCCAGTTCTGTGGAACTGCACAAAAGGGACAAATGACCTCACTCGGGTGCCGTCCCCCACGCCTCTGCAGACCCTCACTAATGCCCAGCCCTGGTGTCCTGGCCCTGGCCAAGCAGAGCGCACTGTGAGGGTAAGAACACCTGAATCAGGGCCTGACTCTCATGGCTCACTGCGGCACGCAGGTTTGTTTCCGTTTCAAGGCAGACAGTCAGGACAGTCAGAAACAGTTAAAACAATAGGGCCCCACAGGCCTTCTTAGCAAAGACAGATGTATCTGGATAGCGCCAGCTTCTTTTCTCTGATAGAAAACCTGTCACCAAGACATTTTAAAGATGTAGACACTTAAAGAATTTCCAACAAAAAATGCTATTCACACGCTTCCAAATTTCATGCAGTGAACATGTCGATGATTTTATGTAGCTGTTACCAGTCTGTGCACAGTGTCCTTTCCGCTTTACATTATTCACACACATTTCCACTTATGAAAGGAAGTATCAAAAATGCCAAGTACACGATTATGTAATATCTGCCACATTGATGGGTATTTAATGATCTTCCTCTGAGCACAAACTGGTTCCTTTTTGCTGTTATGAAAAGTGCTCTGAACATCTTTTTTCCTTGTCCTTTAAGAGTTAAGCTGGTGTCGGAAGTGGAATCTGTGCACAGCATATCTATGGTTTTACTGCCCCTGTGACATCCTACCAGTCTGAGCCCCAAGAAGGCTACACCAATCCTTAGTGCTCCCAGCAAAGGAAACCTCTAATCTCCTCACAGCCTCAACAGTGGGCTCTTGGTAGCTTTTATTTTGCTAGTCTTTCAGGTACATAAATACTTGAAAGGGATTTTAATTTCCACTTGTTTAATTGTCAGCAGTGTTGTGTAATGTATTTTGATGCAGTTACATATTTTCTGTGCCCAAACTTTGTCTACTGTTTTTTTTCCATTTAAATTGTCTCTTCAACTTTGAACATTTACCAGATAGAATCTGGACACTGAACTCAGAGAGCTGTACCAAATATTTTTATATGCATTTTATTACACTTTTTAAATTATAAAGATAATTTCTAGCTACTGTTTAAAAATTACAGCAATATGAATATGTATAAAGTACAAGCGGAAAACTGAGGTTATAAATTGGCAAAGGGTTTCTTTTTCTCTTACTCTTTCTATCCCTTTCATAATTCTAAGTAATATTCTGTATCTGTTAAGTGACACAAAAATATGAAAACTATATATATTAATGGATGCAATATAATGTCTTGATAGATGTACACATTGTGTAATTTTTGAGTCAGATTAAACATATCTGTCTCCTCAAACATTGATCATTTTTTATGCTGAAAACTTTCAAAATCCTTTCTTATAGCTTTACAGAACTTCCTGCCATATGGCAGAATTTCCTGCTCCTAACTGTGACTAAGTACCCTTAGTTAATCTTTCTCTGGTGACCACCATTCTACTCTCAACTTCTTCGTATCTATTTTTTTTTTCAGAGTTGGAGATTTAACCCAAGGCCTTCACACAGAGCTACATCCCAGCCTTTTAATTTTTATGTATCTATTTTTAAGACAGGCCTTGGTAAGTCCCTAGGTTGCCCAGGTGGGGCTGGAACTTGTGATCCTCCTGTCTCATCCTCTCAGAGTGCTGGGATCTGTGCCACCACACCTGGCTTCTATTTTTTAATTTAAGAAATTAGACATCACTCGTTCCACTCTGAATGACGAAAATTTTCTATGGCTTACACTGCTCTCCTCTTTCCAACCTGTCTTGATTTTTAGATCTCTTATTGGGCATTTATGGTGAGGCCACAAACTCAAATGTCCACAGAGTTTGGGCAGGAAACCCAAATACAGAAAGTGGATCCAGGCAAGAAACATCTGGAGGCTGTTTCTGCCCATTTTCTGCTGTCCACCTGGAACGGGAAGGGAAGAGAAGCAGCAAAGAGAATGAGCAACAGGCACTTGGCCTTTGTGTTAGGAGGTAGCTGGGAATAAGGAGATTAGCAATGTGGGCAAGACCCGTGAATGCCACCCACTGAGAAAGTGGAAATGTTGCCAGATCTCATTTTTATGAACAAACATTCATAAATAAATTGTAAGCTTCCCATTTGTACATCTTAGTTCAAACTTTTGGAGACCACCGCCAGCCAAATACAAAAGCTCCCTGCACCTAATCTGGCCAATGAGTTGACCATTTTTTACCTCTATCACTAGGGTTTTAAGTCATATACTTAAACCTTTGTTTCCTGACCCATCCTTTTTTTTTTTTTGTACCAGGGATCGAACTCAGGACCTTACACTTTCAAGGCAGGCACAGCACCACTTAGCTAAATCCCTGGCCCTGACCCATCCATTTTAGATGCTATCTCTTCCCTTCCTATTGTACAAGATGAGGACTTCAGTGTTCCTATACTTTTTTCTTCTAGTCTTTACTTTACCTTCACCACTGCTTTACTTTTGGCTTGTCAAAGCTTAAGAATTTATTTTCTATTCTGTAACTATAACTAACACTATTGAGCTATACCTATGGGTTGATCCTAAAAAGAGCAATTTTCTTGACAGCAATATTATATTGTATACATGTTGGCCTCAAACATCTAGTGGCCATGAATGAGTTATTCAGAATCACTGACTGAAGAACCAGTTTCCCAATGTAGGCAGCCATGGTGGCTTTTCTGCCTCTCAGGTTGGTCCTGTCTCCCTGAACAAGAGGCTCCACATGGGGCACATCTCTGGGCAGGCTGACTTAATGTTAGTCTGTGAAGGGAGTGGACAGCACGGTCGATAATTTCCACCTTATGGAAAAGTGAAAGATTTTTTCTTGAGACACTGACAATAGCTACACTAAGACTTCAGTTTTGTTCATATAGATAGTAATCCATACAGATGGTCAATTACCCTGATTTCTACCTTACAGTCTACTTCTACTCTTGGAATTCTTTCATTTCAAACATATGGTTTCCCCTTCTGCCAAGGCCTTCCCTCTTATCTGTTCTGGTGGACAGAGCTTATAGAGCAGTGGTGGTGAACTGATGACATGTGTCTGCAGTGGGCTGTTTGATATCATCAAAAGCTGTAAAAGGTTCACCATCACTGCTATACAGCCTTCAATATAATCCCAAGAAAATCTCTCAGCCACTAATGTCCTCTTCTGTTATTAGTGCAGTCCTGAATTTACTCTTTGAATTTTTTTTTCTAATACTGTGAATTGAACCTAGGGTGTCATGCATGATAGGCAAGTGGTCTACCACTGAGTTATACGCTCATCCCTGTTTATTTTTTTTTTCAGACAAGATCTTGCTAAGCTCCCCAGGCTGGCCTCAAACTTGGGATCCTCTTGTATCAGCCCCTGGACAGCTGGGGTGATAGGTGTGCACTCTCTCATTTGAACTTCTCTGTTTATTTCAGTGGCATATTTGGGAAGGAGAAAGTTAGTAAATCTGTTTACTACATCATTTTGAGCTCGAAGTGGCCACCAAATGCTAACAATTACACAGTTTCAGCAATACCTGTCGTCTTTCACATCCTCTTGCTTTAGGAATTCCGTGGCAGCCTGGAACAGACAGCTGTGGAAATCTGGGGAGCACATTCAAGCTTGCTGGGAAAGCGAGGTTAGCTTTCTTTACCAAAGATGAAAGACACATACTGTCTCAACGAAAGATGACATTGTTCTTCAGATAAATCCTATGTCCTAAGTAAATTCTCAAGAATCCACTGTCTTATTTCTATTGTGAATGGAACAATTGGTTTCAATGAATCTTCTAGCTGTGGATAACCAACACTTAAGAACTGAATTAAGTATGATCAGTCCTGGCCAAAAGGATTTTTGGTGGTGATGGAAATGTTCAATAATGTGCGCTGTCCAACACAGGAGCTATTGGTCTCATGTGACTATGGAGCACTTATAACATGGTAAGGGTGGCTTAAGAAATGCATTTTCAATTTCATTTCATTTTAATTAATCTTAATTTAAATAGTCACATGCTGGTGACTATCTTACTCAAAACTACTCTCATAAAGGAAGCAAAAGATGATAACAATAACTGACAAAATTGTAAACTGATACAGTGTAAAACTGAGTCATGTGCATATTCTAGAAATTCAGAGGGAACAAGTGAAGGTTAGAAAGCTCAGAATTTGATCTATTATGTCGATCAAGCCAGTGATGTGAAGAAAGAATGCTAAATGATGTGAAGTAAAAAGAGCAAATTGCAGATTAGTAAATGCACAATTGGAAGGATGAACAGAGAGGGCAGAACCTCCACGCCACACTTTAATCTCTAAATTCCTACCATACAAACTACGCATGGAACTTATTCAAGTGTCTAATGATACATGGTCACATCCTGCTGTTTTATACGCACACATCCTCCTCCAGAACCACACCACCGAGACTCCTGAGGACCAAAAGCAGGTCACACTCTTATTTTGAATTTCTCGAGGCACCAATCATGGCAGCTGAACACTTCTGAGTTGAGGGCAAACTGGGAAGCAGGTACTAGAGAAAGATACTGTTTGTTATGTTTTGGATCTGGAGCATCCTTGAAAGGTTCATGTATTGAAGATTTGGTCCCCAATGCAGTAATGCTCAGAGGTGGGACTTTTGGAAGGCGATTGAATCATGGGGACACTAACTTCATCAGTGGATAGAGCCAGCGATGGATTCAAAGTCTTATGGCATTATTGGGAAGTCACAGACACTTAGGAGGTGCAGCTTGGTTAAAGGGAACAGGTCAAGGGGTGTGACCTTGGGGCCTACATATGGTCCCAATCCCCTTCCTCTCTCTCTGTCTCTTCTGTTTCTGACTCTTCCCGCCCCCGCCTCCATGAGCAGCTTTCTTTTGCCATGATGCCCTGCCTCACCACAGGCCCAGAAACAATGGAGTCAGCTGTCCAGGGTCTAAAACCTCTGAAACACTGAGCCAAAACCCCCTTTCCTCCTTAAACTTATTATTCTCATGTGTTTTGTCAGAGCAGCAGGAACACACCCCTGCCAGTCAAAGTGGAAACTAGGGAATCATCCACCTTTCTCAGACAGGTCTCCTCATGTTCCCTTCCCCTGCTGTCCACACCCTACATATGAACACACCTTGAGAAGACCAGGCTTATCCCAAGGCCCCATCAGTGACAGAGAGACCAGCAGTCTGGCCGAAACCTCAAGAGGCACTGAAGTGCACTGAGGGTGCATTCTCAGTGGTACAGCACATGCCTCCTAGCATGTGTGAGGCCTTGGGTTCCATTCCCAGCACCACACATACACACACAAAGGCACTAAAGTTTTGGCTCCTCAGATTTGCAACACAGCCAGGCCCTCCCACCACGTTTGTTTTTTGTTTTTTTTAAAATAAGAATACAGGGCCAGGGATTTAGCTCAGTGGTTCTGTCACCTACCTTGCAAGCGCAAGGTCCCAAGTTTGATGCCTAGTACCAAAAAAGGAAAAAAAAGAAAAATAAGAATGCATTCCAGGGCAAAGGGGAAGAAGTCTCCAGTAATTTCAGTTTTTTGTTTTTTTTCCAACACTAACCCTTTTCATACTGAACCCTGGGTGAAGAAACCAGCACATCCACACTGTAGCTGCCCACACAGGCTACAGAACATAGAGAAGCAATTCAGTCAGCTGCTGCCTCTGGGGCCTGGTTCTGTGCACACAGAAGCCTCAGCCAACAATGACTCATAGCAGCAGTGCAGTCCCACCCTACCCACCTCCCGCCTGGGGGTTCTTCCTAAACCACAGAGACCCACTACAAACAAATGCCCCTAACCATGCCTCTCAGGCCCCACAGTGACTTTGCACAGGAAGAGGCCCATGCAGGTCTTGGGAGGTACTTAGGCCACCTGGCAGAAAGGTCCCGGATCTCGGATGCCCAGTACATTGGGAACAGTTTGATGACAGTGGGAATAGAGCACCTGCCGTGGGAGACACTACAGCTGGATGAAGGACCACAGGTTTCCAGAGCTCAGGCAGGGGCTCTGAGGTCTAAAAGCAGCACTGATGGGATAAAGAGCCAAAAGTTTATGAATTTCTGAAAATATAATCTTCTTAAGCTTTGGGCTGGCAGAGACAAAAAAGTAGCTTCAGCCAAGACAGACGGAGTCAAGTGACCCTGATTTAATAGTATTGCTCCATAAAGCCATTAGCTCACCATAAACCTCCACAGGGATGGCTTCTTTCCCTAGGCCTGGTTGGTTCAAGCCAAATGGCCAGAGTCAGGGAGGCGTGAATTCTTTTAGAATGCTCTAACTTGCAAGGCCACGTTCAGAATACTGAGCCCCAGCATGGTAAGTAAAAGTGGTAGTTTCTGAGAGTTTCTTAGCTCCTCCTGGTGCTGTGTCTTCTCCTCTATTTAACACCATCACTTAAGGGGATGCTGTATCCACTTGCATCTTATGAGGTGTTCATCAGTTAGGAATAATTTTTGTAAAATTTCCTGCAGCCAAAGATCTAATAATATTAGGGAGTCTTTCAGCCTCAGGATTTTGTCTCTTAGTGGCTGATCATCTATGTTCCTGCCTCCAACCAATCCTTAGTGTTCTGGCTTCTTGCCTCATGGTTTAAAAATGGCTCTCTGAGCACAAGGCAGGGAGCAGGAGAGGGGTGGAATATGAAAACACCAATGCTATCTTTTTAATTTTTTCCCCTTTTAAACAGAAGGAACTAGCTTTCCCCAAAGCTTTCTCAATGACTTCAGCTCAAATGTGTCACTCTGCAAAAGAAGCCCCCTAGAGTGGCCTCTAATATGGAAAAGGGCAAGGAAAGGGGGACTGGCAGTGAGTCATGTGCTGGCAGTCCAAAGCATCTTCCAGAAAGTGGAAAAAGCCCTAAAGGATTCGAGGGACTGAGACCCACAGAGATGAGGGCCATGCTTAAGTCACCGTCATCTTCCTGATAGGAACAGGTGCTTTTTTGGAGGAAGGGATCCAGTTAGTCTTTTGTTCAAAAATAGATATGAGAAGGAAAGGGCAGGTAGGGTGGTGGTGGCAGTGCTTATCTCTTTCAGGAATAAAACCCAAAAGTACAAGTGACCAACTTGTACCCACCAGCTCTGCAGGTGGTGAGAGCAAACCTGTGTAACTTGCTCTCACTGTGGCCACTGTGTTTCTCGGTGGGCGCTGGGGTGATCTCACATCCTAGGGACTCCTCATCAGAGACTGCAACTCTGGAGAGGGCAGGGGAAGCTGGCTGAGGTCCTTGGATAGTTGAAAAGAAGAAGCCTCCTGGGCTGTAATGTGGACCCTTGGGGACCGAACTCAATAGTGAAGGCACAAATCTAAAACACTTGCTCTGAAGAGCTGCAGGAGCTCAATCCCCAGACAGCTGAGGCCCTGTGGAGTTGAGACAGACACCAAGCCTGGTGCAGACCAAGCTCTGGTCTTAGCAGGCTGTGTGCCCAGTGGGAGGCACAGCGCTGTGATCGGGGTCAGGAGGCAGCAGGTGGAGGTTACCAGGCCCAGGGCGGGGACCCACCTGGCAGGGACCCACCCAGGGTGAGGACTCACCCTGGGGATACAGTCTTTCATAGCTAGTAATTCCCGCTCAAAGCTCTGACACTCTGTGGCAACAGCACCTTGGTTTTTACTCCTGTGAGGGCACCAGTGCAGGAATGTCCTCAGTTCACCTTCCTCTCTGGTATCAAAACAACCAGCTTCCTCGTTCTGGGTTGCTGGAGATGGTTCTTCCCTGAAACAAATGTCTTTTTGTGTTCTTTGCTGCAGAAATGATGCACACTTGCAGCACACTAATTTACAGAGCACTTTTTCCTACAGTTTCTACTCCTGGAGTTAGCCAAACCATGTCTGAACATTCCCCTGGGAGAGGCCTCCTCTGCAGCACTATGCACCAGTGGCCAGGCACTGTTCTAGTTAATCCCAGTCAGGTGGGGAGTAGAAAGTAGCCCTGTACTCTGGCTCACCAAGCACAAGAGTTTCCATCCAGTCACCTAACTTCTGTCTAGGTACCTTCTTCTAAAGGTTCCAGTACATCCCAGTTGTGCTGTGGGCTAGGAACCCAGCCTTAACACAGGGCCCTTTGATCATTCAAGACCCAAACTGTAGCAGTGCTGATTGCAGTATTCTTGAAGCATTGAAGAATGCAGTATTCTTGCATTTTCTTTGTGAAGATTTGGCTTGGTTTATACCATCAGTGCAGTAGTTGGAAGCCTGTCCTTGAAGCGGATATTGGCACTCCAGCCACTCCATTTCTCTTTCTGCTCCCTGGTCAATATAAGATGAGCAGCTTTCTTTACCATGTGCTCCCCACCATGATGGTCTACCTTGCTGCATTTTCAAAGTGTGGGCCCAAGCTATCATGGACTGAAACCTCTTTAAATATAAACAAAGACAAACCTTTCTTCCATATAAGTTGATTCATCTCAGGTATTTTGTTACTGTAACAGAAATCTGACTAATACAACATTGTGAATGCATCCAATGACACTGATTGTTCACTTTAAAACAGTTAAATGTATGTTATGTAAATTTTGACCCAGTAAGAGAAATGCTGTATTGCTACACTTTTGGGCTTCATGAAGTACCTTTTATCATCAGCTTTTCTTCTCATACTCTGTAGACCAGAAACAGCCAGCTGTTTTTTCTCAGATAAGGAAACCTGAGATTCACTGAAGGTGTGAGACTTCAGGTGTGCTGCCTTCTGGGCCAGTCCTCATTCTGTAAAGGTCCCAAATCACACAGCTCCAAGGCAGCAATGAAAGCAAGGGAACCATTGGATGTAAGGAAGCTGTACTATCTCTTTACCTCCATGTTCATCTGAATTGAGGAAGGAGCTCATCTCTCAGAAACACTGTGGTGGTACAGGCCTTTAATCCCAGCACTTGGGAAGCCAAGGCTAGAGGATTGCTGAGTTAGAGGCCAGCGTGGGCTATACAGTGAATTCAAGCCCAGCCTGAGCTACACAGTGAGACCTTGTCTCAAAAAAGAAAGGAACAAAAGAAAGAAGCAGAATAGTGAGGAGGAAATAAGATCAACTTTGCTGTCCAATGCATTTCTTTGATGTTTAATTTTTAATGAGTATAATTCAATGTTTAATAAGTATATCTGTAAAGTTGTGCAACTACTACATTAATTTCATACAATTTTCACCTCAAAAAGAAACTGTACCCATTACCCATCATGCCCCATCCCCTGCTCCTTCCTGTCCCATTTCTGTCTTGATAGATGTTCCCATTCTCGACATTTGTGTATATGAAGTCAAGTAGTATTTGTCATTTTATGACCAGCTTCTTTCACTCAACAAAATGCTTCCAAGGTTCATTCCTAATCTACAGTGAATCACAGTAAGAAAAACAGAACAGTTCTCATGCTGGTAAAGGCCACAAACAGCCCCAATATTCCCCTATAATCTTCTTTTTTCACTGAGCACAATATTAGACAATCTAAGCTATTTGTCGATGTCCTTTTCTCCTATTTCATACAAAGTGACAAGGAAGTGTCATGTCACATCCATTTGCAGAAGTAGAAATGGAAGCCTCATAAAAGAATAGGACAAAGGATCTCATCCCATAATCTCTCATCCCATTACTCAAGGTCAACTAAACAAATACTCCCACCAGGGAAAACGCAAGAGAAAAATTAGTGGGTTCTCAATTGTCCAGATGTGGGGCCACATATTTAAACCCAAGCTGTATTCTTTCTGCCATCAGGCCATGTGTTCTATGAGGCGGCAGCATGTACCCAGAACATAACCTACATCAATGGCAAAATAGCTCAAGATGGCCAGCTTCTATGTTCCTCTCCATTCCTGATTTCTCCAACACAGACTCAAATTCACCATAAACTACAGAAACAGAGCAAAGTGGTACTCAGTTATATGAAGGCCCAAAAGAAGACCAAGTCTTCTACAGTTTCTGGCCTGCTGAAGAAAAGCTTCCAGAAGGAGCAATGGACAACATACTGCAAGCCTCTCATCCAGCCACACTTCTTACCCGCCCTTCAAACTTGGCTGTGGTGCCTTCTTTGATGCAGAGGTTCCGAGGGGGCAGAATGAAAGCAGGGGCCTCCATCAGTGGTAGGGAGCCAATGCTTGAAGGATCCACACTCAGGGAGGTTTTGGATACGTGCGATGAGGCAATCAGCTTCACATCCCCCATGGTCTGCAAAAGGAAGAAAGGAGACCAGGTCAGATCAGGCCCACCACAGCACTTCTTCCCTATAGGTGTCTCAGCCCAGCCTGAGGGTGTAGGTCTGATGAGGAGCAGGTGCCCCGTCAGGCTGGTGTCCACCAGAAGCTTAGTAACTTCTCCACAGGAGGTGCCAGGGCCAGGCAGAGCCTGTGGCCATGCCTGCCTCCTCAATACCCTGTAAGGAACCTTCCATCTATCCTTGGTCCCATCTTCTAGAAAAGGGAGGCTAGAACAAGGAAAGGGAGACTGGAACAAGAAAAGGGAGACTGGATGGTGCAGAGGTTTAATGACAGATCACTCAAATCTGCACTGAAGAGTCACTGACCCTTCAGAATTGACATCTACATGGAGCCACTTGTGTAGGAAGTAAAAGCTGTTGAACTACAGAGTTCACAGGCTACAGAATAATGCCATCCATACTGCAAGAAAGGAAGGAGCTGGAGGTTGTTATGGGGAAGGGAGGAGAGAGTTTGTGATTGAATGAAGGGACAGAACAAATGGAACTAGATTGTGGAAACGGCTTAAAGGTCAGAGAACTTCAGGGAAGGATTTTATCTGTTTAAAACAGGCCCAACAGGGTCACATGCCCAAGGATTCAAGGTAAAAGGACGTCATCACTGACAAGAATACCTCAAGGCTGCACTCTTGGTCCAGGACTAACATGGGACCAGACAAGATGCAGCTGGCAGGCTCATGGGAACAAAGGGGCTGATGCAAGAAGCTAGAATACGTGGCTACCTGTTGCAGCAATGTTTGATTCTTTTGGAATGTTCAGTAATTTTTAGGTTTACATACATTTCATTGTAAACCCCAGAAAATACCAGTGTGTAAAAATATATTAAAGTGTCATTTATTGAATACTCACTGTGTTCCTAACACTATAAGGAAGATGATACATTATCATATTTGTTGTTTTTTACTTTATTAATTTTTTATTGACACATAATAATTGCACAACTTACAGGATACAATGTGATTATTTTGGTACATGTATACATTGTGTTATGATTGAATCAGGGTAGTTAGCATATCTTAAGCACTTATCATTTCTTTGCGGTAATAAAATCCTTTTCCCAGCTATGCTGAAATGTACATTCTGTTAACTATAGAGCCCCTCCTGTGCAACAGAGCACCAGATCTTATGCACCTATTTACAGTAATAATCCAAAGTATAATTAACATTTTAGTATATGTGCTGCCAAAGGGAGCACAAAAGTATAATTAACATTTTGCAAATGGGGAAACTGAGCTTAAACAGGTGGAATAACTTACCCACTGCACAGCTGACATGGGATTTGAACCCTGATTTATCAGGTCCCAGAGGTCTTTTTGGCCATGCCACACAGCCCAAAGGAGAAATATGTGAAACCATCCAAATGCTATTATGTAATTTTGTTTTCATGAATATAGAAAAATGTGCATTTTACATGGTGGAAAGAAAAAATATATAGATGCTTCCTCTTTTTTCCTCACAGTTATTCTTACAGCTGCTTTCCATAAATTATATTTAAAGTATTCCATCATATGGGTGTATGACTAGCTCTCTGCTGTTGGCTACTTGGTTAATTTCTAAATGTTTTATAAGAAGACACTCTGCATGAGTCTTTTTTGTGCCAAAATTTATCCCTGAATTCCCAATGATTTCCTTAGGGTTTACCTTAAAAGGTAACTATATCTGGATATTGTGGTGCATGCTTTTAATTCCAGTACTCTAGGACACTGAGGCAGAAGGACTGCAAGTCTGGGCCTAGCCTGGGCAATTTAACAACTTGCTAAGACCCTATCCAGAGGGAGAAAAAGGGAAGGAGATATAGGTCAGCGTGAAGATCCTGGATTCAACTCCCAGGACCTGAGCTCTTTGTTGTAAACAAAAGAAGCCAATTTTGGCTCTAATAAATAAAGATGGGAATGATAGTGGAGTGGCAGGATCCAAAAGCCAGACCACAGGGTCAGAAAACAGGCTGCAGTTGAGGGAAGCTAGGTAGTCACACTCCAGTCACTGTTGTCACCATCTGGAAGACATCCTAAGTATGCCTGTTCTAGGTTCCAAGCTCAGATTGGGGCCTTAGCAGACAGGGACAGCTCTGGATGGGGACTACATCTTATCACAAAATCCCTGGGGCCTAGCACATGGCACAGGACACACATCTACTAACAGGTGAGATGCACATTCTTAGTTTTTGCTTTTCTGTGCATTTTCTTTGGGTATTCAGTCACACACTTGTGACTCAAAGGAACAGTGGTACTTGGGATATATAAGTAGTTGGTTTAAACTTAATATCTAACAAAAATAAAACAGGGGTATATCTTTTGAAGTACAAGTTACTGTAACAGAGTGACCAGCTTGGTAACAGGTTGGACAAATCTGGCTTTCTCTTTCACTGATAAGGAATTAGCTTTGCAAAAAAATTCCTTTCCAAATGATGGGACTCCCCAGGCTCAGTGAAATAAGCAATAACTGCAAATACTTACATAGCACTTGCTGTACGTCAGGACCTGCACTAAGCATATTTGTTCCTTACAACAACACTTTGAAACAGATAATTTCATCCTCTCCATTTCAGTGACTAGCAAGCTGTGGCCAGTGAGATTAAGAAATCTGCCAAAGGTTGTGTATTTAGTAGGGGGCAAACCTGGCACTGGAGCCCAGGTGTGTGGCACCTGAGCCCTGTTCCTACTTGGGGCCCTCTCACCTCCCACAAAATTCAGGCTTGGGTGGTGGGAAGAGGGTCTGAAGCTGACATAAAAAAGGGGCAAAGTGGAAAACTGTTCAATTGACATACATGTAAAATTTCACATGTAAAGTTATTTTTCTGTATTTCAAAGTACACTGTCTGCAACATTAAAAGATGGCTGATAATCTGAGATAAAATGTTTGCAATGAAAATGAAGAACTAGAACACATATAAGAAGAAATCATCCCAGCAGATAAATTGGCAGAGGATATGACCTGGACAGACCACAAAACACAAATGACCAGTGAACAAATGAAGAGCCCAAGTAATAACCCAGGACTGTAAATTAAGAACAAGCTGCTATTTTTAAGCTAACCAAACTGACATTTAGAAAAGAAAGACAGCATACAGTCACTGGTGGTGAACCTATGGCATGTGTGCCGCAGTGAGCTGTTTGTATCCCTGAAAGCTCTAAAAGGTTTGCCATCACTGGCATACACAATGTTGGTGAGACCATGGTGAGATCAGTATGCGCTTATCCGCCTAGGAGAGATATCACTTTGTATGCTTTCTGCAAAGCAATTTGGAAAAAAAAAAGATACTGAAAAATCTGTCCATCTCTTTTCTTATAAACCTACATTTAGAAATACGTTATCAGGAAAGAATAAGACAGGCAATTTCAAGTTTATATATAAGAACACTGGTTGCATTATTTATAGCAAATGATAGATATAGTTTTAAAAATCTGGTTAAATATCCAACAATGAGAATTGGTTATCTACAGCAGAATGCTACGCAGTTAATTCTATGGGTGTGTATTTACAAGGAAAATAATGACATGAATGTAATAATATAGAAATGTTAAAGAACATGTTATTGTGGAAAATTTCAAACATATAGAAAAGTAGAAAGAATGATAAAATGAGCACCCCAGATATGTACCACTTAGATTAAATAAGCTTTTTCCATATTTATATTATTGGGTTTTGTGTATGTTTCTAGAATCATTTCAAAATAGTCACGGATTTTTAGTTGGCACAATAATTGTACATATTTATGGGGTACAGCTTGAGAATTCAAAGCATGTAAAAATGATCAAATCAGAGTAGCTAGCATTTCCAGCTCCTTAAACATGTATCATTTCTTTATGTTGGGAACTTCTGAGTGCTTCTCTTTTTTTTAATAAAATATATAATAAGTTGCTGCAAGCTATAATTACCCTGCTACACTATGGACCACTACCACCTATTCCTGCCATCTAACTGTATCTTGGTATCTGCTGTGGTTTAGATCTCAAATGTTCTGCAAGGGCTCATGTGTTAAAGGACTGGTTGCCAGCTTCTGGGGCTCTTGGGTGGTGGTGCAACCTTTAGGAGGTGGGGCCTAGTAGAAGGAAGTGAGGTCACTGGGGGTGTGCCCTAAAGAGGATATTGGGACCCTGGCCCCTCCTCTCTCATTATTCACTTCATGCCACCATGAGGTGAGCAGCCACCCCTGCTACAAGCTTCCTACCATGATGTTGTGCCTACCACAGGCCCAAAAGCAATGGAGCCAATGATCAAAGACCACACACAATCTCTAAAATTGGGAGCCAAAATAAATCTTTCCTTCCATTAGTTGATTTTTTTTTCAGATGTTCTGTCACAGCAGCAGAAAGCTGACCAAGACCGTGGCGATGATGCAGCCCCCCTCTATATCCCTTACCCCTACCTTTCCTCTAGAATTATCCCTATTCTATGCTCCCTTTCTATGCAATAAACTTTTCTAGCTTCGACATATGTGTGAGAACGTCTGGTGCTTGTCTTTCTGTGCCTGACTTACTTCACTGAACATTACGTCCTCCAGTTTTAATTATTTTGTCAAAAATGACAAGATTTCATTATTTTTATGGGTGAATAATATTACACAGTGTATATATACTATGCTTTATCTATCATCCACTGAGGGACACCACAGTTAATTCTATACCTTGGCTATTGTGAATAATGTTGCAGTAAACATGGGAGTACATCTTTTCTTATACATATTTTAATGGCAAGAATTAGAATATATTCATTCACTCAAAATGAATTTATTAAGCATCTAAGCAGGCCAGACTAGGTGCTAGGTACAGAGCAGTGAATTACATGTGTAGGGATATTATGTGTGTTTGTATTTGTGTAGTGGATATAGTAAAAAGAGTAGGAGAGGAATATATCTTGCATAGCTACCTAGGACCACAGCCCAGCAGGAATGCTGCTCCTTCTGTCTCCGCCTCTGCCTCTAAGGTGAGGCAACAGACGCAAGAAGTACAGTCAGGACCAGAACTGAGGATGAGACAGAGTTGGAAAAATGAGGATCAGACTTTTGTGACCCTGCCACAAATCCAGGGGCACTGCCACTTTCCATCTGTTGGTCGGGCCGGGCCAGGTACTGTACTTCCATCTCTTGGCCTCCGTTTTCTGTCAGTGGGAATACTACCCACCACACAAGGAGGAAGGGAGGACTCAAATGGAGTGTACATAAGACCACAGTACAGCATAAAAGGCATTCAGTAAAGTGGGAGCTGCTGGTGGCTCACGAGAAAGCCAGCCCACCACCCTAAAGACCTGGACTCTGTCACCAAGGACACCAAGAAGCTGAGACTGCCTGATTATCTTCAGGTAAGGTATCTGCATAGGAAGCAGATGGCAGAGTCCGGGAGAAGGCCAGGAAGAGGCCCAAGACCCACTGACCACGGAGCATGTGGCAGACATCATGCTTCGTACAGCCTTACTTAATCCTCACAATCCTGCTGGCAGTTCTGATTACTAACCTTCCTTAGATGAAGCCAGGGAGGCTCAGAAAGCCATCTACACTTGCCCAAGGTCACATAGCCAAGAAGTGAGACTGCAACCAAGATCTGATGGGAAACTCATATTCTGCTGGCTTCCTGGAGGCTCACAAGGTCCAAAATGAGGCATTTCCCAACATCTCCAGTAATGGGAGATGCCACAGGTAGGCCTGGGAGTTGCCCAGAGAAGAGAGGCACAGAATGAACCTCCGCTTTCTGCTCTCAGGCCTGCTTTAGAAGACAAAGACTCACCAGGACCCTCTACAAATCCTCATGATTCAAGATCTGCTGAGGTCCACCTAAAACTCCTGAAGGCTTTGCACTTGGCCTTAAGAACAAAGAAGGAAGGAGCTATCTATCCCTAGAAGGGGCTGGCTTCAGGCAGAAAATGCACAGGCCAGTCAGTACATCAAGGAAATCTCCAGTCCCTTGGGAGGTATGCTGGGGAGGGAAGTCAACCATCACACAGGTAGAACCAAAGCCCAGATTCCAGCTTGCCAGTCACCCCCAAACAGCTCAGCTCACCCTTAGCCCATCGCCCTGCCTACCACCATCGTCAGCACAAACATTCCTGCCACTGCCATGCTGCCAATTAATGGCCACTGAAATACTTGGGAAAATGTTAATAATGAAATAAATTAAGTCAAAGCATCCTTGCTCCTTGCTAATCTTTCATCATGCCTGGTGACCACATTCCGGTAGAGAAAACCAGAGGGGCTGGGTGATGTCCATAATATAGTATTTTCGCTATCAGCACAGCAACACTCACTGGCTAAAATCAAACACAGCCAGCCAGGGGGTTGCATTCAATGTCAGTTAAATGCAGCTCAAAGGATAGAGACATAAGAGGAAAACACAAGGGAAGGGGCACGAAAGAGCAGTCGTCCAAGAGGTGGATGACCCCTCCCCCACTGGTGTTTGGGCCAAAGTACCTCCACATGGGGTTTTTCATAAGTAACATGGTTATTAATCACACAAAGCACCACTAAGTTAATTGGGCTTTAATTTGATTGAAAGCATTTTAAATTGTCTCTTGACCCCAAAAAGAAACACTTTTCACTGTGGCCAAAAGGGAGTGCAAAAACACTCCAGGTGGGTTGAAAATCAGGGATCAAGTTATACAGCAGAGTCCCCTTCTCTATTCAAAGTACACACAGTTTGAATGACCAGTTCCTAAGCACGTACAGATTTGCAGGGCATCTGGAAGTACCAAATCTTCCTGTAGGGAAGGGCTCATGAGCAGGCTTGGAAGTCTGCAAAGAAGTACCCCTGGCCCCAGCACACATTAGAGGTGGCCAAACTACCCATGTGCAAATGCCCCAGGCACTGACAGCTCACTCTGTCTCCTTAATCCTTCCAGGTGTGCACTCAGATCCTGACAGATGCCCTAATCACTCCTAATCCCACTGGGAGCTGCTCCTCTGGCCACTCTAGGCTGACTTGCCATGACCCACCTGAGCACAGTGGGCCAGGGGAACACACCGGCACATGACACACCTGAGGCCTCTTCCCAGCAGCTGTCACAAGAGGCAGGATGTGAGTTGGCTGCACTTCACCACTGTGCTGCTGAGATTCCTGTCCAAGGTCTGGTGAGAAGGGAGAATAAAGAGAGCAGGAGCCAGAGTCCAGGGCCAGACTGAAAAAATTAAGGGGCTTTGTTCTAACTCTGCTCGAAGATGTTGCAACTTGCCTTCTGCCAGGCAGCCAACTTCACTCCGGAGATCTGTTGTTCTAATCCGCCCAGCTGGGGCGACCTTTGAAACCTCTGGCAGCCACTGCAATGACTCTCAATGGAGTCCACGGGAAATGAAAGTTCACAGGTTTTCACATGTTCAGAATTGCTGAATCTACTCTGAATACTGAGGGAGGACCCTGTCAAGCAGAGAGCTGAGTCCTTGCATGGGGCACTCCCCCAACTCCATATCTGGCATGGAACACCACTCCAACCCCTTGGCACATCTGGCCTGGAATTACCACCCAGTCCTCATGAGACATTTGGCTCCTGAGACCCAGCCCTTTCTTCTTCAAGCTGAAGAAGCCCTGTTTATGATCCCCAGAATTAGGACGCAACCCTGGGGAGCAGGATAGAGTGGGAACAGGAGTGCTGCTATTCTGTGAAGGAACCAGGCTGAGACTTGAGCCAGGTTTCCATGGATCATGAACCCCAGAGAGCCCTGGAATCCCTCCTGGAGTATGCTGCTACAGTGGGGCTGCAGGTGACGCCCAGGCCAGATCTCCCAGTTCCAAAGGAAATGCTCATCCTGCGCAACTCACACCTTGGGACAGACTGTGGACATCTAAGTTAGGAATGTCATGAACTTAAGCTCACTTGAATCATAGTGGATTCTTGAGAAATTCCTGTTTTCCTAACACTTAGGGGATACCCAATCCTGCAGATCAGTAGTTCTCAAACATTTTTGGTGGTCAGAACCTCTATATACCCCTCAAAGTTATTAAGGACCTCAAAGAGTTTTTGTTTGTGAGTTGTTGCTAGCAAAATTTAGCATATTAAACCCAGACATGGTGGTGCACATCTGTAATCCTAGCATTCTGGGAGGTTTAAGGAAAGAGAATCACAAGTTTGGGCCCAGCCTGGGTAACTTTGTGGTATAGTGAGGCACCATCTCAAAATAAAAACTAAAAAGGGTAGGGATGTAGCTCAGTGTGAGAGCCCTGGGTTCAATCCCCAGTATTGCCCCCCAAAAAGTATATTACAAATTAGTGTATTACAATGGAGAACTACTCTGCCATAAAGAAGAATAAACTTGAGTCATTTGTAGGAAAGTGGATGCATCTTAAACCATAATATTAAGTGAAATAAATCAGACACATGAGCTTAAATATTGCATGGTTTCTCTTATATGAGAAACCCAAATATAAATAAAGAACAAAATAAAATAGGGAGATAGATCTTTTGCAAATGGGAAGGTAACCAAGAGATGGGGAGGGGGAGATAGGGATGAAAAAAATTGAGTTGTGTTATGTACATGTGTCAACACCCCATGAGGAATGTAATCATTATGTACCGCAAATATGCACTCATAAAAAATAAAATTGAGGGCCGGGGATTTAGCTCAGTGGTTTCGCCACCTGCTGCGCAAGCGCAAGGACCCAAGTTTGATCCCCGGTACCAAAAAATAAATAAATTAATTAATAAAATAAAATAAAATTGAAAAAAACCAAATCGGTGTATTAGAAATTAAATGAAATATTAATTCATTTAAAACACCAATAATAAGTCTATATGTTAACATAATTTTTCTTTTTGAGACAGGGTCTCACTATGTTGCCTAAACTGTTCTCAATCTCCTGGGCTCAAGTGATCCCCCTGAGTCAGACTTCCAGATAGCTAAGATTACAAGCTTACATCAATATGCCCAGCAACATAACTATTTTTTTGTTTTAGTTTTTGAGTTTTATTGGTACCGGGGATAGAACTCAGGTCCTTGCACTTGCGGGGCAGGCAGCAATATATTTTTAAAAGAAAAATATATTTTTTGAAACAAAAAAAAAATTAGTAAGAGAAGTTGCTCAGTTTTGTAATTTTTTTAATGTTTTGGGGTTGAAACCAGGGCCTTGTTCATGCTACACAGGTCTCTACCTGACCTACAGGACCCGATCCTGGCCTATTAGAAGACAGCTGGATTATCATATCTGCATCTGCAGCTAGTCTATTGGAACATCACAGTATAGAGAGATAAAGTGAAAGAAGCATGGCACAAGCCTGTAATCTCAACACTCAGGGAGGCTGAGGCAGGAAGATCACAAGTTTGAGTCTCATCTGGCTAATTCAGTGACTAGCTAGGCTGTGAAAGTCTCAGGGACCTCCAAGATTCGCCAAGGAGTTCTTTAAGAAGCTTGCATTGGCCAATCTCCCAGCTTTTTCTGTTACCATCTATTCTCATTCTGTTCTTTTTTGTTTTGAAATTTAATTTAAATTAGGGACAAGCTCTCACTAAGTTGTCCAGGTTGGCCCAAACTCCAGATCCCCCTGTACCAGCCTCTCAAGTAGCTGGGATTACAGACACATGCCACTACACCCAGCACCTCAGTCCTTAAAATACACAAGGGGAGGGCTGGGGATTTAGCTCAGTGGTTCCAGAGCCTGCCTTGCAAGGTCCCAGGTACCAAAAAAAAAGAAAAAACACACAAGTGGAAAGGGAAATGTGGCTTTATAATGAAGAGTGGTGCACAGCTTTAGGGGACCAATGAGGATGAGGGTGGAATTTTCATGTTTTCTTCCAGAGACAAAGGCAGGGCCAGAGAGGCACAGCCTGAGGCTGAGGCTGACAGTAATGAAAATACTTTGAAGTCAATTAAGTCTTCTACCCAGACTGAATGCCTCTTGCAGGCCTTGCTTATGGAGATGTTCCTGCAGTTTATAGCTAACAAAGGAAGAAACCAAAGAAGCACTGCTTGCTGTTCACCCCTAGTGAGTGCAGGTAGAATTTCTGGTTGTGAGCAACACAGCTAGAAAGACATTTTGAACTGGATAGAAGCAGGAAGAATGATTTGAACAAAAACATGGAAGTTATGTCTCTGAAGCCTAAGGTTACAGTCAGCGCCTATGAACAGCTAACGTGCTAAATGTTAAATATAACCCTGTAAGACCAGCAAAATGGACCAGAACCTGTGAGGGAGTCTAAAGGGAAAAAAATTTAATTCCTATACTTAGGCTCATTAAAAAATGCCCAAATACAAAATAGCTGCCTGGAACTTCTGCCCCCACTGAGAGGCGGCTGAGTACGCTCATCACAGCCTTTATGTTTCTTCATGCATATCACAGCGGTGGTGATGTGGGCAGGTGTTCCTCTGATTAACATCTGTGTCCTGGGTGGAACCTGAGCTACCCTAGGCCTTAGGCCTTCTGTATCTCACTCAATAGGTTTCCCCATGCCCAGAATACAGATGAGTGCATAATAAGTTCTCTAGGTAAATACTCATGGGATGCATGAATGGAGGTTGGGCCAAGAAATATAAAACACCACATCTGCCATGTGAGACAGCAGGCAGTAAAGAGAACAGACAAGGGATGGAGAAAGACAAGCATTTATTTAGACCAAAGTAAGCTGTCAAGGGGGACAGCAGGTGAACAGATTTCCACAATAAGGAACTGTGCTGTCAGGGTGAGAAACTGGAGTTTTACAAGGGTTGATGATATGAAGAAAGGGTCTAGGCAGAAACCTGATCATGTAAAGAATGTCTTTTCTTGGATCGTTTGACACCTTGCAGAGCTTCTGGGAGCACCTGTATTGTGTTTAAAATTACATCTTTACAGTTGCATTTTTCTCTGGTTTGCTGGGGGCCTTTCACTTTAGATAGCTGGTGATAAGGAGGTCTATACAAATCTTTTAGAGAAGATGGGTCAGGAGTCATTGGGAGGAATGAATGAGCCTTACATCAAAAGGTCTGTTGCTGTCTTACCACCTACAGAGAGCAGGGGGGCTTTAACCTTTTTGTTCCCAATGGGCAGCCACTACCACTTCCATCTGTGACACTGTTTAATTTTGTTGCATAGGGAATTTCATGAATGTTAGAGAGCATGAGGAAAGAAGCAGGTGAACAGATTACAAGGGTAACAAATCTACCCTTCCAAGGCCCACTGGTATTTGGCTCCAGATACAGTGCTTGTCCTAGCTCTACACCTGGCCTGTAACCCAAGCATCCTTTCTATTCTGGGCTTCTCAGTCTTCCTGTCTGTGAAATGGGCACAATAATGCCCTGCCCTGGGTACACTCTGGGTTTTCTGCTGGCATCCCTGCGCAACTTGTATTCAGCATCTGGATCCCAAGTGAAAGTATGCGAAGCCAGTCCATGCTTGTCACCCACAGCTGAGTTTTTCCCCCAGCCACCAGGCAGCCTCTCCCACCCCACAGCTTCCTAGGCCTTTCTTTTTGGAAAACACATGAAAGAAGGAACTGGGAGTTGCCCACATCAGCCAGGCCACATGAGCAGAGCAGCAGACCATGGGCGGGAGGGCCACGTCTGCTTGGCAGCACAACGCTGAAGGCCTGTATCTTTGGCAGACTTATTTTAAATTGTCTTAAAAGCAAACACCATACATGCGCGCGCACGCGCGCACACACACACACACACACACACACACACACAGATCAAGTCAAACAGACCCACCCATGCTCACAGTGGGAATGAGTGGGGCCTAGTCCCTCATTACTGCCCCTGCCAGCTGGGACTCGGGCTTCATTTGGGATCTAAGGAGAAGAGGCAAGAGAAGCTCTCTGCAGTACTGGTCACAGCCAAAGAAACCAAAGCCAGAACCAGAAACCAGACTGGAATTGAATTAGCAAAATGCACACTGTAACAAGAATCCTAAAGTGTGTGCATTTCTTACCACCTACCATCCTACAGAAGCAAATCTGGGGTTTTAGGTGGGTTTCTTGAGCCACTACCATACCACCTCATTCTCAGATACCACACCTCCTCCTTCCCTGGCAACTCCAGTCTCAGGGGGCCTGAGACCAGCAGGTGCGCTCAGGGCGGGGCAGCCACTCCTTCATCCTGGGAGCCCAGGACACAGATCTGGGGAGCAGGAGCCATGCCTGTGGCTTCCACTCCAGGAGGGACAAAGAGCTGCTTTCTGCACTGCTGACCTGTATGGCCAGAGGCAAGTGACAATCTCCGAAAAAGCCTTAGTTTGCTCCTCTACAAAATGAGGCTACCACAGCACTACCTGCAGCACTGTTATGAGAACCAGCAACAGGTATTAAAAGCAGCCACAGCCCAGTCTCTGGCACAGAACCTCTATCCATTGAGCTGCTGTTGTTAATATTGTTTTTAGTATTTTAAAATTTCTGTCAGAAGCTCAGAATATGAAGGTACTGTTGGTACTCTGGACCAACAGGGGGAAATCAGGAGACAGGGTGGAAGAGCACAGGGGAGTCAGTGCCCCTAGCGCCTAAGAACTGACTGCTTAAGGGAGAAAGCGCTGAGAGACCAAATAACTGAACAGACAGACAAACCCAGCATTACACAGAGTGCAAGTGCAATTAGGAACTTTTGGGTAGAAGTGTGTCTTGGGTGACAATAAGAAAGAGGACCCTGTCCCCCATCCCCACAGCTCTACGTCAGGAGGAAGAGGTTCATATGTATGCTAAGGTGGGCCAGAATGTACTGAATGTACCAGGTATTTCTCAAAGGCTATTAACATGTCAAAACATCAGTTAGGAAACAGTCCATGCGTGACACTAAACACTTGATAACTCCCTTAATGGCACTGTTTGTCCAATAGGGTTTAGAATGCCTGCCAGGATCACCTGCAGGCAAAACAGTGGTTATGACCAAGATGACTGTAATCAAGATGAATCCCTACACTCCTCCTCTCATTCCACTTGAACTTAATAATTCCAGTCACTGTGAGACACAAACCTTAGGGGAGCTCGGGGACCAGAAAGTAGGAGGCTAGCAGGAAAGTCTGGGTATCTTCTTGGTGTTGTGGAGCCAAAGGACTGAAGTGAGACCCAGAAAGGTGAAGGGGAAGTAAGGAAAAGGTCACCTCTCTGTGTCAGGACTCTGCCCTGACCCTCCCTCCTCCTGAATGCTGGTCATCAGGAACGCCTAGGAAAGCCCTAGGATAAGGTGGCTCAGAAAGGAAATGAGCCTCAGGACCCGGTTGATCACTTGCTGCCTTGAAGGTGCTTCAGAATCGGAGATCCAGATTGGCTGATGGTCCCACTCCTCCATGGGGTGGCCTAAGCATGCGCTGTTTCTCTGCTTTCTGCAGGGAGCTGACCCTGTAGGGATAAGCTGAAGAGACAGACACAGAGAACACTGAGCAAGAAGGGTCCCTGGGTCCTGAAGACAGAGAAATAGGCAACTGTGAGAATGCACCCAGGGCTGGCTCCTAAACAAGGTCTCTGATCCTCCCACACAGTTTAAGGGAGATGCCAGAGTCTAAGGCCTGTTTCTCCTGGAACACATTATTTCTGTGGCAGAGAAGGAAGGAGGAAGGTGCTTCTATAGGCACTCTGCCCTTGCATGTGACAGCCTTAGGCATTCAGGTCTCCCAAGGAGAGGGGAGCAGCAAGCACTGTGGACCTACTGGGGGGCTACAGTGATGTGGACACACAGAAGAGTGAAGACTGCCACCAACCTTGTGGTCCACAGTTCTTGCTGGACCCCTGGGGCCAGAGGCAGTCTCCATCATCCCTGAGTCCCCAGCATCCATGGTAGAACCCATCATCCCTTCCAGAGAGGCCTGGGGTATTTCTTTTCCAAATCCTCCTCCTTGTGGCATAGCAAAGAAAACCACTGAGGCATGAGCAATCTAGTTTATGGATTCCTCCAGGCTCCAGCATTGAGAAGCAAATTTGCAGTTGTTTCTAATTAATCCCATCAATACAATCTACCTCCTCTGGCTGAAACCCAAGGCCTGGCTAACAGTGTCCTGGATTTCTCCTTTTCCTTCCAGCCCTGGTTAGCATTGAGAGAAGTGGCAAGTGCATACAGGAGGGAATCAATCTTGTGTCTCCACATGGCAGAGGAGGGAAGGTGTTAACGCCAGGTGGTTTTTCTCCATGTGATCTTCAGGTTGGTTGCTTATGCTAGAGACAGAGAAGAAAGACTACATTTTATCCCAGTGTAAAGTCAGAACCTAAATGATAAACACAGCTGGAGTCACCACTAGGCCCAGGACAACAGTAAGAATAAAGCTACAGTTGAAGAGTAAGTTAGCCGGTAACTGCAAGGCAGTGGACTTTGTTGGAATGAGCACACCACAGGCTTTGTTGTCAGACATGCTTGGATTTGAACTCTGCCTCTGTCACTCTGTCGGATGACACTGGTGACTTGTTTTATCTTTCTAAACCTTAATTCTCCATCTGTAAATCTATTTTGTAGGGTGTGTAATTAAAAGCAACTAAAAGTATCTTACACAAAGCTGAGACTCAAAGTACCCAATACATTGTAATTATAACATGCAAAGTAATTTTTCTTTTCTTTTTTTTGGTACCAAACTCAGGTCCTTGCACTTGCTTGCAAGGCAGGCAGCAGAACCACTGAGCTAAATCCCTGGCCTTGCAAAGTCATTTCTAACAATGCCCAGCACATGGCAAGCACTCAACAAATGATAACTACAGTCACATGGTACATAATGACATTTTGGTCAAGGAAGGACTGCCTATACAACAGCTGTAAGATTATAACAAAGCTGAAACATTCCCATCACCTAGCGACATTGTAGCCACTGCAACAACACAGTGCACAGCCTGACTCATGTCTGTGGTGCTGCTGGTGTAAACAAACCTACTCCACAGCCAGTCACATGAAAGCACAGCACATATAATTATGTGCAGTACTTGATAGAAAGGACTATGTTACTGGTTTATGCATTTCCTTCCTATCATTAGAGTGTTCTCTCTCTCTATATATACACATTTTTTTTTCTTTTTTTGGTACCTGGGATTGAACTCCAGACCTTGCAGTTGCAAGGCAGGCGGTGGAACCACTGAGCTAAACCCCCAGCCCTTTCTACTTATATATTTTTTTAAAGTACTACCTCATACATCTCTTGTTTACCATCTCTCTCTTTCTCACTCTCATTATTTGTCTATGTCTCGCTCATTCTTCCTTTTTTCTTTTAGTACTAGGGATGGAACTCAAGACCTTGTATACATTAGGCAAACACTCTACCACTGAGCTATATACCCAGCCCTTTTTACTTTATTATGAGACAGTGTTGGTAAGTTTCCAGTGTCTAGCCTCCAACTTGTAGCTCTGCTTCCTCAGTCTCCCTAAGTAGCTGGGATTATACGTGTATACTACCATATCTGGCACTACTACATCTCTTGCTTCCATCATTTTCTCTTATGCTTGATTTAATCTCTTGTTGTTTGTTCATCATAACCTGTCTTACTTTCTTGTTGCTGAGACAAACTACCCCATGCCCACAATTTAAAGGAGAAGAGGCTTATTTTGGCTCACAGTTTTAAAAGTTTCAGTCCATGGTTGGCTGACTCCAACACAGAAACATCATGGTGGAAGGGCCTGGTGCAGATGAAGCCTGCTCATGTCATGGCAGCCAGGAAGCAGAACAAGAAGGGAAGAGCTGAAGACAAGAACATATTCTTCCAGATCACGTCCCTCAGTGACTCACCTCCTAACAGTAAGTCAGCTATAGCAGCCACATGATACAATTAACTTCCAAAAGCTCTGCCTCTAAGATCATGAGAGTTTTGGATAACATTCTAGATATAAACCATTGCATTCCGCTCCAGCCCCTTAAAAACTCAATCAATTCCCTTTTTGCAAAATGCATTTAGTCCATCTCTGAATTGCCAAAGTTTTAAGAGTTCCAGCACTGCTACAAAGTCAAAATCCAAAGTTTCCTCTGAGACTCAAGGCAAACTCTTAGATGTGAGCCCCGTAAAAATAAAAAAGAAAGTTAAACACTTCCAACATACAATGGCATAGGGCAGTGATGGTGAACCTACGGCACATGTGCTTCAGCTGGCTGTTTGTTATCACTGAAAGCTTTAAAAGGTTCGCCATCACTGGCAAAGAGTATCCCATATAGAAATGAATGGGGCCAAAGCAAGACCAAAATCCAGCAAGGGGAACAAAACCCTGTAGATCCAGCTCCAGCAGCTTGGGACAATCTGTGGCAAGACGTGAACTCCAAAGGGCTATGGCAGCCCTGCCCCATGGCATTGCTGTTCGCAGCCCTCATGGCCTCTCTCTTGGGTTGGCTCTGCTCACTGACAGCAGCTTTCCTCAGACAGCCCACATTCTTGGCTTCTCCAACTTCCTGGGATCTCACTGCATTTTAGGCTTCACATAGCTTCACACACTGCTCTCAAAGGCACACTATCTGGCCTCCCACAGCTTCTTCTAAAATTTGAGTGGAAGCCTCCTTGACCCCATAACTCTTGCATTCTACATGCCTGAAAAACTAGCACCACAAGGATGATACCAAGGTTTGCCACTAGCTTGAACAGAAGTCATGTCCCCTTAGATCACTGCTGCAGGGGCCTCTGAATGTCAGAATGGCTGAGCATTGTGAAAGGAATCCCAGGTAACCAATTCCTTGGGTGGCCCTCTTGGAGCAGAGCACCCTGGGGCTTTCTTCTCAAAGCAAAGTCTTCCAAAATTTACATTTACCCTTTTATGCCCTTGAGCCAGTGAAGGGTGGGATTTTGCTGATTCCTGAGATTCCCTGTGTCTTTCCTATTGTCCTGATGCAAAGTACTTGGTTTCTTTTCAATGCTAATATGTTCAACAACCACACTATCCTTTGCCCCAACTTTGTAAACACTTCCTTTCTGGTAAAGCTCCAAACTTTTCAAAGAGGGCTTTTGCTCCTAATTTTCACTGTAAACCTGGCTGAAAGCAGCCAGAAGTACCCATGCCATAGCCTGAACACAGGGCTGCCTTTAAATTTCCTCCACCAAATTAATTAGTCCACTGCCCTTAATCTCAGTCTTTTTCAAAGTCTCAGGACATGAGCAAAATGTAGGCAAAATTTCAGCCAGAACATAACACACATGGCCTTCAGTCAAACTGCCAATGGAATCCTTGTTTCTAACTAAAACCTCCTGAGACTGGCCTGTACTGACTGCATTTCTAGCCACATTCTGATATTCTGAGATTTGACCAGAATCACCCATTAAGCTTGGCTTACACCATTTTAGAGCTTCTCTAGCTAGCACCTCTGAACTTTTCCAAAGTCCTCCCACAAACCAGTGTCAAAGATTTCTGAACCACATGGTCAAGTACAGTTATGACAATAACTCCATTCCTTGTACTAAAATCTGTCACTTTTCTGTTGCTGAGACACAATACTCAATAACCACAGTCTAAAGAAGGAGAAATTTATTTTGACTCAGTTTTATAAATTTCAATCCATGATTGACAGACTTCAGGGCAAAAATAGTATAATGGAAGGACTTGGGCAGAGGAAAGCTGCTTGGTTCCTGGTGGCCAGGAAGCAGAAAGAGAAGTGAGGAGCCAGGGAGGGAGATACAACCTTCCAAATTATGTCCCCAGTGCCCCACCTCTAACCAGGACCTACCTCCTAATAGCACAATCAGCTGCTGAATGTTAGTGGATTAATCCACTGATCAGTATAGCAGCCTCGTGATCCAATCAATTTCCAAAAGCCCCATCTCTGCATGCATGAGAGTTTTATGGGGGGGGCATTCTAGATCTATACCATAAGAACCATATATATATATGTATGTATGTATATGTATGTATGTTAGCCTAGTGGGTAGTAGGCTATACTATCTAAGTATGTGTAAGTATATTCTATTATGCTGGCACAATGACAAAACTACCTAACACATTTATTTGAATGTATCCCCATTATTACATGATTATAACTGATAAGTCAATATGATATAATGAAGAATCAGAGTATCACATTTCATTTGAATCTTCTAATTTATTTAAATATTGCAGTGATCTTGAAGAATATATTACTTCATCCCCTTAAATGGACTGATTTTTTTTCAGTAGCTTGTAATTCACTGAACAATACATATTGTTCTTATCTTCCCAAACTCCGGTTTACTGTTGACGCACTGGAATATGGCTGGATTGCCAAATGTCAGGGATGGAAGGGGACTTAATCATTTAGTCCTTTATTTTACAGATGAGGAAACCAGGTAGAAAATGGGTGGACCAAAGTATCCTTAAATATTGCACCAATCATGGGCAAGGACGACTGACATTTGTGAGGCAGAGAGAATGGGTCACAGCAATTTAAGTGGGTGAGCCCCCTAGTATACAGCCAATCTGGGTCTATGGATTTATTAGGGATTTTATTATAACAACATGAAACTGACTAATATAAGCTATTTGTTGATCCAGTCCTTCTGAACTCTGAATGGTTCAATTTGGTAATCTGCTTAGAAAGTACTTATAAACACAGATTAAATCTTATTATAGTAAACATCATGCCAACCAGAAATTTCCAGCGTTTGTATTCCTTTATATTTTATGATAGCTGATGAGTGATAACTTTACTCAAGTAGCCAATTCCTCATCCAAGGAATGTCCCATTTATGATATTTGTCCTAAAAGAATCTGTGACTTCATTTCAACCCCTCATGCTCAAAGGGGGACAGGCCATGCATGCTAGTGACCAGTCTGGCAAATCTGTGCTAGAATGACACTATCCTCAGTAGAGAGATCTTCCCCACAGACAGAGATATTCTCAGACCATAGAGATCACTGTCTTTCCACTCACCACTCAGAAACCTTAGTGTTCTCCTCAAAGTGTGCATCCTCTTCTGGGCTACCTCCCTTCTCCTCTCAGCCTTGGGTACTGTATCAGAACTGCCAGAAGGGTACTGTGGCAGTGTGACAAGCCCTGTGTTTCCACATGCTGCTCATCCTGTGCTCTCTCTGCGACAACCTCCAGTATGGATGAGAAATAACAATGTAGTGTATCCTGGAATTTACCTATGTGGTGTAGAGAGGCTAACCCAGGCCTGCCAGTTTATTCTTCTAAGGGCATAAGTTAGACACAGCCCTGCTCCTCCTCCAGCCTTCTACACCCCTCACTCCAGTGGGCTGAATCTTCTTCATCCTGCTCCTTGTGCTCTCACCCAGTCCTGTCATGTCCCACTGGGGGCAAGGGCTGGAAAAAAGGAGCCAGACTTTCTGAGGTTCCTTCAGGATTCTTTGGTACCAGCTTGTTGTTATTTGAATCTGCAATGTTCCCCAAAACTCTCATATGCTCAGAAATGAGACTTTTGGTTAGATCATGGGGGCACTGTACTCACTGGTGGATTCATCCACTGGTGAATTCAGCAGTTGAGTGTGCTACTGAGAGGTGGGGCTTGGTGGGAAAAGGAAGGTCTCTGTCAGTGTGACCTGGAAGGGTGTATCTCCCTCCCCAGCTCCTTCTTTCTTTCTGTGCTTCATGGCTGCCATAACATGAGCAGCTTTCCTTCACTGCAGAAACTTCCACCATGTGGTTTCTGCATTTGGGTCTGCTGACCATTGACTGAAACTTCTGAAACTGTAAGCCAACATATACTTCTCCTCCATTAAGTTGTAGGTGTTGCATTCTTTGTCCTGGTGATAAGAAAGAAATTAAGACATTGCCTCAGGTCCTTTGTGGAAGTGACTCACATACAGTAGAATCTAGAATGCCTCATCTAAGAGGGACCCTCGAAACTATCCAGTCTCAGCTCCCTCCCCAGAGAGATGCAGCTAGGTGCCATTTGGGGATACCTGAGGTCACCTCATTCTGGAACATTAACTTGATCCAAATACATATAGGATTGTAAAGAAATGCTCAGCTTTCTGCAAACTGCTTCAGGCTGCAATCCCAGCCCTACCTCAGAGTACATGTTCTTTCTCTGCTGGCCTCAGGGATGGCAGAATTGCACAAGTACTGCTCCAGCCCAGTCCTGTTTTCTAGAAAAGAACCCTAAGGTCCAGATGAGTCAAGTGACTGTGAACCACAATGTCTATTATAACCCACTTATTGGATGTTTAGTAGGGGCTCTACACCAAAGTTCACTTTGATTTTCAAAACAAATACCTATCCATAAGATAGGTATCAGTTTCATTTTAAAGATAAAGAAAAGATTCAATAAGTTGAGCAATGCGGCACAAATCTCAAAGCTAGTAACAGACATTTATCAGTTGGCTTTGAACCCAGGTCTTTGAACAGACCTGTGTGGACAATGTTACATTGTTAGAGATCCTATGAGGAGGAGCTAGGACTGGATTGGAGTCCAATGTCCTATGGGCTGGTCCTGGCTCTGTCATTAGATTACACACAACACAGAACTCAAAGAGTTACACTGGCTTATTTTCTCCATCTATAGGCAAGAAAATCATAATCTAGAGAGAAAAGACCAGAGCGTCTCAGAGTTTCAGGGCAGGGTCTGTTAACACAAGGCCCTGAGGCAGACCCTGACCTCTACTATTCCCTCTGAATGTATCAGCTACAATCCTAGGGTGCACACTGGAGGCCACTCCTCCCACGCTCTGCTCTGCAGACAGAGACTCAGACAAACCTCATTCTCTCTCCAGTGAGCAGCACAAAGGGTGCTGGGGAATTTATCTCAACAACCCAGTTGCTCTGGTTGGACAACAAGCTTCCCAGTCTGCTGGTGATAAGCATGCATGCACCAGGAAGTAGCACAGACACAGTAGCCACAAGCACGCACAACCCCTCAGTAAGGAAATTCCAGAAATTCATTAATTCCTGTGGTTTATGTCTATAGGACTCTTCCAGACTTGTGCTTCTTAGGTCACTGATGTTTGAGGCCAAAGGCCAGCTAAGAAGATAGGGCTCTCTCCTGAACATCTGGACAGCCCATGTTATCCAGTCCCACGTTGGGCACCTGGGCCCACCAAGCTAGGTTTGTGCCTCCATAGTAGGGAGTGAGGTCCTAAGGCTCAGATGCATGGTCTGTCCACACACCACCACATATGTCTACTGAGCAGCCACCAAGCCCCTGAGGAGCATAAATAAGGTGATAGGTTAAACAGTGGGGTACACACTCTGCTACCAGACAGGACATAAGTGTGCAGGAAGAGCCAGGACTTTCCCTTTCCTCCTGACCTCAACTTGCCCAGGTTTCCCATTGTTCCCATAACCTGCCCCCTCACATCCTGACTGTCCTTCCCACACCACCCTACCCTATCTCTGCCCAGTTGAAGTGGTCATGCTGAGTGAAGAGTTCAACTTGCAGTCTCTTGTGGATCATAGGTGGGCAGGGCATCTCCAGGTCTGGAGCTGGTTTTGCTGGGCCTGGGACTCTCTGGGCCCCCACCCAGCCTGGCCCAATATCTCTGTCCTCAGCCCTGGCTGCACCAATTCTTACCCTCAATGGAATAACATCTTCCCTACTCAGGGGAGCAGCTGTGGGGCTGTGAGAGGACAGATTAAGGTAAAATATTACAGGAAGAAATGATTGTCCTTCAAGTATTCATTGAATCTCAAGCACCTTTGTACCAATGCACAGTCTGGGATTTAGTAGCGACCAAGCCCAGCTCCATCCAGGCCAGCTAGAGGGAGGACCCACTGCATTCTGGGGTAAAAAGACAAGAAGGCAGAGAAAGCTGAGATTTAGAAAGCAGCCTTGGGAGGGCCCACACTCCTCACATTTGTTCTAAGGGGGCTCCTAGACATCAGAAATGCTCAGTATATTGGAGGAGAGGACTTGAGAATAGAAAAAGGGGGCACCTGGCCACTTGTGGATTTCCTCCAGTCTGTAGGCTCCACTCACATTGCCTGAGCTGGTCTGCAGGTTCTGGGGTGCAGCCATAGCTCTTTAAAACTGGGCTTGTGAGGTCCACTCGGCCTCTACTTGATGCTCTCATCCTGTCCCAGGCTGACTGCAGAGCTGCTGATGGGGGAGGGGGGTGGGAGGCTCCTTGTATCTCTTCTAGATTTCTAGACAGAGGGGCCCTGCAGCAGGCTCAACAATCCATGACACTTCTTGCCTGCCCTTCCAAGCTCCTCAGGTAAGCAGGTGAATCTACCAAGCCCAGCTGTGATGCCTGTGGCAGGGCTGGCTGGCCATCCAGATAGACCTTCCAGTGTTCTGATGAGACCCTCATGCTGGCCCAAAATTTGAGGACCTTAAACACAATGCTCTGCCTCCATGCTCCCAAAGAATACCCTCTAGTTCCAGGAGGGACAGTCTGTGATGTTTATCCACTCTTTACCGTCTGTAACAACAGGTAACAATGAGGATGGACGTATTTTTCTCCTTTAACAGTCTCTTTTTCCACCCTTTATCTTTCAGGCTTTATAAAAGACACTGATGAGGCTGACATGCATTTTGCCTCTTCTCCTGCCTCAATCCTCTTCTAGAGGCTGGCTATCTAGAAAGAACATGGGACCTCGGGACCCTAGAGGAGAAGGTATTCGAATCTGATAGCCAACTGGGGGCACAGCACATTAGCTGGAGAATAGGGTAAGGGACCCCTGCTCAGAGGTGTCACAACCAGCTCCCAGTTGGGGGAAGGAGTGCCTATCCCCTCCCAATCGTCTCTGACCCAGGGAACCACTCAGTCAAGGGCACAAAGTCCTTCATGCAGGGGACCTATCAGCTGCCTGAGGAGGGTCACCAGGAAGGTCAAGAGTCCGCTAAGTGTTAGTTGGGCTCACCCTTGGCCTGTGGAGCACAGACCTTGAGAAATCATGACTCAACTTCAGGGAACTTGGTACCCTATTGGAGAACTCATATTAACAAAAGAAAAAACAGCCCCGAAGCCCAGGAAAGTGGGACCTAGCGGGACAGTGACCTGTTCATAGGCCCTAAAACCCTTCTGTTTTTTACTCTTGAACCTGAAATTCTGCACCCTGGTGGGGCCACTCTGCCATATCACAAAAGCAGCAGTTCATTTTTTTGTATCTAGCCTTGGGAGGAAGCATGGCATTTATTGGATGTTAAATACTCTCTCTCTCATAGCAACAGGGCCGGTATAGGACTCTGAAGAGAAATATGGTGTTTACCATCCCAATAAAGCTTTGAAATGGCAGTTCTAGTTGACTGAATGCTTTCTTGCAAGCAATTGGGGCAAGCCTCTACCTGGTGACACAGCAGCCAGTCAGGCAGGCATCTCCAGCTGTGACGGATTAGGCTGATTTATATTTACAATAAGAAACCTATAAAAACTACCAATTGACTTTTAATTACTACCCTCTATTTCTAGTAGGTGCATAATCTTTAACAGAATGCTATTATTTGGAGATTTAATGCTAATGTAGAAAACCTGTTTTAATCTCACTCTACACTTTTCCTAGAGAAACCAGTGTCAGGCTGGGACTTCTCAGAACCCAGCCTGTCTGATGGAGGATAGTCAGAACACCCACTCTAGAGAACTCTGGGGGCCACAGTTCTGCTCCTCTCACTCCTATTGTCCAAGATGGGTTCCATCTCCTTGATGGCCTTGTCCCTCTTTGTTTCTGGGCCCAAGAGAACAACTGGCTTCACTGTTCCCTGCAGAGGGGCTGAAACCAAATGAGAGGAAGGTGGTTGGTGTGTCCAGACAGCTGCACCTGCCTGGAACCTCTGCTGACTGAGTGGCTGTGAGAAGGTGCTGCCGAGAGTCTTTATCTCTTCTCTCCCAGACCTCCCAAGATGTTCAGGCAGGTATCTTAGAGCATTCAGGGTCAGGAAGAGCCTCCTATGCCCACAGGGGCGGGGGCACTCTCCACACTCTCACTCCATTTTCCTTGCTAGCTGACCTCCCATGCCAGATCACTGATGGTCAGCTAGGCACCCCACTCAGTCTCAGGGTTCCCAGCAAACCTGCCTTGACTGAGCCCACACAACCGAGGGTAGACACTAAAAAGCAAATAGCCCTACAGGCCACACCCTGACCTCCTTGAAGTGAAGACCTACTCTTTGGACTGAGTCTTGTATGAGCCATGATAAGCTTTCCCATGAGGAGACAAGAACTCCTCCAGGGAGAGGTGCTTCATTCAAGACCACAAACAGGGGAAGGCTTAGCTGGCAAGTTACTGACTCTTACTGCTCCTGCTTACTGGCAATTTTAGTGGTCATGAGCCACTTGGGCTGTGGCACAGGAGAAGAAGGAAGCAAGAGGAAAAGGAGTTCCTGGGTCAGAGATAAATATGAATTCTATTCTCATGCTGGGGCAGCTTGGGAATAATCACCTTGGTTATCCTGCAACTAACAAGAAGCAGAGTGTTATGGCTTATGTCTCCACGTGCCCCCAAAGCCTCATGAGGTCTTAGGTGGGGCTTTTTCAAAGGTGGCTGAATCTAGAGTGTATGATTGATTCAAGGTGCAATGCTAGGCCTGAGGGCACTAGGATTAAGGATGTGAGTGCTACTCACCTTAGGTAGTCTAAATAAGATAAAAGGGCAGGAAGAAGCTGTTAAGGTCTCTTGTTGCTTTTGTTGTCTTCTGCCACCATGAACTGTTGCCCCTCTGTCACCCTGCCTTGGAGCCAGCCAATTATGGACTGAAACCTCTATGGACTGTAAGCTGAATAAACCTCTTCCCCTTTAACTTTGGGTGTCAGGTATTTTCCTCTCAGCTACTAGAGAAAAGTAACTAACACACAGAGCTATATTCATCTACTAAATTTAGGCCACTTCTCCATTAGGCTAGGCCAACCTCAATAATAAAGAATCTTAATCCACCACCTCTTAGAAGTGCTCAGGCAATGAGCAGAACATTTATCATCAACTCAGAATGTCTTCTCCCTTTTCATTAGGGTGACCATATATCATATCATCCAAACTATTCCTGAGAATGAAAAGGGGTGCTGGGACTGCCCAGGGGAACTAAGATATATGTACAGTTACCCTATTCACATCCAGTCTCCTGAAAGTTCCTAGCATTTGAAGGTGGGTCATTTGGGAAGTTAATTAGACAAGATCATGAGGGTAGGGCCCTCACAATAACATTATGGCCTTATAAAAAGAGGAAGAGACACCTGAACTAGCACACTTGCTCTGGCTCCCCATGCAGTACCCTCTGCTGTCTTATGATGCTCTCACCAGACACTGACCAGATGCTAGCTCCAGGCTCGATGGCTTCCCAGTCTCCAGATTCATGAACTAAATAAGCCTCTATTCTTTATAAATTATCCTGCCTGTGGTATTCACTTATAGAAACTGAAGCCAGACTAAGACAATCTCTGTAGGTCTAGATGTGAGACATGACTTCAAAATGTCCTCTTTGACTACCTTCACCCTATTCTGGCCATGCTTCACATGCTTGTGATCCAAGGATGTGATTATTCCACACACTGAATTCTATCTGGACATATTCTCCTATGTATCCCAGACAGTTGTTTTGGTTGCTGACTCTCTGCATGAACTTTGAACTCACCGTGTTTCCCTTGTTCCATTCTCTTTTGTCATTGTTCATAAATAAATATTTACTTAAAGTGTGTTTGTGAGTTGGTTACAAATGACTTTTTCCCCAAACATAAATACTCCTATTTTCTATACAGTTCCTGTCTTTTCCTTATATATGTACTTTTAAGAACAAAACTATATACACATTATTATTGTCTTCATTTTCCATACTTTTCTTCATAAAATTATAACAAGATATAAAATACTTTCCATACATCTTATTTTCAGTGACTACTATATAATATTCCATCAAGAGGATAAACCCTAATTCCTTCAATCATGTCCCTGTTATTTAACACTGCAGCAGGTTCCAATTTCATTTAAAACAAAAAACACCACAAGTCACCATTCCATAAATACAATTTTTCTTCTAGATCACTTCCCCAAGACATATTTCCACAATTCTGATTAGTGAGTCAAAGTGTATGAAATTTTTATGGTTCTTGAACCCAGGCCAGCTTCATTTCTTTCAACTTTCTGGTACTGACTCCTGGCTCCTCAATTATTTTACTCTCCTTCCTCAGCTCCCATTGGAACTTGATCTCCTTGATCTGGTGCCTGGCCTCAGGTCCCAGGTCTCCCAGATGGTCTGAAGGGATGTGCACTTAGATCTCCAAGTTAGACAAGACTTTGGAAGTGGGGCAAGTATTGAGCAAGACAGGAAAAACTGCACAGGCAAGGAGTCACAGAGTTCAAAACAACTGTTACTCAGCAAAACCTGAGGCCTCTGCCCTCACCTATGTAATGTGCCAGGGAGGCAGCTCAGGTACACTCTCCAGAATCTGCTCTACCCAGCTGGATCCTACTGTAATCCCAAGGTCCATCTCTTCTCTAGAGCCTTCTCATCAGGATCTCGAAGCTGCTAAGACTTCACCCAAGTCATGGGTTCACAAGCACCCACCATGCAAGGGTACTCAACAAGCCATGGTAAGTAAGGAAACTGAGGATGGAGTGGAAGTTTTTCATATCTCACTCAAAGGGTGTCCTTTAATTTCAGTCTATGTCCTTCATGCTTTTGGGAATCAATGTGTTCTTTCAACTATTTGTAAAGATATTAATGGCTTTGTTTAAAATTTGCTTGTTCATCACACTAGGGGTGCAGATTAGGGATAGAACCCAGGGCCTCATACATACTTGGCAAGCACATTATAGAACTGACCTATTCTCTCAGCTTCACATCACATTTTTTAAGAGTTTACAACTTTGCAGTGCTGTTTTGGTCCTTAAGACAGAGTAGTGAACAAGACAGACAAAGATTTGCCAACACAGTCTGGTTCAGGCTCTGCCCACGAAGGCTTTGTCTCCCAGTGCAGGGCCTGTGGGCCGCACTGAGGTTTGGACATCTTTGGATTCCATGACAGAGCAGTCCACGCAGTCTGTCCTCAATATACATTTGTCAAGGACAGGGTTTTATAGACACCAACACTACTGGGAGGATAGGGGGAGCACCTGTGTGAACACCAGCATGCTATGTGTATGTTTGGCACAAGTATGTACATATGGAATGGGGCACACTGCCCGGCTTCTAATCCCAGCTCTGCTGTGGGACCTTCAACAGATTCTTTACTCTCCTCTTGCCTGTCCTCAATCATAAGATGGGGAGGATATTGCATTAGTCAGTTTTCCATTACTATAGCAAAACATCTAAAGCTAAGTATTTGTAAAGAAAAGAGTTTTTTAGGTCACAATTTTGGAAGCTGAAAGTCCAAACAACATGGAGCCAGCTCTGCTGATGATCTTGTGGCAGATGACATAGCAACAGCAGGAGGGCATGCAAAAGGCAGAGATCACATCACAAGAGGGAAGCCAGAGAGTATGGAAGGGCAATCTTGTAACTTCCCATTAGGCCTCAATTCTTAAGAGTTCTACCACCTGTTCACATCTCACACCAGGGTCCATGTTTTCAACACATTAACCATTGGGCGCCACACTCACACCATAGCCAAACCACAGCAGATGGTGATAGCACTGGTCTCAAGAGGTTATGTGGACTGTGTCCTCTGAACTATGCCTAGCACTCTGAAGACCTTAACTGTGACCTAGTTGCAGCAGCAACCATAGTATCTACTGGACACACACACACACACACACACACACACACACACAATTTATTCAATGACTACATCAACATTAAATCAGGTGGAACGGTCCAGAGAACCATGGTGAAACTAAAGATGCATTTGATTGGCCAGAACAAGTTAAGGACATAACAGGAAAATTTTCATTTGTACATAAAGGAGGGGAAAAAGAAACACTAGATAGACTTTCTTTTCCTTCTCCACTGATGCCCAGAACAGAAACATGGCAAAATGCTCTGGCCAAATCCAGGTTGCTGAGGATGGGCACATGCCAGAACTCAACCACAAATGGCCATGCTGATTTGGGGAAGCAGAGCTGGGGCACAAACAGACACACAGTTCAGGGACTCTTGAAGTATGGACATTCCAGAGACAGATCATTTCCGGTGCCACAGAGAGCTTTGGAATTTAGAAAGTCTGAGGAAGAGCAGGTTGGAAAACAGAATATTGGCCACAACCAGCAAAAGGAAAAGGCCCAAGTCTACAAAGGTTGCCCTTAGCACTGAGATTGAAATGGAATGCTAAGCAGATTTAATATCAGTGGTGCAGATAAAATAATGTCAGCAGACTGGATAATTAAAGTGTTTTGGCTTATAACTTCACTCTCTCACTTTCTGGAGGAATGTTGAAAGAGAAAAGAGATGAGTCCAAAAAAATACAAAAATTCCTCAGTGTTACAAGTGTATTTTTAGTTATATTCCTGACATCTGGGATAGCAGAGACATTATTTCAGGATCAGCTCCTGACCATGCCCTTTACACTGGGCTAAGCATCACTTTTTAAAATGATGAAATGTAATTCTTTTAAAGAAATGTACAGGCTAATTAAGACCATGTTTGAAAATCCTTTGGTTCCAACAGCAGACATTCCTGGCTGAGTGGAACAGATGCCACTAAGCCAGTTGCCACCACTCCTATTCCTCACCATTTTTCCAAATTTCTTTGCTGACCAGCCCTGAGTTCCTCCCCGGACCTGCAGCTGGACCAGATCTGTTCATCTCAGGCCTTGGGAGATTCCATGGTGCATGGCCAGGTCACCACAGAGAGCCTGGGCCCTGCCACCTGCTCCCACTGGCTTTTTAAAGCTTGGGCCACTTGGCAAGGAAGGAATTAATCACAGAACCACAGTCACAGTTAAGAGACTACAGAGATCTGCTAACTCAACCTCCCACCCAGTAGAGGAATCCTGTTCAGGTCCAACCTGGGCAACAGTGGGCCTGGTGTGTGCACGCAGAATTGCCAGGTTGAGCCCTCAGGCTCATGACTATAGCCAGAATCAGGGATGGGACCAAACACAGCAATGTTTGAGGCAGGATTGCATCAAGATCCCATGAGTCCCACAACAGAACAGGCCTGAGTGCCAGGGGCTGCAGCACTAGGGACGTAGCTAAGGTGGACACTTCCAGACCCCCTTGTGTGGGCCGAGATACCCCAGGGGTGAGACACTCTCCTCACATACACAGAAGACCTATCATGAAGGTCTGACCTGAGAGCCTGAGCTCTGAGAGGTGACAGGAAGTGATGGCAGGTGAAGGAGTTTAAGGCACTGCATTAGTAGGGTCAGCTCTCTTAGACAAGGTCTAGAATACCTCGTTCAGGTCCCCTCCTCAATTGCTCCACTCCTGCAGACAGTACAAAGAGAGGTGCTTATCATGAGGTCCTTGACAGATCCTAGGTATGACATCCTTCCAAAGTAATCATCAAAAACTTCTGCACAAGGAGGTCCCACTCACATAAGGAGCCCATCCCCATACAACATCAGAGGTTGCTGCATTACTTAGGAAGTTATTTTTAGGCCATGATGTGCCCCCCACCACTGGACCCAATTTTGCTTCCTGCAGCCACAAAGAATAAACTCTTATTCTCATACTGCCTACAAATATATGAGGACAATCCTCATTTATCCTTTATACTTCTGCAGACTAAACACAGCCCCTTCAACTGGCATGGTTTCCAAACCCTTCCAAAACCTCTAAGCACACACCATGACCCCCTTGCTGTGACCCCAAGGATGCAAGAGAGAACATAATAGCACAGTGGTTACACACATGGGCTGGAATGCCATCTCCATCACTCAGTGTGCCTCAGTTTCCTCAGCAGCACCTGGTATTCTTAGCTTTAAGATTTAAATAAATAAATTCACAGAGAACTCATTGAATGTGTTTGCTACCCGATAAGTTTTAAGCTGTTCTGTAATACAAGACTTAGCCTGCAAGAATTTCATCATACATCCACAAAGCCTCTAGCTAGACATTCCAGTTCCAGTGATCAACAGCTTCCTTATGAAGAAAACAACAGACTGTTTTAGAACTGTGGTGAGGCAAGGGATCAGAAGGCTCCTGGTCAGGGCCTGCTCCCTGCAAAGAATGCAATCAATATTAGCTGTGTCTTCCTTTCCAGTGACAGTTGGAGGAACAGTCGGGAGACTGTTCTCCATGAGACTCACAGTTCTGCACATCTTACAAGCAGAGGCACTTACTGCCTTTGTTCCAGACTCTCTTTTCGGAAGTGAAAGAGATGCTTCAGCTCAAAGTGGCTCCTCTGGATAGAGCAAAGTACAGGTGCACTTACTGTTCATTATGAAAGATTCAAGTTCTTCAGGTCTGGATTTCTTCCTGCTATGTATGCAGGTGTCTCCTGGTTCTAAGGGGGCTGGAGCTCAAAGGAGTGCAAGAAAATGCCGACAATGATTTCCTTTACTGTTGTGAGTCCTGAGGTCCTTTATCTCTAACGCACATGTCTCCTGACAGCATCAATGAAACTATAGTGGGTTAACTCCTTAGCTTGCAAGGAGATGAAATCTCAGTCTCTTCATGGCTTTTAACAACTGACAGCAAAGACAGTAGCAAAATAATCATCCTCTGCCCAGTCTTTATCTTAAAGTTATGAAACCTACCATATCCTATCCATGTTTAGCTAATCTTCAAAATTTTTAAATTTTTATCTTTATTTTCTTATTTTTTCATGTTCATTTTCATCTTCTTGATTTTAATCCAAGTTCCAGTCATTTGAGGTCCTTTTACAGCTCTTAGGGACTGAGGCACATATCTTGAATCTGAAAGTCCACCTTGTAAGTTCCCATGTCTGAGATACAGTCCACTGACTCCATCCTGCTGCAGTGATTTCTCCCAACTGATCAAGTTGGTAAACCTAGATTCTTACCCATGGTACCGGACACCTGGCTTGTCCTGTGTAAAACCTGTGATAAGCTTATGCCTTTATTCAATTTGTAGGCAAGAGACCTGCAAGTTCTGCCCTCATCTATCTGCTCCCTCCTCATTCCTCACCAGGGGCACTATGCAGGCCTCTCCTACTGACCACCCCCACCCCACAGAAGGTGAGAGCACATGAGCTGAAAGAATCAAATGGCAGAAGGCTGGCAGGACACCAGCTAGTGTGGTCAGGCAAACGAGGTAAGAACAGCCAGATTTCTAGGAAATCTGGCCTAGCACTGCAACTACTATAACCAACGCAAATCAAGATCTATGAATGCAGGTGTATGAATGGGGCAGGGAAGGAATGCAGGTACAGTAAGTTTCCGGCTTATGAACGTTCCAGTTGCAAACTTTCACAAGTGTGCTATGTAAGACTCACTTTGTTGGTTTAGGATTAGGGTTAGGGTTACCAAGGAAGCCAACTTACTAACATTCTTCTGGAATGGAACTTGTTCACAAGTCAAGGACTTTGTACCTCCAGAATAGCCAGACATGATGTTGTACACCTATAATCCCAGCACTCTGGAGGCCGAGGCAGGAGTATAGTAAGTTTGAGGCCAGCCTGGGCTGGATAGGGAGTTCCAGGCCAACCTAGACTACACAGCAAGACCCTGTTTCAAAAACTAAAAAACAGGATCCAACACGGCTGATGAGGATAACATGGTGTGTTAGAGAGACTCAGAGAAGAGTGATCAAAAAATACAGGTGTTCGGGCCGGGGATTTAGCTCAGTGGTTCCGGTGCCTGCCTCGAAAGCGCAAGGTCCCGAATTCGATCCCTGGTACCGAAAAAGAAAAAAAAGAAAGAAAAAAAATACAGGTGTTCTGAAATAGGGGAGGGAATCACACCCAGAAATGGAAAATCAATCAGAAAGATGTTCTATTTAGATCAAACCAAATATCTAGGTTGTTGAAAAGGGGAAGAACTGCACTTCCCCACCCTGGGGGAGCACACCATTTTGCGAAGGACTCTTAACAGCCTGAGCGAAGAAGCTGGACACCAGAGCAGCCAGGCTTCTGGGATGGACTCATTACATGCCCTTTCCCAGCTGAAACAGGAAACTCACCTTGGGAGAAGCCATGACCACCAAAGACAGACAGGCAGGCAGACAGGCAGGCAGGCAGGCATCCCCACCCCATCCTTCCAAACACCAGGCAATACTGCATCAGGTGGCATCCTATCTGGCGCCCCTGCGCCAGTAAGGGAAGTCTCCAACCTCTAGCCTGAGAGAGGCTGACACCACCAACTGGGGGCAGCACTGAACCCATTAGCAGGGAGCTGCGGATCACAACCCTGGAGATGTGCAGGAGGAAAGAGACTGAACAGTCAGTCCAGAGTGGGCCCTTTCCTGTTGTTTACAGTGGAAAGATGAGTCAGTGAGAAATTCTAAACACCAACCACCATCACGCACGGCAGGCAGTGTCCCTAAACCAAGCCTGGGGACCCTCACCCGTGGGCTGGAAAGGGGAGCTCTTGAGACAAGAATAGTTTGGGACCTGAGCCCAAAGGAGTAAAGGAGGTTGGCTGGCACAGAAAACTTTTGGTGATGTACTAGGTGGAAAGTCCCTGGGGGGAGAACACAGAGACAACCACAGGATTTTCCCAGCAGCAGGGGATCAGGAGTGATAGGGCACTGGCAGAAGGCAAACGAGAGCTCAGATCAGGCAAATTATTTCACATCCTTCTCTTCCCAGTTTCATCAAAGTAGCTGGATTTTGGGACACAGACAAAAGACTAAAGTTAACTACTAAAGTTAACTACTAAACAAAGCATGGCTTGCAGCAAGGAGGTGGGCTCAAAGAAATGACATCCCTCATCATCCCTGGGAAGGCAGTAAACAGCCCACAGATGGGGAGATTGGTGTGGCTGCCTGCAAGCAGACTGTGCCAAGAGCAGGAGAGCTGGGAGGATGCCGCGGCTGTCTGGCCTACAAGCCATGTGGAGATTGTTTCTGCTTCCTTGCTTATATCTCACTGTGCACTAAACTGAAATCAAAATGGATCAACGATCTAAATGTTAAAACAGACACTTAACCTGCTGGAAGATAAAATAGGCACAACTCTTGAAGTCATAGGTGTAGGTAAGGAATGCACAAGAAATAACATCAATAATCAATGAAAGGGATTACATCAAATTCAAAAGCCTCTTCACAACAAAGGAAACAACTAACAGAGTGAAGAGACAACCTGCAGAATAGGGAAAAACCCCATACTTTGGACAGAGGACTAATATCTAGACTATATAAAGAACTCAAAAATATTAGACCCCTCCCCTAAAATTAAAGACCCAATCAAGGGCTGTGGATTTAGCTCAGTGGTTCTGCTGTCTGCTCCACAAGCACAAGGTCCCAAGTTTGATCCCCGGTACCAAAAAAAAAAGACCCAATCAAAAACTGGGCAACTGAAATCAATATACATTTCTCTGAAGTACAAATGGCCCATAAGTACATGAAACAACATTGAACATCACTGGTCATTAGAAAAATCCAAATTAAAACAATACTGACATTCCACCTTACCCCAGAAAGAATAATCATCATCAAGAAATCAAATAACAATAACAAATGGCAGTGCGGCTATGGTGAGAAAGGAACCTTCTACATTGTTGGTGGGAACGTAAACTAGTACAGCCACTATGGAAATCAGTATGGGGGATTCCTCAAAAAACTAAAACTATAATTTCGACTTGATCCAGTTATTCCCCTTATAAATATCTTCCCCAAAGAGTTAAAGTCATCATATCACAGTGATACATGCCTACCTATGTTTATAGCAGCACAATTCATATTAGCCACATCTTGGAAGCAGCCTGTATGTCCATCAACAGATAAATGAATAAATAAAATATGGTATTTATACATAATGGAGTAATAATCTGCTATAAAGGAGGATAAATTAAATCATTTTTAGGAAAATGGTCATATCTTGAAATCATAATGTTAAGTAAAATAAATCAGACACACAAGCTTAAATACTATATGATTTATCTTATGAGAAACTAAGTATAAATACATTAAAGAGCAAAATGAAAGACAGATAAAAGGAAACAGAGAGCTAGATCTTCTGCAAATAGGAAGGGGACCAAAAGATTGAGAGAGTGGGAAAAGGAGATGTGTCATGTACATGATGTACCAAATACTCAGAATGAAAGTAGTTATTATGTGTTGCAAATATGTACTAATAAATTAAACAAAAGAAACAGAGAAGTAACTAGAAAAAACCAACAAAACAGATACAGCCAGACTCCCACCTCAGGGACTAGGGACAAGAGGGACTGGCTAGGAGCAATGTTATGAAAGGCCCAGTTCAATATCTACACAGTCCAAGCAACTCAGTGGGAGGCAGTAGATGCAGAAGTTGTCAATGGCTCTATTCTTTCTCAGACACCATGAATTAATAGGACATGAGCATCACCCCTTTTCCTATTATTGCCACTAGCACAGTCACTTATTTCTAGATCAAGGATTCATGTGGAGGTTGAACTGAGCTTGGAGACACCCACTGACTGTGAGGTAAACTCCCAGTCATCTGCATAGTTCTCCCTTGGGTTTTTCTTTCTTTCTGCTGTTATCCTCCTTTACACCTACAAAACTGGGCACATCCAGGTCTCAGCATCTGGTACAGAATTAAACTATAACTTAGGATTCTTTTTTTTAAAAAACAGGACAATAAAAACTCTTAAACTAAAATGCTTCACTATTATTCATCTTTTCAATGTTTGGGGTTTTATTTTTAGATTTTACTGTTTAAAGATTTCTTATAATATTTTTAAGCAGGGCAGGGTATCCCAAGACCTCAACATCTGGTCATAAGTTACTTGCAGAACTGTAGCATAGTTTTCTTTCTTTTGAAAAATAATTAATCTGTGATGTTTTTAATGGATAGCAAATGAACAAAAACAGATTTAATCTTGACATGGTTTTAGCAGTAAGACTGGACTTTATCAGACCCCATGATCAGGGATCGTCTGGAAAAGTTTAGTGATTAGGTTCCAAGGAAAACTCCAGGGAAGGACCCTTGATCTGCCAGCTGATTAACAGCATAAGCTCTGCAGGCTGCCCTCATCCCTCCCAGAGTCTCCTTTGTTTGAAGAGGGCTCTTGGCTGCTGGTCCTGGCTCCCGAGATGGTCATCCACCTCTTCAAAGCTCTCACAAGTGCTACAATCAGAAAACGTCCCTATGCTTTTGTGGATACTATGGGTCCTCTGGTCTCACTATGTCCACGTAAGCTACAGGACAGGACCCAAATCTTGTCCAATCTCCTGAGGGCCAGAAAGCCCAGCTTCCCCCTATATAGATTAAGTCCCAGTTTGCTCAACCCTGATGATTTGCTTGGGTTGAATGTATCCCCAAAGTTGATGTGATTGAAATTTAATTCCCAAAGCCAAACATTTAAGAGGCATTTAGGCCATGAGGGCTCTGTCCTTGGGAATAGATGCTATGATCATGGGAGAGAGTTTGTTATTTCAGTAGTGAGTTTGTTACAAAAGTGAGTTCAACCCACTGTTGCGCTCTTGAGCTCTCTTACCCTCCTCCTTCTGTCATGGGCTGGCACAAGGATGCCCTTGCCAGATGCCAGTCCCCTGATCTTGGACTTCCCAGGCCCCAGAACTGTGAGAAATCTCTGCTCTTTATAAATTGTAGTTTGTGGTATTCTCTAATAGCAGCACAAAACAGACTAAGGCAGGGGTCTCCGAGGCTGTTCTACCACAGATACCCACCCTGTCAAAAAACAGGACATGTCCCCCACCGCCATCCCATGCTCCTAGGGCAGAAAAGCTGAGTGGGTCCCAGCACCTGGAAGGAAGCTCCCCCGCTGCCATCCCAAGCTCCTAGGGCAGGGAAGCTGAGCTGGTCCCAGCACCTGGTAGGAAGCTCCCCGCTGCCATCCCAGGCTCCTAGGGCAGAGAAGCTCAGCCAGTCCCAGCACCCAGGAGGAAGCTCCCCCACCGCCATCCCAAGCTCCTAGGGCAGAGAAGGTGAGCCGGTCCCAGCACCTGGAAGGAAGCTTCCCCCGCCGCCATCCCAAGCTCCTAGGGCAGAGAAGCTGAGCCAGTCCCAGCACCCAGAAGGAAGCTCCCCAGCCACCATCCCATGCTTCTAGGCCACAGAAGCTGAGCCGGTCCCACCACCCAGAAGGAAGCTCCCCAGCTGCCATCCCAAGCTGCTAGGGCAGAGGTGAGCCACGTAGGCGCCAGAACCCCCCACCACCACCACCCCCGTGGAAATGAGAAGACACATAAGCCTCAAAAACAGACTTCTGGATCACATGCAGCAACCCCAAAGGGAAATGAGATGGAACAATCTGATAACCACCTGGACTCTCTCTGCACTGGCAACAAAAGAGGATCTGGGAAAAATGAAATCAGAAATAATTACTCAGATAACAGCAAAGATTTTGCTCATGGTGCAAGAAATGATTAACAAATCTAGAGAGGACACAGATAAAAAAATAGAAGGATCTGAGGAACATGATGGAATCCCAACATAGGAAACAAATGGAATCCATAAAACAGACGCAAACAGATTTCCAGGAGATTAAAAACTCCATCGAAAGTCTGAGCAGCAGAATGAACCAATGTGAGGATAGAATTTCAGATATAGAAGAAAAGATTGCAATTAGTGACCAGGAAAAGAAAAATTGCTTTAAAATTGTAAGGGAACATGAGAAATCAATCCAGCAGCTGCTAGATGATGCAAAGAAGAATAACGTAAGACTGATTGGAGTCAATGAAGAAAGAGGAGAGAGTGCAGATGACATAAAAAAACTCTTCACAGAAGTGATGGCAGAAAACTTCCCAAGGAGGGGAAAAGAACTTGACATACAGATAAGTGAGGCATATAGGACTCCAGCTAGCCTTGATCAAAAAAAATCTACACATAGGCATATAATAGTTAGGATTCCAGAAATCCAACAGAAGAACAAAATTCTACAAGCAGTGAGAGAAAAGAAACAAATCACATACAAAGGAAAGCCCATCAGAATCACAGCAGACTTCTCAACACAAACCCTCAAGGCAAGAAGAGCTTGGAGTGATGTATTTCAAGCCCCAAAGGAAAACAGCCTCCAACCCAGACTGATGTACCCTGCAAAACTATCTTTCAAAATTGATGGAGAAATAAGATACTTCCATGATAAAGAGCACCTCAGGAACTTCATGAATATCAAACCGGCACTCCAAAAAATTTTAGACAATACCCTAGGAAAAGACAGTGAAGCTGGAGGAAAGATAGCCTCTTTAATAAATGGTGCTGGAAAAATTGGGCTTCAACTTGCCAAAGATTCAAACTAGACCTATATCTCTCACCATGCACTAAACTAAAATCAAAATGGATTAAAGATCTAAATATTAAAATAGAAACTCTGAACCAGCTGGAACAGAGGTTAGGTAGAACCCTTGGAGACATCGGTGTAGGAAAAGATTTTATGAACAAAACCTCATTTGCCCGTGAACTAGCACAAACAATCAACAAGTGGGATCTCTTCTTATTAAAAAGCTTCTGCAAAGCAAGAGAAACCACCAGCAGTGTGAAGAGACAACCCACAATGTGGGAAAAAATCACCTGCTCTTCCTCAGACAAAGATCTACTATCTTGAATCCATAAAGAACTTAAAAAGATCAGACCTCCCAAATTTAAAGACCCAATCTGAAAATGGGCATCTGAAATGAACAGACATTTCTCAGACAAGGAAGTAGAAATAGCAAATAAATACATGAAAAAATGTTCAACATCACTGGTCATTCGAGAGATGCAAATGAAAACAAAGCTGAGATTCCACCTCACTCCAGAAAGAATGGCTGCTATCATGAAATCAACCAATAACAAATGCTGGGGGGGCTGTGGGGAAAGAGGAACCCTGCTCCACTGCTGGTGGGAGTGTAGACTGGTGCAACCACTGTGGAAATCAGTATGGAGATACCTCAAAGAACTAGGACTGGAAGTCCCATTTGACCCAGCTATTCCACTGCTGGGGATCTTCCCCAAAGAATTAAAAGAATCATACCACAATGATATATGTGCACCCATGTTCATAGCAGCACAGTTTGTGATAGCTAAAACTTGGAAACAGCCCAAATCCCCATCAACTGGAGACTGCATCAAGAAAATGTGGTTTTTTTTATAAAATGGAGTACTACTCAGCCATAAAAAATGAGAAATTAGAGACATTTATAGCTAAGTGGATGCACATTGAGGGAATACTCTTAAGTGAAATAAATAGGACACAGATGTGTAAGTACCAAATAGTTTCTCTGGTGTGAGAAACTGAAAGTGTAAATAAGGACTAAATGTATAATAGGTAATGTGAAATAGGAAGAAAAGGGGCAAAGGGGAAGGAAGTGGGAGGGCTAGGGGAAAGGTTAGAAGGGAATGGGATTAATATGAGAAAATGGAAAAAGAGGAACAAAATCTTTGTAAATAGGGAGGACTGGAGGGGTTGAAGGGAGGGCTGGGCAAGGGTGAAAAATGAGAACCAAGAGAGACTATGTAAAGGTGCAAATTTCCAATGATGAATGTCATTATGTTGTATACCTAAAATGTACCAATGATTAGAATGAATAATTGATAATGTAAAATAGGAAGAAAAGGTCCAAAGGGGTAGGGGTAGTGGGAGGGGCAGGGGAAAGGAAAGAAGGGAAAGGAAAAAGTGATGAGAAATGGGAAAAATGGAAATAAAGTCTTTGTAAATAGGGAAGGGTGGAGGGGGTGAAAGGAGGGCTAGGAATGGGGAAAAAAAAAGAACCAAGATGCATTATGTAAAGGTACAATTCCCAATGAGAAATGTAATTGTGTTGTATACCTACAATCTACCAATAAAAGAATTTAATACACACACACACAAAAAAAGACAGTGAGGATTACAGCCCCAGGAAACCCAGCAGAATGAATCCATTGGGCGTGACAAATTAAATGCAAAGGGGGAGAATCCAACAAAAAGAAAAAGTCATGACAAGGCTTTTAAAACTTTTAACTTCATCTCCCTAATGAGTGTATAATTCAATCTTGTTATTGTACTGATTAGTATTTGTCTGATTCTAGAGTTGCACACCTTTCCTTGTGCGGTACTGGCTATTTATCATCTTCTTATGTCTACTTTTTAATTGGGTTGTCTATTAATGAGCTCTAAGAATTCTTTACATATTCTGGTCACAGGTTATATGCATTGTAAATAAGGTCTGTTTAAGGACTACTTTTCATTTTAATGATGTCATTTACAGTTCTAAATTTTGATGGAATCTCATTTATCAATTTTTTTCTTTTATACATCATGTCTTTTGTATACTAGGTAGTTTTTGCCTACTCTGAATTCATAAATATTTTCCCTTATAATTTCTTCTTAAAGTTTTATACTTTGAAGCTTTCATATTTAGATTCATAGATCCCTTCAAGTTATATTCATGTATGGAAATAAAGAGTTGAGGTTAACTTTTATATACGGATACCAGATGTTCTAGTGCCGTTTGCTGAAACACTATCCCTTCCTTGGCTCTTGAATCGAGTTTATATTCTATAAAATGCTAATGTTAAATAATCTTTCAAAACTAAGTGGACCATATATGTGTGGTTCTATTTCTAGAGTCTCTGTTTTATTCCAATGATCTATATGTCTTTCCTTACACCAACACTGCCTTGATTACTGTAGCTTTAGAAGAAGTCTTAAAATTGGGTGCTAAACGTCTTCCAACACTGTTTTTGTTTTTGTTTTTGGCTTTTCTGGGTCCTTTGTACTCCTACATAACTTTTAAATTTCAATATCCAGTTCTTCATTTATAGCAAGTATACACAGACTTGAATTTTTATATATACCTTGTGTTTTCTAATCCTGCTAAATTCAAGTACAAGTTCTAGGGGCTCTGAGAGATTTCTTAGTATTTTCTCTGTAGATGATCATTTCATCTACATATAAAGATTTTGCTTCTACCTTGCCAATCCTATCTTAGTTGTGTCATTTTGTTGCCAGACTATTTTGGTGGGGACTAGGTTTCAAAGTTTAATGGACAGATAAAGAGTAAGCATATCTGCCCTTGTTCCCCACCTTAAGGAGAAAGCATTGTATGTTCTCCATTTATATAAGGCATTCTCGCTGGAAGTATGGAGTACATGTCTTTAATCTGCTGAGAAGGTTCTGTTCTACTTCTAGTCTCCTGATAGCTTTTACCATGAACAGCTGTAGAATTTAGTCCAAAACTTTTTCTCCAACTAGTGACAGGATCATATGGCTTTTGCCTTTCCTCTGTTAAAATGATGACTTTTGGGGGTGGATCTTCCTTCCAATGCTGAACCAACACTGCCATCCCTATAACAAAACCACTTTCTACATCCTGCCAGATCTGACTTCTAAGAGTTGGTTTTGTTAAACAAATTTCTATCTATGTTCATACTTTTTTCTTCTATTATCTTTATCCAGTTTTAGGATTAGCACAATGTTGAGTTCCTAAAATGAGGGGAGAAGTGTTCCTTCTTTTTTCTGCTTTAAATGTTTGATATAATTTATCAGTTAAAATGTTTATGAGCCTGCTGTTGTCATATAGGTAGGTTTTCAAGCTAGGAATATACTTTCTTTAATAGGTGCTATTCAAATTTTATATTTCCTCCAGAGTTAGTTTCATTAATTTGTCTTCCAAGGTACTTCTTAGAAGTTGTCAAATTTATTTCAAAACAGATTTTTGAAATATGCTTTCTATATCCTTTTAAATTCTGTAAAATCTGTGGTAATGTCTCCTAGATCTTGATATTGTAATTTTAAAAATATATAATTGATACTGTGTAACAGGAAGAAAAGGTCTAAAGGAGCAGGGGAAGTGGGAGGGGTAGGGGAAAGGAAAAAAGGGAAAAGAAAACCTATGAGAAAAGGAGAAAAATGGAAACAAGTCTTTGCAAATAGGGAAGGGTGGAGGGTGTGAAGGGAGGGCAAGGGAAGGGGGAAAAAATAAGAACCAAGATACTCATGTAATGGTACAAGATCCCAATGATGAATATAACTGTATTTTATACCAAAAATGTACCAATAAACTTAATGGGGGAAAAAAAAACAGGACACTCTGGCCCATGCATTCCCCATGGATAGACCCTGGAGCCCAGCAAGGAAGAGCCCATGGCTGTCCCACAGCACTGCCCACGAGGTGCCCCCTAGACACAGGTCCCGTTGGGGTTTCTGCTCTGCAAAGTCCTGAACTGATGGCTGTCGATGCCACCAAAGGAAGCTGGGTGTGGAGGCCATCCTTCCATCTCCAGCCCCTGCAGACACATAAATTCTGTAGGTAAGAAAGGAGAGAATCCCACTGCTGCAGCTGTTAATGGAAATGTAAAGAGCTCCTCTCTTCCTCAGGTTGGGGCAGGCTGACATTTAAGGGTTGACAGTTTGAGTCACTTTTGCGTTCCTTTCCTGCTCCTTCCTCCTGTCTTCTCCTTCCTCTGACACCCTACCCTTTCTACTCAGAGTTGAGACATCCTCCACCTCTCCTGCCCAGGGTGGTACTAATCCTGGCCCTTCCTCATCAGAGCTGCCCCGCTCCACATGGAAAGCTCCATGAGCAGAGAAGGTGACAGCTCAGGCCCTTAGACTCCCTGTAGCAGAGCTATTCTCAGGAAGTGGTTGAGAGGAAGAATATGATCAACCCTGGCCTCAATGGTCAGACAAAACCAGAAAGTCCCCAGGAGGTCACTGTTACTGCTGATAATGGTTCAAATACCTCTTAGCTGTACTGACACTGGTGATCACCTTTTTTTTGGAGACAGATTCTCACTACATTGCCCAGGCTAGGCCAGGCTGGGCTCAAGGGGTCCTCCTTCCTCAGCCTCCTGAGTGTTGGGACTACAGGTACATAATACCAGGTCTGTCTCCTCACCCCTGAGTGTCTTTCTTCCCTCCCTGCCTTTCCTCATACTTCCTCTTGTGGACCCTAAGTGACTGGCTCATTCACTGCCAAGTCTCACGGCTTTCTATCCCAGCTAGAGGCCAGCACCAACCCCCCAACTCCCACTGGCCTCTAGAACTTCAGCACAGCTGCCTGCTGCATCTCCAGTTCCACCTGGTTATCTAACACAATAGGATCCTTGAGTCTTCTCCAGCCAAATGCACCCTTCCCATAGCAACTTCCTTCCAGGCAAAGGCGCACCCCTCCTTTCAAATATCAGGCCCAGGCCACAGTCTCCTCCGCTTCTCACTCCTCTTCTCACCCTGTGGCAACTCCCACCAGTTCTACCTTCATCAGTGTGACCACTCACTCCTCACCCCCTCCTGCCACCAGCCACCAAACCACCAGCACTATGCTTTCAGACCAGTCTTCTCTCCGTCTCATCTCCCTTGGCCAGTCGGTCGGATCATGACACTCCCCACTCTGCCCATCACACAAAACAAAATCCAAATCCTTCCCGCTACCAGGCAGCAGATGCCCAGGCAGCAGATGTGGGTGACCCCTGGGTGGGAAGGAGGGCAGGAAGAAAGGGAAGCTCAATCAGAGACAGATACCAAAAAGGGTATGGGAACAGCTAGGAGGGACATAACTTCCCAAGACAGGCTGAGTGGAACAGGGAAATGTCCCAAAGGTGACAAGAGGCTGCTTCTGTCACCCAATACTGGTCTGTTGTTCCAAACTCACTCCCTGTTAAGCTCTGCCTCACCCCTGCATGTGGGCTTGCTGGTCTGCTTGCAACATCTCCAGCCATACCAGGTTCGGGGGCCTTTGCAACTGCCAGTTTCTGTGCCTCAAACGGAGATCTTCCTCTAGATGTGCTCAAGATTTTCCCCTTCACTTTACACTGTCCTCTGCTCACAGCACCTCCACACAGTGGCCGTTCTGGACCATCCTATGTAAAACCACCCTCCACATAATCTCTCTCTCCGTATTCTCTCTGTTACTCTTTATTGTAACTTAAACATTGCTGCTGGACATTACTGTCTTCCTCTCCCACTAGAATGAAAATCACACAGGAGCAAGGAGCTTGGTTCCCTGTCACCCAAGGACACGTTGAATGAATGAAGGTCAGGTCTCACAGAATGTAAACAATGTCGGGTTTACATTCTCTTCCTGAGAAAGGGCAGAATTTCTAAGAGAAACACTAGTATAAGAGATGGTTACAATTTAATCAAGGTCCTAATGCTCATCTTTTAAAGAAATATGATCAAACTCTATACTTAGTTATAAGTTATATAAAAAACAACATAAAACTTTCTAAAATGCATGTGCTTTGGTATGGTTCAGTGGCAGAGCACTTGCCTAGCATGTGTGAGGCCTTGGATTCCATATCCAGCATCACACACACACACACACACACACACACACACACACACACACACACACATTAAAACTGAAACTAAAAGTTAAAATGGAGGGCAGGGATAGGAAAGGGAGGGGAAGGGGAAGGGGATAAAAAATAATTATGATGTGTTATGTACATGGACTGACACCCAGTGATGAATGTAATCATTATGTACTGAAAGTGTGTACTAGTAAAAAATAAAAATAAAAAACTAGAAAATTAAATACATGTGTTTTCATGAGAATAAGAATAACAATGAAGCATATATATAGTTTGATGTGATGTGATATGGTATCACAACTCACTGTTCAAGATTATCATCAAAAGCAGAATAAATCTCTTTAATAAGGTCACAAAATTTAGACAGATTTTCACCGATGTCTTTAAAGATATGTGTGGAGAAGACTGAAGATTACCTGTCGCTTTGAGACATCTAACAAGAAATGTCTGCATCTTACTAAGGATCCTGCATCCCCAGAGCAGCCAGCAGCCCAGACTGGAAAGGACGCCCAGGGAAGGGCTCCAGTTCCTGACTGTCTGCCTTTGCACTGCCACATGGCTCCAGGGCTTTGTTCACTTGGCCCCATTCTCTCTTCAACACAGGGAAAGGGATGCTGGGGGACTCCTGCAGTGGACTTAGCTGCTGGCTTTTAGAGCGGAAGTCTTACTCCATTTGCATCTATGTACTTCTTTTTCTCATTGCAAATTTCCCGGTCTCAAACGCACAGCCAGTGACTGCACCGAGAGGGCCCTTCATGGCCCATGCATGAGCAGCAGAGGTGACACCTTCATCTCGACTTTAGCAGGCAAGGCTGACTTTCAAATAAAAGAGACTTGTTAATCCTCTGGTGCCCTGACCTACCTCTGCTGCTCTGGTCTCGAGAGCCTTAAGGTGTTCCCTTAAAGGCAGCCTTGCTCACAGACACACTGTTGGCTTCCAGTCAGCCTCCTCCAAATTCCATATTGAAGCCCCCCACCTCAGCCACGTGAGTTGCATTTTCTTCTGGGCACTAGCAGCATGCTGCTTTTCCCCTTTATCAGTTAAACTTCACTACCACTTTTTAAAAATCCGTTAGTGTTATAGGAGTTATTTCCTTAATAAAAGAGCAAGACCTGCGTACTTAGTTTTGTCTTTCGAAACAGACTAAGAAACTGCTCTCTCAGATCAATAATGGGTCCACCATTCAAAGCAGGTTTAGAAGCATGGGGGATTACTTTTTAATCATAGGCTACACTTCCTTTTACTAATTCCTGTCTCCCCTTCTCCCTCCGTTCTTCTCACTTTCTTTGCTTCACTGGAATTGGTTCTGGTCCTGCCACCTGCTTTGCAGTGAGGGAGAACAGACATCCAGGCTGGCACAAGCCTAGGGCTCCTGCAGAGCTGTAACAGTGAGACCCTATAGAGAGGGGCAAAGGTGACAGAGGAACCATTTTCCTCGCTAGCAAGAGCTCAGAGCAATGGAAACACTCCTCCTAAATATGCATATCAGCTGGGTATGGTGGTACACACCTGTAATCCCAGCATTCGGGAGGCTGAGGCAGGAAGACTGCTGCAAGTTGAAGGTCAGGCTGGGCAACACAGTGAGTTGAAGGCCAGCCTGAACTACATAATGAGACCCTGTCTCAAAAAACAAAAATATAAAAACACCTAAAACAAAGACAAAAACAAGTATGTATATGAAATTCTAAAAGATGATTCATATTCTTGAAATATTGAGACTATTTACCATTGTATAGCTGCCCAAAGGTGGCACCATCCTCCTTCAACAGGCTTGTTGAACAACTATTATCAGAGAGGATTTCTCAAGGTCAAAGTGAAGGTGACTGTGTCTAAAAGTACCCAGGGGAACTCTTGGTTAGGACCTGAACAGCTGGGTCCCGCAGAACCAGGCATGGTTATGGTGCCTGCCAAGTAACAGAGACGTACTTGTGCTCCAACCCTGAAGAAGCCAGCTTGCTAAGGGACCATGGGATCAGAGGAGCAGTAAAAGCGGAGTTCATCAGGGCACCCAGCAAGCCCTTTGTTTTTTTCCTGGCCGGTTCCAGTGTGGTCCTCACTGACTTCACCAGTATGCTGCCTTCACATCCACCTGCACAGGGAAGCTGGCCAGGTGTCAACTCACCTGAGAACACTGTCTCTCCAGGGTATCCAGGGAGATACACAGTCCCTCTTCCTACAGCCTCCCTAGGATGCCTGAGAAGAAATATTCAAGAGCAGAACTTAAAACTCTTCCCACTCACCAAGGTCTTCTCAGCCATCTGTTGTGACTTGTCAGCCGTCCTGGAGGCCTGCTTCCTGTCCTGGAGGTCGGCCTCACAGGGACCCAGGGAATCCTGAAGGTGTTGTGAGCTTAGCAGGGGCAACTGGTTCAGGAGTCACCTGGGTGGGCAGAGGGCAAGAGGAAAAGAAAGCCAAATCAGACAGACGCACAAAGGGATGTGGGAGTGGCTGGGAGGGGCATATCGTGCTAACGCTGGCCGTGCAGAAACAGGGAATTGGCCCAATGGTAACAGTGGGTGGCATATATTACCACCTGGGGGTTACAGAGTAGTTCCAGAACAAGTGCTTTCTTACTCCTTCAAGGACAGACTCAGGGAATACTCAGGTAAGGTGGCAGGGTCTGGGGACAGGCCTGGCAGGAGAGAGGAGGAAGGGCCAGCGAGCCACCTCCCTGCAGGCAAGAAGCAGGGCAGGTAGGTGGCCAAGGAGACCTCCTGGGCAATCAAAGCCTGCCCTTGGTAACATGGCCAGGGGAAGGAGGCCCTAGGGCGGGAGAGGACTGTCCTCAGAGATGAGTGACTCGCCCCTCAGTGTTCCCAGGGCTGAGACATGTCCTCTGTGCCCCAGAAGCCACATCCTGGTACCTGACAGGGTCCACCTGCTTCACCAGCCCAGCCTCTTGAAGTCCCCCTTCTCCTTCAGAAAGCTGCTCCCCTCTGGAAGCCATCTCGCTCTGCAGTAAAGGGTAATCTCATCTTCTCATAAGTGCGGATGACTTCTTCTTAGCCTCTATGGGCCGCCCTTCAGAAGTGATAACTTGTGAAGGTCAGTTTGCAAACCCAAAGGAATTCGGCTCCCACCATGGTAGTTCAGCAGGGAGACATCTAGAATGAAAGGGCTCACAGGATCCCATAACAAACCACATAGAAGTCGGGGAGCCTTGACTCAGGTGGTGATTCCCCCACACTTGGAGCACACTGTGAAGAGGAAATGGGAATGACTGGGCTCTCAGAGGAGGGGTAAATGGGGTAGAACTCCCTCTCTCTCAGCTCCTTCATTATGAGGTAGGAGGTAGAGCAAAGGCAAATAAACAGGAGGAAGTTGTGAGGCAAGAATTGAGAAACCAGAGCAAAGATCACAATGTTAAAATATGAGGAAACCAACAGATAAAGGTCACCCTGTCCACCCCAAAGACCCCCAGGCGTGCAAAAAACAAAAAGTCCATTGGTCTGAATTCCAATGTCACTTGCATTGTGGTTTTTGACCCCTGTTGGGTTCAGATACCACGATACTTCCTCTAAAGGCCTTGTATGGTCAAAAATGCCCAACTAATGGGGTGCTGAGTCAGGTGCCCTGTTGGGCCATGGCTCCTGTCAATCCACAGCTATAGATCTTCCCATAATCCCTGGACCTCAAGAGACCTAGTGCCTGCCCCTCTTAGGGCATGAGCTCTTTTCACTGGGCCACTCCCATCCTGCCTTGTTCACTTTTAATAAACCTTACTCTTGTCACACCTTTTGAGTGTCCTGCTCAATTCTTTGCTCAGGATACCAAGAACCTGGAGACAACTCCCCTCCATCCCATAACAATTAGATGTCCTTCTCTACATGGCAGAGAACACCAGCAGAAAGCTCATTTCAGGAGCACTAGTCCTGCCTGTGTGCACCCAGGTGCTTCCTGGAATCTGGCCACAGAGCCAAGTGGAAACAGACGCAGGACAGATGTTTCTGTAAGGAAGGGTTCTGGTTTTCTCAGGGGCTAGGCCAGGCAGCTCCACAAGGATGTCTCTCGACACTGGTCAAGCTCAGCCCATCTACTGCCAATTTTCTCAATGATTCTCCACTCCTAGTGAGGGCTCTTAGTTCCTTGACCTTGACTCTGCATGAGCACACTTGGCCCTGCATCTTCACCAGGTACCTCTCCATGTTCTGCCAGCCAGCAATAGCCCCTGGTTTGCTGCTCCTCTTGTCCTCAGACCCACAACCCTGCCCTATGACCACATGACATCACTGGGACATTCTTAGCCTTTTATCTAGAATTGGACGACTCTTGGCCATAATTATTTGATAACATTCCTGTACCCTGGATACTTTGTACTTCTGCTTTTCAAAGGACTTGAAGTCACTCACAAAAACCACGAAGTAAAGCTATTGATTATTTGAAAATTATAACTATAAAAGCTGACAATATATACAAAGTGTTTTTCTAAGCTGATTTTGCAACATATCTATTCCAGAGTTTCAAACAAAGGAAACAGGAAGGGTCACATAATTCTGATCTCAGATGAGGATGAAAAGTCACTTCCTCAGGAAGTAGCCCTCCAGCACTGACCTCCAAAGTCCTCTGTACAGAGGGAGAACATCAGGATGGACAATTCAGCCTGCCAGGTTTTCAGAAGGAAACATTCACTATATGGTCCAGTCTTAATATCAGCATTTGATAAAAGCATTCACAATATTAAAAGGAACAGTGGTGTGGGCACGAGTCTGGTAGCTTAATGCCAATCTTGTGGTTCTTGGTAGAAAGCTATGCTGCCCTCACCAACCATGCAGGAAGGTGCAAGAGGGGTCAACGGGGCAGGAGGCAGTTGGATGTGTGATGGGATTGTCATAACAACTTGAGGATAAGAGGAAGGGGCTCAGTGACCTACATTAAACAGAATGAAAAAGCATCATTCCTAAAATGCTAATATCCCTGTAAAGAAATAGAGAAGACGAATCAGTAATTAGCATGATTCTCTGATGCCTCCTCTTAAATTCCAGTTAAGCCTCCCCAAGAAATGATAGCAGAGACCACAAGGGAGCCAGGCTTCTGAGGTGTCAGCCTTGCTAGTGGTAAAGCGCATCTTGCCTCAAGAGGAGGAAGGAATATGGCAGGCATTGCTGGGTGGATGGAAAGCTGTGCAAAGATGAACACAGACCCATGGAAAGAAACTTTCCTGATTTCTATTTCTTCATAGGTTAGAATGAAAGTACAACTGGGTCACCAAAACTGTACATCAACACATCACAGGAGAAACTGTTTTAGCCCAGAGGGTGGTTCTCAAAGTGTGGTCTCTGGTTAGCATCCCCTGTCAGACATGAGATTCTTGGGTCCACTCCAGACCGGCTGACTTGGAAACGCTAGAGTGGAGCCAGGACCCCATGTACTAACAAGCTCTCCAGAAGACTCTGATGCAGACTGCAGTTTGAGAACCACTGGTCTAGAAAGTCTGAGGCTAAATATGGCAATCAGTTCCAGTAGATAGAAATGCTGCTTTGTCCCTCTGGAATTTCCCTTAGACACTGAGAGGGAGGGAGAGGTTTCCACATGTTTGTTGCAGGTGAATAATCAGAAGTGCAAGGCTTGAAGAGGAAAGACATATGATATGAGAAATGGGTACACAGGGTAAATTGTCAGTGGCCAATCCAAGTCTCAAGTTTAATTAACCATCCTGAGGATTTTGTTTAAATCCTTTCAATAGCCAATGCGCTGATATAGCTCAAAACTAAAAAGACACAGAGGGTATACACCTGGCCCTCTCCTAGGTTCCTAACACCAATGTCCCTTCCAGAATCAGCCATGTCATCAGTGTCTTCTAGAGATATGGTATAAAAAGGTTGATTGATTGATTGACTGTACTAGGAATTAGAGCTAAGGCCTTTGCATTGAGCTATAACCCCAACCCTTATTATTTTTTTCTTAGGGCTGGGCTCAAACTTGCAATCCTCCTGTCTCAGTCTTTCAGAGTGCTGGGATTACAGGCATGTGCTACCATATCTAGTTAAAAAGTTATTTTTATCATGAGACTTTTTCTTCAATACAAATGATAGTTATAGTAGTTTGTATCTAGATGTTCCCCCAAAGGCTGACAGGCTTAGAGGTGGGGCTTTGGGGAAGTGACTGGATCATAGGTGTGTGATGCTCATCAGTAGATTAGTCCACTGATGAGTTTATAGCTAAATGTGACTTGGGAGGTGAAGCCTGATTGGAGGAGGTGGGTAACTGGGGGTGTGGGCTGGAAGATCTCCTCTCCCTTGATGTCTCTGCTTCCTGCAGCCATGCCATGACCTATTTTTCCTCTGGCATGCCATTCTGCCTTGAAACAAGACAACTATGGATGGGAATCTATACAAACTATGAGCCAAAATAAACCTTTCCTTAAGTGATGCATGTTGGATGTTGTGTCTCAGCAATGAGAAAGTAAATAAGACATTAGCATATTGGGGCCAGGGATTTAGCTCAGTGGTTTTGCCAGCTGCTGCACAAGCACCAGGACCTGAGTTCAATCCCCGATACCAAAAATAAGACATTAGTGTATTACACACATATACTGTTCTACATCTTGCTTTTTTCATTGAAAAAAATATATATGTATATATACTGTTTGTTTTTGGTACCAGGATTGAACTTGTTCACTGAATATATTTTGAAGGCTACTTCATACCACCCTTAAGAGTTCTGAGTATTTAAAAACATGCAACCGCCCAGGGCATGGTATCTTCTCTACAAAGAAACAGGATCTGCTGAGCTACTACCACATGATGCCTGTGAATTCCTTAGTGAACCTCCTGCAGGGAAGCTATCCTCAGATTTTCCACAGGCAACTCTCGACAGGCTCTACTAAAATGTTGTTTCATAACAGAAGAGGTGACATGGAAATTCTCAGCCAAGTCATTAAAATCCAACAGTAACTGTAAGATAACACCAGTACCCAATGACTCAGGTGTTGTAGGACACACAGTAGAGAGCAGCTTTAACATGTAATACAATGGAGTATTATTCAGCCAGAAGAATGGAATTTTGTCATCTGTAGAAAAATGTATCTGAAAATCACCACGTTGAATAAAATAAGCCAGACTCAGAAAGACAAATATCACATGTTCTCCTTAATATATAGAGTCTAAAAAGATGACAAGAAAGTAGAGTGCAGGTAACGGATATGAACATGATCAAAATACATTACAGTATAAACATTGAAACCTCCGAAAACATGAAGTGGGGAGGGGAGGTAATGATGGGGAATGATTGGTACATGTACATATCTACCAAAATGAAACCCATTAATCTGTATAACCAATATGCACTAATAAAAAATCTGGGGGAAAAAAACCAAAAACAATGAGATGTCTTGGAACTTTTTAACTATAAGACTAGTAATTTAAAATCACATCTTATTGATAAGAATTAACAAAAATCATGAAAGGATAAGGAAACGAATTATAAGGAACACTTACTACCTAGTAAAGCCAATCTCCAGCTTAGAATCAAATACATAACCTAGAATAAAATTATATATATATAAAGTCTATCCTTCTACCAGCTTCCATTAAAGCAACATTTCCTTCAGAATTTTTGTTCCATCTGTCTTTCAGTACCATCAATAAGATGTCTTGTCCTTCTCTGATTTCTGCTAGATTTTCATCAAGGTAGCATTCAAATCTAAAGCATGAGAGTTAAAAAAAAAAAAAAAAAAAAAAAAAAAAAATATATATATATATATATATAAAACATTTATTGAGATAGAATTGATGTACCATGCAATTTAAAGCCTATAAATCAATGTATTTTTAGTGTAGCCACAAAATCATGCAGCCATCTCCTCAGTAAATTTTAGAACATCTTTATTACCTGGTAAAGAAATTCTGTACTCATTCACAGTCATTCCCCATAACCCCCATGGACCCTCCACCCTGGGCAACCTCCAGTCTACTTTCCATTTTTATAGATAAAGGATGCCTTCAAGAGACTCACCAGCACACTCAACACTGCTGAGGAAGCAAAATCTTCAAAACAGGCCAACAGGAATTATCTAAACTGACAAAATAAATGAAAGAGCAAGGCGAAAAAAGAAAAAGCAACTAAGAATTGTGGGATAATATCAAATGGTCTAACACACATGTAATTGGAATCTCAGAAAAAGAGGAAATAGAAAATGAGGCAGAGGAAATATTTAAAGAAATAGTGGTCAAAACTTTCCCAAAAGTAATAAAAATCATCAAACCACAAATCCAAGAAGCTAAGAGAACCTAAGCATATACATACAAAACAAAAACAATCGAACACATGTAGGCACATTATATTCAAACTACATACTGAAAAATCAAATATAAAGAAAAAAATCTTAAAAGCAGAGGGGGAAAGACAAACACATTACATACAGATGAATGAAGATAAAAATCAAAGCATATTCCTTATCTGAAACCATGCAAAGCATTAAAACCAAAAATGACATCTTAAAAGTACTGGAGGAAACAAAAATTGTCAATCCAGAATTCTCTGCTAATGACTATACTTCTCAAATGTAAAGAAGAAAGAGACTTCTAAAAATAAATGAAAACCTGAGAGAATTCATTACCAGCAGACTTGCACTAAAAGAGATGTTACAAGAAGTTTTTTCAGGCAGGAGGAATATTCCAGACAGAAATAAGCTCAGATATCCAGAAATGGTTAAAATGAGCAAACATGAAAGACACTTTAAAAACGTTTAGTTGCTTAAAAAAGTAATTGACTATTTCAAGTAAAATAGTAGTAATGTATGGTGTATTTATAGGATACATAAAAGACAAATGCACGATAAGAACAGTACAAAATTTGCGAAGGAAGAACTTAAGAGTATAATATTCTAAAGTTTTTACACTACATGTGAAGTGTTATAATGTTATTATAAGTTAAATTTGAGGATTGCTGTATGTTTAAATATTACAGAAAACATTAAAACAAAAAAATACTTCTTTCTTTTTCAAAAAAGAATCAATGCTGGGCCAGGGATTTAGCTCAGAGGTTTCGCCACCTGCTGCACAAGCACAAGGACCCCAGTTCGATCCCCGGTACCAAAAAAAAAAGAATCAATGCAGAGGTAAAATGAAATAATAAAAATTGTGGAGTCAATGTGGAGATAAATGAATGTGAAGAGTCAATGTAGGACCAGGGATTTAGCTCAGTGGTTCCACGGCCTGCATCGCAAGTGCAAGGTCCTGAGTTCAATCCCCTGTACCAAAAAAAAAAAAAAAAAAAAAGAGTCAGTGTGAAGATAAAATGAAATAATAAAAATTAATACAAAGGCAGACAGAAAAAGAGAATAAAAGGAATAGAGAAGAAATTAAGTAAAAAACATAAATGAGAAATTTTAATTCAATAATATCTATAGTTAAATTAATTAAAAACAGTCTACCAACACCAATTAAAAATTATCATGGGATGAAAAAAAGCATGACTGAGTTATATGCTGTTTACAAAAAGCCCGTATTAAATATAAAGACAGAGACAGGTTGAAAGTACAGGGATTAAAAAGATGTAAGTACAAACACTAATTGAAAGAAAAATGAAATAGCTGTAGTAGTACCAGACAAAGTAGTTCAGAACAAGGAATACTGCTGAAAATACAGAAAATAATCTTATAATGACGAAAAGGTCAATTCACTAAGAAAGAACAACACTATAAACCTGTATGTACTTAACAAAGACCTCACACATTATTCAAAACCTCTTAGAAATGAAAAGAGAACTAGGAAAATCTATAATTTTAGTTAGAGGCTTCAACACTCTTCCCTCAATAATTAATGAAACAAGTATGCAGAAAACAAATACAGACACAGAAAGGCTAAACACCACTCTCAGCCAACTTGACAGACTTTGACACTCCGTCCACAAGTGCAGGATACATACGTGTCAATGTCATCTGGACCCTATGAGACCTCACCATGCTACTTAAAACAGCGTGAAATTTGAATCTTATGTACTCTTTTTTCTGGAATTTAACCTCAGATTAATCTGATTGACCTCAGATAATTTAAATCACGGAAAGCAAAATCACAGATTGGGGGAATTACTGATTATGAATGATTCTATGTTCATAACTTTGACAATTTAGATAAAAGACAAATTCTTGAAAGACACAAACTATCAAAACCCATGCAAGAAGAAATATATAACTTGAATTAAAGAAATCTCATGAAGCGAACATTACTTGATATGAAAATCAAATAAACCCATGATAGAAAAGAAAAACAGACCAATACTCTTCATGAACACAAAAATTAAACAATATTAAAAACTTCAACAAAGTATTAGGAAATCAAATTTAGCAACATGAAAAATATATTATTATTATGAAGGGTTCATACCGAAAACATAAGGATGGTTCAACATTTGGAAATCAATTAGTGAAATTCATACTATCAAGTGACTAAGGAAAATATCTAATGTTGCTCCATGATTTACATTATTTTCCAGTAAAACCATCATGAAAATACTGTAAGCCTGAGAAAGATCAAAATTCAAAATCTGAAATGTTTCTACTGAACATGTACTGCTTCCATACCATTATGAAGTAAAAAAATTATTAAGTGAAACCATTATAAATTGGGGATTGTGCATGAGCATTTTGTTTAACAACCAAAATAGCATCTGGAAAAATTCAATTAACATTCATGGTTTAATTGTTTTAGTCAGAATGTAAGAAACAGAATCTGGGATGGCTTGTTTGAAACAGGTATAACTTCCTTGAGGGATTCAATAAGAAAGATCTCAGGCCATGGTAGAAGATGGGGTGAAGTAAACAGATACATAGCAGAAATGCTGAACATGTAAAAGAATTATAAAAGAGAGCTGGTTATGTGTAATAAGGAACAGGCTACATGTAGGCACCTTTCTGTCGAGTAATACAGTGTCATATGATCAGACCTCTGGGCAAAAGCAGCTGCTTCTCATTGAGGTGGCAGATTTTCAAACTGCAAATGTTCTAAAGGTGTGGGGATAGCTATCTGCCAGGGATGTTAGAAGAGGTTTCCTACCATAGATTAATATGGATTTGATGACATTGAAGTTTCTTCCTAGTGCTAATAAATAGTAAGAAGAGAAAATACAGTTAGTTGGCTTAATGTTTATTTAGAGCTAAGGAAATATGAGACTAATCTCCATTTTGAAAGTGAAAATGCTTATCTTTATGTAGTTTACACTGGTAATTTAGTAGAGATGCATATATATATTTCTATGGTACACTCCATAAAAGTATTTCTCTGTCTGTCTCTCCTACTCATTCTAAAAAGACTAATTGATTACTTAATCATTGCCCCAATAATATTCCAGCCATTTACGTTCTGCCCATTCCTTTCTCTCTGCCTCCAGAATCCTCTCTTGAAGAGGAGCTCATGCTCTTCACATGCTATTTCTAGCTTGCTTGCTTTTCTTTTTGTTTTGGTACCAGGGATCGAGCTCAGGACTTTGCGCCTGCAAGGCAAGCACATGTCACTGAGCTAAATTCTGGGCCACTCTAGCTTTCTTTTCCACTATGTTTTCAATGAGTCATGAACATCTGCCTCAATTCCTTTCCACCTGGTTCCTCTTTTTTTTTTTTTTCTGGTACCAGGAATTGAACTCAGGACCTTGCACTTTCCAGGCAGGCATGGCACCACTGAGCTAAATTCCCAGCCCCCCACCTGGTCCCTCTTCAATCTCCTACAATTGGCTCAGTATTTTTATGCATCATCCATAATTATTAGAATGCTAGAGGTCAGGGAGGCTGAGAGTGTAATCAGGAGGGTATAACATTTATACTCAAGGAGCTGAAAAATAAAATCAACATAAATCATCCAAATATCAACTAGGCAGTGACTGTCGACAAGTTAGAAAGGAGAACTGACATTTATTAGGTATCTTCTAGTACATTGCTGTGGCAGACAGAATATTTCCCATGACAGCCACCAGCAATTCTTTTATCCCTGTACACTCATGTCACATCCACACCATTGTGTGAGATATCACAATAAATATAAATGAACCAAATTTGCCAAATAAAATACAGGTTTTATATACATACAGGTTGTATGTGTGTGTGTATGTATGCATGTGCACATATTCTGTCTATATACTATTAATAAGATGAACCTAAAACATATAAGAGTATTGAAAGAAATGACTGGAAAAATATATCAGGAAAAAATCAAGTATAAGAGTTGGAGAGCCAAGCATGGTGGCACTTGCCTATAATCCCAGCATGTGGAGGCTGAGGCAGGAGGATCACTGTAAGTTCAAACTGAGCCTGGGCTACATAGTGAGACCCTACCTTAAAAAGCCGGGAAAGGGGGAGCAGAGAGAGAGAGAGAGAGAGAGAGAGAAAGAAAATAGTTAAATTAATATCAGACAGCATAGACTTTAACCACTTGCCAGTCCAATTACTTAAATATAGGATGATCAAAAATTGCATATTTTTGTTAATTTTTATAAGATAATAGGAAATATAAAAATGACAATTTTATCAAATTTACTCAATACAAGAATCAACTTGTTCATTGACAACAATCTCAATACAAGATTCAACTTGTTGGTTGAAATGACATCTGTATTAGCAACACTCTGGATAGTCAGTATGTAAACAAATGTACTGACTGAGTGACACTTGGAGTAAAGTGTTCAGTGGTTAATGAAGTTAATCAGGAAGAGAATCACTACATAACAATAATAGAAGTGAGAACCCTGGTGTTGGCTTTAGGAACAAGAACCCAGTAACTACAACCCCAATATAACAGAATCAGGCCAATTCTACTCAGTTTCATTCAATCTCACAATTATTTGTGTGAAAACTCTCAAGTTTCCTACCATATATTTGTTTCTATACATGATCTAACAGGCATATAGACCTGTGCTTGTTAATTACAAAATGTGCATTAATTCTTTTCAAGAACAAAAGAAATATTTTTAAAAATTAGCCTTCAGGAGGCAACAATGCAGGTCTCAACAAATTCCAATGAAGCTGGGCATGGTGGTGCATGATTCCAATCTCAGTTCTCAGAAGGCTGAGGAAAGAGAATTATGAAATTGAGCTCAGCCTGGGCTACATAGTATGATTCTGTCTCAAAAAAAAAAATCGAATGAATCACATAGCCAATATCAATAGCAAAAGTCAACTTGTCTTGTGGTTTCCTCTATCATTACCTTACCTCTCCGAAACTCGTGTATTCATTGTTGTACCTCTCTCTTTTATGGACACAGTGTCCACACTCATTGACTTATTCAAAACTTTTTTTTGGGTTTTTGTTTTTTTTTTTGATTTTTTGAGGCAAGTCTCCCTTTGCAGTTCAGGCTGGCCCTGAACTCACTATGTAGCCCAGGCTGGCCTCAAACTCATGGTGATCCTCCTGCCTCAGCCTCCTGAGTGCTGAGGTTACAGGCATGCACCACCACGGCTAGCTTCAACACCTTTTTATTAAACACTTAAATATAAGTCCTGCTCTAATCACAAGGAACACACTAATGAGCAAAGCAAAATAGATAAAGAACCCTCCTTCATGTTATTTACATTCTAATGTTACCTCTATCACTAGACTGCAGGCAACTCAAGGCAAGATCATGACTAATACAAGATGCGGACTGTTAGCTCTGGTAATTCAGAAACTATTCACTCTGATACTGAGCAGAGGGCTTCATGTGGGCTTGAGTACATCCTTGGGATACTGTAGAACATGGTCATCAAACAGGGATCTGGGGCCAGAAAAAGTGACAAAATCTAGATACACCTTGTCACCCCACTACTGGCAATTAAATAGCTCAAATCTCAGCAGCCTATGGGTCAAAGCAGGCCAAAATCTAAAAATCAGACTATCAAAGCAGACAGGCAGAGGGTTAGATGGATGTCAAAAGTACTAGAAGCAATAAAGTCAGATAAGGAAAAATCAGGTCTTTCAATGTGTCTTTGCAAACTCAATTGCAGTTTCAAGAGGTCAGATAAGCCAAGTGACTGTTCTAAGTGACCAAACCCCACAGGTTAGCCTGGCTGTAAGGGGCTCTTTTATCCTTCCCCTGTGATGTAGGAAGCAACATCCAGGCCTCATGACACATGGGCTACACAGCAGGGCCAGGAGAGTATGTGGAGCTTACTGCAAAATGGTTCATGTTCTAACTGGAATTAGAGGAATGCAGTTGGCTTTACAGAGACTAAGTTCCAGAATGGAAAGTTAACACGATACACAAGAAAGAAAATGGCCAAGAAAAAGGATGGCTCTAGTTTTGGACATAGGTTTAAAAAATGGCTTGTCTTTCTTGCGGAGAGGATCCCCCTTTCCAAAGGCCATATCAGGCCAGAGAGAAAAAGTAAAACAAAGGCCCCACAGCCAAAGACAGAGAGGAAGGGAGCTACTTAAGGCCCCTGCCCCTCTCCTCCTCAGCACACAATGGCTGGGACCTGCACAGGACAATCCTGGCTCTGATGGAATCCCTCAGACCTGGTCTTTTCTGGTTTAAGCCTCTGTTTGAGCACTGTCACTATGGCAACAAGGCCAGGATGCTCTGCTCTATGTGAGGGGCTTATCCTTCCAAATATGCTTCTTGAGTTAGCAACAAAGGAGTTCGCTGAACCTCAACTAATCTCGTATTCTCCTGGGAGACCTCTCTCCAAAGGCACTTTCCCTCCTTGCCCCTCCAACCTCCCAGGTTACACTCTGTGCTCCACCAAAAGCCATATGTAGACGGTGATCCCAGTTACTTTCTCACTCAGCATCTTCCTCAAACTCCAGGTATCCTCTCAGTTGCCATAGCCTCTCCCTGCTACATAGTTACAGAGTGCTCCACAGGGACAGGGTGAAGACCTATTTACAGTTCTCTTTTTTTCTATTTTTTCTTTTTTTTGGTACAGGGGATAGAACTCGGGTCCTTGTGCTTGCACAGCAGGCGGCGAAACCACTGAGCTAAATCCCCGGCTCCAATATAGTTCTCTTTTTTAAGATCCAGAGAGACGGTTACAGTAGGTTCTCCATATCCATATCTGAAATGGGTTTCCCATTTTCAGACTCCAACAATCACAGTTCAAAAACAACCAAAAAAAATATAGCTGGGCATTGTGGCACAGGCCTGTAATCACAGCACTCTGGGAGGCTGAGGTAGGAGGACAGCAAGTTCATACCCAGCCTAGGCAATTTATTGAGAACTTGTATCCCCCCCTACCAAAAAAAAAAAAAAGTAGCTCAGTGCAAAGGCACAGTACTGGAAAAAAACAGTAGGGAATAATTTGTGAATGCTGGAGTCATTTCTAACTGGAGCCAGAGAAGCATCCTTCCTCAGCAAAGCCTGTTGCTCCCTAAGGCAAATATAGTGACCAAGGCAAATAGGACCCATGCTGTATCTGCAACCATCAGCTACCTCTGGATTTGGACCCTTCTCCTTTTATACCTAAGCTATTCATTGATCAAGCCAACTAGAATTAGCTGGGCATGGTGGTATCGCTTATAATCCCAGCTACTTGGGAGTCTGAAGCTGGAGAATCTTGAGTTTGAGGACAGCCTGGACAACTTAGAAAGATGCCATCTCAAAATAAAAAGCCAAGTAGAACAGAGGACTTTGGGAAGAATCCAACAATATAATTGTTCCCCTTCACTCAGCTGTAAAAATTTCAGGTAGACAAATGACAGAGCAATGATGAAAGAGGATATAGAATAGAAATCAGTACCATAGTAGATACATCACAAAGGACAAATACTTCCAGTGAAACATACTACAATGGCAGAGTATCTTGGAACAGTTTTAACGCTTGTCAGTCATTAACTCAGTTGCTTGATTTTTCAAATTAAGCTGGTAAATCTCTACTGAAAAATTAAGATTTTCCCTCTTCAAAGTACTTAGCTTCATTAGATTTTCTTTTAATTTAATAAAAATCAATCTTAATTGCTAATAGCTTATAGTGTTTGCTTCTGGTCATTGACTTTTAAAGAGTCAATTAATGTGTGCTTATTTTTTATGTTTGTTTAAGAATTACAATAAAATTCTTTTTATAATATGAAGAAAAAATTTCAGGTAGAAAGAGTGGGGTGGAAAGTGGAAATAATGTGTATTGTGATGTGTCACATCTCAAATCTTCAAGTCCATTCTTTCCAGAACAGAACTGAGCAAACTGGGGCCTGGGCAGCTGAGTCTCCAGTGATTGCTGTCCTTATTATGGACTGAACAAAGGCCTATAACCTAGTGTGGAACCAATAAATGGAGAAGGGGATCTTCCTTGCCTGTGAACAAGGAGGGAGAAAGTTCGGTTTGAACTTGAACATGGTCTTCTGTAATATATGGTACAGTACAACCTTCTCATCTGTGCATCCACTGGGACCTCCCCAGAACTGTCTCACCAGGACACCAGGTGGAATTAGCACACCAACCTTAGTGCTAACTACCAGGTGCAGAGGTTATTTTGTATGTGTGCTTATTTTTGTTTCTGCTTTTGCCAAGTTTATTCTGACACAGCCAGTTTTCCATTTAGTGACGCTACCCATTAAAATACTTTAACCAGCACTGACTGATAACAGTTCTTATTTAATGCAGCCTTCTATTATACTACAATATATTTTACATACCCATTTAATCTTTAGTCACTCAAAGCAGGCCAAGTTATACTCATTTTTCAACAGAAGAAACAGGCTCAGATAAGTTCAGTGCTTTCTCATAGTCCCACAGGCTGGTGCTTGAGTTCAGCTGTTACTCCAAAATCCACGCTATTTTCATTATTGCAATATGAGGCCATAAAGAAATGGTGTGTTATGGGGTATGGGCCTGACTAAGGTTTCAGTCAGGGCCAAGGCCAGCCTAACAGCCTATGCTATTTCTTTCTCTCTTCCATCTCACCTCTTGCATTTGTGCTTCTATAGCCTAAGGCCCTATAATACTCAATTATAGGCATAATGTCTACAGAGAGATCAAGGACTTTGGGTCCCTACTGGGCCTTTTCAAGGCCCAGCAGCTTGGTAGTTTCTTGTGGCTGCCGCTGCTGCAGAGGCTCTGAGGAGCTGCCTGCTTGTCAAGAGTATTTTTATCCCATGCAATAGTGCCCAGATCCTGTGGTATTGGCCTTGGTCCTGAAAATGGTATAGTAGGCAGGAAAATGTGGAGTGTAACTGGGAGAACTGAGAGAGCTCCAGAGTCGAAGAGGCCTCAGAGAACTAAGGAAAGGAAAACTAGAGCTGGTTCTCCAGAAATACAAGTAGACTCTAAGCTTTCACCCACTGCTTTTGTCTCTTTGGGAATTCCCTGGACAACCAGAGATAGACGTAGGCCTGATTTCAGCAAAATGCTCCTCACCATACTGGATCTGTTTTTGCAGCCCAGCTGGCTTCAGATAGTTTCCTTTAATCCCTTTATACACAGGGACTCATTTGGTCTTAGGACACAAAGTGGACAGCAGCTATCATCCCCATTTTCATGACACAGAGACTAAGACCCTGGCTAATTAGAAGCAGCATTGGAACTAAACCTCTGTCCTCTTGAATTGAATCCAGTGCTCCTGTTGCTCAAACAAGGATGATGTTATTTATCACACTACCTCCAGTCTAGTCCTTGCGCTTTAACACTTGCTTTAATGAGTGTTTTGATTGGAGCCTCATTTTCCACTTGGATTACTCCAACAACCTAATTAGTCCCCCTACATTTATCCTAGCCCAAGTCATTCTTTACTTCAACCAAAGGATCTTCCCAAAAAGCTAAGATGGTCCTATCACTTCCCCATGTAAAATCTTTCCATGGTTCTCCACACTCTTTTAGGATGAAGACCAAAATCTCCAAAAACAATATGATGTGGGCCTTCACCCAATTAACTGATCTCATCTAATGCCACATCCTCACACATCCCCCGTGATCCATACACCTTCTCCATTTTACACCCGCTGCTGATCTACTAGGAACAGCTTCATCCAACTTGATCTCCTGAAGCGCCCTTACTAGTGTCTGTGTGACATGTCTCAAGTGAGGTCCTCCCACAGTACCCTCTACCTGGCTTGTTCATACCTCCTAGACAAGCTCTCCCTTGTGGCCCATCCACCTCTGTGAGTTCCTTGAAGGCTGTATACTATTCATCTAAGCCCCCAGAATGTAAAATAGAACCTAAGCCATACAGCAGTAGGTTAATAAATGACATCTGGCTGAGATCTAGGCTCCTGCCTTACTTTCTGTGTTCTTCCTTTTTATGGAAGTTCAATTTGATGCAAGTCTTCAGACAAAACCAACACAATCTTTAATTCACTCCTTTCTGATATGTTTGCTAACAGAATTATTATAAATTGATTGGAGAGTCCAGAGTCAAATTAAATCAGTATTTGCTGGCCATCCCTGTGAGCACAGAGCCCTTCCATCTCCTCAGACTGAACAGACATCCCCTGGAAGATGATGTGTGGGAAGGTCAAAGAAATAACCCTCTCACCAGTCAGAACATACTGCTGACAACCCAGTCCCTCCAAATACCTGCAACTAACCACTTATGTTCACAAACAGATTTTCTAGCCATCTTTGGCTTTTACTATGAGACTATTCCCATAGCGGCTCAGAGTGAAACCTCTACAGGAAACTGGCTGGTTTCAAATCCTAGCTCTGCCATTTACTAGCTTTGCATTCTGGGTAATACAAATTAAACATCTTTACAAACATTTGAAATCATGCAAATAAAGCCCTTAGTGCACTTGGCACACAGCAGCCACCCTCTAGAGTACAAGCCCTCTCCTTTATTAAGAGTAATTTGTGCGCTGGGGATTTAGCTTAGTGGTTTCACCACCTGCTGTGCAAGCGCAAGGACCTGAGTTCGATCCCCGGTACCAAAAAAAAAAGAGTAATTTGTTTTCTTTTATTGATGCAATTGATGCATATACTATAGATACACATTTCCACTTTAATTTCCTCACATATGTTTAAATAAGATTTTAAGTAATGCTTTAGAGCTGGTTTGACACAGTTTATGGGTTCCTATACCCCTTTTTTTTTTTTTTGGTACCTGGGACCGAACTCTGGACCTTGCGCTGGGCGAGGCAGGTGCCAGAACCACTGAGCTAAATCCCTGGCCCGGTATACCCTTTTAAAAATCAACATATATGTATACATATTTACAAGGTACAATAGATCATTAGAATCACTCTTTAGCCAATAGTTTTCTTATAAGACACTGATGTACATCATGCTGAATGTTTAAAGATGGTAGTTTACTCTCCAGCCCTTTAACCCTCCTGCACACTTCTGCCCTCTGCAGGTGACCTGTGTACTTACCAAGCATCAGCCTGTGGCTTGTGCCCAAACTGTTTAAACCAGTTTGTTTGTTTGTTTGTTTATTTATTTATTTATTTATTTGGTACTGGGGATCGAACTCGGGAACTTGTGCTTGTGAGGCAGGCACCAGAACCACTGAGCTAAATTCCCAGCCCTAAGCCAGTTTATTTATGATCGCACAGGGGTTTAGCTCATTGGTTCTTCAGCCTGCCTCGCAAGCACAAGGTCCTGAGTTTGATCCCCTGTACCATAAAAAACAAACAAAAAAAAAAAAAAAGGAAAGAAAGAAAATTAAATAACTATGAATTGTTAAAAGTTACTGTTGAATTAGGTTTGACTGGGACAACAGTAAAAAAAAAGTGAGAAAATTTATAAGAACTAGAAGTTTGTTATTCTCTTATTATTTTGTTATAAAGCTTTATTTTTTCATAAAATAAAAAAGCAAAAAAATAGAAGAATTATGCATTCTGATGGCCAAGTGCCTATGTTCCATTCCACAGTAAGAAGATTTAAACTGGAAAGTGCTTAACAGACATAGTGCAAGCAAAAAAGGTAACCCAGGTCTGGGGACTTTTAGCTCAGCGGTTCCACCACCTGCCTCACAAGCGCAAGGTCCTGAGCTCCATCCTCGGTACCAAAAAAAAAAAAAGGTAACCCAGACTCCTATTCCTAGACTCACAGGCATAGAAAAGATACTGCCTCCACACTGAAAGTGTGCAAACTACATATTGTTACTGGTTTTAAGTCAAAATGTTTAATGTACACATGCATGAAGTTTCCATCAGCTTCCTCAACAAGTCAATCAATCACTCACCCTGATGACACCTCTACCACTGTCCATTCCTGACTACCAGACTCCTCACCTATAACAGGCTTATGTTCTTCCAAACACACGGTTACTAAAACAGCACCGCTAGAGTCAATTTACTCGATCATGTCATATGGCGTTCATTTCCAAAAATCAACCCCATGTTCAAAAGGTGTCCCAACAGAAGATTCTAAAAGGACCATCTAAATATCACTCTTATATGGACAGCTTCTATTAACTCAAGAAACAAAAGACAAATAGTTTAATAGAAAAATGAGCCAGGGACAAGAACAGACTGTTCACAAATAGCTTAAAAACATGGAAATACACCCACCTCAATAGAGGTAAGTACAAATTAAAAATAAAATAGCGCTTATTACCCATTCAACCGGAACACATTTAAATGACTGCTACCATCTGGTTTGGTTAAGGTATGGGCGTGAAACTCTTGCCACCAATTTCCTGTAGGTAGTACAAATAAGTTTATATATAAATTTTTAAGTGGTGGGTTCTTTAATACTTTCAGACACAGCTTTAAAAAAACTGCACCCTCAGAAGGAGAGAACTTCACTAGGCTTTAAACATAATTCTAAAACCAAAAACATTTTTAATTTTTTTTATTTTTTGAAACCAGAAGCATTTTGAATAACAGCAGTATTGCTGGAACAAAGGCATGCCCTCTGAAGAGTTGATGGGAAGGACATCAGTGACTCTGACCCTCCTCCAGGTCTGCAAGCAGCACTAGAATGGCAGGCATGACACAGGGCTCCAGATCAGGGGCACAGGGAGGTCACACTGCCAACAGCTGGGGCTTCACTCTTTGCCTCAACTTGTGGTTCATCCCTACATTCTCTTGTTACAGATCTGAGTTGCAACAGTTGGCAGGGAGGGGCCGGTTTGCCTCCTATGTTCTTTGCTATGGCTCAGTTCTCATGCTTGAAACAGACTTGGTATTCAAGCCCTTATGACACCCAGAACCTACAATAAAACAAAGAACCACTTGCCAGGAGGATCCCTGAGCCAAGAACATGGTGTTCTATCTATACAATGAAATGCAGATTTCCCAATAAAAGGCAAAATGCTTGACTTTAGGAGGATGAACAGGATGGGAAAGAATTCCAGCTGGTTAAATTTATGGCCCTGAAAAAGCCCAGTCTGAGAATATTTCTTGTATGTGAGCCCAAGATGCTGTCACCTTGCCATGGACTGTTAAAATACTCACTTACACTGTACTCCCATCCTCAAAGCTGTGCCGTAAGGCAGTCAAAATGGACCAATAAACATGACAATTCAGTCTTACTGTCCCTTCTCCTGAAATTAAGACTATTTACGCTGAACTGGGGTTAGGGCAAAATATACAGGAGGCCTTATTTAGTTAAAAACTGGCTGGAAACCATGATTGCAATTTAAGATTGTAAAAGAAATGTCAATAATCCTCCTTCCTTCTCTATATTTGAAAACGCAGTATCACAAAACACAAATCAGCTAGACTTAGGGCTACCAAGGTAGGCTCCAGAGCAAGACTGCTGGGTTCTAATCCTGGCACCAATGCTTACCACCCATGTGCCTGTCAGTCTCCTAGCATATCTGTTCCTCTAATCCCCCTCTGAAATATGGGGTACAACAGAGCTCCTCTCTGTTATTCACCTTTCTACTACCATAACAAATACCTGAGATAATCAACTTCTAAAGAGAAAAAGGTTATCATGGCTCAGTTCTGGAAGTTTCACTCTGTGACCGGTTGGGCCCACTGGCTTGGGCCTGTGGCAGCACATCATGGTGGGGACATATGGTAGAGCAAAGCTGCTGGGAAGAGAAGGGGCTGGGTTCTGCTGTCCCCTTCAGAGTTCCTGCTCAGTGACTAGAGAGCTTCCACTAGATCCCAACTTCTGAAGGTTTCACCACCTCCTAGTAGCACCAAGCTGGGGGCTTTTGGGGGAACCAAAGATTCAAACCCTAGTTCACCTGATAGGGCCATCACAGGGGCAACTGAGTTACTACATCTAAAGTGCTGTTCCCACAGTAAACACTCAAATGTCAGTTATTACTATTAGAAGAGAGAAGATGGCTGAAAGGAGATGCTAAAGGGCCTGCACATCTGCCATTCACATGACAACCTGTGTAGAAGGTACTCATTCATATGCTCTGCCCAAGCTATCTTGGGTCATTTCATACCATATTTCCCTGAAAATAAGATCAGGTCTTATATTAAATTTTGCCCCAAAAGATGCAATAGGGCTTATTAGGGGTTGTCTTATTTTTTTCATATACAAAAATCTATATTTACTGAAATACAGTCTTGTCATCTTCTTCTGGAACATTGTCATAATTCTCCAAACCCAGAATTCTGGCCTAAATTTCTCACAACTCCATTTCCTGTAGAACCATTGGCCTGAATCTCACATGTCCAGCAGTAGAGCTGTCCTTAAATGAGCACTTCTTGTCCATGTAGCCTGCTTATAGTGCATTAGCAACACAGCTGTCAGTGATTTTATCCCATGAGTTCTTCACCCAAGTCACATCCTCTTGCAGGCTGAGCTTCACAGAGTTTCCATTAAGTCAAGTATTAATTGAAGACTTACAAGACAGGAATGGCAACAAAAATGATAACAGTTAAGAATGATGGTCTGCCGCCTGTCTGGCAAGTGTAAGGTCCTGAGTTCAATCCCCAGTATAAAAAAAATGATGATCCAAACAAAAGTGACCAAAAAAAAAAAAATCACAGGCACCAAAATTCAGAAAATATTTATTTCACATTAGTGCATTAATTCACAGAGTGCATTAAGTACATCTATTACAACATAATGTATTGAGTTATTAAGATGCATATTTGACACAACCATGTCCATTTGTTATCAAAGGCAGATGTCATTCTGTTATTCGTGCTTTGTGTCTGTACTCCAATTGGTCATGCAGCAATAAGTTTCAACCTTATCTGTTATATAGATACTTTCCTCTAGTTTAAAGCCACCCACTTGAGTATCTACAAATACTTCATTTATATCATCCTTTATTTAAAGTATTAATGTCAACAATATTATTTTGTTTAATTATATATTATTATTATTTTATAATTCAGTATATCCATTGTGTATTGCACGTATGTACAGTACTAAATGTGTTTGTCTGGCTAACAATCTTAACTAGGGCTTATTTTTAGGGTAGGGATTATATTAGGAGGAATCTGAAAAATCATGCTAGGGCTTGTTTTCCAATTAGGTCTTATTTTCAGGGCAATATGCTATGTTTGGCCATTAACATCTGGTACTTACATGTACCTCTATGACAGGTGTTTTGAGGCCTCCTACAGATACTCACTGTGCTAACTGGTCCCAGAGACACCTACTCCCTGTTTGTGTGCCCAATTCACTCACTTGCTCACTTGCTAAGTATTCAGTATGTGCCAAATAATCTGTGAGGTTCTTCAAAACAGACCAACACAGCAGACCTTCAACGAGTGAAGAGTGAGGTAGAGAGCGTCCTAAGCCACCATGAGCCCTGGTTTGGAGGTGGCAGATGTCACTCCAGGTTCACTCCAGATTGGTGAAAATGCAATAAGATCCCTATGGCAATTTAACAACATGGTCTCAAAATCTTTCGATGCCTCTCCCATAAGCCAGCAGGCTTATAACTGTTTTGACGTATAGAATACAGCAGGAGTGGCATCATGGGATTTCTGAGGGCAATAAGAGAAGACCAGACAGTTTCCACCTGGATGTCACCAGATGCCCCCTCTCCAAATGCTCCCTCCAGGGACACTCCCTCCAGAAGCTCAGCCATCATGCTGTGAGGAAGCCCAGGCCACCTGGAAAGGCCATGTTAGGCACCCTGGCTCTGTGTGTCTCAGAGAAGCCCACCCTTCACATCATCTCAGCCTAGGAGCCCGATGATGATGAAGAGGCCTCCACATGTTGGGCTCAGTGGCACACGCCTGTAACCCCAGCATTTTAGGAGGCCGAGGCAGGAAGAACTTAAATTCAAGCCTGGCCTGCACAACTTAGTAACATGCCGTCTCAAAATAAAAAATAAGAAGAGGCTAGGGCTGTTACTTAGTACGAAGGTTGGTACCGGGGGGATAAAAGCCTCCATATGTCTCTAGTCACCAGCCATTTGAGTCACCCCAGCCATTTAGTCTTCACAATTATCCTTACCATGTCCTATTCTAATTTTGACCCACATAACCTCTGAATGTGATAAGATGATTCTGGTTTTATGCCACTAACTTTGGAGTTTTTTTGGGGACCAGTAATGGAATGATCCTTATAGGAACAAGGGCTACTTCATGGCAGCCCCTGGGCAGTCTAGAGCAGGGGGCTATGTTCAACAAAGAGTGAATCCCTTAAAGATCATAGCCAGACCCTTTTAAAACTTTGACCCCATTCATAATGTTTATATCACCTTCATTTATTCACCAGCCAGCAAATACAGTATCCATTGAGTGCTGCTATGTGACAGGCACTACCTAGTGTTGTATAAAAATCTTTGCTCTCAAGTGTTGATCATTTAGTGGAGAAAACAGATAATATGTAAGACAAATCATTCTTGTTAGATAGGGCCTGAGTAGAAGAAGGAAAAATAAGGCTGAGGAGAGGAAATGAAATATCAGAGATGAGGCTAGAACTTTAGAAGCCATGGCCAGGAAAGGCCTCTTGGAGACGGCGACTTAAGTCCTGTTTTGGCCTCTTCTCCTTGTAAGCCACTCACATCTAGTCACCCAGAGAGGCCTCAGGATAACCTTAGGATCAAGGAGCCCGGGCCTCTCCAAAACATCTCCCAGCAGACTCTCCAGTGGAAACTACCTCCCACTGGAGATAGGGCTATTTGGTAATAGGGAACAAAAGCAAAACGAGGATCATACCTTTTGATCTAGTAATGCTTTTCTTGGAATGGAAGGAAATGATACAATGCAAAAAATAAACCATTTGGACAAAGATACAGTAATTAGAGCAGTGTTACTCATAACAGTTAAATAAAAACTGAAATCTTAATTGTCAAACAATTAGAAAGAGAGTTATAATAATACCTAAAATTTTATGACCAATTATTATGTGCCAGGCACTGGGCCAAGCACTTTGTTGAATTCTCACTTCACCCTCACAAAAACCTTATGAGTTAGCACTGTATTATCCATGTTTCTTTATAAAGAAACTTGTTCAAGGTTACACCTGAGGAAGTAGCAAGTGATCGGTATTTAATCACCTTTACTTAGTTTGAGTCACAACTTTATTATGGTGATCTGATCTTGGTTAAATCCCTTTTAACTTCTCTAAGCCTCATACCATCAAATAAAGTGAGAACATGAAAAATATTATAGGATTGACAAAGATGAAGTCCAAATTGTATAAAAGCAATTATAAGTGACTGTAAAGCACTAGCCAAATGAAAAGTATTTACAGCCACCCAAATGATAACTCTGAATATCATATGTGGTAGGGTCCATTCTAGCCTATTTTACATGCCAAATTGAACCCCTGAAATTTTAGATTTTATGCAGTAGGGGATTAACATTGTTTTTAATTGGGGTGTTACAAGGAGAGCCGTGCTTTAATGTTGTTTTATGGTCCAACAATACAAGATTATCTCAGGGTTACAAAATTGGAACTTTATCTAATTTCAGATCCTCAAGTTTTATGAGCTCTCTCATAAAACTCTGGTGTGATCAATCCAGAGGGCATAGAGGCCTCAGTGTGGGGTGGCCTGGGCAGCAGTGAAGCAGCAGTGTTCATAACCCACTGACTTGCTGCAAGAGAAGCAGGGTCCTCACCCTCAAAACTGCTGTGGCCAGCAGCATGGAACCTTGGTAAGAGAAAAGCAGAGACCTTGGAACATGTGAAGAGGTGGGGTATTCTGAAGGCAGTTGGAGATGACTCTTCCATTCCTCTTTGCTGGGTGGTTGTGAGGAGGGTTATCATTGTTTCCTGAGAACCTAGAATCATCAAATCCCAGGCAGTTATGCAACTGGTTCCACCAAATAGGAATTGGTGGAGTGCCTAGTTCTCATCCTACTGAACTCAGCTGAATAACAAAAGACAGAAGGCCCAAATAAAATCATCACCTGAACCTGGAAGGAAGTCAACCTTTCCCTGCTCCAAAGTAAAATCAAGAGACTTGGCCTTTCAAGCACCCTCTACCCACCCTTCAGTCCAGAAAAGGAGAGAAGGAAGGAAAGAGAAAGTGACCACCACGACCTTTCCACATCCCAGTTACTTTAGTCACTTTCCTTCACCATAATAAACAAAGTAAAAGGAAAGAGTTTCTTCTGATTCTCAGTTCTGGAGGTTCTAATCTCTAGTTGGCTCCACTGCTCTGGGCCTGTGGTGACAGTGCATCATGGTACATGGTGAAGCAAAACTGCTTACCTTGTGTCCAGGAAAACAAAAGGAAGAAGGGCCTGGGGTCTCACAATTCCCTTCAGGCTGTCTGCAATGAACTGAAGATCTCCCACTAGGCCCCACCCCTTAAAGGTTCTTCTATCTCCCAGTTGTACCATTCTTGGGACCAAGCCTTTAATACACTGGCCTTTGAGGAACAGTCAAGATCCAAATTATAGCACTAAATGCGTTTTTCCCATAGGTTTTTCAATTTGTTTTGTACTTTTGTATAGACTTCTTTCTGCCATTCCTTTTCCTTCCCTCAGCCCAGTGTGGAGGGTACTGTAACCCTCATAACAATGTTTAGAGGCTGGGAGCACCTCCATTTTATAAGTGAAAGAACTGAAGTTCAGGGTAGTTAAATAACATGTTCAAGTTCACCCACTGAATAAGTTGTTGAGGTAGATTTAAACTCATGTCTTTTAGCTCCAGACCCTTCCCATCAACCCACACGTAGGCTTCCTAGTCAATGAGAAAGACAAAGAAGTCCATGTGTACAAAGATCTGTTTGGTATGCCATGCCACTATGGCTCTATCTGGCCCATACTCCAGATGTAAAGTTCTTCAGAAGTCAGACAAGCCTGTCTTTCCTGTTCCACCGCCTCCCACAAATAGCACAACCCTTGGTAAAAAGGGACCTCAGCCTGGAAATGGGGCCAATTGAATCCTTTGAGAACACTGCACATGGCAGGCATTGGGAGGGAGGCCCAAACTTCTGGGCCTGACAGCCATGGTGCCAATCACAACCTCAAGAAAATGAGAGAGTAATTAGAAGGCACAGCCCACAGACAAAGCTTGAGTCAAGTTTCCAAAATAGTCTCCAAAATGAAAGATCTGCCTGGGACTGCAGTGACAGTGCTGGAGCCCAACTCTTCTGCACATCACCCATTTCCTGTACCACCCTGCAGGGAAGGTGCAGCGAGTCGCAACAGAGATACCACAGGCACAGTGGTTTCCATCCAACCATAGGTTGGATGACTACCAGTCACCTACTGTATGCCTGGTAGGACATGCAAGGTGGTACCACTGTGGCCACTGTGGCCCTGCCCTGAGAAGCTCACAGGGTGGTGACAACACAAGCTAAGAAACAAACATAGGGTCAGAGGCTAGTCTAAACCAAGTGAAGTTTACCTTCAAGAATACAGTTTATCTGGCTCAATAGTTGGAATCAATCAACTAGATTCAGCATGTTATTCAATAAAGCAGAGCTAGGCAAACTAAGGCCCATAGGCAAAAAGTCCAGCCTGTTGTCTATTTTTGTAAATAAAGTTTTATTGAAATACACCTATGCTTGTTCATTTACTTATGTTCTATGGCTTTTTCCTTGCCACAGTGGCAGAGTTGATACTTGTGACAAGAAGATGGTACAGTCTGCAGAGGTGAAAATATCTACCATTCATCTTTTTACAAAAGAGTCCACCTAGGCCAGGGATTTAGCTCAGTGGTTTCACCGCCTGCCTCGCAAGTGCAAGGTCCCGAGTTCGATCCCGGTACCAAAAAAAAAAAAAAAAAAAAAGAGTCCACCTATGCCTACTCTAAAACTATTAGGAGAGAATCCTTTCAACCATTAAACTGCAGCAACTCCAACTCTCTTTGCCTTGTTCTACAAACCCTGCTTGGAGGCAGATCAGCATTAGAATCCTGGAGTATCGGGGCTGGAGGGCAGGCCACTTCCTCCCATGGAGAAAACAATCCACATATGTCTTTTCTTCCTCCTTCCCACTGGTCACACCCAAAGGTAGAATCCTCAGGGCTCTCTAGAAGAAGCTGGTACAGGCTCTTTACTAAAGCTGTCTTTATGAATGCTTGAAGGTAGGAAAACTAGTTCTATACCTCCCCTTTCCTAACCTTTTTCTAGAAAGATCCCTGGAGGTTACGGAAAGGAAAAGATTCAAATCAATGATCTAAGCATTGAGTTAGCAAAACAGAAAAGGAAGAATAACTAAACCCAGAGCTCGTAGAAGAGGTAATGAATACAACAAACCCAGGAAATTTAAAAACAGAAAAATAAAAAAAGAGAAAAATCAGAGACCAACAGCTGGTTCTTTGAAAGAACCAATAAAATGGCCAAACTCTAGCCAGACTGATCAAAAGCAAAAGAGAGGATACAACTCTAAACATCAGGAATGAAAGAGGAGACATCACTATAGTTCCTAAAGACATTAAAAGAATAATAGGCTAATATATATACAAATTATTGAAAATTTACTCAAGAAAGGGATAACCTGAATAGTTCTATATTTATTAAATAACTTATTTGTTGTTAAAACTATTGCCCCAAAAGTAAAAAAACTTCAGGCAAATTTTAAAACTTGAAGGGATAAATAATAACAGTTCCTTATAAACTCTTTCAGAAAATAGGAAAGAACACTCCCCAACTCATACTGCAATGCTGTTGATACCCTGCCACCAAAAACAGAGACATTATAAAAAAATAGAAAACTAAATCAATATTATTTATGAATATAGACACAAAAACTTTGATAAAATGTTAGCAAGCCGAAGCTGAATCTAGCAATATATAAAAAGATTAATAATAATTCATGACCAAATAGAGTTTATTCTGGGAATATAAGGCTGGTTAAATGGTGAAAAAGCAGTTACTATAATTCAGCACATTGGCAGACTAAAGCAGGGGTCAGCAAATGATGACTGGGCAAACGGTGACACCAAGGCTAAATCCAATCTGCAGCCTGTTTTTGTAAATGAAGGTTCCTAGGACACAGGCAACCCCATTCACTTATGTATTGTGTAAGGCTGCTTTCACGCTACACTGGCAAAGTTGAATCACTGAGTAGAAGTCTATGAGACTCGAGTAAAGAGCTGAACAGAGACCTTATGGCCACAAAGGCTGAAGTACTTACAATGCAGCTGTGATGGTTTGTTTTTCACTCCTCAAACACATCTGACAGCAAATGTATAGGGTCACAACAAATAAGTCTCTAAGTCTTCAGATGCCAACTGGGAGTCCTATCACTCAGTTCCAACTCTTGCCTACCTGGGGTTCATGCCAAATCCCACAAGTTAAGGGCTCAGTCTACACCACTTTAATCTCAAGTCCTGGGCTCCCATATTCCCAACTGACCACCTATAAATCAGAGATTCCCCAAACCCCCTCCTCAGATCCAGTAATTTGCTACAACAGCTCACAGAACTCAGACATACTCCTTACTTAACATGCACAGGTTTATTATAAAGAGTACACTCAAGGGTGACCAGATGGATGAGAAGCACAAGACAATGCATGTGAAACAGGCAAGGGGCTTTCCCACCCTTGCCTGGCACACACCTTGTCAACACCTCAGTATATTTACCAATGCAGACACTTTCCAAACCCCTCATTTAGGAATTTTTATGGAGCTCCCATTACTTCAGAATGACTGACTACGTCACTGGCCATTGGTGATTCACCCAACCTTCAACTCCTCTCCCCTTCTTGGGAGCTGGGGGATGGGCTGAAAGTTCCAACTTTCTAGTCACATGGCCAGTCCCTCGGACAGCCAGTCCCCATGCTGACACTGCACAGGGGCTTCCAAGCATCACTTCATCAGCAGAAGCTCAAGCACAGTTGAAAAGGGCTTGTTATGAATAACCCACGACATTCCTCTCACCTCTATCACTTAGGAAATTTCGAAGGTTTTAGCTCTGTGTCAGGAACTGGAGATGAAGACCAAATAAATATTTCTTGTATGTCACAATATCACACTGGCCTCTTACGAAAAAGTTTGCCAACTCAGGCAAAAGAAAAATGCATACATGATCTTCTCAACAGATTTTTAAAAAAAGGATATTATCCTGTGTGTGTGTGTACGTGTGTACAAACCCAGAATAGAAGTATAGAAGTGAATTTCCTTATCTTGATAAGGGACATCTACAAAAACCCTATAGCTACCTTCAGATATAATGACAGAAGATTAAATGTCTCCCCCCCAAGGCTAGAAATAAGACAGCGATCGATACCCACTTTTATCACTCCTCTTTACCATTATACCAGAGATTGTAACCAGCACAAAAAGTCAAGAAAAATAAAAGTCAAAGAAACTGGATTTGGAAGAATAAAATCTTATTTGTTTATTCATTTTAGCCTGGGGGAATAAGCTTAGGGCCTTTGCACTGAGCTATATCCTCAGCCCTTTTTATGCTTTATTTTGAGACAGGGTCTTGCTAAGTTGCTAAATTACCCAGGCTGGGATCAAACTTGAGATCATCCTGTCTTAGTCTCCTAGAGTTCTGGGATTATAGGTATGTGCCAACATGCCCAGCAAAATTCTCTTTATTTAGGGATCATAGGATTATTATGAAAATCTCAAAGAATCTACAAAAAATTACTAGAGCTAGTAGAGTTTAGAAAAGTCAAAAATTTTAAAAAGTCAAAATATACAAGATTAATAAATAAAATTCAATTAAAAATATAATAAAGGGCTGCACAGTAGCTCAGTAATAAAGCACTTGCCTAGCATGTGCAAGGCCCCTGTTTTGATCCCTAGCACCATGGAAGAAAAAAAACGAAGGAAGGAAAGAAGGAAGGAAAAAGAAAAGCTCAAGAAATAGTTTAGAGGTAGATGAGGACTAAAAAATAGTTCTATATCCCAGCCTCCTACATTGTTTAAATTATAAATTTTTATTTGTCAATTATAATTAGGTCTTAATTACATTAGAGTCCCAAATTCTACAGGTATATATTTTGTTGCACTTTACTTAATTTTTTTTTTTTTTGGTACCGGGGATCTCGGGACCTTGCAGTTGTGAGGCAGGCGGCAGAACCACTGAGCTAAATCCTTGGCCCTTTATTTAAATTTTTTTAAAAACCCATTAAGATTATAAATCAATTGAATTTATAAGTACTAGCAATGAACAAGTGGAAAACAGAGTTTCACCAAAAGTACTATTTGAAACCGCACCAAATGCATAGCTATAAATCTAACAGAAAAGATCAATGGGTATATGCTAAAAACTACAAAGCATTGATGAAAGATCAAAGAAAAACTAAATAAATGGAGAGATATGGTAACTGATGTACTGGAAGATCCAACGATAAGATGTCAGTTTTCACCAGTTTGATCTATAGATTCAGGTTAATATCAATCAAACTTTCAGCAGAATTTTAGGCAGACACCAAGATGACTCTAAAATGTATATGGAAGGAAAAAGACCTAAACCAGCCAAAACAATTTTGAAAAGAAAGAAGTTGAAGGACTCAACTTAATTTCAAAACTTTTGATAAAGGTATAATAATCAACACAATGTGATATTACTGAAAGGATAAACACTTGAGTCAGTGGAAAGAAACACTCAGAAATAGACCCACACATACACGCTTAATTGACATTCAACAAAGGTACAAAAGCAATTCAATAGGGGAAGGATAGTCTTTCACTATGTGAACAATTGGACATTCCTATGCAAAGAAAGAACCTGTCAGCCTTGCACCATGTCCAAAAATTAACTCAGAACAGATCAGAACTAAATGTAAACCCTAACACTATAAAATATCTTGATGAGAGAATCAAAGAAAAGCCTATGACTTCACATTATATAAATTAGAGTTTTTAGATCCAACACCAAAAGTACAATACATTTTTTATTTTTTTATTTTTTGGTACCGGGGATCGAACTCAGGACCTTGTGCTTGCAAGGCAGGCAGCGGAACCACTGAGCTAAATCCCCCGCCTCACAACACATTTTTTAAAAAGATTAATTAGATGCAAAGTTAAATTTCTTCTCTGCAACGATAGACATTGTTAAGAGAATGAAAAGACAAACCACAGACAGCAAGAAAATATTTGCCAAACATGTACCTGTTATGACTCATGTCCAGAATCCTAAAAAAAAGTCTCTCAAATATCATTCATAAGGAAATAAACAATTCTATAAAATCTAGGCAAAAGACTTAAGCAGATATTTTGCCAAGGACATACAAGTTTGGTAAAAAGTACAAAAATGCTCATCATTAGATATTAAGAAAATTCAAATTAAAGTCACAATATGACAAACTACATCTATTAGAATGTCTAAAATAAAATTTAAAAATCTGACAATGCCAAGTGCTGACAAGGATGTGGAAACTATAACCCTCATACATTGCTTGTGGGACAGTAAAACAGTACTGTCACTTGGGAAAACAGTTTGGTATTTTTTTAAATAATACACTTACCATACAACTCCTAGGTATCTCAGCAATCCACTCCTAGGTATTTACCCAAGTGAAATAAAACCTATGTCCACATAAAAACATAAATATCCAAAGTGAATTACTCATTATTACCTCAAACTGGAAACACCCGCAATGTTCTTCAGGTAGTGAGTGATGATACATTCACCCAGTGGAGTGGTATTCAACATGAAGAGGTATGACCCACTAATACACCTGTCAATATGGATGAATCTCAAACTCATGGTACTAGGAAAGAAGGCAATCTAGAAAGTCTGCATACTATCTGACTTCATTACATAACACTGTAAAGATGGCAAAAAAATAAGGTCAGGAAACACATCAGTGGGGAAGGCAATTTGTGTGTGTGTGTGTGTGTGTGTGTGTGTGTGTGTGTGTGTTAGTGGGGGAGCTGATGGAACTGTTCCATGTATCAACTACAGTATATGACTACATTTGTTAAAACTCAGAATTATGCTCATTAAAATACGTGGATTTTACTCATAAATTATATCTTTATTTTCTTTAAAAAGAGAAAGAAAAAAATGTCTTCAAAAAATTCCATTCTGATGCAGCATTGAAAAGTTATTGTGCTCCTACAGGAATGTCTGTCACTTGCCAAGCTATGGAAAGAAAAGGCAGTAAGAACTCCCGAGATTATCAGAAGACAGCATAGCCTCTCAATGCTAGGGAAAATCGGTGGGATTGATTCATGTGCAACAGATGATTTGCCTGGTACTGAATCTTTTATTTTTTTCAAAGTTTCAAAAGCTAACTTTTAGAAGAGGATATTCAACTTTTAGCAATTATTTACTTATAGAAAAAACAGAACCATAAGTTTAACTAAAGGAAATGTAGGTGAAACTCTGGTAGACTTCAGTATCCCTCACAACACTTCTGTCAATTCTTTTTTTTTTTTTTTTTTTTGTACCAGGGATCGAACGTAAGTCCTTGTGCTTGCACAGCAGGCAGTGAAACCACTGAGCTAAATCCCCAGCCCACTTCTGTCAATTCTAAAGTTGCTAAAGATGGCAAAATCATGGGTGCACACAAAAATGGCCAAGGAAAGTTTGATCTCACTTGAGACCACAGATACAGAAAGCCCAGATAATGTATTAGAAAAAATCAGGCAAGGATAAGTCAACATTCAAAAATCATGACCACAAATGCAAAACAATATTTTATCTTGAAATCATGTATAACTCTAACACTCACAGGTCACAGAATCTTTATATTTCAATTGAGACCATGATGAAGAAACCAGTATGCAATTGTATGAATAAAGGTTCTTGTGATTTACAAAGTTTTCTTAAATTCTGTATATTATAGGAAGTGCTTGCTTCCTGAGAAACCACAAGTGATATGAATCTTACAGCTTGTGGTAATGTGGAATCAAGAAAACATGGGGGTTTCATCCTACTACACAGTTACTGCTTTTACTTTTTCTCTTCAGCTAGCCTGAGTTGGTTCCTGTTAATTTTGAAGAATTATTCTTAATACAAAAATTTAAAAAATAATTACACAGTGAAAAACCAACCAAGATTAACTCCCAACTTTGCTGCCCTTGGAATCACCTAGGAGCTCTGTAAAACCAGAGATTCCCAGCTAGACCAGGCTGGAGATCGGAGAGCCAAGGATTATTTTTCAAACAACGTTCCAAGGAATTTTGTTAACAGCCAGTTCTGGAACTACTGCTATGAGAAAAATCAAAGCATTTGGCATGTCCTTCCCTTGAAGCTTTTTCACTATAGCTATAGATATAAAATTTGGCATAAAAAATTAAAGTTAAAAACATTCCCTAATAACACATGTCATGTCACCTTAAAAAGAATGTTATAGGCATTAATTGCTACAGATGTCGAGGCCCAGGAGGTCAGCAGTGCCTCTATCTGGAGGGAGTGCCTGGTAGGTATTAGGAACTCAATTCATTCCCTGAACAAATATTTCAGGATATCTTGACTTGTCAATCAAAGTCATACGTGAAGAACATTTCCAGAGAAGATGAACTCAGCCAAAGCAGAGACAGTGAAGTGTAAATTTGGTGAGTTCAGTCGGTCTGGTTGTTGTGGAATGGAGTAAGTTGTGGCTGCGTCAATATCAGGCTTGGAGTCAGACTGAGGAGGCTCTTGAACTTTGGGTTAAGGTTGTCCTGTGAGAAACAGAGAGCCACAAGAGGTTTCTGAAGGTGAAGTGATGAAGTCAGACTGCGCTTTAAGATTAACAAAAAAGCAGTGGACCAGGGTCTGCTTGGCAAGCGTAAGGTCCTGAGTTTGATCCCCGTTCCAACAACAACAACAAAAAAGATTAACAAAAAGCAATCAAAGTATACAATGTACCTGGGCCATGGTTCATACTCCAAGAAGTGGGGGCCTGTCCTGAGGAACAGCAATGTGAAAGTAAAGCCAAGGTGTCTGCCTGGGATAATCAAATGCCCTGAGGGGAGGATCTGAGCCCCTGCACCAACATAGCAAGAAACTCTGTAAAACACCTCAGACTGAAACAACAGTGGGCAAAGTCAGACGTGACTGTACTAACTGCATCATACCCACCACAAGGTGCCACTGAAGGACAGAGCTTTTGGCAGTAGTGAAGGGCAAGTTGCAAGGAAGGTCTGTGTTCCAGCAGGCCTGATCCACAGCAACCCACCAACCCTGCTCAGGATGCCGATTTCCATGAGGCTAACCACCAACAATACAAAAGAATCACTCTATTGACATGAGTAGGAAAATACCAGATACCAAATGGTAACTTAAACTTGGATAATGGGGAAAGTTAGAAACAGACCCGTTCTAAGCATGTTCTGTGATTAGGGTCAGTACTTCACTGAAAAGATGTATAAAACTCAGAGAAAAAGGAGAATGATTAAAGCTATTGCTAGAGAAGACATCACTGAGGAAGTGAAGTCACTGAGTGGAAAAGTTACTTTCTTCTGGAGCAACAGATAGCAAACAGCTTAGATCTTTTCTTGAGCGCCTCCACGTACCCCATTACCCTGTCTGTAACCCAGAGGTACAAAGCACTGCAGTGTCAGGCACAGGCCTTGCACAAGGACACAAAGATGAAGCTGTGACCACCAGGAGCTCAAGGCCTAGTGGGACACCACCCTTTACAACTGCGTCACACATAAGGGCTGCCAAATCCTGGTCACTTTACCCTCAGCTTTACCAGGTAAGTAGAGAGCTGCTCCTCCCTCCACCTGCAGATGCACAAGTAGACACTTGGAAGATGAGGTCACGCAGCAGGGGATAGGGCTGGAGCTCAGTCTCAAACCTCAGGCCTCTTCTTGGTCTTTCACATAGCCTAGGAAAATATTCCATCTAGCCTGGCCCTAGGAAAGGAGAGCAGCACTCCCATCAGGGACATCAGGGACACCCAAAGCCTGGACCTCTTTGCTGGACGATGCCTGCAAAGGATAGTACATTCCAAGGGGTCAAGGCTGGCCGACAAAACAGCATCAGCCACAGGACAGTAAGTAACACAGGGCTCGGACTTTAAAGGTAGATGCAATATGTGTGGGCAGATGTGAGTTACCAAAGGTCCTGGAGGCAAACAGAGCAACCACAAAGTCAGGCCAGAAAAGGCAGGGTCATTTACTCCACAGCACCCTTAGACTAAAGAGAACAGTCCTCAAGCACCCTAGAGAGCCCAGTGGAGCAGATGATGGAACCAATTTGTGCCCATTTCTCAGGCCTTTCACCTTCCCATTGCTGTCCCCCATCAAGCCAGGTATGGTGATGAGAACTCTGGCTGACTCTGGCTCTGCCACTTGGCTTCTTAGGCCAGAGTTTCCTTTTTGGCCCAAAGCAAAGGTCAGGTGGGGCTGTTTCCTCCAGTCCTAATCCCCTGCAGTTCTATAACTGGGAAAAAAATGACAATAAATGAAGCATAGGAAGTGAAGATGAAGTTTCAGCAACCTAAAAGCCTCTATGGACCTGAGCTTTTCCTCAGGGCATATAATTCCTCCTTGTTATGTTCGATTAGCATAAAATTAAAACAAACCAATTCCAGCAATATTCTGGGCAGCAAGGAGAACAAGCCGAGAAATGAAAACCACCCCCCCAAATAAATCTCAGGACTAGTAGACATGCATGGTCAGGAGTGCATCACACGGTCAAAGTTGTTGCACTAGGTTCCAGCACAAGAATCTTTCAACCCTGAAGCCAAGTGCCCCGTCCTCTTCTCTCCTGCCAATGCCCAACCTTCTTTCCCCTCATCTTTGTGGCCTTCCCCCATCACTTCAGTCCCTGAATTCCTTGCTATCAGTTAACCCTCTTGAGTCTGTGGCATAGAATTTGGAAATGATATGTTGTCCTTGTTTTCTAATTACTTCATGCCTGTTAGCTGCTTCCCCACATAGATTCAAAGTCTCTTGGGCACACAAACTTTGTTTTATAATTCTCCACAGAGCTAGTTGGAGAGGAGGTACCTAATTATGTTTGTTGGCTGATTTACAGGTCATTCTATAGACACAGGACACTACAAAATATGTACAGCAATAACTATCCCTTGCAGGGCCAGGGATTTAGCTCAGTAGTTTCGTAGCCTGCTGCGCAAGTGCAAAGACCCGAGTTCGATCTCTGGTACAAAAAAAACCCCAAAAAACTGTCCCTTGTTTTATGCCCCTTTTGTATTCATATATTCATTTAATTTTTATAGTCAGCATCATGGTCAGAGGAGAATGGGCAGAGGTTCGATACCATGCCCAAGAACACCCAGCTTACAAGTGAACAGGATGAATCTGAATCCAATCTGAAGAAGAGCTGCACTGTAATAGAAATTCTCAATCTCTGAGAACAAAAAAGATCAATACATCCTCATCTATGAAGGCCGGAAATCGTTGGTGGTTGGTCCCTGAAAGATTATGAGAAATAAACTATAAGGTCCTGGACGAAGAAATCAAAAACGATCTGAAAACCCAGAGGTAGGAAGAAACATCAAGAAGCACATCTGAAAGGAAAAGGAAATCTCCTTATCTAGTTCTTTTGTTCCCAAGGAGCTTTCCGTCCCCAGAGGGCTTAACATTCAAGACTCAAGGGGAGGGAATGGAACAGGGGTGGACAGAGGGAGGGGGCACAGAAGTACCAACTGTGGGGGATGGGATACCACTGGGAAATTCAAGAAGCTGGATCTACACAAAAATTCCCAGAGCTCCCTAGTGGGGTGCCCATTGTGAACATTCGCCCAGGGACAGGGAACAGGAGGGCAATGAAAAGACGGTCATGTGAATATCTGGAAGTCCAGCTTCCCCCAGTCCCCAAGCTTCAAACGTGGAGTGATTCTTATTGGCCCTGCTCCTGCCCAGGCCCAACTGACTGGTTGTCCCAGTTAATTTCACAAGGGCTGCATCCCTGGCACCCCAAGTACATGTGCTAAGGCAGAAGGGATGTACCTGCTGGCCTGTGGTAACAAATGCCAAGGTCTAGCCACCCATAGTGTTTGGGAGGCTGCATTTGCTCTACCCGCTGGCTTCAAACTAACTGAAATGTCTGCAGCCAACAGTCAAGAAGGATAAAAGCAAAGTGGTCCGCAGAGCAGTAGATGACTCCTACAGGTGGGCAGTGTGGCTTACTGCACAGGCTGCTGGCCAGCACTTCACCTTTCCACACCTGTGGAACAGGCGGCTCGGGGAGAGAAGGAATGGCACGATGCTCATGGCAGTGACACTGCTCGGTCCGCACTCTGGATTACTGCTCATGGTCCCTTGATTCCATGACCCTCCTGCCCCCAAAGACCTACCAGAACAGGCGTCCACATACATACAGGCTTTCCATGTGAATGGCCCTGCCTCATATCCTCCACAGAGACACACTGTTGGCCAGAGGAGAATGACTCAACACTCAAGCTGAACCAGGACAGTGTCTTCTATTGGGAAGGGTTACTGCTCTCTAAATGTCGCCACATTTGTAGAAAGGACAGGACACAAAGCCTTTAAGAGTGCACAATCTCCCAACCTGTGTATGTTGGTTTCAGTTTGGGCAGGGGCAGCTGGCCTTGCAAGTGGTCTTTGTGAATATTTCCAGAAAACACAAAGCTGGTACTGTGATAAAAACAGCATGGTACTGGCAAAGAAACAGACCTGAGGATCAGTGGAATAGATTAGAAGATGCAGAAACAACTCCAGACATACTCAGCCACCTCATCTTTGACAAAGGAGCCAACCACCCTCATTGGAGGAAAGATAGCCTATTTAATAAATGGTGTTGCAAAAACTGGATTTCAACCTGCCAAAGATTAAAACTAGACCCATACCTATCACCATGCACTAAACTAAGATTGAAGTGGATTAAAGATCAAATATTAAGACAGAAACACTAAACTTGCTGGAAGATAAGTTAGGTAGAACTCTTGAAGACATTGGCATAGGAAAAGACTTTATGAACAAATCCTCAGTAGCATGGGAGCTAGCACAAAGAATCAACAACTGAGATGTCATTGTATTAAAAAGCTTCTGCACTGCAAGAGAAACTACCAACAGAGCTAAGAGACAACCTACAATGTGGGAAGAAATTTTTAGCAGCTGTACCTCAGACAAAGGTCTACTATTGAGAATATATAAAGAATTGAAAAAAATTAGACGCACCAATTTAAAGACCCAATTCAAAAATGGGCATCCAAAATGAACAGACATTTCTCAAAGAAGTAAAAGCAGCAAATAAATACATGAAAAAATGTTCAACATCGCTGGTCATTCAAGAGATGCAGAAGAAAACAACACTGAGATTCCACCTCACCCCAGAAAGCATGGCTGCTATCAAGAAATCACCAAATAAAAAAAAAAAAGAAAGAAATCAACCAATAACAAATGGTGGTGGGGGTGTGGAGAGAAAGGAGCCCTTCTCCATTGTTGGTGGGAGTGCAGACTGGTGCGACCACTATGGAAATCAGTGTGGAGATACCTCAAAGAACCAGGGCTGGAGGTCCCTTTTGACCCAGCTATTCCCCTGATGGGTATCTTCTGAAAAGAATTAAAAGAATCACACCACAGAGATACACGTGCATCCATGTTTATAGCGGCACAGTTTGTAATAGCTAAAGCTTGGAAATAGCCCAAGTGCCCATCAACTGGAAACTGGATAAAGATGTGGTTTTTAAAAATAAAATAGAGTACTACTCAGCCATAAAGAATAAGAAACTAGAGTCATTTATAGCTAAATGGATGCATATTGAGGCCATACTCATAAGTGAAATAAATAGGACACACATGTGTACATACCGAATAGTTTCTCTAGTGTGAGAAACTGATAGTGTAAATAAAGATGAAAATGATTAAAATGAAAAACTGATAATTTTAAATAGGAAAAGGTCCAAAGGTGTAGGAGTGGCGGGAAGGGAAGAGGAAAGGGAAGAAGGGAAAGGAAAAATTATGAGAAAAGAAAAAGATGGAAATGAAGTCTATGTAAATAGGGAAGGGTGGAGGGGGTGAAGGACGCACAGGTAATGGGGAAAAAATAAGAACCAAGATACATCATGAACAAGTACAAGCACCCAATGATAAATGTAAATGAATTATATACCTAAAATGTACCAATAAATATATTTAAAAGAAAACACAAAGCTGGGACATGAGGCCCACGCTGCTCATCTTATATTTTGAGGAAAAAAGTTAAGGGGTCATTTCCGTAGACACTGAGTCAGTCCCTACTGACACCAGTGCATTCACAGTCCATACCTCCAAGGCTGGAGAAGACCTCCCCAGCTTGGACCAGGACACCTCCCCAACCATAAGCCCTGCAAGGCCTCTGTCTCCTCTGCACCAACCAGGCCAGCCTCCTTGTCCAGACTGTTGGGAGCATTTCTACATAAATTCTGGGGAAAAACCATATCATAATTAAAGTATGACTATAGCTGTCTAAGGCCCAATGTTGCATTGCCCTAGAGCCAGCTATGGCATTAGGAAACAACTCCGTTTTGCCTCTGGTCACAGCTGAGGCCTCAATGGTCTGTGAAGCTGTGGCCCTCAAAGGCAACATAACACCAGCTGAAGACATCCTGGTTCCTTGAGAACCCAGTAGCAATACAAATAGAAAAAGGTTTCACCTGGGGAGGGACAAGTTCCTAATCAGCCCAGCTCCTTCTACCTACTGAGGTGGGAATGCTCTTTTCCACCCTCATCAGCAGGAGATTTGCATGGGCACAGGCCCCATGCTCCCTCCGATTACTGTGTGTACCCAATAAATACTGGCTAGCTCAGTCTTTATCTTTGCCTATTCTGAGGCACTGACCTCCCGGTCCCCCATATACTTTAAAATTCTCCAAGTCTCTATTTTCTTTAGCCCTCACTGTCCCCCCTTCTAGGCATTGGAGGGAATCGGCCTAGGATAACTGACTGCTCCCCACCCACCAGGCAACCAGGAGCCCCTGCTTGCAATGACTGTAACTGTCCCCTGCGTTCCAGGCAGCAGGTGGGTCTACCCCACCTCACCCACAAGATCTGAGCCTAGTCTGCTCCATACCTGATTGCTAAGATCTGGCTCCTAGGAGAACAGTCTCCTGCCAAAAGGGTCAGCGAACTTCACACAAAGAAAAACTGCACCAAGGTGCCAGTTACCACTACCACACAGGAGAAACTGAACACATTCTTTTTTTTTTTTGTACCTCACTTTCTTTTTGACACATTCTTCACCACGGTGGGACCGTTCTCCTGGCTTGTGACTAGTAGTGTATGAGGACCAGTGTCCTTTCACACCACCAGTGACTGAGGGGACAGACCAGTCTGTCCTGGTGAAAAGCTCCAGTGCATGTCCCCAAAGTAACCACTACCTAATTCAGCAACCAGAGTCCAACTACTCCCCTCTCAGAACCATTTGCTCAGGCTCCTACTTGTCCCAACTCCAGATTCTAGGCCTGCCCTGAGGTTGGGAGAGAACGGACATGCTCACCTTAGGGACAGGAGGGTGGGGACATTCCATGCTGGCCTGGAGCACTGTGGTGCATGGAAAACACCCTCCACAGTCCCTGCACTTAGAGGGACAGGGAGAGTCTAAGGCAGGACCAGAGAAGAGAGAGAGGAAGGTGGTCAAGAATTTAAGAGAAAAGAAATGGCACAGCAGACAAAAGCAAGAGAAACAAAAATGATTCTGTTGGAACCCGAAGTGCCTTTTAGTATCCCAGTAAAATTACCAGAAGCATCCACTTTCCCCCGGAGACTTCCACTGTGGACACTTGATGCTGTGAAGTGTGCATGCGGGCAGGTCTCCCTAAGTGTCTACTCAACACTCCATTTAGAAATAATTTAGGGACAAACTGTGCATTACAACAAGAAGGATTACAGCAGTCCAGGGAAGAACGTAGCCCCACTTGGAAGGTAGGAGTTCTACAACTGGAAAGGGCAGTGGGGAGAGGGATGGCAAAAACCAGTGCCGTGAGCCCTGAGCCTGGGTATGTATTCACAGTCCAGGGGTACCCCACCCCACCCTGGCCCCTGAATCACGATAGCTACTTTTACTCCCATAGATCCCAAATGGCGCTGGGTCTTTCTTCCTCAGAGCTGTGTGATACAAAAAGTACCCGACCCCTGCCCACCATACCCCAACTTTGAAAAAACGCCTGGAAACCCTCTCCCCAACAGCACACCTTCGAATCTGCAACACCACTCCTAGAAACTCAGACCTTTGGGTCTTGAAGCGTTTTGATCCCTAAACTCAAGGGGAGGGCTCTATCTCAACCAAGGACGGCTCACGGCTCCCTGAAATTTTCGCCCAGAACATTGCAAACACAGTGCTCTGCGAAAAAGGTCCTCGACAATGACAACGGCACCTCAGCTAAAGCGAAGGAGCCAGAGCCCGCCAGCGCTTGGGTGAGGAGTACCGCGGCCTCCAAAGTGTCCCCCGGTCCCCGCACCGGGCCGCACCTCCCCGGGCACGCCAGGCGGCGCGGACCTTCGCATGGCACCCCGAGTCCTCCTGCAGGGGGCGGAAGGTTGGGCGCAGAGCCCGCGCCTCCTCCTTGGGGTGACCGCATCCCCCAAACCAAAGGCACCCCCTTCAGATGGTTCCACAGAGGTGACCGCGTCGCTGTCCTCAAGCTCCTCGCCTCCCCCAGAGAAAAATCAGGCTCCCCGCACTCCAGGCTAGCCTCCCACGGGGGACCTCGCACCCCGCCCTCCGGGGACTAGCAGGGGCCGCGGGAGGACAAAGCGTGGGGCGCGCTCACTCACCGCGCGGCGGCAGCGGACTGCTAGTCGGGCAGCGGCGTGGGTTCGGCGCTCGCGGGACTCGGACTGCGGAGCGGGCGGCGGGTGGAGGCAGGCAGGGCGGCCCCGAGTCGTGCGAGCGAGCAGCCGAGCACCGGGAGCCGAAGCGGGAGTGCGAGCGAGGAAGAGCGAGGCCGCTTCCCAGCTCCGGGCTCTAGCTAAGGTTGCAAGCCGCACGCGCTGATTTGCATGTCATTTGCATGGCCCTCCGGGAGTGGCCCCACTCCCTCCTGCCACGCCCTCCGCGCTGGGCCGGCGTGTGTGAGCCGAGGATCCCAGCGCAACAACGCAGCCCGCGCCGGGAGCGCGTCCGCCCCGGCACGGCTGGGTTCTCACCCGCGCCCCGGCCGTGTGAGTTTGAGACATTAGGTTTGCATCTCCCCTGAACTTCGATTCAGTACGGGACGGACGCGAGATCACACACTAGGAAAAGTGCAGTGGAAACCATACCAGTAACTCCTTTTCTCTTTGATAACACCTATCAAAAATAATAATGGGCCGAGTAAGTCTTCCCCAAACGTATAGTTACAGTGTTTTGAACAAAAGATCGTGAGAGACTCGCTTTCAAAGTTAGAAATGTTACATGCAGTTTTGTTCAATAAATGAGGAAATATATAAGCAGGATAACACAGATCTTTAAAGTGAGAGTTCTAGATTGAAGACTCCTACCCCTTACATCATACAGTAGCTGTAAAACTTTGGACAAGTTATTTAATGTCCTGTATTAGATTTTGTTATCTCTAAGTTGAGGATCGTCTGAGTGCCTCATAGAAATGGGAAGGTTCAGGTAACTGCTTACAATAATGGCTAACATTGCAATTACTGTCCCCCACCCCCCGCCCCGGCAATTGAACTCAAGGGTGTTCTACCACTGAGCTACATACTCAGTTCCTTTTATTTTTAATTTAAAAAAAATTTTTTAAATTTTTATATTTTTAAAAAATTTTGAGATACAATTCCCTGAATTACCCAGGTGAGATTCAAATTTGTGACCCTCCTGCCTCAGTCTCCCTAAGCACTGGGATCATAGTCGTGGGCCAACACTCCTGCTATACCATTAAATCTTAAAGGTGAAGTACAATTGAAATCTACTTAACCGGAGGCATGCATATCTAGGTGAGGCAAGAGGGAGAGAGGGAGAAGACGCTGTAGAAGAGAAAAGACAGATTTCAGAAAGACTGGGGTCACCCAACTCCTTCATCCTAGAGTGCAATACCTGAGTTTTAGATCCTGTTCCAATAATTAATTTTGTGAATCTGTGAGACAGTGGTATTTTCATATTCTCTCTCCCCTCCCCCTTCAGTTTTCTAATCTGTAAAATGAAGACATCTGCACAACTATGGGGCAGTAGTTTCAGAGCTGGAAGATTCACTATGGGATGTTTTTTCAAGCATCTTCCAACTCTCCAGGTTCCTCTGACATCTTCCCTTCTGCGGTGTTGAGAATCTCTCATTGATGTGGAACATATCTACAAATTTTTTTTTTAAATTGGGTTTGGGAGCCTGGGATTTAGCTCGATGGCAGCATGCCTGCCTTGCAAGCACAAGGTCCTGAGTTCAATCTCTGGTACTGCGAAAAACAAACAAACAAACAAAACCGGGTTCGGTATTTGGCTTGTCTTGTATTTTGTTTTCATTAGATATGAAACATTTTATAGAGTTTCCTGCTTGCTCTAGGCATCTTTGAATGCTTCTAACCTCAGGAGCACAAGGTGGTCACTGGGGTGGGTGGAATGGAGACTGACAATCAGGACTCGTGTTCTGCAACTGTTCCTCTTTCAGAGTAACTCTGTTTTTCTCTATTTCATGTGCTAGGCTTATCTGTAAGACTTTGTAGAACATTTAAATCCACTGCTTTAAATAGTCTGGAAGAACAGCCATAATAGTTTAAATGAAAAAATACGAACTCAAGCGATTATATTATTTTACATTTTCTCAGCCTTCCTCCTATATACTACTACTTCTAACCACCTGTAGATACTTTGCACCCCTTCAAACTCCTTGCCACCCTTCCAAACATGCTATGAAGGTTTATTTTAGAAAGATGTTGGTGACCTAGACGGGGCGGGGAAGCAGGAATACTGGATAACACAGCAAAGCCCACACTTAGAGACAAAGTGATCACATGCAAACCGTGGCTGAAAGATCTACCTATTGTATAGAGCACACAGGATATGTAACAAGACCTCTGATTTACACACATTCTGTAAACTCATGAGACTCTGTAGCCTGTTGGTATCACCTGCAAGAAAATCTTTCTTTGCAAACAGGGAAGTGGAGGATATAGGTAAATCATATATGTCTACCTGAAATTTTTTATCAATTATTATTTTTTTTATTAAATTCTTTTATTGGTACATTGTAGGTATACAACACAATTACATTTCTCATTGGGAATTGTACCTTTACATGATGCATCTTGGTTCTTATTTTATCCCCATTCCTAGCCCTCCCTTCACCTCCTCCACCCTTCCCTCTTTACAAAGACTTTATTTCCATTTTTTCCATTTCTCATCATTTTTCCTTTCCCTTCTTTCCTTTCCCCTGCCCCTCCCACTACCCCTACCCCTTTGGACCTTTTCTTCCTATTTTACATTATCGATTATTCATTCTAATCATTGGTACATTTTAGGTATACAATATAATGACATTCATCATTGGAAATTTGCACCTTTACATAGTCTCTCTTGGTTCTTATTTTTCACCCTTGCCCAGCCCTCCCTTCAACCCCTCCATTCCTCCCTATTTACAAAGATTTTGTTCCTATTTTTCCATTTTCTCATATTAATCCCATTCCCTTCTATCCTTTCCCCTAGCCCTCCCACTTCCTTCCCCTTTGCCCCTTTTCTTCCTATTTCACATTACCTATTATACATTTAGTCCTTATTTACACTTACCTGAAATTTTTTGTGTCTACACAATAGGGTTAAGATCTTCTGAATTAACCGCTTAGTTTGCACTGAAGCTTTGTCATTGACCAGTTCTGTGATCTTGTACAGTGACTTTAGTTCCTAATGTTAACAATGTGATATACATGAGAGAAAACCCACCCACCTGATTATGTTGAGGGTTGAATGAGAAGTTACACTGCAAGTAGTATTCATGGGGTACTTGAAATGTAATTGCTCAATAAAGTGTGTCTATTTTTCTCTACATTATCAATTACTCAATCATGCCATGCCATACTCAATACTGCAGCCCCTGATGGGCTACAAAATTTTTTATTTTTCAGTGGTTCCTCATTTTTGGTAACCTCTACTGATATGATCTATATTCAGAGCCAGGTTGGAGTGACTATGAGCTGAGACTCAGGTTCCAGGTCAAGATGGACTTGATGAGTGGTGCAGGAGAGGAGGCACAAGCCCAGGGCACCCATGTGTGAGTGGGGTGGACAGTATGGATGCTGGACACTTGGTAGAGCCTGGTGAGATGCTAAGGGGAAGGCTGATGTTCAGACCCGCAGCATTAGTGGATATCCTAATAAGTTTTCATTCACTTTTTAACAATTTAATTTTACAATTGTGTATTGATTTTAGGACTTATTGTAATAGAGTAGAAGTATAAACAAAAAGAAGCATACTCACTTTTCTGACTTTAGGATATTTATTGTTCAATCAGTTTAGTTTTCAAATTAAAAATGAAACAGAGGTTGAAGTGTGGTTCTGTTGCAGAAAGCATTCCTGTTAACTAAACTGTCCTTGATAACTACTACTGAAATGTGAGATTATGAACTGAGCCTCAGAAACTACTCTGGGCTCTACACCTCTCCTAACTTTTTTATCCACTCATGTTGTTCTGCTGTCACTGGTGATACCCAAGTGTCCCCAAAATCTTTCCCTTCTGGGCTCCAGAGCCTCACCCAGCTACTGGAATTCTTCACCCGGAATTCTTGTTCGATGGCAACACTCTTCCCCTTGGCCCAATAAACCTGCTCAACTTCTGGCTTCTGGGTGAACAATACTGGCACCCATTCAGCTGCCCAGGCCAGAAACTGGGGTTCCTATGGGATTTCATGCCTACACAGATGGTAAATCCCTCTCCTCCCTCAGTTCCCACTACCATTAGCTGTCCCTTAGGCTGAGTGGCAGGCTTCCAGCTGGGCTTCTCTAATCCATAATCCATACTACTTACGGGCACACATGATTTTCCTTGACATACATCTCTTAATAGAATTCTCCTCTGTAAACATCCAGAGCAGACCAAATTCCCCATCTGTTTGGGGCTCTTCTTTAGCTATTCAGTATAACCTCAACTCCAGCCTGCAGCTCTGAACATGCCTTGCTAGTCTAGGACTTACCAGCCTTTCCTGACCTCTGAGAACCCCTTATCTGTGATACTGAGTGAGCCCCACCAGTCTGATTGACATGCCCCCGCTCTCCCCCCCTGCTCCAAAAGCATGTGCTTCATCCTCAGTAATCTTCTGAGCCTTTGAGCACAAGGATCGGGTCTGCTGTTTTTATATACCCTAGCAACCAACAGGAAGCTTAGCACAAAGTAAATGAATAAATGCATGTATGGTATTGTTTATGTGGAAATAAATTTTAAAAGGCATCGATTGTCATGATGGTTAGCTTTAGGTGTCAACTTGACTAGATTAAGGACGATCTAGAGAAAGAGAAGCATAGCTTCTGGGCATGTCTGTGAGGACATTTGCAAAGGAGACTAGTGTGCAAGTTGGTAGACTTAGTGAGGAAGATTTGGCCTCAGAATTGGTAGGCACCATCCAATATGCTGGGGCCCCCATAGATCAGCAACAACAAAAAGCACAGCAAAAGCAATGTTCTCTCTTTGTTCTGGAGCTGGGACACTCTTCTCTGGCCTCAGATATCAAGATTCTAGGCTCTCTGGCTCTTGATTCTAGGACTCACACTAGCAGCCACCAACGTTCTCAGGCCTTTGGCAAATCGCACTGTCAGCTTCCCTAGTCCTGAGGCCTCCCACTTGGACTGAGCCACAATACTGGCCCTGGGGCCTCCAGCTTACAGATGGCCGGTTGTGGGACTTCTTGGCCTCCATAATTGTGTGAATCAATTCCCTCAATAAATCCCATGTTATATCTACTTCAGTATCTTACTAGTTCTGTCTCTCTGGAGAGCCCTAACTAATATCATTGCAAAAATAAAACTAGAAAAAACAAACAACCTCATAACGAAAAAAATGGAATTTTTTGTGGAGCCAGTAAGATTTATTGATGGATACCCACCTGTCTCATACAGATGATCAGGAGTTTGCATAAAAAACGGAAGCACAATACAAAAATAATGGAACTTTTTTTTTTTCCATACCAGGAATTGAACTCAGGACCTTGTGCTTGGCAGGCAGGCACAGTGCCACTGAGCTACATCCCTGCCCAATGGAACTTTTAAGAGAGAGGGGAAAAGGAGGAAAAACTCCTTTGGGAGACTTTTAAATTTTAAAAATTTTGTTTAGTTTATTAGTACATGCGCATAGTACATAAAGTTTACATTCCAAGTGTGGAGTTAGTACATGCAGCAACATGCTGTAATTCCTTTTCTCATTTCCTTTCCCTTCCCTCCCTTGGCCCTCCACTCTTGATCCTCTCTCCACCGAGCCTTTGAGTGTGTTGGCAGTACATAATGTGTACAATCTTCACATGGCGTCACTCCACATACATAACATGTCCCATTTTTTAATCTCTTTTCCATCCTCTCCCTTGGCCTCCCTCTACTTCTTGATCCCCTTCCCCTTTGGGAATGATCTATCTCCCTACTTCCTATTATCTCTTACTTTGCCCTTTATTTTTACTCCAAGTTCCTCATATAAGACAAGCCATACAGTATTTATTCTGTGTGCCTAATTTATTTCACTAAACATTATGGTCTCAAAGTGCATCCATTTTCCTACACATGACTCAAGTTTATCTTTCTTTATGGCAGTATAGTACTCCATTCTGTATAAATAGCACATTTTCTTTATCCATATGTTGATGGACATATGGGCCACTTCCAAGATTTAGCTATTATGTATTGTGCTACTACTGTAAACATGGGTATGCAAGTATCACTGTAATATGATGTCTTTAATTCTTTTAGGAAGATTTCTAGAAGGGGAATAGCTGGATAAAATGGAATTTCTAGGCTTAGTTTTTTGAGAAATTCCCATACTGATCTCCATAGTGGCTGTACCAATCTACACTCCCACCAACAGTGGAGAAGGGTTGCTTTTTCCCCACAGCCCTGCCAGCATTTGTTATTGGTTGATTTCTTGATGACAGCCATTCTTTCTGCAGTGAGATACAATCTCAGTGTTGTTTTCATTTGCATTTCTCTAACAGCCAGTGAGGTTAAGCATTTGTGTACTTATTGGCTATTTGTACTTCTGTGAGTCTCTGTTCATTTCTCTTGTCCTTTTTTTTAGCAGTGGCGAAGTTTATTTGAAAAAGTAAAAGTGAAGAGTGAGAGAGAAACTGGCTCTACAGAGTGAGCTTGGCCTGAGTAAAAGAGGAGAAAGCAGGATAAAAGAAAACACCCTTACTGTTCCAGATTCCTCTTTTTTGTCTTCCAGGGCTCATCTGGTCCTATACCCTCCTCTCAGCAAGACTGCACTTAAATGGTCTTAGAAGGGTACATATCCATCTTTCCTTCCTACTGATATGAGAGGTAGCTTTCCACTTAGTTACAAATTCCAGCAACTGGACATTTTGTCTGGGAAGTTCTTTCTTATGCATACATAATAATTCATGCTGCTAATAAAAATCTACTCAGATTATGACAGCGACAAAAATTCTAAATGGTTAAAAATAAATTTAACAAAATAGACTCAGGATCCATATTTTTTTAAAAAAACTTGGAAAAAACTATTAAAAGGCACAAAACAGGATTTGAACACATTGAAAGTCATGTTAAGGGCTGGAAGGAGATTTGGCTCAGTGGTGCCACCGCCTGCCTCACAAGTGCATGGTCCTGAGCTTGATGCTGAGTACCACCAAAAAAACAAAACAAAACAAAACTCATGTCATGTTCCTGGAAGGAAATACTTAATATAAAACTTAACTCTAGAAATTTTAATATATAAATTTAATGCAGTCCCAATTAGAATTCCAATAGGATTTTTCTTGGATTTAGATAAAATTATTCTAACATTCAGATAAAGAACATCAAGAATAGACCCAGAAGGAAGCTCCCTCGCCGCCATCCCAAGCTCCTAGGGCCGAGAAGGTGAGCCGGTCCTGGCACCCGGAAGGAAGCTCTCCCACCGCCATCCCATGCTCCCAGGGCAGAGAAGCTGAGCCATGTGGGCGCCAGAAGCACCCCACCCCACCGTAGAAATGAGAAGACATGTAAACAAGCCTCAAAAACAGACTTCTGGATCACTTACAGCAACCCCAAAGGGAAACAAGATGGAACACTCTGATACCCAACCACCTGGACTCTCTGAACTGGCAACAAAAGAGGATCTGGGAAAAATGAAACCAGAAATAATTACTCAGATAACAGCAAAGATTTTGCTCATGGTGCAAGAAATGATTAACAAATCTAGAGAGGACACAGATAAAAAAATAGAAGGATCTGAGGAACATGATGGAATCCCAACATAGGAAACAAATGGAATCCATAAAACAAATACAAACAGATTTCCAGGAGATTAAAAACTCCATCGAAAGTCTGTGCAGCAGAATGAACCAATGTGAGGATAGAATTTCAGATATAGAAGAAAAGATTGCAATTAGTGAGGAGGAAAAGAAAAATTGCTTTAAAATTGTAAAGGAACACAAATCAATCCAGCAGCTGCTAGATGATGCAAAGAAGAATAACATAAGACTGATTGGAGTCAATGAAGAAAGAGGAGAGAGTGCAGATGACATAAAAAAACTCTTCACAGAAGTGATGGCAGAAAACTTCCCAAGGAGGGGAAAAGAACTTGACATACAGATAAGTGAGGCATATAGGACTCCCAGCTAGCCTTAATCAAAAAAAATCTACACATAGGCATATAATAGTTAGGATTCCAGAAATCCAACAGAAGAATAAAATTCTACAAGCAGTGAGAGAAAAGAAACAAATCACATACAAAGGAAAGCCCATCAGAATCACAGCAGACTTCTCAATGCAAACCCTCAAGGCAAGAAGAGCTTGGAGTGAGGGATTTCAAGCCCTAAAGGAAAACAGCCTCCAACCCAGATTGAGGTACCCTGCAAAACTATCTTTCAAAATTGATGGAGAAATAAGATACTTTCATGATAAAGAGCACCTCAGGAACTTCATGAATATCAAACCAGCACTCCAAAAAATTTTAGACAATACCCTAGGAAGAGTGAGGATCACAACCCCAGGAAACCCAGCAGAATGAATCCACTGGGCATGACAAATTAAATGCAAAGGGGGAGAATCCAACAAAAAGAAAAAGTCATGACAAGGCTTTTAAAACTTTTAACTTCATCCCCCTAATGAGTGTATAATTCAATCTTATTATTGTACTGATTAGTATTTTTCTGATTCTAGAGTTGCACACCTTTCCTTGTGCTGTACTGGCTATTTATCATCTTCTTATGTCTACTTTTTAATTGGGTTGTCTATTAATGAGCTCTAAGAATCCTTTATATATTCTGCTCATAGGTTATATGCATTGTAAATATGGTCTGTTTAAGGACTACTTTTCATTTTAATGATGTCATTTAAAGTTCTAAATTTTGATGGAAACTCATTTATCAATTTTTTTCTTTTATAAATCATGTCTTTTGTATACTAGGTAGTTCTTACCTACCCTGAATTCATAAACATTTTCCCTTATAATTACTTCTTAAAGTTTTATACTTTTAGGCTTTCTTATTTAAGTTCATAGATCCCTTCAAGTTATTTTCATGTATGGAAAAAAAGGGTTGAGGTTAATTTTTTATATACGGATACCAGGTGTTCTAGTGCCGTTTACTGAAACACTATCTCTTCCTCGGCTCTTGAATTGAGTTTATATTCTATAAAATGCTAATGTTAAATAATCTTTCAAAACTCAGTGGACCATATATGTGTGGTTCTATTTCTAGATTCTCTGTTTTATTCCAATGATCTATATGTCTTTCCTTACACCAACACTGCCTTGATTACTGTAGCTTTAGAAGAAGTCTTAAAATTAGGTACTAAATGTCTTCCAACACTGTTTTTGTTTTTTTGTGGGTTTTTTTGGGGTTTTTTTAATAACTTTTCTAGGTCCTTTGTACTTCTACATAACTTTTAAATTTCAATATCCAATTCTTCATTTATAGCAAGTATACACAGACCTGAATTTTTATATATACCTTCTAATCCTGCTAAATTCAAGTACAAGTTCTAGGGGCTCCGAGAGATTTCTTAGTATTTTCTCTGTAGATGATCATTTCATCTACATATAAAGATTTTGCTTCTGCCTTGCCAATCCTATCTTAGTTGTGTCATTTTATTGCCAGACTATTTTGGTGGGGACTAGGTTTCAAAGTTTAATGGACAGATAAAGAGTAAGTCTATCTGCCCTTGTTCCCCACCTTAAGGAGAAAGCATTGTATCTTCTCCATTCATATAAGGCATTCTCACTGGAAGTATGGAGTACATGGCTTTAATCTGTTGAGAAGGTTCTGTTCTACTTCTAGTCTCCTGATAGCTTTTACCATGAACAGCTGCAGAATTTAGTCCAATACTTTTTCTCCAACTAGTGACAGGATCATATGGCTTTCTCCTTTCCTCTGTTAAAATGATGACTTTTGGGGGTGGATCTTCCAATGCTGAACCAACACTGCCATCCCTATAACAAAACCACTTTCTACATCCTGCCAGATCTGACTTCTAAGAGTTGGTTTTGTTAAACAAATTTCTATGTTCATACTTTTTTCTTCTATTATCTTTATCCAGTTTTAGGATTAGCACAATGCTGAGTTCCTAAAATGAGGGGAGAAGTGTTCCTTCTTTTTTCTGCTTTAATTGTTTGATATAATTTATCAGTTAAAATGTATATGAGCCTGCTGTTGTCATATAGGTAGGTTTTCAAGCTAGGAATATACTTTCTTTAATAGGTGCTATTCAAATTTTATATTTCCTCCAGAGTTAGTTTCATTAATTTGTCTTCCACGGAAGTTGTCAAATTTATTTCAAAACAGATTTTTGAAATATGCTTTCTATATCCTTTTAAATTCTGTAAAATCTGTGGTAATGTCTCCTAGATCTTGATATTATAATTTTAAAAATGTATAGTTGATATTGTGTAACAGGAAGAAAAGGTCTAAAGGAGCAGGGGAAGCGGGAGGGGTTGGGGAAAGGAAAGAAGGGAAAAGAAAAAATATGAGAAAAGGAAAAAAATGGAAACAAAGTCTTTGCAAATAGGGAAGAGTGGAGGGGGTAAAGGGAGGGCAAGGGAATGGGAAAAAAATAAGAACCAAAATACTCATGTAATGGTACAAGATCCCAATGATGAATGTAACTGTATTTTATACCGAAAATGTACCGATAACCTTAATGGGCAGAAAAAAAATTAAGAACATTAAGAATAGCTAGTAAAACTATAGAAGATATAAAAACAGAGAAAGTGTACGTAGGGGAACATATTAAAATATAAATCATAAAATATTAAGCTTGTGAATTAAAATCAACATGATGTTGGTAAGGATATATAAAATATATTTATTAAACAGAAGAAACAATTGATAACTACACTGGTTATTAGAAATGTTTGCTTGCCAAAATGGTATTTAATGGGAAAAAGATAAATTATTTTTTACAATATGCAGACACACTGGCTGCCTATCCGAAAGAAAATAAAAGTGGTAGACTATCATCTTACACTTAATTAAAAAGTAAATGTGAGCCAGGGATTTAGCTCAGTGGTTCTGCCGCCTGCCTCACAAGCACAAGGTCCTGAGTTCGATCCCTGGTACCAAAAAAAATGTGAATGACTTCAGTATTTAAATAAAAATAATTTTAGAACATGAACAGAAATATCTGAGAGATTACATACACAACTTATGATTTGGGGAGACTTTCTCTTTTTTTTTGGTACTGGGGATCGAACTTGGGTCCTTGTGCTTTTGAGTCAAGAGGCAGAACCACTGAGCTAAATTGCTGGCCTGGGGAGACTTCCTTTCCTAAGAACCAAGGAACTATAAAAGACAGCATATTTGATCTTCTACAGATAATTTTTGTGGGGGAGTATGGAAAGATGCTATAAGCAAAATTAATAGCAATCAGTATGTCTGGGACAGTGTCTACACTACTATAATCACTCAAAGGAACACTTTATATACAATACCCTTAAAATAATAAGACAATGACCATAACTGAATAGAAAATTGTGCACAAGGATATAAACAATTGATTCAGGAGTGCCAAAAGGCCCAACAAACATATGAATAAGCTTAAATTCACTAGAAATCATGGAAATAAAAATGAAAATAACAACAACAACAATAACAACAACAGAAAACCACTTGATACTTATCATGACTGCAAACCTAAAAACAATTGTAGTAGTTTCCACTGACCAAATATGGGGCAATGTAAACATCAAAACTGCAATGAATTGAAACACATCAAATAAATTTAATCCATTATTTTATAGTAATGCTAAAAAGACAAGTCATCATTGAAGAATGCTAGGGAACCAATTCATTATTTTGAAAAGTGGTTAATGATGGTAACAATCAAGCATTTAGCTTGCCTTGTAAATAGGAACTGTACCATCAGCTAACCAAACAGCAGGGGTGAGAAAGTTTTTCTTTTTAGATATATTCCCATTCATAGATGCAAAGGAGTATATGTTGGCTGTCACCCTTTTGCCAACCCAATAATCTAATGGATTGGGGCATTGTATCAACAGTTGCTCAGGTCACAAATGGAGAGATAATTGGACATTGTATGATTCCTAATGAACACACCCCACCTGGCAACTGCTCTTACTATGAAGATCAAATCAACCTGATCAAGCCTTCAGAGTTCACTGCCAGTTTACAGGCAATAATAAGGATGAGGAAAGTATTCCACTACAATGTAGGGATGCAACCTGCAAAACTCATGCTGAGGGAAGCTGCACAACCCCCAAAACTTGGTTCCTTCAACAGATAAATGGTATGGGGAGAAAAGATGGTGGGGGGAATTGCATACTAATGAAAACATAAGACTTGACTCAATTGCAATTTTTGAAACTTTATTTGTTTTTTATTAGTACATGTTTGCAGTACATAATGATTACAAATATTGTGGGGAGTTGGTACATGTGCATAATACATCTTAATCCTTTTTTCCTCCTTTTTATCCATCTCCTACCTCTCCTTTCCCTCCCTGCTCCTTCCAACTCTTGGCCCCCTTGCCCTTTGCAAAAGCTCTATTTTCATCATTTTTCCCTTAATTCTTTTTTTCCATCTCTTTTCCCTCCCCTCTCCCCTATCTCATCCCCCCATCCATTTGAAAAAGATCTCCCTACTTGCTATTTTTCTATCTTCTATTTTATTCTTTCTCTCCCTCTCCCTCTCCCTGTTCCTCTCTCTCTGTCTCTCCCACCAGCCATGACACCTATTGTTGATTGTTGGTGGGAATTATAAGTGTTACAACTTTTTCAAAAGGGAATTTGCCAAGACATATGTATTTGAAGATATATACATATATAGCCATGTGACAAATACGTTTACTCTGACACTGTTTGGGAGCAACAAATAAAACAAAGTGAGTGCTAATAGCATTAGATCTGGTAGATGGGCACTCTCCACTCTCCTCTAGTTAATCTTTTCTCATGTTCTATTTTTCAGAAACTGGAAAGCTAACAACATATTTTCCAGTCTCCCTCAAAGCTGGAATTCTAGACTGTGATTTAATTTCCCCAGTCAGATATACTAGTGCAGACTGGACAAATACTGGTGTCGATTCCTGATCATCAAGTTGCAGGTCAGGCTGTGTGATTCTGGAGCTAGCAGCTGGAATAGCATCTTGCAGGGTATGATAGAGGTAGCAGTTCCCTTGGGAAGCAGGCTATGTAGGATTGTTGAGTTCATGATATCTGGAGGCTCAGCCTAGAACCTGTTATGTGGGCTCCTAAAATAATTTTATAAGTCCTGAATCCCCTACATTAAACCCTTTACCACTTAAAGTAACTACTTTCTGTTATTTACAGCTGAACAAAATGGTAAAATAAATTGTGTATCATATCTGCATATTATGAAATATTAGCCATAGAAAATAAATAATTTTTTTCTAGCCTTGGTCTCAGACCCTACAGTTGCCACAATGTTGATGCCCAAGAAGTACTGGATTGCCATTTATGAACTTCATTTGGAGGAGGGAGTGATGGTAGCCAAGGATAGCCACGTGCCCAAGCACCCAGACCTGGCTGACAGGAATGCACTCAGCCTTCACATCATGAAGGCAATGTGGTCTCTCAAGTCTGGAGGCTACGTGAAGGATCAGTTTGCCTGGAGACCTATCTATTGGTACCTTACCAGTATCTCCATGATTATCTCCACTTGCCTCTTGCGATTGTGCCTGCCGCCCTGAGCTGCAGCCATCCTGAGATTGGCAGGCCTCAGGCCAGAGGTCTGGAGGGTGAGGGACTTGCAAGACTCACGAGAGGGGAAGCACACAGAGACACCTACAGAAGGAGCACAGTGCCCCTGTGGCTGACAAGAATGCCAGGCTGCAGCTGGGTCAGCAACCAAATTCCAGTCTAGAGGTGGATTTAGTCATGACTATAGTCATCTACTTCAGTAAAGTTGGAGAACATTATTTTTTGTTGAATGAACTTGTGGCCAGCAAAAAGAAAAGAGTATTAAATCACTTTCTAGTCATCAAGATAGATTTCCATGAGGTACTTTTGAGAAAATAAAAATACAGGAAAATAAGTATAATAATTCCTTTTTTTTTTGGTAGAACAGTGAGCAGCACCCTGGAGTCTATATGATTCATGGATCTATATGGGATTTTATTAGAACATATTGAAGGTCATACAACAGGAATACAGGAAGCAGGTATCTGACTTAGAGTTAATATGGGGAGAGGAGGTGAAGAGGGAAAAATAGCAAGTCTGATATTACTATACATATGCAGAATCATCTGTCTGTATATGTGTGTATAAAGAATGCTTGAAAGGATAATCAGCTTTTAAATATTGTGATGGTGGAGTTTCAGATGGGATTAATTTTCTTCTTTATATATTTATATAATGATCAAAAATTTTAAATAAGCATTTATTTTTATGTGATCAGGACAAAAGGTATTTTCATTGTGGACAAAAAGCATAAAACTACAAAACCAATAAGGTTCTTAGGAATAAGTTCTATAAAAGTTTAACAAGATCTTTATAGAGTCAGTAAATGGAGCATTATGCAATGTTAATGATTATAAGTTTCAATGTAATAAAGATAGTAATTCTCCAAATTAGCCTATAAATTCAAAGAGATTCTAATAAATTGTGTGTGTGAGTGTGTGTGTGTGTGTGTGTGTGTGTGTGTGTGTGTGTGCATTACAGAACTTGACAAACTGGGCCCTGAATGCACACAGAAGAGTAGAGGGCTCAGTATACGTAAGATGATTTTGAAGATGAATAAGAAGGAATCACCCTATCAAATATGAAGGTGTTATAAATCTGCAATAATTAAGAGAGTGCAGTATTGCACAGAGATAGGTAATAAATGCACAAGTGAGACAGGCTGGAGATAATATAAACAGAGCCACACAGAGAGAGAAGTTGATGAGTGACAAAGGTGACATTATGCATTAATGGGGAAGATAAGCTGGCAAATGAATGTGGGCTAGTGGCCTCCTTTCTGAACTTCACCTGGAACTGCTATAGAAATGAGAGACAGGTGGGGGGGACAACAGAATATAAAACCATGGAGAAACCTCTAGGAAGACAGGAAATGGCTGGGTAACAGTGAGTATGTGGGAAATATCAGCCTAGAATAGACAATGGCCAAGCAAATAATGGGTTGGGGCACAGCATTCTCCTTATATTTTCTTCTCTGTCCTACATTGTTCTGAGTGCATCATTGCTTACCTCATTACTTCTGTGGGGCACAAGAGGAGCAGTGCCAGCCAGTGCCACTGGATATAAGAAGTCTTATGACACAGCTATGATCTGCTGATGAGGGGACAGCTAACAGGTGCAGACAGTGTCTTGACCCCTGAGTAGTCCTTACCCCTTTCCCAGTCCTAAAAGAGGTAGGTCTTGAAAAAGAGCTGAGCTCAAGAAAAAGATACAGGCAAATGTAGACTGAAACAACAGAAGTCATCACTGTCAGTAAAATCACCACTCACATCATCACACACAGTAAACTTATCCAAAGGAGTCTAAGAATCTGGATCTCGGTTTCTTCTTCCAGGTAGGAATTATCTGCTTAGGTAGCTAAAACTCCCAATATAACACGAACTCACTGAGAAAATAATAATGCAAATGAGGTGCATATGCTTAATATTTTATGTTAAGGAAGCAGAACAAGTGGAGCAGACAGAAAAGGACTTAATACACTCATAATAAATGTTTAATATGTCCATTAAGAGATGAATGGATGAAGAAGATGTGGTATCTATACATATGGAGAACTACCCTGCCATAAAGAAGGATAAATTTGAGTCATCTGTAGGAAAATAGATGCACCTTGAGACCATAATGTTAAGTGAAAGAAATCAGACCCTCAAGCTTAACTATCACATGGTTTCTCTTATATGAGAAACCCAAACTATAAATACAGATGAAAATAAAAGGTAGATAATAGGAAATAGGGAGTTAGATCTTTTTCAAATGGGAAGAAATGGAAGAAGAGGAGGGAAAGGGGATTAAAAAAAAGAATTGAGATGTGTGCTGTACATGTACCAACTCCCCACAAGAAATATAATCATTATGTGTAGGGAACAGGGAAAGGGAACATTACTAGAACCTCTGCAGTAAGTCCTAGTCTCCTGCGAGCCATGACAGCACAAGGCGAATTAATTTATTATATAGGAAAGGTAGAAAAATGAGACTTTGAGAAGACGCTGAGCTTTGGGCCTGATCAGTGCTGCTCTGGCGGCCAAGACCCCCTCCCTCAGCTTGCTGCACCTTTATCCAGAACATCAGCAGAAACAAAAGTAGCCCTTGACTCCGAGGGTGCAGCAATGATCCTAGAACACCGAGGCACTAGGAGGATAAAGATGTGGATCCTCCCAGGACGTCTGCAGCTGGTGTAGTCCTGCCCTGGAGCATCACATCATGGGACCATTGAGGTCTTAGCTGTGACTGAAGGTGTAAATGGAGTTTAGTCTGGACATCCCATAGCTGGCCTGTAGATAGGAAAACTAAGCTCTAATCATGATTTAATTATGAAATGATTTTTTTCCCCAGAATCATGTGGGATTGCTCCCGACAATTATATACTGCAAACAGGTTCTACTAAAAAATTAAAACTGGCAAAAAAACAAGATAAGGGAGAGTAGTGGCAATATGAAGCAGAAATAAGCAAGGATAAAAAACAAAGTAATGTAACAGTTGAAATTAAGAACCTTAGGGAATGAATTTATCAGAAGAATAGATACAGCTGAAGAACAGATTAGTGAAATGAAAGATCAGATGAGGAAAACTCTTACAGAAGAATTAAGAACAAAGAAAAAAAATGATAAAATTTGAAGTAGTGGGCTGGGGATTTAGCTCAGTGGTTCTGCCGCCTGCCTCACAAGCTCAAGGACCCGAGTTTGATCCCCGGTACCAAAGGAAAAAAAAATTGAAGTAGTAGTGAGAATCACAGAAGGAAAGCAAATTATAAGAAGGAACTATTTAAAGTAATAATGAGAGAATTTTGCACAATTAGAAAAGAAAGTAACACTACTAAAGAGTGGATAGAGCACCAACAGGAGACATAAAGAAATAACCAAACTAAAGTAACTCCCATTAAAATTTTTAAAAGAATTTTTTGAGACAGGGTCTCACTATATGGTTCAGGCTTGTCTTGAACTCACTATGTAGCCCAGGATGGTTTCAAACTTGTGGCAATTCTGCTTCATGAGTGCTGGTATCATTATAGGTGTGCCCCACCACACCCATCCAAAAAGTGAAATTTAAGATAATTAAAGTCAGAGAAAATTCTAAAGGCTTCTAGAGAGGAAAATTATATCACCTTCAAAGTTGCAAGAATCTGTTCCGTAATAGACTTACCAGTCACACTTGAGCTGGGAGATTAGTGTACTAAGTGCTAAAGAGAACCAAATTTAAACCCAAGATTTTATATCATATTTTATATCAAACTATCAATCAAATTGATTTCCTTATGTTTTACTTTCAACATTGCCTTTGTTTCTGAGGTGGTTTAAATTTTCCAAAGTTCTGCCAGCTGCTGCTTCATATCCTTCTGTTGCCTCTTAGTCTTGTTCCCCAGCTCTTTGTTTTCTGCTCAGTGTTTTTGAGTTCAATAATTAAGTTAGCTTTAGCTACTTATTGGAAGGCAGTGAAAACAACTTTTCCACTCACAGAGAAACAGAGACCTGAACTTGACTGGGAGAATCTTATGCAATTGGAGGCAGCAGTGAGAACATGAGCCATGGTATCTTGAGCAATCCCCCAGTCAATGGTTGGGTTAATCCTGACTCAGAGAACAATTGAATGCTAGTGAATTCATCTGCTGAATCAACCACTGCACCCAAGGAGAAGGACAGCAAGAGTTCCTAACCCAAGAATTCAAGCTCAAACAGACTCAGCAAGAATGCCCGCAACTTGCCAGAAACAGGTTCTGTGTCTGAGTTAACTCTAGCTTTGCAGCAGAGGGACCATTGAAGTAATTGGGGTGTGACCAAACTCTTAGACAAAGAAGTGACTTGGGAATCACATATGCAATGGCTCATTGGAATATCTAATTGATGTTCCCAGTGGACATTTTATTGGTTTAAGTTTGTGTGTGTTTCTATTTAGCATTTTCTTTTATTGTTTCATGTGTATATTAGGTTGTTATTCTTGAAGAATTGCTCTTCCACTGGCTCTGATTCAGTAGATGTAGGTTCTCTCCCTCCCTAGAGAATAGTCAGGAAGGGGGGAATAACTGCAAGGACTATCATAGAAATGGTGTAAGATTGAAACTGTGGATACTGTTTTAAAATGAAGAATTCTTGGGACAAAACATAGGGACAGGGACAAAATCACATAAAGTAAACAACTGAAGTAGCAAATACTAGAACTGGACGTACAAAGCTGAAAATTACTCATAGAGAGGCAACATCCTACTAAAAACTTCATATAACCACATTCTCTCCTCACTTCCCTAGTCCCCAACTGGCAGTAACCCTCCAAAACAGGGGAGGAGAAAAAAGAAGGGGATTTATATAACTGGAAAAAAAGAATATATAAATATAAACAAATAAACACAGCTTCAAGTAGGAGAATGGGGAAACAAGGAAATCTCTGAACCCCCTCCCCCTCGATTTTCCTAAGGCAGTGCAAGAAGACACAAAGAGAGAAGAAAACATACACCAGACAGCAGAAATCTATGAAAAGTTCTTGGAATAAAGAAAATAGAGGAGTTCAAAGAGGAAATGAATCAAAAGTTTACAGCAATGATGCTAAATATACCCATGATAAATATTAGGAAAATAGGTTAAAAAAAAACACTAGACAAGCTCCAAGACAGTTCAAAACTTGAACAATAGATTCAACAAGGGTATGGAATCCTCTAAAAGATGTCAGACAGAAATACCTGAAATAAAAAACACTATAGAATTCATACATTCCAGAAAAGACAAATGTGAAGAGAGTATCTAATATGGAGGACAAACTAATGGATTACAATAATGAGCTCAAAGATGCCATAAAGAAAATAAGAGAACAAGAGAAGACTTTCCAACAGCTTCTAGATGACAACAAATAAACTAATCTAAGGCCAATCAGAATTAGAGAAAAGCTTCAAGACTACATAGATGGATTTACCAATATGCTTACAGAAACGATCAAAGAAAATTTCCAAAATATAAAAAAGATTTTAAAGTACAAGTAAATAATGGTTATAGAACACCAAACAATTACAATGAAAGAAGTTCACCAAAGTATATATTAAATTTGCAGATATCTACCAAAAAAGAAAAAAAAACCCAGAATTTTAAAGGCAGCCAGAGAAAAACAAAAAAATCACACATAAAGGTAAACTAATTAGAACCACAGCATACTTCTCAGCACAAACCCTGAAGGCCAGAAGAGCTTGAAATTAAGTATTTCAAGCCCTAAGAGCAATTAACTTCCAACCTAGATTAATTTACCCAGCAAAGCTTTTCTTCAAAATAGATGGAGAAATGAGGTATTTCCATGAAAAAGACCGGCACAGAAGATAGATGAGTGCTAAACCAGCTCTAGAGAAAATACTCAAGAATATTCTCAACAAAAACAGAATTGGGTCCCCAGCACCTGGAAGGAAGCTCCCTGCCTCCATCCCAGGCTCCTAGGGCCAAGAAGGTGAGCCGGTCTCAGCACCCAGAAGGAAGCTCCCATGCTGCCATCCCAAGCTCCTAAGGCAGAGAAGGTGAGCCGTGTGGGTGCCATAAGCACCCCCCCGCCCGTGGAAATGAGAAGACACATAAACAAGCCTCAAAAACAGACTTCCAGATCACCTACAGCAACCCCAAAGGGAAACAAGATGGAACACTCTGATACTCAACCACCTGGACTCTCTGAACTGGCAACAAAAGAGGATCTGGGAAAAATGAAATCAGAAATAATTACTCAGATAACAGCAAAGATTTTGCTCATGGTGCAAGACATGATTAATAAATCTAGAGAGGACACAGATAAAAAAAATAGAGGATATGAGGAACATGATGGAATCCCAACATAGGAAACAAATGGAATCCATAAAACAGATACAAACAGATTTTCAAGAGATTAAAAACTCCATCGAAAGTCTGTGCAGCAGAATGAACCAATGTGAGGATAAAATTTCACATATAGAAGATAAGATTGCAATTAGTGAGGAGAAAAAGAAAAATTGCTTTAAAATTGTAAGGGAACATGAGAAATGAATCCAGCAGCTGCTAGACGATGCAAAGAAGAATAACATAAGACTGATTGGAGTCAATGAAGAAACAGGAGAGATTGCAGATGACATAAAAAAACTCTTCACAGAAGTGATGGTAGAAAACTTCCCAAGGAGGGGAAAAGAACTTGACATACAGATAAGTGAGGCATATAGGACTCCCAGCTAGCCTTAATCAAAAAAAATCTACACATAGGCATATAATAGTTAGGATTCCAGAAATCCAACAGAAGAATAAAATTCTACAAGCAGCAAGAGAAAAGAAACAAATCACATACAAAGGAAAGCCCATCAGAATCACAGCAGACTTCTCAATGCAAACCCTCAAGGCAAGAAGAGCTTGGAGCGATGTATTTCAAGCCCTAAAGGAAAACAGCCTCCAACTCAGATTGATGTACCCTGCAAAACTATCTTTCAAAATGGATGGAGAAATAAGATGCTTTCATGATAAAGAGCACCTCAGGAACTTCATGAATAAGAAACCGGCACTCCAAAAAATTTTAGACAATACCCTAGGAAAAGACAATGAGGATCACAACCCTAGGAAACCCAGCAGAATGAATCCATTGGGCATGACAAATTAAATGCAAAGGGGGAGAATCCAACAAAAAGAAAAAGTCATGACAAGGCTTTTAAAATTTTTAACTTCTTCTCCCTAATGAGTGTATAATTCAATCTTATTATTGTACTGATTAGTATTTTTCTGATTCTAGAGTTGCACACCTTTCCTTGTGCTGTACTGGCTATTTATCATCTGCTTATGTCTACATTTTAATTGGGTTGTCTATTAATGAGCTCTAAGAATTCTTTATATATTCTGCTCATAGGTTATATGCATTGTAAATATGGTCTGTTTAAGGACTACTTTTCATTTTAATGATGTCATTTAAAGTTCTAAATTTTGATGGAATCTCATTTATCAATTTTTTTCTTTTATACATCATGTTTTTTGTATCCTAGGTAGTTCTTGCCTACCCTGAATCCATAAATATTTTCCCTTATAATTTCTTCTTAAAGTTTTATACTTTTAGGCTTTCTTATTTAGGTTCATAGATCCCTTCAAGTTATTTTTATGTATGGACAAAAAGGGTTGAGGTTAATTTTTTATATACGGATACCAGGTGTTCTAGTGCCGTTTGCTGAAAACACTATCTCTTCCTCGACTCTTGAATCGAGTTTATATTCTATAAAATGCTAATGTTAAATAATCTTTCAAAACTCAGTGGACCATGTATGTGTGGTTCTATTTCTAGATTCTCTGTTTTATTCAAATGATCTATATGTCTTTCCTTATACCAACACTGCCTTGATTACTGTAGCTTTAGAAGAAGTCTTAAAATTGGGTGCTAAATGTCTTCCAACACTGTTTTTGTTTTTGTTTTTGGCTTTTCTGGGTCCTTTGTACTCCTACATAACTTTTCAATTTCAATATCCAATTCTTCATTTATAGCAAGTATACACAGACCTGAATTTTTATATATACCTTGTGTTTTCTAATCCTGCTAAATTCAAGTACAAGTTCTAGGGGCTCCTAGAGATTTCTTAGTATTTTCTCTGTAGATGATCATTTCATCTACATATAAAGATTTTGCTTCTGCCATGCCAATCCTATCCTAGTTTTGTCATTTTATTGCCAGACTATTTTGGTTTAGACCTATGTTTCAAAGTCTAATGGACAGATGAAGAGTAGGCATATATCCCCTTGTTCCGCAATTTAGGAAGGAGTTTTTGTTGGAAGTATGGAGTACATGTCTTTGATCTGTTGAGAAGGTTCTGCTCTACTTCTAGTCTCCTGATAGCTTTTACCATGAACAGCTGTAGAATTTAGTCTAATACTCTTTCTCCAACTAGTGACAGGATCATATGGCTTTCTCCTTTCCTCTGTTAAAATGATGACTTTTGGGGGTGGATCTTCCAATGCTGAACCAACACTGCCATTCCTATAATAAAACCACTTTCTACATCCTGCCAGATCTGACTTCTAAGAGTTGGTTTTGTTAAACAAATTTCTATCTATGTTCATACTTTTTTTTCTATTATCTTTATCCAGTTTTAGGATTAGCACAATGCTGAGTTCCTAAAATGAGGGGAGAAGTGTTCCTTCTTTTTTCTGCTTTAAATGTTTGATATAATTTATCAGTTAAAATGTTTATGAGCCTACTGTTGTCATATAGGTAGGTTTTCAAGCTAGGAATATACTTTCTTTAATAGGTGCTATTCAAATTTTATATTTCCTCCAGAGTTAGTTTCATTAATTTGTCTTCTAAGTTACTCTTAGAAGTTGTCAAATTTATTTCAAAAAAGATTTTTGTAATATGCTTTCTATATCCTTTTAAATTCTGTAAAATCTGTGGTAATGTCTCCTAGATCTTGATATTGTAATTTTAAAAATATATAATTGATATTGTGTAACAGGAAGAAAAGGTCTAAAGGAGCAGGGGAAGTGGGAGGGGTAGAGGAAAGGAAAAAAGGGAAAAGAAAACCTATGAGAAAAGGAAAAAAATGGAAACAAAGTCTTTGCAAATAGGGAAGGGTGGAGGGGGTGAAAGGAGGGCAAGGGAAGGGGAAAAAAAATAAGAACCAAGAGACTCATGTAATGGTACAAGATCTCAATGATGAATGTAACTGTATTTTATACCTAAAATGTACCAATAAAGTTAATGGGGGGAAAAAATAGAATTGGACACACCTAAAAACAAAGAGGAAACTAGAGAGGTCAGTGGATAAACAATAACAAAAAACATCAGAAAAAGTAAAACAAACAATAAACCAACAGATAAAGAAGACAATGATAGTAAATAACCACCACATCTCAGTAATATCTCTCAATGTTAACCACTTCAACTCTCTAATCAAAAGACATAGACTGGCAGACTGGATGAAAAAACAGAAGGCAAAAATCTGTTGCATTCAAAAAACCCATCTAATCCAAAGAGATATTCTTAGACTTAAAATTAAAGGATGGAAAACAACATTTCATGCACCAGGACCCAGAAAACAAGCAAAGGTAGCAATTCTAATATCAGACACAGTAAACTTCAAGTTAAAACGGATTAGAAGAGACAAAGAAGGTCACTACATACTAGTTAAAGGAATAATCCAACAAGAAGGGATAACATGTGCATCAAACACTGAACACCTACTTTCATAAAAAACTGTTGAAATTAAAAAATCAAATAAACATTAACACAATCATAGTAGGGACTTTCACACCCCAGTTTCACAAAGAGATAGATCAACTAAACAAAAAGCCAGTAAAGACATTTTAGAGCTAAACCACACTCTTGAACACATAGACTTCATAGATATGTATTCTACCCCTCTACAACAGAGTATACATTCTTTTCAGCAGCATATGATATTTTTTCCAAAATAGATCACATATTTGTCCACAAAGTCTGCTTAAGTAAATACAAAAGAATTGAAATTACCCCATGCATACTACCTGACCATTGTACAATGAAAATAGAAATCAACAACAGAAGAAAATTCCAAAAAGGCAAAAGCTCCTGGAAAATGAACAACACACTCCTAAACAATCAAAGGGTCACAGAAGAAATCAAAGAAGAAATTTAAAAATTTCTGGAAGTTAATAACAATGACTGTACAATTCAACAAAACCTTTGGGGCACTTTGAAAGCAGTTCTAAGAGGAAAATTCATTGCAATCAATGCTCACATTAGGAAAATAGAGCCAGCTCAAATAAAGAACCTTGTGAGAAATCTTAAGATACTTGAGAAACAACAACAAACCAGCCCAAAAACAAAACTAAGGAGGGAAATTATAAAGATAAGAATGGAAATTAATGAAATTAAGATTAAAAAACTGTAAAAAAAAATCAATGAAGCAAAGAGCTGGTTCTTTAAAAAAGTAAAAAAAGAGGCTGGGGATTTAGCTCAGTGGTTTTGCTGCCTGCTGCACAAGCGCAAGGACTTGAGTTCGATCCCCAGTATCAAAAAAAAAAAAAAAGAATAAAAAAAAATAGACAAGCCCTTAGCAAGACTCATGAAAAGAAAAAGAGAAAAGACTCACATAACTGCAATTAGAAATGACAAAGGTGAAATCATAACAGACACTGTTGAAATCCAGAAGATAGTCAGTAACTACTTTGAAAACTTATATTCCAACAAATTAGTAAATATTGAAGAAATGGACAGATTTCTACCAAACTAAACTACTAAACTGCCAAAACTAACCCACAAACAAGCGTAACCCAAATACACTTAACAACCCAATAATAAGCAAGGAAATTGACTCCATAATAAAGAATCTACCAACTAAAAAAAGCCCAGGATCTGATGGATTCATGGCTGAATTCTATAAAACCTTTAAGGACCTTATAACACCAATACTCCTCAAGCTGTTAAAAGAAATCAAAAGTGATAGAGTGCTCCCAAATTCATTTATGGAAGCCAGTATCACCTTTATCCCCAAACCAGATACTCAACTGAAAAAGAGAACTATAGGCCAATCTCTTTAATGAACATCGATGCAAAAATTCTCAACGAGATATTAGCAAATAGAATGCAGCATATTTTCAAAAAGCTGATACACCATAATCAAGTAGATTTCACCCCAAAGATGTAAGGATGGTTCAACATATATGACTATAAATGTAATATATCAAATAAACAAGAGTAAGGTAAAAAAACCACATGATCATATCAATAGATGCAGAAAAGGGTTTTTGATAAAATCCTACATCCTTTCATGTTAAAACCCTGAAGAAAATAGGTATAGAAGGACCATTCCTGATTATGATAAAAACTATCTATGACAAATCAATAGCCATCATCATACTAAATGAGAAAAAACTAAAAGCATTTCCCCTAAAATCAAGAACAAGAAAAGGATTTCCACTATTACCTCTGCTATTCAACATAGTTCTTGATACACTAGCCAGAGCAATTAGGGAAGAGAAAGAAATAAAAGGGAAACATATAGGAAAGGAAATGCTCAAATTATCACTATTTGCAGATGACATAATACTCTACATGGAAGATCAAAAGAACTCCACGAAAAAACTCTTAGAATTAATAACCAACTTCAGCAATGTAGCAGGATACAAGATCAACACACAAAAATCATTAGCATTTGTGTATACCAACAATGAATGGGATGAAAAGGAAATTATTAAAACAATACCATTCACAATCTCTTCAAGAAAAATAAAATACTTAGGAATTAATCTAACCAAAGAAGTGAAAGACCTCTACAAAGAAAACTATAGTACTCTGAAAAAGGAGATTGAAGAGGACATCAGAAAATGGAACAATGTATTTCACTCTTGGTTAGGCAGAACAAATATTGTCAAAATGGCCATACCTTCAAAACTGTTATACAGATTCAATGCAGTCCCAATCAAAATACCAATAACATACTTTACAGATCTAGAGAAAACAATCCTAAAATTCACATGGAACCAGAAGAAACCCAGAATAGCAAAAGTAATTTTGGGCAATAAGAACAAAGCAGGTGGCATAGCAAACCAGAGTTCAAACTATACTACAAAGCAACAGTGATAAAAACGGTATGGCCCTGGAGCAAAAACAGACACATGGACCAATGGAAGATAATTGAGGATACAGAAACCTCCCCAGACATACTCAACTATTTGATCTTTGACAAAGGGTCCAAAAGCATATGTTAGAGGAAAAATAGCCTTATTCAACAAGCAGTGTTGGAAAAACTGGTTATTCATTTGTAGAAGAAAGAAACTGGACCCTTATTTCTCACCATATACTAAATTAAAATCAAAATGGCTCAAAGATATAAGCAGTAAAACAGAAACATTAAATCTTCTGAGAGACAAAAAGAAAAACACTTGAAGACGTAGGAATATGAGAGGAATTTCTAAACAGAACCTCAATTGCACAGAAAATACTAGCAAGAATCAACAAATGGGATTATACCAGACTAAAGAGCTTCTGTACAGCAAAAGATTCAATCAGTAAAGTGAAGGCACAACCTATAGAATGAAAAAAATTTTGCCAGCTACTTCTCAGACAAAGGACTAATAGCTAGAATATACAAAGATCTAAAAAAAAATTAAACCACCTAAAATTAAAGATCCAGTCAACAAATGGGCAAAAGAAATGAACAGACACTCCACAAAGGAATAAATACAAATGACCAACAAATTTATAAAAAAATGTTCAACATCTCTGGCCATTAGAGAAATGCAAATTAATACAACACTAAGATTCCATCTTACTCCAGAAAGAATGGCAATCACTATGAAATAAAACAATAACAAATGCTGGCATGGCTGTGGTGAAAAATAAACCCTTTCCCCTCTAACTTTGGGTGTCAGGTACTTTGTCTCAGCAACAAGAAAAAAGTAACTAACACAGTGGTCTCAAGGTGCACCCATTTAGCTATAAATGTCTTAAATTTATCTTGCTTTATGGCTGAGTACTACTCCATTGTACAGAAAAAAATCTCCTTTATCCATTCAACAGTGGATGGGCATTTGGGCTGTTTCTAAGATTTAGCTATTACAAACTGTGCCACTATAAACATAGGTATGCATATACCACTGTGGTATGATGCTTTTAATACTTTGGGAAGATACCAAGAAGGGAAACAGCTGGGTCAAATGGAACTGCTAATTTTAGTTTTTTGAGGAATCTCCACTCTGATTTCCACAGTGTCTGAACCATTCTACACTCCTGTCAACAGTGGAAAAGGGTTCCTTTTTTCCCACAGTCCCACCAGCCTTTGTTATTGGTTGAATTCTTGATAGCTGCATTCTTTCTGGAATGAGATGGCATCACGTTTTTATTTGCATCTTACAGATGACCAATGATGTTAACATATTTAAATTTATTTATTTACTGTTTCTACCACTTCATCTGAGAAGTTTCTATTCATTTAACATGCTCATTTTTCGACTGGGTCTTTAAGTTTGGGGGTCTGATTTTTTTGAGTTTTTTATATACTCTAGATAGTAGTCCTTTGTCTGAGGAGCAGCCAATAACAAATTTTCCCCACACGGTGGGTTGTCTCTTCACTCTGTTGGTGATTTCTCTTGCTGTGCAAAAGCTTTTAAATAAGATGAGATCCCAGGTGATAATTCCCATGTGACCGAGGTGTTGTTAATAAAGTCTTTTCCTGCACCAGTGTTTTCAAGAGTTCTATCTAACCTATCTTCCAGCAGATTTAGTGTTTTTGTGTTAATATTTAGATCCTTGGTCCATTTCAATTTAGAGCATGGTGAAAGATATGGGTCTAGTTTTAATCTTTGGCAAGTTGAAACCCAGTTTTTCCAGCATCATTTATTAAAGAGGCTATCTTTCCTCCAGTGAAGGTGTTTGGCTCCACTGTCAAAGATTAGGTGGTTGAGTATGTCTGGAGTTGTTTCTGCATCTTCTAATCTGTTTCATTGATCCTTGGGTCTGTTTTTTTGGCAGTACTATTCTGTTTTTATCACAGTAGCTTTGCAATATAATTTCAAGTCAGGGATTGTGATGCCCTCCGCCTTGCCTTTTTTGTCTAGAATTGCCTTTGCTATTCTAGGTCTCTTCTGGTTCCAAATGAGTTTTTGGATTTTCTCTAATTCTGTGAGATATGCTATTGGAATGTTGATCAGTATTGCATTAAATCTGTGTAACAGTTTTGGAAGTGTGGCCATTTTCACTATATTGGTTCTTCCTATGCAAGAACAAGGGATATCTTTCCACTTTCTGATATTCTCTGATCTCTTTTTTCAGAGTACTGTATTTTTCAATGTAGAGGTCTTTTACGTCCTTCATCAGATTGATTCCTAGGTATTTCATTTTTTTTGATGCTATTGTGAAAGGCATAGTTTCCCCAATTCCTCTCTCAGTGAGTCTGTTATTCATGTATGGGAAAGGTATTGATTTTGAGTGTTGACCTTGTATTCAGCTACACTACTGATTTGCTTTTAAGTGTAGAAGTCTTTGGGTGAAGTTTTTAGGGTCTTCTATGTAGAATATCATGTCATCTGCAAATAATGACAGTTTAACTTCTTCCTTTCCTATGCTTATTCCTTTTATTTCTTTCTCTTGTCTAATTGCTGTGGCTAATGTCTCCAGAACTATATTGAACAAGAGTGGTGACAGTGGAAATTCTTGTCTCATTCTTGATTTTAGAGTGAACGTTTTTGGTTTTTGCCCATTTAGTATGATGTTGGCTGTTGGTTTGTCATAGATAGCTTTTATCAGGTTGAGATAAAGACCATCTATTCCAATTTTCCATAGGGATTTTTTTTTTTTTTTTGGTATGGGGATTGAACTCAGGTCCTTGTGCTTGTGAGGCAAGCGGCGGAACCACTGAGCTAAATCCCCAGCCCTCTGTAGGGTTTTTTTTTTTTTTCCACAAATGGGTGTTGGACTTTATCAAATGCTTTTTCTGCATCTATTGAGATGATCATATTGTTTTTGTCCTTGGCTCTGTTAATATAGAGTATTACATTTATTGATTTGCATATGTTGAACCATCCCTGCATCCCTGGGATGAATCCACTTGGTTGGGGTGTATGATCTTCTTAATGATCTGCTGCGTTCTGTTTGCCAGTATCTTATTGAGGATTTTTGCACCTATGTTCATTAGGAAGATAAGCCTGTAGTTCTCTTTTTTGATTTGATCCTTCCATGGTTTTTGAATCAAGGTAATGCTTGCTTCCAGGAATGAATTTGGGAATATTGCTTTCCTTTTGATTTCATTAAAGAGTTTGATAAGTAGCAGCATTAGGTCTTCTCTAAATTTCTTGTAGAATTTAACAGTGAATCCGTCAGGGCCTGGGCTTTTCTTTGTAGATTTTTAATTACATCTTCAGTTTCATTGAATGATATTGTGTTATTTAGAATTTTAATATCTTCTTGATTAAGCTTTGGTAATTCATATGTATCTAGGAATCTGTCCATTTCTTCTGTGTTTTCCATCTTATTAGAATACAGGTTCTCAGGGTAGGCATTGATGATCCTCTGGATTCTGGAGGATCTATTTTGATTTCACCCTTTTCATTACTAATTGCATGGATTTGAGCCTTTTCTTTCCTTTTTTTTTTTTGATAAGGTTGGCTAAGGGTTTGACAATTTTATCAAATCTGTCAAAGAACCAACTCTTTGATTCATTGATTCTTTGTATCATTCTCTTAGTCTCCATTGCATTAATTTCTGCTCTGACCTTTATAATTTTCTCCCTTGTACAAGCTTTGGCCTGACTTGCTCTTCTTTTTCTAGAAGCTTGAGGTTCAACATGAGGTTGTTTATCTGAGTTCTCTCTGTTTTACTAGTATTGGAATTCACTGCTATGAATTTCCCTCATAGAACTGCTTTCATTGCATCCTGCATATTCCAGTATGTTGTATTGGCATTATCATTTAATTATAGAAACTCTCTAACTTCTTTAATTTCATCTGTGACCTATTGGTTGTTCAGGAGGGTTTTAATTTCCATGTGTTTAGAAAGTTCTTGTGGTTTCTTTTTCCACTGATCTCTAATTTCATTGCACTATGGTGTGATAATATGCATGGGATAACTTCAATTCCTTTGCTTTTACTTAAGCGTGTTTTATGAGCTAGCATGTGGTCCATTTTGGAGAATGTACCATGCGCAACTGAGAAGAATGTGTATTCTGATGTTGTGGGGTGGAACACTCTGTAGACATCTACTAAGTCCATTTGTTCAAAAGTTTGGTTCATGTATAATATTTCATTGTTGATTTTTTGTCTAGTTGATCTATTTGTGACAGTGGGGTTTTGAGGTCCTCCACTATAATTGTATTAGTGCTTATAGGGTTCATTTCCATTAATATGTTTATATAGTTGGCTTCACTAGTATTTGGTGCATATATACTTATGATTGTCATTTCTTCCTCCTAAATTGTTCCCTTTACAAGGATGTAGTGATCTTCTTTGTCTCTCTTAATCAGTTTTGGCTTGAAATCCACTTTGTTTGCAAGTAGAATAGCTACCCCTGCTTTTTTCCAGGTTCCTGTCACATCGAGTATTGTTTTTCATCCACTGAGTTTCAGTCTATGAATTTGTTTTTGAATTAAATGTGTTTCTTGTATGCAGCATATTGTTGGATCTTGCTTCTTGATCCATTCTGCCAGTCTGTTTCTTTTGATTGGTAAGTTGAGGCCATTAACATTGATGGTTATAACTGACATGTATTGGCTTATCCTTGTCATGTTATTTTCCGGTTGTTGCCTCCCCCTTTCCCTCCTGTTTAATTTCTTGCCTTGCCTGATGGATTCATTCTGTTGGGATTCATGGAGTTATAATCCTCATTATCTCTTTCTAGACTATCCTTCAGAACATTTTTGGAGTGCTGTTTTGGCATTCATGAAGTTCCTCATGTGTTCTTCGTCATGGAAGTATCTTTATTTCTCCATCAATTTTGAAAGATAGTTTTGCAGGATACATAAATCTGGGTTGGAAGTTGTTTTCTTTTAGGATTTGAAACACTTCACTCCAGGCTGTCCTTGACTTGTAGATTTGTGTTGAGAAGTCTGCTGTGATTCTGATGGGCTTTACTTTACATGTGATTTGTTTCTTTTCCCTGTCAGATTTTAATATTCTGTTCTTGTACTGGATTTGTGGAATCTTGACTATTATATGCCTAGGTGTAGATTATTTTTTATCATGGCTAGTTGGAGTTCTATATGCCTCACTTATCTGTATGTCAAATTCTTTTTTCCTGTTGGCAAGTTTTCTGTGATTATTTCAGGAAAGTTTTTTTTAATATATATCATTTGAGTTCTCTCCTACTTTTTCATTGACTCTAATCCATCATAAGTTCTTCTTTCTTTATTTTTGTTTTTTGGTACCAGGGATCAAACTCAGGACCTTGTGCTTGTGAGGCAGGCAGCAGAACCAAAGTCATTCTTCTTTGCAACTTCTAGCAGCTGTTGAATTGATTTCTCATCGTGCCTTGCTTTTTTTTTTTTTGGTACCAGGGATAGAACTCAGGACCTTGCACTTGCAAGGCAGGCACGTGCCACTGAGCTAAATCCTTGGCCCAGGTACCTTGTTATTTTTAAGATATGTTTCCTTTCATGTTTGCTAACTGCAATCCTGTCTTCTACATCTGATATTCTGTCCTCACATGGCTCATTCTACTGTGCATACTTTCAATGGAATATTTTAATCTCTTGGATATCTGCTTGAATGTGTTTCATGTATTCCATTTTGGGCCGGGGATTTAGCTCAGTGGTTCCACTGCCTGCTGTGCAAGTGCAAGGACCCAAGTTCGATCCCCGGTACCAAAACAAAAATATCATGTATTCCATTTCTTTCCTATGCTGGGCATTCATGGTTTCCAACATTTTCCTAAGCTCCTCTATTGTTTTTCATCTATATCTGCTTTAGAGTCATTAATCATGTCTTTCATTATGGTCACCATCTCTGTAGTTAGCTGAGAAATTATTTCTGATTTGATTTTTTCTAGAGCCTCTTTCATCTACTTTCTTACTTCTGCTATTACCATTTCAGGAATCCAGCTGGATGACTTTCAGATTGTCCTACTCCACTGCCCTCTGGGTTTCCCTTTGGTAAGCTGGAAGTCTGGGTTTGCATCTTGTTTAATTATCTTCTCATTTCTATTTTTTATTGTTGTTTTTGTTTTAATTCCAGGGTTGATGCTTATAGATTGCTTATGGCAAGTATCTTTATTGCTAGTATTTAGAACTCTTAGGAAATGACTACTTCTCAGAGGTGTCTTCCAGGTGTAGCTGACTTTTGGCTTTTGAGTCTGTTGCAAGATCCTACCTGTTCATTTATTAGGGATGAGAAGTTGCTGCCTACTTGGCTGAGCTCCTCATTCTTTGGAACTGGTCTGTAGTATTTTTTATGACCTTTATGCAATCTCAGTCTTGGTATACCAGGAAGAACAGCTGATTGGAACAATTATGTCACTTTGGCTAAAGTAGTACAATCAACAATGATAACAGCATCATACATAGCCTAGAAAATGACAAACTGTGACAAGTATTAACTTGCCACCTTCAACTATCTCAACTAGATTTGTGGTTACATAACAAAACCTAAAACAAAACAGAAAAATGTTTGCAGTAAATAAGCCCTCAATATAGCAAATTTACCCTCTGGGAAAACAATTTGAAAGGAGTTCAGAGTGAAAATAGGGAAACAGAAGAAGAGAAAAAGGTTAAAAGCAAGGCTAGAGGACAAAGGAAGATCATGCAAACTTTGGGAAACTGGTGAAGAAGACAGGAGGGAAAAAGAGAAGGGAGAAATAAAAACAAGAACAGAACAAAACAACAACAAAAACTTAGAAACCATGTTCACACTCCTGTAAAAATCAGAACATGAACTCAAGAAAAACAAAACAAAACAAAACAAAACAGAAACAAGAAGAGAGAGACATAAAAAAGAAAACGAAGAAGAAAAAAATGTCCGCTTCAAGCCTGTCTTTGCTCTCACTGGTAGACAATGTAGACAGCATACAGATACAAACTGATTATCCCAGCAAGCCAGCCCTAGCTTTATGACAAGGTAATGGATAATCCCAGCAAGCCTGCACCTTTAGTTCCACTGAAGTTTAGGCTGGTTTCTGGCTGTGAGGCTGGAAGTGGACCTGTGGAGCCTGCAACAGTCCAACCACCCCCCTCCCCCAAACTGGCTCAATCTGAGCTCCATGACTTCCTCTGACACTGGACTAGAAGCCACTAGGTGGAGCCAGCTCACAGCTGTTCTGAGTACTGAGTCAGTTGGCCCTCTCCAAGATGACTACTGGCCAATTGCTCTCTCCTGGGGGACATTCAAACCCCAATAACTCATTAATCACTGTAGTCCACTGCGTCCACTACCTTGGTGTGCTTCTCTGTGGAGGTCTCTGGGGTTACCAGTAGTCACAGTTCAATTCCTGGTTTGAGCTGCCCTTCCCCCGCAATGAGTTTGGGCTCAGGTAGGAGATGCTGCCTGTTACCTCTTTATTTGTTAGGGATTCTCTCTTCGCTCTCCCCATGGGCTTCAAATCTCACTTCAGATCCTTTCTGGGTCCTGGGGGCCCACTTCCCTCCTTGTCTTCTTCACATTGCTTTATTCCAGTGCTTAGACACCAAACCTTGGAGAGGCGCTTTCTCTGCTGCTCACCACTCCCCCATCTTTCCATCCCTCTACCCTATTCTTACCCATGCCTGTATAATCAATAAATACTGATAGACCTGGTTGGTTGTGGTCCTCAACACATGCTCAGCTTCATCACCACGTTTGGTGTGGCCCATCCCAGATCCCACTATCTAAGTCTTTCTTTCTTTTGCCTTGTATCATATTGCCTTGCAGAAAATCAGGGCTCGAGGCCAAGGACCCAATAACTGGTGCCCAATGTTGATGGTGATTTGAACCCACAAGTTGAATTGCCTGTGAGGCAGAACAGAGATGGTTTTAATGATGAATGGATCTTGCAGGACAAATTCCAGGAGTTCCTGGTGCATGAAGCAGGTGAGTGCTTAGCCACAAGCAATTTCTCATTCTGCTGGGATTTAAACATGGGGCAACTAGGGCTGGGGATTTAGCTCAGTGGCACAGTGCAAGCCTGGCAAGTGCGAGGTCCTGAGTTCAATCCCCAGTACAAAAACAAAAACAAAAACAAAACATGGGGCAATCTCTCTCAACAAATGAGCAACATTACACTGAGTTGCTTTGCACACTTTTAAAGCAATCTAAGTGCACTGTGCTGGCAAGAAGGATCACTAAGATGTTACATGAATGTATTAAATTTAATCCATGGTTTCTCCAAGGTGTAACTATAGATCTACATTTGTGGGAGCACATTAAATATAGCCTTCATGCCACACAACTCAGAGGGAACCCTGTCTTGCCAGATATATTGATTACTTTGAAGTTGATTCATCCTGTGCTGGAACCATATCAGCCAGCCAGGGGGAAGGTGGCCACGCCTGCAGCTGCAGTTACACCTGTTAATTTTAACCCTCAGTTGACTCTTACTGGTGAGGAGTGTTTGGTTTTAGAACAGCTACTTGACAAAAAAGCAGAAAGCAATGGTGATTCCCCTCCTGAGTCCATTTAAGTACCTGCTTGCACTCCTCCTGAGGAAAACTATATTTTGCCACCTGTGCCTCTGGAGCTTTTACAGCTAGCCACCAACCTTCCACAGCTATTCATTATCTCTATGTATTACAAAAGGCCGCAGCAGTGGGTGAGGTGCTTATGCACCTATGTGTTTTTCCATTGGCACTAGTCCAAACCCCTGGGCTCCCTCTCTGGAGGAGGTCGAGCACCCTCCCACTCTGCTTGAGTTGCTAAAACCATAGAGTGTCCATGGAGCAGGTGAGGATGAAAGCATGAGAAAAACTGCTTGTCTTTGGTGCACTAGGATATGCAGGCAGGATGTTGTGGTCAGACTCAAGAAAAGTTAAACAAAACCCACAGACAGGTTGAAAAAAACTAAAATGAAAAAAAATACATGAAAATAAATGTAATGAAAACAACTGATAAAGCTCTGGCGAACACAGAACAAAACAGTGAGAAAAACAATCCTGGCTTTAAAAGCCCCAACGCTAGCACTTGCTCAGCATTACTAGCCTAATGCTGCCCGTGAATGTCTGGAGTTGCATAGTCAAAGCTGAAAAACTACAACAGTGTTCTGCCAGACATACAGAAGTTTAACCAAAAAAAAAAAAATCAAATTACAAATTGTAGCTAATTAATAACTGTACTTTTGGTTTCCAAATGTTTAATTGGTATACTTAAAACATTTTTTGTGCATTGCAAATTCTTACATTGTAATTGTGGGGTTAACTTGCTCTTGAGTGTAACAATCTGAGAACAGAGAGAGAGAGAGAAAGAGAGAGAGAGAAAAGGAAAAAAGAGACACTTTAAAATCCAAAGCACCTACAACCAAGTTTGTTATAGAAGATTTGTAGTGAATGAGAGAAAAGAAAAAGCCATTAGTGTAGAGCCCACCTTAAATATTATTTTTACATTTACAGATATAAAGGGCTCGTATTTCCTCTGATTATAATCACAGAGGTTTCTGTTAATTGACCTGAAAAAAGTTTTGACTAGTCTTATTTATAGTTATAAGCCTAAAAAGTATTTAAAAAATATAAAAGGGTTATCGTAATTCAATTTGGCCAAATATATTTCAGTGCACTCTAGTTTTATAATTAAATTGCCTTATATGTGTGTTTGTCCATTTGTCTATCCAATAATATAGCTATTTTGTTTTAGCACAATTATTTTTCCTTTTTTGCCTTTTTAGATTTTAAAAAATATTTGCCTATAATTTAAATTGGCTTATAGATGTTATTAAAATTAAAGACTTGCTCCCCCTCCCAGGTTGCTAGCTGATCAAAATGATGTCAAGATTAATTTTACAAAAGTAATGCATATTGAGCGAAAAAAATGTCCACCTGAGGAGACCCACAAGTTCTGTGGGGGGACCGCAGCCCGCCCGGAGGAAGGCGGCCGCTGAGCCCACCTGTGCGTGGCCCGAAGGAACTTTTGCTGGAGGCTGGACCTGCGAGAAGTGGCCGAAGATGAACCCCCAACAACAGTGCATGGCTGCGATAGGGACCAACAAGGAGCTGAGCGACCTGCTGGACTTCAGTGCGATGTTTTCCCCACCTGTTAATAGTGGGAAAAGCAGACCAATGACACTGGGAAGCAGTCAGTTCAGTGGATCAGAACTTAGAAAGATGATGAAACACTTTCCACCTTTCTTTATGAAGCCAGAATTAACCTGATTATGTAAACCAGACAAACAGTAAACAATAAAGGAAGGACAAAGGAAAAGAAAACTATGGACCAATTTACCTCATGAACATATTACATAAATCCTCAAAAAAAAAGCAAATTAAATTCCACTGTTCATAAAAGGAAAATCAATCAAAACAAGCTACAGCTAACATCATACTTAATGAAGGAATGAAAGTTTTCTTCCATGAACAAGAACAAAGCAAGAATGTCTACTCTTAACCTCTACCCCAGTTCAGTATTTTACTAGAAAATCTGGTCAGCATTAATATGGCAACAAAAGGAAATAAAAGAGGAGGAGATTGGGAAAGAAGAAATAAAACTGTTTCCATTGACAGACAACATGATTGTCCCAAAGAATCTTCAAAAATCTAGAGTTTAGCAAGGTCACAGAACATAAGATACACACACACACACACACACATACACACACACATTCCCATCCCAGTCTTAATTCTCTATACATTTGGCCCTCCATTTCTTCTGGTTCATTGTCTGCAGATTCAACCAACCATGGATTAAAAGTATGTGAAAGAAATCGTGGCTGAACTAAGCATGTGTCTGAACTAAGCCCTTTGTTGTCATATTCCCTAGGGAATATAATATAACAATTATTTATATAGTGTTTATATTGTCTTAGGTATTATAACTAATATGGAGATGATTTAAAATATACAAGAGGATGTGTATAGGTTGTATACAAATACTGTGCCATTTTCAAAGGAACTTGAGTATCTGTGGATTTTGGTATTTGTGGAGTTTTCTGGAACCACTCTCTTGTGGATACTGAAAAACCACTGTCTAGCAATGTACAATAGGAACATTCATGGAATAATAAGTACTATTTACAGTAGTTCCAAAGAAACAGATACTTAGGTATAAATATAACATACATGTACACTTGATCTGTATGCTGAAATCTAAATAGTACTGAAGGAAATCAAAACAGAACTAAATGTAGAAGTATACTATGTTCATATAAAAACTGTCAATCCTTCCCAATTTGATTTATAGATTTAATACAGTTCCAATAAAAACTCTAGCAGTATATGGGCACAGGGAATCTGACATCAAAATTTAGATGGAAATGTAAAGAAATTAGAATATTTAAAAATTTTGGAAAAGAAGAATAAAAAAGGATTATTCTTTGTGATTTTGATACAGTGTAATTTACAGGAAGTACTGCACTGTGAAGGAATACAGAAGTATTCTCCCCTGCCCTCCCCTCTTTTGACTCCTTTCTGTATTTTGGGGCATAGGACCGAGTACTAAACAACAAAACATGGTTGTCAGTCAAACATGTCATTTGTAGAGAATTATATGTAGATGTATTCTCATCCAGAAAAGAAAATAAAAATGATTTGAAAGAAAAAAAGGTAATGCATATTGTCTGTATATAATAACTCAAAATTTTTTATTGGTTAAAAATAATGTTTTAATGGTTACAATCTGGTTTTTACAGGGTAGTAAACATATTTCTCAAGGTAATTAAATGGAGACCCTTAGGTTTAGGAAGACTGCTAAACAGGACTCCCCTTGGTGAATAAAGGAGCAGCTGCCTGGAAATATTTTCCACACTTTGTTCACTAGAGGGACCCCAATAGTCTTCATAGCCTTATGAAAGACTCCAATATACATTGCTAAACAGTATTGCGATCTATTTACACTGGTCATTTAAAAGGTTAAATTTTCTGTGGAAAAAACAATAAGGTTTTATTAAAAAGATGATTTGGTACAAAACTAAATTCATGAACAAAGTGTTTCACATAGTTGTGATACTTATTATTGCCAATTTCACGATGTACTAAATATATTCATGCCTTCTAGGTGTACAGGTTTTATAACATACTTTTTATGGTAATAACCTCTTTTTGATTTAGGTATTTGCCTTTCTCTTATGCTCCAGATGCTTATGATAAGAAACACATTTATAGGCTGATACATTTTCCTTAGATGGCATCCTATTAAAAGATAACAATTTAGGTGAGAGTTTTTTGTATTATTTAACATTTTGTGATCAGATGGAGATATTTAACTAAAAGGCTATTTTATACTAAGATGGACATTTAAGTGTGTTACAAAGATAATGTCACCATAATTGTCATTGCAAAACCTTATGTGTGGTTCTTGATTTGAAGCTTTTTTTCTGTTAACATTCTACAGGAATTCAACTACTAAAACAACCATGGTTAATAAAAATAACACTGGCCCCATTGCAATGCTAATGTTATTGATCTTCTCTTCTGGGTGCCCAACAACTGAAGTTTAGAGACCAAAACTAGAAAGCTAACTGGGCTAAGAAGACAGCCAATATTTTGGCCCTGGCCCTCCCAAGGTCAACAAAAAACCCAGGACAGGGCTGGGGATTTAGCTCAGTGGTTCTGCCACCTGCCTCGAAAGCACAAGGTCCTGAGTTTGATTCCCAGTACCAAAACAAACAAACAAAACAAAACCAAAAAACCCCCCAAGACATGAGAGAACCTTTTCTGTAAGATCCTTCAACATTGGTAAGTCATCTACCCAACCCCCAGAGCAGGGAGATTGCTAGACACAAAACATAAGAATCAACAAATACACAAAATGCCAAAGGAGAGTCACCTAGAGGGAAAAATCTCCCATGCTTTCATAGAAAGCAACATGATCAAGCGAGGCCATAATCCATCCTGACAGCTAACACTGGCAAGAGCTGAAAAGCTCTGTACATATTTCCAAAGTAATGCCTGAAGGAACTCAACTGAACTTGATAGATAGCAAGAGGTTAATTCCAATTAATATAGATCTCACCTCAACTTGGTCTTAAACACTCAGTCGAAAAGTGTAACTAAAAGATATATAAAGTCAAGACTATAATAATAAAGCTAGATAGAAGAAGAGGCTTAATTGCTGACTGCTTCTGGCAGTTTCCAGCTGCACTGGTGGCTAACTAGTGTTATGGGTCATTAGAAAAAACTATGGTAAAATTTATAAGAGCTCAACAGTTTTTAAAAGTTTTAGCTTAATTTTTTTAATTATTAAATTTTTTATCTTTTTACAGCTAAAATTAGAAAAAAAAATTATGACAAAATATCAGACTTACAGATAATCTCCATTAGTGGAGGGGTCTAAGTGCCAGCAGGTTACAATTGCTATTTTAATCCCTTAAAAAGTTACTAAACATGGTTTTCCCCCCAACCTGCTTTTTACTTTAGTGTTTATACTTTATACATACTCTAATTTTTTAAAAAAAATTGTTTATTCTTGCCCATAGGCTACCAAACTCCAAGTGATACAAATGTGCTAGACTTTTTCACCAAGATCCACCAAATTGACTTTATAAAGAGTTTATAAATTGCTAACTTACAACATGATCTTTATTTAAAACCTATTGAATTAACTTCCTACAAGGGGCCCCTAACTGCAACCTCCTCTACATTGACCCTTCTCAGCTTGAAACAGATAAAAACTGTGCCCCTTCTCCCCTAACCACAGTTGGAGATAGCTCTTTAAAAAGAAAAAATATTATAGACAGCTAAGTCAGTTAAACACATTTTAGATCCTTATAACTCACAAGAACAAAACATTATTAATCATGTTCAACTTTCCCTAAAATCATTACATAAACAAAAAAGGGGGAGCACAGCTACCTCCACAAGCTCAATTAGATTATTACTTTCTCTTGTTGCTTTCATTTAAACATTTTTAAATCCACTTGTGGAAAGTAAATATACTCCATCAAAACTCCATTGGCACAAGGAAAAATCTACAGATACAATTAATAATGTAGGGAAAATTTTTTGCTTGTATATTGACAGATAATGGAGAAACATTGTGGCTGCCATCTTAAAACATGCAACCATGGGTCACACTGATGGACTCACCAGCACCTTGATGAGCTATAGCACTCTCAATAACAATGATGAGTCAGTTGCACCTGAGCAATCTCCTCACCTGCTTTGACCATCAGACCCGCCACAAGCCCCAGGGCTGATATACTGCCCACTGCTGGAGGGACAAGGTGAAAGTATCACACCACACATACTGCTGAAGTCACATTACCGATCAGATTGGACCAAATGATCAGTGCAGATGATCAGATGGACTGACCTGGAGGAGACAATGTGTGAGGCCTGCAATCTCACAGCACACCAGGGTTTGCCTCTTATTCCTGAAAACATCCTGTTTGCTCTCATTGCGCTTATGGCTGCTTCTGTATGTATTTCACCTGCTGGGCCGATAAACACTGGGCTTATGTTTCTAACCTTCCACTGTTTCGACTCATCACTTGGATGGATCACCCACCAGAGATTTTTCATTTACCTGATGATACTGCCCCATTTTATGATGTTATTCCTGTATCTCAAATTACCACCTAAATGCAGCATGCCATAGAGAAACCACAAACAGCTGACATCTAGATGCAATACAGCCTCAAGTGACTCTGCTTCAATTTCTTCAGCTTCTAAAAAGAGAAGGAGGAATTGTGGCAGACCACCTTGACCAAAGTCAGAGCAGGCTGTAACATGGAGCAGGCATTTCCCCTTCATAATTGGCTATAATGTACTTGGAGCTGGACCAAAGCCTATGTGACTCACAGGACCATGCTGAAAGGTGCTTCAGGCTAGTACAACTTCCCTGCCAACAGGTGCCACAGAGATCTAAAGTCCTGATCTGTGAAGCTGCAGGGCTCCTAATGAGATAACACTGTACCATGTAGCTCTAATTCACATTCCTTCCCCAGAGTGCCCATCCCTTGTTTCCAGTAACTTCCTAGTTAACCATAACCGACCTTTGGTCAGTTCCACAAGTATGACCAATCCTCCTTTCTGCAAGCTTTGCCTTTGTCAGATGGTATTACTGGATGCCACATGAGTCCTTCTACCTTATCCTTACCCATGCCTGTATAATCAATAAATACTGATAGACCTGGTTGCTTGTGGTCCTCACCACATGCTCAGCCTCATTGCCACATGTTCAGGGTGGCCCATCCCAGATCCCTACTATCTAAGTCTTGTTTTCGTGTCCTTCTTTCTCCTTGTGTCATATTGTCTCCAGGAGATCGAGGCTTGTGGCTGAGGACCTGATAGCAAATTAGTACAACCATTATGGAAATCAGTATGGAGATTTCTCAAAGAATTAAAACTAGAAATTCCATATGACATAGCTATCTCCCTACTAGGTATCTCCCCCAAAGAGCTAGAGTCATCATACTACAGCAATACTTGCATACCATTGTGTATAGCAGCACAATTTGTAATAGTTAAAGCCTGAAAGCAGCCTGTATTCCCATCAACAGATGATTGGATAAACAAAATGTGGAATCTATATATAATGGAATATTACTGGACTATAAAGATGGAGAAATTTGAGGCATTTGTAGGAAATTGGATGCATCTGGAAAACATAATGTTGAGTGAAATAAATCAGATATGCAAGCTTGAAAACAGTATGGTATCTTTTGAGTGAGGCAAAGTACAAAGAAAATGGTAACAGATAGAAAGAGACAAGGGGACAGACCTCATCCAATTGGGAAAGGGTCCAAGAGAGCAAGGAGAGGGGGAAGGGAGAAAGGGGAGGGGAAGGGAAATGAGAGGAATAAGGATACGTCAAGTACATGAACCTAATAACCCAAGTTAATGTAAACATTATAAGCCATAACTTGTGCTAAAACAGAAAGTATGAACAAGTATGAAAAGGTGATTGGGGAACCAGTGGCAGGGGCGGGGGGGGGAGGGGAAGGGGATTAAAAAATATATTTAAAATATAGTTAGTACCTACTATATGAGTTACCAAGTACCACAGTGGGGGTGTACAAATGAATACATTTTGAATCTTCCTCTCAAGAAGTGTGCAGGGTAGGAAAGGCTGATGTAAACTGACACATGCATCAACATAATTATATACAAGAAATAGTACTGTTTGAAGAACAAGTAAGAATTTGTCAGGAGGAGCCTGGGAAAAAGGGTGATCCAAGCAAATGCAATGCATGTGATGTGCTTGGGATCTCAACAGTAGCAGGTCACCAGAGAAGAGATTCTTGGTGTGAACACGAGCTAGATGGCTTTTAAAGTCCTTTTAAAACTCAACTTGTAAATACTTCAGAAGTCTCTTAAGATTTCTGGTCATTCTCTTGGAGGTTCTGTACTTTAAATAAAATTGTACTCAGTTCTCTACCAGTGGTACATTAAAACATCTAGAAAAGATGTGAGGCTTTGTGATGTTTTAGGACTCATTTTCTTAAGCAATTCTGAATCAAAATCTAGAAATTAATAGATCTGAAAAATGATTGTTAGCCCACAAATAAAATTTAACTTTACCTAGTGGTATGCTTAAATTTTGGATCCCTAAACATAATTTTAACTTTCTAATTTACTAGTACATGTTTATAGTATACATGCAGTTTACAATCATTTTGGGGAGTGGGTACATGTATGTAACACCTTGTTTCTCTTTTAAAAATTCCTTTCTCCTTCCCACCCCCTTACTCCCTCCTCCTCTAATTCTTCTATCCTAATTTTCATTCTTCTTGATATCAATCTTAGCTCATGTTATGGCAAATAATGTTTAGTCATTGAGGTTATTAGGTTTCTGGCTTATCTCTATTCTACTTACTTCCCCTTCCCCTCTTCCTCACCCCTCACCCTTGTTCCCTTGGACCACTTCCTTATTGTAAGAGATCCCACCTCTTGTCCTCGTCTATCTTTTATTCTTTTTGTTTGTGCTTTGCCCAACTGAAATAAGAGATACCATATGGTATTTAAGCTTGTGTGTCTGGTTTATTTCACTTACCACTGTATTTTTAGGTGACTCAATTTTCCTACAAATGTCACAAATTTGTCATTCTTTATACCTGAGTAGTATTCCATTATACACAGATACATTTTCTTTATCCAATCATCTGTTTATTGGGTATACAAAATTGTTATACAGACTCAATGCAGTCCCAATCAAAATACCAACAGCATACTTTACAGAATTAGAAAACAATCCTAAAATTCATATGGAACCAGAACAGATCCAGAATAGCAGAAGTAATTCTGAGCAACAGGAGCAAAGCATGAGGCCTTGCAACACCTGACTTCAAGCTGTAATGTACTACAAAGCAACAGTGATAAAAATGACATGGTACTGGGACAAAAACAGACACATGGATCAATGGAACAGAATAGAGGATACAGAAACATCCCAAGAATCATTCAGCTATTTGATCTTTGACAAAGGGGCCAAAAGCATATGTTGGAGGAAAGATAGCCTATTCAATAAGTGCTGGGGAAACTGGTTATCTGTTTGTAGAAGATTGACAGTGGATCTTTATTTCTCACCAAAATAAAAATGGATCAAAGATCTAAATAGTAAAACAGAAATATTATACCTGTTGGAAGATAAAATAGGTAAAACATTTGAAGACATAAGTGTAGGAAAGGATTTTCGGAAAGGATTTTCTAAACAGAATCTCAATAGCACAAGAAATAACAGCAAGAATCAACAAAATACCTGCCCTAACCAAGGAAGTCCAAGAGCTCTATAAAGAAAACTATAGTACTCTGAAAATGAACATTAAAGAGGGCATCAGAAAATGGAAAGATGTCCCTGCTCCTGTATATGCAGAACCAAAAGGTTCTGGAAAAATATGTATCAAGTATTTCTTTGGTTCTTTAGCACAGCACTACTTTCTTCCACATAAACCAGAATCTTCCTTCCCCAAGGCATGCCATAGAAAGTAAAAATATGCTATAATCTTTCCCTACCTTTCTGTCTTGGAGCTGGCTATTACAAAATTCTCTCAGCTACCTTGTCTGATAGATTATAAGACTTCCATCTCAGTCCTATCTCATATGAAGGAGGAAGGAATGTTGTACAGAGACCAAAAAGAATCTGAATGGACAGGCCTTGCTGAGTTTCCCCACTCAATTGACCTTAGATCATACTCTTTGTCCAGTCACATTTCTACACAATTTTTCCTGCTTCCATCTTGCTCATACAAAGAAGTCTCAATAACTACCACCCCCAACAGAGTTTGGAGAACATCTGGACAGTTGAACACATGGGAACTTACAACTCATTTATCGGATTAGGATGGCACACCCCACTGCATGGACACAGAAGCTCCTACACTCAGAACTCTTCCAGACACTGCGCTGTGTAATCCTTCATCTGGCTATTTATTGTTTCGCCGCCTGCTGCGCAAGCACAAGCACCCATTCGATCCCCAGTACCAAAAAAAAAAAGTCATTTATAAAAACCAGTGAATGTGTTTTCTTGAGTTCTGTGAACTGCTCTCATGGTGTTTAGTGAGAGGGGTCATGGGAACTCAAACATGTAGCTAGTTGGTGAGAAGGTCTGGAGGCCAAGATCTGTGCCTGGCATCTAAAGCAGAGGGAAGTCTTGTTGGATGGAGTCCTCACTATGAGTTCTGACTCTATGTGCAGATAGATAGTGTCAGAACTGAAATGCATTAAAGAATGCTCACCTAAATGTACTGCTTTCTTTGTAGTGGGAAGAAATCCCTCTACAGTTTGGGATCACAGAAGTCATCTATATTGTGTGCATATAAGAGGAAAATCATTTCACTTCATCCTCAAAATTACCATATAATAATCTTAAGAGCTTACTTGTACATATGATTAACAGTTGATATTTGAAAACAGAAAGATGACAATTTTCTTCATTGCATTTTGTCCCCAAAGTTATGTGTTTAGGAGTTATAGCCTGCTATCTCCAAATAAAAAGTCAATAAATTAATTCATACCAGAAGAATATTTAAAATGCTAACAATCACTTCTGTGAAAATAAGTCTAGAATTCATTTAGTACTTTTAGACCTAAACACCCCCCCACCCCCCCGCAAGCTCTACTCGTAAAACCTGAACATGTCAAAGAGTCCAGCTAGGCCCTTCAGACTTGTAGCACTAACAAGGAAAACCACCAGGAAGAACTTCTGGGACTAGCAGAACACATTTTAATGCTAAAACCTGTCCAAGTACTAAATATGATTGCACCAGACATGTGATTAGTATCAAGTGTTCATCATACCACAAGACTCAGCTTTCTAAGAGTTAAGATGCACTGGAAGGACCTTCTGGGCCACCATATCACCATCCCAAGTGCCAAGGAGCAGAGCTGCCCCCAGTGCAGAGGAAGTGAACCTTCCCGGCCACCATACCACCGCCCCAGCACTGAGGAGGTGAGCCAAGTGGGCGCCAGCAGCACACATCCCCCCCCCACCTGCCACTGAATTGAGCAGACATGTAAACAAGTCTCAAAAACAGACTTCCAGATCACCTAAAGCAACCCCAAAGGGAAATGTGATGGAACAATCTGTTACTCAAAAACCTGGACTCCCTGAAGTGCCAACAAAAGAGGACCTAGAAAAAATGAAATCAGAAATAATTTCTCAGATAACAGCAGAGATTGTTCCCATAGTCCAAGACATGATTAATAAATCTAGAGAGGACACAAATTAAAAAAAATAGAGGAGCTGAGGAACATGATGGAATCTCAACATAGGAAACAAATGGAATCCATAAAACAGATGCAAACAGATTTCCAGGAGATTAAAAACTCCAACGAAAGTTTACGAAGCAGAATGAGCCAATATGAGGACACAATTTCAGATATAGAAAATAAGATTGCAATTAGTGACCAGGAAAAGAAAAATTGCTTTAAAATAGTTAGGAACCAAGAGAAATCAATCCAGCAGCTGCTAGATGATGCAAAGAAGAATATCATAAGACTGATTGGAGTCAGTGAAGAAACAAGAGAGAGTGCAGATGACATAAAAAACTATTCATAGAAGTGATGGCAGAAAACTTCCCAAGCAGGGGAAAAGAACTTGACATACAGATAAGTGAGGCAAATAGGACCCCAACTAGCCTTGATCAAAAAAAATCTACACATAGGCACATAATAGTTAAGATTCCAGAAACCCAACAGAAGAACAAAATTCTACAAGCAGTTAGAGAAAAGAAACAAATCACATACAAAGGAAAGGCCATCAAATCACAGCAGATGTCTCAACACAAACCCTCAAGGCAAGAAGAGCTTGGAGTGATGTATTTCAAGCCCTAAAGGAAAACAGCCTCCAACCCAGACTAATGTACCCTGCAAAACTATCTTTCAAAATTGATGGAGAAATAAGATACTTTCATGACAAAGAACACCTCATGAATACCAAATCAGCACTCCAAGAATTTTTGCACAATATCCTAGGAAAAGACAAGGATCACAACCCCAGAAGCCCAGCAGAATGAATCCATCAGGCATGACAAGAAATTAAACACAAAGGGGGAGAATCCAAAAAAAAGTCATGTCAAGAATAAGTCAATACGTATCAGTTATAACCATCAATTTTTTTTTTTTTGGTACTGGAACCATCAATGTTAATGGTCTCAATTCACTAATCAAAAGAAATAGATTGGCAGAATGGGTCAAGAAGCAAGACCCAACAATATGCTGCATACAAGAAACACACTTAATTCAAAAAGAAACTCATAGGCTAAAAGTGAAAGGATGGAAAACAATACTCCATGCGACAGGACCCACCAAAAAAGCAGGAGTAGTTATCCTCTTTGGAGATCAAGTGGATTTCAAACCAACACTGATTAAGAGAGACAAAGAAAAACACTACATCCTTGCAAAGGGAAAAATCCAAGAGGAAGAGATGACAATCATAAATATATATGCACCAAACACTAGTGCACCCAACTATATAAAACAAATCCTAACTGACATGAAAAATTAAATAAGCACTAATACAATAGTGGTGGGGGTACTCAATACCTTACTGTCACAAATAGATAGATCAACTAGACAAAATATAAGTAATGAAATACTAGAACTTATCAAACTCTTGAACAAATGAACTTAACAGATGTTTACAGTATTCTACCTCACAAAATCAGAATACACTTTCTTTTCAGCTGCACACATGTCATTCTCCAAAACAGACCACATACTCGCTCACAGAACATGTTTATGTGCGTGCAAAGGAACTGAAGTTATCCCCTGTATATTATCAGACCATAGTGTGATGAAATTGAAGATCAAAAGCAAAAGAAACCACAAGAATTTCATAAACACATGGAAATCAAACAACACACATCTGAATAACCCATGGGTCACAGAGGAAATTAAAGAAGAAATCAGAGTTCCTACAAGTGACAATAACAATACAACATATCACAATCTATGGGACACAATGAAAGCAGTCTTACGAGGGAAATTCATAGCAGTGAATACTCATATTAGGAAAATAGAGGGAGTCCAATTAAACAACCTGATGCTGAACCTCAAGCTTCTAGAAAAAGAAGAGCAGGACAACCCCAGAGCTCATACAAGGGAGGAAATTATAAAGATCACAGGAGGAATCAATGCAACGGAGACTAAGAGAATGATACAAAAAAATCAATGAAGCCAAGAGTTGGTTCTTCAAAAGAATCAACAAAATTGACAAATCTTTAGCCAGCCTTATCAGAAAAAGGAAAGAAAAAGCCCAAATCTATGCCATTAGGAATGAAAAGGATGAAATTACAACAGACCCAGCAGAAATCCAGAGGATCATCAATACCTAGTTCAAGAACCTATATGCCAGTAAGATGGAAAACACACAAGAAATGAACAGATTCCTAGATAAGTATGAATTACCAAAGTTGAAAGAAGACCTAAAAATTCTCAACAACTGAATTATCAATCAATGAAATTGAAAACATAATTAAAAACATACCAACTAAGAAAAGCCTGGGTCCAGATGGCTTCACCACTGAATTCTACAAGACATTTAGAGAGGAACTACTGCCACTAAAACTCTTCAATGAAGTTGAAAGAGAAGCAATACTTTTGAATTCATTCCTGCAAGCAAGCATCACCTTAATCCCCAAAGCAGAGAAAGACCCAACTGAAAAAGAGAACTATAGGCCAATCTCACTAATCAACACAGATGCAAAAATCCTTAATAAGATACTGACTAATAGAATGCAGATCATCAAGATCATACACCCTGACCAAATGGGATTCATTCCAAGGATGCAGGGATAGTTCAACATACACAAATCAATAAATGTAATACACTGTATCAACAGAGGCAAGGACAAAAACCATATGATTATCTCAATAGATGCAGAAAAAGCATTTGACAAAATCCAACATGCATTTATGATAAAAACCCTATAAAAATTGGAATAGACGGTCTCTACCTCAATCTGATAAAAGCCATCTATGATAAATCAACAGCCAATATCATACTAAATGGTCAAAAACTGAAATCCTTCACACTAAAATCAGGAACAAGACAAGGATGTCCACTATTACCACTCCTGTTCAATATAGTTTTGGAAACATTAGCCATGGCAATTAGACAAGAGAAAGAAATAAAAGGAATAAAGATAGAAAACGAAGAAGTCAAACTATCATTATTTGCAGATGACATAATACTCTATATAGAAAACCCCAAGAATCCCACGAAAAGTCTTCAAAACTTAATAACCAAATTCAGTAGAATAGCTGGAATACAAGGTCAACCACTACAAAAATCAATAGCTTTCCCCTACAAGAACAGCAGGCTCTCTGAGAGAAAAATAGGGCAAACAATTCCTTTCACAATAGCATCCAAGAAACTGAAATATCTAGGAATCAACCTAACAAAAGAAATCAAGGACCTCTTCTCTGAAAACCATAGCACTTTAAAAAGAGACATTGAGGGCTGGGGATTTAGCTCAGTGGTTTTGCCACCTGCTGCACAAGCACAAGGACCCGAGTTTGATCCCGGTACCAAAAAGTAAAAAATAAAAAAATAAAAAGAGAGATTGACTATGATATCAGAAAATGGAAAGACATCCCTTGCTCTTGGGTAGGAAGAATCAACATAGTGAAAATGGCCATACTTCCAAAACTGCTATATAGATTTAATGCAATCCCAACTGAAATCCCAGCAGCATACTTCATGGACCATGAGAAAACAATCCAAAAATTCATTTGGAACAAGAAGAGACCTAGAATAGCAAAAGCAATTCTAGGCAACAAAGACATGGCAAGAGGTATCAAAACCCCCAACTTAAAACTATACTACAAAGCTACTGTGATAAAAACAGCATGGTACTGGCAAAGAAACAGACCTGAGGACCAGTGGAACATACAAGAAGATGCAGAAACAACTCCAGACACACTCAGCTACCTCATCTTCAACAAAGGAGCCAAACACTCTCACTGGAGGAAAGATAGTCTCTTTAATAAATGCTGCTGGAAAAATTGGGTTTCAACTTGCTAAAGATTAAAACTAGACCTATATCTCTCACCATGCACTAAACTAAAATCAAAATGGATTAAAGATCTAAATATTAAAACAGAAATGCTAAACTGGCTGGAATAGAGGTTAGGTAGAACTCTTGAAGACATTGGTGTAGGAAAGATTTTTATGAACAAAACCTCAGTTGCCTGTGAACTAGCACAAACAATCAACAAGTGGGATCTCTTCTTATTAAAAAGCTTCTGCACAGCAAAAGAAACCACCAGCAGTGTGAAGAGACAACCCACACTGTGGGAAAAAATTTTTACCTGCTGTTCCTCAGACAAAGGTCTACTATTGAGAATCTATAAAGAACTTTAAAAAAGTCAGCTCTCTCAAATTTAAGGACCCAATCCAAAAATGGGCATCTGAAATGAACAGACATTTCTCAGACAAAGAAGTAGAAAGAGCAAATAAACATATGAAAAAATGTTCAACATCACTGGTCATTTGAGAGATGTAAATGAAAACAACGCTGAGATTCCACCTCACTTCAGAAAGAATGGCTGCTATCTTGAAATCAACCAATAATAAATGCTGACAGGGCTGTGGGGAAAGAGGAACCCTGATCCACTGCTGATGGAAGTATCGACTGATGGAAATCAGTACAGAGATACCTCAAAGAACTAGGACTGGAAGTTCCATTTGACCCAGCTATTCCCCTGCTGAGTGTCTTCCCCCAAAGAATTAAAAGAATCATACCACGGTGATATATGTGCACCCATGTTCATAGCAGCACAATTTGTAATAGCTAAAACTTGGAAGCAACCCAATTGCCCATCAACTGGAAATTGGATAAAGAAAATGTGTTTTTTTAAATAAAATAAAATGGAGGGGCCAGGGATTTAGCTCAGTGGTTCCACCACCTGCCTCGCAAGCTAAGGACCTGAGTTTGATTCCTGATATCAAAAAAAGGAGTACTACTCAGCCATAAAAAATGAGAAATTAGAGGCATTTATAGCTAAATGGATGCACATTCAGGTGATAAGTGAAATAAATTGGACACACATGTGTAAATACTGAATAGTTTCTCTGGTGTGAGAAACTGAAAGTGTAAATAAGGACTAAAAGGTGTAATAGATAATGTGAAACAGGAAGAAAAGGGGCAATGGGGAAGGGGAAGTAAGGGGGATAGGGGAAAAGAAAGGGAATGGAATTAATATGAGAAAATGGAAACAAAGTCTTTGTAAATAGGGATGGAGGGCTTGAAGTGAGGGGAGGGAAATGGGGAAAAAATAAGAACCAAGAGAGATTGTGTAAGGTGCAAATTTCCAATGATTAATGTCATTATATTGTATACCTAAAATGTACCAATAAAATTATTTTTAAAAAAGATGCACCTGCCTTGCAAGTGAAAGGAACCGAGTTCGATCCCTGGTACCAAAAAAAAAAAAGAAGATGCACTGGAGGGAGGTGATACTGGGCAGTGATGAAGACTAGTACAGAAAAGTTGACAGAGAGAACAACATATTTTACATAATTTATACAAAAGAGAAAGTTCTTTGCTAAATGATAAAAAGGAACACTTGCCTAGAAAGCAGAATGACAGCCAGTGCCAAGATTTTCAAACTCCATCATGTTCAAAGATAGTAAGGATAAAATCTCCAAACATTTCTTATTCATTAAAAAAACGCACAAAATTTCTACAAGTAAAATTTAGGTTTTAGCATTTTTGTATCAGTCTCTTTTTCTTTTTTGAAGGCCTTAAAACATCAGGATTTAAGAAAACATGTCAACTGAGGATGTTATCAATGCTTTTTTTTTCTCATGAAGTGGTGATATCTGGTCCCTTTTTTCATAAAAGAAACGTTTATACATTTCATCAACTGTATTGGCCCACAGCACAAAGCATCCCACATAAACATACAATGCCATTTAAAAATAAAGTTATATCTAAACCGAAAAGAAACTCTACTTTGGAATAACAATTGTTTCCACAGATCCCTTGTTCCCATTCTTAAAATAACCACAAAATCCTTTCAATTTGTACCCTTAACCCAGGTGTTAAATTTAATAAATTGCTAATTTAATAACTGTTAAGTACTAAATTGAAACAATGTAATATTTTGCTAGTTATCTACAACTTTATTCCCTAACAATTGTTAATTTTTAAAGGTGACTTGTTTTTGTCAGCTCCAAAGTATCAAAATATTCCAATGGTAAATTTATTTATTCATATAATTTATTTTTCATACATAATTAATAATGCAAAAAATTATTTCTCTAAGGAAACTTAAAATACCAGTATATCTTCAATATAGTCAAGTTTAATCTAAATGAGGAAATACTCAATCTGTTTTCCTCTGATTTCATTTCTCCAGAAGACCAGTTCTTAAGGACTTCTGGAGCCTAGCTATGTTGGCATCCAGTGCTGCCAGCCCATTTCTGAAGTCTTGTTCATCACGAGAAGTGAAGGTTGAAAAAGAAGAGATGCTCCAGTCTGACATCAGGTCAGAATTTAAAAAGCTGCCATCACAGACTGTGTTGCCTTTTGCTTGGACATTGGTGGTGTGACAAACTGATGGGCCGTGGTAGGCCTGTTCCTCTGGCTCCTTGGTGGCAGCAGGGATCTTATGAATTGCTTCCTTTATTTTCTTGAGGAGTTGTTTGTCTTCTGCATCACCTGTTCTGGAAAGTTTTTCAGATATATCTTTTGCTTCATTATTCAAACAAATTACAGGTGAACACAGTTTACTTTCTGTTTCCCGGGTCAGGGCACTATTGCTGACCAGCTGGGTTGCAGCAACACTTACCTGTGGCTTGGGGGATATCCTCTTAGAAAGTGGTGAATTCTTTTTAGAAGAGCTTCTAGCAAAAGGAATATAAATTGTATTATCCAAACTACATGAATCTTCCATTAAAGTTATGCTTTCACACTCCACATCAGAACCCTGCTGTGAAAAGTCAGGAAGAATCTCAGGGGCGGACACCCCCTCCACGGCCCTAGAGTCACCATGTGGAGGGCCTCTGGAAGGCAAGACGTTTTCACAGGGTCTGTTTGCGTTTATGGTTTCCTCATCCTTAACTGCAGAAAGTGGCTCTGAATGAGTAAAACTGTGATTTGTTTCTAACTTATTTAGGTAATTCATTACGGAAGTGTGAGGAGGGGTGGGGTCCTGTTGAAGTTGTTTATCATAAGTGTGCAGAAGTGATTTGGTAAGGTTATTCCCAGGCTTGCAGCGAGTAGTATCCACACTAAGATCTGAGAGCAGCTTTGCCATACTGTTCTGTAAAGTTCTGTTAAGAAAAATTTAGAACAGTAATCACTGATTTTTTGCCTATTTCTCTGATTCACTTATATGTACCTCTACCTTAAAAAAAAAAGATTTCCAATATGCATTTTGTTCTTAATATGAAAACAAGCTACTAATAGCCAAAATCATAGAATATGCTTGAACAAGAGTAAAGTACAAGTGAGAAAATTTCTTGATTTGTATCAAACCTAATATTACATGTAAAAGTGTAGCCTCATAATTTTTCTCTTAAGGTATGGAAATGTTTTATTTCTGAGCAATTCTACAAAGTGAACCTTTGAGTAAAAAGCCATCCTAATATAGTAGGCTGTTATAAATAACAATGAGAAATTACTACTTATATGCTATGGGTTTTGTTAAAAATTATTTTCCTCCATTCAAAATGTAAATACAAAGGACACTGGAACAATACTGAAAAAACAGATGGTTAGAGATAATTATCATAATTAGATATAAGCAACAGCCAGGTATGAGAAAAATGGGACATAAAGAAAAACACACAGGATTAGAGGTTAAAAAGAAATGGCATCGGAGGGGGCGTGTCCGCGGCCGGCGGCGCGCGGGCGGGCTGGTGCGCGGCGCAGCGTCCTGTGCTGGAATGTGCAGCTCCCGCGAGCTCGCGGCGCTACAGCAGACCAAGCGCCGCCGAGGCCCGGGGGCCCCAGACCCCGGGCGCGACGGCGGCCGGGTCGGCAGGACGAGGCCCGGCGGCCTGAGCGCATTCTGCAGCCCTCCTCCCGGGCCTCCGCGGGCTTCGACTGCCCCTGCGCCCAACTTTTGCCCCCTCCCCCACCCCTCCCCCGAAACTCCAGCGACAAAGAAATGGCATCAAATCCTACTGCTGTTATTGGCTGTGATCTTGGAAAAGTCAGCTAACCTTTCTGAATCTCAGTTTTGTCTGAAGATACCTACTTCAGAAGTATAACGAGGATTAAACAATATTAAATAATAAAATATAAGAGTAAAGTGCTTGCATGGTTTCAGCCTAAGTGGGTGTTCATTTGATGGCAGCTAGTGTTGGTAGTTTTATTAAAGGCACTTCAGGGCCAAGGATTTAGCTCGGTGGTTCCGTCGCCTTCCTCACAAGTGCAAGGTCCCAAGTTTGATCCCCAATACCAAAAAAAAAAAAGCCACTTCATAGCCTTTAGTCTCTTTGAGTTGAATCATACATATTCTTACAAATCAATAAAAGATAAACATACCAATTTTGAAAAAGATACAAAGTGTATCAATAGGTAATTAACAAACTGAAAAATAAGCATGCCTTAAAGTTCAACTTTTTAATGTTTTGGTTTTTGCAGCAGTGTTGGAAATTTTTTCTTTCTTTTTTACTTATCAAACATAGTAAAATAATAATTACTTCTAGGGACATGAGTGCTCTGCTTCAGGCTTCTATAGGCCAAGAGACAAGTACAGGTCCTAGTATATCTGCCTCTGTTCTGCCCAAGCTAACAGAGGTGACCCTGCCCAGCATCAGAGGTCTGCCCAAGACTTTCCTATATCAAAAGCCTGCTCATATTTGCTGAGGAGGGTACCTAGCCCTACTCAATCCCAGTGGCTGAGTGATAATCCCACCTCTGCCATGGTACTCCAATTAAGGCTTGCAACCAAGCTAGGAAGCAAGTGTACCCATATACATCTGTGGAGAAGAGCATCTAACCTTCCCAGATCTGAGTGCTGGAGGGGTGACCATGCTGAACCTCCCACATTTCCACATGTACAGTAGGGCTTCTGAGAGTGTTCCTGCCCAGCACAGGTGCTCAGTCTACAGTTCTGCCTATCCTGGCCAGGAGACAAGCCTGCAACTGTGCACATCTGTGGAGAACAGCCTCTGGTCATACCAGTCCTTAGTGGCTGCAACAGTGTCTTACTGTAGTGACCATCCCTAGCCTCAGTGCCCAGCCCACACCAGTATAGATTTCAAACAGCAGTGCCACTCAGCTAGGGAATACAGCCTGCCACTCTGCCCAATCAGAGGAGATGGCAGAGCCCACTGCAATCTCACTGGACTGTAGAACACAGCCAGGAGTTCAGCCCAACTAACTTAAAAGCAAGGTCTGTATACCTATGTTCAACAACCAGTCTGGCCAGAATTCAAGGGCAGACTAAAGGTCTATCCCTACCAAAAAATACCTATAAAGGCAGGAAGAAATAGCTGCTTCCTCAAATGAGCAGCACCAAAACAAAGACACGAGGAATACAAACCATCAGGGAAGTATGACACCACTGAGAAAAACTAATAAACCTCCAATAATGGATCTTAAAGAAATGGAGATATATGAAATGACAGAAACAATAATCCTCCTACAGGGAACTACAAAAAAATATGGACAGAAAATTATATGAAATTTGGAAAATAATTCATGAATAAAATGGGAAGTTTGACAAAGAAACAATTAAGAGATAACATAATAACTGAACCGAGAAATTCAACAGAAAGCTTCAAAAGCAGGCTTGATCAAGCAGAAGAATCAATAGAGCTGAAAGACAGAAAATTGGAAATTAGCTATTCAGAGGAGCAAAAAGAATGAAGAAAGCCTAAAGAAATATAGAACCCCATCAAGAGAAATAACTCTTGTCTAACAGAAGTGTTATGGTTTATATCTAGATATCCCTCCAAAACCTCAGGCACTCATAGGTGGGGCGGGACTTTGGGGAGGTGACTGGATCATGGGTGTGTGATACTTCTGGGTTTATACCTGGGTGTAAGTTGGGTGGTGAAGCCTGGTGGGAAGAGGTGGGTCACTGGGGGCATGACCTGGAGACACACACACTCCTTGTTTAATGACCTATTTCCTATTTGTTTAACAACTATTCAGATTTATGACTCACTGCTTGGACTTACGACCTGTCCTTTCAGTTTTTTTGTACAGTTCTGTACATCTTCTTTATACAGCTTCAGTGTCTTTTTGGATACAGTACATCTTGTTTATACAGTACCATAATTTTTGCTGATTGTGTTGTACTGTACAGTACTGTAGTTTTATGTTGTTATACATTATAGTACTGCATGTAAGAGCTATGGAAATAAAAGTATAGTCATCAAGTTGCAGTTTCCTTTGTTTCTTTGTTCTAAATACTTTAATCTACATATTAGTTACAATTCCTCATTTAGCAACCAATTCACTTAATGACCTAGTTGCAGGAATGGAACACAGTCATTAAACGAGGAGTGTGTGTGTGTGTGTGTGTGTGTGTGTGTGTGTGTATTTGTTACCTTCCTCCTCCCTTGATTACTCTCTGCTTCCCACTTGCCACCTGGCATGCCTTGGAGCCAGCCAACTATGGACTGAAACTTCTATCAACTGAGCTGAAATAAACCTTTCCTCCCTTAAATTGTGGGTGTCAAGTATTGTGTCTCAGTGACAAGAAAGTAACTAAGACAAGCAGTTACATAAGAGAGGAGAAAGAAAGGGCCCAAAAACATATTTCAGGAAATAATGGCTGAAATCTCCCCAAATCTAGGGGAAGATACTAAAATTCAGGGACAGAAAACTCAGAGGTCTCCAAACCAGTCCAATCCACAGAGGATTTCACTAAGACACACCTTGATCAAGTTACCAAAAATCAAAGACAAAAAAAGAATTCTGAAAGTATCAAAAGATAACCCATCAGATACAAAGGGGCCCTGATGTAACTATCTGGCTCTCCTGCAGGACAGAAGAGAATGGGATGATACAGTATATTCAAAGAAATGGAAAAATAAATTGCTAACCAAGACTACTTTACTTGGCAAAGTTGTCCCTCAGAAATAAGGGTGAAATAAAAATTTTCTCAAACAAAACCTAAGGGGAGTTTATTACCACTAGGCAAGCAGCTTTGCAGAAATTGCTAAAGGGAGGGCTGGGGATTTAGCTCAGTGGTTCTGCTGCCTGCCTCACAAATGCAAGGTTCTGAGTTCGATCCCCAGTACCCCCCCCCAAAAAAAAGAAAAGAAAAAAGTGTAGAAATTGCTAAAGGGAATTCTGCAACCTGAAATGAAAGGCCATTAATTAACATAACATCTGAAAGTACAAAAGTCGATATAAGGAACCAATAATCATATTCAGAATGCTCTATTACAAAGGTTATGTATAAAGCAATTTTATCTCTAATATGAAGGTTAAAATACAAAACTATTAAAATCAACTAACTACAACAGGTTGTTAAAGAATAAAAATTACAAAAGATGTAAATTTTGACATCAAAATTATAAAACATGGAATAGCAAAAGTATAGTTTTTTGTATATGATTATATAGTTTTTGTATATGATTAAAGATAAGGTATTATCAATTTAAAATGGCCTGTTACATGATGTTTTATTTTATATAAACCTTATGGTAACCAAAAAGCAAAACCCTATAATAGTTATACAAAACACTAAAAAAAAAAAAAGGATTCGGGGCCAGGGATTTAGTTCAGTAGTTCCGGTGCCTGCCTCGCAAGCTCAAGGTCCCGAGTTTGATATCCAGTACCAAAAAAAAAAAAAAAAGGATTCAGAGCATATCACTACAAAAAATCATCCAACCACAAAATATTGCAGTGAGAGGAAAAATGAAATAAGGAATATAAAAAACTATCAGAAAAGAAATTACAAAATTGCAGGTATAAGTCCATACTCATCACCAATTACTTTGTAAATGGATTAATTTCCCAATCAAAAGACACACAGTAGGGCCGGGGATTTAGCTCAGTGGTTTCACCGCCTGCTGCGCAAGCGCAAGGACCCGAGTTCGATCCCCGGTACCAAACAAAACAAAACAAAAGACATACAGTGGCTGAATGGATAAAAAAAATAAGACCCAACCATATGCTGCGTATAAGAGACTCACTTTACTAGTAAGAATATCATATTGAAAGTAAAAGGATAGGAAAAGATATTCCATGCAAATAGAGACCAAAAGAAAGCAAAGGTAGCTATACTTGTATCAGACAAAATACATTTAGGTCAAAAGCTGAAAAACAGACAAAGAAGGTCATTCTATAATGATAAAGGGATCAACTCATCAAGAGACTATAACAACACATCTAATACTGGAGCACCTAATAAAGCAATTATTAAATGCTCTGAAGAGATAAATAGTAATACAATAATATAAGGTGATGTCAATACCCCACTTTCAACAATGGATATATCATCTAGAAAGAAAATTAATTCAGATACATTAGATGGAATTACTTTAGACAAACCAAATGGACATATACAAAGCACTGCATCTAACAGCAGAGAATATATATATTCTTCTCTAACACATACAAAATATTATCTAGTGTAAATCATGTTTGGCCAGAAAAAGAGCCTCAAAAATTGAAGAGGAATAAATCATATTAAATATCTTTCCTGATCACAATAAAACTAGAAATCAACAATAGGAGAAATCTTAGAAAATTCAGATGTGGAAATGAAGCAACATGCTTCTGAACAACCAATGGGGCAAAGAAGAAATCAAAAGTAAAGTAAAAAGATATGTTGACACAAATAGAAACACAATATGCCAAAACTTATAGTATACAGCAAAAGCAATTTAAAGGGGGAAGTTTATAGCTATAAATGCTTATATCAGAAAGGAACAAAGACCTCAAACAATCCAATGTTATACCTCAAGGAACCAAAGTTCCTTCTAAGCCTAAAATTAGCAGAAGAAAGGAAATGACAAAAATCAGCAGGAAAAAAAAATGAAAGAGATTAGAAAAAAAATCAATGAAACTTCAGACTTGGCTTTTTTGTAAAGATAAAATTAATAAACCCTTATTAGACTTTTTAAGAAAAAAGAGAAAAACTCAAAATCTGAAACAAAACAGGAGGCATTAACAATTAATATCACAGAAATTCAAAGGATTATAAAAAAACCACTATGAAAAGTTACACACCGCAAACTGGATAACCTAGAGGAAATGAATAAATTCCAAAGCACATACAACCTATCAAGCCTGAATTATGAACAAAGGGAAAATCTGAGCAAATCAGTAACAAGGAGACTGAATCAGTAATAGTTTCCCATTAAAGAAAAGCCTCGGACCAGATGGTTTCACAGCTGAATTCTACCAAATAGAAGAACTAATACCAATACTCCTCAAATTTTTCCAGATAATTGAAGTGGAGGGAACTTTCCCAAACTCATTTTACAAGGCCAGGTTTACCTTATACCAAAGGTAGACAAGGACACTACAGGAAGAGATAACTACAGGCCAATATCCCTGATGAACATAGATGCAAAAATTCTCAATAAAATACTAGTAAACCAAATTAAAAAACACATTTAAGGAATCATTCAGTATGAGCAAGTGGGATTTATCCTTGAGATAAAAGAATGGTTTAACATATGCAAATCAATAAATGTGATATACCACAGTAACAAAATAAAGGATAAAAACTTTATTACTAACTCGAGAGATATAGAAAGGCATATGACAAAATTCAACACCTTTTCATGATAAAAACTCTAAACAGATTAGGTACATTAGAAATGTACCTTAATTCAGTAGCCACCATATATGATAAGTCCACAGTCAACAGATTCAATGAAGAAAAGTTAGAAACTTTTCCTGTAAGAACAGGAACCAGACAAGGATATCTATTGTTACCACTTCTTTTCAACACAGTACTATTAAGTCCTGGCCAGAGCAGTTAGGCAAGAGAAAGAAATTTAGATGCTCTTTGACTTTATGATGAGGTTACATCCTGATATGCTTATTGTAAGTCGGAAATATCCTATGTTGAAAAGTCATTTAATAGCCTGAAAAATCCACATAACATAAAAAAAAAAAAGCTGAACTGAATCACAGGAATTTGAGGACTGTTTGTAAAATGCATCCTACCAGCAAAGGAAGAATTCAAATTATGTGCTGACAACATGATGCTATGTATTAAAAAAAAAAACAACTCTAAAGATCACACCCAAAAAACGTATTAGAATTGATTTTTAAAATTACAAGATACAAAAATCAATTCACAAATATCAAAAAGATTTCTATATACCAATGACTATCCAAAAAAGAAATACCATTTACAAAGTTACTAAAACACTCAAAATGCTGAGAAGTGAATTTAACCAAGGTGTTAAACAATCTATGCATAGAAAACTATAAAACATTGATGAAAGAAGAAAACACAAATAAATGAAAAGCTATTCCATGCTCATGAATTGGAAGAATTAATACTGTTAAAATGTCTGCACTATTCAAAGCAATCTGCAGATCCAATGCAATCGCTACCACAATGCCAATGCCATTTTCTTTTTTTTTTACTTTTTTTTTTTTTGGTACCTGGGATTGAACTTGGGTCCTTGCACTTGTGCAGCAGGCGGCGAGACCACTGAGCTAAACCCCTGGCCCCAGTCAATGCCATTTTCAAAGAAATAGAAAAGATAATTTAAAAATACATAAGGAACCACCAAAATTTCAAATAGCCAAAGCAATCTTGAGCAAAAAGAACAAAGGTGGAATAATCCAATTTCCCGATTTCAAAATATATTACAAAGCTACTCTAATTAAAACCAGCATGGTACTTGTATAAAAACAGACATTTGATCAATGGAACAAGAGAGAAAGCTAGAAATAAACCCACAGATTTGTAGGAAATTTTCTCTTTTTTTTTGGTATCAGGGATGGAACTCAGGACCTTGCACTTGTGAGGCAGGTGGTGGCACCACTGAACTAAATCCCCGGCTATAGCAAATTTTCAACAAAAGTGCCAAGAACATACAACGGGGAAAGAACAGTCTTCTTCAATAAATGGTTTTAGGATACAAGAAATGTCTTTTGCCTTCCCATTCTTAAATAAAAATTTCAATAAAATTATTCTGATAAAAGCATCATTTCTCTATTAGCAGATTAAAGAAATTTCAAATGTATTTGTTAAATATTTTACAGATATTACTGGTCCATCTGTTTCCTAGAAGTTTATAATTCAGGAGGACACAGAAATATCCCAGATACATTCAGCTATCTGACCTTTAACAAAGAGGGCCAAAAGCATATGTTGGAGCAAAGACAGCCTGTTCAACAAGTGGTGTGGGGAAAACTGGTCAACTGTTTGCAAAAGATTGAAACTGGACCCATATATCTCACCATGTACTAAACTAATATCAAAATGGATCAAAGATCTAAATATTAAAACAGAAACACTGAACCCACTGGAAGATAAAATAAGTAAAACACTTGAAGTCATAGGTGTAGGAAAGGATTTTCTAAACAGAACCACAGTTGCACAAGAAATAACAGCAAGAATCAACAAATGGGATTATATCAGACTAAAAAGCTTCTAAACAGCAAAAGAGTCAATTAGTAGAGTGAAAAGACAATGGGAAAAAAAAAGTTGCCAGCTATTCCTCAGAGGACTAAATCTAGAATATATAAAGAATTCAAAAAAAATTAGACCACCTAAAATAAAAGACCCATTCAAGAAATGAGCAATAGAAATGAACAGTCACTTCTCAGAGGAAGAAGTACAATGGTCAATAAATATATGAAAAAACGTTCAACATCTCTGGCCATTAGAAAAAATGCAAATTAAAACAATGCCAAGATTTTACCTTGTATCAGAAAGAATGGCAATCATCAGGAAGTCAAAAAATAAATTCTGTGGGCTGGGGATTTAGCTCAGTGGTTTAACTGCCTGCTGTGCAAGTGGAAGGACCTGAGTTCGATCCCTGGTACCAAAAAATAAATAAATAAATAAATAAATTCTGGTGTGGCTGCAGTGAAAAAGGAGCCATCCACGATTGTTGGTGGGAATGTAAACTAGTAAGACCATTATGGAAGTCAGTATGGAGATTTCTCAAAGAACTAAAATTAGAAATTCCATATAACCCAGCTATTCCCCTTCAAGGTAACTTTCTCAAAGAGCCTAAGATACACTCCAGTGATACATGCAAACTAATGTTCATAGCAGCACAATTCATAATAGCTAAATCCTGGAAGCAGCCTGTATACTGATTAACAGATGAATGGATTTTAAAAAGTGTGGTATCTATATACTATAATGGAGTACTACTCAGCTATAAAGGATGAATTTGTGACACTTGTAGAAAAATTGATGCACCTAGAAAACATAATATTGAGTGAAATAAACCAAACACATAAGCTTAAATACCATATAATATCTCTCATTTGAGTGAGGCAAAGTACAAACAAAGAGCACAGTAAAGGATGGATAGGAGACAAGGGGATAGATCTGTTACATATGGGAAGGGATCCGGGAAACTGAGGGCAAGGGGAGAGGGAGAGGGGAGGGGAAATAAGTAGAATAAAGATAAACTATATACAGGAAGCTAACAACCTCAATGAATGTAAACACTGCATGTCATAAACATGAGATAAGATTAATAATAACAAGAAAAATGAGGAAAAGGGATTTAGAGAAGGGAATATGGGAGATGAGAGGGAAGAGGAATTAAAAAAAGAAGCTCTATTGTGTACCTGTATCCATCCTCCAAGATGACTATAAAATGCATGTACTGCAAACATACACTAATAAAAAGTTTATAATTCAAAATGGGTCCGTCAATTGGAAGTACAAGAGGGATTGTTTTATATGGAGAATTGTTTTATATTTTAGAGCTATGAATTTCCAGAATCATTCACAGACATGGTCAGCTGTGATGATTTCCAGACTAAAATAATTTAACTTCTCCTCTGGGACTTAAAAAAATGGTTGAAAATTCAATTCTTCACAAATATCTCAAAAGAAAACTGAACTTTGTAGGTGTATATAATATTAAAGTTGAGAAAAGTAATTTTATTGATTTGGGAACAAACTCGTCAGGGATTGAAGGGGGACTGCGGCAACTCCCTCATTTTACTGAAGAAATGAAGAAAATGAAGCTCAAAAAGGCTAAATGACTTATCCCCATAGTCATACGATGTTATGGCTTATGTCTAGATGGTCCCCCCAAAGCCTGATGCAGTCATAGCAGGGGCTTTTTCAGAGGTGGCTGGATCTACAGTGTGTGATGCTGGGATTGATTCATGGTGCAATGCTAGCATCAAGGGTATTAGGATTAAGGGCATGAGTGCTACCTGGCCTAAGAAGCCTGGATCAGATATAAGGGACAGAAAGAGCTGTGGTCATCTCTTTTTTGCTTGTTTTGCTACCTTCTGCCCACCATGAACTGTTTCTCCTCTGTGATGCCCCTCTACCATGACACCCTGCCTTGGAGCCAGCCAACTATGGACTGAAGCCTCTACAAACTGAACCAAATGAACCTTTCCTCTCTAACTTTGGGCATTGGGTAGTTTGTCTCAGCGATGAGAAAAGTAATTAAGATATATGGCATGAGTGCTCACCAGGCTAAATGCTTCTCATGAATTATCTCTCAGCTCCCTAACAATCCTATTATGTCCCCATTTTAGAGTCAAGGTTTAGAGAAGTTAAATAATATCCTCAAAGCTAACTAATACTGTGGCAGAGCTAAGATTCTACTCAGGTCACTCTGGCTTCAGCGAGCTTAATCACTTTGCTATATGCAAGTCTTCAGCTCCTTGTCAGAGTCCATTACTAAGAAGCACATGGTTAACAAACACGTTTAGCTAGGTTAACTGAACAGAAGAAAACATTAAAAATTAGCAAAAAACACCAGCAAAATTAAGAGGAAAAAAATATAAAAAAGAGATAAGATCTGATATTATTTTAAAGTTTATAAATACAGCTAATAAAAGACAGGTTATTCAAAAAAATCAATTTCACCTGGTTAATTCTCTCAGGCGAGCCACCTCGGCATCACGCTGATGTAGTGTTATTCCCAATATTTGATTTTCCTTTTCAGCAGTTTCTAACTTAAACTGGGAGTTTTTCACATTTACCAAGGCTTCTTCCAATTCTAAAACAACAAAAAAAAATCTGTTTCTCATTATTTTTTTAAAAAATGTGACTGTAATGATAGTCTAAATACATACCAAGTTTTATTCTCGTTATCTCAATGTCAAATTGCTGTTTATTTTCAAGAAGGGTTTGATCTTTGTCTTTAAATACACTAGCAAATTTTTTGTTTTCATCTTTTTGATTTTCAATCACTTTTAGGAGCTCTTCATTTTTATTCTGTAGTAATTCCTGGCTCTTCAGTGACTCCCGCAATTGATTTTGCAGTGACATGTTCAATGACTGAAGGGAAAACACTGCAAGACAAAAAAGATCAAATAGTTGTTTACTAATTTTAAAAGAACAAGTCTGAAAAAGATCTCTAGAAAGAGAAATATCTGGAATTTTTTGACTTTGCTTAATAATTATATGCATGAATTGATTGGCAAAAGTCATGCCTTTTTTCTCCAGTTGATAATTTGGGCATTAAGTTATTTTTACCTTTTTAAAAGAATGAATAATACATGTACAAAGTAAAAAATTCAAGAGCCACAAAATACCAATGATACCAAATAATTCTTATGAACTATCTCCCTTCTCCCCACCCCAGGTCTCCTCCTATAGGCAATCACTATTAAATTTTGATTCTGGATTCATTTTTTGCATATAATATTTCACATAAAAATATATTTAAAATAAAAGAATCATACTACACTGTACTCACAATTTCTAACTTTGCTCTTTTTTTCTCATAAGACAGGTATCAGCACAGATTTATTACATTCTTTATCATGGCTATAAAAGTAAACAACATAGACATGGTCCCTGCTTTCATGGAGCTGGTCTCAAACAAGTACTTACAAATAGTAATAAATGTTTTTTTAAAAAAGAGAAATAGGCAAAAGAATAAAGAGACAAGCTACTTAGAATGGCAATCACGGGTCTTCCGACTTCCCTTCTCAACTCTCTCTCACCCTCATTAACCCCTATCTTCTGTTTATCATGGAACCAGAGTGATCCATCTGAAATCATTCTGGTGAAGCTAAACACTTTCATAAAAGGCTTGTTCTTCTGGATACTCCTATTTTTCCTATTGGTCTGTAAAAGATACTTATATATTAGAAGATTAAGCCTGTTATGTCATGTATTGCAAAATTTTCCCTCCATTTTGTTGATGCTTTTTGAATGTACTTTACTGTTCAGAAATTGAAAAAAACATTTCTGGAGAAACATTTCATAAAGCTGTTTCTTTGTGACATTTGTGTTTACATCAGGCTAGAAAAAGTTCCTGAGAATGTTAAAAAAAAAAAAAAAAACTTCTCATCTGTTATGGTTTGGATCAAGAATGTGCCCCAAAGGCCTCATGTGCTCATAGGCACAGCTTTTGGAAGGTGACCGAATCATAGGGGCGACATAGCTGACTTGCTGTTGGGAGGTGGAATCTGGCTGGATCAGGCAGTCACTGGGGGCATGAGCTGGAAGGGTGCATCTCCTTCTCTGGTTTGTCCCTTCAACTCTCTGCTTCCTGGCTGCCATGATGTGACCAGCCTTCTGTATGTCACTTCTGCCTTAGATAACCGTGGGCCAAAATAAACTTCTCCTCCTTTAAGGTGTGAGTGTTGGATATTGTATCTTAGTGACAAGAAAGTGACTAAGATATCATCTTTTCTTCTTTAATTTTTTTCTCTATTAAGTTCTGTGATCCATAAGGAGAATTTGGTGGTTCATGCCTGTAGTTCCAGCTACTGGAGAAGCCAAGGCCTGCTTAAACCCAGGAGTTAAGAGACTAGACTGGGCAACATAGTGTCAAAACAAAATGAACATAAGGAGGGAGTATCTGTCAAAATTGCAACTGCATATACTTTTTGCCTCATCAATTCTACTGCTATAAATCTATCCTGCAAAAAAACTCACAAACATGCACAAAGACATTTATACAAGGACTTTCACTGTGTTAATATTTGCACTGGGGGAAAATACCCAGACATTTTATAGATGATCTTAAATATTTTATGGTAGAGCCATATAAGCCGAATACTCAATTAGTTATTAAACAGAAAAAAGCATCTATTTATGTATTTTGATACAGAAAAATGACCACTATAATTTAAATAAGAGTGCAATTGCACTCTTAAAAAAGAAAAAGTACATGTATAGTTCTATTGTGCCTGGCACAATATAAACCTTTAGTAAAGGTATATTATTGGGAAGTGAAATCACTGATCTTTTATTTTTCTACATTATTTTAAATTTTAATAAGGGGTATTATTTTTATCTTTTTAAAAAAGCTGATTTAAGAAATAAAGAAAACTGGGCTAGTACTATAGTTCAGTGGTAGAGTACTTGCCTAGTATTTGCCAAGTCTCTAGGTTCAATACCTAGAACAGCAAAAAACAAAAACAAAAACATAACAAAACAAAGAATACAGAAAGAAAAATCCACTTAGACAAAGTAATCAAGGAAGCTCAATTCTTTTCCAATATCTCCAGAGCCATAAGACTTTAATATCAATCCTTTAAGTTCTTTTACCTACATTCAGGGTTGCATTCCATATTACCATATGCCTTTGGAGTTTTTTCTTGTTCTCTGAGTTTCTGATTCAAAATTCTTAATTGCCTAAAGGAAGTAATGAAGAATTATGAATGCTAGAATCTCAATTCCATTTAACAGTGTATAACTGACAGCCTATCAAAAATGAAAAAATACAATAGCGGAACACAAATACATACAACATAAAAAAAAAACCCTAAATGAACAAAACAACAACAAAACCACACTAGGGCTAGGGGCCTGAGATAATTTTTATCTTTATTTTTTTGGTACCGGGGATCGAACTCGGGTCCTTGCACTTGGGCAGGAGGCAGCAAAACCACTGAGCTAAATCCCCGGCAAGGGATAATTTTTAAAGATTGCTTTGGATAGCATAAAACCTCCCCTCACTAGAAAAAGGTTGACTTTTTTCTTTTTTATTCTTTTCAGTGACTTTTCTGTTGCTTTCCTTTGTTTTTCTCTCTTGCTATTTTCTTTCTCTGTATCTTCTTTTAATTGCCTACTTTTTAAAAGATCTGTCATTACATGTGAACTAAGATACCTGCAGGCACTAACTGCTATCAGGTATCTTTCTGCTTGATGTTTGTCACACACTGACAAAACTGGGAAATACAAATCTATGCCTCTAATAATTTATTAGATGGAAATTTTAATGGCTATTTATTGAGAATGTAAATAAGTAACAACTCTGGCCTAAAATGAACTTCATAATATGCAGCTGTTTCACAAACAAACACATATAAAAGTATTTTCTTAATTTCTATGAAAGTATTGCCTTTTTTAAAAAAAAAGTATTTCTAGTATCTTTACATCATTTTATTTTATTTATTTTTTGGTACGGGGGATCGAACTCAGGTCCTTGCGCTTGCAAAGCAGGCGGCAGAAACACTGAGCTAAATCCCTGGCCTGCATCTTTACATTATTACTTACCTGAAAATATTCTCCATTAAAATATTTACTGTGTTACTGAATCCTAAAATTCTAGGGTGTTATATCATTCACATGTATTAATTCTGGATGGATTAAAGAGTTAAACATAAGACATATCAAAAATAAAACAAAACAACTATATAAGTTTTAGGAAAAAATCCAAATAATTTCTAAGTGAGGAAGGCATTCCCAAGCCAATGTTTTCAGCACAATTTATTATTCTTGGGCTAGGGTTATAGTTCAGTAGTAGAGTACTTGCCTAACATGTACAACAAAGCTTTGGGTTCAATCCCAGCAACAACACATACACACACACACACACACACACACACACACACACACACAGTTTACCCACTGAATTTGACATCTTTGTCAAAAATTATCCATGTGTGAGTTTAATTCTAGACTGTTCTATTTCAATAGTTAACCTAACTACCTTTACACCAATGTCACAGCTATCTTAATTATTTTAACTTTATGTCTTGAAATAGATAGTACTGACTTTGTTCTCTTTTCCAAAATTGTCTTGGTAATTTTAGATTCTTTGAATTTCCATACAAATTTTAGAATCAGAATTCTGGAAAAAAAAGGCTGCTTGGTTTTCACTGGAATTACAAGGAAGCTATCTATAAATCAATCAGAAGACAAATGACATCTTATTAAGTTTTATTTGTATGGATCAGGTTTATCTCCCACTTATGTAGGTTTCCCTTAGTTTCTTTCAGCAATATTTTATATTTTTCAATGTATGAGTCTTATACTTCTTTATCATATTTATCCTTAAATTGTTCATATTTTTGATACTAAAAATAGTACAAATTTAAAATTTCATTTCAAATTGTTCATTGCTAGTATATAGATATACAATTTTTTTTTTTTTTGGAACTGGGGATTGAACTCGGGACCTTGTGCTTGCAAGGCAGGCAGCAGAACCACTGAGCTAAATCCCAGGCCCTACAATTGTTATTTTTATGCTGACCTTGAATTCTACAATTGTACTAAGGTCACTTATTAATTCTAGTAGCTTTTTGTAGATTCCACAGGATTTTCTACAAGGATCATCATGTCACCTGTGGAAAACAGTTTTACTTCTTTTCTTTCCAACATGGGTAATTTTTATTTCTTTTCTTGCTTTAGTGTACTAGTCAGAACCTCTAGAACAACACTGAGGGGAAATAATAATCATTGCAGATACTATTATACATTTTCTAGCATATACAAACACAAAAACAAATGTGGTTAGAATTGTAGGATGAGATATAAATATGATTTTTAAATATTATGTACTGAATTTAGGATTATGTGATTTTAACTAAAGGAAAATAACAAGTCACACAAGATGAACTTAAGGTAAACTTTTCTTCAAGAAATATTCCTAAATAATCTACAACTGAGTAAATGGGATATGAAAAATATTGAGTTTAGAATTTATATTGTCAAGATTACTAACACCTTCCACTCTGAAACCATAATTTCTAGTTGTCTTAAGTCTACACATAGATTCAATATTCATCTCTAATCTACTTCTTCGTTTGAATCCATGTCTTCGTTGACTGGACTTTACCATTCAAGAGTTTTGTTTTGGTTTTGCTTTTGTTTCTAAGGAGTCCGAGGGTGCTGTATTCTTTAGTTCCTGCCCACTTCAGAATACGACTGTTGCCTTTATAGTACTAAAAGGACACTTAAACCACATAACGGATTCTTAGGGCCTATCTTCTTTCCCTTAGGACTTTGTATATGATGTACTATGATTCTCTAGTACAAAAGAGCACTGTGAAAAGGCTGAGGTCAACATAATAGTTGCATCTTTATATATGATTTGCTTTTTATTTTGAGTGTCTCTAAAAAATTATTAGTAAGGTTTTTGTCCTTCAGGTACAGAAACTACCAGCAAATGTCTTGGTGTTACTATTTTTCTGAGCTCTTGCATGTCCTATTGATCTGCTGATATAGATCATTAGATTAGTAAATCCCTTTATTCATATATCTTTTAATATTGTCTTTAATCCAATTGTTTTCTTTTTCACATTTGCCAATTTTGTATCTCTTCTTTCTCTTCCATATGTGTTTCCTTTATAGTATTTAATTATTCTTTTATTTTGCCTTGAGATGTTTCTTTAAGTCTATCCAATATGCATTCAGTCATTTAACATACAATTATTAGAATGAGTATCAGGTACAGTTCTTAGCACTGAAAATACGGCTGCAAACTAAAGAGATAAAAAAATTCAGATTTCTCAAATTCAGAGACAGAACAGAACATACTAAAAGCTAAGGGATGGAAAAAGAGGAAATTATTCTTTAATGGGTAAAGAGTATGTTGGGGATGAAAAATTTGGGGGCATAGATAGTGGGGATGCAAACACAGCATCATGAATGTACTTAATGCCACTGAAATATATTCTTAAAAGTGGTTATGAAAATAAATATTCAAAAGCCACAGAAAAAGCCTTTGATAAAATTCAGCATCTATTGATGATAAAAAAAAATCCTGAAGAAAACAGATATACTAGGACATTATCTCAGTCTGATAAAAGCTATTTATGACAAACCTACTGCTAGCATCATATTAAATGGGAAAAAGCTGAAAGTTTTCCTTCTAAAATCAGGAACAAGACAAGGAAATCCACCGTCACCACTCCTATTCAATAAAGCACTCGAAACATTAGCCAGAGCTATCAGGCAAGAGAAATAAAAGAAATATGTATAGGAAAGCAAGAAATCAAATTATTACTCGCGGATGACATGAACCTGTACATAGAAGACCCCAAAAATTCCACCAAAAGACTCCTAAGTTAGTAACTAAATTAATCAATGTAGTAGGATACAAAATCAACACACAAAAATCAACAGCACTCTTGTACAACAGCAATGAACTCATTGAGAAAGAAATTAAGAAAATAATACCATTTACAATGGCATCAAGAAAAACTAAATACTTAGGAATTAACCTAGTGAAAGACCTCTACAATGAAAACTATAATACTCTTAAAAAGGAGATCAAAGGGGACATCAGAAAATTGAAACATCTTGTCCCTGGATAGACACAGCTAATATAGTCAAAATGGCCATGCTTCCAAAACTGATACATATTTAATGCAATTCCACTCAAACTATCAATAACACTCCTCATGGAAATAGACAAAACAATCATAAAATTCAATCTGGGCAAAAAGAGCAAAGCAGGAAATATCACAACCTCATAATTCAAGTTATATTACAAGCTACTGTGATAAAAACAGCATGGCACTGCACAAAAAAAGACATATGGGTCAATGGAACACCATAGAGGATGCAGAAACAACTCCAGGCATATCCAGCTACCTGATCTTTGATGAAGGGGCTAAAATCATAAGCTGGAAGATAGCTTCTTTAACAAGTGGTACTGGGAAAACTAGCCATACACATCCAAAAAGATTGAATCTAGACCATATCTTTCACCGTGTACTAAACTAAAATGAAAATGGATGAAAGATCTAAATATTAAAACAGAAACAATCTACTGGAAGATAAAAGAGGTACAACTCTTGAAGACTAGGCATAGACAACGACTTTCTGAACAGAACCCCAGTTGCACAAGAAATAATACCAAGAATCAACAAATGGGCTCACATCAAATTTTAAAAATTCTACACAGCAAAGAGAACAATTAACAAAGCAACGAGAAAATATTTGCCAGCTACTCCTTGGACACAGGACTAATATTTAGAATACATAAAGAAGTAAGCAAAATTAGACCCCTCCAAAATAAAAGACCCAATCAAAAACTGGGCAACTGAAATAAAGAGACACTTCTCAGAAGAAGTACAGATGGCCAATAAATACATTAAAAAATGTTCAACATCCCTGGTCATTACAGAAATGCACTGTAACTCTACCTTTCTCCAGAAACAATGGCTATAATCAAGAAATCAAATAGCAAATGCTGGTGAGGTGGCAGGGGGAAAAGGAACCTTCTACATTGTTGGTGGGAATGTGAACTAGTACAACCACTTTGTAAATCAAGATGGAGATTCCTCAAAAAACTAAAACTAGAAATTCCATTTGACCCAGCTATTTCCCTTCTAGGTATCTTCCCCAAAGAGTTAAAGACATCATATTAGAGTGATACCTGCATGTCCGTGTTTATAGCAGCACAATGCATAATAGTTAAATCTTGGAAGTGGCTCATATGTCTATCAACAAATGAATGGATAAAGAAAATCTGGTATTTACACAATGGAGTATTACTCTACCACAAAGAAAGATAAACTTGAGTCATGTGTAGGAAAATGGATGCACCTTGAGACCATAATGTTTAGTGAAATAAATCAGGCACACAAATACAAATACTGTATGGTCTGTCTTACATGAGAAACCCAAGATATAAATAAAAGAGCAAAATGAAAGATAGGAAACAGAGAGATAGATCATTTGCAAAAGGGAAGGGGACCAAGAGATGAAGGACAGGAGGAGGAATGGGAGGGAAAAATGATGAAAAAAGAATTAAGATGTGTTTTGTACCTGTACCAACTCTGCACGAGTAATATAATTATCATGTATTGCAAACATGTGCCAATAAAAACAAAAATTAGTCTGGGTGTGGTAGCACATGCCTGTAATCCCAGCACTCAGGAGGCAGAGGCAGGAGGATCACCATGAGTTCAAGGCCAATCTGGGCTACATAGTGAGTTTAAGGACAGCCTGAACTACACAGCAAGACCCTGTCTCAAATAAACAAACAAAAAATTGAAATAAGAAGGTATATATCATATTATGTACATTTCACCACAGTAAAAATACATATCTTAAGAAAGTACTTGGGAAGAGAAAGACACTAAGGTCGGTAGAAAACTGAAATGTTAATTTAGAAGCAATTAAAACAAAGACTTGGGTGAAAAAAAAAGCCAGTATCATGTTGCTTGAGTTCTAGTGGATTTCATGTGTATTTGTTTATTACTACTTATTTTTAGTGTGTTTAATGGAACTTTCATTTTTATAATCTTTTATTTTTCTGAAGTCATCTAATTTTTTCCCTCTCTTCCTATCTTTTCCTTTTTAAGCACCCTCTCTGTCTACATCTCTTTTTCCCTCTAAGAGAGATCCTATTATCTTTACCTTCCTTGAGACCATGGAACACTATTTCAAGGTTTTTTTGGATTTTCTTTGGGTGATTGGTCTTGTGATATTTATTCCTGACCTTGCTTTGTCCTTGTGAGTCTGTTTATTTTCAATGTTATGTACAGATCTCTTCTATAAACTTTTTCTTCCTTTGGTTTTTGTGACATCAGTCTCTTAGGTTTTCTACTACTTCCCTTGTTGTTTCTTCATAGTTTTCCTTTCAGAGGCTCCTTTTCCTCTGCTCTTTCCTGATAAAGCTGTTATTCCCCAGCAGTTCACCCTCATTGTATTCATATTCTATACCTTCTTGGTGAACTTACCACTTATGTGTTCATGACAAATTACTTGCTTTTAATCACTAGTGCCTGTCAACAGTGCTAGATTCATGGTAAAAGCTCAAAAGGATGTGTTCAGTGGCTCCCAAGTCTACATCTTTATAATTGTTGATCTCATTCCTGTGCTCCAGGTGTATGTGTGTATCTCCAGATGGTCTATATGACACATTCAGTATGTCTAAATCTTAACTCACTGGCTTTCTCATTACCTCTCCTAACTAAAAAATAAAGTGAAATTTAAAAAAAACAATCAAACAACCCTTCTCTTCCCCAGTAGTTCCCATCTGGAGGAACTGTTAACATCTGTCAAATTATAGAGACAAAAAAATTAATGCTATCCTTAACTCCTCCGATTTATTCCCATTTCAATCTTTTTGTTGTTGTTCTGCAAGAGTACCTATTGGTCTTATACTTCAGTCTACAATCAGAAAGTGGTTATGAGTTAAGACACTCTCTAGCTCAATGGTTCTTAGTAAGAGGTAACACATTACCCCCAACCCCATTCAGGAAATTTAGGGAGTGCCAGGGGTTTTATAGGTCCAAATGAGCAGGGCACACTTTGTGGGTGGGTACCAGGATGGTGAAACATTGAACAACTGTATTACAACTCTCATAAAAACTGTTCAGTTCAAAATGCCAAAACAAGATACCATAAAAATGATGCTCCTAGCTATCTCTTTCTACACCACAAGATGGCAATAAACTTCAAAAACGGCCCCCCATCACTTCTCTAGCTAGAAGGAAATATGTAGTTTCCAAATGTATAAAGAGAAAAAAAGAATCACATTTATTTTGATTGAAACCACTTCTGAGTGAGTCTATGCATTCTAGTTTTTACTTGTAATGATTATGAATGATTCTTTTCAAAAAAAGAGTATGAAGTGGCACAAAAATCCTACACTACTGCTGGAAACTTCATTCTTCTAAACGGAGTGTATCTGATAAATTCTTCATTTTTCAGTAATTTCATCTTTAAAAGGTCGAGTAAGGGGAAATAATTCCTTTTACAATAGCATCTAAAAAATGACATATCTAGGAATCAACCTAACAAAGAAAGCAAAAGACCTCTACCCTGAAAACTACAGCACTCTGAAGAAGAAGATTGAAGAGGATATAAGAAAATGGAAAGGTATCTCTTGTTCCTGGGTAGGAAGAACCAATATAGTGAAAATGGCCATACTTCCAAAACTACTATATAGATTGAATGCAATGCCACTTGAAATTCCAACAATATACTTCACAGAACTAGAGAAAACAATCCAAAAATTCATTTGGAACCAAAAAAACCCTAGAATAGCAAAAGCAATTCTAGGCAACAGAGACATGGCTGGGGGCATCACAATCCCCAACTTGAATCTATACTACAAAGCTACTGTGATAAAAACAGCATGGTACTAGCAAAGAAACAGACCTGAAGATCAGTGGAATAGATTAGAAGATGCAGAAACAACTTCAGACATACTCAGTCACCTCATCTTTGACAAAGGAGCCAACCACCCTCATTGGAGGAAAGATAGCCTCTTTAATAAATGGTGTTGGAAAAACTGGATTTCAACCTGTCAGAGATTAAAACTAGACCCATGCCTATCACCACGCACTAAACTAAGATCGAAGTGGATTAAAGATCTAAATATTAAGTCAGAAACACTAAACTTGCTGGAAGATAAGTTAGGTAGAACTCTTGATGACATTGGCATAGGAAAAGACTTTATGAACAAATCTTCAGTAGTACGGGAGCTAGCACAAAGAATCAACAACTGGGATCTCATCGCATTAAAAAGCTTCTGCACTGCAAGAGAAACTACCAACAGAGCTAAGAGACAACCTACAATGTGGGAAGAAATATTTAGCAGATGTAGCTCAAAGGGCTACTATCAAGAATATATAAAGAACTGAAAAAAATCAGACCTCCCAAATTCAAAGACCCAATTCAAAAATGGGCATCTGAAATGAACAGACATTTCTCAAAGAAGTAAAAACAGCAAGTAAATATATGAAAAAATGTTAAACATCACTGGTCATTCAAGAGATGCAGATGAAAACAACACTGAGATTCCACCTCACCCCAGAAAGAATGGCTGCTATCAAGAAATCAACCAATAACAAATGCTGGCGGCGGTATGGAGAGAAAGGAACCCTTCTCCATTGTTGGTGGGAATGTAGATTGGTGCAACCACTGTGGAAATCAGTATGGAGATACCTCAAAGAACCAGGACTACAGGTCCCATTTGACCCAGCTATTCCCCTGCTGGGTATCTTCCCCAAAGAATTAAAAGAATCATACCACAGTGATATATGTGCACCTATGTTTATAGCAGCACAGTTTGAAATAGCTAAAGAATGGAAAAAGCCCAAGTGCCCATCGACTGGAAACTGGATAAAGAAGATGTGGTTTGTTTAATAAAATGGAGTACTACTCAGCTATAAAGAATGAGAAACTAGGGGCTGGGGATTTAGCTCAGTGGTTCCAGTGCTTGCCTTGCAGCACAAGGACCTGAGTTTGATCCCCGGTACCAAAAAAAAAAAAAAAGAATGAGAAACTGGAGACATTTATAGCTAAATAGATGCATATTGAGGCCATACTCTTAAGTGAAATAAATAGGACACACATGTGTAAATACCTAATAGTTTCTCTAGTGTGAGAAATTGAAAGTGTAAATAAGGATGAAAATGATTAAAATGAATAATTGATAATTTGAAATAAGAAAAGGTCCAAGGGTTTGGGGATGGTGGAAGGGAAAGGGGAAAGGGAAGAAAGGAAAGAAAAAAATTAGGAGAAAAAAACATGGAATCAAACTCTGTGTAGATAGGGAAGGGTGGAGGGGGTGAAGGGTGCACAGGTAATGGGAGAAAAAATAAAAACTAAGATGCATCATGTCCTGGTACAAACACCCAATGATAAATGTAAATGTATTTTATACCTAAAATGTACCAATAAATATATATATTAAAAAAAAAAAAAAGGTCGAGTAAGCAACAATGGCAAGAGCATGCTATTCATTGTTTGTCCTATAAGGACTACCAGAAGCCTCCAATGCCACATTTAAAGAACTAGATTAGACATCAACTCAATTAGGATAATACTTTTTAAAAAATTAAAAACAATTAGTGAGCAATAAAATAATAAGTCTCATTTTCTTGAGTGGCTTATAAATTAGCTCCTAAGGCAATTCCAAAATGTTCTAAGGAATGGAAATAAATAACCATTGATATTTCCATGGTAACAATGTTAAAAAAGATAATATCCTAAGATTAAGTTCTAGTGTGCTTAAGAATCCAATTACTTGATTATCATTCCTTTAAATGTTTATTTGGTTTATAGCATTATTTTTTTGTTCTATAAAATACACCTAAACATTGAAGATGTATAAATAAGTTAGTCTCTACTTCCTACTTGACAGTGTAGAAGTCTATAAATTAGGATTCTTGTCATCTAAAATCAAATTGCCTTAAGTTTGAGTGTTGACTCTGCCACTGCTTAGATGTGTGACCTTGAGCAAATTATATAACCTCTCTATGTCTTGGTTTCCTCATCTACAAATGAGAATAACATGATACCTATTCCACAAAGCTACTTGAGGACTTCAAGAAGTGGCACATATAAAGGACAAAAGCCTGGCACATAACAAATATTCAATAAAAGTTAGTAGTAGCTATTGTACATTACCAATATTTTTATTTATTCTTGGTTTTGAAAAATTAACACTGTTATTGGGATTCTCTAGGTCAGGACTGAAGACAGTATTATTAGACTGTAAAACCATCAACTTTATCATTTGTGAGAGTATGTGTGTTTAGAGCAAGAGAGATTAACCATCTATATTATGTATCACTGTATCTCTAGATGTTATGGCTTGTGTCTAACTATCCCCCCAAAGCCTTATGCAGTCATAGGTGGTGCTTTTCAGAGGTGGCTGGATCTACAGAGTGTGATGCTGGGATTAAGTGTGTGATGCTGGGATTTGGGTGTGTGATTACTAAATTAATCCACTGACTGATTTGGCATAGTTCTGGGTGTGGATAATGGGAAGGCCCAGCCTGGATAGAATATAAGGGACAGAAAGAGGGCTGCTGCTGTTGCTTGTTGCTTGCTGCTTCTTTGCTACTTTGCTGCTTGCTGCCTCTTTGCCTTCTGCCCACCATGAACTGTTTATCTGCTGTGATGCCCCTGGGTCATGCCACCCTGCCTTGAAGCCAGCCAACTATGATCTGAAACCTCTACAAACTGTGAACCAAAATAAGTCTCTCTTCCTTTAACTTTGGGTGCCACGTATTTTGTTTCAGCAACAAGAAAAGTAACTGACACTAGACCAATTATTATTCAAGAAATAATCCTAATCAAGTAAATTTATCTTGGCGTCATGCTTACACAGACTCTAGAGAGACCACTGGTGGCAAACCTATGGTATGGGTGCTATTTGCTTTTCTCTTAAGAAAATAGATGTTAATGTATGAGTTGTTTTTTCTAAACTAAAAACTCAGTATTCAGGTTTAATTGCACTATGGGCACTTTGTGATAAATAAGTGAGTTTTGGGTTGCAGTTTGGGCACTGGTCTCTAAAACCTCAGCAACCACTTCTCCAGACTGCAAATTTAAGCTGCTCTGCAACTGGAATCCTATTTTATGGCTTTTCAATTTCCTAAAAAATGTGCAGGTCCCTACAAGTCCTATCTTTAACAATGTTGATGGTATATAATGTCTACACAATGTCAAATGTAACATTCTCTCAGGACAAACTCCATTGCAGTGCTGCAAAAGCACTTGAAATGTGCTTCAATTCTCTGCAAAGCAAATTAATAAACAGGCACTAGAGTGTTGGCCTTGGTGGTCATCACTCAACATTCAAAGCTATTATTGATAATATGTGGGTGATTTCTTCTATATTTCAAGAGTAGATCCTTGGTTTATGTCTTTCTTAAACAAATCATAAATATAATTCCAAGTCAGTAATGGTAGCATACACCTGTAATCCTAGATACTTGGGAGGCTAGTGCAGGAGAATTGTTAAGTTTGAGGCCAGCCTGGGAAATTTAGCAAGACGCTGCTTCAAAATAACATTTAAAAGGGCAGGGAAGATAGTTCAGTGACAGAGTGCCTCTTGAGGCCCTGAGTTCCATCCTCAAAATAAAAAGAATATAATTCCAACAAGTTAAGAATGCCAAGAAAAGGGCTGGGGATTTAGCTCAGTGGTTCTGGCGCCTGCCTTGCAAGCGCAAGGTCCCAAGTTCAATCCCTGGTACCAAAAAAAAAGTATGCCAAGAAACAAAATCTATGAATTTAAATGAGTTTTTTCCCTATGTCTAAATGTGGTGGAGATACTAGTGCTTATCTACATCATGTTCTCTATTCCTTCCTAGGAATGTGGGAAGTATGAGAAAATTTTATGTCCCAGAGCTTTATATTAGGGAAGAACATGTAACTTGGTTTCACCTACAAAATATTAAGTGGTGCCAAGACAGTCACTTAAGGTCCAACATGCAAGAACGGAGACACATGCTGTTATTCCTGGAAAACACAACCTGAGACAGTGGCTTCATGAAATGAAAAGAGGCTGGATCATGAATCATAGGATAAAAATTAGCTTCTAGTGACCCAAAGTGATCTTTGAGTGAAAGAGAAATAATTTTTTGCTGTATTATGCCAGTGAGATTTAGAAGTTTGTTTCTGTAGCAAAGCCTACACTATCATGGTAAATACACTCAGGCACTTCATCTTCCTGTCTACATACTACAGACCAGTGACAACAGACATGAGGCAGGAATAAAATGTATTTATTGGAAAAAGTAACGGAAGAGTTAGAGAATGCTAGAAATCTTTGGAAAATGGAGAAGAAAGGGTAGAAATATAGTAAGACAGAAAATCTATTTTCTTTATGAAGGCTTAGATATAACATTTGGCATCTTTGTTCTGGCTATGGGACATCTTTATCTACAGACAAAAATATTTAAGGAGCAATTCTTACCTTCGTAACTGAGCATTTTCACTTCTCAATGGTTGCATGGCTAGTGCTATTTCAACTTGAATATCTATGTTTCCACTTACAGCTAAAAGTCCAGTTATACATGCTTCCACTTCTGTTACCAACCTCTGAATTTCTGAATCCTCTATGAAAGGCAGAAGAAATGAGTAAAATCAGTATTTTCAATTGGTTTTAGACAAGGCTATTGGAACATATTACTAGAAAATAAAGTTTATAGATATTACATACTTGCTATAAATAACTCATTTATGTATGATTTTATTATACAAATCCTATTTTCTTCCCTGCCGCATGTACTTGCTTACTCAGAATATACAGTAAAGTAAGGATTAATTTTAAATTACAGAATTATTATGTCAGTGATTGTTTTTCAGTTGTGTCTGGTAGGAAAGTGGTTTACACTTACCAAAGGTCTCCTATAGTGAACTACATTGCTATAAGGTTTCCTATATTTGGTTATAGTATTAACAGTTACAACACAACCTTTGATCATGGCATAAAAATGATTTAGATGATTCATTTGGCAAAATATTGAGTGAGGGCCTGCTAAGGCTAAATCATTATTTGATTTTATAAAGTAGATTTAAGACCATTTTTTGTTATTAATTGTAGAGAGTGGTTATTTTCAGAGGAGGCAAACAGATACAGATAAAAAACAAGTGGTGGCCCGGGGATTTAGCTCAGTGGTTCTGCTGCCTGCTTTGCAAGCACAAGGTCCTGAGTTCGATCCCCAGTACAAAAAAAAAAAAAAAAACAGGTGGCAGATCTTTTGCCTTTTCATTTTTGTTCCCTCATTCCCATTCATATTTTCTGTGGATTGAAAATATTTTGAATTATATAACAATTAATGTAAAAGATTAAAAGTATATTCAAATTAAAAACTTATTAAATTCCACAAGTATTTTAACATCCTGATGAAAAGTATGTGCACACAGTGAACAACTATGTCCAACCGCTGAGCAGTCTTCTGTCAATCTTTGTAAAGTGGTTTTTGCTCATTGGCTTTCGATAGAGAATAAGATAACTAGGATCCACACTTTCTAGAGCTATAATCTTAGTCAAATCACTGGATTCTTTTTGTATATACATTACTCTTTAAATTATTTCCTTTAAAAACTGCATATATTTAGCATAACATGAGATATATATATAATATATAAGATATTATAATATATATCTTATAATATATATGTCTTATATATGTATCATTTATATATATAAATAAAACCCTCTTAGAAAGTTTATAGACTACATTATTAACTATTGCTACTGTGTTGTACAATAGATCTCTTGAACTTATTCCTATCTGAAATATTGAGTCCTTTGACTTTTTATCTCATTAGTTGCTCAGAAGATTAAATGAGATTCTGCTCTCAGAGCCTAAATTCCTCATCTGTAAAATGAGAGCATTAAATAGCACCTGGTACAGTTGCTGTGAGGATTAAATAATTCATAGAAAATACAGCTGGGAACATGGTAAGTGTTCAGTAAGTGATAGCTAATACTGCTACTACTATTACTATTATCATCATTAAATATTTGATAAAGAGAATAGCCATAATCTGAAGGTCTGAAAACAACGATTTTAAGTACATTAAACTTGGAGCTTAATGGCACTATATTCTTACAGCATTTTAGGATTTTTTTTTTTTGGTGTCTCTTTCCAAATATTAGGTATTCATTTAGTGCTCCCACAATCAATTACTGTTTTCCAAGATGACAAATTTGTAACTCATTCCAAGCAAAAGCTACTTCAGAATATATATAATGAAAACGAATTAATACAACCAGACATTTTTCATAGACATTTTTCTTGATTTGAGAAAAGTCTCAAAAATAAACCAAAAAGGGCACTAAAAGGTTTAGGCTACTTCTCAAAATGAGATGTTAAACACTACAAGAGCTGGTGTCTGTATTTTATTGTATTTTATGATGCTGGGGATGGAATTCAGGGGAGCTGCTGTGCATGCTAGGCAAGTGCTCTATCACTGAGGCACACTCCCAGCCCTGCATCTTTGTATGTGTGTGTTATTGGGAAATGAACCTAGGGCTTTTACACTGAGCTATAACCCTATCCTTTTTTATTTTGAGACAGGGTCTGGCTAAGTATTCCAGGCTGGGGTTGGACATGTGAGACCCCTGCCTCAGCATCTCAGAGTGTGGGGATCACAGGCATGTGCCACCACACCTAGCTTCCCACATCTTTTTTAAATAGGAAAAATAATCAGTCTGTTCTAGGGGGTCTTATAACAACTCTAGTTTTATCTCTACAGATTCTCCTGACTGTATCTTCCTAAGATCTGTTGGATCAAGCAAAGTGAATGCACATTTGCAAGCAAAGACCAAATTCTTGCTGTTACTCAACATATTTCAAGTCCCCAGGGAAAAAGGGATCCAAACCTAAAAGTAAAAATACAACAGGCAGGCCTCATTTCCTTATTAGCTCAAGACAGATCCACTGAAAACACCACCAACTCCATGGTAATTATTCTAAATATGAATGACAGACAATATGACACTGCTACTTAGCATACTATTGTGATACAGAAAATGATGAAGAAAGTACTCATCTACCTTGTTCTGCTACCAGGGCCTTGAGCTCTCTCAGCAAATACTTTATAGTTTTAACTTTTTCGGCAGTCTGATTCACATTTTTTGCCTTCTGTGTATCCTGGACTATTTTTGCATCTTGAACATTTAAACACTTTCCTTCATTAGTGGCCTCTGCAATTTGTTCTCGGGCACAGGTTTCTTCATTAGAGGCCGAGAAAGCTGGCTGTAGCTGAGTTGGGCTCTGGTGTGTCTTAATGTCTGGGAGAGTTTCCTTTCCAAGAGATTGAAACAAAGACATACATGTCTGAAGACACTTTTGTAAGTCTGCTTCCTTACAGACTCCTTGTTGTGGGAGAATCCAATTAGCAAGACTCAGCTGCTGAGATGTGGAAACAGCTGCTTTGTCAGTTTGGGGCAGGCCACATGCAACTCCAGGACTGGCATTGAATGAGCTCCTTGGAACATCAGGATAGTTCACAGACATTGTTTTACCTTGAGATGCAAACTGGTTACCACCATCGGTTTGAACTTCCTAAAGCAAGGGGAAAAAAATAAGCTTCAAAAGTGTGAGCACTCACTTGTAGGCATTAATTATAACAAACTTGAACCACAAATACTACAGAATAACTTTCTAATATTAGAAACTGACTGTCTGGTATTTTCAGCCTCAAAGTAAGCAGGATTTCTTCTCTGTGCAATAAAGATTCTAGTTTTTTAAAGCATAATTAGATCACTCTGCAAATGGGAACATTATAATGCCATGCCTAAAATAGACTGTTTACAAATACCATGCATACCGTAAAGGCATCAAAAATCAGTCCACTTTTGGACTAAAGTATTTCCACTTTGGGAAATTGTACTGTAAGAAAACCAGCTTAAACATACAAAAAGCTTTTGCAAAAATGTACTGAAAGAAATGTTAAAGTAGTAAAAACTGGCTGTTATTTAACTATCTAACCATAAAGGAGTGTTTACACAAACTATGGTATACCCCAAATATATAGCATTAACTACTTAGTCATAAAAAATATATATTAATAGAGAAATATATGTATAATAAGAGCTCAAGAAAAAAAGCAGCATATAAAACTGTATAAAATCTAAATATAATTGGTTTTTTTTGGTATGGGGGATGGAACTCGGGGCCTTGTGCTTGCAAGGCAGGTGCTGGAACCACTGAGCTAAATCCCCAGCCCAATATAATTGTATTTTTAAAAGAAAACCTGCTTAATAAGCAGAAAATGAAATCTATACCCAAAACTAAATGACTGGAAACATACTATATCAGTGCTTGGGTGTTGGGTATAGCTTATTTTTTTTTTTTGGTACCGGGGATCAAACTCGGGACCTTGTGCTTGCAAGGCAGGCGCCGGAACCACTGAGCTAAATCCCCGGCCCTATAGCTTATTTTTTTTTATTGTACTGATCTCTTCCCCTCTTTTTTCCTATTGCTTATTAAAAATACATAAAACTTTTCTAATAAAAAGCTTTTAAGAAATTGGTCTTATCTCCCAGTACACTGATTCCATCAGTAAATTCAATATTCATTCCAAAGATGACAATTTCTATAAGTAAATATGTATAGCATACAAACTGCACCCACAGAATGAACCATTGGAGGGCAGAGTGGCTGCTGAGGTGACCAGACTGGGGTGGAGGTACAACAGCAGTAATTAGAATGTAGTGTTGCTTGAGATTCTAAAAAGTAAGAGGGAGAAAAATAATCATTCACATCTCATATTGCTTATACAAGAGCAAAGCACTTTAATTACAGTTTATAATCAATCTTTTAAAAACATCACTTATACTAACCAGAATCAGATACAGTATGGTAAGGTACAGAAGGAATCCTATTGGGACCATTCTTAGACGCCAAGTTATTCATCAATGACATCTGAGTCTGCACATGCTCACAGAGGGCTTGGTATATTATTGGTGAATACATTCTATAATGATCTTGTAATGACCAATTTTGTGCTGTGTCTGATGTGTCTCTTTCACTTTCAGCAGAAACTTCACTAGGTATCTGTTTCTTATTATCCAAAGATACTAATGTGGAAGAAGGAAAAAAAAATTCTTGAAATATGATTCTTCAAAAACTTTCAGCGTAAGAGCTTAACGGAGGAAAAACTCTCAGAAATACAGTTCATCATATGCTTCATAGAAGGGCCTTACCACTCTTACTCCCTAAAAAAATTACTCCAAATTCTTAAAAGTAGTTAATGAGTAAAGTTTCCCAATCACAATCATCTGTACCAATTCTGAGAAATCTTTACTAAGTGCTATTTGTAAAATCCCTTCTTCAGTTATAACACCTGTCTTGGGGTATTGTGTTCTCCGTGATATTCAATAAAACCTTAACTGACCCCTTATCCAGTTCAGGCTCTCAGGGAAAAAAATGGAACAGGAAAGAAGACTGTAATTCTTACGATGCTTTGACAGTTAAAAATAAAATCAGACCTCTGAGATCAACCAGTAAGAAAATTTAATCTATACCTAGGGCTTTCAAAAACATATCTTAACATGGCATTTAAAATTCCCAGACAATGCCTGCCTCACAAGCACAAGGTCCCGAGTTCGATCCCTGGTACCAAAAAAATAAAATAAAATAAAATTTCCCAGAGCTTGATCACAACCTACTCTTCCAACTATCTTCCCATCACTTTCAACTCAAAACTGTCATTCCAGCCAGCCAGCTTAGAAACCCAATAAACCTTTCTCCCCATCCTGTACCACTCCTGCCAATTCAATTCTCCTTCAATTCATTTTCCAAGGCTCATCTGAGCATTTCCCTCATCCACGAGCCTTTGCCATCCTAAAGCACATATTTAAATCACATACTACCAGTATATTTTTATGGGGTTTATCTTTTATCCCCTTCTCCCTCTCACTAAACTATAAGCTTCTCTAGGCAGATTGTATTTTATGCTTCATTATTTTCTCTCATTAGTCTATGTACAAAGTAGAAACCTAGTATTAATAAACTAATGAATTAAAAGCAAAGTTTTCTACACAGAACTACCCAGTAGATTGATATAAAAATCTAAATTCTATTTCCGCATCTAATAAAATCCACTCTCCAAAATTTGCTAAACACTATTAATAGAAATGAGCATTCTGGTAGATCACAGGTTATCAGGGTATGGAATAAATTTACAAAAGTATACAGCTTGTAGTAATAACTACCTAAGTCAAACATACACACACACACACACACACACACACATATTCTACGTATGGCACAATTCCACTCTCATGTAAACACCTAACAAATGAGTGTTTATTTTTATACAAAGATATATAGAACAATAGTTACTTACTAGCTGAGTAAACTCAAGCTCTCTTGACTTCCTCTTTCTCATTAGAAAAATGATTTTTTTTTTTTGGTACTGGGGATCGAACTCAGGTCCTTGCACTTGTGCAGCAGGCAGCAAAACCACTGAGCTAAATCCCCAGCCCAGAAAAATGATTTTTAAAAAGTACTGCATAAGATTATTGTGAGAAGTACATATACTTGTAAAGTTCTTAGATCAATGTGTGGCATAAAATAAAAATTCAATAAATGTTATACACCAAATTAGCTACAAACTCTTACAGACAGACAAGTAAATATTTTATATGTATAAATCTTGCTCTCTGATAATAATATACCTCTGAACATGTTCTCTTGAAGGTGATTATAACCGAAAGCAGTAATAATTATCTTCACAAGCTGAATGCATGAGCTACTACAAAACTGGTTAAAGTAGTTCTGTAAGGCAAATATTATTTCTTATTGGATATGGAATTTTATAATTAATCAAACAGAAAAATGCCCTCTAAAATATTCTAACTCTAAAATCTGAAATAATGGAGGGGGAGCATAGCCCATGGGTGTCTGGCACACTACACATCCTTTCCTCCTGATTCTGGGTCTCTCTTCTGTTCTTAGATTTCCTTTGGTCCCTTAAGGACTTCTCAGGCCTCATTGTCTCAGGCCAGGCGTTGGCTGTCATCCACCTTCTTTATAAGGCAGTTTCAGTCTCTCACCAAGCTGAGCCACATACAGTACTATGCCTCTGCCAGCAGATGTCCTCATTTGACATGAATCAATAAGCTCCAAACATACTTCTTGAAAATCAAAGCTTCTGAATGAAAACTTATTTTGCTAATTTATAAACTCAATCTGTATAATGCTGCTGATAATGCTGAAGATTTGTACTAAAGGTATAAAGTCTTAAAAAAAAAGCAAAGAAGCCAAGACAAATTGACAAATCATAAATGGACAGAAAAGAAAAACTGCACTTATATTAGTGTTATACAATTTAAAATAAAACAAACTAACTGACAACAAGTGGGCCTGTTATTACCCAAATACAAATGAAGTATACAACCTTGCTCTTATTAATGACACCAAAGCACCTTCCATGAAAACTGTACCTGAAAGATCAAGATGCCAATATGATTAACTGGTCCATTAAAACTTTTCAGTCCATGAATCCTACCTGCTGTACATGAGCACTGGCTGTTGCTTAGATGTATAAGCACTGTAGGATGCCACCCAAATATCAAAGAAATATCTAGTGTAGGTAAGAGCCACTGATGCCTATTATAATTTAAAATATATAAGAATACTTGGCCTTGATGGGAGCAATCAATGCTCAAAGAATTCTGCCTGCTGTGGTTTATTTCCCAAGGTAAGAGCAGCTATATGTGTACACAGATCACCCTCAACTTTGCCCCAGCTGGTCTCAAATTCCAGGACTCAAGCAACCCTCTGTGTCATTCTCCTGAGTGCTGGGATGACAGGTACCTGCCACTGAATCTCACTCAACTGAGGATTTTTTGACTTTACAGTGGTATAAAGCAACAGGCCTTCAGTAAAAATCACACTTCGGACTTTGAATTTTTCTTTTCTGGGCTACTGATAAAGCTGTATCACATTCTCTCATGATGCAGCTCCCAGGCAAGCCACTCAATCATGAAAGTAAACAGATGATGTTGCTAAACTATGATGTTTGGTAGGTTACATGTATTTTTTTCAACTTCCAAGATTTTCCATTTCTGCTGGATTTGGGGGAACATTACACCAGCATTATAAGTTGAAGATCATCTGTATATGTTATTAAAATCAAAATTATGAAAGCACTAAACAGTTATCAAATCTGAAAAATCTGATTTTTTTTGGTAGTGATACTGGGATTGAACCCAGGGTCTTGTGAATACTAAATAAAAATTGCTTATTCTTATTTAAGGCCTAATGGTGCAGGTCCTAGGCTTAGGAGGCTGAGGCAGGAAGATCTTGAGTTCAAGGCCAGCCTGGACAACATAGAAAGACCCCATCTGAAAACAAAACAAAACATGTTTTAAGGTCAGAAGCACCCACATAAGCTCAATACATTTCTGGAATGGCCTCACTGCCTTTTTACTCATAGAATGCATCAAGGTGGGTTTCCTTGACTCCATAGACATTCAATCATCAGATAGATCTCAGCCAAAAGTACCTATGGAGATTGTGGCCCAAAGGATAGTTTAAAAATAGCAGGACGGTGTGGTGAAATTAAAATGGTACATAGATAACTAAGAAACATGCTGTAATTGATTCTTTAAAGTTCTATTTATGATTATCTCATGGAAAAGACAGTAAGTAGCTAGCATAACTTCTGCATTTTGCTGAGGATTGGGACAATAGAGCAAAAACCCTGTATTGGTTAATAGCAATCAACACCCACCCCACACTCATAAACAAAAGATGTTCTAAATAGTGCTACAGTTTGGTAAACAAACAAACAAGATATAAATACAGATGTGTGTATAATATATATACATATTTATTTATATATATATGTATATATATATTTTGCTGAACCAAGGGAAGGTGGCTTCTTCTAATGAGGCAACCTTAGGAGAAATAAGTCAATGAGGACTCATTGCAATTTTCTAATTTCACAACCCTAAAGGACACTGTCCTATGGAAGTAGAATTTTCCCTCTGAATATCAATATATGGGGAGAAGGGCAGTAAAAATACTGTGTCCTGATCACAGGACCTGACTTGAGTTCAAATAAGAATTTAATGCTAGGAACTAAGAACACCAGGCATCTCTCATCTGCCACATCCATCCTCTACTGGTCTCTACCCTGCTCTCCAGGCATTGCTGTCTGTATGGATTACACTGTTAACAAGTGGTCCTCGGTGGGTCTCTCATTCCTACAAGTTTTCCTATGTCAAGAAAGCAAGACTTTGACCTAACTCAGGGCATTTTGCAAGGTTGAGTTTGTGACAGCAACCTTGAGACATGAGGTAATGTTTTCCCCTGCAAAGACTTGTTCACAGGGCCAGGGATTTAGCTCAGTGGTTCCGGCACCTGCCTCAAAAGCGCAAGGATCTGAGTTCAATCCCTGGTACCAAAAAAAAAAAAAAAAAAAAAGACTTGTTCACTGTTTACTAACAAAGTGACAGATTTCCCAAATTCAGGGTTCTTCAGTTGCTACCTAAACTTGAAGCATGCGTAAACTGTGTCAGGGACCTTCATATCATCTCAGTGGAATCGAGGATCAGGGAGAACCAATGCAAATGTGCTGATGCACATGCTGCTTGCTGCACTGTGAGAGCTAAAGGCTTCTGTCTCTGATCCAAGAGTCCTGTGTCTTCTGCCAGTGTCCATGACACAATAAGACTAACTTATTAGCTTGTAAGACTAAAAATCAAAACCCAGACCTGATACACATCAATAAGGCCTCTGCTAGATTTAAGACAAGGCACATAATGGAAAGGAAGAAGTATAAAGTAAAGGTACCTCGAGCTGGCTTTGTCCCTCCAATGAAGCTCCCTGCTCTTTTCAAGGCAGCCTTCTCTATAAAACATCTTTGTGAGTCCAGTAACCTCTCTCTCCCTTAATCTCTTGAGGCCTAGAGTTGGTAAGAGCTCTGTGTTGATGTTAGCACCAGCAAGCTCCTTACAGTTCTCCTTCCTCGAATTATCTTGAGTATTGTCAACTGTATCTTGTTAGAAACCGGGAAGAAGTTAGACTACAATAAGTTCCTACCATGACACCCATTGTCAGCCCCATATAACCTAAATGAGAGATCCTTGTGGAAGACTGCCTCGGAGACCAAAGGAATAGGTGCTACCACTCCTTTCTTTGTTCCATGGGTCCCCTATAAATAGGCCTCTGTGTAAAGAGTTAAGACAAGGTTTAACACACATTTTCTTGAAAGGTCAGATAGTAAATATGTAGGCTTAATAGAAGAGATAGGGTCTGTCACAACTACTCAACTCTACCATGCAGCATCAAATAGGGGCCATAGAAAATAAACGAATAAATTAGAAGGGCCATGTTCTACTTTATTTACAAAATAAGTATTATTTATAAAATAAAATTGGCTTTAGTATGCCAACCCCTGGTTTAGACTTATGTTGTCCAACAGAAATATAAGCAAGTCATGTATGTAATTTACAATTTCCAGTAGGCACAATAAAAAGTGAAAAAGAGAGGTAAACTTAGCTTTTCATGTTTAAATCAGTTTATCCAAAACATTAACATTTCACTTGTAATACAGAGAACTGAGATTTTTTTGTAATAAATCTTCTAAATCCAGTGTATATTTTATACAAAGGATATCTCAATTTGAATGCTAAATTGTCGTCAGAAATACGTGATCTATATTTAGATGTAATAAAATTTACAGCTGAAAAGGTAGATTCACATACTCAAGTTACTAGTTGTTATAGTTTGGGTCTAGGTGTCCCTTCAAAGCCTCATGTGATCATAGGCTTGATCTAGAGTGTGTGAAGCTGGAATTGATTCAGGATACAATGCTAGGCTCAAGGGCAGTAGGATTAAGGGTGTGAGTGCTACCAGCTAAGTAGTCTGAATAAGACAAAAGGGGCAGGAAGATGCTGTTAAGTCTCCCTTGTTGCCTTTGCTACCTTGTGTGTGCCACGTTGTTTCTCCTCTGCCATGCCAATTTGTCATTCCTGCCTTGGCACCGGCCAATTATGGACTGAAACTTCTACGAACTCTAAGCCAAACAAACCCCTTCCCCTCTAACTTTTGGTGCCAGGTATTTTGTCTCAGCAATGAGAGGAAAGTAACTAACACTCTAGTTAAAAGTTTTATAATTGAATCAAGTATCAGTTTTCAAATATATTAAAATTAAGAAACATTAAAAAGTTAGCTTCTTGGTTGTACTAGTCATATTTCAAGTGTTCAGCAGCCACACACAGCTAGTGCCTACACTCCTGAACAATGCAGGTCAACAAGTATGAAGACAAAAAACTGGCCTCCAAGATGGAGGGATTGAAGAAAGTTGTTCTCCTTCCCTTGTTCCCTAACTCAGGTCAACTGGAACAACAATGTCTACTCCTATAAATGCTCTACCTTCATTTTCTCAGCCTCTTTATCTGGTCCTTATATCTCAATATCCAGGACTACTGCCTGAGATGATTTTCTAGACTTTATCCTTTGCACTAAATATAACCATGCAATAAAGTGCTGACATACTTAGCCCACGTGAACTGTGGAACTAGCTGGTCCCATTCAGAATTCCCACTGTAACAATCTGATCAGTACACACTGCATACATGTGTAGAAATATCACACTACATTCAATAAACATGTACAAGTACATGTTATTTAAAGATTTACTAGTGGACTTTTTCATCTCTATTTTAGACTTGTTCTATAGGCCTTGAAGAGACAACATACTCAAAACTCGTTTGTTCTATACTGTTGAGTTACTACACTTAAGTCAACAAAGTTAACCCTGAGAATATAAAATACCTGAGGCTGTATTTACAGGCAGTCATTGGCAAGCTGTCATTCCTTATCTATCCAACATGGATTTTACCTTCTTCTGTACTATGTACCCTAATTATGCAGCTCAAAAAGTTGAGTTCTGAACCAAATTAGGATATATACAGTATACAAGATAGTAACAATTATATACCAGCCTGGTATATCCTTGTTTAGAAATTCAACCAATCTGTGATTATCTATGAAAATAAGTAGCAATAGAAACAAAGATAACTTTATATATCTCCTAAATGTCATTCAGAGTTTGAAACTTTTCTCCTATAAACCCAGACATAGTATCTTTTTTTACTTTTCTTCTTAGGAAATTGACAGTAAGTAAAATGACTACTCGATAATTAGAAGCTAATCAGAAAAAGAGAAGCGCAAGCACATACGTGTATCTAAATAAAAACAATTAAAATGAAAGACTGCATAATCCTGATATCAAAATCCCCAGAATTAAAAATAATCTTTAAATAAACAAGAGAAAAAAATGCTTACATATTTCTTTCCGAATTACTGAAGGAACAGTATGTTTTTCATATCCTTTCTTTTTAGATCCACATTTTTTATCTTCTAAAGATCTGGAATTACATCTATTTTCTGAATAAACTGCTTCTGAACCTATTTATAAGTAAAATAAAATTCATCAACTTAAGAAAAAACTATTTGAGAAAAGGTGACAATGAAAAAGCATTAAAAAAAATAAAACCTGAATCTTCATTTCTCAAAATGTCCCGCAGCAAAGCAGCACAACCATCAAGTCCCTGTATGGTTTCAGTCTGCAAGGAGAAAGTAATTTAGAACATATTTGTATATACAACTATAGTGGGGGAGAAGATAGATATAAAATGAAGTTTTAAATAAATTTATTTACAATCAACTTATTATTGGTTAAAAAATGCTTTAAAGCAATAGCCTTCAGACTTCTGTAGGGAAGTTAATACTTTACCTTTGCATTTTATTTCTGCTTCTTAAACTTTTGCCTTAAGACTGACTGGTGTGTATTACAACTACTCAGGTTGATCTTACCTGACTTTCCGAATCAGAATGGATGGGACATCCAGAATCTGCGTTAAAACGTGAGATTTTTCTTATATGGGTCCTAGAAAACAGGATTAACATTCTTACAAATAAAATATTTTTTTCTCAAAATACATTAGTAAGTAGTCATTTTGTTTCTAGTAAAAACTGGAAAAAAGGGCTGGGGATTTAGCTCAGTGGTTTCGCCCCCTGCTGCGCAAGCGCAAGGACCTGAGTTCGATCCCTGGTACAAAAAAACAAAACAAACAAACAAAAAACTGGAAAAGAAAGCTTATTTAACCATATAAAAAACAGAGGACATTATGAAGACCATAAAGTCTGTTAAATCCTAAAGTAATCCTAGGTAGATAGGACAAACTACTCCATAAATCTTGTGAAGGTACAAGGCCCATTTAGTTTTCTGGGGTAGGCAAAACATAGTCCAGCCCCCTAAAATATTTCCAGAAGTTTAAGTACTTACCCTTTCTTTCCATTTGTTAATTTAGCAGATCCAGGGTGCCTTCCTGAAGACAATACCTGTGACATAATGTATTACATTATAGTATACATACAAACATTTTTGTACTCTATTTTCAATATGACATCATGACAAAACTTGAAATGTCATTCATGTTTTTATCTTCTCAAACTCAAGCTCTGAAACAGTAAAGTTCCCATCCTCATTCCTTCTTGCCTCTTCTACTTTCTATAAATTTGACTACTCTAGGAACCTCATACAAGTGTAATAATACAGTACTTGTCTTTTCGTTGACCAGCTTATTTCACTTAGCACATCTTTGAGCTTCATGCATGTTGTGAGATATATATCAAAATATTTTTTCCTTTATTAGGCTGAATAATTTCCATTATATGTATGTGGTATGTTATTCATTTTTTAATAAATTAGATACAGCCTTAAAATCCACAATTGTAATTTAATTCTTGTAGAGTAAATTTGTTCTATATTATGAGCAAGTTACAAATATATTTGTTTCTTAAGTCTATTAAGGTTGAAAACTGAGATATCATTTTAAGGATACCACAGTTAAGTTTCAACTATATTAAAACCTCAAATATGTTCTACATTTTCCAAATTATTTGACACATACAGGAAAATTCAAGCCATAAGATTTCATAACTGATTCCATTTATACATGTTTTTTAGAAGACATGTCAAGACCAGAACATAAAAAACCCCCTACTCAATCTATCTCATTTTTTCAGTCTTTATTTCTAAACTCATATAGCAATTCTTTTAGAAGAGTTTTCATTCTGAAAGTAAAATAGGCTATCTTTTATGTAAAAAAGGAAAAAATATATAAAAATACATATCACCAGAGTTAGTAGATGAATGTAAATGCAAAGGCATATTTTTATGTAAAATAATAGTACAAAGAAGCCTTGTATGTTACAGCCAGATTCCACAGCTTTTGACATTTTATATTTGTCATTCTCTATCTATATCCACAGCATTATTTTTTGTTTGAACCAGTTCAGAGTACGTTGGAGTCTTAATATCCTAAATGGACTTAAGAACAATGGCCGGGGATTTAGCTCAGTGGCACCATGTCTGCCTTGCAAACTCAAGGTCCAGAGTTCGATCTTCGGTACCAAAAAAACCCCCAAAACTTGTCTAGGGCCTGGGATTTAGCTCAGTGGTTCTGCTGCCTGTCTGGCAAGTGCAAGGTCCTGAGTTCGATCCCTGGCACCAAAAAAACCAAAAACAACGCCAAAGAACAAGGCCACTAATACAATTATAAAATCAAGAAATTAACCTTGATATAGTATTGGTTATAGGCCTTATTCACATTTTGCCAATTATACCAATACTGTCCTTTATAGAAAAAACTGGTCCATGTCTAATCCAGGATCACGTATTGCATTAAGATGTCACAGCTCTTAAATCTCCTTTATCTGGAATAGTTTCTTGAGCTGTCGTTCACTGCCTTTTATAACCCTGACGTAGCTGAAGAGTAGAGGCCAGTTATTTTGCAGAATGTGCTTTTGGACACTTAGATGTCTCTGATGGTTTCTCATGTTCCACTTCAGGTTGTGCATTCTTATCAAGAATACAATTAAATCATGTTGTTATCCTCAGTTCAGTAAGAGTAGACATGACATTAGTTTGCCCCATTACTGCTGATGTGAACTGATTATTTAAGATGTCTGCCAGGTTCTTCACTGTAAGGTTACTATTTTATCTTTGTAATTATTAAAAGATTTTGTGGGGAGAATCTTTGACACTGTACAGATATCCTAATCACCAAACTTTCACACAGTAGTTTCAGCATCCATTGATGGTTTTTTTTTTTTGGTACCGGGGATCAAACTCGGGTCCTTGGTGCTTGCATAGCAGGTGGCGAAACCACTGAGCTAAATCCCCGACCCCCATTGATGGTTCTTGCTTGAGTCAGTTTTCAAAGGTAGATTTTCTAACTACATCTTTCCTTCTACATTTACTAGCTGGTATTCAACTAAAACACGTAGAAAGAACAGAGAAGCACTTTTCCTTCTTCCTTGTCCATTTGTACAGTGTGGACCCATTGATTCCTATTTTATTCAATGAGTTATGATCCATTAACATTATTCATTTTGCTTATCTTTTTTTTTTTTTTTGATACCAGGGATTGAACTTGGGACCTTGTGCTTGCGAGGCAGGCAGCAGAACCACTGAGCTAAATCCCCAGCCCCACCATTATTCATTTTGATACTTAAATTGCCCCAAATTTAGTAAATTCGATGGGAGCCCTTCAAGTTAGCTCCTGTTACACTTCCTTATTTTTTACAATCTGATACAGGCTCATATATATATATATATATATATATATATATATATATATATATATTTTAACACTGTCATAAAAATATTTAACATGGGATCTATCTGAACAAAACACAGTATTGTTAACTACGGGTCCAATGTTGCTCAGAGCTCTAAAACTTATTTTATATAAACAACACTTTATACTTATTGAATAGCAACTCCCTCTTACCCTCTCTCCTCCTCTACAACCACCATGGTATTCTTTGCTTCTGTTTGACTACTTTACATACCTCAAATACGTGGAATTATACAGTATTTGTCCTAGAACTAGTTTATTTTACTTAGCATAATGTCAAGGTTCATCTTTGTTATATGCATATAACAAAGTTTTCTTCTTGATTCAAAGGTGAAAAATATTCCACTGTATGCATATATTTTCTTTATCCATTCATCTGTAGATAGACATTTGTTTCCACATCTTGGCTATTATGAATAATGCTACAATGAACATGAGAGTGCAAATATCTAAAGATCTTGGTTTCAATTCTTTGGGGATAAATACTCAGAAGTGCAATCAGGTGGATCATGAGATTTCTATTTTTAACTTTCTGAGGACTCTGCATACTGTTTTTCATAGCACCATTTATATTTCCACTAATAGTGTACCAGGGTTCCAATTTTTTAACATCCTCGCCGACACTTGTATATTAGGTAATAAATACCTCATTATGGTTTTAATTTGCAATTCTCTGTTAGTCAGTGATGTTGAGAATCTTTTCATATACACACTGGCCATCTGTATGGTTTCTTTAAAGAAATGTCTACTCAAATCCTTTACTTGTTTCTTAATTTTTTTCTTTTAATTTTTGAGGTATGGAGTTCGTCATATATACTGTGGATATTAAATCTTCACCTGACCATGGCTTATAAATATTTTTTCTCATTCTGTGGGTTTCCTTTCTACTGATGTTTTCTTTGTTGCACATTTTAGTTTGATGCATCCAGGCACATCTTACAATATCCCTGCCTCATCTCTAAAGTTGGCTGTTTTTGTTCATGTAGTGGATAGTAATGGTATTTAGAAACCAAGATTTAGATACTACATGTGCTCTTTGCTACTAGGGTCTCCAATCTTTTTCACACGCATATTTTTACTGAGTCACAATGAGTAAATACTTGCAATTTTGAATCTTTTTTTAACTTTTAAATCATTTTCCATATTAACATTGAAAAATTTTTAGTGGCTGTACGATATTTAATGGTCCTTAAATAGAAGTAATATAATATGCTCTTGGTTTGTTTCATATCTTTCAAAATGAAAAACCAAACCAGAACAATCCTTTCTATAGAATGAAAATAGCCTTTCCATACTTAGGACTAAAAGTACAATTACTTGGTGAAAGGTTATAACAGTTTAATGGTCCTTGATACAAATGTAAAACTGCTCTCCAGAAGGAGTGTCCCAAATCACAATACAGGGAGAAACAGTTTGTTTTACCTCCCCCTAGTTTTGTTAAAAGTTTGTTATTTGAGAATACAAACATGTTCATAGTCTTGCTTCCTATCAAGTGCATATTAACGTCACCTTTTTAGAATGACGTAGTTTCTAAAAACCTCTAACTTAATCCATACCCTATAAACTGTCATTTCTACGATGTGTGAATCTAAAATCGAGAAATGTGGCTTAGTCATACAAATGCATCTACGAAGGATAGTATTATGTTTAAAAGAATGAACTCTGGCACCAGCTATGTGAGTCTGAACCCTGTTTTTTTATAGGTAACCGGCTGTGTAACTAACTAGTTAGGAAGTTATTTGAATTCTCTATCTCTCAGTACCCGCATCATAAAATGAGGATAATAACTACCCCAATAAGGCTATTTTGAAGACTGAGTTATTACACCTAATATATGAAAGTACTTATAGTAGTAACTGCAACATAATAATCACTAATGTTAGCTATTATCACTAGGATGATAGCAAGCTAGGTTTTTTTTTTAAAGATAACTAAATTTTGTTGTACATCTTTCAACTTTGTGGTAGATATTTTATCAGGTTCTTTTATTTGATCCAATTCTTTTCTTTTTTTTTTTTGGTGCCGGGGATCGAACTCGGGTCCTTGCGCTTGCGCAGCAGGCGGCGAAACCACTGAGCTAAATCCCCGACCCCCGATCCAATTCTTTTGAGATATAACTCACACCTATTATGCCTACCTAACAGTAAAGAAACAAGAAGAGGGGCCAGGGATTTAGCTCAGTGATTTCGCCGCCTGCTGCGCAAGTGCAAGGACCCAGGTTCGATCCCTGGTACCAAAAAAAAAAAAAAAAAAAGAAAGAAACAAGAAGACCAGAAAAGCAGAAGTGCTTTGTACTATCATTATCATAGTGGTAGAACTGGACTCTGAATCTAGTAACTGTGATTACAAAAACCATGTTTTTCCTCCTTGATGAATGCACATATTCTGGGTTCATTAAATACTGTAAAAATCTATAAGGGTGAGGCTAGTCCAGAAGTATTCTTTGATTTTTTTTTTTTTTTTTTTTGGTACCAGGGATCTAACTCCAGACCTTGCGCTTGTCAGGCAGGCGGCGGCACCACTGAGCTAAATCCCCGGCCTGTCCAGAAGTATTCTTAAAGAAAGGAAGTGTCAAGCTAGGTCTCCAAAACAAGAACAAGAGTCCTATTAACGGGGAAAACAACATCTCAGGTATGTTGTGATAAATGAAGACCAAAAATAAGAAAAATTACATGCTCTATATATTTAAGGAAAGATTATTTTAAATAGGGCAGGGAGGTCAGTGTGAGAAATACTTCATTCAATCCCTGAAAAATATTTGACATGCCAAGTGCTGTCCCAGACCTCCAAGATATAGAGTGAAGGTGAACCAGCAATATCTCCCGCATGAAAATGGAGACGCGAAGATGTCAGGCAAGGGTTCTGAGAGGGTTCTCGCATTGAGGACGAGGAGGTGGACAGACTTTGTTAGGCCTAGAGGGGCTTCTAGGCGGACCAAAACGTCTCCCGGCAGGAAGCAGGAAAGGGCACTGAGAAGCCGGCGTTACAGGGCAAGTAGGTATGCTGGAGAGGCCTGGATTGGGGGAAGGAGCTGAAAAGGCTAAAAAATGATGGGCTGCCTGACCAAAGAATGAGATTTACCTTGCATGAGACGTATACTTATGTTGGATTTTAACCATAATCATTTTGCTGCATCGAGGAGCGTGCAATTGAGGGGTGGAACTAGAGGAAGAGACACTAATTGCAAGACATTTTAGAAAGTACCAGCAATTGGGTTAGAAGATGAGCTAACAGCAGCACTGGCAGAAAAACCGAAAAGCTGGGTCTGATGCGATGGGGTGCTGAAGCGAGGAGAGTGAAGTCATTCGACCAGCGGCGAAGGCTGGGGTTCCAACTGGACTTGACACCGAAGCCGACGCCCCGGACGACCAGGACGACCTCAACAGAATGGTTATCTACGGACCTGCGGGGACCCTTGGACACTTCTCTGTCCCCTTCTAATGCAACTGCGTTGTCTTTGTTTATATTTTATTCTCCTGGCCGGAGAACCCCCATCAGTCCCTCGCCAGCCCCCACAATGGACTCCTCAGTCCGCAGCCCTCACCTGGCCCGGCCGAGATCCGGACCTGACCATCTCTCGAAGCCTCAGAGAACCCAGAAGGAGGAAAGCGAGACCGCACTGCAAAATGAATTAACCGCCACAGACTCCCATCCCCCTCCAGCCCTGCCCCCGAGCTTCCGCTTCCGGGAAGGCGCCCGCCCAACCTCGCGCCTCATGGCCCCTAGCGCGCGGCTGCGGTCTGGGCGAACACTACAGACCAATATCCCCAATCCGTCACACAAGGCGGAGGGTGGGAGGAGCCAACAGAACGCACGCAGGAGGGCGAGACTGAGGTGGAGGGGCGGGGCGAGACCGGGAGGGGCGGGGCGAGCGGAGAGCAGTAGAAACCAACAAAACTGAACGCACGTGGGGCGGGGCCAGGCGTGTTGGGTGGGGCTGGGGGACGGGGTCCGAGGTCCGGGGTCCGGGGTCCTGGCGGGTGGGCGTGGGACCACTGAAAGAGTGCAGTTGGTGGGTTTGTTCCTACCTACGTCTGGCGGGGAGCGCTGCACCTCTGGCAGCTGGAGAAGCCGGGCCAGCCAGCGCCAGAGGAAGGAACTGAGTTGGAGGGCGGATAGGTTTGAGAAACAACCAGGCTCTGCGCTTGGGTTTTAGGCCTTTATGTTTAGTTCGCAGTTATGTGTGCTGTCTTGGTTTTCTTCTTAAAACATTGGTACAGTATCTTTATCTTTGCCTAATTCTGATGGGAATTAAAAATTACTCACTGTGGCCCCATCTTAAAACAGTGCTAGCTGTGTATTCTCCTGTGGCGGTAGTAACTGTTGATAAAGAATGGCACCGGCTCTTACCATTGATAAGCTACACTAATTGCAATAGGGATTAGTCATTGGTTTGTAAGGCTCTGTGTTTAGGGTTAATTTTCAAGTCAAATTGGGGAGAAAGTAACTCGGTTGATCACTGTTTTTTTACAGGGAAAAACAGCTACCTTTAAAAGTGTTACAATTGATACTGAATACCAGGAACTAAAATCTATCTACCAATGTATTTTACACTCATTGAGGGGTTTTAGGACACTGGTACATTTAGTTTTAGATTAGATTAAGCTGGGAAACCCTTTCCTTTCCCATCCCCCTCACAAGTACCTAACACATTTACCTCAAATTCTAGGCGTTGTACTTAGTTAACTTGATTTTTTTAAACCCTGATTTTTCTTAATACGTATTTTTTAGAAAATATAAATAAAAAATCACTCATATATAGATAGTACAACATGATATGTATCATCTTTTTCTTTAATGGCTCGTCAACATTTTCTCAATGTAGTTATAAAATAGCTGTGTGATATTCCCCACTTCTCTGCTGTTTGCAATTTTATGCCCCCCCCGTCTTGTTATTTGCTATTATAAATAATGCAATGTGCTGAGATCTGAAAGAGGGGAGAGAAGAGTATTCTAAATGTATGGAGCACAGCATGATGTTAAGAAAGACCAGGAGAGGCCTTGTGGCTTAGTATAGACAGTGGGAATGAAATATGTGCAGGAGTCAGACTCTGAGATCCTCATAGATTAGGGATTTGGGTTATTATCCTAAAGGATTGAGAATGCCTAAAGGTTTCAGCAGGGGCACAGTGAATTGACTGATGTTTTACAAAAATGACTGGCCGCAGTATAAAGCAGCAGTTCCCATTCTACAGCCATCCAGTCTGCTGCCATTTTGTTATTATTCAGCATGTGAGGGTTTTTTTTTTTACACTTTTAGTTTTTAAATCAAAAGAACAATAATGATGTGAAAATTATGAATGTCATAAAGTTTTATTGGAACCAAGTAGATTGTAATTCTGAAAGACCTTATCCCAAAATGCCCAAATCCCAAATGTCGAAATCCGTAAAGCTGAAATTCTGAAAACAGCAATTCCAATTTGGAGGGGAAAGAAATGAACTAGTTGAGATACACTGCCAAATTCTGGACAATGTATAGGTGCATTTTGGGTTATATTTTGGGGTGTCTGGGAGGGTGTTTCCAGAGATCAGTGTGTGGCTGAGTGGATGGGGTGGGAAAGATCTACCCTCAATGTGGACAGGCATATATATCACAAAACAGTCACACTCACTTGTTTCTGTATTATCCATGTCTGCTTTTGTGCTACAACAGCAAGATGTAGTTGCCACGGAAACCCTATGGCCCACAAAGCCTATTTCCTATCTGGATCTTTATAGTGTAGATGCAGAGGTTGTTTTGAGGAAAGAGAAACATGGATGTAAGTTCTCCCCTCCCCCATTCAGTCTCAGCCCTTCTCCTTGTCCCAGTGACTGACCTTTAAGAATGACATCACTCATACTTGCCCTCCAGCTTCTGGTTGTGCTTAGTAAATAAGAACAACCAGCAGAAGACAAGAGAGGAGGAGAGAAATTTGTGTATTCCTCCATCTCAGCACCATCTGATTGATGCAGTGGAGCTCTGCAACTAAAGATCCACCCAGGAGCCCCTGGGGCTCAAGTTCTCTCCAGGCTCCAATAAAACATTTCCCCTTGTTCCTTCAGTCATAGGGATTATAATGGTTTGCTAGTCCCTGGATGCCCCAGTACCCTTTGGTGATTTCCTTTTCCTCAGCTCTGTAAAACTTCTTTTATTTATCATCAGAATATCAGCTGAGTGTCCTGTTTCCTGCCAGGACCAGATGATAAGAAATCTGGATACAATATATATGAAGGCAATGGGAGCCAGGGGGAAAGGGGTGGGAGAGGTGATGAAAGACAAAGAGGACACATAGGAGGTGAAGTAGACAGGGGTTGGTAATAGACTTAGGAAGTAAGGCAAGGGGTAGATATTTACCTTGGCCCCAGCTTGAGTTTTGGACCTGGAGATTAGTTGAGAGAGATCCACATCAAGGAGGGAAGTGTACGGACCCACTTCCCTCAACATTTTCTTATGAGATAATGCAAACTAAGAAGTCTTTGCATTAGGGAGTGAGGCTAGAGATTAGGATGTGGCCAGTTAGCTGGCCAAGTGGGCAGTGACCTGTCAATCATGGAAATCCACGACACGTGCAGAAAAACAGTTCCAAGCCCTGCACCTGGGAACAATCAGAAAGTAAGAAATCAAGCAGGTTTTTGATAGAAGAGCCTAGGTCTGACCCTAGATTTGTAAATTCTTTCAGTGGCTTGCCCTGGATTCTATAGAGTGTACTGCTTTTCCTACTTTTAATTGGCCCACACTCACTCTGCAGAGCATATTTCTTTTCCTATCTTTAATACCTTTAGTAGATGTAAACCTGGCTACCTTTTACCCTGGTCTTGACCAATTCCTTGTTCAGGACAAGAACCTAGAAAGCATCTCTAGGAGTCCACAGCACTCCAGAACCCAGTAACAGGAACCATTTGAGAGGAAATTGAGTCAACTACTGGGTATTTGAATCCAGAGCTTGGTGGGGGGGGGTGTGGGCTACATTTCTGTTGCCTGTGCTGATAGACAGGGAATTTGCCATCACGTTACTTCTTCAAGAAAGCCTTTGCTTCCACCTCTCTATAATTCCACAAACTAGACCAGTGGTGGTGAACCTATGGCATGCGTGTTATTTGTTTTTAAGACAAAAGATGTTAATGTATGAGTTGTTTTTTTCTAAGCTGAAACCTCAGCATTCAGGTTTAGTTGCGGTGTTGGCACTTTGTGATAAATAAGTGGGTTTTGGGTTGCAGTTTGGGCACTCAGTCTCTAGAGGGTTTGCCATCACTAAATTAGACCATCTAGGGCTGGGGATTTAACTGAGCTGGGGATTTAACTGGGCTGGGGATTTAGCTCAGTGGTTCCAGCATCTGCCTCAAAAGTGCAAGGTCCCAAGTTCAATCCCCGGTACCAAAAAAAAAGACAAAGTAGACCATCTGCCTAGAGTCTATACTCTGATGGAATGGCACCATTTCTATCAATTAGAATTGTGCAGTTATATGATGTCTATCTTCTCAAGTAGAATTTAATCTCTATGGAAGCAAGGGCCTAACTTACTCAGTGCAGTGTTCCCAATGCTTAGCACAATGCCTTGCACATAGCAGGAATTTAAAAATTATTTGACTAAATTGGTCTGCTGTCATGCATTGGTAATAATAGCTACTTGAAGGCCCAAAACTCAAGAGTATCGAGGACTGGCCCTGTGATCCTGATTTGGAGGTGGTCTCTCTGACATCTTGATCTAGTCAATCTCTTATAATTAAACACATTAGATCAATGAATTTTCCAGTTGGCTCACCTCTGAAGTGTGAAAATCTCTATTCATGTTGGGCCATGTCCCAGTTTATAGCAGACAACCAAAATTGCAAACACATGAAGACGTAAATTCAAAATGTAGATTTATAGCCAGGATATAAGATTCAAAAAGAAGAGGCCATGGACACTGTCATGTGTTAGGAGCATGAGCTCAGTTCTGCTTGGAAAGAGTTGAGAGATTATTCTGTTGCCTTGTGGAAACTCATTTGGTGCTTTCTGGAGCTATTTCTAACCAACCATTTTTGACCTTTTAAGATCATATACAACTTTGGAAAGTTGTTCAAGGCTTTGTAATTTTTTTCCACAGAAATGCTAATGTGTACATTTCTGAAACACATTTATATGTAATAATATCAGAGATATTCAGGAGCTGCTCCAAGGATTTCAGGTTAAGATTACTCTTCTAACCTATTTCAAAGCCAGCCATACACACTAGAGTGTCCAGCTCCTTCTCTTGCAGACCCCTGGTGATCCTGGAAGTTATTGGCTGAGGATGCTAAGTCCCTAGTTGAAGAAGGAGAGCATGGCAAATAGTGAAAATGGAATTGAGCCATGGTCTTTGCATTTTCCACTGAAGCTTTAAATGTACCTGCAGTCTTTGCTTTAATCAAAATAGCTTAATTTAGGAAATAAAGAACCCACTCCTTTTTCTTTATGAAATCCTGACTTATTGCTTCCTGAATATTTTTCTTTCTAAAGGAGAAAAACAAACCATCTGTTCCAAGGATCTCAGTTTGACAGCCTAGCTGGGGTCAAACTAGGATTCAGATATTGTTGGGCATGATAAGAAGTCCAGTTGACTGGTATGAGAGAGCCTTTAGAAAGATCTCATCATAGGGAAGAAACAGTGGCTGGGGACAATGTGCCAGGTATGTGAGTCAGGTATGAATTTTAATGCAGCACTATATCAGTCACTTATTTCCCTGTAGCCCCCATGGATGTGTGCTTGACTCAAAAAGAGAAGCAATAATAGTAGCTAAAATGTTAAAAACAATTAAAATCTCTATAAACCTTAGTGGCAGTTGCTTGTGGCTGCTTATAACTTCTTGCCTGGAGAAGCATTTTGTGAGCAAAAGGAGCAAGCTCAGGTAAATCAGAAATGAAGAAAATTAATGCCCCTGGAAGCAGCTCTCAGATGATAATAGGTGGAGGATTTGGTGAAGAAGCAGCCTTTAGCCAATAATGGATGGAGAGAGCTCCCTCACCCTTCAGTCTGGGTTAATTCTGAGATGTGTTCTATACTGTCTCCCAGAGTTCCCCAGCACTATTGGGATCTAAGGAGTAACTGGCTGAATAACACACCCTTTGTTGGCTTTCTTCCCATCATTACTTTATTCTTTGTTATGGTGTAGATCTAAAAAGTCCCGGGCCAGGGATTTAGCTCAGTGGTTCCAGCGCCTGCCTCGCAAGCGCAAGGTCCCGAGTTCGATCCCCAGTACCAAAAAAAAACACACCAAACAAACAATGAAAAGTCCCTCAAAAGTTCATGTGTTCAGACAATGGAATTTAGGCTCTAACTCCATTGGTGGATTAATCCATGGATGAGATCATAATTTGCTGGCTTTATTGGGAGGTGATGGAAATAGGAGGTGGGGCCTAGTTGAAGGAAGTACATATTGGAGGCATGACCTGGGGGCTATATCTGGTCACCAACCTCTTCCTCTCTGGCTTTCTCACCTTCTCTGCTTTCTGACCACCATGAGGTGATCAGCTTTCCTCTACCAAACTCTTCCACAATGATGACTTGCCAATGGAACCCACCAATCATGGACTGACCCTTGAGCATGGACTGAAACCATGAGCAAAAGTAAACCTTTCTCCCTTTAAGTTGACTTTCTCAGGTATTATGTCACAGTGATGGAAGGCTAACACACTCTTCTGTATCCCTATTCACCGTTCCTGGGATTGCCTCCCAAATAAACTATTTGCATTTAAATGCCAGGTATTTTCCCTGGAGGGAAATCCCATACCTAGATTAATACTGAGCATACATACAAGGCAACACAGCCTTTTTCAGTCATATAGACCTGTATTCAAATTCTTTCTCACCAGTGACATTGAATAACATAATTTCTTTAAGACTTTCTTCATCTATAAAATGGAGATAATAGCACTGACTTCCTAAGTCTGGTAATAAAGAAAAATTTGAAAATGTATGTGAAGTGTTGTATACAGTAGATTACACATAGTAAGAGCTTAATAAATGTTGACTATTATCATTAATATAGTATTTATAATACTGGGTACATGACATAGCCTAGGTAGAGGGTAAAGCTGTTTTCCACCCTGAAGTGACTACCGAAGCAGGTTGATTTGGTAGACGTGATGTGGAGACTGTGATTCTAGTAAATACCTATGACTTAGTAATATTAATAGCTTACAGGAAACATTGCCATGGGGAGCGAACTGTTGGCTTAGAAGATAAACACTTATGCTTAGTCTCAACTGATGGCTGCAGTATTATCAATAACTTCATATCTGAACTCAGTACACACTTCGATGGCTGTAATTTTATTAGCTTCATTCATTTAGAGCTACAGAGATTGTTTCTGATTTCAATCTGGCTTCCCAAAAGTAGGAAGGATCCTTTCACTTTTGTTATGTTTAGGAACTTAATTTGTTATTTTAGGGTCTTCCAAATTTGAGCTGCCTCCTCTGCCCTGGTTTAATCCCTACTCCCAGGCAAGATCATTTTAATTTTTAGTCATAGTAAAGAGAAATTGATACACCAAGAAACTGAGGCAGATTAAGCTTTCATTCATTCTCTCATCCCAATGAATTACAGTGCCAGATTTCACCTGCAGTGTTTCAGCCTTTCAAACAGTCATAAGTCACAGAAGGGATAAAGGATGGGCCACAATGGCTGGGAAGGCAGGATTATGTGTTGCCCACCCACTGCAGGTGTGGCCCAGTGATTCAGGTAAAGACTTTGTTTCAGCCCCTTTCATTGTTTCACTGTAGGTAGAAATCGAGGGCCCATGGTGACTTCCCATCACAGTCACCTTTTACTTTTACACACGAATAGACAAATTGCTCCTCAGTGAGTGTAGATATATACATCCAAGCTAATCTGAGTTCTTAGAAAAAACAACTTTTTTGAGGAAGTAATATAACAGGTAGAAGGGACTGACCTAGTGACTTGGCACACCCAGAGTTAGAACAACAGTCACAGTCTGTTCGCCTCGTCTGCTTACTTCAAGAAAGACAAATCTGGATGGTCTTGAGGGCAGAATTCATATATGATTTATTTGTATATGTCCAGAAACCAGCCTAGTTCCAGGCTAGAGTTGTCAGGTTTAGGAAAATAAATAAAGAAACAAATCATGAAAAGTTTTGTCATTTATCTGAAATGCAAATTCAGCTGGCTGTCTTGTATTATATCTGGCAACCCTATTCTTGGCACATGGCTAACCTCAATAAATATTTATGAGAAGGTGAAGGAATGAATGACAGTAGTACCAAAAAAAGGAGCAATGAATTGGTGAAAACTTGATTGACCATGTAAAAGATAATCATCTAAATTACCCCCAAACAATCACAACACATCAAAACTGTGTCTGGGTCACATTGTTCCTTTTAAAATGTAACGGTCCAGTCTGGCTTTGGGTTGAGATATGTTTTCAGTTCAGGTTCTGTTAGCCACTTTTACTCAGTATTCACATGGGAAGAATACTAATATCTTGGTAACACAGGTGTTTAGTTCCGACAATTTTACATCTCAATCCCACACATTTCTGATTTCATATGTTTATTAGTGTGTACCAGTTGGACAAGAAAATTGACTTTGGATGGTGTGTCGGGTTCAGCCACTCTGAAGCACAATCATCTCTGTATCTTCCTTTACAATTGCCAAAATTGATTGCACTTTTATTCCAGCTGAACCCTGGGGTTTTGGGTAAAGTCATTCACCTTGATTAAACCATCAGGACCAATTCTGGTTGGGAAAATAGATATTTGGGAATAGTTCATCTAACAATCTTAAGAATGATAATATATAAATGATTCCCTCCAAATTAATTCTGCTGCTGTTCCTGCCCCCTCACCTTTTCTCCTTATCTGTTGACTGCCTGGACCCCATCCCCACCCCCTCCTTCTTCTCCTTCCTTTTCCATGCTCAAACCCGCTGGAGCCAGAAGCACCTGGAGGTCTTGCTATGGCACAGACTTCTGGACCCCACACCCAAAGTCTCTGATTCAGCAGGTCCAAGGTGCAGTCTGGGATTCTGCATCTCTGACATTTTCCCAGGTGTCGCTGCTCCTACTGCTGCTAGCCTCAGCCTTCTGAGAATCACCGTCTTATCTATACCATCCTTTCCTTTGCCCTTCATTTTCTTCAGATCTTTTTTTTTTTCTTGAGACAGGGTCTTGCTGTGCAGTTCAGGCTGGCTTTGAACTCCCTATGTAGCGCAGGTTGGCCTTGAACTCATGCTATCCTCCTGCCTCAGCTTCTCAAGTGCTGGAATTACAGGCATGCACCACCATGGCAGGCCTTCAGATCATATTTCATGTGTCTCACAATTAATTCTGTGTTCCCAGAACAGTATGATATACACGTGCTGCTTGATTTACTATGGGATTATGTCCCAATAAACCTATCGTAAGTTGAAAATAGCATAAGTTGAAAATGCATTTTTTTTTTGGTGCTGGGGATCAAACTCTGGACCTTGCACTTTCGAGGCAGGCGCCGGAACCACTGAGCTAAATCTCCGGCCCCTGAAAATGCATTTTAAAAAAATTTAGCCTTACCAAGGATTGAACCCAGGGGTGCTCTACCACTGAGTTGCATCCCCCGCCCATTTTATTTTTTATTTTGATACTGAATCTTACTAAGTTTCCAAGGCTGCCCTCAAACTTGTGACTGTCCTGCCTCAGCCTCCTGAGTAGCTGGGATTCCGGGAGTGCACCACCATCCTGGCTTCAAAAATGCATTTATACACCTAAGCTACTGGACATCATAGCTTAGCAATGCGTACACTGAAGAGAACTGGCTGTTTTCCACCAAGATCATAAGGCTGGCTGACTGAGAGCTACAGCTCACATCTTACTATCCAAGTTATTGTACTTACATTGCCAGCCCAGGCAATGATCAACATTCAAAATCCAAAGTTACTTTCTACTAAATAGTAGTGCTTTCGCACCATTGTACTGAAACTGATGGTGTGCAATCAAGCCACTGTAAGTTGGGGCCAAGTGTCATAGCCTCACTCTAGCTTGGCCTGTTAGATTATTTTTACCAGTGTACCGTCACTCCCGACTGGTAAAGGTTTACTTACACTTCATGTTCAATGTAGTTTAGCATTCTGCTGACGTGGGACGCAGAGATCTCCCCATCCACTTCAGCTATATACGTGTAGAGAAACTGAAAAGTGCTGAAGGGGATCCGGGGAGGCCCACCAGCATGGTCGCAGGATAAAACTTCACATATTATCTTGAGAGTTTTGGCAATGGTCTATAAAACAGGAAGATAAAATGAGGAGAAAGTCACTCTTCCAGGCTAGATTCCTGAGATCAATTCAGATATAAGTAAACAAAATATTGCTGTCATAAAATAAAGTGGTAATGATTTAAGAATCTAGAAAGTTTGACATTTTTACACTCAAATGTCAATTCATTCTGAAAACATTACTACTGCTAGATATCTTTCTTTTTTCTTTCCTTTCTTTATTGGAGGGCTACTTTCAAAGAATTAAATTTATGTACTGCTGTATACGTTAATATATTTGTTACTTAGAATAACCTCACTACAGGTGGGGAATTGGTTTTACATTCCATAGGATTAGAATTGTTTTTGCTTATTATTGCCTTCTGATTTTTATCTGTAAAGGGCTAAGGTAATTCAGGTAGCCGTAATCCAGGAAGATACTTGGAACAATGCCACAGAAGAGGGGAAGAAGTTAGGAGAAGCGTAATGTCCCTAGGAAGGGGAGTCCTAGATGCTGGAAGGTGACCCTGAACATCAGGATTGACTCATTTTTCTTAAACTTATGGATCTATTTAAGTAGAACCATCTCATACTTTGAATTACATAATACTAACCCTGGTGTTGTCAGGGGGAAATTACCAGATGATGAGTGCCAGAAGTTTTGTTAGAAGAGTTGCTACAGAACCAAATGCTCCTTACAGTATGTGTAAGTATGTGTTCAGAACTGATCCCATGTCTTTAAATACATCTGGCTTTTGCATACACTTCATGAGTGAAAAGAGTTATGAAATGATGGGATAAAAAGAAAGGAATGATTTAAGGGAAAGGCTGTTTAGTCCTGAATTAGCAAGGGCAGGTTAGCACATACTTTGTGGTGGTTTACTGAAACTGATGAGGTACAGATTCCTTACACACACTGCGGGGGTCAGTGAAAAGTTAGTCTTGAGTGATGAACTAAGTTATCAGTGAACAACTGGCAGCTGCTATGTCTTCCCACACAACCGGGCAAAGGAGAACTGCTTTTCCCTGGCAGTTGGTGTTGCTGTTCTGCTCTCACCCTCTCCCTGGATATGGAGTGTCTAGGTCCTTCTTTAATGGTGGTGGCTGTCACTCAGAGTCTAAGTCTGCATGTCAGGAGACATATGAGGGTGAAAATAAACTTGGCCCATCTTCCTGGAGTGATAGTTTTACTTGATGGCAATGGTAAATCATATTTGTGTTAATTAGTATTAGTTTTAAATAAGTTAATATTTAAATTTTATTTCCATTTAACAAACATATGTTAAGAAATAGAATCTCCAGGGTACAATAATTTAAAAATAACAAACCACATGATGTCAAAGCAATGGGGTTTGCAGCAGCCCACTTGCATTTACTCTCCCCAGCCTGTAGCATTCTCCCATGGAAGCAAGGAGAAGTGCTATGTGAAGCATCCTCCCAGGCCCTTCTTCCTGGTCTGAAGGGCATGGGTGGGGGGCCACACAGGAGGCTGTCAATGGCTGGGCAGGCAGGAGTGTGAGATGAGGTTAGCATGAGGATGGTTTGGGTACAGCTGCAGGCTAAGTGTGTGTGCTGAACTTCATAATTTCTGTCCACAGCTCATGCTCTCTACTTCCCTAAAATCGCCCTGTACCCCTACTTTCTTTGCTCTATCATCCTCAGACTTGGAGTGCTGTTATGGGCTAACCTGCCCCTCCAAGTTTATATGTTGAAGCCCCAAACTCCAAAACCTGAGGGTATGATTCTACTTGGAGAGAGACCTCTGAAAAGCTAATGAAGTTAAAATGAGGTCATTAGGGTGAGCTCTGATCCATATGACTGGTGTGCTTATAAGAAAAGGAGATGGGGTCAGAGTGAGACCCAAATACAGGGGCACAGAGGGACACAGTGGGAGAGAAATGAGCCCTGTTGACACCTTGATCTCAACGCCCCCCTCCCCAGAACTGTCAGACAGTAAGTGGTTGTTGGTTAAGCCACCCAGTGTGTGGTGCTTTGTGAGGTAGCCCTTGCAGACTGTATGCAGCAGGTGCTTTCAACCCCAGGTACCATCATTCACTGATTATTCAAACAACAAGCCTTCAATTCTAAAGTCTTCATAAGATTTTAAATGTTTTTAAAGATTTAATAAATCTAAAGTAGAGATCTTTATCCTCTTGCATACATGGAGATCCACTTCACAGAGGTAACTCTAAGCATCTGGCGTGTCTCATCTTTAAACCCAGATGTGAAATCTTCAAAAGATGCATTGCCTGCTAACAAAATATAAGTCTATCTGATCTGTTCCCTACACAAAATATAAGTCTATCTGCTCTTCCTTTTTATATTTTGTATTCAACTTCTTTTCTTTTGTCGTTTTTTAAGAGTACAATGCATTATTATTGTTTATAAGTACAATATTTTAAAAATTAGTATATATTTGCCATACATAATGATCACAGTCATCATAGGAAATGTATGCCTGAACATAATATATCTTAATTCTCTGTTTTGCATTCCTCTCTCCTCCCTTCAACCCTTCTTCCCCTCCCCATTTACAGAAGCTTCGTTTCCCATTTTTTTCTTTGATTCTTTTTTTTTTAATCACTTTTCCCTCCCGTTCCCTTCCCATTTGAACATGTTTTTCCTACTTCCCATACTATCCTCCATTTTGCTCCTCATTGACCCTCGAACTCTTCCTTTTCATAATTAGTCTCCATGGAGCAGGAGGTGGCACGGTCCAGCCTGGAGGAGGGAGTTCTGAGAGAGAAAAGGGACACAGCTCTGCCTGCTGCAGCATTTGGAACCATTTGTGTCAGAGCAAGAGAGCTTGACACTGGAGTTGACTTCCTCGTTAGCAATTTAAGTGAAAATTCTGCCATTAGAATTTCTACTGGGAGCAAACTGTTTTTCTAGACAGCACAAAGGTCATGTTTGCCAGGAAATCCTGGGCTTGTCTCTAAGACCATATAGATTAACTAGAATTCAGGACTGCCTTAGATGGTGGCATCCTGACTGCCTTAGTCTGTAACAAAATATATTAGAACGAGTAATTTATAAACAGCAGAAATGTACTGTCACTGTTCTGGGAGCCGGGAAGTCCAAGATCAAGGTACCAGCAGATCTGGCTTCTGGCAAGGCCTAATCCTCAAAAATAGTTTCTTTTCACTGTGTCCTTACATGGCAGAAGCAATAAACAGGTTCTCTCTTCTATAGGAACAAGTCCTATTCCTGAGGGCTGCACACTCACGACCAAAGGCCTCATTGCCTAATATCATATCTTGGGAGTCAGTTTTCAACATATGAATTTGTAAGGGACATAAGCTGTTAGACCATATCACTGACAACCCCATACCTAATTTCCCACTAACCACCAACATGATGCCAAAGGTATGAGGCAGTGATGGTGAACCTTTTAGAGACTGAGTGCCCAAATTGCAACCCCAAACCCACTTATTTATTGTAAAGTGCCAGCATTGCAATTAAACCTGAATACTGAGGTTTCAGTTTAGAAAAGACAACTCATACAACTCATGATGTCATCGCAGAGAGGGCTCTGCCTGCTTGCTGTGGCAAACATATCATAGATTTGCCACCACAGGTCTAAGGGCACTGGCTTCTGGATTCACAGGGTACCCTTTATTTACAGACTAGACCTTCAGGCTGACTCCCCTGTGCATGTTCTTTGACAGGGATGGCAAGGGGCAAAGTCAGCTATCTCAGGATCTCTCAGAATTAGAGGGGTTCACTCTTATCCAAGGTAGGCGTGAGGCCATCTTGTTGGAAGCAGAGAAGGGAGAACAGAATCACAGCCTGTTAGAAGTAAGAGAATCTCAGGGCAACACAACCTCCAGTTTTAGAAGGGAAGCAGAAAGTTGCAGATCAGCCAGATGTGGTGGTGCATGCCAATAATTCTAGCACTCTGGGAGGCTCAGGCAGGAGGACTTCAAGTTCAAGTTTAGCCTGGGCAACTTAGCAATTACAAAAGGCCCTGTCAGAAGAGGAAAAAGAAGAAGGGAAAAAGGGGAAGGGGGTGAAGAGAAGAGAAAAGAAGAGCAAGAAAAAAGGAAGGGTAGGAGGCAGAGATAGCGGAAGGAAGAAAGGAAGGAAGGAAAGATTTCACCGCATGGCTTCCCCTCCCAATTTGGGAGGCAGGCATGAAAGAGGAAAATTAGCTGCTGCGCAGTGTGCCAAGCTCAGGGAAGGGTGTGCTGTGGCCTTCCACACTCTTGACCACTGTGAGGCATGGGGATGGGATAACTCAGACATCTCACAAGTGGCAAGGGCTATGAAGGAGACACCAAAGCCAGCAGATGTGAACAGCATAGCAGAGACCCCAGGGCTCCTCAGTATCACTGCAAGCTGAGAGGAGCCCTGGGAGGTGCACCGCGTGCTGTGACCAATCCCAGAGACACCAAGGTTTAAACTGCAAGCAGCCAGTGAGTGGCTAAACAGGTGGCCACACTGCCATGGAGACCAGAGGGGCTGGAGAAGACCAAAGGTGGTAGAGATCCTTTCACTTGGCCACACCGAGGTCCTAGATCACTCCTTTGCCTGAACACCCAATAGCCACCTTGGAGAGGAGAGAGGGGAGGCACACTTGGGGAGACAGGGCAATTCTCCTGTGGGCTGTTTCAGTGGCTGCATCAGATTGAATTCCTGAATCGGATGGAATCTACTTATTTCTTTTACCCCATCTCTTGTGAATGTGATAGGTCATGAAGATCAGAAATAACCACAGGGAAAATAAGAAGGTGCATGTCCTCCAACCATCTCTGAATGTGGGGTGAACAAATTTGTAGCCCTGTAAGAATTTAATAAGATCTACCAATTATTTAAATTTTCCCTTTGTGGTTTCTCCCGGTCCTTGGGGGTTTTCCACAGAAAGTGAGATCAGTCCTGGTGGACAACTCATTTGCCTTGCTCCACTCCAACTTCCTCTCCTCTTTGGAGTCAGAAATTCATTTATTATACAATATTGCTATAAAGGACAAGGAAGAAAAAATCCAACCACACACACAAAAAAATCCAACCACAAAGTCTCTGCTTTCCTTCTTTCTAAAGAGGTGATTATGATGAAGATTGCAGAGGAAATCCATAGGAAAAATTGGACTAGATTATTTTTGCTAAATTTACTCAGAAATAAAAATGTCAGATACATGTTTCAAGCATATTTGAGAAGAAAGAAAAGATCGTGTTTAGATATGCTGAACAATTAAAAGTATCTTTCATACCATTTCATTTGAGCATAGGCAATGATTTAATTCTTAAACTTGTGTTATTTCCGGGATTTAAAAAATCACATTTCTGATTCATTTCCCTTGAAGTTATAACAGTACTTAACAAGAGTGAATCTACAGATAAGATTCTTCAGCTTGCAATGTATATAAAAACTGCTTTCAGCATCTTTTGCTTCAAAACAGGAAAATGGCTTTCCTTTTTGGTAAACAAGTCAAATTTGGAAAAGGCATGAATTTGTATGAACACCCTCCATTTATGGTGATGTCATGACTGTAATTCTAGAAATAGTCTCTTCTCTCTTTTCTTGCTTAGAGATAGGCTCTGACTTTTTGTGCACAATTATGTTTATCTGATGCTAGTTTTCTGTAAGGCTGCATTCCTTTCTAAAAGTCTATAGCGGTGGTCTTCTAGGTGTCTGGAACCCACAAGTAATCAAGTTTTATTCCACAGCTGACTCTTATCTTTACGAATTATGAATGAAGGGAGGGAGTGAAAATAAATATGAAGGTAATGATTGAAATTAATAAGTAATCAAAAAGCCATGCTTTGGCTAATGCTCCCCAGAGCCTAACAGTAGTTCTGCCCCTCTCTTCTAGCTTCTGTGACCTGCTGACAAGCACAGAAATGACCTGATTCTGAGAGTGGAAGACAAGAGACATGCTCATGATCAGCCCTGGAGCAGCAGTGTATGTAGATGGACTGTCCTTCTAGGCCCAGAGAAAGCTTTTCCTTTAAGAAAAAAAACAAAAGAAAGAAAAAAAAAAAGAAGGAAAGAAAAAAGCAAACTTACAACTCCAAGCGAGCTGCAAGCAAGGGCTAAAAACTTCAGCCATTCAATCTCTTCTGTGAAGCGACCCACATTCATCAAGCTATTAAACAGATCTGTTGGGAGATTCAGCACCTTCCACATCTGGGCCAACTCATCTGCATGGATGATCAGTCTGCCAGCAACCTGCAGGGCAGGGTCAGACACAACAGAGAGGATGAGGGAGCGAAAGAGGGATGCAATGAGAAGCAGCTCCCATGCTGAGCCTGGGTTCTCCAGCACATGCACAGGAGCAGGGGGAGGTATGAGGGAGGCCAGAGGACCCTGTTTCCCAGTTCTTTTTCAGGGCTCAGTGAAGAGCTTGCTGAGACACAGTCTAACATTTTTTAGCTCCAGATGTCAGAATTATGGGAAAGGTATACATTTACATTTCATTTTAATTGTTTTCCAATGTGTTTGCATTGTGCTTTATTCCTGTGTTTTCCCTTCCCTGTTTAGCAGATAGGACAGTTGAAAACAAAACCAACAGCCAGAAGACTTGCCTGAGACCACTAATTAGTGGAGAAGTATGAACAAGATATTGCTTCTAGACTCCACTGGGTTCTTAGTACAAGACCTTGAGTGCATCCTTCCTGTTTTCCCGGGAATGGGACCCACAGGGCCTTAGCCTGGATGTCTAATATTGCTTCACCTTAGACACTTTAACGGTTAAAAGAAAACAGGAGTGGATGGCTGGTCACTGGCCAACAATTCAATGAGGGAACAGATGCTCCCGTGCAGTGCCCAGCACCTTTGCTGACCCTCTGATTCTGATGAGTCGCTAAGCCTTTGGGACTTAGTTGCCAAGTCAATCCCGAATCACCACAGACCTCTCTGTTGCAGAGCCTAAGGCAGAGAATGGTGGTGTTCACCCACATTTCCTGGGAATTGGCCAAACCACAAACTTTCTCATGCTTCTTTCCTCTTCCATTCACTGGGCAAGTCCCAGGATACTGTAGCTGGAGAGAGAGAGTCATGGATTCCCCTAAAAGCTAGGCTACATCTGAATATAGGAAGCTACAATCTGCCCCTGTCCAAACTGAGATTGGCCACATGTCATGGTCTCAGTCCATCAGAGAGACGTTGTTGAGAAACTGCTGTCCTAGACTTCTCAGGAGAGAAAGGGCTAGTTTTACACTGAGCCTCTGACATTCTGCCAGCTTCAGGGGGACCTGTGGGAAACCCACGACAGCTCAGCCTCCATCCTATTCTAAGGAAAGCCTGGCTTTTGGTCAGGGTTGAATGAATGTCAGGTAGTGTTCAGTGGCCAGCCGACTGGCAGGGGGACAGGTGGCCTTTGTCTGTACCCACATCAACACTGCCCCATATTCCCCTCAGTGCTGCTGTGAGAACTTCACCTGAGAATGCAGGATCTTTAACAGCTCCGGCGTCAGTTCTGTCCAGTTGGACAAGGCGACTCGCTCAGACTGCTCTCTCATTGGAGGAGTCTCTCCTCGAGCTATAGCCTCAAAGTACCTGCAGGAAGAGAAGGCAGCAGGGTTGGGGAAGTGTCCATCGCTCCTGTGGCCTGTGGCTGCTTTAGGAGTTCCCTTTCCTTTTTTGAAGGAAGGAGGTAGAAGAAAGAACATTTATGAGTTAGTTTTTAAGACACCATGTTTAGCTCATTTGCATGTGGGGAAATCCTGATTGTGTTACTTTCCACTTAAGGAATGGTGAATACATAGGAAATAAAAAGACTTTTTCCTCTCTAAGATGCAGAATAACCAACAAAAGTTTGGCATTCAACTTCCTGGGGCATAGTAAGTCAGATCATTCTTTCCCAGCCATCCCTCCTAAATGTTTTATATATATATATATATATATATATATATACACACACACACACACACATACATACAAATACATACATACACAAGGAGAAACAAAACTCCTAGGAGAATATATATATATATATATATATATATATATATATGGCTGTATACATATGTATGTATGTATTTAGTATTAGGCAGTGGGCGGTGGGGAGGGGGACGAGAAGCTGAAAGGGAATTGAAGTGACTCACCTGAAACAGGGAAGAGAGCATGAAGAGCCCCAGGAGTGAGGCAGGGTTTCTGGCTGGAGGTGGTGAGGCCTGAGCTCCAACAAGGAGGACAGCGCAGGCCACCAGGGCTCTAATGGACACCGAGGAGGCCAAGCAGTGTGAAAAGACTTTATGTGGTGCAGATGAAGCAAAACCCTTCTCTTTCAAATTGTCAGTAAACTATGCCTGCTCCTCATTGCTTTGTGGAGTGGATTCTGTCATGAGCAATGTGGAGAACAGACCAAGGCCTATGCAGGATTGGTATGAGATGGAAGGGGCTGTCTGCTGCTGGGAAGGGTGCAAGCCATTCACATGTGTGTCGCCCATGCTGTATGGCAGGGTCTGCTCTCCATCTGAAGTCTTCACACCAACTCTCCAGAGTCACAGACTTCTGCCTTTCTCTGCATCACTTTCTCCAGATCCAGACAGTAGTAAAAGAATATAGAGGGAATTTTATGAAAGCATATTTTAGGATGAAGCCACACGATGGAGCTAACCACTGGTTGCTTCTAAGATATGAGCAATTGGACCTACGCTACGTGAATTGAAACAGTACCTTTCTGTCCCCTCTTGGGGACTTGCTTGTTAAAATGCACCTTTAACAATATGAGAACAGTCCAGACAGATCAGTTTTGGGGTAGGTGTGGGTTCAGTGACAACTGGAGTGCCATATGGACCTCAGGCTTTACAACTAGATTTGGGAGACACCAGCCACATCACAGCAGCTCATTCTACAGAGGCGACTTTCCAGGTAGAGAGTGACACTCAGTACTCTCCAAACATCTTTGGACTTTTTAGTAGAACTGGTTAGAGAACATAGAAATGAAACTATAGTCATGGAGTTAGTACTTTGGGATATTGAGTTGCATTTGCAAGTGAACAATTTCATGGTTATAAATGTAGCAAATTTGTGTTGTCACACATGCCTATTACAGTACAAATAAATGTATGTCCTGCTGCTGCCTGGTAGGTAGCTTCTTCGTTGACAGCACATATGTGGGAAAATTTTTGCTTGTGATGAATTACATACTTTGTCTTGGAAGTACTTTGCAAAGTTTTATCTTCTAAAATGCTGTAAGTTTGTAAGTCACATAAATGATCTGGTAAATGGTTTTCATGTCAGAGTAGGATGGAGAGTGCTCTTGGGTAATACTTTTTTTCACTGTAGTTACAATACAAACTGATTTTTCACAAGTGCCTACAAAATTTATAGCACATCACACAATATGAGAACAAACAAGGCAACAACAGTGGAATGCTTTCTCCTATAAATGTCAAGGACAGTATCAAGAAATGTCATTTTTCTTACTATAATATAATAGCACAAGAAAACAAAATGGAGTTTTGAACTATTGTGTAGTATAAAACAAAGTCTGCCTGATTATGCCAAAAGAAATTAGTCTTCGGACACTAAAGTCCAATCTTAGAGATAATATATAAAATTTAGATTGGAAAACCAAACAGGATTCATTACTAGGCCAAGGAGATCCACTTACATCTGTTTCTACGGGCACCACCGGCTTACTCTCCGTCCATTCTAAAAGCCGCCTCCTGCAACCCAGGAGCCTGAGCCCTGGCCCTGAGACTCGGGAAAGCCCTCTTGGAACAGCGTTCTGTGACTTCTGAAAGGAGTTCAGAGCACCCTGCCCCATCTGCTGCACACGCCCACGCCCTGTTCAGCCTGAGGACAGGGTCCCTTCCCCAAGCCTCAGGCTCCTCCTTCCCAGCGCCCTCCCTCCCATCCCCCTGCAGCACTACTAAGGAGGCAATCATCCAGCAGTAAAAACAGCCTCTGAAAGGCCCAGCAGGTCTACTTAGCTCCCACCTCCTGCCTGCAGCCCCGGTTGCCCACTGTCTAAGCAGCGAGTTTGTCTAAGAAGCAATTTCATAGCTGAGAGACTTTCTGTGTACATCTGCTTTGGTGCAGGCAGCAGCTATTGTGCCAGCTCCACCGACTGAGCAGCCTCTAGGGGCTCTGGGAAAGGGGACCCCTGTGCTCCTGGAATGCTATCTATAGCCAGGCCTGAGCCCCTCGTTCCTCTGCCTCCTCCTCCAGAATCCCATGTGACTGTGCATATCTTTTTGTTAAGAGAGCAGATCCGTTCAAAGAAACACTTGAAAAAAATAATTTTCCTAAAGACAAGATACATAGTGTCTTTGGTCGGGGGTAAGGGTGAGTTTCACAAGCCTTGGAGGAAGGTGTCTCAGGAAGGAGGGAGCCAGCCTGGAGGGATACCACCCCTCCCACTCGCGGGCTAGCGCCGGCTCCCCCAGATGCACCGCTGCCATCTAGCGGTGAGACAGGAGAAGGAGGTCTAAATTTAAACCAAGGAAAGGCAAGTTAAATTGCAGCCCAGATCCCCAGGGCCCTCTTTGCACTGAAACACACAGACAGAGGCAGGGATGGGGTGGGTGGGGGTGTGCTGGAGTGTCCTGGTAATCTAACTCTTGTTGTTTGTCCCGGACATTTGTCTTATGGCCCTGGCATCCTGTCTCTTAGTTTGGCTTGCTTAAGGGAGGGCATCCCGTCCTCAGTTTGATGGATTTATGTGTGAATTTTAAAGCATGAAGCAACAAGAGAGCTGAACAAAATCACAAAGATTATGCTACTCAGCTCAGACTACCAGTCTGTAGCCTGCCCTTCGAGGGCTCAGGAGGTGGGAAAGGGACACGTACTCGACACCCCACTGGATGAGGTCCTGGGGCTGCATCCGGATGGCGGCTTTGGTGAACTGCTTGAGCAGTTCCGGCAGCTCCGGGGGGATGCAGACTTGCCTGTCCATCACAGGCATTGATTGCTTGACCTGTGGGCAGGAAAAAAAAAATACAATAAAATGAGACTCTGAATCAGAAGATGACAGCAATCCTGAACAGGATGTCACCCAGCCTCTGACACTTTCATTTTTGGGGACACCACTAACCCACACCACGGATGCTCTTTGTTGTAAATGCTTTTGTCCTTTAGATAAAAATGTATACAGAACATTAAAAAGTAGAGATCAATAGAAGTAAAAAAAAATCCCTGTGATATCACCCCCAAATAATGGATGTCTTCTTCCAATTTTTTTCAATATATGTGTAAAGGGGAAGTGAGATTACACAAAACAGCCTATTTACTCAACAACTCATTCTGGGCATCTTTCCACGTTGCTTTAATTCTTATTAGCTGGATAGGAGTTGTAGCAAAATTTGTTCTGTGAATCCTCTATGACTTGACATTAGGTTATTTCTAAATAAAAATAATTCCTTTTTAAATTAAAAATAATTCTTAAACAGTCGTTTGTTGGTCAAGTCTTTTTATACTTGCATTTTTTGGGGGGAGGGGTTGTTTTGTTTTGGTACTGGGGATTGAACTCAGGACCTTGTGCTTTCAAGGCAGGCTGTGGTACCACTGAGCTAAATCCCCGGCTGCATGTTTTGATATACTCTAATTGTAAGAGAGAAAAAAAAAACATTTTCACACAAGAAGTTCTAGGACATATTGAAAGAAATCATGAAAATTTGTAGATGGTATACAATTCCATGCACAAAGCAAAAACAGATTAAATGAGTTTGTCCATTTTTATTAGAGGAAAGGATAGACTGCTGACAATACTGCACCTAGACAACAGAAAAATCTCAGTAAACATACCTTTCAAATTGTCTGGCTGAACTTGCAATAAAATGAGAGAACTCTTCAAGTGCCAAATAAAGTAAGGCAGAATCCAGAGTGGTAAGCAAATGACTAAATTAGGGTTGAAATGGAGACAAAAGTAGATGGCAAGAACTTGAAACTTTGAGATGAAGTGCCTCCTTAGGAAATCCTAAGACAAGAAGCTAAAGTGATCTTAGGTTAATGGTGTTCTATTACCTTTTGTTTTATTTATGTTCTACTATTTGGAAGAAGAGAGGATAAAGATGATTCATTTTAGATTTTATAAAAAGTCAAGTATGCATAAATTTTATGCACACTTGAATTTTACAGGATGTTATAAAAGTTATATAACCACCAAACCTATAGAGAAATGAAATTTAAACACACACACATTTGCACCCTGAAAAAACCCTTGATCAATCTAAAATAAGGCAAAAAGTGAAGGGAAAGAAGCATAGGAAAAGTGGGAAAATAACATAATAGAAATTAATCCATACATATTGATCATAATAAAAAGAAATGGTGGGGCCGGGGATTTAGCTCAGTGGTTCCACCACCTGTCTTGCAAGCGCGAGGACCTGAGTTTGATCCCTGGTACCAGAAAAAAAAAAATGGTTTTAGGCGGGTGCATACTTGTAATCTCAGCTATTCAGGAGACAGAGGCAGAAGGATTGCAAGTTTGAACCAAGCCTGGTCAATTTAATGACTCTGTTTCAAAATTTTTTAAAAGGCAGGGTGGGTGGAGATCTGGGGGTGTAGCTTGGCGCTCCCTGGATTTAGTCCCTAGTATTGCAAAAGGAAAAAGAAGGAGGAGGAGGAAGAGAAGAAATGGTTCTAAATGTGTCAGTTAAAATACAGAAGTTATTAGATTGTGTTTTTAAAAATCCATGTATAGTCGCATCTGAAAAAGCAAAGGCACAGAAAAATGAAGATAAAATATCTCTATATAAGCAAATAACAAAAAGATGTGGACACATTAATACCAGACAAAAGAGACTTGATGGCAAATCACTACTAGGAATAATGAGGCTCCCTACACCACGACAAAAGTTTCAACTACTGTTGAAACAAAAGAGGGTAAAGAGTGCTGGGGATTTAGATCAGTGCAAAGACCCCAAGTTCAAGCCCAGTACTGCCAAACAAACAAACAAACCAAAGTTACAAAAAATGTATGAAAATATGATAAGATTTACTAACAAAGTTAATGAATTCAAAGAAAAAGTAAGTTTAGAACAGTCCTATGAGGAATTTAACTGCTATTCTAAAGACTAGCAGAAAAACATTGACATGTCACATGACTTGGAAATTTCTGATGTGAAAAAGTTCAAGTGCATTAGAAATCCATTCACATTGACATAAGAATCCCAGTGAGAGAATAGATCAAATTATCCAAATTCTGGTTAACAGTGAGAATAGTTTCTATCAATTAAAGAAAAGCAATAAATGTCATTCTATAACTTGGCAGATCCATCTATGAGGCAAACCTTCCCATGATAGTGACTATAAGAATTTGAAGAGAACATCATTAAACATTTTTTAACAGGAATTGTATGTGGTCATTTCAACACAAAACTTGATATAATATAAAACCATTACATGTAAGCTTAATTTCTATTTAAAATGTTTATTTGAGAATTTTATTCAAATTAAACATTTAAGGGCCAGGGATTTAGCTCAGTGGTTTCGCTGCCTGCTGCGCAAGTGCAAGGACCTGAGTTTAATCCCCGGTATCAAAAAACAAAACAAAACAAAACAAATTAAACATTTAATATAGCTTTGCATTACTCTTGCCACTTTCTGAAGTGTCTTTAGTTGTACTGCTGTGGCTGTGTCAATGTCCTGGATAGATTCAAAATATTTACCTTTTGTGGTCACTTTGACTTTGGGGAAGATAGAAGTCACATGGGGCCAGAACTTGCGAATAAGGTAGATAAGGATACATCATGATATTTTTACAAACCTGCCTTTCCATTGGATGGCACTGGGTAGTAATGTTCACTTTATTTTTTAATCACACCTCATAAAAACATTCACAAAAGAGGACTTCCAGTGGCAAGGATGATGGGATGTATTTGAAGTGAGGGGGAAGGGGATTAATGACAATGTATCATTCACTGTAATGCATTTAAAAAATTTAAATATTTACTGTATTTTTGATCATACCTTCATAAGCTAATTGGCAATTACATTTTGACCCAGGTTATTCTTTAAGCCACATTCTATTTTTTCTTTATAAAAAGCTTTACACTATCATCCATTCCAGTACACTACAACCTTGTACCACTTCTGTCTGGCTCCTTCACTCCTGCTTTTCTGCTAATATTTGCCATTCCCCAACAGCATGTAATTCTGTTTCTTATTTAACTGCCTCTCTGCATTCCTCCCAACTATTATCCTCGAAGCTCTCAGTAGTGCATTCCATGAGGTCAGACAAATTAATGCTGCCATCCTTTGTCAACCTCAACGTAACTGATATTTCTTCCATCACTTGGGCTCTTAGTTCTCATCCTGCTCAAGACCTGAAAACCAAACATTTATATCCCTTTACATTCTCCAGAAAATTCCATCTTTGCCACCTCTCTGGCACCTTTGTCTTCCATAAAGTAGGCACAGTCTGCCCTTCTTTTAAAAAATTGTGTTTGATCATATTACCTTTCTAATGATCTAATTATTTTTCACTGTTAAACAGTGACATCCTAAAAACTGGCATCATTTTTCCTCTATATGATGCCTCCTTTAACCTTTTATAAGATTTGATGTTAATAACCAAATAATATCACCAAATCTTCCCCACTTCTAAATCTAGTGAAGTTTTCTGTAACACTTACTCTTCTAGGATTTTCTATTGCAGTGAAAACAAACAAGAAACAAACAAAAACCTGACAACTCTCTCAAGAAACACTCTGTTCCATTGGATAATGCTTGTTTGTCCTAATTGTGCTGGTCTTTCTTAGTTTCTGTTGCTCATTTTTGTCTCTTCAGTCACTTGTTAGAAGCATTTCCTAATGTTCAGTGGCCAGCCATCTGGGTTTATCAATTATACTGTGTTTTTCAAGTAATTGTTTATGAATTTTGTTTATGAATTGTTTATGAATGTTTCATGTGCACCTGAAAAGAATGCTGAATCTGTGGTTATTTGGTGTGATGTTCTCTATATATCAAAGAAGCTTAATCATGTACTTCAAATCTTTTCCATCCTCATTTACCTTTTGGGTCTGTTTTTTCTATTAGTAATGATGAGAGATGTGTTAAAATTTTGGTTTATATGGTAGTTTTTGTCTATTCTTTCAGTTCTATCAGTTTAGTTTTTGCTGATTAAATTTCAAGCTGTTTTAAAGCATATGCATATCTAGATTTAAAGTCTTCCTATTGAGTGGATACATCATTATGAAATGTCCATCTTTATATCTAGCTTTACAACTTGCCTTAAAGTTGACTTGGTTTGCCAGCTTTTTAAAAAAGTTTTGCAAAGTACATGTTTTGTGATCTTTTCACAATTTTCATGTCCTTTTATTCAAAATGTAAATAGCCTTAAAAAGCACTGAACATTTTTGTCTGTCACTTGGATCATTTAGTTCATCTATATTTAACATAATTATTGATATAGTTTTCTTTTCCATTTACTTTCTGTTTTTAGTGTCAGCTGTTCCTTCATTCTTCCTTTCTTGCCCTTTTAAAGCAATTATTTTTAAGTATTCTAATTTTTCTCCTCTATTAATTTTTTTAGTTATTCATTCCTTTATTTTTAAAGATTACTACATCCATCCTTAATTTACTGAATCTACACTTAATTTTACTTCTTGGATAGTGAAAGTACCTTGCAATAATTTAACTCAATATCCCTCCCACCCTTTTTATTATTGTCATTTATTTTATCTCTACATATATTTTATTGTTGTGGACATATGATAGTTTTTAAACTGTCAATATTAAACTATCTTATCCACTTATTTTATCTTATCTACTGATCACTGATGTTCTCCTTTTCTGATGGTCAGTGCTTCTCTGTGGGAACATTTTCCTTTAACCTAAAGAACACTAATGTTTTCTATAATGGGAGTTTTTCAGGGAAGATATGTCAGTTTTCATTTGTTTGAAATGTATTTGTTTTGTCTACCTTTTTTGAAGGACATATTCATGGAATCTAGAATTTCTAGGATAGCAACATTTTCCCCTTCATTATTTGAAGGAAATAATCCTGTTGTCCTCTGGTCTCCACAATTTCTATTTAAAAATAAGGTTTTACTGTTGCTCTTCTGGAGGTAATACACCTTTTTCCTCTCTGTTTTTATGATTTTTCCCTATCTTTGATTTTCAGCAGCTGATATGCTCAGATAAAATTATCTTTATTTACCCTTGTTGGGGTTCACTGAGATTTGTGGATCTGTACATAGACATCTTTTATCAATTTGAAAGTTCTTGAGCATTTCCTCTCCCAGTGTGAGCTCTGCTTTCATTCTCTTTGTCCTTATACCTTCTGAGATCTGAACATTGGACCACACACTTTATTTATTTTATTTTTGTTCCTTTCATGATTCAGTGTGGCTATTTTCTTTTTTTGGTACCAGGGATTGAACTCGGGACCTTGCACTTGTGAGACACGCAGCGGAACGACTGAGCTAAATCCCCGGCCCTGGTTTGGATATTTTCTATGGACTTGTCTTTGAGTATACTCACCATATCTCCTGCTTTCTAGGTATTAAACATATTCAATAAATTTTTAATTTCAGATATGGTAATGTGTGTCCTAGAATATCTATTTGATTTTATAAATAAATACACTGCTAAAGTTCTTCCTTTTTCAAGCATTTATGCATCTTTTTCCCTCAATTTTCCTGAAAGTATTATTATAGTTACTTTAAATATTCAATGACTAGTAAATCCAATACTGAATCTACCTGTGGCTGTCCTTTCTGATAGCCATTTTTTTTGCATACCCCAGTAATTTTTAGATATCAGACATTGTGTAAAAACTAACATGTGTTTAGGACACTTCACATTTCTAAACTGTTGTGCCAGTGCTTCAAAATACTAAGATCCTCGCTGTTCTCTCTTTTTCTTGGAAAGCAGACTGTCTTTAAGGGCCAGGCAGAATCCTCAGTCCTAAACTGGCAAATGTCACAAAGGAACAAAATGGCCTATGATCACTAGCTTACCTTCAAGAGCGTTCTACCCTTCTAGAATTTCCATTAATCTAGTCCTAATTGTGATTAAGTACTTTGATGTCTTTATAGTGTTTTTAAAAATATAGTAATACCTCAGTTCATAAATGCTTCTGTTTGCAAACAGTTTGGTTTGCAAACAAAAGCGTTGGCAAAATTTTGCTTTCCTTCACAAACTTTCCATTGGGTGACAAACACGACCACAGCCATCTTCCCCACACAAACACAAATGTAACTATCTTCTCCCAAATTGTAAAACAAATTATGTTTGTAAACTGAGGTACCACTGTAATTTGAAAAGCCTTTTTCAATACTTACTAAAGTAGGACTTGGAGCTCCTGCAACCTACTGGGTTCTAATTTAGAGGTAAATGCCTGTTTTTGCAGCTTTAACAAAAACTCTATGCTGATGACTTCCAAATCTCCAATTACCAACTCTCAACCTTTGTGCAGTCTTGTTCAACAGCTACCTGTGGTAGAGTTCTTTCCCTTAAAGGCATCCAAAGCAGACTTCTTCTGTTCTCTCAGTTGCCTTATCTGATATACATATCCATTTGGGGCTTATCTTTGTCTTTCATTTCCCATTTATGTCCTTGGTGGACTTAAAATTCTTTTTTCAGTTAAGAAAATAAAAAGGAATACCTTTCAAAAAATAACAACAAGGAGGATTAACTTATAGTTCATTATCTTCAATTCACAGATAAGAGAATTGAGATTTAAAGAGTTAAGGGGTTAGCACAAGGTAACAGTTTACAATGGAGCTGAATCAAAACTTAATCAAGGTTTATTTCATTGCTTTTTTCCACATCTACCATGCTGTCTCTCTCTGAATAAGGAACTCAAGGATTTTGTCTAGGATAACCTGAATTTCAAATATGCACTCATAAACCACTGAAATATCCTGCATAATTAATTCCATTTGCATAATGGAAAGTTAACTTTTTGGCTCCCTCAGATGGAACAAAAATTGTTTGTCAGAATATATCCTAATCTTTTGTCACCAAAATATGGTCACTGTCTCCTTAACTGTATTCTATACAGCTGCTGAACATTCATCGTATCTTCTAATCCGTACAACAACCTATGGAGAGGTAGGTTCTAATATTAAAATTTTTCCAGTGCTAAGGAATTGAGACTCAGTTTTTTTGTTGTTGTTGTTTTGGTTTTTTTTTTTGATTTTTGGGTTTATTTATTTATTGTATACCAGGGATCAAACTCAGGAGGCAAGCTAGGCACCCCTGAGCTAAATCCCTGGCCCTGAGGCTTAGTTTTGCTGGGTAAATTTACTTAACTATTTATGGTATTATATATCTCTCAAAGACCTTTACTAGATCTTCATTTCTTTTCTCATTGAAAAGATGCCCCGTCTGACTTTCAAAATCTCCACAATTTGTGTTACTCATATTAACTTTGCTTCTCCAGCTTTATTTCACAGAAGGCTGGATCAATTCTAAGCTGGGCCAAATCTATGGTCAAGCCAACCCAGCATTTGGGTGCCAGTAGCAATATTGCTAAGAGCAGTCCTATTTGACCTTGTCCTTTTCTGAGGAGTAATTTTTGGCTTTGTTATTAGCAAATTTCCCAAATTTGTTTATATATCGTGCCAGTAGCAGCTCTTGGAAATCATGAATTTCACAGGGTTATTACTTAACAAGTGACCAGTTACCTTTTTTGATTTAGCCTCATGTAGCCATGCTTATATTTCAAATATTTCCTTTATGTTCACATCAAGATCCAGTGACATGATTTGTTTATTGACTTGTGTGCTGCCTAAAGCTATATTATGTATTCCTCTGATTTAGAGACCTAGTGTACATACTCTGGGTCACTTTAGCCTTGTTTCTTTAAGTATATAAAAATCTTTATCCTTTAAGAGTAAAGTATTAGAATACTCTACATCATCATTATTCCTTTTACTTATTCTCTGTACTTCTGATTTAATTGTAGTATTTCTATGATTCAGAAGCTCAAAGTATACCCAAAAAAGGGCTTTGAGGGGTGAATGCACCATAGTTTTCAATATAAGCAAGGGCTATTTTCTCTCCTATTTCCATTACCATTCCCAATGGTATTTAACATTGCACCAATCTTTTCCAACACAAAACATGGGACCACTGACCTTCATAGGTGTATCATAACACTGAAAAGGCAAGGTGAAGCTCTAGTGAAGCATTGTTGTCTGTGAGGCAGGAGACCCTGGTCCTGGGTCTATCTTTCACTAATTATGTGACCCTGGGAAAATCATTGATCCAATAAAACCTTACGTGTTTTATTGGAATTGTGCTAAATACTGGGATACAGAAATAAATAAGCCACATATCCTGAATTTAGGGAACTTACAGGCTACTGGAAGGTATTGAAAGGAAAACCAGTGATTAAAATAGGGTATGATATGTGTTAAGAAGCCTGTACTAGACTTAGGAGCACAAAAGAAAACTCCTAGATGAGACATCTAATATATTTAGAAGGAAAATGAGTCAGAAAATACTCCAAAGAGTGGTGATGTTTGAATGGAGACCTAGATAATCCTATGTTCATTGCTATATTCTCAGCTTCCAGAATAGCACCAAGTAAGGGGTCAGTATTCAATAAGTATCCATTTACTGTGAGAGTAAGGAGGGAATTTCATGTGTCTAGGAGGCTTTAGACAAAGGTGTGGAGCTGTCAGAGACACAGTGAGTTCAGGGAACTGTAATTATAGAGTGCTAGAATGGACAAAAGGAGAGTGGTTGGGTCTCAGGCTGAAAATACCGCCCAAGACCAGAATATAAAAGGCCTGGTATGCCTTGGTATGCCTTTTAAAGGCAATAGGGAGCCATTAGAGGATTTTAGTACAAGAGTCACACAATCAGATTTTGCTGTTATCTTGATAAGTCAGTTATCAATTTATTGTCTCTCAGCTCCAAATTCATCCTACATTGCCTTGGTTTAAATAGGCCTAGGACCTTTAAATGTTTCTCCCTTGCCAGCTGTCATGACGTTAAGCTTTGTCAGTACACGGCACTCAAAGAGGAGAGACACTGGAGGAGAAAGTGATCCATCTTGCTGGTTCAAGTGGGCCCCTCTTGCTAGGATCCAGGAACCTACAATTGCTCCAGTGCCAGGACCCTGCAGCACACAGCTTTTCCAACCTCTGGAGAAGCTGCAGTACATGATCCCATGAGTGCCTAACTGCTGTAGTACATGCCCACAACACAGCTGATTGCCCTGTGTGTTCTGTGCTTGGATGAGGAACTCCCAGAGTTCGTGTGTGAAAGGGTTGGTCCTCAGCGTGGTGCCATTGGGAGGTGGAACCTTTGAGAGATGGGGCCTGGTGGGAGATGTTTGGATCATTGGGAGTGTGCGTCTGAGGGGAGTTGAGGGACCTCAGTCTCCTCCTTTTCACTTTGCTTCTTTGGTTCATGAGGTGAGTGGTATGGTACACCACACACTCCCACCATGATGTGTTCTCAGCACCAAAGGTGCAAAGCAGTGGAGCTGCTTGATCTTGGCTGGAACTAAAAGCCCAAATAAACCATTTCTTCTTTAAAATTAATTGCTTCAGGTATTTGGTTATAGTGATGGGAAGCTGACTAATATACCCTGGCACTTCTCTTGGAAAGCTTTGTAGCAAAGTGCTGCTAGTGAGTCACTTTTGTGTAAATGGTTTCCCTGGCATCCCAGCATGTGGATTCTGCCTGCCTGGCACCTCTGCAATTTCTCTGTCCTCTAGTGAACTGTGGCCATGCTTTCTGCAACGAGTTCTGGAAGAGGTCTCAATTCATCTCAAGGGTAGTGTTTGCTCTTTTTTTCTGTGATTCCTGTATTCTTTGAATCTTGCCTTACATTTTTGTTGTTGTTTTCGAGATATCACTATGTAGTCTAGGGTAGCCTTAAAGTTGCTATATAGCCCATGCTGGCCTTGAACTCACAATCTTCCTGCCTTAGTCTCTCAAGAACTGGGATTGCAGGCATGTGCCACCATGTCTGGTTTACTTTATATCTTACTAGCTAGTCCTCCATTACTTCAATCCTATTATTGTCAAAAATTTTTTATATTGAAGCTGTCCTGTTAAAATTATTAGATAATTTCTTTCTCTTTGTAGGACTCTGTAATATGTATCAACTGGAACTGGTATGGGTGGGCTGAAACGAGTTGGGTGAGGCTTCAGGCAGGGAGCATGGTTAGGACAATATGGCAGCTCTTTGGGGAACAAATCTTTTTTTTATTAATTATATTGGTACATTTAAGGTATGCAATATAATGACATTCATCATTAGAAATTTGCACCTTTACATAATCCATTTTGGTTCTTATTTTTTCCCCATTCCCCTGCCCTCCCTTCAACCCCTCCACCCCTCCCTATTTACAAAGACTTTGCTTTCATTTTTTCATTTTCTCATATTACTTCCATTCCCTTCTTTCTTTTACCCTATCCCTCCCATTTCCTCTTCCCCTTTGCACCTTTTTTCCTATTTCACATTATCTATTATACCTTTTAGTCCTTATTTACACTTTCACTTTCTCACACTAGAGAAATTATTTGGTATTTACACATGTGTGTCCTATTGATTTCACTTAAGAGTGTCGCCTCAATGTGCATCCATTTAGCTATAAATGTCCCTAATTTCTCATTCTTTATGGCTGAGTAATACCCCATTTTATTAAAAAAAACCCCACATTTTCTTTATCCAGTCTCCAGTTGATGGGCATCTGGGTTGTTTCCAAGTTTTAGCTATCACAAATTGTACTGCTATGAACATGGGTGCCCATATATCACTGTGTATGATTCTTTTAATTCTTTGGGGAAGATACCCAGCAGGGGAATAGCTGGGTCAAATGGGGCTTCTAGTCCTAGTTGTTTGAGTTATCACTCCATACTGATTTCCACTGTGGTTGCATCAGTCTACACTCCCACCAGCAGTGGAGCAGGGTTCCTCTTTCCCCACAGCCCCGCCAGCATTTGTTATTGGTTGATTTCATGATGGCAGCCATTCTTTCTGGAGTGAAGTGGAATCTCAGTGTTGTTTTCATTTGCATTTCTCAAATGACCAGTGATGTGGAACATTTGTTCATGTTTATTTGCTATTTCTACTTCTTTGTCTGAGAAATGTCTGTTCATTTCAGATGCCCATTTTTGGATTGGGTCTTTAAATTTGGGAGGTCTGATTTTTTAGAAGTTCTTTATAGATTCGAGATAGTAGACCTTTGTCTGAGGGAACCACTGGTGAAAATTTTTTCCCGTACTGTGGGTTGTCTCTTCACACTGTTGGTAGTTTCTCTTGCTGTGCAGAAGCTTTTTAATAAGAAGAGATCCCACTTGTTGATTGTTTGTGCTAGTTCACAGGCAAGGCAACTGAGGTTTTGTTCATAAAATCTTTTCCTACACCAATGTCTTCATGAGTTCTACCTAACCTCTGTTCCAGCTCGTTCAGCATTTCTATTTTAATATTTAGATCTTTAATCCATTTCGATTTTAGTTTAGTGCATGGTGAGAGATATAGGTCTAGTTTTAATCTTTGGCAAGTTGAAAGTCAATTTTTCCAGCACCATTTATTCAAGAGGCTATCTTTCCTCCAGTGAGGGTGTTTGGCTCCTTTGTCAAAGATGAGGTGGCTGAGTGTGTCTGGAGTTGTTTCTACATCTTCTAATCTGTTCTACTGGTCCTCAGGTCTGTTTCTTTGCCAGTACCATGCTGTCTTTATCACAGTACCTTTGCAGTATAGTTTCAAGTTGAGGGTTGTGATACCTCCTGCCATGTCTCTGTTACCTAGAATTGCTTTTGCTATTCTGGGTCTCTTCTTGTTTCAAATGAATTTTTGGATTGTTTTCTCAAGGTCTGTGAAGTGTGTTGCTGGGATTTCAATTGGGATTGCATTGACTCTATATAGCAGTTTTGGAAGTATGGCCATTTTCACCATGTTGATCGTTCCTACCCAGGAGCAAGGGATGTCTTTCCATTTTCTGATATCACCTTCAATCTCTCTTTTCAGAGTGCTATAGTTTTCAGAGAAGAGGTCTTTGATTTCTTTGTTAGGTTGATTCCTAGGTACTTCAGTTTTTTGCATGCTATTGTGAAAGGAATTATTTGCCCTATTTCTGTCTCAGTGAGTCTGTTGTTCATGTAGAGGAAAGCTATTGATTTTTGTGTGTTGACCTTGTATCCAGCTACTCTATTGAATTTGGTTAATAAGTCTAGAAGACTTTTGGTGGAGTTGGGGAACAAATCTTGGGAGCTTCATTGCTTTGGAAGATAATTGAAATAGGGAGAGATAAGAGGCAGGTATTTAGGAAAGAGAATCCACAGGACTTTGTAAACAAAAGTGGAGAAGGATGAGAAGAGAAGTGTGTATAGTAACTCCCAGTTTCCACACTTGGATGACTGTATACATGGTAGTGGTGCCATTAAGAATGTGGATACCTTTGAAGGAGGGTCAGATAAAATTCTTCTCCTACGTTCCCTTATTCTCAGGAGTTCTGTGCACTCTTGAGTCACAAAGACTTGGAATCATAGACTCCTTGAGTGGAGAGGCACTAAAATCCAACTTTCTGCCTTTGGGCCATATGAGCCATTTGTCCACATCAGACGTGAAAAAGTAAGGGGAAAGGTACATTCCATATTAACATCTCACTATACCAACATTTTGTAAAGTTCTTTTCAATTCTTAGCTTCTAGGTTCGGTGGGCCTTCTTCAATTATACATTCTAGGGCATCAACTCTTACAATTCAATAAATTTCCTATTAAGTGAAACCTACTTGCCTCCCAAAGGGGAACAGCAGGCCAACACATACTTGCTAAGTGCTGAAGAATATAGATCTCATCAAATATCAACTGTAGGCTCATTTCTGGAAATTCTCATTAGATTTTATTGGTGTGGGCTATCCAGGGCTTCAGTTAGAGAAATGAGAGCCTCCAGTTACGTGAATGAAAGGCTGGAGAATCTCAGAGAAAGTGTTTATAAACACTTTTGGAACCAAGAGGCAGGCAACTGTACATTCTTGCTTGGGTTTGGAATAGGAGGTGGTAAGTTTTGGACATCTGATTAGTCGTGCTTCGAACGCACTCCCTACTTTTCACAGTTTAATTCTTCCCTCAGAACTGGGCTTGCCTTCCCTGACCTCGCTGTCAGTTCCATTATACCATCTCAGGACATTTCTCACCCATACTCTCTCCTTGGGAGCACTTAGCTTTAATTTTACATAACTTGCAAGATTCTACAATCAACACGCATTTCCCCTCATTGACTGCAAAGACAAGGGCAGGATGGGTCAGTTTTTGCTCACTCTAGAATTCCAATGCTTCGCCCAGTGCCTGTAACTCAGAGTTGAGTACCTACTGGTAAAAATGATTGACTGGTGTCAGCTTATAATGGCTAGCCATATTGCTGGTCCTCCAAAGGCGTCGTCATAACCCTGTTACATGAAAAAGCAGGTCTGCTCCTCAGGAAGGCTTTGATTTCAGATTCCGTTTCCAAATCTCTGTTCTCAGTGTAAGACGTCATAAAATAGTAGTTCTGGGCACCAAATGCACACACAATTTGGTCAGAAAGCACCTCCCCACCATGTTTACTTTAGATCCCGGAGTCCTTCCTGTGCTCTAGGAAGAGGGAGCTCTGAAATCCAGGTGGGCCCTGGGGCGGGCCTGGTCCCCCAGTCCAGCCCGCTCTGGGACAGTCCGCGAGCTCCCTCCCCTCCCTCCACATCCCCTTGGAGTTGCTACCTTAGGCTCGCTCCCAAACTGGTTGTCTGGCTTCAGAGGACACCTCGCGCCTGGCCTCAGACGGGAGCTGTGAGGAAAGCTCCGAGGCCTGGCACCTTTGGCAGAGGGGGAGCAGCGGGACCTGGGCGGTAAGAGCGGTGCCAGCCAGGGGGGACTGGAGCGCGGGCGCGGCGGGCGCGACCCGGCCTCTCAACGACGTCACAGAGCCTGGCTCCCGCGTCACTCGCGGAGGAGTCAGCGGTGGGGAAGGAGGCAAACTGCTGGGCTTTGCCAGGGGGCCAAGTGGCCGGCGGCGGCCGCGGCGTGGGTGGGGGTGTTAGGAACCCTGGGGAGATGTGTTGCCGTTTGCAGCGGACTTTGTGGGTTTAGACGGCTGAAGCAGGAGCTTAAAGTGATCCTTTGGCTGATGACATGAGGCAGGTGAGGGAAAGCCCTTGGGGACAATTAGTAGCAAATCCTATTTGCAGTGCTTTTTTTGGTTTGTACTGAGACCTGTTCTAAGTGTGTTCCGTATATTAACTCATTTCATCCTGACAGTCACCCCAAGGAGGCAAATACTGTGATCTCCATTTTTACGGATGAGAGGACTGTGCACAGAGCATTAAGTACTGTAACTTGATCAGCGGATGAGAGGACTGGAACCCAGGTGGCCTTTCTACATTCCTCACTCTTAACCTCTCTCATGCCAAGAAAGGAAGGTGGGGTTAGACGGTGTAGGAAGAGAGCCCGAGATACCTGGGGCACAGGGAGAGAAGGAAAATGCCCCGTAGAAAGTGGCACTGCCAGGCTGCTTTTACAAACATAATGGTCTCCATGTCAGTACACCTGGAGGTGGGCGTTACGTTTGTTTTAGGAATGGGAAACAGGTTCAAAACTTGCCTGTTGTCATACAGCTGGCAGGAGGGCCAAATGTGATCCCACCTCTTCTGATTTCAAGATTGTTTTGTTTTAAGCTCCCAGGGAGGCAAGAAAAGCCTCATCTTGCTCTCTTTCCCTTTTTGTCACTTCACACTCATTTTTAAGGTGCTCACCACAACTTCCAGTCTTTCAGTCCACTTATACAGCAGTGTGCATTATCTAAATGTGTTTACCCAGGGCCTTCAGAGGTTGCTGTAGTTGGGAGATGAAGGCTGTTGCCTCTCCTTAAAGCAATTTCAAGCATCAGTGAGCAAGTAGGGGAGCTGGGTTTTGGTTAGGTATGCAGAAGGCTTTTCACAGCCTACTCCATTTGTAGAGGGCCTGCCCTGCTGGCGTTTGTTAAAGTCCTGCAGGTCCTTGCACATCTCGAGAATTCTGGAAGATTTGGGGCAGCAATGGCCCACAGGCAAGACCTAGACAAATAATCGTTGGCCATCACCCTCCTTTCCAAGGCCTCTGTGGACCACCAGGGGTTGGCATAGGCACCTGACTGGCAAAGTGTGCTTTGGGCTGCAGGTGCAGCCTTCAGGAGAAAAAGAATGCTTTGGCCTCTGTTGTGTGTGCACACAGGAAGGTGAGCAGAATAAGCAAAAGTGACATGACTGAATAAAAATGATTTTTTTGTGCCGAAAAGAACAGGTTTTTCAGGCAAACCAGTAACCAGCTGGGGATGGAATATGAAAAAATGGAATTTTAATGCTACAGATTAAATGTTAAAGAGGAATTTTATGATGGTGTCTCACTGAGATAGTCTGACATCTGTAGGAGGCTAAGTTAAGAGGGAGATTTATCTGTCAATAAATATAATAGAAAGTGGCAAAGAATACCACTTTACAAGGAAACAAACACAAGATTCAGGGAAGTTGCTTTGTTCTAAGAGAGAGGCAGGGGTGGGAGAGGGAGGTGCACATAGATAGATGTGACTGGTGGTGGCCTAGGTCTTGCAGTAGGTGGTGGATTTTTATGGGTGTTCATTATGTTTCAGAACTTATGTGGACCTTTTAGTGCTTCAAATAGTAGATTTAAATCTTTTAAAATAAACCTATTGAATAAGTCACACATTCTCTGTTTTTTTGTATAGTTAACAGTTGACTACATCCTTTCTCACCATTTCATTTTTTCTTTTCTACTATATCAATTCATCAATATGCAAACATGGTCTAATTTCGCTCAATGAATTCACTTCCATCTCTGCCTCATTTGTCTGCTCCCCTCTACAGAAAAGTTCTTTAAGAGCATTGTCTGTGCTTTCTACCCCCCCGCCCCCCTTTTTTGGGTACTGGGGAATCAAACTCCGGTCCTTGCACCTGCGCAGCAGGTGGCGAAACCACTGAGCTAAATCCCTGGCACTGCTTTCTGCCTCTTAATTCTCCTCCCAGTCTCTCTTGAATCAACTTGAGTCAGGGTTTCTTCCCTATCACTCCACAGAAACTACATTTGTCAAGGTCCCCCAAGATAAACTACTAAATCCAAGATGATCTCTCAGCCTCAGCTCAACCTATCGGCATCATTTGACCCTGTTAACTACGCTCTCAGCCTTGAAACACTTTATTTCCTTTGCTTCCAGGATATCAGATACATGGTTTCTCTCCTTCCTCATTGGCTGTTTCTTTGCAATCTCTTTGCTGTTTTTTTCTCCTCTGTTTGCTACCTTGATCTGACAGCATCCCAGGATCTGACCTTAGACTTCTTAGTCTGTACTCAGTCTTTTTTTGATGTCATCAAGATTCATGTTTGTTTTTTGGTTTTTTTTTTTGGTACCAGGGATTGACCTTGGGACCTTGCACTTTCGAGGCAGGCAACAAAACCACTAAGCTAAATCCCCGGCCCAAGATTCATGTTTTGAATATCAATTTTATTCTTCAGCCTGAATCCTTCCTTAGACTCCGTGTTCAGATATCTAGCTGTCAATCTGATCACACCACTAGATCCCTAACAGGTTTCCTGGACTTAACATGTCTGTTATGATTTGGATCTAAACCCCAAAAGTCTCATGTATTCATTAGAGGGGATTTTGGAAGGTGATTGGATCATGGGGGAAATAGTGGATTAATTCTTTGATGAGTGCATAACTGAATGTGCAGGTAGAAGGTGAGGCCTGGCCAGAAGGGGTGAGTCACTGGGGTATGACCTGGAAGGGTGTGTTCTTTTCCCCAGCTCCCTTTTTGTTCTCTGCTTCATGGCTGCTATGGGGAGAACAGCTTTCCTCTACTATGAGTTTCTGCCTTGGAGCCAGCTAACCATGGGCTGAATCCTCTGAAAACTACAAGCCAAAACGAGCCTCTCATCTTTTAAGTTGTGAGTGTCAGGTATTCGGTGCCAGCAATAGGGAAGTGATTGATACCAGATGTGGAGTCATTACCATGATTTTACCTGACCAACTGGTTCTGAAACCTTTGGAATTGCTCTGTGGGAGGAGTTTGGAAAAGCTTGGAAATGTAGGCTAGAGAAGCCCTAGAACTATGATGGTGAACCTTTTAGAGATGAGTGCCCAAACTGCAATCTAAAATCCACTTATTTATGACAAAGTGTCAATATGGCAATTAATCTGAATACTGAGGTGGTGTGTTTTTGTTTTTGAGCTCTGTTTTTGTTTTGAGACAGGGTTTTGCTGTGTGGTTCAAGCTGGCCTTGAATTCGCTATGCAGCCCAGGCTGGTCTTAAACTCACAACAATCCTCTTGCCTCAGCCTCCCAAGTGCTGGGCAGGTATGTGCCACCATGTCCAGCTAATATGGAGGTTTTTAGTTTAGAAACAACTCATATATATATCACTTTTTGTCTTAAAAGAAAACCAAATAACATGCATGCCATAGGTTCACCATCACTGCCCTAGAATGTTGTGAGCAGTGCTTGATGGGGGAGACAGGTCAGAGCTCAGAAGAGAAACATACTGATAGGAATGTGGACAGAAAAGGTCAGGCTCCGTAGCACCACTCCCAGCCCAGAGGAGGGGGTGCCAGCAGCACCACCCTCTGCCCCTTCAAAATAAGAAGACAAGTAAAAAAGTCTCAAAACCAGACTTCCAGATCACATACAGCAACCCCAAAGGGAAATGAGATGGAACACTCTAATACTCAACCACCTGGACTCCCTGAACTGGTAACAAAAGAGGATCTGGAAAAACATGAAAGGAGAAATAATTTTTCAGATAACAGCAGAGATTGGGATCATAGTGCAAGACATGATTAATAAATCTAGTGAGGAGCTGAGAAACATGATGGAATCTCAACATAGGAAACAAATGAAATCCATAAAACATATGCAAATAGATTTCCAGGAGATGAAAAACTCCATTGAAAGTCTACACAGCAGAATGAGCCAATGTGAGGACAGAATTTCAGATATAGAAGATAAGATTGCAATTAGTGATCAAGAAAGGAAAAATTGTTTTAAAATTGTAAGGGAACATGAGAAATGAATCCAGCAGCTGCTAGATAATGCAAATAAGAATAACATAAGACTGATTGGAATCAATGAAGAAACAGGAGAGAGTGCAGATGACATAAAAAAACTCTTCACAGAAGTGATGGCAGAAAACTTCCCAAGCAGGGGAAAAGAACTTAATATACAGATAAGTGAGGCATATAGGGCTCCAACTAGCCTTAATAAAAAAAAAATGTACACATAGGCATATAATTGTTATGATTCCAGAAATCCAACAGAAGAACAAAGTTCTACAAGCAGTGAGAGAAAAGAAACAAATCACATACAAAGGAAAGTCCATCAGAATCACAGCAGACTTCTCAATGCAAACCCTCAAGGCAAGAAGAGCTTGGAGTGACGTATTTCAAGCCCTAAAGGAATACAGCCTCCAACCCAGATTGATGTACCCTGTAAAACTACCTTTCAAAATTGATGGAGAAATAAGGTATTTTCATGACAAAAAGCACCTGAGGAACTTAATGAATACCAAACCAGCACTCCAAAAAATTTTAGACAATATCCTAGGAAAAGACAATGAGGATCACAACCCCAGGAACCCCAGCAGAATGAATCCGTCAGGTGTGACAAGAAATTAAATGCAAAGGGGGAAAATCCAACAAAAACAAAAAGTCATGACAATGATAACTCAATACGTATCAGTTATAACCATCAATGTCAATGGTCTCAATTCACCAATCAAAAGAAATTGACTGGCAGAATGGGTCAAGAAGCAAGATCCAACAATATGCTGCATAAAAGAAAATCACTTAATTCAAAAAGAAACTCATAGACTGAAAGTTAAAGAGTAGAAAACAATACTCCACATGACAGGAACCCAAAAAAAGCAGGAGTAGCTATCCTCTTTGCAGATCAAGTGGATTTCAAGCCAACACTGATTAAGAGAGACAAAGAAAGATACTGCATCCTAGTAAAGGGAACAACCCAAGAGAAAGACATGACAATAATAAATATCAAAGCACCAAATGCTAGTGAACCCAACTATATAAAACCAATACTAATGGACATGAAAAATCAAATAAGGACTGATACAATAGTAGTGGGGGACCTCAATAAGCCACTGTCACAAATAGATAGACCAACTGGACAAAAAATAAGTAATGAAATACTAGAACTCAATCAAACTCTTGAGCAAATGAACTTAGATTTTCACAGAGTGTTCTACCCCACAAAATCAGAATACACATTCTTCTCAGCTGCACATGGGTCATTCTCAAAAATAGACCACATACTCACTTATACAACATGTTTAAGTAAGTACAAAGGAATTGAAGTTATCCCCTGTACATTATCAGACCATAGTGCGGTGAAATTGGAGGTCAATAGCAAAAGAAACTGCAAGAATTTCATAAACACATGGAAATTGAACAACACACTCCTGAATAACCAATGGATCACAGAAGAAATTAAAGAAGAAATCAGACAGTTCCTTCAATTAAATGACAATGACAGTACAACATATCACAATCTATGGGACACAATGAAAGCAGTCTTATGAGGGAAATTCATAGCAGTGAATGCTCATAGTAGGAAAAGAGCGAGCCCAATTAAACAATCTGATGCTGAACCTCAAGCTTCTAGAAAAAGAAGAGCAGGACAAACCCAAATTTCATACAAGGGAGGAAATTATAAAGATCAGAGGGGAAATCAATGCAATGGAGACTAAGAGAATGATACAAAAAATCAATGAAGCCAAGAGTTGGTTCTTTGAATGAATAAACAATGTTGACAAATCCTTAGCCAATCTTATCACAAAAAGGAAAGAAAAGGCCCAAATCCATGCAATTAGGAATGAAAAGGATGAAATTACAACAGAGCCCACAGAAATCCAGAGGATCATCAATACTTATTTCAAGAACCTATATGCCAATAAGATGGAAAACACACAAGAAACAGACAGATTCCTAGATATGCATGAATTACCAAAGTTGAATGAAGAATACCTAAAAATTCTAAACAACCCAATATCAATCAATGAAATTAAAAACGTAATTAAAAACTTACCAACTAAGAAAAGCCTGGGTCCTGATGGCTTCACTGCTGAATTCTACAAGACATTTAGAGAGGAAGTACTACCACTACTGTTTAAACTCTTCAATGAAATTGAAAGGGAAGCAATACTCCCGAATTCATTCCTGGAAGCAAGCATGCCCAAATCAGAGAAAGACCCAACCGAAAAAGAGAACTATAGGCCTATCACACTAATAAACATAGATGCAAAAATCCTCAATAAGATACTGGCAAATAGAATAAGAAGATCATCAAGAAGAACATACACCCTGACCAAGTGGGATTCATCCCAGGGATGCAGGGATGGTTCAACATAGGAAAATAAATAAATGTAATACACTATGCCAATAGAACCAAGGATAAAAACCATATGATCATCTCTTTTTTTCCCCCCATTAAGTTTATTGGTACATTTTTGGTATAAAATACAGTTACATTCATCATTGGGATCTTGTACTTTTACATGAATATCTTGGTTCTTATTTTTTCCCCCTTCCCTTGCCCTCCCTTCACACCCTCCACCCTTCCCTATTTGCAAAGACTTGTTTCCATTTTTTTCCTTTTCTCATAGGTTTTCTTTTCCCTTTTTTCCTTTCCCCTACCCCTCCCACTTCCCCTGCTCCTTTAGACCTTTTCTTCCTGTTACACAGTATCAATTATATATTTTTAAAATTATGCTATCAAGATCTAGGAGACATTACCACAGATTTTACAGAATTTAAAAGGATATAGAAAGCATATTTCAAAAATCTGTTTTGAAATAAATTTGACAACTTCTAAGAAGTACCTTGGAAGACAAATTAATGAAACTAACTCTGGAGGAAATATAAAATTTGAATAGCACCTATTAAAGAAAGTATATTCCTAGCTTGAAAACCTACCTATATGACAACAGCAGGCTCATATACATTTTAACTGATAAATTATATCAAACAGAGCAGAAAAAAGAAGGAACACTTCTCCCCTCATTTTAGGAACTCAACATTGTGCTAATCCTAAAACTGGATAAAGATGATAGAAGAGAAAAGTATGAACATAGATAGAAATTTGTTTAACAAAACAAACTATTAGAAGTCAGATCTGGCAGTATGTAGAAAGTGGTTTTGTTATAGGGATGGCAGTGTTGGTTCAGCATTGGAAGATCCACCCCTAAAAGTCATCATTTTAACAGAGGAAAGGAAAAAGCCATATGATCCTGTCACTAGTTGGAGAAAAAGTATTGGACTAAATTCTACAGCTGTTCATGGTAAAAGCTATCAGGAGACTAGAAGTAGAACAGAAACTTCTCAACAGATTAAAGACATGTACTCCATACTTCCAGCGAGAACGCCTTATATGAATGGAGAAGATACAATGCTTTCTCCTTAAGGTGGGGAACAAGGGCAGATATGCTTACTCTTTATCTGTCCATTAAACTTTGAAACCTAGGCCCCACCAAAATAGTCTGGCAATAAAATGACACAATTAGGATAGGATTGGCATGGCAGAAGCAAAATCTTTATATGTAGATGAAATGATCACCTACAAAGAAAATACTAAGAAATCTCTCGGAGCCCCTAGAACTTGTACTTGAATTTAGCAGGATTAGAAAACACAAGGTATATATAAAAATTCAAGTCTGTGTATACTTGCTATAAATGAAGAATTGGATATTGAAATTTAAAAGTTATGTAGGAGTACAAAGGACCCAGAAAAGTTAAAAACAAAAACAAAAACAGTGTTGGAAGACATTTAGTACCTAATTTTAAGACTTCTTCTAAAGCTATAGTAATCAAGGCAGTGTTGGTGTAAGGAAAGACATATAGATCATTGGAATAAAACAGAGAATCTAGAAATAGAACCACACATATATGGTCCACTGAGTTTTGAAAGATTATTTAACATTAGCATTTTATAGAATATAAACTCAATTCAAGAGCTGAGGAAGAGACAGTGTTTTCAGCAAATGGCACTAGAACACCTGGTATCCGTACATAAAAAATTAACCTCAACCCTTTATTTCCGTTCATGAAAATAACTTGAAGGGATCTATGAACCTAAATAAGAAAGCTTAAAAGTATAAAACTTTAAGAAGAAATTATAAGGGAAAATGTTTATGAATTCAGGGTAGGCAAGAACTACCTAGGATACAAAAAACATGATGTATAAAAGAAAAAAGTTGATAAATGAGATTCCATCAAAATTTAGAACTTTAAATGACATCATTAACATGAAAAGTACTCCTTAAACAGACCATATTTACAATGCATATAACCTATGAGCAGAATATATAAAGGATTCTTAGAGCTCATTAATAGACAACCCAATTAAAAAGTAGACACAAGAAGATGATAAATAACCAGTATAGCACAAGGAATGGTGTGCAACTCTAGAATCAGAAAAATACTAATGAGTACAATAATAAGATTGAATTATACACTCATTAGGGAGATGAAGTTAAAAGTTTTAAAAGCCTTGTCATGACTTTCTTTTTGTTGGATTCTCCCTCTTTGTGTTTAATTTGTCACGCCCAATGGATTCATTCTGCTGGGTTTCCTGGGGTTGTGATCCTCATTGTCTTTTCCTAGGATATTGTCTAAAATTTTTTGGAGTGCTGGTTTGGTATTCATGAAGTTTCTGAGGTGTTCTTTATCATTAAAGTATCTTATTTCTCCATCAATTTTGAAAGATAGTTTTGCAGGGTACATCAATCTGAGTTGGAGGCTGTTTTCCTTTAGGGCTTGAAATACATCACTCCAAGCTCTTCTTGCCTTGAGGGTTTACATTGAGATTACAGCTGTGATTCTGATGGGCTTTCCCTTGTATGTGATTTGTTTCTTTTCTCTCACTGCTTGTAGAATTTTGTTCTTCTGTTGGATTTCTGGAATCCTAACTATTATATGCCTATGTGTAGATTTTTTTTTGATCAAGGGTATTTGGAGTCCTATATGCCTCACTTATCTGTATGTCAAGTTCTTTTCCCCTGCTTGGGAAGTTTTCTGTCATCACTTCTGTGAATAGTTTTTTATGTCATCTGCACTCTCTCCTGTTTCTTCATTGATTCCAATCAGTCTTATGTTATTCTTCTTTGCATCATCTAGCAGCTGCTGGATTGATTTCTCATGTTCCCTTACAATTTTAAAGCAATTTTTCCTTTCTTGGTCACTAATTGCAATCTTATCTTCTACATGTGAAATTCTATCCTCACATTGGTTCATTCTGCTGTGCAGAATTTCGATGGAGTTTTTAATCTCTTGGAAATCTGTTTGTATCTGTTTTATGGATTCCATTTGTTTCCTATGTTGGGATTCCATCATGTTCCTCATGTCCTCTATTTTTTATCTGTGTCCTCTCTAGATCTATTAATCATGTCTTGCACCATAAGCAAAATCTTTGCTGTTATCTGAGTAATTATTTCTGATTTCATTTTTCCCAGATCCTCTTTTGTTGCCAGTTCAGAGAGTCCAGGTGATTGAGTATCAGATTGTTTCATCTCATTTCCCTTTGGGGTTGCTGTAGGTGATCCAGAAGTATGTTTTTGAGGCTTGTTTATGTGTCTTCTCATTTCCACGGGCGGGGGGGGGGGTGCTTCTGGCACCTGTGCTGCTCACCTTCTCTGCCCTAGGAGCTTGGAATGGCAGCAGGGGAGCTTCCTTCTGGGTGCTGGGACTGGCTGAGCTTCTCTGCCCTAGGAGCCTGGGATGGAGGCAGGGAGCTTCCTTCTGGGTGCTGGGATCAGCTCACCTTCTCTGCCCTAGGAGCCTGGGATGGAGGCAGGGAGCTTCCTTCTGGGTACTGGGATTGCCTCACCTTCTCTGCACTAGGAGCCTGGGATGGCGGTGGGGGAGCTTCCTTCCAGGTACTGGGACTGCCTGAGCTTCTCTGCCCTAGGAGCCTGGGATGGAGGCAGGGAGCTTCCTCTGATCATCTCAATAGAAGCAGAAAAAGCATCTGACAACATCCAACATGTGTTTATTAGAAAACGCCTACAAAAAATTGGGACAGTCTCTGCCTCAATCTGATAAAAGCCATCTATGAAAAACCAACAGCCAATATCATACTAAATGGTCAAAAACTGAAATCCTTCACACTAAAATCAGGAACAAGACAAGGATGTCCACTATCACCACTCCTGTTCAATATAGTTTTGGAAACATTAGCCATGGCAATTAGACAAGAGAAAGAAATAAAAGGAATACAATAATAGGAAATGAAGAAGTCAAATTGTCATTATTTGCAGATGACATGATACTCTATATAGAAGACCCCAAGAACTCCACGAAAAGTCTTCTAGACTTAATAACCAAATTTAGTAGAGTAGCTGGATACAAGGTCAACACACAAAAATCAATAGCTTTCCTCTACATGAACAACAGACTCACTGAGACAGAAATAGGGCAAATAATTCCTTTCACAATAGCATCCAAAGAACTGAAGTACCTAGGAATCAACCTTACAAAAAAATCAAAGACCTCTTCTCTGAAAACTATAGCACTCTGAAAAGAGAGATTGAAGGTGATATCAGAAAATGGAAAGACATCCCTTGCTCCTGGGTAGGAACGATCAACATGGTGAAAATGGCCATACTTCCAAAACTGCTATATAGAGTCAATGCAATCCCAATTGAAATCCCAGCAACACACTTCACGGACCTTGAGAAAACAATCCAAAAATTCATTTGAAACAAGAAGAGACCCAGAATAGCAAAAGCAATTCTAGGTAACAGAGACATGGCAGGAGGTATCACAACCCTCAACTTGAAACTATACTACAAAGGTACTGTGATAAAGACAGCATGGTACTGGCAAAGAAACAGACCTGAGGACCAGTAGCACAGATTAGAAGATGCAGAAACAACTCCAGACACACTCAGCCACCTCATCTTTGACAAAGGAGCCAAACACCCTCACTGGAGGAAAGATAGCCTCTTGAATAAATGGTGCTGGAAAAATTGACTTTCAACTTGCCAAAGATTAAAATTAAACCTATATCTCTCACCATGCACTATACTAAAATCTAAATAAATGAAACATCTAAATATTAAAATAGAAATGCTGAACCAGCTGGAACAGAGGTTAGGTAAAATTCTTTTTTAAATTTATTTTTTATTTTTTAAAAAAATATTTGTTTCTTATTATTTGTCTTTTATTTTATTTTTTTTATTTTTTTGGTACCTGGGATCAAACTTGGGTCCTTGCACTTGTGCAGCAGGCAGTGAAACCACTGAGCTAAATCCCTGGCCCTAGAACTCTTAAAGACATGGTGTAGGAAAAGATTTTATGAACAAAACCTCAGTTGCCTGTGAACTAGCACAAACAATCAACAAGTTGGATCTCTTCTTACTAAAAAGCTTCTGCAAAGCAAGAGAAACCACCAGCAGTGTGAAGAGACAACCCACAATGTGGGAAAAAATTTTCACCTGCTATTCCTCAGACAAAAGTCTACTATCTAGAAGCTATAAAGAACTTAAAAAGTTAGACCTCCCAAATTTAAAGACCCAATCCAAAAATGGGCATCTGAAATGAACAGACATTTCTCAGACAAGGAAGTAGAAATAACAAATAAATACATGAAAAAATGTTCAACATCACTGGTCATTTGAGAGATGCAAATGAAAACAAAGCTGAGATTCCTCCTCACTCCAGAAAGAATGGCTGCTATCATGAAATCAATCAACAACAAATGCTGGCAGGGTTGTGGGGAAAGGGGAACCCTACTCCACTGCTGGTGGGAGTGTAGACTGGTGCAACCACTGTGGAAATCAGTATGGAGATACCTCAAAGAACTAGGACTGGAAGACCCATTTACCCAGCTATCCCCATGCTGGGTATCTTCCCCAAAGGATTAAAAGTATCATACCAGAGTGATATATGTGCACCCATGTTCATAGCAGCACAATTTGTTCTTTTCTTTTTTTTTTTGGTACTGGGGATCGAACTCTGGTCCTTGTGCTTGTAAGGCAAGTGGTAGAACACAATTAGCAATAGCTATAACTTGGAAGCAGCCCAATTGCCCATCAGCTGGAGCCTGGATAAAGAACATGTGTTTTTTAAATAAAATGGAGTAGTACTCAGCCATAAAGAATGAGAAATTAGAGACATTTATAGCTAAATGGATGCACGTTGAGGCAATACTCTTAAGTGAAATAAATAGGACACACATGTGTAAATATTGAATAGTTTCTCTAGTGTGAGAAACTGAAAGTGTAAACAAGGATTGAAAGGTATAATAGATAATGTGAAATAGGAAGAAAAGGGGCAAAGGGGAAGGGGAAGTGGGAGGGGTAGGGGATAGAAAAGAAGGGAATGGAAGTAATATGAGAAAATGAAAAAATGTTAACAAAGTCTCTATAAATAGGGAGGGATGGAGGGGTTGAAGGGAGGGCAGGGGTAAGGTGAAAAATAAGAACCAAGAGAGACTTATGTAAAGGTGCAAATTTCCAGTGATGAATGTTATTATATTGTATACCTAAAATGTACCAATAAAATAAAAAGAAACAGAAAAGCCCAGGCTCAGTAGCAATGAGGGAATGAAGACTATTGGGAAATGACCTAGAAGTCATGCATGTTTTACTTTGGCAAAGTTGGGGCCAATGAGAGCATGGTTGCTAAAAAGATCAGTATTAAAAAGTTGCCAAGTACTTTGCTTCAGAATAATGTCTTGGAAAGTAGCCAGATGCCACCCATGGAAGATTCAAGAGTATAAAAGGGTAAACTCTTTTGGAAGGTTTTTCTTTAAGAAGAGATACCAAAGAGTCCCTGTTCATTCACAGGTACCTAGGCAAGTGTTTCCCAGATTTCAGCCATTTTAGCACTCAGAGGCCATTGCATCCATGGTCTAAGGGGGCCAGGCTACTTCTCAAGCTGTCAGCAGACCTTGGTGTCATCCACATTGTACTGGTTTTTCAACTATGCAGAATGAAAGAGTTATGGGATCACAGAAACTTCTACTCAAATTTCAAAGAAAAGCTTGGGAGGCCAGGCAATGTGCCCCTGTGCCCAAGCTATGAGGGTGAAGCCAAAGGGATAGTGGAGACCACAGGTAATTGGAGATACCAGGAAGATGGAATATCTGCTGAGAAAGCTGCAAACAGATAGTAGAGCCAGCCTAAGAGGGGCCATGTGGGCTGCCTCCAACAAGGCCATAAGGGTGGAGCTGCCCAAACCCTTTGGACCTCACTTCTCACCAAAACCTGGCCTGGTGCTAGGAATGGAACTTCAGGATTGAATGTTCATCTTGCTGGGTTTTGGTCTTGTTTTCATTCAATTCCTCTCCCTATGTTCCTCCCTTTTGGAATGCGAATGTTTACCCTGTACCCGTACATTTTGGAAGTATTTGACTTTATTTTTTATTTTTATAGGGTCTCACAGCTAAGACTTCAGACTTTATCTTTTCAGCAGTAGTGGAACTGTTGAGATTTTTGGCAACCCTTAGCGATGGGCTAAATGCTTTTTGTATAATGAGAGATACACAAGCCTTTTGGGAGCCAGAGGCAGAATGTCATGGTTTAGATCTAAATGTCCACCTAAAGTCTCATGTAGTCAGTGGTGGCATTTTTAATTGGGTCATGGAGGCAGATTAATCCACTGAGGAGTTCATAGCTGAATGTGTGATTAGGAGGTGGGGCCTGGTCAGAAGTGGTGTGTCACTGGGGGCATGACCTAGAAGGAAGAATTCTTTTTTTTCTTAAATTCTTTTATTGGTACATTTTAGGTATACAATACGTTTACATTTATCATTGGGTGTTTGTACCTGTACATGACGTATCTTGGTTCTTATTTTTTCCCGATTCCCTGTGCACCCTTCACCCCCTCCACCCTTCCCTATTTACATAGACTTCGTTTCCATTTTTTTCTTTTCTCATAATTTTTCCTTTCCCCTTCCTCTCCCACTTCCCCGTCCCCTTCCTTTTTGCCACATTTCTTCCTATTTCACATTATCAATTATTGTTCTAATCATTTTAACCCTTATTTAAACTTTCAGTTTCTCACACTAGAGAAACTATTCAGTATTTACACATGTGTGTCCTATTTATTTCACTTAAGAGTATGGCCTCAATATGCATCCATTTAGCTATAAATATCACTAGTTCATTGTTCTTTATGGCTGAGTAGTACTCTATTTAATAAAAAAAAAACAAACCCAAAAACCACATCTTCTTTATCCAGGATGTAGTTGATGAGCACTTGGGCTATTTCCAAGCTTTTACTATTACAAACTGTGCTGCTATAAACATGGGTGCATATATATCACTCTGCTATGATTCATTGCGAAGATACTCAGCAGGGGAATAGCTGGGTCAAATGGGACCTCTAGTCCTAGTTCTTTGAGGTATCTCCACACGGATTTCCACAGTGGTTGTACCAGTCTGTACTCCCATCAACAATGGAGAAGGGTTCCTTTCTCTCCACACACCTGAAAGCATTTGTTATTGGCTGATTTCTTGATAGCAGCCATTCTTTCTAGGGTGAAGTGGAATCTCAGTGTTGCTTTCATCTGCATCTCTCAAATGACCAGTGATGTAGAACATTTTTTCATATATTTATTTGATGCTTTTACTTGTTTGAGAAATGTCTGTTCATTTCAGATGCCCATTTTTGAACTGGGTCTTTGAATTTGGGGGGGTCTGGTTTTTTTCAATTCTTTATATATTCTAGATAGTAGTCCTTTGTCTGAAGTACAGCTGCTAAAATTTTTTTCCCACATTGTAGGTTGTCTCTTAGCTCTGTTGGTGTTTCTCTTGCAGTGCAGAAGCTTTTTAATAAGATGAGATCCCAGTTGTTGATTCTTTGAGCTAGTTCCTGTGCTACTGAGGTTTTGTTCATAAAGTCTTTTCCTATGCCAATGTCTTCAAGAGTTCTACCTAACTTATCTTCCAGCAAGTTTAGTGTTTCTGTCTTAATATTTAGATCTTTAATCCACTTTGATCTCAGTTTAGTGCATGGTGGTAGGTATGGGTCTAGTTTTAAGCTTCGACAGGTTGAAATCCAGTTTTTCCAACACCATTTATTAAATAGGCTATCTTTCCTCCAATGAGGGTGGTTGGCCTCTTTGTCAATGATGAGGTGGCTGAGTATTCTGGAGTTATTTCTGCATCTTCTAATCTATTCCACTGATCCTTGGGTCTGTTTCTTTGCTAGTACCATGCTGTCTTTATCACAGTAGCTTTGTAATATAGTTTCAAGTTGGGGATTGTGATACCCCCAACCATGTCTCTGTTGCCTAGAGTTGCTTTTGCTATTCTAGGTCTTTTCTAGTTCTAAATGAAATTTTGGATTGCTTTCTCTAGTTCTGTGAAGTATATTATTGGAATTTCAATCAGCATTGATTAAATCTTTATGGTAGTTTTGGAATTATGGCCATTTTCACTATATTGGTTCTTCCTACCCAGGAACAAAGTATGTGTTTCCATTTTCTCATATCCTCCTCGATCTCCTTTGTCAGAGTGCTCTAGTTTTCAGTGTAGAATTCTTTTGCTTCCTTTGTTAGGTTGATTCCTAGATATTTCTCTTTTTTGGATGCTACTGGAAAAGGAATTATTTCCCCAATTTCTCTCTCAGTGAGTCTGTTATTTGTGTATAAGAAGGTTTTTGTTTTTTGAGTGTTGACCTTATATCCAGCTATTCTACTGAATCTGTCAATTAGGTCTAGAAGTCTTTTGGCTGAGTTTTTTTGGGTCTTCTACATAAAGTATCATATCAGCAGCAAATAATGACAGTTTAACTTCTTCATTTCCTATCTTTATTTCTTTCCCTTTTCTAATTGCTGTGGCTAATGTTTCCAGAACTATATTGAACAGGATAGGCATCCTTGTCTTGTTCTTGATTTTAGCATGAAAGTTTTCAGTTTTTGACTATTTAGTGTGATGTTGGCTGTTAGTTTTTCATAGATAGCCTTAATCAGGTTGAGATAAAGACCTTCTATTCTGGTTTTCTGTAACGTTTTTATCATGAATGGGTGCTGGATTTTGTCAAATGTCTTTTCTGCATCTATTGAGAGAATCATATAGTTTTTGTCCTTTACTCTGTTAATATAGTGAATTACATTTGTTGATTTATGTATGTTGAACCATCCTTGCATCCCTGGGATAAATCCAACTTGGTTAGGGTGTATGATCTTCTTGATGACCCTCTGTATTCTGTTTGCCAGTATCTTGTTGAGGATTTTTGCATCTATGTTCATTAGGGAGATTGGCCTGTAGTTCTCTTTTTGGGTTGGGTCTTTCCCTGGTTTTGGAATCAAAGTAACACTTGCTTCCAGGAATGAATTTGGAAGCCTTGCTTCCCTTTCAATTTTCTTGATGAGTTTAAAGAATAATGGCAGTAGTTCTTCTTTAAATGTAGAATTCAGCAGTGAGCCATCAGGACCTGGGCTTTTCTTTGTTGGTAAATTTTTTATTACATTTTCAATTTCACTCATTGCAATTGGGGTGTTTAGAGTTTCTATATCTTCTTCATTTAACTTTGGCAATTCGTATGTTTCTAGGAATCTGTTCACTTCTTCTGTGTTTTCCATTTTATTAGAGTACAGGTTTTCAAAGTAGGTATTGATGATCCTCTGGATTTCTGCTGGGTCTGTTGTGACTTCACCTTTTTTGTTCTTAATTGCATGGATTTGAGATTTTCTTTCCTTTTTTTGATAAGGTTGGCTAAAGGTTTATCAATTTCATTTATTCTTTCAGAAAACCCACTCTTTGATTCATTGATTTTTTTGTATCATTCTCTCAGTCTCCATTGCATTGATTTCTGTTCTGATCTTTATAATTTCCTCTCTTGTAACGAGCTTTGGGTTTGTTATGCTCTTCTTTTTCTAGGAGCTTGAGGTTCTGCGTTAGATTATTTATTTGAGTTCTCTCTGTTTTCCTAATATGTGCATTCACTGCTATGAATTTCCCGTGTAGAACTGCTTTCATTGTGTCCCATAGATTCCTGTATGTTGTACTGGCATTATCATTTACTTGTAGAAACTGTCTAATTTCTTCTTTAATTTCCTCTGTGAACCATTGGTTGTTCAGGAGGGCGTTACTCAGTTTCCATGTGTTTGTGGGGGTTTTGCATTTTCTTATGTTATTGACCTCCAATTTTATTGCACTATGGTCTGATAATATACAGGGGGTAACTTCAATTCTTTTACATTTACTTAGACATGTCCTATGAGCTAGCATGTGGTATATTTTGAAGAATGACCCATGTGCAGCCAAAGAGAATGTGTATTCTGATTTTGTGGGGTGGAACACTGTAAATATCTATTAAGTCCATTTGTTCAAGAGCTTGGTTAACTTCTAGAGTTTCATTGTTAATTTTTTGTCTAGATGATCTGTCTATTTGTGATAGTGGGTTATTGAGGTCCACCACTACTATTGTATTAGTGCTTATTTGGTTTTTCATGTCCATTAGTATTTGTTTTGTATAGTTGGGGTCATTCTTATTTGGTGCATATATATTTATGATTGTCATTTCTTCCTCTTGGATTGTTCCCTTCACAAGGATGTGTAGTGACCATCTTTGTCTCTCTTCATTAGTTTTGGTTTGAAATCTACTTTGTCTGCAAATAAGATTGCTACCCCTGCTTTTTTCTGGTTCCTTTTGTGTGGAGAACTTTTACTTTCAGTCTATGAATTTCTCTTTGAGTTAGGTGTGTTTCTTGTATACAGCATATTGTTGGATTTTGCCTCTTAATCCATTCTGCCAGTCTATTTCTTTTGATTCTTGAATTGAGGCCAATAACATTGATGGTTATAATTGATAGATATTGACTCATTCTTGTCATGATGTTTTACTTTTGTTGGCTGTTTTTTTCTTATTTTTCCCCCTTTCCCTTTAGTTTCTTACCTTGCATGGTGGCTTCCCTCTGTTGGGCCTCATGGAGTTGTGACCTTCATTGATTTTTTCTAGGATATTGTTTAGAATTGCTTGTAATGCTGGTTTGGTGTTCATGGAATTTCTCAGGTGTTCTTTGTTGTGGAAGTATCTAATTTCCCCATCAATTTTGAAAGATAATTTTGCAGGATACAACAGTCTAGGTTGGAAGTTATTTTCTCTTAGGGCTTGAAATATTTCACTCCAGGCTCTCCTTGACTTGAGGGTTTGTGTTGATAAGTCTGCTGTGATTCTGATGGGCTTTCCTTTGTAGGTAATTTGTTTCTTTTTTCTAACTGCTTGTAGGATTTTGTTCTTCTGTTGGGTTTCTGGGATCTTGACTATTATATGTCTAGATATAGATTTTTTTTATCATGGCTAGTCGGAGTTCTGTATGTCTCACTTATCTGTATGTCCAATTCTCTACCTCTGCCTGGGAAGTTTTCAACTATTACTTCTGCTAACTGTTTTTTAGGTCAATTGTACTTTCTCTTGTTTTTTTTGTGGACTCCTATCAGTCTTATGTTATTCTTCCTTGCATCATCTAGCAGCTGCTGGATTGATTTCTCATGGTCCCTTATTATTTTTAAGAAATCTCTGTTTTCATGATCCTTAACTGCAATCCTGTCTTCTATATCTGGTATTCTACCTTCAGATTCCCTTAATCTGCTGTGCATAATTTCAATGGAGTTTTTAATCTCCTGAATATCTGTATGAATCTGTTTCATGGTTTCTCTTTCTTTCTTCACTTGATCTTAGCCAAAAGGCCGAGAAGTGATTCTATTTCTTTCTTATGCTGGGCATTCAAGGCTTCCAGGATGTTTCTGAGCTCATCTATTTTTTTTATTTGTTTCTGTTCTAGAGCCTCTAATCACTTCTTTCATTCTGCTCATCATCTCTGTAGTCATCTGGGAGATTATTTCTGTTTTGAATTTTTCTAGAGCCCCATTCATCTGCTTTGTTACTTCCTGTGCTATTAGTTCAGGTTGTCCAGGTGGTTGATTATCAGACTTTTCCACCTCATTTCCCCCAGAATTAACCCTTGCTGGGGTGGAAGTCTGAGTTTGTGCCTTGCTTAAATGTCTTCTCATTTTTGTTTTTGATACTGTCCTTGGTTTAATTCCTGGATTGATACTTCAAAACTGCTTATTGTAAGCATCTTTGTTGCTTGCAATTAGAACACTTATGGAATGATTGCTTCTCAGAGGTGTCTTTCAGATATAGCTGGTCTTTAGGTTTTGAGTCTCTAATGACTCTGAGACTGTCTCATTTTCATTATACCAGGAAGGACAACTGATACTATCTATCACAACACCTTAGCCCAAGTGATACAATCAGCAACACTATAGCATCAAGTACATCTTAGAAAATGACATTTTGTGGTAGTTATTAATCTATCACCTTTAACCGTGTGAATTAAATCAAAATCGAGCACCAACCCAACATATGTTTATAGTAAATAAACTCTTCAAGACAGCAACTTTACCCTTCGGAATGGAGAGTTAGAAGGAGTTGGGGAGGGAGGGATAGATAGTTAGAAGGATAGGGGAAGGTTAGCAGTGAGGCCAGAGGACACAGGCAAGAGAAAGAAGGAAAAGGAGAATAAAAGAAAAATAAAGAAGAAATCCAAATTAGGGCCAGAACAGGAACAAAAGTGGGACAGCAAGAACAATGTGGGAGAGCAAGAGAATGAGTGTGAGAGAGAGAGAAAGGAAAGAGAAAGGAAAGAAAAAAATAAAAATTTGAAAAGAGTAGGAAAAAAATTAAAAATAAGAGCAAAAAACCCCCAATAATAATAATTTTGGAAATAAAAAATAAAAATGAAAATGAAGGGCCTCCTTCAGGGTATGTCTCTGCTGTCACAATAGACAATGTGGGCAGTAGTGTGCAGATATAAGTCAGTGAGTCTCAGCAAGCCAGTTGGAGACCCGTGGGATTCAGGCAGATTTCTGTCGGCAAGTCCCACATTGAGCTCCCTGTCCTCTTGTAAGGTTGAACTCTGCAAGGTTGTACTGCAGGTTCCAGCTGCCCTGGAAGGAAGAATTCTTGCTCCTGTGACCCTCCTTTCTCTCTGTGCTTCTTGGCTGCATTGAGGTGAGCAACTTTTCTTTACCATGCCTTTCCACCATGCTGTTTCTGCCTTGGTGTCTGTCAACCATACACAGATTTAATCCTCTGAAAACCATGTGCCAAAATAAACCTCCTTTAAGTTTCAGGTGTCAGGTATTTTGTCTCAGCATTGGAAAAATGACTAATAAAATATTCCAATTGTATCCTTGGTGTTGCTCTCCAGTTCAACTCCTCCTGTCTTTCCCCATTGGAAAATGACTACTGTATCCTTTTAGTTGTTCAGGCTAAAAAGCCTTGGCACTTTCCTTGGATGCTTTTCTCTTGCACCAAGAGCAAATGCTGTTGGTTGTATCTTTGGAAGACATCCTGAATCTGAGCACTTGTCTCCACTTCCAGCACCCAATCTAAGCACACCACATCTCTGACCTGGATTACTGCTATAGATTCCTAACCCATCTGTCTGTTTCTGTCCTTGTTTTTCAATGTTCCAGTCACAATATAGTTTCCAGAGCAGTCCTTTTCAAACTTGAGACTGGTGGTGTTGCTTTTTGGCACAGATCCCTCAATGTTTCCCACCTTATACAGAGTAAAATATTCTGGGCCACAAGGCCTTTAAACTCTAAATTCATCAATTCCTCCTTTCCTACTTTTTCATTTCCCTCCAGCCAGTGGTCATCTTATTATTCCTCAGAAAGACCAAGCCCTTTCCTGCCTCAGGACCTTGGCACATGCATTTCTTCTTCCTGTACTATGACTTTCTTAGGTAATACAAGGTTCATTCCTTAGCACCTTTAGCTTTGTAACCAAATGTCACCTTCTTGGGGGGTCTTCTCTGACCATTCTTTTAAAAACTAAACACTCATGTTCCTTCCAAGTCCTTCCTCTCTTCACTATTGTGTTAGTTACTTTTGCTTAGACAAAATATCTAAAACCCAAAGTTAAAACAGGAAAGGTTTATTTCAGCTCACAGTTTGTAGAGGTTTCAGTCCATAGTCAGCTGGCTCCAAGGCAGGGTGGCATGGTAGAGAGGCACCACAGAGGAGAAATAGTCATGGCAAGCAGGCAGGAGACAGCAAAGCAGCAAGCAGCAAACAGCAGCAGCAGCCTGCTTTTCCCTTTTATCCCCCCCAAAGGCTACAAACCTTTTGAGTTGTGCCACAAACACTCAGGGTGAGCCTTCCCATTATCTACATCCAGGTCTCTGTTAAGCAACCAGTGGACTAGTTTAGTAATCACGCACTTAATCCCAGCATCATACACCCTCCAACTACCTCCTAAAAGTCCCACCTATGACCTCATGAGGTTTGGGTGGGGGGGGGACATCTAGATATAAGCCATAACAACTATCATTGCATAGTATGTACCATAAAACATTTGTCTATATTCTCTTACCGGAGTACTTGGAATTTTCTTTGTTTTATTTACTGCTATATTCTGGAGCCTAGAGCAGGACTTTGCATATAATGGGCACCATTAATATTTGTTTACTGGATAATGTTTTCTATTTTTTTTCTCCTTCCACCTCTTTGTCTTCTCCTCTCTCTAAGAAGCCCTCTTGAGAAATGATATTTCATCTTTGCTCATTCAGTATCTCGGGGGCTAAAGCTGTATTTGGTCAAGTATAGACCAGACAGCAGGAATTCCTGACTAGGTTTACTTCGACTACCATATGAGCTTCATTATAAATACTAACTATCCTGCATTAGTTGTGAGCCTAGGAAGTAGGTTCTCCCTGTCTGTGTGTCTGTGTCTTGTGGCTCGTCTTCCCCAGATCTTAAGTGTGCCATTTCATAAGAGGAAACAAGAGTGGCCTGGCCTACTTCTGCTTGGATCTTGATGAGACTAGGACTGGGCAGTGAAGATGTGGGCTCAGGTCTGGCACACTTCTGGGATTTAGCTCTGGGGTGTGGTCAGTCTCATGGGGCCAGGACACCCTGTGTGCACAAAAATCCCTTCACATATGCATTCAGTTTCTTTTGCTGTGGAACAAATTACTACAAACTTAGGAGCTTAAAACAACACAGATTTATCAACTCAGTTTCTATGGGCAGGAGTCAGGGTAAAGGCTAACTGGGTCCTCTGCTAAGAGTCTCATCAAGTTAAAATTCAAGTATCAGCTGTTTTCGATCTTATCTAAGACTCAGGGTCCTCTTCCACGTTCACTGGCTGTTGGAAGAATTCAGTTCTTTGCAGTTGTAAAACTGGTCTGTGCCTTCTTCCTGCTTCCCTTCTCTTCTTTCTTCCCTTCGTTTTCCTTCCCTTCCCTTCCCTTCCTTTCCATTCTCTTCCCCAGCCCTTTTAAATTTTTATTTTGAGATAGAATCTCACTAAATTGCCCAAGCTGGCCTCAAACTTATGATCCTCCTGCCTTGGCCTCCCAAGTAGCTGGGATTACAGGACTGCACCCCCACATCCAGCTGAGGTCCCAGTTTTCTTGCTAGCTATTGGCCAAGGCTTTCTCTCAGCTTTCAGAAGCCACCCCCAGGTCCTAGTTATATAGCTTTCTCACAGAAACTCATAATGTGACTGTTTGCTTTCTTCCAGGCCAGCAGAGTTGTCTGTTGTTGCAGCCTGGTTAGTTAAAAGTCTCACTTGATTATGTTAGGCCCACCCAGGATGATCTCCATTTTGACTATCTCAAAGCCAACCCATTAGAGACCTTAACTACATCTGAAGATTTCCTATAGCCATATAAAGTTAATCACATGCATGTTATGCCATCTCATTCATAGGTCTCACCCACATTCAAAAGGGATGAGATAGTGTAGGGCACATACACAAGGTATGGAAATCTTGGAGGCTGTCTTGGAATTCTGCCTACCACACATGCTTCCTTGTGAAGGAAAATGACAAGGAGTTCCCACATCTCCCTTCAGAGAGTTCGACCACTGAGACCAGAGGTACAGCTGTCCTCTGTGATTTTGGGTCCCTTTCTCCTCCTACATCCTTGTATGTAGACTTTTCTCCAGATCCTTCAGAGAGCAGAACACCCATGGGCACTTACTTGGGAGGAGAGAGCATTTGTTGCACATACTTAAATGTCCACCCAATCAATCTGTCTCTTTAAGCACCTGAATGATCAGGAAGGGAAAGTATTCATCATTGCACAGTGGGGTGGGATTGTGGACATGGCTCCTCCCTTGACACTGTGTCTTCTGCTGCTCACATCCTCCTCAAGACTGCCCCAGCCCATGGGGCACCTTCATTACCATCAGAAGAGGAGGTCCCTGGAGCAGACATAACCCCTTGGACATACAGTCTGGCAAGTGGGACAGGAGCTGGACTTCAGCCAGTGTCATGTCTCAGAAAACTGCCTGGTTTCCCTGCCTCCAGAGCCTTCTATTTGTATTCCTCCTTATTCATCTTCTAAATATGCACAACATTCCCTTCCTCCCCCACCCCCCCAAAAAAGAAAAAAATCACCAAAAACCTCAGTTGCTGGTTTTCTCTACCTTCTCTTTGTGAGGATTCCTGTTCTCCCATGGATAGTTTTCCAGCTATCTCTGTGGAGTTGACTCAGATCTGAATCTCCTGCCTCAACTCTCCTGCTCATCTCGTGCTCTTGTCTAACCATCCTGGACTCCCCTCAAACAAGTCCACATAAGACACATCCTGTTCTCCTGGGCAGGCCTCAGGCACTCCTGGTGCTGCTGTCGGAGATGTTTTCTGTCCTGTTGCCCCAGTGCACACTGGAAATCTACCCCAGAGCCTCCCTGAACTCGCCCGTCTGCTGTTCATCTGCAGAGTCTTGCTGTTGTCCTTTATTTCCCGGTTTCACTGTCCACGGGTCCACATTTGCATGCATTGTCTCGTGTTTGTTTCAGCAATTTTCTGACCATGGTCGTCTTTCTGTTCCCAGTGGTTCTTCACAGGAGCAGTTCTGTGCTCCCTGGGATGTTTGGCAGGGTATGGTGATACTTTTGGTTTTCACGACTGGGAGTGGGCTGCTCTTGGGATATAGTGGGCAGAGGCCAGGGATGCTGCTAAACATCCTGGAGAGGACAGCCTCCCAAGCAAAGAATTATGACACCCCAAAAGTCAATTGTGCTGAGATGGAGAAACTCATTCCTCTAAGCTTCCTGAATGTTATAATTTGATTTGCGAAAATGCACTTTGCATATATTGCTTCCTTTCTGAAAAACATTTGCATGTCTACCTCCCCCTTCCTTTTCTATGCCAGTACATCTTCCTTCTCTATTAAGGTCCCTAGCAAGATCTCCAGCCTGTGTGCTGGCTTCCTCTCCATTTGTCCCTCTAGGTCTAATCTCTAGTCTTCTCATCCTGGTCTGAGCCCCAGAATTGCCTCTATGGCCTCACTGCCATTCAGCACCCCCCCTTCCATGTACCAATTCTCGTGTGACTCCACTAGCATCATTGCCTCCTTTTTCTTCTTAGGTCTGTGAGTGGTAACAGCTTCCCATGAGTGCGAGTTCTCAAGTTTACCACTGTGGTTTGCTGAAGTCTGCCCACTCCTCAGTAAATATTTGCTTTGCTAAATTCTCTTGAGTGTACCATCTGCTTTCTGCTGGATCCTCACTGACATTGTCACTTGAAGATTCTTCTCTCATGTGAAACTTGCAGTTGGGACCACACCCCTGTCATTCAGCCCCACATGGATGACACCAGGATCTGCTCCCAGCTTGAGAAGTAGCCTGGTCCCCTTAGTCCATGGATGCAGTGGTCTCTGAGTGCTTAGATGGCTAAACTCTGGGAAACACTTCCCTAGGTACCTGTGAATGATCAGGGACCCTTGGGGCTCTCCTCTTAAAGAAAAGTCTTTCAAAAGAGTTTAACATTTTATACCCTTGAGCCTGCCATGGGTAGCATCTGGCTACTTCCTGAGATATTATCCTGCTGCAAAGCACTTGGGTACTTTTAATACTAATCTTTTCAGCAACCATGCTCTCATTGGCCCCAATTTTACATGTGCTTTCTTTCTATTCAAGGTAGGCATGCCCTGAGAGAGCTATTATCCTTTTGTCTCTAGTATTTTCTGTGTTTCACAACTACAATGCAAACCCCTGGGGATTGGGCCTATTTTATATTCTCTTGGCATAGTGTCATGCTCAATAAATGTTTACCAATGAAAATTTTGATGAAATGTGTTGAAAAATTACCAGATTTCAGAAACAAAGTGAATTCAGTAATTTTTTTTCATACCGCAATTATTTGAGGTAACTTGAACTCAGTAACTTTTCCAGACTTCTGAACTGGCTAAGCTGTGGGCTCAGAGATTTGAGTTTCACTGCTCACATGCTTGTTTCTACTTACATCCCAGTTTTGATGGCATTTGTGTATTTGTGGCTGCTGAATAAGGGACTCCAACTAAAATAGTCTTCCTCTCCTGAAACTAATATTTTCTTCCTTCAAAATTCTTTGCTGTTGATCTGCAGGGTGCTAATATTGTATTTGCTCCCTAAGTCTATAGCCTGGTGCTGCACTGTGCCCAAATAAGTGCTTAATAAATGCCTTTTTGTCCCATGATTCACTTCAGTGACTTTTTATTTAAATATTTAATGATGTAAAAATTGGTATAAGTGCCTCCTTAGGGAATCTTGGTAAAGTACAAGGACGTAATCAAATGGTTTGCAAATTGTACTTATTTATTTATAACTCTAATTTGAAAAGAAAGGCCAGAGATTTGAAAGGGGGTGTTCACATTTCACAAAAACCTTATCATATAGAATGAGGGGGTAATCATTTCTAATAAAAAGGGGGAAATGCCAAGTTATTGTCTAGAGGTTTTGCTTTTCATCTCTACAGTGTGGTAATGGTTATTTGTGTGGGCAATTAAAGAAAGCAAGTTCTGCTCCCTGCTAAGTATGGCTCCATCTGCCTAATTCTGCTCTGGGGGAGTCTCAGTTTAACCTCATGGTTCTGGTTATTTTTATGCCCCAAATCCCACTGTTTCCTGTACCAGAATGTTTCCTATACCAGAATGAGAGGGATGGTAGCCATTTTGGTTTATATTCCTCCCTGATGATTTCATGGAAGGGTGTGGAAACAATGAAACTGATGTAGGCTAAGTGATCAGAGCTACTTCACGGTTTTTTTGTGGGCCCTTGCCACCTTTGTCTCTGTAGGCCTCTCCTTCACTAAAAATATAAAAATTAGCCAATGTGGTGGTGCATGCTTATAGTACCAGATGCTTCAAAGACTGAGGCAGAAGAATCAAACTTTCCAGGCCATCCTGGGTATCTTAGCAAGCCCTTGTCTCAACATATTTTTTTTTTAAGGGCTGGGAGTTGGATGTGGCAACACAGGCCTGCAATCTCAGCACTCTGGGAGGCTGAGACAAGAGGAGCCCAAGTTTGAGCCTAGCCTGGGTATAGTGAGTCAGGCCCTGTCTTCAAAAAAAAGAAGAGGGGGCCAGGGGATTTAGCTCAGTGGCACCACACCTGCCTCACAAGCACAAGGTTCTCAGTTTGATCCCCAGTACATAAAAAAAAAGAGGGCTGAGAATGTAGCTCAATCTAAAAGCCTGGCATTCAAATCCCAGTCACACACACACACACACACACACACACACACACACACACACACACACACACAGAGAGAGCTGGAGATGTAGCTCAGTGGTAGAGTGCTTGCCTAGCACACACAAGGCCCTGGATTCAAATATACATATACTCTGTGTTGGCATAATGGTAAATACATTAGTATTATATATGAGAGTATTTTTGTGGATTCCTAGGCTGGGTCTCCTATACCTAATGAATGAATAGGGCCAGTAAGTACAGTAAGTAAATGGTGGGAAGAGAAAGTAGCTTAGCTCCTTTAGCAAGGTCTAAAGATATCTGTTATGTTCTAATCTGTTTTCAATAGCCACCAAGTTGGGATGCCATGATCACAAATTAGACAAATGAATATTCTCCTTTCCAGAGGTCTGGGGGATTTAGAGGGTGGGGCAGCTGTGGACCTCCCAGGTATGGGCTATTTACCTCTTCATCTTGCCTAGAATGCCATCACTTCCTCCATGTAACACAGATGGCATTCCTGTTTGGGAGGGTCCAGGGTGGTTATCCCATTTCACAGATAGGATGCCAGTGGCATGGTGAGACAAACCTGGGTGGCTTGCTCTTCTGCAGCACACTCAGATGCATCAGCTGAAAGAGGAAACTTATTTACAGTATTTTCTCCTGACTATGAAAGTGATACTGGTTATTATGAAGTTCTGGAAAAATGTAAGAAATTGATAAATTTAACAAAACCCCAGCTGCCTTAGTCCTATCTCCCAGAGCCAACCGCTGCTTTTTGCATCATAAAGTTGTGTAAATGGGTGAATCATACCATGAGATGGGACAGGAGTATTTAAACAGGCTGTCTTTGCAGCCACTTCTGCCTGATGTATTCCCTCAAGTGCGAAACAGCTGAATTTTATTACTGCGCCCTCCCCACAAATGCTTAGAATTAACTGAAAATGACAAATTGCAAGATTGATGTATAATATGATCTCAATTGCATAGAAACATGTATAAAAAACTGAGGAAGGCAATGAGCAGTTATGTCAACAGTGCATTAGTTCTCTCAGAGCCATGGAAGCTCCTGTGTGGGTATGGGCCAGCTTTCTAGGGGGATGGTAGATTTTCAGCACTACATAAACCCTCCTCCAAAGGCAATTTACTCTTCTTCTCAGGAATAATAGTGCCCCTATTTATGCTTCTTAGAAAAGGGCGGTGGTGGGGGGTGTAAACCAGTGGTGCCAGTGGTGACAAACCTATGGCATGTGTGCCACAGTGGGCACACAGAGCCCTCTCTTTCGGCATGTGAGCCAATGGCCCCAGTAGTCAAGCATTGGATATTCAGGTTTAATTGCAGTGTTGGCACTTTGCAATAAATAAGTGGGTTTTGGGTTGCAGTTTGGGCATTTGGTTTCTGAAAGTTTTGCCATCGTTGCCATAGCTTTAGAGGTTGCTGTCCTTGCTCATCTTCTCTTCCTGTGTCCACCCAGGAAGCATGGATTCTGCAAGCTCCCATTTGTATTCCAGGCTGGCTGTGGGTTTTCCCAGCTATCCTCCTGGGAACATGATTCTATTCTCTACATAAAAGCAAAGATACAATTAAAGCTACACATCAGAGAGCAATCAAAGGAACCAACAGCTCCACATTACTATGGAGAGAATGCTACTGAGCAAAGCAGTTTCTGCAAACAGCCTCTTCTCATGGTGGCCCCAAATGCAGGAAAGCAGCTCCTGGTACTTCTGCAGCCTCTCAAATCTGCCTCATCCCAGAATGAAGGGGAGCTTCTGACAAAGTATATTGTCTTCCTCAGTGGCCTGGTCCACTGTCTTACAAGGTTTCTCCTAGTTCTTACCTACCTCCTGCCTGCCGAGGTGTCATCTCACATCTGTTTTCCTTGAAGACAGAGAACATTGACTCATGTGCCCCACCTGATAACCTTCTTGAGATGAACCTGGCTGGCTTGCTTTTCGGCAGCTGATTCAGATCCTAATTCTTTGCTGCTTTCTCAGCAGCAGAAAGAAGAAACATAGACATTTTGGTCCACAATCCACCTCACTGATTTCATGGAAGGGCTTGGAAACTATGACACTGAGGTAGGCTATGTGACCAGGGCAGCCCTAGAAATTGTGTTTTCATAGGCTTTTCCTCCGTTAAAAATATAAAATCAGGGCCGGAGATTTGGCTCAGTGGTTCTGGTGCCAGCCTTGCAAAGCGCAAGGTCCCGAGTTCGATCCCCAGTACCAAAAATAAATAAATAAATAATAAAATCTTATATTTTATGTCTGTGTGGGTATAATGAAAAATACCTTAGTGTTATATAAATGAACCCAGCCCGACACTGGGTTTCTTCTTCAGTGTATAAATCAAGCCCAGAATATTAGACTATTACAAGGTTAAGAAATTTTTAGTATAAAATAATATAGTTGTAAAAGCAGCAATTTAATGCCACAAATATTTGTTTAGGCACCTATTATGTACAAAGCAGAAATAGTTGAAGGGAATGTCAGACCAGAGGTCAACAGCATGTGCTACATCCAACGCTAGGTTCAGAGGTCCCAGGTCCTTTTTTTGGTTTTTAAAGTGAGCTTTAAAGTCAGATAAATGAGCCAAACCCATTTTTTTCCCCACTTACTGCTCATGTTACAAGGGCAAGCTGCTCACTTGCCTGTGTCTATGTTTTATTACCCACAAAATGAAGATAATAATACTCATTTCAAGGTTATTTATTAATTAATGAAATCATTTAGGTAAAGCACAATTTGTAAAGTGGAAGGTACAGATGTCACTCATTCAGATTTTAAAATCATTTGGTGATAGGCGCATCAGAGATTTGAGTATAAAGTTAAAACATGAATTTTTACATGTATTGTTTATTTTGTGGATTCACTATAATTATGTTAGCTATCCCCAAACTCAGTTTATAACGTAATTAATGTTCTAACATTCATTAATTTGCCCAACAAATATGACAAGTATCTTTTATGGCACAGTCAGTATAGGCTTGGGTAGTCAAAACTACCCTTAATATAAGCATGCTCCAGACATGATTAGAAGAGGAAATCTCCCAGGAGGGAAATCCTCTGTGGAAGGAGCTTCCAGGACAATGGAAGATGGGCTAAAGGAAGCACAGCTGCCAGCAGAGACACTTCCCCAGTACTGGCAGGAAAAATCCTAACAAATGTCTGGCTGCAGAAGAATCCTAGGAGGTGGACTCGCCTCCCAATCTTGAATTGCATTTATTCTTGGAACCAAGCAGAGTGCTGTGTCAATCTGCTATGAGGGAGGCAGAGTTATAAATAGAAAATGTGCTGGAAATAGGAAATAAGATGAAAGATGGCATTTTGGGTTTTCACGCCCCCCCCCCCCCTTCAGCAGAGAGAGAAAAGCCATACAGCTTTGGTGGTGGCAAGAAATTCAGGAGCCACTGTTCCAAGAGAAGTGGAAGGGAGGGAAGGAGGAAGTATAAAACTGATGAAAAGTGGAGAGGTGGGAAGAATCAAGTGAGATGTGAGCAGAGGGGTGGGAAGGTAAGCTGGCCCCCTGGGCAGATGAGAGGAAATTGAAGAGAAAAACCCAGCACTAGGACAGTGAAGATTTACTCAGCTGGAGAGAAACTTGAAATAGCAAGATAGCAGTAACACATGGCCAGAGAGAGACTGGGTAGGAAAAAGGATTAAAACACTTAAACCATAAAAGTGGAATGATGTGGGAGGGATGCTAATAACTGAGATAAAAGCTCTAGGCCTGATCAGTAGCATTCTCAGGCAGCTCCATTTCCCCTTGACCCTCAGTCTTCAATTGGTTGTTGAATCTGTGATGGAATGTTTTTCCCTCGGGTGTTTTGTGAAAGGGTGTTCTAGTTATGATGGAGGAAGGCTGTAGTGGGAAGAAGTCTTAGAGTTGCAGGGAAATTCTATTCCTAGTATTGCTATCAAGGAGATGTAACCTTGAACAAGTCATCTGACAAAAGTCTGTGAACTGGTTTAGATTTTGAACCAAACTTCTTGAATTTGTAGTTTTTTTGATTTTTAGTGGTGGGGACCAAACCCAGTACTTCATGCATGCTCCACCACTGAACTGTACCTCTATCCTTTCCCATTTGGCCTTCATTTATTTACTTCCCTTATATAGACTTCATCTTCTTTAGTCATACAGTGCTGGATATTAGATGCTATGTTTTAAGCTGCTGCCTGGTGTAAAAGTTGACAGTTTAATACTTGGGGTAGGAGAAAATAGTGACTCCTCATTTTATTTGCTCATAGAAGACATTAGTTCTCATGGAGATCATCCATTTATTAGATACTGGATGTAATCCATCCAGAGCCTTGAGTCTTGGTCTAGCCAGAGCAGGTCTCCTTTTCTTATGGCAGATATTCATGCTTTCTTGTCTCTCTGCACTGCAGGGTGTTGAATTTGCATTTATACTGGTTAAGTGGGGAGCTCTAGTATATTAGGCCATATAAAAGAGTTTTAGCAGCTACCCACCCTGAACAAGGTGGGAAAGAGGTCTACGGATGACATAAAATGGAGATTCCTCACAGAATCCTCAAGGGAAATGTGTTATAGCACTCTTGTGGAGATGCATGTGATTGTTTTGTAAGTAGGTGTGGAACTCTTAGTATGGTTCTGCTTTGTTGCCCCAGAGTGATCAGTTTTTCTGAGGCCACAACAAGGATCTGGGGAGTCACAGCTCAGAGGGAACCTACATAGTAGCTCAGAAGTACACTGTTAAGTGGTACTGCCCAAGCTCATTAATTGGGAATAGCCATGAGGTATAATAGGAATTTGTGTTCTTTTACAAGTTACATCATCAATTCACCTTGATGCAATAATGTCCTTTGGCCCTTACTAAGTTTGTTTCATGGGCCAAAGTTCTCTTGAGACTTACAGAAAGATTATCCAACTTACCTTTGAAGATTTTAGTGCCTCTGCTCTACCTTCCTACTCATCTCTTCCTTATCCCTGAAGGAGCTACTACATAAAACCTTATCTCCACCTGAGAGATAATGCTGAATTTTGTCAGATTTCACTATTTTGCGTAGTAGGTAAGTCCTCAAATAGTTCAGGTAATCTGACCAAAGATATTACTGATCATGAAAATTTTATATACTTCTGACAATAGGTTTGAATCTTTATACTGAAACACTGGGTCTGTTATGGTTTAGATCTAGAATCTTCCCTTAAATCCTCATGTGTTCAGAGGTGGGCCTTTTGGAAGGTGACTGGATTATAGGGGCCCTATAGCTGACTTGCTATTAGAAGGTGGGGCCTGGTTGGAGGTGGGTCACTGGGGGCATGACCTGGAAGGGTATATCTTCCTCCTCCAGCTCCTTCCTTCCCTTTCAGCCTCCTGGCCATTATGATATGAGCAGCTTTCCTCCGCCAGACTCTTCCACCATGCCCTTCCTACCTTGAAGCCAGCCAACCATGGACTAAAAACATGAGCCTAAATAAATCTCTCCTTTAAACTGTCAGTGTTGGATATTTTGTTCCAGTGATGGAAAAAGTGATTAAGCCAGGGACTCTATCTGGGGGATTATAAGTCTTAGAAATCTTAGATTTTGGGCGTCCTGGCCTAAGAGATAAGAGACTCACTATTATATCAAGTATTGTAAACAGCACATTCATACTTGTGGATGGATTTGAGTCTTGGGAAAACCATATTTGTGGGAAATCAAGGCCATCACCAGTAGCCAGAGTGTCCCCTCTGTTACCAGGATTTTGTCACTGTGAAAGAATGTTGTGTTTTGGAAAACTGATCAAATACCTTTGTCTCTTAGAAGGAGGCAAACCATCTGTATTAGTCACTTTCCCATTGCCAGGATTAAATACCCAATATAGGTAACCTAAAGGAGTAATTTATTTTGGCTCATAGTTTCAGTGGTTCAGTCTATGGTTAGCTGGCTCCAAGGTAGAAATAGCATGATGGAAGGCATAACAGAGGAAAGCTGCTAAATACATGGCAGCCAAGAAGGAAAGAGAAAGGTGGGGGAGAGAGATATTGGAGGCAGAGACAAGAAAGAATGTACCCTTCCAGGTCATGCCTCACCTCCGCCACCTGGGTCCCACCTTCTAACAGCATATTCAGCTATGAACTCATCAATGGATTTAATCCACTGATAAGTACAGCATCCCATGATCCAATCACCTTCAAAAATCCCCATCTTTGAATGCATGAAATTGGGGGAGGTGGGATTTTAGATCTAAACAATAATACCATCAAATGATCGACATGTGGCAGGGTCAGAATGACTGTTGCTTAGGATTGGAACTTTAATTGAGTTAGGGCTTTGTGTCTTGGAGTACAGTCCTAGGCAGGCAGCAACATATCACCTGAAAGTCTGTCAGAAAACCAGATTCTCAGGCCAGATCTACAGAGTTAAAACTTCATTGACAAAGTTCCAAGTGACCTGTGTGTGTTCATTAAGGTTTAAGAAGCACTGAGTTGTCTTAGTTACTTTTCTTATTGCTGAGACAAAATACCCAACACCCAAAGTTAAAAGGAGAAAAGGTTTATTTAGCTCAAAGTTTGTAGAGGTTTCAGTCCACAGTCAGCTGGCTTCAAACAGGGTGGCATGGCAGAGGAGCATCACAGAGAAGAAATAGTCTATGACAAGCAGACCAGGAGAGAGCACAGGGTGGGTGCCTAGGGTGGATGTAGCACTCATACCCTTAATCCTAGCCAGAACTGTGCCAAACCAATCAGTGGACTGAATAAGTAATCACAGACCCTTGATCCAGCCACCTCTGAAAAGTGCACTCTCATGACTGCATGAGGCTTTGGGGGGATGTCTAGACACAAGCCATGATACTGGGTTAGGGTGCTTCTGAAAGGAAAGCAAATGTGTCTTCTAAAGGGTTATCATAGCCCAGTCATTTACACTGTAAGAACAGTTTGATCAGATTGCGACTGAATTATGTCTTAGCTAAAATAAGCCAGAAAGGAAATTTTGGTTGAAAGGGAAAGACATTATAAGGTTCTAATTCCTGACCCCTACTGTAATTTTAGGCCTTACCAAAGGGATCTGGTACATAGAATAACACAACATATTTTTAAAATTGGCTAAATAACTGATTCACAAGAAGAAAATATATGTAATTTTGTGTTTTCCACAAAATTTGCCATATGCTCTAATGTAGTAGGTGGAATAATGGACCCCAAAATGTCTGTGTCCTTAATCCCTAGATTAAGGAATATGAATGTGTTAACTTCTATGGAAAAGGGGTATTGAGGTTGCAAATCAGCTGATTTATCCTGGGTTATCCAGATGGGCCCAATCTAATCACAAATGTCTTGAAAAGGAAAGAAGAAGCAGAAGAGGAGATGAGAGTCAAGCAGAGATGCAAGAAAGACTATACCTCCCCGTGCTGGCCTTAAAGATGAAAGAAGAAGGCCATAAGATGAGGAATATGGGTGATGGTCTCTTGAAGGTAGGAAAGGCAAGGAAACAGATTCTGCCTTCCAAAAAGAATACAGTCTTTGCCCAAGAAGACATGTTAGATTTCTTACCTACTGAGATTTGTGATAATAAATTGCTGTTTTAAGCTGCTAAATTTGTAGTGATTTGTTAGGACAGCAATATGAAACTAATACACCAAGGAACAGTTATTGCATTCATTCTGAATATGAAAAACAGACAAAACTCAAGATCTCTCTCTCTCTCTGTTTTCTTTTTTTAAACTTCTTACAATTAATGTGCACAAGGTTGAAGAAATTTGGCTCCTTATTTCATAGAATATTATTATCTATCCTTGGAAGTACTTTGTCTTCATCTGTGCGTGTTGGGGGGGTTACAGGGATTTGAACCCAGGTCATTCACACTGAGCTACATCCCCAGCCCTCTTTTATTTTATTTTTAAAATTTTGAGACAAGACCTTATTAAGTCATGAAGCTGCCCATTCTGGGCTTAAACTTGCAATCCTCAGCTTCCCAGAGTACTAGGTTTACAGGTAGGTACCATTATGCATGGCAACCTTTTCTGTTTTTAAAATAATTTTATATTTATTATTTTTGACCCTCCCTCATCTGTCATTCCCAATCCCACTGCCTCCTCCTATAGCCATCCATTCTAATATATTTAATATAGTCCCTCCAATCCATCTAATATATTTCATACAGACCTCTCATCCATTCTGTACCATTGTATAATAAGAAATCTTTGCCTACCCCAAAATTGCAAAATATTTTTTTCCTATGGTTTCTTCTAGAAATTGTGTAGTTTTAGATTTTATGTCACTTGTGCATATTCTTAACTTCTTCCTTTGGTCTCTTGGATGATTGAGTCCGTGGGTCTTTTTTGGAAAGGTCAGTAACATCTCTTTTTACCCATAATAGGACCAGACCTTAAGACCTAGCTGGAGCCCTTTGATTACATCATCAGTCACTTGGCCCACAGCCACATAGACATTGCTGTGATTTGAGTGTGTCCTCCAAAAGCACAGGCATGGGAACTCCAAATTCATATGTTAATGTCATTTGGAGGTGGAGTTTTCAGAGATAATTAAGATTAGATAGGTCAGCAGGGTGTTGCTCCCATGGTGGCATTAGTGACTTTATAAGAAGAGAAAAACAGCCCTGAGATGGTGTGTTTGCTCTGTCTCACCATATGATGACCTCCACTTCATTATTGAGTAGCAAGATGATCATCAGATCCAGTAAAATGCTCCAAAAACAGTGAGCTTAATAAACATCTATTCTTTACAAAGTATCTATATGTGGTATTATGTTACAGCAGCAGAAAATGGACTAAGACAATCATACAGAAGAAATTTAAAGTGATTATCTCCTACTTAGGCTCTATAATGTAGAACATAATTACTCCTCTCATTGAGAACCTCAGGGGTACCAGGAGCTGACTTGGTTATAGAAAATGGGAAGATATTCTTACTCAAGTACTTGGGAGAAAATGGAAATCAGCAGGAAGCAGCATATCCATCTTGGATAATAATGAGCCAAGCAGACTAATGCTGTAAGGCAGAGGAACAAAAGTAGAGGTGGTACCTGGGCATGGGAGTTGGGGGGAGGAGTGCCATGTGGAGGAGGAAGAAGACTCATTTCCCCACTCACATAGCCTCATCATGGCTTTAACCAGTGAGCACTCTGGGGAGCACAGGGGCCCTCAGACACCATGGGAGTTTGCTGCTTTGGGCTGCTCCAAGAGCTGCCAGCCTTGGCACAGATGTATTGTCAGAGCAAAAAGAATACAGATGAAAAACAAGGGGTAGAAATGCAGAAGCAAGCTGGGCATGGTGGCACATGCTTATAATCCCAGCTCTTGGAAGGCTGAGGCACGAGGATTGCAATGAGTACAAGGCCAGCCTGGGCTACATAGCAAGTTCAAGGCCAGCCTGAACCACATAGTGAGACCCTGTCTCAAAAAAACAAAAACAAAAATGCAGACGCAGAAGCTATACCCCAAGTAGGGGTTATTGCTAGTAATAGGACAGAAAAAGAGACCTGAGTAAACATTAGGTACAGTTACAATAGAAATGACTGCCCCAAGTGAGTGCTGCTGATTAGTTATGGCCATCAAGATGGAGGATGGGCAGAAAGCAAGGGCTTTTCTTTCTTGTAGCCACCAAAATGAGAAGGGCTGCAAAAACAAGAAGTGATCCAAATCACCCTTCCTATGAAGGTCATGCATTTAGGATCTGACTCACTGACTCTTATCTTTATTGCTGCTCTGTAGAGGTTGGTTTCTCAAAAAGATTTAACTGGTGTCAAGTTTTGATATTTAAAAAAATATACTGATGTCAAAGCATCATCTCACAAATTATATAGACATTGCAAAGAGAAAATATACTTTATACAATAATCTAGTTATCTAACAGTCATCAACTGAACCTGATGATTAAACTTAGCATTACTAATTGCAAGAAACTAGCTATTATGCACCTTTTGCTGATATATATTATGAAGTACACAGCATCAACTATGAAGTATTCTTGCTCAGAGTATTTCACCTGAATATGATTAAGACACTAGGCCAGAGCTTTCTAATAGCAATGTAACATGACTCACATATAGTTTTAAGTTTTCTACTGGACACCAAAAGTAGAGAAAACAAAAGAAGAAACACATAAATGTATTATTAAATTTTACTATTAAAGTTCAAAACTTGTGTGCATCAAAAGACACAATCAAGAGAGAAAAGGCAGACTATAAAATGGGAGAAAATATCTATAAATCACCTATCTGATGAGGAACTGATATCCAGGATATATAAAGAGTTCCTAAAACTCAAAAACAAAAACACTCCTAAATTAAAAATGGACAGAGGGATTCCCGGCCCAGAGGAAAGGGCTTTTGGGCTGCCTTCTGTCCTGCCGCTCCCAGCTCAGAGGAAGGGGATTCCAGGCCACCATCCCTACTGCCACTCCTGGCCCCAGTCCCACCTCTCCCAGCTCAGAGGAGGTGAGCTGTGCAGATTCCAACAGCACCCCCGGGCCCCCCAGTCGAAATGAGAAAACATGTAAATAAGTCTCAAAATCAAACTTCCAGATCACCTACAGCAACCCCAGATGGAAATGAGATGGAACACTCTGATACTCAACCACCGGGACCCACTGAACTGGCAACAAAGGGGGATCGGGAAAAAATGAAATCAGAAATAATTTCTCAGATAACAGGAGAAATTGTGCTCCTAGTGCAAGATATGATTAATAAATCTAGAGAAGAGCTCAGGAACATGATGGAATCCCAACATAAGAAACAAATGGAATCCATAAAACAGATGCAAATAGATTTCTAGGACATGAAAAACTCCATTGAAAGTCTACACAGCAGAATGAGCCAATGTGAGGACAGAATTTCAGGTATAGAAGATAAGATTGCAATTAATGACCAGGAAAAGAAAAATTGTTTCAAAATCATAAGGGAACATGAGAAATCAACCCAGAAGCTGCTAGACGATGAGAAGAAGAATAACATAAGACTGACTGGAGTCAATGAAGAAACAAGAGAGAGTGCAGATGACATAAAAAAACTCTTCACAGAAATAATGGCAGAAAACTTCCCAAGCAGGGGAAAAGAACTTGACATATAGATAAATGAGGCATATAGGACTCCAAATAGCCTTGATCAAAAAAAACCTACACATAGGCATATAATTGTTAAGATTCCAGAAACTCAACTGAAGAACAAAGTTCTACAAGCTGTTACAGAAAAGAAACAAATCACATACAAAGGAAAGCCCATCAGAATCACAGTAGACTCCTCAAAACAAACCATCAAGGCAAGAAGAGCTTGGAGTGACATATTCCAAGCACTAAAAGAAAACAGCCTCCAACCCAGATTGATGTACCCTGCAAAACTATCTTTCAAAATGGATGGAGAAATAAGATACTTTCATGACAAAGAGCACCTTAGGAACTTTGTGAATACCAAATCAGCACTCCAAAGAATTTTACACAATATCTAGGAACAGACATTGAGGATCACAACCCTAGGAAGCACAGCACAATGAACCCATCTGGCATGACAAGAAATTAAATGTAAAGGGGGAGAACCCAACAAAAAGAAAAAGTCATGCCAATGACAAGTCAATACGTTTCAGTTATAACCATCAATGTTAATGGTCTCAATTCACCAATCAAAAGAAATAGACTGGCAGAATGGGTCAAGAAGCAAAATCCAACAATATGCTGCATACAAGAAACACACTTAATTCCAAAGGAAACTCATAGACTGAAAGTTAAAGGGTGGAAAACAATACTCCATGCGACAGGAACCCGAAAAAAAGCAGGAGTAGCTATCCTCTTAGCAGATCAAGTAGATTTCAAACCAACACTGATTAAGAGAGACGAAGAAGGACACTACATCCTTGTAAAGGGAACAATCCAAGAGGAAGACATGACAATCATAAATATCTATGCACCAAACACTAGTGCGCCCAGCTATATAAAACAAATACTAACAGACATGTAAAGTCATATATGCACTAATACAATTGTAGTGGGGGACCTCAACACCCCACTGTCACAAAGAGACAGATCAACTAGACTAAAAATAAGTACTGAAATACTAGAACTCAATCGAACTCTTGAACAAATGAACTTAACAGATGTTTACAGAGTCTTCTACCTCACAAAATCAGAATACACATTTTTCTCAGCTGCACATGGGTCATTCTCCAAAATAGACCACATACTCACACATAGAACATGTTTAAGGAAGTGCAAAGGAATTGAAGTTATCCCCTGTATATTATCAGACCATAGTGTGATGAAATTGGAGATCCATAGCAAAAGAAACTCAAAAAATTTCATAAACATGTGGAAATTGAACAACACACTTCTGAATAGCCAATGGGTCACAGAAGAAATTAAAGAAGAAATCAGACAGTTCCTTCAATTAAATGATAATGACAATAAAACATATCGGAATCTATGGGATATAATGAAAGCAGTCTTACGAGAGAAATTCATAGCAGTGAATACTCATGGTAGAAAGACAGAACGAGCCCAATTAAACAACCTCATGCTGAACCTCAAGCTTCTAGAAAAAGAAGAGCAGGACAAACCCAAAGCTTAAGATCAGAGGAGAAATCAATGCAATGGAGACTAACAGAACAATACAAAAAATCAATGAAGCCAAGAGTTGGTTCTTTGAAAGAATCAACAAAATTGACAAACCTTTAGCCAATCTTGTCAGAAAAAGGAAAGAAAAGGCCCAAATCCATGCAATTAGGAATGAAAAGGGTGAAATTACAACAGACCCAGCAGAAATCCAGAGGATCGTCAATACCTACTTCAAGAACCTATACGCCAATAAGATGGACAACACAGAAGAAATGGACAGATTCCTAGATACATATGAATTACCAAAGTTGAACGAAGAAGACCTAAAAGTTCTGAACAACCCAATATCAACCAATGAAATTGAAAATGTAATTAAAAACTTATCAACTAAGAAAAGCCCGGGCCCTGATGGCTTCACTGCTGAATTCTACAAGACATTTAGAGAGGAACTGCTGCCACTACTGTTTAAACTCCTCAATGAAATTTTAAGGGAAGCAGTACTCCCAAATTCATTCCTGGAAGCAAGCATCACCTTGACCCCCAAAGCAGAGAAAGACCCAACTGAAAAGGAGGACTATAGGCCAATCTCACTAATGAACATAGATGCAAAAATCCTTAATAAGATACTAGCAAGCAGAATGCAGAACATCATCAAGAAGATCATACACCCTGATCAAGTGGGATTCATCCCAAGGATGCAGGGATGGTTCAATATACGAAAATCAATTAATGTAATACACTATATCAATAGAGCCAAGGACAAAAACCATATGATTATCTCCATAGATGCAGAAAAAGCATTTGACAAAATGCAACATGCATTTATGATAAAAACCCTACAAAAAATTGGAATAGATGATCTCTACCTCAAACTGATAAAAGCCATCTATGAAAAACCAACAGCCAATATCATACTAAATGGTCAAAAACTGAAATCCTTCACACTCAAATCAGGAACAAGACAAGGATGTCCACTATCACCACTCTTGTTCCATATAGTTCTGGAAACATTAGCCATGGCAATTAGACAAGAGAAAGAAATAAAAGGAATAAAGATAGGAAATGAAGAAGTCAAATTGTCATTATTTGCAGATGACATGATATTGTATATAGAAGACCCCAAGGACTCCACCAAAAGTCTTCTAGACTTAATAACCAAATTCAGTCAAGTAGCTGGTTACAACGTCAACACACAAAAATCAATAGCTTTCATCTACACCAATGACAGACTCACTGAGAGAGAAATAGGACAAATAATTCCTTTCACAGTAGCATCCAAAAAACTGAAATACCTAGGAATCATCCTAACGAAAGAAATCAAGGACCTCTTCTCTGAAAACTATGGCACTCTGAAAAGAGAGATTGAAGATGATATCAGAAAATGGACAGACATCCCCTGCTCCTGGGTAGGAAGGATTCATATAGTGAAAATGGACATACTTCCAAAACTGCTACATAGATTTAATGCAATTCCAGTTGAGATCCCAGCAGCATACTTCATGGACCTTGAGAAAACAATCTACAAATTCATTTGGAACAAGAAGAGACCCAGAATAGCAAAAGCAATTCTAGGTAACAGAGACATGGCAGGGGGTATCACAATCCCCAACCTGCAACTCTACTACAAAGCTACTGTGATAAAAGCAGCATGGTACTGGCAAAGAAAAAGACTTGAGGGCCAGTGGAACAGATTAGAAGATGCAGAAACAACGCCAGACACACTCAGCCATCTCATCTTCGACAAAGGAGCCAAACACCCTCACTGGAGGAAAGATAGCCTCTTGAATAAATGGTGCTGGAAAAATTGGGCTTCAACTTGCCAAAGATTCAAACTAGACCTATATCTCTCACCATGCACTAAACTAAAATCAAAATGGATTAAAGATCTCAATATTAAAATAGAAACTCTGAACCAGTTGGAACAGAGATTAGGTAGAACCCTTGAAGACATCAGTGTAGGAAAAGATTTTATGAACAAAACCTCAGTTGCCTGTGAACTAGCACAAACAATCAACAAATGGGATCTCTTCTTATTAAAAAGCTTCTACCCAGCAAGAGAAACCACCAGCAGTGTGAAGAGACAACCCACAATGTGGGAAAAAATCTTCACCTGCTCTTCCTCAGACAAAGGTCTACTATATTGAATCTATAAAGAACTTAAAAAGATCAGACCTCCCAAATTTAAAGACCCAATCCAAAAATGGGCATCTGAAATGAACAGACATTTCTCAGACAAGGAAGTAGAAATAGCAAATAAATACATGAAAAAATGTTCAACATCACTGGTCATTTGAGAGATGCAAATGAAAACAAGCTGAGATTCCACTTCACTCCAGAAAGAATGGCTGCTATCATGAAATCAACCAATAACAAATGGTGGCAGGCCTGGTGGGAATGTAGACTGGTGCAAACACTGTGGAAATCAGTATGGAGATACCTCAAAGAACTAGGACTGGAAGTCCCATTTGACCCAGCTATTCCACTGCTGGGGATCTTCCCCAAAGAATTAAAAGAATGATACCACAGTGATATATGTGCACCCATGTTCATAGCAGCGCAGTTTGTAATAGCTAAAACTTGGAAACAGCCCAAATGCCTATCAACTGGAGACTGGATAAAGAAAATGTGTTTTTTTTATAAAATGGAGTACTACTCAGCCATAAAAAATGAGAAATTAGAGACATTTATAGCTAAGTGGATGCACATTGAGGCAATACTCTTAAGTGAAATAAATAGGACACACATGTGTAAATACCGAATAATTTCTCCGGTGTGAGAAACTGAAAGTGTAAATAAGGACTAAATGTATAATAGGTAATGTGAAATAGGAAGAAAAGGGGCAAAGGGGAAGGAAGTGGGAGGGCTAGAGGAAAGGATAGAAGGGAATGGGATTAATATGAGAAAATGGAAAAATAGGAACAAAGTCTTTGTAAATAGGGAGGACTGGAGGGGTTGAAGGGAGGGCTGGACAAGGGTGAAAAATAAGAACCAAGAGAGACTATGTAAAGGTGCAAATTTCCAATGATGAATGTCATTATATTGTACACCTAAAATGTACCAATGATTAGAATGAATAATCGATAATGTAAAATAGGAAGAAAAGGTTCAAAGGGGTAGGGGTAGTGGGAGGGGCAGGGGAAAGGAAAGAAGGGAAAGGAAAAATTGCTGAGAAATGGAAAAAATGGAAATAAAGTCTTTGTAAATAGGGAAGGGTGGAGGGGGTGAAGGGAGGGCTAGGAATGGGGAAAAAATAAGAACCAAGATGCATTATGTAAAGGTACAATTCCCAATGAGAAATGTAATTGTGTTGTATACCTACAATGTACCAATAAAGAATTTAATACAAAAAAAAAAAGAAGGTAGATGGCATCCTGGATAAGATTAAAGCCTCCAAAGCAAATTCTGGCTTTGAATTTTTTACTCTACAGTTCACCAGCTGTGTGACTTTGGGCAAATTACTTGAACAATCTGAACGCCAATGTCCTCACTTAGAAAACAGTGACAAGAATATTTCTCATGGGGCTGCTGTGAAGACAAGACTAGACAATGTACCTAAACCTCTTCACACAGAAGATATGTGGTAGATAGTAAGAGTGATAAAGAAAAGGTAGCTATCACTATTAGAATCATATCTGCAACTTTAATTTTGGGGCATGAATTAATAGTTTAACAAAAAACAGACACTGTTGGTGTCTTACTAGAAATAGTGCTATTTTTTTTTTTTTTTGGTACCGGAGATCGAACTTGGGACCTTGTGCTTGTGAGGCAGGCACCGGAACCACTGAGCTAAATCCCCGGCCCAATAGTGCTATTTTCTAATGGCTTCTGACAGTGGTTTGTCATATTTTCTTTTGGTTTTATTTTGTGTAAAAATGGGACTAAGTAAAATAGATCTTTGCAATTTTTTTTCTCTCCAACAAAATAGCCAATGAGCCCTTGTACCCTTATCCTGGCCCCCAAAGGAACAAACAAGGACAAAGTGAGAATCTATGGAACCGCAACCTAGAAATCTGAACATTTTCATTTCAGTTTTTCTAGAAATTTTTAAAAAATTCTTTTATTGGTACATTTTAGGTGTACAATACGTTTACATATATCATTGGGTGCTTGTACCTTTACATGATGTACCTTAGTTCTTTTTTTTTTTTCCCCATTACCTGTGCACCCTTCACCCCCTCCACCCTTCCCTATTTACATAGATATCATTTCCATTTTTTTCCTTTCTCATAATTTTTTCCTTTCCCTTCTTTCTTTTCCCCCTCCCCTCTGACCACCCCTACACCTTTGGACCTTTTCCTATTTAAAATGATCAATTATTTGTTTTCATCATTTTAATCCTTATTTATACTTTCAGTTTCTCATACTATAGAAACTATTCGGTATTTACACGTGTGTCCTATTTATTTCACTTAAGAGGATGGCCTCAATATGCATCCATTTAGCTATAAATATCTCCAGTTTCTCCTTCTTTATGGCTGAACAGTACTGCATTTCAACAAAAACCACATCTTCTTTATCCAGTTTCCAGTTGATAGCCACTTGGGCTATTTCCAAGCCTTAGCTATTATAAACAGTGCCGCTATAAACATGGGTGCACATATGTCGCTGTGGTATGATTCTTTTAATTCTTTGGGGAAGATACCCAGCAGGGAATAGCTGGGTCAAAAGGGACCTCTAGCCCTAGTTCCTTGAGGTATCTCCATACTGATTTCCACAGTGTTTGCACCAGTCTACACTCCCACCAGCAGTGGAGTAGGCTTGCTCTTTCCACACAGCCCTGCTAGCATTTGTTATTAGTTGATTTCATGATAGCAGCCATTCTTTCTGGGGTGAGGTGGAATCTCAGTGTTGTTTTCATTTGCATCTCTCAAATGACCAGTGATGTTGAACATTTTTTCATGTATTTATTTGCTATTTCTACTTCCTTGTCTGAGAAATGTCTGTTCATTTCAGATGCCCATTTTTGGATTGGGTCTTTAAATTTGGGAGGTCTGATCTTTTTAAGTTCCTTATAGATTTGATATAGTAGACCTTTGTCTGAGGAAGAGCAGGTGAAGATTTTTTCCCACATTGTGGGTTGTCTCTTCACACTGCTGGTGGTTTCTCTTGCTGGGTAGAAGCTTTTTAATAAGAAGAGATCCCATTTGTTGATTGTTTGTGCTAGTTCACAGGCAACTGAGGTTTTGTTCATAAAATCTTTTCCTACACTGATGTCTCCAAGGGTTCTACCTAACCTCTGTTCCAACTGGTTCAGAGTTTCTATTTTAATATTGAGATCTTTAATCCATTTTGATTTTAGTTTAGTGCATGGTGAGAGATATAGGTCTAGTTTGAATCTTTGGCAAGTTGAAGCCCAATTTTTCCAGCACCATTTATTCAAGAGGCTATCTTTCCTCCAGTGAGGGTGTTTGGCTCCTTTGTCGAAGATGAGATGGCTGAGTGTGTCTGGCGTTGTTTCTGCATCTTCTAATCTGTTCCACTGGTCCCCAGGTCTGTTTCTTTCCCAGTACCATGCTGTTTTTATCACAGTAGCTTTGTAGTAGAGTTGCAGGTTGGGGATTGTGATACCCCCTGCCATGTCTCTGTTACCTAGAATTGCTTTTGCTATTCTGGGTCTCTTCTTGTTCCAAATGAATTTGTAGATTGTTTTCTCGAGGTCCATGAAGTGTGCTGCTGGGATCTCAATTGGAATTGCATTAAATCTACATAGCAGTTTTGGAAGTATGTCCATTTTCACTATATTAATCCTTCCTACCCAGGAGCAGGGGATGTCTGTCCATTTTCTGATATCATCTTCAATCTCTCTTTTCAGAGTGCCATAGTTTTCAGAGAAGAGGTCCTTGATTTCTTTCATTAGGTTGACTCCTAGGTTTTTCAGTTTTTTGGATGCTACTGTGAAAGGAATTATTTGCCCTATTTCTCTCTCAGTGAGTCTGTCATTGGTGTAGAGGAAAGCTATTGATTTTTGTGTGTTGACATTGTAACCAGCTACTTGACTGAATTTGGTTATTAAGTCTAGAAGACTTTTGGTGGAGTCCTTGGGGTCTTCTATATACAATATCATGTCATCTGCAAATAATGACAATTTGACTTCTTCATTTCCTAACTTTATTCCTTTTATTTCTTTCTCTTGTCTAATTGCTGTGGCTAATATTTCCAGAACTATATTGAACACGAGTGGTGATAGTGGACATCCTTGTCTTGTTCCTGATTTGAGTGTGAAGGATTTCAGTTTTTGACCATTTAGTATGATACTGGCTGTTGGTTTTTCATAGATGGCTTTTATCAGTTTGAGGTAGAGACCATCTATTCCAATTTTTTGTAGGGTTTTTTTTTTCATGAATGCATGTTGGATTTTGTCAAATGCTTTTTCTGCATCTATGGAGATAATCATATGGTTTTTGTCCTTGGCTCTGTGGATATAGTGTATTACATTGATTGATTTGCATATATTGAACCATCCCTGCATCCCTGGGATGAATCCCACTTGATCAGGGTGTATGATCTTCTTGATGATGTTCTGCATTCTGTTTGCCAGTATCTTATTAAGGATTTTTGCATCTATGTTCATTAGTGAGATTGGCCTATAGTCCTCCTTTTCAGTTGGGTCTTTCTCTGCTTTGGGGGTCAAGGTGATGCTTGCTTCCAGGAATGAATTTGGGAGTACTGCTTCCCTTTCAATTTCATTGAAGAGTTTAAACAGTAGTGGTAGCTGTTCCTCTCTAAATGTCTTGTAGAATTCAGCAGTGAAGCCATCAGGGCCCAGCCTTACCTTAGTTGGTAAGTTTTTAATTACATTTTCAATTTCATTGGTTGATATTGGGTTGTTCAGAATTTTTAGGTCTTCTTCGTTCAACTTTGGTAATTCATATGTATCTAGGAATCTGTCCATTTCTTTTGTGTTGTCCATCTTACTGGCGTATAGGTTCTGGAAGTAGGTATTGATGATCCTCTGGATTTCTGCTGGGTCTGTTGTAATTTCACCCTTTTCATTCCTAATTGCATGGATTTGGGCCTTTTCTTTCCTTTTTCTGACAAGATTGGCTAAGGGTTTGTCAATTTTGTTGATTCTTTCAAAGAACCAACTCTTGGCTTCATTGATTTTTTGTATTGTTCTGTTAGTCTCCATTGCATTGATTTCTCCTCTGATCTTTATAATTTCCTCCCTTGTATGAGCTCTGGGGTTGTCCTGCTCTTCTTTTTCTAGAAGCTTGAGGTTCAGCATCAGGTTGTTTAATTGGGCTCGCTCTTTTCCTACTTTGAGCATTCACTGCTATGAATTTCCCTTGTAAGACTGCTTTCATTGTGTCCCATAGATTCCAATATGCTGTATTGTCATTGTCATTTAATTGAAGGAACTGTCTGATTTCTTCTTTAATTTCCTCTGTGAACCATTGGCTGTTCAGGAGTGTGTTGCAAAATTTCCATGTGTTTATGAAATTTTTTGAGTTTCTTTTGCTATGGATCTCCAATTTCATCACACTATGGTCTGATAATATACAGGGGATAACTTCAATTCCTTTGCACTTCCTTAAACATGTTCTATGTGTGAGTATGTGGTCTATTTTGGAGAATGACCCTTGTGCAGCTGAGAAAAATGTGTATTCTGATTTTGTGGGGTGGAAAACTCTGTAAACATCTGTTAAGTTCATTTGTTCAAGAGTTCGATTGAGTTCTAGTATTTCATTACTTATTTTTGTCTAATTGATCTATCTATTTGTGACAATGGGGTGTTGAGGTCCCCCACTACAATTGTATTAGTGCATATATGACTTTTCATGTCTGTTAGTATTTGTTTTATATAGTTGGGCGCACTAGTGTTTGGTGCATAGATATTTATGATTGTCATCTCTTCCTCTTGGATTCCTCCCTTTACAAGGATGTAGTGTCCTTCTTCATCTCTCTTAATCAGTGTTGGTTTGAAATCTACTTGATCTGGAAAGAAAATAGCTACTCTTGCTTTTTTGGGGGGTTCCCATTGCATGGAGTATTGTTTTCCACCCTTTAACTTTCAGTCTATGAGTTTCCTTTGGAATTAAGTGTGTTTCTTGTATGCAGCATATTGTTGGATTTTGCTTCTTGACCCATTCTGCCAGTCTATTTCTTTTGATTGGTGAATTGAGACCATTAACATTGATGGTTATAACTGAAACGTATTGACTTGTCATTGGCATGACTTTTTCTTTTTGTTGGGTTCTCCCCCTTTACACTTAATTTCTTGTCATGCCAGATGGGTTCATTGTGCTGTGCTTCCTAGGGTTGTGATCCTCAATGTCTGTTCCTAGATATTGTGTAAAATTCTTTGGAGTGCTGATTTGGTATTCACAAAGTTCCTAAGGTGCTCTTTGTCATGAAAGTATCTTATTTCTCCATCCATTTTGAAAGATAGTTTTGCAGGGTACATCAATCTGGGTTGGAGGCTGTTTTCTTTTAGGGCTTGGAATATGTCACTCCAAGCTCTTCTTGCCTTGATGGTTTGTTTTGAGGAGTCTACTGTGATTCTGATGGGCTTTCCTTTGTATGTGATTTGTTTCTTTTCTGTAACAGCTTGTAGAACTTTGTTCTTCAGTTGAGTTTCTGGAATCTTAACAATTATATGCCTATGTGTAGGGTTTTTTTGATCAAGGCTATTTGGAGTCCTATATGCCTCACTTATCTGTATGTCAAGCTCATTTCCCCTGCTTGGGAAGTTTTCTGCCATTATTTCTGTGAAGAGTTTTTTATGTCATCTGCACTCTCTCCTGTTTCTTCATTGACTCCAATCAGTCTTATGTTATTCTTTTTTGCATCATCTAGCAGCTGCTGGATTGATTTCTCATGTTCCCTTATAATTTTGAAGCAATTTTTCTTTTCCTGATCATTAATTGCAATTTAATCTTCTATATGTGAAATTCTGTCCTCACATTGGCTCATTCTGCTGTGTAGACTTTCAATGGAGTTTTTCATGTCCTGGAAATCTATTTGCATCTGTTTTATGGATTCCATTTGTTTCCTATGTTGGGATTCCATCATGTTCCTCAGCTCCTCTCTAGATTTATTAATCATGTCTTGCACTAGGGGCACAATTTCTCCTGTCATCTGAGAAATTATTTCTGATTTCATTTTTTTCCAGATCCCCTTTTGTTGCCAGTTCAGTGGGTCCAGGTGGTTGAGTATCAGAGTGTTCCATCTCATTTCCCTTTGGGGTTGCTGTAGGTGATCTGGGAGTCTGGTTTTGAGGCTTGTTTATGTGTTTTCTCATTTCGACTGGGGGGCGGGGGCTGTTAGCACCTGCACGGATTACCTCCTCTGAGCTGGGTGAGGTGGGACAGGGGCCGGGAGCAGTGGTAGGGATGGTGACCCAAAAGCCCTTTCCTGTGGGCTGGGAGCAGCAGGAGGTATGGTGGCCGGGAAGCCCCTTCCTCTGGACCAGGAGCAGTGGGATGGTGGCTCCAAAGCCCCTACTTCTGGGCCGGGAGAAGCAGGACTCAGTACCGTGGTCTGGTGGTCTGGTGCCTTCTGCGTCTTTGTAGTGTGGAACCAGGTGGTTGTACAGAGGAGCAGTGGCAGGTCCAGTGGATTGCTGCTGGGACACAGGCTGATTCTTCCATTTTCTTATATCCTCCTCCATCTCCTTTTTCAGAGTGCTGTAGTTTTCAGTGTAGAGGTCTTTTGCTTCCTTTGTTAGGTTGATTCCTAGATATTTATCTCTTTTGGGTGCTATTGGAAAAGGAATTGTTTCCCTAATTTCTCTCTCAGTGAGTCTGCTATTTGTGTATAAGAAGGCTATGGTTTTCTGAGTGTTGGCCTTATATCCAGCTATTCTACTGAATCTGTCAATTAGGTGTAGAAGTCTTTTGGCTGAGTTTTTTGGGTCTTCTATGTAAAGTATCATATCAGCAGACAAAAATGACAGTTTAACTTCTTCCTTTCCTATCCTTATTTCTTTCTCTATTCTAATTGCTGTGGCTAATGTTTCCAGAACTATATTGAACAGGAGTGGTGATAGTGGGCATCCTTGTCCTATTCCTGATTTTAGTGTGAAAGTTTTCAGTTTTTGACCATTTAGTGTGATGTTGGCTGTTGGTTTTTCATAGATAGCCTTAATCAGGTTGAGATAAAGACCTTCTATTCCAGTTTTCTGTAGGGTTTTTATCATGAATAGGCATTGGATTTTGTGGAATGCCTTTTTTGCATCTATTAAGATGATCATATGTTTTTTGTCCTTGACTCTGTTAATATACTGTATTACATTTATTGATTTATGAATGTTGAACCAGCCTTGCATCCCTGGAATAAATCTGACTTGGTCAGGGTGTATGATCTTCTTGATGACCCTCTGTATTCTGTTTGCCAGTATCTTGTTGAGGATTTTTGCATCTATGTTCATTAGGGAGATTGGCCTGTTGTTCTCTTTTTGGGTTGGGTCTTTCCCTGGTTTTGGAATCAAAGTAACACTTGCTTCCAGGAATGAATTTGGAAGCCTTGCTTCCCTTTCAATTTCCTTGATGAGTATAGAGAGTAATGGGGATAGTTCTTTAAATGTCTTGTAGAATTCAGCAGTGAAGCCATCATGACCTGGGCTTTGCTTTGTTGGTAAATTTTTTTATTACATTTTCAATTTCACTCATTGTAATTGGGGTGTTTAGAGTTTCTATATCTTCTTCATTTAACTTTGGCAATTCATATGTTTCTAGGAATCTGTCCATTTCTTCTGTGTTTTCCATTTTATTAGAGTACAGGTTCTCAAAATAGGTATTGATGATCCTCTGGATTTCTGCTGGGTCTATTGTGACTTCACCTTTTTTGTTCTTAATTGCATATATTTGTGCCTTTTCTTTCCTTTTTTTGATAAGGTTGGCTGAAGGTTTATCGATTTTATTTATTCTTTTGAAAAACCAACTCTTTGATTCATTAATTTTTTTGTATTGTTCTCTCAGTCTCCATTGCATTGATTTCTCCTATGATCTTTGTAATTTCCTTTCTTTTTTTTTTTTTTTTTTGGTACCAGGGATCATACTCAGGTCCTTGCACTTGCGTGGCAGGCGGCAAAACCACTGAGCTAAATCCCTGGCCCTGTAATTTCCTTTCTTGTACGAGCTTTGGGTTTGTTATGCTCTTCTTTTTCTAGGAGCTTGAGGTTCTGCATTAGGGTTTTATCTGAGTTCTCTCTGTTTTCCTAATATGGGCATTCACTTCTATGGATTTCCTGTGTAGAAATGCTTTCATTGTTTCCCATAGATTCCTGTATGTTGTACTGGCATTATCATTTACTTGTAGAAACTGTCTAATTTCTTCTTTTATTTCCTCTGTGAACCATTGGTTGTTCAGGAGGGTGTTATTCAGTTTCCATGTGTTTGTGGGGGTTTTGCGTTTTCTTATGTTATTGACCTCCAATTTTATTGCACTATGGTCTGATAATATACAGGGGGTAACTTCAATTCTTTTACATTTACTTAGACATGTCCTGTGAGCTAGCATGTGGTGTATTTTGGAGAATGACCCATGTGCAGCCAAAGAGAATGTGTATTCTGATTTTGTGGGGGGAACCCTTTGTAAACATCTATTAAGTCCATTTTTTCAATAGCTTGGTTCAGTTCTAAAATTTTGTTGTTAATTTTTTTCTAGATGATCTGTTTGTGACAGTGGGGTATTGAGGTCCTCCACTACAACTGTATTAGTGCTTATTTCATTTTTCATTTCCATTAGTATTTGTTTTGTATAGTTGGGGGCATTTGTATTTGGTGCATATATATTTATGATTGTCATCTCTTCCTCTTGGATTGTTCCCTTCCCGAGAATGTAGTGACCATCTTTGTCCTCTTAATTAATTTTGGTTTGAAATCTACTTTGTCTGCAAATAAGATTGCTACCCCTGCTTTTTTCTGGGTTCCTGTGGCATGGAGAACTATTTTACATCCTTTTACTTTCATCTATGAATTTCTTTTTGAGTTAGGTGTGTTTCTTGTATACAGCATATTCCTGGATTTTGCTTCTTAATCCATTCTGTCAGTCTATTTCTTTTGATTGGTGAATTGAGGCCATTAACATTGATAGTTATAACTGATAGATATTGACTCATCCTTGTTATGATGTTTTGCTGTTGTTGGCTCTTTTATTTCTTATTTTTTTTTCCCCCTTTCCCTTTATTTTCTTACCTTGCCTGGTGGCTTCCCTCTGTTGGCCCTCATAGAGTTGTGACCTTCATTGTCTTTTTCTAGGATATGGCTTAGATTTGTTTGGAGTGCTGGTGTTCATGAAATTTCTCAGGTGTTCTTTGTTGTGGAAGTATCTAATTTCTCCATCAATTTTGAAAGATAATTTTGCAGGATACAACAGTCTAGGTTGGAAGTTATTTTCTTTTAGGTCTTGAAATACTTCACTCCAGGGTCTCCTTGATTTGAGTGTTTGTGCTGAGCAGTCTGCCATGATTCTGATGGGCTTTCCTTTGTAGGTGATTTGTTTCTTTTCTCTAACTGCCTGTAGGATTTTGTTCTTCTGTTGGGTTTCTGGGATCCTGACTATTATGTGTCTATGTGTAGATTTTTTTTGATCATGGCTAGTTGGACTTCTATATGCCTCACTTATCTGTATGTCCAATTCTCTTCCTCTGTCTGGGAAGTTTTCTACTATTACTTCTGTGAACAGTTTTTTAATGTCAGTGGTACTTTCTCCTGTTTTTTCATGGGCTCCTATCAGTCTTATGTTATTCTTCTTTGTATCATCTAGCAGCTGCTGGTTTGATTTCTTGTGGTCCCTTACTATTTTGAAGAGATCTCTGTTTTCGTGGTCCTTCATTGCAATCCTGTCTTCTATATCTGATATTGTCTTACCATTCCCTTAATCTACTCTGTATGCTTTCAATGGAGTTTTTGATCTCCTGAATATCTGTTTGAATCTGTTTCATGGATTCCATTTCTTTCTTATGTTGGGCGATCATGGTTTCCATTTCTTTCTTATGCTGGGCATTCATGGCTTCCAGGATGTTTCTGAGTTCATCTTATGTTTTTTTTCCCAATCTATTTCTGTTCTAGAGCCTCTAAATCATGTCTTTAACTCTGCTCACCATCTCTGTAGTCATCTGTGAAATTATTTATGTTTTGAATTTTTCTAGAGCCTCATTCATCTTTTTTGTTACTTCCTGTGCTATTAGTTCAGGGTGTCTAGGTGGTTGATTTTCAGACTTTTCACCTCGTTTCTCCCAGAATTTGCCTTTTGTTGGGTGGAAGTCTGAGTTTGTGACTTACTTAGATGTCTTCTCATTTTTGTTTTTGGTACTGTCCTTGGTTTAATTCCTGGGTTGATGCTTTGAAGTTGCTTATTGTAAATATCTTTGTGGATATATTTAGAACACTTATGGAATGATTGCTTCTCTGAGGTATCTTCCAGATATAGCTGGTCTTTAGGTTTTGAGTCTCTAATGGCTCTGAGGCTGTCTCATTTTCATTATACCAGGAAGGACAACTGATTGGATCAATCACAGCACCTTAGCCCAAGTGATACAGTCAGCAACACAATATCATCAAGTACCTCTTAGAAAGGTGTGGTAGTTATTAATCTATCACCTTTAACTGTGTGAATTAAATCAAAATCAAGGACCAACCCAACATATGTTTATAGTGAATGAACTTCAATATAGCAACTTTACCCTTCAGGATGGGAAGTTAGAAGGAATTGAAGAGGGAGGAATAGGTAGGATAGGGGTATGTTAGCAGTGAGGGCAGAGGGCATAGGCAAGAGAAGGAAAGAGAAGAAAGGAAAGACAAAGAAGAAATACGAATTAGGGGCAGAACAGGAACACAAAGGGAGATGAAGAACAATGTGGGACAGCAAGGGAGCTAGGCAGAGAGAGAGAAAGAAAGAGAAAAGAAAGGAAAAAGAGAAAAATAAAAATTCTAAAAGAGTAGCAAAGAAGAAAAAATTAAAAATAAAAACAAAAAGTAGTGGTAATTTTGAAAATATCAAATAAAAATAAAAATGAAGGGCCTCCTTCAGGGCATGTCTCTGCTGTCACAATAGACAACATGGGCAGCAGTGTGCAGTTATAAGTCAATGAGTCTCAGTAAGCCAGTCCCAGACTTGTGAGATTCAGGCAGATTTCTGGCTACAAGTCCCAGGTTGAGCTCCCTGTCCTCCTGCAGGGTTGAACTGTGCAAAATTCTACTGCAGGTTCCAGCTGCCTTTCCCTTGAAGATAGTCCAGGTTCTGATGGGAGGTGATGATCCCTCCAACTTGCCAATCACGGTGGTCTGGTGTGCCTTTATTGCAGAGATTCTCTTCACTTTTCCAGTTGGCTTCAATTTTCATCAGGGAGCCTGAGCAAGGCCCTCTCTCTGTTGTTCACTTCTGCAGCTCAGGACAATGGCCTTTATGGTCCCCTGTACCTCTGTAGTATGGATCCAAGTAGCTGTACAGCCAAGGGGCGGGGGCGGCTGTTGCTGCAGGTGCTAGAGCCAAGCTGGAGGCTGGTGCTTGTGCCTGGGGGTCCTCACCAGCTGGTTTCCTGTTCGAAAGTGGGCAGAGCGAGCCGGACTGAGCAGGGCACATTCAGCCTGCCCCTGCTCTGCCTGAACGCACGGCCAAGCTCTGGAAATTTTTTATGAGAAGCCTGTGCTGTGGTTTTAAATGGCATGGGGATGCCCATCATTTGTCCCTACCCCTAAGCTCCTGAATGTGATTTATATTTTCTTGTTTTAAGCTGGTGCATATTTATGAAACTAAACACCATAGCTGAAGTTGTTGGAGGTTTAAAGGGATTAAGCAGGCCCAGAAACATCTGGGGGCTTGTGGGTTGTTTACAAGATTTATCAGCATTTCCATGTTAAAACTCACTTTTCAAGAATGCTCCTGGCCTAGGTTTCAATCTGTTTATTTTGGAATGAGAAGCGAGTTCTTATGATTTCTCAGAGGGGGACAAAAATCCATCCTTCTAGTACTTTTTGCTTGTTCTTTGGGCCGCTTCTGCCCCCACCTTTCCATCTTTCCTGTCTAGCCAGCTCCATTTTCCCTGCTATTTGCCTTCTCTCTGTTCCCTGCTCTCTCCAGTGGTTGATCTCCAGTGGTTGATCGTGTGCCTCTCTGTTCAAATACTCAAACACCAAGCCTCTGACCCACAGAATCAACGGGCTGGAAGGAGTCTGGTGTGCCCCTCCTGCCCAGAGCTCCTGCTGTCAGGAAGGCTCCAGTGGATGGGACTGGCTCATGGCAGGGGTGATGGATCTCTGTGTTTACACCAGAGGGAGCAATGGCTCTGCGGCTGAGAGGATTTGGCTGGAGTCTGGAGTTTCCTAATAAAGTGACCACTGAAGGCAAAGCAGTCAGGTTTAGAGGCTTTATTGAGTAATCTTGGAAATAAGTTCAGGGTGCAAGGTGGCACACATGCTTTGTCTATTTAGCAGATGTTGGGAATAGCCAACATTCTCCTCATTGCCAGTGATTATGCTCATCAGCCTCCAAGTCTTGCCTCTCAGGTTTCTCCAAGTCTCAGCTCTGCCCTCCCTGACAAATCAGTGTGGGTGTAGGGAACACGAACTCATTTTAATATCAGCCTGAACCAGACATCACTGGGAAGGAAATCAGAGGAGCCTTTCCAAAGTCAAGTAAAAATAGCTCCTGTGAGTACATACTCTATGATTCCATTTAGATGAAACCCTGGAAAAGACAAATCTAATCTACAGTGACAGAAAGCAGATTGGTGGGTGCCTGGGGCCACAGTAGGGCAGGTTGATGGAGAGGTGGCACAAGAGAACTTTCTGGGATACTGGAAAGACACTTTATCTTGATTGTGTTGATGATTGTACAGGTATGTAAAATTGTAAAAACTCCTTAAAATCTACAGTTTAAATGAGTGCAAACTATACTTTGATTTTTAAAAATCTATCTGCTGTTCATCCACCCTTTTTCATCTCTATTAGCAAGACAATAGAGGACTGAGTACAAATCTTAGAATTCTCCCCAATTCATTAGTGCTTATTCAACCAGCTCATCCTGTGTATCTCTGAACACAGCATGGACAATCCAAAGAAGGAGACAGAACACCTAATCAGTTCTAATTGACTCTGGAATGTTTTCTGTATATTTAAATTCACTGAGCACAACCTGACTGACAGGGCCAGGGAGAAGCAGGCAGCCAAGAAATGTGGTAGGGGAGCCAAGTCAAACAATTGCAGGGGAGAGACAACAAAAGCATGAGTGACCACACAGGTGATAAAGCCGTGCTGACTCTGTAATGTGAACTGTATATTGTATAAGAGTGCAAAGGGATTGGCAAGGTGGAGCAGATGCTCCTTAGAAATCAAACCAACCAAACCAAGTGGTCCTGGCATCTGGGAAACCCAAGGACTTCATCAACTCCCTCTTTCCATATCCCTGATTAAAATGTTGATATTACTTAGTTCAGGCACAGTGCCCTATTCATTCTGACATCCAGATATCCATTTTAAAGTTGGCCAGGCTCACCCAGAGGATGACGTAAATAGATGAAGAAATGGAGTTAAGATTTATAACACTGGATTTTTGTCCCTGCTGTGTGGCCATTTGGAAAATTACTCAATCTATTTATTTATTTGTTCATTTATTAACATATTCAATAAAGTTTCCGAGCACCTAGTACAAAGCAGGCAGTTCACAAGATACTGGGAATACATGGCACAGGCACCACCTTCCCATTTGTAAATGTTCATTCTGGGATTTCTACACTATCCTGACCAGTGTGTCAGTGGTTGGCATGGGTAATGACAAGGTCAGGCTCTAAGGCCATTAATGCTGTGCCTTAATGATAAGGCTGCTGCAGAAGTATAATAAACACAAGGCTCTCTACCTTCTCTGGTCTGTATCTTTCCAAAGGGGCTAGCTCCAGGCCACTTAACTTAAAGCATCTTTGCCATAAAAATTCCACAGAAATTAAATTAAATTAAACACTTTAGTTTTGTTTGTTGAAAAATTATCCTTAAAAAGCCTTCCAATGCAGTTTTAAAATTAATTCCATATTGCTTCAAACTTATATATAGATATAAATCAAGTTAACACTTGATCTCATGCAGGGCAATAGACCACAGTTTTGACAAGCTTTTCTACCTGATTTGTGCAGTGTTCTCTGTTCCACTCACCCCAAGAAATATTTGCCAGTCAATAGACACAGAGTCCCCTCTCCTCCTGGAGTCCTCCTCACACTTATTTTCAAGCACCCAAAATCTACAGGGTCTTTTTAAGCATATAAGATTGGTTCCCTTCCAGATAATCAAACCAATTCCCAGAATCGTTTAACAGAGTGGAATTCAAATTCTACTCTGTCCATTTATAGTATGTGACCCTGGGAAGCTTTCCTAACCTCTGTGTACCTCACTTGCTTCATCTGGAATTGGGAATAATAATATGTGCTTGGAATAAGTATGTGGTTTAATTAAGATAAAAAGGTAAACAAGCAATAGTAGAGAACCAGTACTGGTTGTTACTAAAGCTTGGCAGAGATCAAGGCTGGATATCGGAGAGCAAAAGCCCACCACAGAGTAAGACATAGCCCACTGATTCTTGGAATGGAGAAACCAGAACCTTTGTTGAGTGGGTAGCTACTGTATATGTGGGAGGAGATAAGATCTTCTAATTTTTAAAATCAGAAGCATGTATTATCTATATAGAAAGATTAACTTCTAAGAGTAGAAACAAATTATTCATATGCCCTTGACCCCAAAATGGGAGAGGTTTTCTCCTTAATGTAGTGTCTAACTATAGGAAGAATGCATATGGAATAACAGTGGAGAAAAAGGCATGCCCCAGCCAGCTGTGGTAGCCATATCAGCAGATGCCACAGTCAGAGTACCTTCACATTCCCCCAGGAAAAACTGACATCACCTGGCCCTTTCCAAAAAAGGCACTCTTCACCCAACAGGTCTCAATCAGTGTCAGAAAGAGGGCTGAGAACCTGAAGACAGAGCACGTCTGCTCACCCAAGAAAAACAGACAACTGGCTCAGGCTGCGATTCTAGTCCATTGGAATTCACAGCCAGCAGAACAATGACCACATTCATGAACTGAACTGCTTACTCTCCTTTTCCAAAGCCCTTCATCTTCCCTCCACTCAGACAGCCAACTGTGTGCTGAGATGTGTGGTGTTAGCACCTGGAAGTGTTGGATGGCCTTGATTACTGTGTAATAAAATTTAACATGAATGATTTGCAAATATAGTTATAGGATGCAGACATTTATAATTACTAGAGCCTTCAAATAAAAATAGATTTCTACATAGGCAGAGACTACATTTATATTTTTCACTACTTTATATCCAGTAGCAAGCAAGGAACTTTTTCTTTTCTTTTCTTTTTTCTTTTTGCAGTACTGGGGACTGGATCTAGGATCTTCACACTGAGCCACATCCTCAGCCCTTTTCATTTTTTATTTTGAGATAGGGTGTCTCTAAGTTGCCCAGGCTGGGCTCAAACTTGAGATCCTTCTTCCAGAGTGCTGGAATTACAGGCATGTGCCAGATTTGCAAGAAGTTTTTTGGGGATGATCAACCATCCTGGTTTGCCTAGGACTCTCCTTGTTTTAGCACTAAAAATCCTCAGGAAACCCCTCAATCACAAGCAACCTGGAATGGTTGTTCACTCTAGAGTTGGTACATAATAGATGGCTAATACATTTTTTTAAAACCAAAAAAGCAGTAGATATACAGCTGGAATTATAATGTACTACACTGGGTTAACTGCTAGAGATAAGACTACATCTAATAGATACTGATTAAAAGTTGAGCTTAGCTAACTAGCAAACTGCTTTGATGATATATAGGTCTGGTTTGAGTCTTTTAGTACCTATTTATTTCTATCTCTTCTTTTGATCTTACTGTATACATCTGGGAGCTTGGTCAACAATAGGTTTTAGTTTCAAAACCAGGGTTTGGTTTCAAAACCAAAAACATGAGTAGAATTTCTAGAGTCTATTTTCCTAATCGTTAATATTCTCACATCATCTATAGAAGCCAGGTGTTTATCTATGATCCATAACATACACTTGGGAGGGGAGGAGCATTTGTCCAATCAGAGAAATTCAACAACTGTTTACTGAGTGATGCTCTGGGTGCTGTGTTGGGTGTGGCAGAGCATTCGAAATGAGGGAAACAGAATCTTTGACCTTGGCAGTTCTCAAGCTATGGGGGCTTGTGAAAAAACATTCATGAATATTTATGACATGAAGTAGACTTGATACACATATGCTACTGATACAATTTTAATTGTGCCCTATGTGACTATGAAGGAGATTGGTTTTGAGACATTACAGAAAGCCTTCCTGAAGGAGGTGGAATTTATTTTTAATTTTCAAAATTAACTTTATTGGTACATTTTAGGTACACAATATAATGACATTCATCATTGGAAATTTGCACCTTTACATAGTCTCTCTTGGTCCTTATTTTTTCCCCATTCCCCTGCCCTCCCTTCAAACCCTCAATCCTTCCCTATTTACAAAGACTGCTTCCATTTCTTCATTTTCTCATATTAATTCCATTCCCTTCTTTCCTTTCCTCTACCCCTCCTACTTCCCTTTCCCATTTGCCCCTTTTCTTCCTGTTTCACATAAGTCCTTATTTACACTTTCAGTTTCTCATACCAGAGAAACTATTCGAAGTATTTACACATGTGTGTCCTATTCATTTCACTTAAGAGTATCGCCTCAATGTGCATCCAGTTAGCTATAAATGTCTCTAATTTATCATTTTTTATGGCTGAGTAGTACTCCATTTTATAGAAAAACCACATTTTCTTTATCCAATCTCCAGTTGATGGGCAATTGGGCTGCTTCCAAGTTTTTTTTTTTCTTTATTAAATTCTTTTATTGGTACATTGTAGGTATACAACACAATTACATTTCTCATTGGGAATTGTACCTCTACATGATGCATCTTGGTTCTTATTTTTTCCCCATTCCTAGCCCTCCCTTCACCCCCTCCACCCTTCCCTATTTACAAAGACTTTATTTCCATTTTTTTCCATTTCTCAGAATTTTTCCTTTCCCTTCTTTCCTTTCCCCTGCCTCTCCCGCTACCCCTACCCCTTTGAACCTTTTCTTCATATTTTGCGTTATTGATTATTCATTCTAATCATTGGTACATTTTAGGTATACAATATAATGACATTCACCATTGGAAATTTGCACCTTTATATAGTCTTTCTTGGTTCTTATTTTTCACCCTTGTCCAGCCCTCCCTTCAAACCCTCCAGTCCTCCCTATTTACAAAGATTTTGTTCCTATTTTTCCATTTTCTCATATTAGTCCCATTCCCTTCTATCCTTTCCCCTAGCCCTCCCACTTCCTTCCCCTTTGCCCCTTTTCTTCCTATTTCACATTACCTATTATACATTTTAGTCCTTATTTACACTTTCAGTTTCTCACACCAGAGAAACAATTCAGTATTTATACATGTGTGTCCTTTTTATTTCACTTAAAAGTATCTCCTCAATGTGCATCCACTTAGCTATAAATGTCTCTAATTTCTCATTTTTTATGGCTGAGTAGTACTCCATTTTATTTAAAAACCCACATTTTCTTGATCCAGTCTCCAGTTGATGGGCATGTGGGCTGTTTCCAAGTCTTAGCTATCACAAACTGTGCTGCTATGAACATGGGCACACATATGTCACTGTGGTATGATTCTTTTAACTCTTTGGGGAAGATCCCCAGCAGTGGAATAGCGGGGTCAAATGGGACTTCCAGTCCTATTTCCTTGAGGTATCTCCATACTGATTTCCACAGTGGTTGCACCAGTCTACACTCCCACCAGCAGTGGAGAAGGGTTCCTCTTTTCCCACAGCCCTGCCACCATTTGTTATTGGTTGATTTCATGATAGCAGCCATTCTTTCTGGAGTGAAGTGGAAACTCAGTGTTGTTTTCATTTGCATCTCTCGAATGATCAGTGATATTGAACATTTTTTCATGTATGTATTTGCTATTTCTACTTCTTTGTCTGAGAAATGTCTGTTCATTTCAGATGCCCATTTTTGGATTGGGTCTTTAAATTTGGGAGGTCTGATCTTTTTAAGTTCTTTATAGATTCGAGATAGTAGACCTTTGTCTGAGGAACAGCAGGTGAAGATTTTTTCCCACATTGTGGGTTGTCTCTTCACACTGCTGGTGGTTTCTCTTGCTGTGCAGAAGCCATTTAATAAGAAGAGATCCCACTTGATGACTGTTTGTTCTAGTTCACAGGCAAATGAGGTTTTGTTCATAAAATCTTTTCCTACACTGATGTCTCCAAGGGTTCTACCTAACCTCTTTTCCAACTGGTTCAGAGTTTCTATTTTAATATTGAGATCTTTAATCCATTTTGATTTTAGTTTAGTGCATGGTGAGAGATATAGGTCTAGTTTGAATCTTTGGCAAGTTGAAGCCCAATATTTCCAGCACCATTTATTCAAGAGGCTATCTTTCCTCCAGTGAGGGTGTTTGGCTCCTTTATGGAAGAGGAGATGGCTGAGTGTGTCTGGTGTTGTTTCTGCATCTTCTAATCTGTTCCACTGGTCCCCAGGTCTGTTTCTTTCCCAGTACCATACTGTTTTTATCACAGTAGCTTTGTAGTAGAGTTGCAGGTTGGAGATTGTGATACCCTCTGCCATGTCTCTATTACCTAGAATTGCTTTTGCTATTCTGGGTCTCTTCTTGTTCCAAATGAATTTTTGGATTGTTTTCTCAAGGTCCATGAAGTGTGCTGCTGGGATCTCAACTGGAATTGCATTAAATCTATGTAGCAGTTTTGGAAGTATGGCCATTTTCACTATATTAATCCTTTCTACCCAGGAGCAGGGGATGTCTGTCCATTTTCTGATATCATCTCCAATCTCTCTTTTCAGAGTGCCACAGTTTTCAGAGAAGAGGTCTTTGATTTCTTTCCATAGATGGATTCATAGATATTTCAGTTTTTTGGATGCTATTGTGAAAGGAATTATTTGCCCTATTTCTCTCTCAGTGAGTCTGTCATTGGTGTAGAGGAAAGCTATTGATTTTTGTGTGTTGACGTTGTAACCAGCTACTTGACTGAATTTGGTTATTAAGTCTAGAAGACTTTGGTGGAGTTCTTGGGGTCTTCTATATAGAGTATCATGTCATCTGCAAATAATGACAATTTGACTTCTTCATTTCCTATCTTTATTCCTTTTATTTCTTTCTCTTGTCTAATTGCCATGGCTAATGTTTCCAGAACTATATTGAACACGAGTGGTGATAGTGGACATCCTTGTCTTGTTCCTGATTTGAGTGTGAAGGATTTCAGTTTTTGACCATTTAGTATGATACTGGCTGTTGGTTTTTCATAGATGGCTTCTATCAGTTTGAGGTAGAGACCATCTACTCCAAGTTTTTGTAGAGTTTTTTTTATCATAAATGCATGTTGGATTGTGTCAAATGCTTTTTCTGCATCTATGGAGATAATCATATGGTTTTTGTCCTTGGCTCTATTGATATAGTGTATTACATTGATTGATTTGCATATATTGAACCATCCCTGCATCCCTGGGATGAATCCCACTTGATCAGGGTGTATGATCTTCTTGATGATGTTCTGCATTCTGTTTGCCAGTATCTTATTAAGGATTTTTGCATCTATGTTCATTAGTGAGATTGGCCTATAGTCCTCCTTTTCAGTTGGGTCTTTCTCTGCTTTGGGGGTCAAGGTGATGCTTGCTTCCAGGAATGAATTTGGGAGTACTGCTTCCCTTTCAATTTCATTGAAGAGTTTAAACAGTAGTGGTAGCTGTTCCTCTCTAAATGTCTTGTAGAATTCAGCAGTGAAGCCATCAGGGCCCAGCCTTATCTTAGTTGGTAAGTTTTTAATTACATTTTCAATTTCATTGGTTGATATTGGGTTGTTCAGAATTTTTAGGTCTTCTTCGTTCAACTTTGGTAATTCATATGTATCTAGGAATCTGTCTATTTCTTCTGTGTTGTCCATCTTACTGGCGTATAGGTTCTTGAAGTAGGTATTGATGATCCTCTGGATTTCTGCTGGGTCTGTTGTAATTTCACCCTTTTCATTCCTAATTGCATGGATTTGGGCCTTTTCTTTTTCTGACAAGGTTGGCTAAAGGTTTGTCAATTTTGTTGATTCTTTTGAAGAACCAACTCTTGGCTTCATTGATTTTTTTGTATCGCTCTGTTAGTCTCCATTGCATTGATTTCTCCTCTGATCTTTATAATTTCCTGTCTTGTATGAGCTCTGGAGTTGTCCTCCTCTTCTTTTTCTAGAAGCATGAGGTTCCACATCAGGTTGTTTAATAGGGCTCGTTCTGTTTTCCTAATATGCATATTCACTGCTATGAATTTCCCTCGTAAGACTGCTTTCATTGTGTCCCATAGATTCCAATATGTTGTATTATCATTGTCATTTAATTGAAGGAACTATCTGATTTCTTCTTTAATTTCTTCTGTGACCCATTGGCTATTCAGAAGTGTGTTGTTCAATTTCCATGTGCTTATGAAATTTTTTGAGTTTCTTTTGCTATGGATCTCCAATTTCATCGCACTATGGTCTGATAATATACAGGGGATAACTTCAATTCCTTTGCACTTCCTTAAACATGTTCTGTGTGTGAGTATGTGGTCTATTTTGGAGAATGACCCATGTGCAGCTGAGAAAAATGTGTATTCTGATTTTGTGGGGTGGAAGACTCTGTAAACATCTGTTAAGTTCATTTGTTCAAGAGTTCGATTGAGTTCTAGTATTTCATTACTTATTTTTAGTCTAGTTGATCTATCTCTTTGTGACAGTGGGGTTTTGAGGTCCCACACTACAATTGTATTAGTGCATATATGACTTTTCATGTCTGTTAGTATTTGTTTTATATAGTTGGGCGCACTAGTGTTTGGTGCATAGATATTTGTGATTGTCATCTCTTCCTCTTGGATTGTTCCCTTTACAAGGATGTAGTGTCCTTCATCTCTCTTAATCAGTGTTGGTTCGAAATCTACTTGATCTGCAAAGAGGATAGCTACTCCTGCTTTTTTGGGGGGTTCCTGTCTCATGGAGTATTGTTTTCTGCCCTTTAACTTTCAGTCTATGAGTTTCCTTTGGAATTAAGTGTGTTTCTTGTATGCAGCATATTGTTGGATTTTGCTTCTTGACCCATTCTGCCAGTCTATTTCTTTTGATTGGTGAATTGAGACCATTAACATTGATGGTTATAACTGAAATGTATTGACTTGTCATTGGCATGACTTTTTCTTTTTGTTGGGTTCTCCCCCTTTACACTTAATTTCTTGTCATGCCAGATGGGTTCATTCTGCTTTGCTTCCTGGGGTTGTGATCCTCAATGTCTGTTCCTAGATATTGTGTAAAATTCTTTGGAGTGCTGGTTTTGTATTCATGAAGTTCCTAAGGTGCTCTTTGTCATGAAAGTATCTTATTTCTCCATCAATTTTGAAAGATAGTTTTGCAGGGTACATCAATCTGGGTTGGAGGCTGTTTTCTTTTAGGGCTTGGAATATGTCACTCCAAGCTCTTCTTGCCTTGATGGTTTGTGTTGAGAAGTCTGCTGTGATTATGATGGACTTTCCTTTGTATGTGATTTGTTTCTTTTCTCTAACTGCTTGTAGAACTTTGTTCTTCTGTTGAGTTTCTGGAATCTTAAAAATTATATGCCTATGTGTAGATTTTTTTTTGATCAAGGCTATTTGGAGTCCTATATGCCTCACTTATCTGTATGTCCAGCTCTTTTCCCCTGCTTGGGAAGTTTTCTGCCATTATTTCTGTGAAGAGATTTTTTATGTCATCTGCACTCTCTCCTGTTTCTTCATTGACTCCAATCAGTCTTATGTTATTCTTCTTTGCATCATCTAGCAGCTGCTGGATTGATTTCTCATGTTCCCTTATAATTTTGAAGCAATTTTTCTTTTCCTGGTCACCAAGTGCAATCTTATCTCCTATATCTGAAATTCTGTCCTCGCATTGGCTCATTCTGCTGTGTAGACTTTCAGTGGAATTTTTCATGTCCTGGAAATCTATTTGCATCTGTTTTATGGATTCCATTTGTTTCCTATGTTGGGATTCCATTATGTTCCTGAGCTCTTGTCTAGATTTATTAATCATATCTTGCACTAGGAGCACAATTTCTCCTGTTATCTGAGAAATTATTTCTGATTTCATTTTTTCCAGATCCCCTTTTGTTGCCAGTTCAGTGGGTCCAGGTGGTTGAGTATCAGTGTTCCATCTCGTTTCCCTTTGGGGTTGCTGTAGGTGATCTGGAAGTCTGGTTTTGAGACTTATTTACATGTTTTCTCATTTCGACTGGGCGGGGGGGGGTGCTGTTGGTGCCTGAACGGATTTCTATACTAGGAGAGGTGGGACAGGGGCCGGGAGCAGCGGTAGGGATGGTGACCCAAAAGCCCTTTCCTGTGGGCTGGGAGCAGCAAGAGGGATGGTGGCCAGGAAGCCCCTTCCTCTGGTGCAGGAGCAGTGGGATGGCAGCTTAGAAGCCCCTACCTCTTGGCCGGGAGCAGTGGGACTCAGTGCTGTGGTCTGGTGGTCCGGTGTCCTCTGCGTCTTTGTAGTGTGGAACCAGGTGGCTGCCTGTCTGCAGCAGGGTGACTCGGAGTGTTCCACAGGACTTATGACCTCGGTAGGGCGTGTGCAGACCTGCCTGTCTGCATCGGGCTGATTCAGCCTGTTCCCTGTGACTCGGGACCTCGGTGGGGTGTCTGCAGACCTGTCTCTCTGCAGTGGGGTGATTCGGCGTGTTCCACATGACTCAGGACCTCAGTAGGGCGTGCTTCCACGTTTTAGCTATGAGAAATTGTGCTGCTATGAACGTGGGTGCACATATATCACTGTGGTATGTTTCTTTTAATTCTTTGGGGAAGATACCCAGCAGTGGAATAGCTAGGTCAAATGGGACTTCCAGTTCTAGTTCCTTGAGGTATCTCCATACTGATTTCCACAGTGGTTGCACCAGTCTACACTCCCACAAGCAGTAGAGCAGGGCTCCTCTTTCCCTACAGCCCTGCCAGCATTTGTTATGGATTTCATGATGGCAGCCATTCTTTCTGGGGTGAGGTGGAATCTCACCTTTGTTTTCATTTGCATCTCTCAAATGACCAGTGATATTGAACATTTTTTCATATGTTTATTTGCTATTTCTACTTCTTTGTGTGAGAAATGCCTGTTCATTTCAGATGCCCATTTTTGGATTGGGTTTTTAAATTTGGGAGGTCTAATTTTTTAAAGTTCTTTATAGATTCGAGATAGTAGACCTTTGTCTGAGGGACCACTGGTAAAAATTTTTTCCCACATTTTAGGTTGTCTCTTCACGATGGTGGTGGTTTCTCTTGCTGTGCAGAAGCTTTTTAGTAAGAAGAGATCCCACTTGTTGATTGTTTGTGCCTGTTCATGGGCAACTGAACTATTGTTCATAAAATCTTTTCCTACACCAATGTCTTTAGGAGTTCTACCTAATTTCTGTTCCAGCTGGTTCAGTGTTTCTATTTTAATATTTAGATCTTTGATCCATTTTGATTTTAGTTTAGTGCATGGTGAGAGATATAGGTCTAGTTTTAATCTTTGGCAAGTTGAAAGCCAGTTTTTCCAGCATCATTCATTCAAGAGGCTATCTTTCCTCCAGTGAGGGTGTTTGGCTCCTTTGTCAAAGATGAGGTGGCTTTGTGTGTCTGGAGTTGTTTCTGCATCTTCTAATCTGTTCCACTGGTCCTAAGGTCTGTTTCTTTGCCAGTACCATGCTGTTTTTATCACAGTACCTTTGTAGTATAGTTTCAAGTTGAGGGTTGTGATACCTCCTGCCGTGCCTCTGTTGCCTAGAATTGCTTTTGCTATTCTGGATCTCTTCTTGTTCCACATGAATTTTTGGATTGTTTTCTCAAGGTCTGTGAAGTGTGCTGCTGGGATTTCAATTGGGATTGCATTGAATCTATATAGCAGTTTTGGAAGTATGGCCATTTTTACTATGTTGATTCTTCTTACTCAGGAGCAGGGGATGTCTTTCCATTTTCTGATATCATCTTCAATCTCTCTTTTCAGAGTGCTATAGTTTTCAGAGAAGATATCTTTGATTTCTTTTGTTAGGTTGATTCCTACGTATTTCAGTTTTTTGCATGCTATTGTGAAAGGAATTATTTGCCCTATTTCTGTCTCGGTGAGTCTGTTGTTCATGTAGAGGAAAGCTATTGATTTTTGTGTGTTGACCTTGTATCCAGCTACTCTACTGAATTTGGTTATTAAGTCTAGAAGACTTTTGTGGCATTCTTGGGGTCTTCTTCTTTTTTTTTTTTGGTGCTGGGGATCAAACTGAGGTCCTTGCGCTTGCGTAGCAGGGGGTCTTCTATGTAGAGTATCATGTCATCTGCAAATAATGACAATTTGACTTCTTCATTTCCTATCTTTATTCCTTTTATTTCTTTCTCTTGCCTAATTGCTGTGGCTAATATTTCCAGAACTATATTGAACAGGAGTGGTGATAGTGGACATCCTTGTATTGTTCCTGATTTTAGTGTGAAGGAGTTTAGTTTTTGACCATTTAGTATGATATTGGCTGTTGGTTTTTCATAGATGGCTTCTATCAGTTTGAGGTAGAGACCATCTATTCCAATTTTTTGTAGGGTTTTTATCATAAATGCATGTTGGATTTTGTCAAATGCTTTTTCTGCATCTATGGAGATGATCATATGGTTTTTGTCCTTGGTTCTATTGATATAGTGTTGATTTGCATATGTTGAACCATCCCTGCATCCCTGGGATGAATCCCTCTTGGTCAGGGTATATGATCTTCTTGATGATCTTCTGCATTCTATTTGCCAGTATCTTATTGAGGATTTTTGCATCTATGTTCATAGTAGATGGGCCTATTGTTCTCTTTTTCAGTTGGGTCTTTCTCTGCTTTGGAGATCAAGGTGATGCTTGCTTCCAGGAATGAATTCAGAAGTATTGCTTCCCTTTCATCTTCACTGAAGAGTTTAAACAATAGTGGCAGCAGTTCCTCTCTAAATGTCTTGTAGAATTCAGTGGTGAAGTCATCAGGACCTGGGCTTTTCTTAGTTGGTAAATTTTTAATTACATTTTCAATTTCATTGATTGATATTGGTTCATTTAGAATTTTTAGGATATCTTTGTTGAACTTTGGTAATTCATGCATATCTAGGAATCTGTCCATTTCTTGTGTGCTTTCCATCTTATTGGCATATACATTCTCAAAGTAGGTAGGGATGATTCTCTGGATTTCTGCTGGGTCCATTGTAATTTCATCCTTTTGATTCCTAAGTGCATGGATTTGGGCCTTTTCTTTTTTTATTTTGATAAGGTTGGCTAACGGTTTGTCAATTTTATGTATTCATTTGATGAACCAACACTTGGCTTCATTGATTTTTTGTATTGTTCTCTTAGTCTCCTTTGCATTGATTTCTGCTCTGATCATTATAATTTCCTCTCTTGTATGAGCTTTGGGTTTGTCCTGCTCTTCTTGTTCTAGAAGCTTGAGGTTCAGCATCAGGTTGTTTAATTGGACTTGCTCTGTTTTCCTAATATGAGTATTCAGTGCTATGAATTTCCCTCATAAGGCTGCTTTCACTGTGTCCCATAGATTGTGATATGTTGTATTGTCATTGTCATTTAATTGTAGGAACTGTCTGATTTCTTAATTTCCTCTGTGACCCATTGGTCATTCAGATGTGTGTTGTTCAATTTCCATGTGTTTATGAAATTCTTGTGGTTTCTTTTGCTGTTGATCTCCAATTTCATCACACTATGGTCTGATAATATACAGGGGATAATGTCAATTTCTTTGTAGTTACTTAAATATGTTCTATGTGTGAGTATGTGGTCTATTTTGGAGAACATTCTGTGTGCAGCTGAAAAGAGTATGTATTCTGATTTGGTGTGGTGTAACACTGTGTAAATATCTGTTAAGTTCATTTGTTCAAGAGTTTGATTGAGTTCTAGTATTTCATTGCTTATTTTTTGTCTAGTTGATCTATCTATTTGTGACAGTGGGGTATTGAGTTCCCCCACTACTATTGTATTAGTCCTTATTTGATTTTTCATGTCCGTTAGTATTGGTTTTATATAGTTGGGTGCACTAGTGTTAGTGCACTACATATTTATGATTGTCATCTTTTCCTCTTGGATTGTTCCCTTTACAAGGATGTAGTGTCCTTCTTTGTCTTTCTTAATCAGAGTTGGTTTGAAATCCACTTGATCTGCTAAGAGGATACCTACTCCTGCTTTTTTTCGGGTTTCTGTTGCATGGAGTATTGTTTTCCACCCTTTAACTTTCAGTCTATGAGTTTCTTTTTGAATTAAGTGAGTTTCTTTTATGCAGCATATTGTTGGATCTTGCTTCTTGACCCATCCTGCCAGTCTATTTCTTTTAATTGGTGAATTGAGACCATTAACATTGATGGTTATAACTGAAATGATAATTAACATTGATAGTAATAACTGATAAGTGTGGACTTATCATTGTCATGACTTTTTCTTTTTGTTGGATTCTCCCCCTTTACATTTAATTTCTTGTCATGCCAGATGGGTTCATTCTGCTGTGCTTCCTGGGGTTGTGATCCTCAATGTCTGTTCCTAGGATATTGTGTAAAATTCTTTGGAGTGCTGGTTTGGTATTCATGAATTTCCTAAGGTACTCTTTGTCATGAAAGTATCTTATTTCTCCATCAATTTTGAAAGATAGTTTTGCACGGAATATCAATATGGGTTGGAGGCTGTTTTTCTTTAGGGCTTGAAATACATCACTGTCAGCTCTTCTTGCCTTGATGGTTTGTATTGAGAAGTCTGGTATGATTCTGATGGGCTTTCCTTTGTATGTGATGTGTTTCTTTTCTCTAACTGCTTGTAGAATTTTGTTCTTCTGTTGGGTTTCTGGGATCTTGACTATTATATGCCTATGTGTAGATTTTTTTTTTGATCAAGGGTATTTGGAGTCCTATATGCCTCACTTATCTGTATGTCAAGTTCTTTTCCCCTGGTTGGGAAGTTTTCTGCCATCACTTCTGTGAACAGTTTTTTCTATGTCATCTCCACTCTCTCCTGTTTCTTCATTGACTCTGATCAGTCTTATGTTAATCTTCTTTGCATCATCTAGCAGCTGCTGGATTGATTTCTCATGGACGCTTACTATTTTAAAGAAATTTTTCTTTTCTTGGTCACTAATTGCAATCTTATCTTCTGTATCTGAAATTCTGTCCTCACATTGGCTCATTCTCTGTGTAGACTTTCAATGGAGTTTTAATCTGGAAATCTGTTTGCATCTGTTTTATGGATTCCATTTGTTTCCTGTGTTGGGATTCCATCATGTTCCTCAGCTCCTCTACTTTTTATTTGTGTCCTCTCTAGATTTATTAATCATGTCTTGCACTATGGACATAATCTCTGCTGATATCTGAGAAATTGTTTCTGATTTCATTTTTTCCAAATCCTCTTTCGTTGCCAATTCAGGGAGTTCGGGTAGTTGAGTATCAGATTTTTCCATCTTGTTTCCCTTTGGGGTTGCTTTAGGTGATCTGGAAGTCTGATTTGAGACTTGTTTATGTGTCTTCTCATTTGAACAGGGGGTGGGGTTTCAGAGGGAGGATGTGTGCTGCTGGTGTTCAGGCTTGGCTCAGCTCCTTAGTGCTTGGGGTCATGGTACAGCGGCCCAGAAGGTTCACCTCCTCTGCCAGGAGGTGGAATTTAAGGTGGGCTTTGAAGGAAGCACAGGAGTCAAAAGTTGACTGTGGGGTAGGGAAAGTGTAAGTTATTTTCTGGGTAGAAGGGACATTACAGATATGGTAGTTAGTTGCATTAGGCTGTTCATGACATAAACCTGACTGCACAGCCTTAAAGAGATCAGGCAAGTTGTGTTCACACAAGAAGAAGTCCATGGCTGAGGCAGCAGCTTCAAGGGTCACCAATGTCCCAGTCTCCTTTACTCCTTCTTTACCATTCATAGCTTGTGGCTTTGTTGTCTTATAGTCACAAGATGATTATTCTACCTGAAGCTTCATGTTTGTTGTCTAGGGAGGAAAAGAAGAAAGAATGATAGGAAAAAAAATGGGAAAAAGAAGAGAAAGGAAGCGTAGGAGCAGAGCTTACATGAGGAGAGTAAAATCTTTCCCTAGATTTATAGGAACCTTTTTCTTGTTATAGCTGATGACAAGAAGCAGGTTACATGACCACTGCAGCTGCAAAGGAGTCTGGGAAGGTGAGCACATTGCTCTCCTAAATTATCTTGCAGTTCTGTTAGTAAGATGGCTGGGCAAAATGGATGAGGTTAGGCAATGTGCAGTGCCCGTGGCTTTGAATAGAAGTCTAGAGATGGGAACAGTTCTGATTGCTGGAGAAATGAGAGAATGTTGAAGAGTAAGATCTCTCTCTCTCTCTCTCTCTCCCTTCTTCCCTCCCTCCTTAGCACCTATTGGCTTCCACTTTTGGCTATTCCTTTTTTATCCTAACATCTCTGTTTCCCACATTCTTTTCCACATCTTTATCCTTTCTTGTCACTTGCTGTAAGATAGATCCCTGGGGAACGCTTGGCAGATGTTCCTAGCCTCTTGAGATGACATAGGAGAGAAAATCTTACTCTTTCTTGGGTCCACTTGGTGACAGAGAGGCTCCTGGTCTTCCTGGATTGTTTTTCTGGCCACCTCATCAGTATGTGTAATTCTTCTTGGATAGCTTAAGATATGTTTTTGTATTTTAGCTGTGGAATTCCTCTGGTTTCTTTGGACCTGAGACTTTCTCTTTGGACAGGGACTTTCTCTTTGAAGGTCAGTGGTAACTGAGGCATATTTGAATATTCTTTCATCTTTTTGAGCCCTCCATCTCTTCTGGATAGGTGAAGGCTGGCAGGGAACATGGGTGTGTATCCTGTTCGGGCAACTTCCTCAGGATCTGTAGGAAATCCATATTGCTTTACCTCTTGCAGGTTTCCTCAGTCAGGCACATTTTTTGGTCACTACATGCTTCCCCAAAAGACAGGATGAGAGGAAAAGGGCTTCAACTGCAGCAGGAAAGATTAAAGTTGGAGGTCAGGAAGAATTTGGGGGCTGTCACAACTGTGTATCAAGCAAGGCTAATACTAAAACTGGATAAAGATAATAGAAGAAAAAAGTATTATCTTTATCTAGTTTTAGTATTAGCACAATGTTGATTTCTTAAAATGAGGGGAGAAGTGTTCCTTCTTTTTTCTGCTTTAAATGTTTGATATAATTTATCAGTTAAAATGTATATGAGCCTGTTGTTTTCATATAGGTAGGTTTTCAAGCTAGGAATATGCTTTCTTTTTTTTTTTTATACCAGTGATCGAACTCGGGACCTTGTGCTTTTGAGGCAGGCAGTGGAAACACTGAACTAAATCCCCAGCCCAGAATATGCTTTCCTTAATGGGTGCTATTCAAATTTTATATTTCCGCCAGAGTTAGTTTCATTAATTTGTCCTTCAGGGTACTTCTTAGAAGTTATCAGATTTATTTCAAAAAAGATTTTTGTAATATGCTTTCTATATCCTTTTAAATTCTGTAAAATCTGTGGTAATGTCTCCTAGATCTCAATATTATAATTTTAAAAATGTATAATTGATATTGTAGGGGTCGAGGATTGAACTCAGTGGTTTCACTGCCTGCTGTGCAAGCGCAAGGACCTGAGTTTGATCCCTGGTACCAGAAAAAAAATGTATAATTGATATTGTGTAATAGGAAGAAAAGGTCTAAAGGAGCAGGGAAAGTGGGAGGGGTGGGGGAAAGGAAAGAAGGGAAAAGAAAAAATATGAGAAAAGGAAAAAAATAGAAACAAAGTCTTTGCAAATAGGGAAGGGTGGAGGGAGTGAAAGGAGGGCAGGGGAAGGGGAAAAAAGTAAGAACCAAGAGACTCATGTAATGGTACAAGATCCCAATGATGAATGTAACTGTATTTTATACCTAAAACATACTACTAAACTTAATGGGAAAAATAAATACATAAAAAAAGCAAAGCTGAGACCGGGGATGTTTTGGTGTTCTCTTGGAATTGTTAAAGAACAGGACAGATTACTTCCTATCCTCATTTTAAACAGAAAATAGTGTGACAAAGGAAACAGGTTTCTGTTAGAAATTTCCTGTGCGTACGGACTGAGGGCTGGGAATCAAGATTTGAGGCCCAAATATCTTTTGCCAGCTTCCTCTATGCAAACCACCCCTCAGGATGCTGGCTGCTCACTACAACAGCAAAGGCCACCCACCCACCCAGTTTCCAGTGACACTGAGAGTCATTCCAGCTGCAGAGTTTTCTATCCTTTTTTTCTCTCTATTCTCTCTCACACCACCCCAGCTTTTTAATTATGCATAGCTCTATTTTGAAAAGCAAAATAAAGATTTGGAAAGTTAACCATCCCATCTAGTTATTGTCTTATTTCCCTTTTTCATTGCCAGAACTTCATGGACAGATGACTCCACTCCATTGATCCCATACTTCCTCTCACGCTGGCTCATTTTTTTTGGTATTGGGGATCAAACTTGGGACCTGGCACTTGAGAGGCAGGTGGTGGAACCACTGAGCTAAATCCCTCACCCTCACACTGGTTCTTGCTTTGCCTATGATGAGTTGTGTTCTCCACTTTGCCCCTCTTCACACATGCTCTCCTACAATTTAAAAAAAAAAAAAAAGGGTTTTGGTGATACTTGGGGTTAAATGCAGTAACTTTGCATTTGAATTCTCAGCCCTTTTTATTTTTTATTTTGAGACAGGATCTCACGAAGTTGCCCAGGCTGGGCATGAACTTGTGATCCTCCTGCCTCAGCCTTCTGAGTAGCTGGGATTGCAGGTGTGTGCCACCACACCTGGCTACAACTGGTTTCTTCTCTGTTCTTTCTCTCCTGAAGGTTGCTCATCATGTGCCACTTAACCAAATCCTGTCTCCATGACTCAATTCCTACAGTCCCCCACTTCTATGTGTGAGCATGTATATCACTGCACCCTGCCTTATCTGATGATTTTGATGCATGTCTACCTCCCGACACCTTCGTGTCTGATCTCCATATGAGGCAACATGCTCCTGTGATGTGTCTGTCTCTCCGGCCTATCTTTTCTTTCAATCACTGGTTTCATTTCCTCACCTTGATTGGGGGTAGGGGCAGTTGGCAAGCTGCTGTAGAAATTCAGTCACAGAGCTAGCTGACTATAGTGGTCTATGCCTGTAGTCTCTGCTATTTGACAGGTTGAGGCAGGAGGATTGCTAGGTCACATGAGTTTAAGAACCACAAGACAACATAGAAAGATTTCTGTCTCAAAAAAGAATGACATAACAACAAAAACAAAAAAGAAAAACCACCGATCTAAAGGTTGTGCTTGCGTGATGTTAGATTGAAGAGGGGGCAACACTTTCCTTCAGCACCAGTTTCCTTCAACCTTTCCTTCAAAGGGAAACTGGTGTATAGATGACAAGGATGACAAGAGAAGAGAGAGGAGCCCTGACAAGTCTCAAGTTCTGGTCTGGGCAACTGGAATAATAAACTCAGGAAAGTGGGAAGAGGTACCAGTCTAAGGCAGATGTGATCTGAATAGAGCCCAACATATGAGTAGATAATTCATCCAAGGGAAAGTTAATGAAAATGGATAGAAAACAATTTTATCACATTTACTCTTGCTTGCTCAGCTGGCTCCCAGCTCCTGTGTCAAAAGTCCTCTCCCAGCCTCTGTGTGAACAGTTCTAATTGGCCACTGGGCATTGCCACCAGCATTTCCATCATCACCTCAGACTCCTCAGGTAAGACAGGAGTTGTGTTACTGTGAAATTGGCCTAGGATTCATCCATTCTGGGGTCTGTTGTGTGACTTTGGGCAAGTCCCTTTACCCTCTAGTTGATAATTTTCTCAGGGATGAGACCAGATTGAGTAATATCTTACTTAATCACTTTCCCATCCTTCCTTCTGCTCTAGCATTCTTGTTTGTCCTGCTACTTCTCTCTCAGTTCGTTATCTAGGCAACCCCAGGAGTCATCTGGGACTCCTGCTCACTGCTCCTACTTCCTGCCCACAGTTGTGTCAGTCCATATGTCAGCCATAAACACATGCTAGTGCTTCTTCCTGTCCCCTTCCATAGCTTCTCAACTATGGTGACATCCTCAGTAAGGTACTTAGCATCTCCTCCTCAGCCAATTCTATGGACTCCAAAGTCCTCCTTCCAGTTTTCTGGGCACACTACCTTCCTAAAGCACCTCTCCCAAGCTGTCCCATAATGTCCCATAAAATCTTCAAAGAGGGGTGGAGGGAAAAGGGCATCTGTCGAGATTACATGTATGGGAACATTGCTCTTCTTTCATCCACCCTGACATTCTTTTTTTTTTTGGTACCAGGGATTGAACTCAGGTCCTTGCGCCTGCACAGCAGGAGGTGAAACCACTGAGCTAAATCCCCGGAGACCCTGACATTCTTATGTACCATGGGAAAAAATTTTCCAGGGTAATCCCCTCAAGTTGTAAAAAAGCCATGTTATGAAAAATTTTAAAATCAAACATTACGTGTATATTTTATAGACCATGAAAGTCTCATATAATTCCCTCAAGATACCCGGTATTTCTTTGTAAGCATATATAACTTTTCCTCATTTATTTAAAAACACTATCTGAAAACATGTTTATTGAGGTCTAACTGACATTTGGCAAGTTGCATGGACTTAAAGTACACTATTTGATCAGTTTTGACAAAAGCATACATGATCACAATCAAGAACATATCTATTGCTTTCAAAAGTTTCTGTGCTCCTGGTTGTAATTACACCCCTTCAGTCCCCCATCCCAGGCTTCCTCTCTGGTCTTCTCTAGGCAGCCACTGATCTGCTTCTGTCAGTGTAGATTACTTTGCCTTTCCTAGAATTTTATTAAAATTGAATAATTTAATATGTACTTCTTTTTGTCTGATGGCTTTCACTCAATTAATTATTTTGAGATTTATGCAAATACTGAACAGCATAATGTTGTATGGCTATATAACAATTTGTTTATCCAGTCACTAGTTGATGGATTTTTGGATTGCTTCCTGGTTCTGGCTATTATAAATGAAGTCCCTTTGAACGTTTATGTTGAAGTCTTTGCATGGATATTTTATTTCTCTTGGGCAAATCCCCTAGTGGAATGGCTGGATCACATGGTAGGTGCAAATTTTAGCTACTTAAGAAACAGCCAAACTGCTTTCTGAAGTACTTGTATTTTTTTTTAAATACTGGGGCTTGAACCCAGGGCCTTCACACTGAGGAGTATCCCCAACCCATTTATTTATTTATTTATTGCTAAGTTGCCCATGCTGGGCTCAGACTTGTCATCCTCCTGCCTTAGCTTCCCAGAGTGTTAGGCTGTCACACATTCTTATCAGAACTGTAGAAAAGTTTCATTTCACATCCTCATCAACATTTGATAAGTTTAGTCATTTTAATTGTAGATATTCTAATAGATGATGGTAGTTATTGTGATTTAATTTGCATTTCTCCAATGACTAATAATGTTGAGCATTTTCTCAAGTGCTTATCTGCTATCTATGTCTCCTAAAGTAAGTTCTACTTAAATATTTTCCTCAATTTTTACAAATTGTGTTATTTTCTTATTCTAAAAAGTTTGAGAGTTCTAAACATATTTTGGACACAACTCTTCACCAGATATGTGATTTTCAAATATTTTCTCTTAGTCTGTGGTTTGTTTTTTCATTCTATCAACAATGACTCCTGAAGAGAGCATTTTGATGAAGCCAAATTTATCATTTATTTTTCTTTTAAGGATTATGATTTTGGATCGCATCTAAAAAATTATTGCCTATCCTAAAGTCATAGTGATTTTCTTCAGTGTTTTCTAGAAATTTTGTAGTGTTACATTTTACATCTAGGTCTAGGACCAATTTTGAGTTAACTTTTGTGTATAAGATAAGATATGGATCCTCTCTCTCTCTCTCTCTCTCTCTCTCTCTCTCTTTCACACAGAGACATTATGATGGTAGGCAGAAAATGGTTTCCCTTCCTAAAATATCTATCTTCAGAACCTGGGAATATATTAGGTTACATGACAATTAGGAATTAAGGTTGTAGATAAATTTGATGTTGCTAACCAGCTAACCTAAAGATAGGGAGATCATCCTGGATTTATCTGGGTTGGTGTAATCAGAAGGGCTCTTAAAAGTGGAAGAGGGAAGAGCTGGGGGAGGGATGCAGCTTAGTAGGAGCACATGCTTAGCATGTACAAGGGCCTGGCTTCAATCTCTAGCACCAATAACATGGGCAGAGAGAGAATCAGAGAGATGGCAGTGCAAGAGAGACTTTGTGGCTGGTTTTGTAGATGGAGAAAAGGGTCACAAGTTAAAAATGCAGGTAGCCTACAAAAAGAAAAAAATAGATTCTCCCCTAGATCCTCCAGGAAGAACACATCCCTGCTGACATCTTACTTTTAGCCCAGTGATATTAAACTTGGACTTTTGATTTTCAGAATTTGATTGTATCTGCAACTCTAAAACAATACAAAAAATTTGTTTATTTTTTGGTCCTGTGATTTGGATAATAAAGTTTGTGTTATTTTAAGCCATAAAGTTTGTGACAGTTGGTACAGCTGTCATAGAAAATTAAAACAGATCTTCAGTTGTCCAACCATTGTTTGTAAAGACTATCACTTTTACACTAAATTTCCCTTTGATCTTTTGAAAACCAACTGACCATATGTGTGTTGAATCTATTTTTTGGACTCTGTTCTATTCCATTGATCTATTTGTCTATCTTCCACCAATACCATATTGCTTTACTATAAATTTAATAAGTTTTAAAAGTGAGTATTGTAGCTCTTCTAGCTTTCTTCTCATTTTCTTTGTAATTATGATTTTTTAGGTTGTTTACATTGAATCAACTTATTAAAATGCCTACTAGGATTTTGACTGGATTTCATTGAATCAACACATCATTCTGGGTAAAATTAGCATCTTAAGCTTCTCCTCATGAGGAATGTAATCATGTACTACACACACGTACCAATAAAAATATTTAATAAAAAAGATTTTGACACAGTGTATTTCTCCATTTAATTAGGTCTTCTTTAATTTCTTTCAGCAGTGTATTTTAGCTTATGGTATATGAGTCTTGGATATTTTAAAAACCAGATTAATCTTTCATATTTTATGTTTTTCCATGCTAATATACATAATTTATTTTTTATTTTTTATTTTTGGGTACCGGGGATTGAACTCAGGTCCTTGTGCTTGCAGGGCAGGCGGCGAAACCACTGAGCTAAATCCCTGGCCCCTACATAATTATATTTTAAGCACGAGGCCAGCAGAACAATGGAGAAATAGTCATATTTTAAAATTTCAAGCCCCAAATCTTCTAGTGTATAGAAATATAATTCATTTTTTACATTGGTCTTTTATGTTGAAATCTTGCTAAACTTATTATTGGTGTTAGTAGTTTTTTGGTAGATTTCATGGAATTTTCCTAGAGAGCAATTATGTTAGCTATGGATAAAGACAGTTTCATCTCTTCATCTCCAACTTGGATGCCTTTAATTTCTTTTTCTTAGTGTACTGGCTACAATATACAGTTTAATGTTGAGTAGGTATTCTGAAGTTAGGGAAAAGCAGTCAGCTTTTCATTATTATATATGATGTTAATTTGTTTTTTTGTGTGTTTTTTTTAGTACCAGGGATCAAACTCGGGACTTTGTGCTTGTGAGGCAGGCGGTGGAACCACTGAGCTAAATCCCTGGTCCTAACTTGGTTTTATTTGTGGAGACCCTTTATTAAATTGAAGTTCCCTTAATTCCTTGTTTTCTCAGAATTCTGATCAGAAATGAATGCTGGATTTTGTCCAATGCTTTTCCTGCAGCTATTTAGATGATTATATGATTTTTTCTTTTTATATATTGTATATTAGTTTCCTGGGGTTGCTGTAACAAAATAATACAAACTAGTTGGCTTAAAATAATTGAAGATTATTCTGTCATACTTCTGGAGAATAGAAGCCTGAAGTCCAGGTGGCAGCCACACCATGTGCCCTCTGAAGTTCTGGGCAGAACCCTTCTTTACCTCTTCCTAGCCTCTGGTGCTGGCCATCCTTGTGGCTGCTTCATCCAATCTCTTCCTCTATCACCACAAGGCTTTTTCCTTGTGTGCCCCTATCTTCACATGGAGGTGTTTTTCTTCTCATAGAGACACCAGTCATATTGAAGTAGCTCTTTCCTAATGACCTTATCCCAAATTGATTTTATCTGTGAAGACCTTATTTACAAATAAAGTCACATCCATAGGGACTAATGGTTAAGACTGGCACAGTGCAACCCATAAGTTATATAGATTATCAAATGTTAAACCAATCTTGTATCTTGGGATAACACTAATGGTTATCATGTATCACCAGTATTAATCTTTTTATATATTGTTGGATTTGATTTACTAAAATTTTATGAAGAATTTTATATTAAGTTCATAAGAGATAGAAGTTCATAGATTTTTTTCTTATATGGTTTTTGTTTAGTTTTGGCATTAGAATAATACCAGTCTCATAAAAATAATTGAGAAATATTTCCTTCTCTTCAGTTTTTTAGAAGAGATTTGTGGAAATGGTATCATTTCTTCCTTAAATATTTCATAGAATTTGCCAGGGAAACCATATGAGTTTTGAGAGGAAGCTTTTGTGGGAAGCTTTTAAGCTACAAATTTAATTTCTTTTTCTTATCCTTTTTTTTTCCCTTCCCTTTCCTTCCTTCTCTCTCTTCCTCTCTCCTTTTCTTGCTCTTTCTTTTTCTGTAGTGCTGGGGATGGAACCCAGGGCTTTGTACATCTAAGGCAAGTATTCTATCACTAAGCCACATCCTCAGCCCAAATTTGATTTAATAGATATATGACTATTTAAGTTATCTATTTCTTCCTGACTGAACTTTAGTAGTTTATGTCTTTCAAGAAATTTGTCCATTTAATGTAATTTGCCAAATTTACTGGCCAAAAAAATGTTTATAGTGTTCTCTTTTTATTGTTTTTTGTATCTACAGAATCTGTGGTGATGTTACCTCTCTCATTCCTGCTAATAGGAATATTAGCTTTCTCATTTCCTGATCCATCTGGCTAGAGGTTTATCAATTTTACTCATCTTCTCAACTCACTTTTGGGTTTATGTTTCTCTGTTGCTTTCCTGTTAAGTATCATTGCCTTCCATTCTGACTTTTTATTTCTATCTTTGTTTATTTTCTTCTAGTACTGGAGATTGACCCAGGGTATCATGCATTTCAGATAAGAGCTCTTCCACTAAGCTGTATCCCCAGTTTTTTTGTTTTTTTGTTTTTGGTACCGGGGATTGAACTCAGGTCCTTGAGCTTGCGCAGAAGGTGGTGAAACCACTGAGCTAAACTCCTGGCCCTGTATCCCCAGTTTTATTTATGTTCTTCTGCTTTAGCTTTATTTGCTCTTAAGGTAGAACAGAAGGTCACTGATTTGAGAATTTTCTTTTCATAATTTTTCATAAAATAAATTTTCTCCTATTTACTGTTTTAGCTGCATCACACAGATTTGTAAAATTTTTATTCATTTTAAACTTCTTTCTAATAACCCCCTTGACTTCTTAGTTATGTGTTGTTTAGTTTCTAAATATTTGGACAATTTTCCAAAAATGTTTTGTTGTTATTGAAATAAAAATATTTGTATTTTTGTGGTGCTACAGATCAAATTTAAGGTTCCAAGCACTGCTAGACAAGTGCTCTACTAACTGAGCTACACCCTCAGTCTGAACAGGATTTTCATTGCTAGAGAAGATAATAGGTAGGGGACATCTGTCTGTGGTAAACCAGTTTGATATCAGAGCCAAATGAATTAGGTCTTGTAGCAGTGAATTTGTGATCTCAGAATCACTAGTGGAGTCACTGGTGGCAAATAGGTCTCATAGAGACAGATACATTTTTTTCTAATAGTTGAAAAAATAGGACATTTGTGATATTCAGTAAAGAACGTGATGAGTACAGGAAAACAGAAACTGTTCACTAAAAACTTACTTCATCTATCTCATTTGCTGCTAGGGTTACCCAGTTGGTGGATCTGGAAAGGTCTCAGGTGCTTTAGCCCCAGGAGAGAGGTAGAACCAAATTAGGCTGCCAGAGACAAACAGATCCAGGAGACCCTGGCTGAGGGAAAGTGGGCCATCAACTTTAGATCAGCATCTGGTGTTCCAAAGGGGTGTGTTTTAACACATTAGGCCAGACCACCACCTCTCTGCCTGTGGGAGGCAAATAACCCTCAACACACCACATTAAGTTCTCAGGTCTAAAGACTCTGTTTTGTGGGCTCTACAGTCACTACAACTATAATCAGCCTGCTGACTAATTATTGTTTAATTATTGCTTAAAAACCGATTGCCACAATACAATCACTGCATTAATTACCCTATACAGCATCTGCTCCCCCATCCCCATTCCTTCCAGCCCCTCTCCCCAGTTTAATTGAAATTCAGCTTGCTGTAACATCCCCTTTCTCCAGGCCAACTGGATCTCCCCATTCACAAGAGGGACAAGAACAAAACAGAGAAGGCCTCAGGGATTAGGGAGTTTTGACAGCTGTCCAAGAGGAGCGCTGAGACAGGGCCCAGTATTGAGGCAGGACAGAGATGAACGCAAGACCCAAGACAGTGAAGAGGACGGAAGAGATAGGCAATGGAGACATCACAAGAGAAATAAACTGGACAAAGAGTCGCAGAGACGGGCAGAAATGTTGAAAGGGGCGCCAAAAAAGCTGCAAGAGGGAGAAACAGGGAGAGATGGTGAGGGAGACAAGGAGCTCGTCAGGAAAGAGGGGGTTGAAGCGCAGCCTGCAGGGACAGGTCAGTCCAGCCTGAGGAGCGACCTGAAGAGCGACCTGAAGATCGAAGGGGGCGGCACACCTGGGGAGGGGTGGGGCGCATTCGGCTGCCGAGGGCCGGGAGGAACCGGGCGGCGCCCGGGTGGAGGCTAAGCGCGCCTCAAGGCCGCAGAGCCCCCGCGAGCCCGGGAAGCGCCCGGGGGGCCCCGCCCCCGGCTCGGCCGCCTCCTTGGCCCGGGCTTTTCCTGCGGGGCTCAGGAAGCCGCCTAGCGCGGCCGTGAACAATAGCTCGGGGCGCGGGCTTGGCCCTTGGAGAGCCAGCGAGGGCCGCGGGAAGGGAGCGTCGCGCCGCCAGAAGCCCGCAGCTAGCCCCAGGCCGGGCGGGAGCTTCGGGTCAGCTCGGCGCTGCCCGGGTCATTGTTGGCCGCGGCTGAGGGAGCGGGAGCCGGGGGAGGAGCCGGGGAGGCGGCGGCGGCGGCGGCGGCGGCGGCGGCGGAGCCAGAGGGGGCGCTAGAGAGCGGCGCGGTGCGCGCGGGCGAGCAGGAGGAGGCAGCTAGTGTGTGAGCTAGGAGCGGACGAGCGAGGGAGGGAGGCAAGGAGACGGGAGGGTGGGAGGGAGGAGGAAAAATAAAGAGGAGAGAGCCGAGCAGGGCTGAACAATAGAGACAGGCGGACGGGCGAGCCGAAGAGCCAGCTGCCGCTGCTGGGGGACTGCGGGCGCCCAGGCAGCCCGGACCCCGGCCGGGCCCTGGCCCCGGCCACACAGCAGGCGGCCAGCGCCCTGGGGAGAGGGACCATGGGGCGGCCGGCGACAGGCGCCCCCAGCTCACCAAGCGCCGCCGCCTGAGGGAGGCTCGGCGTCCTCTGCCCCATCCCCGCCGCCCGGCGCCCGCCCGGAGCCCCACAACCGCCGCGCCCAGTGACCTCCGCCCACCGGGCGCCGAGCCACCCTCGGCCCGAGGCTTCGCCGGCCGCCGGCTGCCCTCGGACGCCCTCCTCCAGTCATGAACCCCCCGGAAGGGGCAGCGGAGGAAGGAGGAGCCGCCGACTCGGACGTGGATGCCTTTTTCCGGACAGGTAAGCGGGGCAGGGCGCGGGGCCGTGGATGCGGCGTCTCGGACAAGTTTGGGGACGGCAGGCTGTTGCCAAGCGTGCGTGCGAGACCGGTGCTGCCCCCGGTCGTCGGGGCCGGAGTTACGGCGGTTCTCCTCGTGTGGCACTGCTGGCTGCGTTGCGGGAGGCGTGGGGGCTGGGAGCCGGGTGCCCCGTCGTCCCGTCGTCCCCCCGAGTTGCGGGAGTGTGTGCGGGGAGGCGGGGGGCGGTCGCTGCGGGCCGCCTTCTCCCGGGCTCGGGGATGGGCGATGTTGGATCACTTTGCGGCGCGCCGCTCCTGCTCCCGGCGTCCCCGGGCCTCCCTCGGCTCCCCTGCTCGGTGCCTGTCAGCGGAGCTCCCTGGCCGCCCGCGCGGAGCCCGGGGCCGGCACCCTTCCCCTGGCCGGCCCTGGTGTGCAATGGGGACCCGAGGCGCGCAGGCTGCACATGACAGGCAGGGGCTGGGCGGACCGAGACGCTGGTGCCCGGCGTGTGGGGAGCCGGCGTAGCGGACTTGGGAGGCGGACCCGGCTGGGAAGGCGGTGGGCGCCGCGGACTCCTCCTCGCCCACCTCTTCTCCAGTTCTGGGGAACGCATGAGCTTTTCTTAAGAATCTCATTCCTGGAAGTGTGAGTTAGCGTCCCCCTCCTAACACACCCACCAAATCTTTGCTTGCCTGTGAGGTGTGGGAGCCTTGAGCTGTCTTTCCAGCCTTCCACGCCCGTGCCGCCTCCTGAGCCCCGGGTCTGTAACTCCTCCTTCCAGCTGGCCACACGGTCCCTTTCACGGAAAGCGCACTGACCGCCCTCGTTTCCCACCACCTGTGGCCCTGTTTCTCTGATGACCAAGGAATCTTTTCTGTACCTGTAGCTTCCACCAGCTCCGTTTGTGTAGTTCCCCATCTCCCCACAAGTCTGGAACCATTTTGTTTGGAATCTTTGCCCCAAGGAGTCCAAGAAGTTATGGGAGTCGTGCATCTGCCCTCCTTTTTAGGAAAGTGGATTAGAGGACATAAACTGGTGGGGTCAGGGGTCAGGTTAGCTGTGGAGGCTGCACATCCATCTGTTTACTAAGCCCATTGCTTTGCCCCGCAGGTCATCTTTGGTGACACGGGTGGGGTGATTTGTTGGGAGACATGTGGGTTTGTTAGTCAAGGCTTAACTAGCTCATATGTTCATTCGCTGGTTGGTCTGGAGGATAGGAACTGATGCCAGGGCCTGGAAAACCAGAGGAAGACCCTGTCATCCCATCCTGCTTCCTGGGCTCAGCTTGCCCTTCTTCCTGCCTGTCCCTGTCCCATAGTTCAGTGTCCTTTTCCTTCCCCTCCTCTCCCCTCCTCTTCCCTCCTCTTCTCCTCTTCCACTCTCTCCCTCTCTCTGCTTACACTTACACTGCCTAAAGACGTGCTTAACCTGAGTTTATAACCTGGAATCGAGGGAAGATGTTCTAGGAGCTAGAAACACCAGGAGGGCCCAACTGAACCCCATTGCCTCCTAGCTGGGTGAAAGTGCGTTTTAAAATTTTAACTTTAATTTTTTTTTTGCTCTGTAGGAGAAGTCTTGAGTTGTGAGCCTTCCAACTTTTCCTTCCCTGGACTCCACTTTCAACGTTTGGTGCCCACTCCTTTTCTCCCACCATCTAAACATTAAGCCCTGTCCCCTTTTTCCCAAGCCCCTAGAGCAGACCTGGAGGCTTGCTTATATCTGACTAATGATTTCACACAATGTTAATGGTGTTAATGGCCTATAATGGTCCAGTGTGTTACTTTTCCCAGGGCCTTTCAAAACACAACCAGAGGCTTACATTGTCTAGCCCTGGCTCAAATCACAGAGTAAATAGCAGACTGGGGTCAATCTCCTGTGGAATTCCTGTTGGGGATATTTTCTTCCTCCTTGGGCATCCCTGATTGTGTGTGTGTGTGTGTGTGTGTGTGTGTGTGTGTGTGTGTGTGTGTGTGTGTTAGGTCTGATGAATGTATAACACTGGGAATGACTGATGGTCTGTAACTAGTTGCAGAGGAGGGTAGGTCTGGAACCACTGTCCACCCTGTTTGGCCCTTATCCTCCTGACCCTCACATCGCTTGTAGTCTCTAGGGTAAGCTCTTACTGGGGATTTTTAAGCCTGAAAAAGCTATGTTTCTGAACCTTCTCCCTTCTAATTTCCCACCTCTATGGAATATAGCACTATACCTGATTGGTTGGCTGGATTATACACTTATTCAACTGAACAATTGAGAGACCATCAAACAAATTTTCAAAGTTAGCACAGGATTATCCCCTTCTTCCTGGTGAAAAATTTTGTATGCACAAAGACCAGACTAGCAATTACTTTGTCAAAATCCTGGCATATTGTGCCTCTAATTAGACACATTTTAAATAATTCTATGGTTCGGTTCCTTACTTGTCCTCTTCTGATCATTTTGGTATATTAATTCTCTTGACCAGCTGGTTAAGATAGATTATCTAAATCTCACTTTCCTGCATGCATAATGGATACAGATCCCCCGCCCCCTGCCCCGCCCATTATTCTTATAGATTGGTAGACTCCAGAGGGCATTCCTGGGAATTCTGTTGCAAGCCTGAGAAAGCGGGTCACAACTTTTTAATTTAATTTAAAAATTCATTTAATTATAATTTTATTGAATGTGTTTCAATAGGGAATAGAAACCAATTGATCAGCCAATCAACAAGGACTTTTCAATTCCTAGTAGGAGCCTTCTGCTGTCCAGGGTGCTATAGAATACAAGAGAAATATTCAAAGAGGTCTCTGCCCTCAAAGAACTTTTAGGTTACTAATTAAATAATTGCTAAACACTATGGTGCTATCTTAGTTACTTTTCTCTTTGCTGAGACAAAATAACCAACACCCAGAGATAAAGGAAGAAAGGTTTATTTGGTTTACAGTTTGTAGAGGTTTCAGTCCATGATTGGCTAGCTCCAAGGTAGACAGGCATCACAGAGGAAAAACAGTTCATGGTGGGCAGAAGGTAGCAAAGCAGGCAAGGGATAACCATAGCTCTTTCTATCCCATGTATCTTATTTAGGCTACTTAGGGTGGGTAGCACTCACACCCTTAATCCTAGAGCATTTAATCCTAACATTGCACCATGGATCAATTCCAGCATCATACACTCTAGATCCAGCCACCTCTGGAAAGACCCCCACCTATGACTGCATGAGGCTTTGGAGGGACATCTAAACACAAGCCATAACAGGTGCTAAAAGTAAAAAGCTGACAGAACTACAGAGAAGGTAGAATCTAGGGGTGTCCTTGAAAGGTAGGTGCAGAGACATTGGGATTTAGGGCATTGAGGAGCCTAGGCTGATAGAGTGGAAGGTTTAGGTTAGTGAGGAATGAGGAAGAGGGTTGGCTAAGTATGATAGGGCCAAACAAGGGGAGTCTTGAAAGCCCAAGAGAGGAGCTTGGATTTGATTGGGGTGGGGATTGCAGTAGAAAGCCATATGTTCTTCAATGCCAAATCATAAAGAAAGTGGTCTTTTGAAGGGTTAATCTGAGGGCAATATTATTGATGGAGTGAAGAAAAACAAAGATGAGACCCAGAAGGATTCAAATGTGATCCAGAGCTGAGGGAGAAGGGCTTGGTCTGGTTGGTGGTAGAAAAGATGGGAAAGATGGTGTATTTGTGTTCACTGTGTAATTCCTTAAACTTTTCTCTCAGATAATAACCCCATCCCACCTAGACAGAAAACTGAAACTTGTCATGTCTAGGTCATAGAGAAGGGATATCTTTGAATAACACCCTATGTTTATGTGTAATTCTTTGAGCAATATTACCACTCTGTCTGTGCCTTGTCAGGCACCTCTCAAAAGGGGAGGCGGGGGGTCTCTTTCCCCTGAGATCTTTTTTTTTTTTTTGCTGGAAAGGAAAAAAATATCTTTTTGACATAATGCTTGATTGCCACAAGGTAAGTGTGATGCTTAATTCAATGTTTATGGTCCCTTCTTTATTTCCTTTCACTTCTACCCATCATGAATCAGGCATTTGGTCACATAATTTCCCAGGAATTTCTGGGGAGTATTGAGAGGACTTTGTGGTTTTTGACAGGGCATATTGTTAATATTTCTAATATTATATTTCTATAAGCTGTTTTTACATAAATGTATTTTAAAAAACTTATCAGTGATATCCAGGTCCACTCCTGTAAGATTTAAGAGGCTTTGGTTTATCTGTATAGCAATCATCAATAACTCTGTTACTGGCACATTCTGTCCAGTTGTATTTGATAGTCCTTTAGGGGATGTAAGGAGGTGTTGGGATTAACTGAAGTTCCAGAAAGAAATTAGATGAAAAGTAATAAAAATCTTCCTGACTGTAAATATCAGTAAAGATTAGAACAGTTAAGTGTTGGAGAATGAACAAAGTTCTTTCTGATTCTGATACTTGGCAGGTTACTTATGATGGTAGGCAGTGTGGTATAGCCCAGTGGTTCTCAGCCAGGGGCCATGCTGCCCTTCCCCTCAGGGAATATTTGGCACTATCTGGAGACATTTTTTGGTTGTCACAACTGGAGGGGCAGTTTGCTACAACATCTAGTGTGTAAAGGCCCAGGGTGCTGCTAAACATCTTAAATCCACAGGACAACAAAGAATTATCCAGTCAAAGAGCATCAGTGTTCCAGAGGTTGAGAAACCTTAGTATGGCCAGAAGATCACTGGCTTTGGGTCAGATAGGTACTGTACTAACTAGGGGTAAGATCTTGAATAATTGCTTCCTATCTCATCTTCAGTCTTCTACAAGACAAGACTAATAAAACTTGCTTCACAGGTTGAGAGGATAAGTAAAAAAAAAAGTACAGTATGTATGAAACGTCTCGCAGTCTCTGACATAGGAAGACAAATCCTAGTTGTCTACGTGGTGCTTTAGTTATGATGTGAGTGTGATGGCATGGAGGCAAGGGCATATCTAGAGGGGCAAGGCTTTCACTCGGGTGGAGGAGGGTGCTGGAGAGCAGCACAGTGGGGTCAAGGAGCCTGTGCGTGCACTCAGAAAGCTAGAATTTGGGCCTCAGCACTCTTTCACTCATTTGACAAATATTTATCAAATGCCTGGCACAGTCGTACTATGCTGTGAGAGTGTATAAAACCATTAAAGGGAAGAATACAGAGCAGGAAGGGAAGTGATATAAATATACCCCCTCAGGGAGCCCTTGAACTTCAGGAGTTAGAAGGGGAGGAAAATGTCTGAAGGAGGCTGAGAAGGTCAGGCAAGAGAGCAGGAGGTGACACTTCTCTTTGCTCCCTACTTATCTGAATGACTTGGGCAAGTGATTTTGACATCTATGTAAGATGAGGATAATAGTTCCCCTGCCCCCTTTCTCTTATAGAGCTATTGAGAGACTCAAGATACTATATATGTAAGGTCCTTATAAGTTGTACAGTGCTATCCAAATATATATAGTTATTTCTAAATCGAGCATTCTATTATTCTAAGTGCCTCTTCTGACAAGTAGTATCTTACTTAATCTGACCTCCACAGGACCTTTCCAGTTCACAAAGAGATGCAATCCTTCTCATTTTGGTTCCCAAGGGGACTGGATGGGTCACTTATAGGGTAGGAATAAAAATGCTTGTCCCCCAGCCCCTGCAAAGCCCTGAGCCATATGGCTCAGTGCCATCTGGAGAAGTGTAGTGAGAATAGAGTTTTTGTTTTTTGTTTCTACTGAGTCTCAGGTGGGTGCAGGGAATCAGTCCCTTCCTGTTCCTTCTCTGTCTGCCTTCAGTTCAGATTCTTCCTGCCACTTCTTTGTGCGTGAATGACTGGCAGCAAAATAACTAGGAAATGACTGACAGCCACAGAGTTGTTGGATCAATAGAGCTGCTTGAAATCTTGTCTGCTGAGGACTGAGGGAACAGGAAGAATCAACTGGGAGGACAGAGGAATTAATTCAGGAAAGTAAAGACACTGTTGGAGAATTAACTTGGTCTCCTTCCCTTCTGTCTCATGGCCTTATTAAAAGGGAGCCAGACACTAGCCAGAGAACATAGTTACAAGGGATGAGCAACCAGACAAGTGAAAAGTGGTGGCTGAGCTGTGAACTTGAGGGAATGGTTACTTATTCTTTAGCTGGGGCTTGAAGGATGAGTAGGATTTGGATGGGAAGACAGATAGTGTTGTTTTCCCAGATTAGGATGGTGGTAGAAGAAGATATAAACATTCATAGCTTAGTTAGGTGCACTAAATGTTCCAGTTTATATGATTCAGAGGATGCAGGTGGAAGGTCAATGGTAGATAAGACTCAACTTGGTGGGAACCAGGTTGATTGATTGTTTTGTTTATCAAACATTGACTAGGCTCCTAGATCAAGAAGACTTTGAATGGAAAGCCAGTGAATTTGGTCTTTCTGTAGTTGGTTTGGGGAGCCTGTAAAAGTTTCTGAATGGGGCAGTGACATGATCAGGAAGAGAAATCTGGCTGCTCTGTGGAGGCTCCTAAATTAGAGTAGGAGAGAGACTGCTAGCCAGGGATAGAGTAGGAAACTACTCTGATAGCTTGAGATACCACAGTAGAAATGGAGAGGAAAGGATTGCTGTGTGGGACTTCATGGAGGTCAAGTCCGTAGAACTGGTAACTTGGAGACAGAGGTGTCAAGGAAGAGCTAGGAATCCAAGATTACTACAAAGTTTAGAGCCTGAGCAGCTGGGAGGATGGAGGTGTCCTTATTGAAAATCAGTAGTTGGGAAAGGGGGAAGCAGCTGTAGGGAGGCAGGAAGAGAGGAAGGATTTAGAGAATTTGCTTTGGGACATGTTGCATTTCAGGTGTCAGTGTAATAGCTAAGGGAGGTGTTGATTCAGTAGGTGGATAATGAAGAGAGTCTGGAGCTTTGGAGGGAGGCCAGAGCCAGAAATATAGATTTTAGGAGATATATGCAAGAAGTTGTGGCTTGATTTATCAGAGTAGATGAGATAATAAATGAAAAGCTTATATAGACTTAAGGACAGAGTGCCAAAGACAGAGCTGTAGAGTCAAGTAAAGGGCTAGAGGAGAACCAGGAGAGAGCAAAATTTGGAGAAAAACAGGGGGATCAACATGGTCTCATGCCATAGGGAGGTTGAGGGAGAAGGGGCCTGAGCAAATACCACTGATTCTGGATACAGGGAGATCATGGTAACCTTTGAAATCACAGTTTCAATTTTGTGGGTTTTTTGGTTTTTTTTGGTACCAGGGATCGAACTTAGGACTTTGTGCTTGTGAGTCAGGTGGTGGAAACACTGAGCTAAATCCCCAGCCCACAATTTCAATTGTGTATGGGAGGTGGAATTCAAACTGCAGGGGGAATGAAGAGTGAGTGGATGGGGAGGAAGTGGTGGGAGTGCATATAGATGACTCTTTGGAAAGGTTTGGCTGTGGAACGAAGGTTAAAAATAGTAAACTAGTTGGAGATGGGGAGCAGAGTTGAGGGGAGGCTTTTTGTAGGTAGGGAAGGTTTATGAATACCTGGAGTGGGGAAGGGGGAGAAGTTAAGAGAAAGATCATTTAGGAAAGAGAGGAGCATTTAGTGGGAGGATGAGCCCAGAGGGATGAATCTCAAGATCAGCTGAGGGGTCAGCCTTGGCCAAGAGGAGGATGTGTCTTTTTTGGGGACTAGGGGGAAGGCAGACCTCAGTGGAATCATTGGCTGGCAAGGATGAGGGCACAATGTATTTGACTGACAGCCCCAGTGGGACAGCAGGCAAGTTGGGAAAGTGCTGATGAGGAGGGGAGGAAGGAAGGGGGACCTGGGCTAGAAGGTGTCTGAGCAGCCTCTTGGGCAGGGGTCACTGCTTGGTACCTACTATATCTAGCAGGAATGGCATGTGCTTATGAATTTCCAGTTTCTTTAGTGCCTCTAGAAGTCTTAGAAGAAGTCAGAAACACAGTAGGAATTATGGAAGAACCTCTTGTCCATTTTTCTCTACAGAAAAAACCCCTCACACTGAAGGGATACACCACTCTTTCTGTTGCCCCAAAAGCACTCCCTCTACGCCTTGTCTTAGGGACAAATCCAAGAACTGTCATCAAATAAAAAGCTCCATTTTACCAGGGGCTCCTCAGGGGCCTCATGTGGCCCACTAGAGGGTTGGGAGTAAGAATCTGGGGGTTGCTTCTACCAAGGGGTGGACTGTGGGAGACTGGGCTCATCTTCCCTAGAGCAGAACAGCGCTGGAGTTTCTCTAGGTGTGAGCTAGTCCTAGAATCATAGAATCTTGAAACAGAACAGGAACTTATGAGTTGTGCAACTGTGCAAGTTATACCTCTATGAGCTTTGGTTTCTTCATCCATAAAATGGGTAAACAATGTTCTTGCCTCCAAGATTGCTTGATATTTGTAGGTATATTGTATCTTTTGATAATTATAGTCATGATAATATTACCAATGAAATTATTTGAGTTATAATCTAGTATGGTGGTCTATACATTACTAGAATGGTTACATTACATAGACAATTATGATTATATTTCTAGTTACATGAATTCTTTTATTTTCCAAGTCATGAAAATTATAATGCTTCAGTAGATTTGTTCATTTGTTAAGAATATGATTTTTTTAAAACTTGCAGTTACAGTTATCCAGAGCATAACAGTCAGGGACTAGGAATGTGGCTAGAATCTCCACCTTTTACACTGTTACCCTGCAGCCCAGGGACAAAGGGCATTTTGGAGGTGGGAGGGGCACAGTATTAAGTCGGCAGCTGGACAGTGAGCCTAGAAGGGGGCCCTAGAAACTGACAGATGGTTAATTGGATGTGACAAAAGGGGGCTAGGAGGAGGGGTCTGGGGCTCCCTAGGGATTCCTGTCTCTGTCTTCTTACTGTCCTAGAAAGGAGGTCATGGGGAAAGGGAGGAGTGGCTCTGAGAACAGTTGGGGAAAAAGATTGGCAAGACTTCCTGTTGGGAATGTGGCAGTGGAAGGACAGGGCACTACTGGGAGTAGCATCACAGCATCAAGTTGGGGTGAAAATGCAAAATTTTCAGTCTCTCTGTATCTCAGCACAGTGGCTTATCACATGCTTGGATGCTTGAGTATAAAGAGATGCTTAGCCACATACTGAAACAAACAGTATACGTTTCTAGTCATTCTTTCATATCCTAACCACTGAGTTTTGACAGCTAAACATCATTACTTCATTACTGTTGATAGGAACTGGATGAAGAATGAATTAATTTTAGCAAAGTACTGAATTTCAGTGAGTGGATCTCATCATTCACTCACTCATTCATTTGTTCCAGTTTCATATACCAGCTGTGAACTTCCTAAGTGCCAGGTGCTGGAAGTACTCATCAGAAATAATCCTTCCCACAAAGAGGGCTGCAGTCTAGTGGGGTCACCTGGCACATAAACAGATAATTGCAGTGCAGTGTGGTGAGTATTATATGGAGGACTGTACACCATGCAGTGAAAGTGTAGAGGGAGGGCTAGCACTGAATGTATGTGTGGAGAGGATCTATTGTAGAGAGGATGCTTGAGCTGCAGTGGATGAAGAGCTGGTAAAAATTAAGGCAGTGAGTATGTACCACTATTCCAGAAGTTTGGTAACAAGGGTAAGGAGAAAATAAAATGGTAATCAAAAGGACATTTTGGAAGTATTGGTAGTATTCTGTGTTTTGGTGATAGGTTTACACGCAGAGCTATTTGTAGAATTTTCAGTGAGCTGTAGACTTATGTGTGCAATTTTATGCATACATGTTATACTTCAACAAGAATTGTAAAAGGCAGTGGTAGAGACTGAAAGTGTTAGAGGGTGATATGTATGTTGGCAGGGTGGCTATTCCTCAAAAGACAGAAAGGTTAAGATTTCTAGGCAAAGAGTATCTCTGGAATAGATAGTCACTTTTTCTTTTGTGGATATGGGAGAAGACTAGGTGGTTTTCAGGTCAGATACTAGAGTTCTTATTCAATTGACCTCAATTGTTTTAGTGAGTGGGAGCCAAGCTCATCCACAAGCACTGAGAGATGCTAGGAGCCTGGGAAGAGAGGAGACAGCCTTGATTCATTCTCTGAAGAATGAGTAAGAACTGCAGAAAGGATGGTCTGTCCAGGTGAGTTCAGAGTGGGTGGGTGTGCCAGATTTTGCATGCTGAAGTTCTCCAGGCTTTGGACTGGAGAAATAAGCAGTGTACTCCTGAGTTCTTGGGTGATAACTTGGAAGAGATATCTGTGGTTGGGATGAGGTGTGCACCAGCATCTTCTCCAGTCCTTCCTGAACATCAGTGATTGAAGGTCTATTGGAGACCCTACCTTGGAAAATGCTCATGTCTGCTTTCCCCAGGTATGCTGTACACACCATTTGCTTTGAATTTGTCTGTATTCTTTGCAATACCAGTTCAGGGCTTTGCATATAACGGTTGCTTAATTAACATTTCTTGACCTGATTTTTTAAAGAGCTACTTATTTGTGTAGGCCATTTGAGAATTTTATAATGAAATATTGTGCTAAGGAAATGAATCACTTTTGTGGACAGGCAAGTCTACCTTAAACAAAAAGACTTAATGAAGTCAACACTGAAATACAGCTATCTGTTGAGTTGGATTAATTAGAAGGACCCACATTATCATTTGCTTATAAATATTCACATATTTCATAGGTCTTGGAAAAGTAAATAGCGATACACTCTCTTCTTTGAAAAACTCAAGTAGGAAAGTCCAAACTTGCAAATGGATCAACTAATCAGTATTGAGGGTCTGAATGTGCCCAGTATTATGCTAGGCACTAAGAAGGATACTAAAAATGGGTGGTACATAGTTCTTGCTCTTGCTGATATATGGTCTTGGATTAGGAAAAAATAGCTAATTGGAGATCAATCAGGGTGACCTTGGGCTGAGCATTTAGCTCAGTCATGCCATTGCCTGCTTTGCAAGCACAAGGTCCCAAGTTCAATCCCTGATCCCTGGTACCAAAAAAACAAAAAAGGGCGACCTTCATTCATGGATTCATGTAATATATATTTATTGTCCAAAAATTAATGTTTCATTTAAAGAAATTCATTTTTAGATATACCTTCATAGGGCACTTATATTTTTACATTGAATTTTTTATTAGTTTAAAGTATTATAATTCTGGGGCACTGTAAAGCAGTTAGGAAACATGAAGTATAAAGGATAGAAAATCCACTCTAGTTCATCACTCATCTCAACTTGAGATATTTCCCTTTGGTCTTTATTTCCTATGTGTACTCTCTCCCTTGAGCCATGTTTCTTTTTAAAAATTTTTATTGAATTAAGATGAAAAGCAAGTTGGGAGAGGGTAGACTTTTTCATGAAGTCATTTTTCCAATTAATTTAAATGGGTAATGCCCTAAGATATATATATATATATATATATATACACACACACACACATATATATATATACACACATATATATATATATAATTGATAAGCTCTCTATATATTAGTGAGCCAAAAGAGGCATTCATAAGCCAATTAACCTTGGTGTGGGGATAATATAGGAAGACAGGAGATCCCTTGGTCATTTGGAAAGTAAAAGTATTGACATCTATTGTCATAAAAGTTTTTACGCAACACAAAAGTAAAGAATATATGGTCAAAAGTGAGTACTTTTATTTCCTCCTCTTTTAGTGTTTGGTTCTCTCTCTATATATAGGTACATGAATGATATCAAATACATGTTTATACAAATGCATAGCTTTCTTATTTTATTTACTAGAAAGAGGATCATGCTGTATCTGTTATTCTGCAACTTACTTTTATCATTTTATAATCATGAACATTTTCCCATGTCAGTACATATAGCTGTATCTCATTTGTTTTCAGATGTGTGTTACATTCTGCTGTGAGAATGTGCCACATTTTATTTAGTCAGTCTCCTAAGGATAGACATTTATAACTCAGTTTTTTTGTGGACTAGTTATTCTGGGATATTATTTAGTCCAAATCATACTAAGAAGGGCCTCTCATTTTCTTTCTTTCTTTTTTTTTTTTTTTGATCCCTTTCAAAGGTAACTGTAGGAAAACTGTGGGTTCAGGATGTTTCCTCTGCTTTTGTGCCAGAAGAGGAGAACATTCAGTCCCTGTTCTCCAAATGGTAACTTTTTGTGGAATGTTTAAGGATGCTTTATTAGTGACATTACAATGAATGGTAGAGGCCATTCTTGGCTATTTTTTTATAGGGTCAAAGTTCCTGTGCAGGGCAGCTTCTTAGTCCTAACTCTAGGCTTTTCCCCAGTTACTGACTCTCAGAGTACCATCTCTAGAGAATAAAGAGATATGTGGATGCCCACCTTGCTCATTGCCAACTGTGAGAAGATGAGAAGTTAGAGCCTCTGCATTAGACACCCATCTTGGCTAGTACCATATTTTCATCCACTCAACACCATCTTCTCCCCTCAACACCACACTGGTCGTGGTATTTGATGGAAAGTAGCATTCTCCTGGAAGCCTGCAGTGTGTCAGGGGTGGCCTTAGCATCCTCAGGTTCTGTCACACCTATTGAGCTATTTCTAAAGCTGCCCTCCCCAAGCCTTAGTTGGGCCTTGAGTGGGAATGTAAACAATAGAAGGCTAAGACACTGCTATCTATCTAGACTGAATTTCCCCCATGTTTCCCTGATGCTTGAGGGAGATGGCTTTCCCTCTTTCCTTGTGGCAGGGATCTCCTCTATGTCATGCCTCAGTACTCTACTTCTGCTCTAAAGTAACCTCATTGGTTAAGTCCACCCAGCATGGATCTTGATATGTTCATGGGAGCTTGGGAATTCAAGCTGTGTACTAAAAAAAATCCAGTCCTAGATATCCACAGCTGAACATTGACATTTTCTTTTTGCCTGATGCTATAACTATCCTAAACTTTGCTGAGGCAAATAGATGCTTCTGGCAGAATAAGGGGGAGGTTAAATATATGTAAAGACATGCAAAAAAGGAAAGTACATTATATTTTAAAAAGCATTCCTTTATTTCAACAATAATTTTGGAAAACAAAGGTTTAGAAATGAGGCTCCTAAGATGTCAGCCAGCTTTCCTTGGGATCCTTCTATGGCTTAGATCTCAAGTGTCCCCCCAAAGTATCATGTATTTGGAAGGTGATTGGGGTATGAGGGCATTATCCATTGATGAGTTCAGTAGCTGAATGTGCTGTTAGGATGTGGAATCTGGTTGGAGGCCATCCACTAGGGGTGTAACCTGGAAGGGTGTATTCTTGTCCCTACTCCTTCCTTCTCTCTTTGCTTCCTGGCTGCCATAGAATGAGCAGCTGCCCTCTGCTCAGGCCCTTCCATCATGCCATTTATTTCTTGGAGTTAGCCAAACAACTGTGAGCCAAAATAAATCTCTCCTTTAAGTTGTGTGTCAAGTTTTTTGTTCCAGCAATGGTAAAAGTGACTAAGACAGATTTTGGTACCAGAATTGGGGTTGTTGTTGTACCTATACCTGACTGTGTGGTTTAGAGTCCTTTGGAAATGATTTGTAGGAGAAGTTTAGAAAGGTTTGGAGATATGGGACAGAGAAGCACTAGAATATTGTAAGCTAAGCTTGATGGGTGATTCTCGTCAGAGGTCAGAAGACCAGAATGCTGATAGAAATGCAGACCATAATGGCCAAACTCAAAGGTTTCAGTTGGAAACAAGGACTCCATTGGGTGCTGTACTAGAGACTGTGTGTGTTATACCCTGGCAGAAAATTTGTCTTCATTTTGCCCATATCTTGAGACTTTGTGGGAGACTGAGATTAAGTGTGGTGGACTAATTAATCTGACAGAGGAAATTTCAAGGCAACCCAGTATTCAGGCTGTGGCATAGGTACTGCTGGTGCTTTTAAGCCAGATCTGCAATCAAAGTAAAAAGCAAACAAGAGCAAAAAGCAGATGTGAAAAGTGCCATTTCATTAGAAAGGAAGTGTTTGTATAGTTAAGGCCTTGGGGAGGACAGTTACTGATAAGATTAGCATTAAAAAGAAGCCAGGTACTTTGAATCAGAAGAATGGGAATAATGGCTTGAGGGCATCTCAGGAATCAGCAAGCCCTTTTACTTTTCTGGCTCAAGGGTGCAGAACTATAAAGCTTTTACTGAAGAGAGCCCCAGAGCCCACAGCTTGAGAAGAAGGTCACCTAGGGAATTAGTTTTTTGTTTTACAATACTTGTACTCAGATCATCTGCAGCCATGATTCAGGGGTGCCTGGCTATGTTCAAGCTGGCCGAAGGCATTAGTGTCATCCTAGGCATCTAGAATGAAAGGGTTTTTTTAGGCATTTAGAATGCAAGAGTTATGGGTGTTGGAGGCTTCTGCCCACATTTCAGAAGAAGGTCTGGGAGGCCAGGCAGTGTGTCCTTTAGAGAGCAGTGCATGAAGCTCTAAGAGTGAAGCTGAAACTGCAGTGGAGACCCCAGGAAATGGGACTTGCTAGCCATGTAGAATGTCCGCTGAGGGAAGCCACAAGTGGTGAATGGAGCCACTCCAAAGGAGAGGCCATTAGAGCTGCAAATGGCAATGCTGTAGGGGCAGGGCCATCCCAGGCCTTTAGAGCTCACATCTCATCTCAGTCTGCCTCAGGAGTTGGACATGGACCTACAAGATTGAAACTTGGGAGCCAGAGAAATATTGTTATGGTTTAGATCTAAAATGTCCCCCAAGGATCTCAATACCCCACTGTCACAAATAGATAGATCAATTAGACAAAAAATATTCAATGAAATATTAGAACTCAATCAAACTCTTGAACAAATGAACTTAACAGATGTTTACACAGTGTTCCACCCCACAAAATCAGAATACACATTCTTTTCAGCTGCACATGGGTCGTTCTCCAAAATAGACACATACTCGCTCATAGAACATGTTTAAGTAAGTGCAAAGGAATTGACTTTATCCTCTGTATATTATCAGACCACAGTGTGATGAAATTGGAAATCAATAGCAAAAGAAACTCCAAGAATTTCATAAACACATGGAAACTGAACAACACACTTCTGAATAACCAATGGGTTACAGAGGAAATTAAGAAATCAGACATTTCCTACAATTAAATGACAATGACAATACAACATATCACAATCTATGGGACACAGTGAAAGCAGTCTTAGGGAAATTCATAGCACTGAATACTCATATTAGGAAAACAGAGCAAGCCCAGTTAAACAACCTGATGCTGAACCTCAAGCTTCTAGAACAAGAAGAGCAGGACAAACCCAAAGCTCATTCAAGGGAGGAAATTATAAAGATCAGAGCAGAAATCAATGCAAAGGAGACTAAGAGAACAATACAAAAAACCAATGAAGCCAAGTGTTGGTTCTTTGAAAGAATAAACAAAATTGACAAACCCTTAGCCAACATTATCACAAAAAGAAAGGAAAAGGCCCAAATCCGTGCAATTAGGAATGAGAAGGGTGAAATTACAATGGACCCAGCAGAAATCCAGAGGATCATCAATACCTACTTCTAGAACCTATATGCCAATAAGATGGAAAACACACAAGAAATGGACAGATTCCTAGATACGTATGAGTTACCAAAGTTGAATGAAGAAGACCTAAAAATTCTAAACAACCCAATATCAATCAATGAAAGTGAAAATGTAATTAAAAACTTACCAACTAAGAGAAGCCCGGGTCCTGATGACTTCATCACTGAATTCTACAAGACATTTAGAGAGGAACTGCTGTCACTACTGTTTAAACTCTTCAATGAAATTGAAAGGGAAGCAATACTCCTGAATTCATTCCTGGAAGCAAGCATCACCTTGATCCCCAAAGCAGAGAAAGACCCAACTGAAAAAGAGAACTGTGGGCCCATCTACTAATGAACATAGATGCAAAAATCCTCAATAAGATACTGGCAAATAGAATGCAGAAGATCATGAAGAAGATCATATACCCTGACCAAGAGGGATTCATCCCAGGGATGCAGGGATGGTTCAACATATGCAAATCAATAAATGTAATACACTATATCAATAGAGCCAAGGACAAAAACCATATGATCATCTCCATAGATGCAGAAAAAGCATTTGACAAAATCCAACATGCATTTATGATAAAAACCCTACAAGAAATTGGAATAGATAGTCTTTACCTCAATCTAATAAAAGCCATCTATGAAAAACCATCAGCCAATATCATACTAAATGGTCAAAAACTGAAATCCTTCACACTAAAATCAGGAACAAGATAAGGATGTCCACTATCACCACTCCTGTTCAATATAGTTTTAGAAACATTAGCCACAGCAATTAGACAAGAGAAAGAAATAAAAGGAATAAAGATAGGAAATGAAGAAGTCAAATTGTCATTATTTGCAGATGACATGATACTCTATATAGAAGACCCCAAGGACTCCACCAAAAGTCTTCTAGACTTAATAACCAAATTCAGTCAAGTAGCTGGTTACAACGTCAACACACAAAAATCAATAGCTTTCCTCTACACCAATGACAGACACACTGAGAGAGAAATAGGGCAAATAATTCCTTTCACAATAGCATCCAAAAAACTGAAGTACCTAGGACTCAACCTAACAAAAGAAATCAAAGACATCTTCTCTGAAAACTATAGCACTCTGAAAAGAGAGATTGAAGATGATATCAGAAAATGGAAAGACATCCCCTGCTCCTGAGTAAGAAGAATCAACATAGTGAAAATGGCCATATTTCCAAAACTGCTATATAGATTCAATGCAATCCTAATTGAAATCCCGGCAGCACACTTCACAGACCTTGAGAAAACGATCCAAAAATTCATTTAAAAGAAGAAGAGACCCAGAATAGCAAAAGCAATTCTAGGTAACAGACATGGTAGGAGGTATCACAGCCCCCAACTTGAAACTATACTACAAAGCCACTTTGATAAAAACAGCATGGTACTGGCAAAGAAACAGACCAGAGGACCAGTGGAACAAATTAGATGATGCAGAAGTAACACCAGACACACTCAGCCACCTCATCTTTGACAAAGGAGCCAAACACCCTCACTGGAGGAAAGATAGCCTCTTTAAGAAATGATGCTGGAAAAATTGGGTTTCAACTTGCCAAAGATTAAAACTAGACCTATATCTCTCACGATGCACTAAACTAAAATCGAAATGGATTAAAGATCTAAATATTAAAATAGAAATGCTGAACCAGCTGGAGCAGAGGTTAGGTAGAACTGTTGAAGCCATTGGTGTAGGAAAAGATTTTATGAAGAAAAGCTCAGTTGCCCGTGAACTAGCACAAACAATCAACAAGTGGAATCTCTTCTTATTAAAAGGCTTCTGCACAGCAGGAGAAACCACCAGCAGTGTGAAGAGACAACCCACAATGTGGGAAAAATTTTCACCTGCTATTCCTCAGACAAAGGTCTACTATCTAGAAGCTATAAAGAACTTAAAAGTCAGACCTCCCAAATTTAAAGACCCAATCCAAAAATGGGCATCTGAAATGAAAAGGCATTTCTCACACAAAGAAGTAGAAAGAGCAAATAAACATATGAAAAAATGTTTCACATCACTGGTCATTTGAGAGATGCAAATGAAAACAAAGCTGAGATTCCACCTCACTCCAGAAAGAATGGATGCCATCATGAAATCAACCAATAACAAATGCTGGCGGGGCTGTGGGGAAAGAGGAACCCTGTTCCACTGCTGGTGGGAGTGTAGACTGGTGCAACCACTGTGGAAATCAGTATGGAGATACCTCAAAGAACTAGGACTGGAAGTCCCATTTGATTCCGCTATTCCCCTGCTGGGTATCTCCCCCAAAGAATTAAAAGTATCATACCAGAGTGATATATGTGCACCCATGTTCATAGCAGCACAATTTGTAATAGCTAAAACTTGGAAGCAGCCCAGTTGCCCATCAACTGGAGACTGGATAAAAAAAGTGTGTGTGTGTGTTTTTTTAATAAAATGGAGTACTACGCCATAAAAAATGAGAAATTAGAGACATTTATAGCTAAGTGGATGCACATTGAAGCAATACTCTTAAGTGAAATAAATAGGACACACATGTGTAAATACTGAATAGTTTCTCTGGTGTGAGAAACTGAAAGTGTAAATAAGGACTAAAAGGTATAAACGATGATGTGAAAGAGGAAGAAAAGGGGCAAAGGAGAAGGAGGTGGGAGGGGTAGGAGAAAGGAAAGAAGGGAATGGAATTAATATGAGAAAATGGAAGCAAAGTCTTTGTAAGTAGGGAGGGATGGAGGGTTTGAAGGGAGGGCAGGGAAAGGGGGAAAGATAAGAACCAAGATAGATTATGTAAAGGTGCAAATTTCCAATGATGAATGTCATTATATTGTATACCTAAAATGTACCAAAATAAAATTAAAAAATAATATCCCCCAGAAGTCTCATGTGTTTGGAAGGAGATTGAATTATGGGGGTGCTATACTCATTGGTGCATTCATCCTTTGATGAGTTTAGCAGCTAAATGTATTTCTAGGAGGTAGGGTCTGGTTGAAGGCCATCCCATGACGGTGTGACCTAGAAGGGTGTATTCTTGTCCTTTCTCTCTCTACTTCCTGGCTGCCATGGGATGAGCAGCTGTCCTTTGCCCAGGACCTTCCATTGTGCCATTTCTGGCTTGGAGCTGGCTGACCTCGGACTGAGACCCTGAGCCAAAATAAACCTGTACTTTAAGTTGTGTGTATCAGGTATTTTGTCTCAGCAGTGAGAAAGTGACAAAGATGACATGTATGTGTTTATGTGCATGTAAATGTGCAAGGGTATGGTATTATTGATTTCTACAGCAAGCATTTAATGACTACTTGATACATACTCATACCATACATTGTGGTGCAGAGGGCTGGATGGCATAGTCTCTGTGTTCAAGGAGTTCTTGGTCTTAGGAAAGATGGGGGGAGATGGATTACATATGGAGCTGCGTTGTGGAATCCTGTTCTCTGGAGGCTGGTGTTTTGATCTGGTAAATATTAGTGATGTTTGAGGTAGGAGCCTTTACTGGGTCTGGTTTCCCCTTAACTTGGAAGGGTTTGCTTTCCGACTTATTTTAGTCTTTTTAAATGACCAGTTACAATCATTTTTGTTTTTTTTTTCAAATAAAGTTCACTCCTCAACACCAGTTGAAGTATTCACAATTAATTTTAAGTGAAGTAAATATATAGAAAAATGAATTCCAACTTAGGACCATTGCTCTGCTGCCTCTGTGGTGGTGTTATTTGTTCACTATTATTCTTAACCAACATTTTTTCACCTCCTTAAGCACAGAAAAACCTTAGTGTTCTACTTGCTCTCCTTATTCCAGGACTCTGGGGTTCAAACAGCATTAGGAACTACAAGCAGTGTTTCTAGTTTGGAGATAATGGGAACTTTGTCCCCTGGGATGGTGGCAGAGACTGGAAGACTGGCAAACTAGGCCAAACCAGGCAAATCCAAAACGAAAATAAAGTGGTGGTAAATGATGGTGTTAGATAGTTGGTTTAAGTGGAAGAGTGGTAAGTGGGGTGTCAGAATTGTGCTACTATTGCTTAGCATGGGCATGTTCCTTTCTTTTCTGAGACCAAGGTCACAGCTGATTTAAAATGGCCTTGGATGCATCTTCTGCCTACAACATTCTGAGCTAAATGGATGGCAAATGGGGAACAGGGAAGCTAAGGGGATAGGAATTAGGAGGCAAATGACTGAGAACTGTTCTGCCCTGGTAATCTGGAGACTTTTCACATATTGGTGGTCTTTTAAGTTTCTGCAGCTCAAAACTGCTTCATGAGTCCCCTAATGCCAGAGTTCATTAGGTAATCCAGCATCCTGTTTGGTGAAGAGGGATCACTAATTCCCTTGGGGAGAATCATTCTAATGTCAGCAGGTAGCCTCAAACCATTTTTGGCTCTCAGAATCTTTTGAAAGAAGGGCAAATTGTCTGGCATTTCTGGATCTGTGTTGAAAAATCTCAGTCCCTCAGTCTGTTCTTTGGATCCCAAGTGTGTAGTTAGGGATGGGTCAGACACCCTAGATAATACCTTTACCAGGGACCACCACTCTACCAGCTCTCCCAATATATGGGGAGAACTAATTTATTGATCTTCCCATGAGCCTACGTCCTTGAACTTTTAAAATATTGAGTCAGATAGAGAAGACAGTGAAAAGCAATCCAAAAATCTTCATTTTTTTAGAGCACATGCAATCCCAGCCCATCTCCATTATCTCAAAAGGAGAAGCAGGGTAATCAAACTGCCATCTTAGTTTTCTTCTACCTTTCTTTCTACTCAGAACTCCATAGCTTTTCCCTTACATTTTTAGACCTTCAGAAAACTCACATTTTAGTGGAGGGAAGCATACTAGGTTTTTATAAAAGTATACTAAATTATTCCATGTATGTTATAGGACTAGTGGCTAGCAGGGACATAACGGGGGAGTAGTTAAGCCTGTTTGTAGTGGTGGTCATAGAGCAGGAGATACTTTATGGCATCATTGGGGGGGGACATTCCTAATAGAGTAAGAATAATGGACAAATGCAAAGAGTTGTGCAAAGATTATGGAGAATTAGAGGAATGCAGGGTGAGAGGGACTAGACATACATGTGAGATCTTGGATTTTCATATTCCAGGGTTTGGATTTTGTCTTGTAAGAAGAGAGGTATTGGGATTATAAAGTATTTTAGGTATTGAAGTGCTAGAATAAAAACTGCAATTTAGGTCAATTTAGGAGTTTTGTGAGATGTATTATGTCAGAAGGAGTAAAATTATAAGCAGGAATTCAAGTTAAGAAACTACTAAAATGTAGTTGATAGGAGAAATTGAATGACAGAGCTGTCCATTGGATTCAAGTTGATTCTAGTTGATGTATGGATTGAAGGGAAGATTTAAATCTCCAGGGTTTGGCTTAGGTAGTGGAGAAAGGGTAATGGTGCTTTCACTGAGGCTGGAACAAGAATCATATAGAATGTAGGAATATTTTTCAAACCACGTCGGCTTTCTACTGTAAAGGGATTTGATACTACTTCATTCTATAAACTCTCCAAACATTTTGAATATGAAATACTAACAAAACCCCAGAGTGACTGATGGTTGGACAATTATATACTTAGACAACTTTTCCATGAAAGTGGAAAGTCTGTGTGCCTGTGTGTATGTATGCCCTCTGTGCATATATGTGGTATTGCTCATACTTTGGGTGCAAATGTGTCTGTTTCTTATATTGCACTGGGTATTGACACAGTATCCTTTTCCAACATTAAAATTCCCTACCTCTCCCAGAAGTGCTCCCATTGGGATCCATTTCTGCTTGGCTTTACGTATGCAAACCTACAAGTGAGATTGATTGCTTGTGTGAAATTAATTTTTTCTTTTTCCAGGGAGAGTTTCTGCCATGTGCGAACTGGGGAAATCTGCAGGCCTCTTGCCAGATGCACAGCTCACATAGGCACAGCTCACATAAGCACAGCTCACATAGAGGGGTCAAGTCAGGCTTGAGTCAAAAATTGGCTTGGAATAGCTATGACAGTTAATGCTGATTGTCAACTTGACTGGATTAAGAGATGCCTAGCAGATTAGTAAAGCACACTGTGGGATGTGTCTGTGGGAGTGTCGAGAGGTTATTGGCATGTGGGTCAGAAAAGTGATGGGAATGATCCACCCTGATATGGGTCATACCATTCAATAAGCTTGAAGCTGGATGGAATGGTAAGGAAGAAGGAAGAAGTTGGCCTGTGTTTGAAAAAGCTCCATTGTGCTTGAGTAGGTGCGTCTTTCATTAGTGCCATTGCTGTGGATGTCAGACTTCTGTTTCTTCAGCCTTTCAATTCCAACTCTATCAGTGGCTCTACAGGAAGCTTCCGGGCCTTCAGTCTGGGACTGGTGCTGCATCCTTGATCCCTTTTGTTTTATGACCTACAGTTTCTTGGATTGAGTAGCTACTGGACCCTCTGGCTCTCCAGCACACAGGTGGCCATTGTAGAGTATCCTGCCTCTGATACTGTAAGCCTATCTAATAAACCCCTTGCATAATTTCATATATATAAATAAATAAATATATATTTGTTTCTGTTCCTCTAGAACACCCTAACAAATAACCCACAGGGGCCATACCTGGATACTTGAGCTAACATTCTCAGCATGCTCTATGACTGTTCCTAGGCAACAGGAAAACTTGAGGCTAGGGGGACATAGCTGCATATGAGAGGGTTGAGTCTTTTTTTTTTTTTTTTTTTGAGAGGATTGAGTCTTTTCAGTATCAGCTACAGTACTACTTCCTCCACTAGGCCCATCTTCCTGCTACTGTGGGGCTGGGGATTTAGCTCAGTGGTTCTGCCGCCTGCCTCGCAAGTGCAAGGACCCAAGTTCGATCCCTGGTACCAAAAAATAAAAATAAAATAAAATAAATGCTCTTATTTAAAGGGTTGTAGAGGTCTCTGGAGGTAAATGGAGAATATGTCAAATATCTATCTGCATTCCTCACCCAACTAAGTATAAACTTTAGGGATAGTTTTAGCCTTAGTTTTGATGCTTCCCTATAAGCTTTCATGGATCCTTAGAAAATACCAGTCAACCTTTCCTTAGCAGGTATCCCCTAGCTTCATAGTGCATAGATGGCCAACCTTACAGCATTTGTCCAACCCAGACAACGTATCAGGGACCTTCAGAATGTCTTTCCCACAATTGGACTCATTGGCCAACTGATCTGTGGTTGGCTTGTAGTCTAGACCAGCACTGTAGTCCAGGATGTACTGTCCAATGATGAGCTAACTTTTACCTTGAGAGTAGGAGCTTTGTGAGATGTGTAATAGAACATCTCCCTGAGAATGGTTATGTATTCTTTTTCCTATAGCTTGGATTTCTAGGAGTCCTGATTAGCCAGTCTTAACTTTAAGCCTACCTTTGTGGGTTGTGATTATCACTAGTTCTAACCACAGTTTCTCTAGGAGAGTATTATGTATGATTTAGCTGAATATAGCTCTTTAATTATTAGAGATAATGGCAAATAGCTTGTTCAGTTAACCATAAACTTCAGGACCATTGGAACTTTAAGAAGGAAGCTGGTGACTGCTTCATCCCAAATAATAAAATGCCAAACTTTCTTAGTATCTAATATAACTATTACTTTTTGGGTGGTAAGGGGATTTTGGGTTTGATTTGCCAAAAACCTTTTACATAAATTGATAACAGAAATGATTTTTAGCATTTCCTAATGGATTCCCTAATGTATGACTTCAAGCATCAAACTTGGTTATACAACTTAATTCTCTGTAACTCCCATGGAATATGATTGTAATGTTTGGTTTTTGAGCCAGGATAACTGGGCTGCCAGATAGGTGCAGGGTTCATAGAGGTTTGCTAACTGTTAGCCAGAATAGTTCCTCTTTCTAGACCCTGATGCTACCAAACAAATCTCTTGAATCCAAAAGGAGGTCATCTAATTTCTTTTCCACCCTGGCCTAGTTTCTAAGCACTTATAGCTATCTAGTTCTATCTAGTTTTTTGAGGTATTTATTTTATTAATATATATACGGGTGTTCTTATGACTGAGACATTTTCAGACCAGATTTTTTTTTTTTTTTTTGGTACCGGGGTTAGAACTTGGGTCCTTGCACTTGCAAGGCAGGTGGCAGAACCACTGAGCTAAATCTCCGGAAGGAGTATTACAATGGGTATATAACACCCACATTTATTTATTTATTTTTAATTTTTTTTTTGGTACCGGGGATCAAACTTGGGTCCTTGTGCTTGTGGAGCAAGTGGCAGAACCACTGACCTAAATCCCTGGCCTTCAGACCACCTTATTATACTATCTAGCATGCTTCTAGGCTTGAATATGCATGTTTGTGATTTTCCTCATAGATTTTGTTTTTCCTGTGAGAAAGACCAAGGTAACTCCCTAGATGAGGTCCTCCCTGACAAACCCATGGCTGAAGGTATGGTCTCTGCTGCCATAGGTTTCTCTAGGCCTCAGAGCTAGAGAACTCTAGCTTTGGCAAACCTGACTGTAGAGGTGGCACCTTAAAATCAACTCTAAACTCTTCAGGTAGACCAGAAGAGCCACCTTTTAAAGGTGCTGTAAAGCTTTCTGATGGGTACTAGGTTTTCCATGACAAGATGTTTCCATTCTTATGCCTTCAGTTTTGCCCCCAGGTACACACCTTGTTCATTCCTTCTAGAATCCTCAGTACTGAGGTTTTGTTCTCTGGGGCAGTTCTATTTCTGGACTGTTGGACTCAATTTGATCTACCCATATATCAGCTTGAATGGTGAGGCCTTGCAAATTACTGGAGAGCCTCTGTGCAGGTTAAGAACAAAGAAGGCAGTTTTTCTCTTCAAGTGTCAGGTCTTTTAACCTTATGTTTTTCATTCTCCCTTTCAGGGTGATTTGACTTTTTGCCTGTCCCTTGTTTTATAAGTCATGTGTGTGCTGTAGTTGGGTGCGCTTTCTAGGCATTGCTCAGCTCTTGAAAGGAAATTTGTGTTTATTGTTTTCTGGAGGTGGGGGGGAATCCTAAAAAATACAATCAGTGGAAGTCTGTCCTTTTTTGGATGTTGATAGGGAGTGTCTCAAGTCTTCCAGCTGCACAGTCTACGGCTTCATGGTGGTACAAAGGGATGTGTGCCTGCCTCTGGAGTGGGGAGCCCTGGACTCTGTTCTCAGCTGTGCTGACTCCTCTGTGATCATGAGGAGGCCATTGCATCTCTCTGGGCCTGAGTTTCTTTACTACAAGGGAAAAGTGGTGAAATGGATGACTGCTGAGGTTCCTGTAAGTCATTTTGAAAATCTGTGGAGTCTCCTTGAGAATATACTTAGGAAAAGCCCTCCTCTGCTTACCTCAGCTTGGAAAAATGCCAGTCTTACGAAGATTGTTTTATGCTTGTGAGTCTCTGTTTTCAGACATGACACACAAAATTCAAAATGAACTGGCACCAGCTACTATGTGTTCCTAGCCATTAGAAATCTAGGAATGACAATCTCTCAGTCTTGCCAAACTCTGGATGAGCTGTACAGAGTAAGTTCTGAGCCAGCCATGCTATCCTTGGTTTTTACTTTTATAGGACCCACCAAATATTTATGGGCTTCCCAAGAAAGTGCAGTCAGCAATTTTGGGGTGGGTAATCTATATATAACAATTGCTCTTAAACATGATTTGTTTCCTCTCCTGGTTTGTAAAGAGGATTTTTTGAAAGGAGAAAAGTTTTGTTTGAATTTTCTCAGAACCACCAAAATTCTTTAAATTGAATCTTTGGCAAATGTTTTCCCCTAGAGTTATCTGTCTTGGCTGGCCTGGCCAGATCTTTTCCCTCTTTCTCAGAGAGAGTTTAAACTTCCATCGATTTATTCCTTACCACATTTGGCTTGGTGAAAGGCTGACAGGAGGGCGATACTATCCTCAGACTGCTACTTCCTCTGGAGATTAAGTCTCTAGGACTTGTCCTGTCCATTTTCTAAGAGCCAGCCCCCACTTCTCCATCCCTGCCACTTTGTCTTCAGGTATGAGTACATTATTCTGGAAGCTAGGCAAAGAGTGAGGAATGGGGGATTGAGGAAACAGAAGCAAGGTTTAAAAGGTAAAGAAGGTCTCAGGAGTTTTTAGAGTGACCAAGATTCAAAACCAGAGGAAGAAGCTAGGCCAATGTATACCCCAAAGCCAGATTCAGGACAACAGGGGCCAGGAATTAGGAAGGTAGATAAGATGAAGTGGTGAAAGGTCAGTCAAGGAAGGCAATAAAAGATTCACTCAGCATCCAGAGCGTCTCCAAAAGTTGAAGGAGCAGGAGGAGAGGGAAGACATGTAAACTTCAGCTACAGCAATATTTAGTGACTGAGCGATACCTTATTAGCCCTGTCTCTTGCATGTGCTAGTGACAACTCCCAGGCAGGAGGAGCCTGGGACTAATTAGTGTAGCTCAGTGAGAACATCTGATTAAGAGAGTTCTTGATGTCATCAGCTACTGTCCTTGTACTTCTCTCCAGATCAAGTCCTCTCCATTCAGTGAGGCTGAAAGAATTCAGGCCTATTCCCTAAGGCGGGGTTTCACTTTGAAGGTTCAAAATATCTGAGTACAATTCCCCATAGAACATTATCCAGTAGCCCAAGGGTCTTTGTATATGTAATTTACCCCCATTCAGTTCATGAGAACATGCTGTGTATATATATCTTTCTCTGTTTCTTGCCCAATGCCACATCTCTGTGTTCTTGAGTCCTTGGGCTGGACTCATTTCAATGGTGAGCCAAATGCTCTTTCTGGCTACAAATAAAACAGATTGTAAATGGAAGAAGGCTATTTATCTCTGCACTTTTATCCTGTAACCAAGGGAGGCCCTTACTGTTTTCTGACCCAAAATTTCTACCACTTACCTTTTCTTCCTTCTCAAGCTTGAAAGGTTTGAAGCCATGTATCTCTCTATGGTGCTCAAGAGCATCAGACTTATCTGTGACTTGGCTCAGCACTGCAGGCTTCATAACCTTGATCTGCAATTGGATTTTTCAGAGAATTTCTTATTAGCATCGATGGAGCCCAATTAAGCTTCTCTCTAGTATTTGTCTTCCCCCCTTCACTTATGGATGTAACATCTCCTTTAGCTGCTTCCAAATTGGACCATGTATCCTCCAGGCTGAAGATGAAAGCATCTAGACTTATACATTATTCTTAAACATCCAGTTAAAGTTTGCATTTTATAAGTGGTTTCTTTAAGTGTAATGTGAGAAATGTCACTCTTCAGTGATTGTTGGATTGTATCTGTTTGAGTCCAACTCTGCTTCTACTGGTATCCTTGTAATCTTCCTTATCTTCTGCTTTTAGAGATTTTCATCATATAAAAGACAGGGTTGTGTAGTGCAGAGGTCCCCAAATTCTCTATTCACATTCTCTTAACATCTTAATAATTTTTCCAAGGCACCTTTAGGCCAAACAAAATATTAGGTCTGCTGATTAAGTGGTTAAGTTCAAACAACTTAATAAGTATTTGTGTCCTCACAATCTAATAGCCAGTTGAAAAAACAATGCACATAAAATAGAAGAAAAGTATTTTTCTTATTATTTGATAAAATTGTATATATTTATGATGCATGACATATATTTAGAAATACATTGTAGAATGGCTAAGTAAAGCTAATTAACCCATGAATCACCTCACATCCTTATCATTAACTTTTGAGAACATTTAATCTATTCTCTTAGTAAGTTCAAGTATAGAATACGTTGTTCTTAACTATAACCATCATACTGTACAAGGAATCTTTTAAATTTATCCTATTGGCCAACTAAAATCTTATATCCTTTAACCAGCATCTCCCCAATACCCCTAAGAAAAGTATTTTTATTTTATTCTTTACTAGCCACAGTGACTTATTAATGAGATATATGTGCGTGTTGGACACTGCACAACTTTTCACATGTTGAAATTAGATTGGATATTTCTCCCTTTATTTCCTGTTCCACATTGATTTTGTGCCATGCTTGCTTTTTATTATAGCAACTGCCCCAAATCTAGTTTTGCAAAGATATGATGTCATTGAAAGGAATGAAGTACAATTTAATGTAGAAACAGAACTATATTGTGCTACTAGCTCCTAGGATGTCTGACAAGTCAAGCACTGATCCTTTTCCCTCAAAAATTTAAAGATACACTGTGACTGATCAAGCTAAGCTTGTGATTGAGGAAGCCACTAAACTGTGGTTCACTGACTGTACTCATATTTTATAATTTATATTTGTAGCCAACTTATGTAGAATGCCTGCTATGAATCAGGCATCATGCAGAGTGCTTTATATGTGGTAAATAATTTCATCCTGGTCCTAACCCATTTTACTGATAAGAAAACTGAGGTTAAATGGATTTCTTCAAATCCCACAGCATGTAAGTGACAGAGCCAAGTTTTGACATCAGGCAATGTGGTGCCAGAGTCCAAGCCAGGCTCCCAGGCTCCTTCGGGTGTTGTCCTGCTTTTATTCAGAATAATGGCACTAAGTGTGTCTTTACTTCCTAATTCCAAGTAAAGACCTTTTTTGTTTGGTTCTACAAGTATTTCCAGACAAGGATATTTCTTTTTAATTTGAAAGTTTCCTTCAAAATGAAATAATCTAATTTCCTAAATATATTTTCAAGATAGTATGTGTTTACATCTTTTTCATTATCCCCTGGCGCAGACATTTTTTAGACAAGTGGGCTGGGGTCTGAGGCTTATGAGTGTCCATTGTTCCAGGCTCCACCACTGCTGGCTGTGGACAGGTGATTAGTGGGCGGAGCTCAAAGGCCACTCAGCCAGTCCACTCCCTTCACACCTGGTGGCTGAAGACACCAGAGGAAACTGTTCTTTTGTATCAGGACTGCTCATTTTAAAGAAACACGCCATTTGTTTAGGACAACAGAAGAGCAGTTATTTTTGTTTTTTAGACCAGCTGCTCAGAGCAGGAGTGGTAGACAGCCCTATTGGCCTCACCTGGGAGCTTGTTAGATATGCAGAATCGCAGCCCCTCCCCCATGTGCTGAATCAGATTCTGCATATTAAAAAGAGCCTCTACTGCGCAAGCTCAAGGACCAGAGTTCAATCCTCGGTAGAGCCTCTGGCAATTCATTTGCACATTAAAAAACATTTTAAAGCCTCAGAGTTCTCTTGCCTTCTTATTTGTTTACTTCCACGGACAAAGGCCGTCATCCTTGGCCATTTAGGTTAAATATTCTGCCTTGGGCTTGTATGGTCTTTAGAAGACAGCTAAAAACTTCTTTGGGTTTCAGATTTTCCTCTGTCAAATGAAGTTAGATTATCTCTGTGGTCTCTCCCAGTTCTATGGTTTTAGTAAAAATCCATAAGCAACAGAGCTTTGTAACAGTTTATTGCTTCTATTTAAAGCCACCTTTGGGTATTCACACATTTTTATCCCTGACTACTTCATTTTACTATGAACTACTAAAACTCAGTCTTTCCCAGAATGTGTCTTATGACTGCTTGCGTCAAAATCACTTGGGGACATTACTAAAATGCAGATTTCCAGGTCCCAGCCCAGTCTTCCTGAATCGGATGGAGTCTCTGGGGGGTAGGTCCTAGAAATCTACATCTTTAACCCCTGTGTTGGAGTGTAGGAATTAACACTTTCATGCTGTTTTCCACATACAAAGGTCTCTATTGGTTCTCTTCCTGGTTACTTTCTCTTGTTTTATAACATCACATACTTCCTTCCTGCCTTTGTAAAATTGAAGCACAACAGAAGAAAGAAGCACCCCCAAGAAAAGGTGCTGTACAATGACATCTGAGAAAGGGAGCTAATTTGGAGAGAAGAAACACTGGGTTTGTGGTAACAGCATGTGATTCGAATTCAGGTGTCTAGAAAACATTTGAGTCTGTGGAATGGAAGTATACATTATGGAAAATAGGGATGAAATACGGATTTGGGGGTGCCTGACATAGGATTGGGAACCCAGCCACCTCAGGCCTGGAGGGATGTAAAGGAAAAGAACAAGTTACATTTAAGTGTAAGAAGATGTGTTCTGGGAGTGGGAGTGTGTGAGGAATGTGGCAAGAGAGCTGCAGAAGATTTAGGGATTCACCTTTGAGGACTGTTCAGAGTTAGAGGGCAGGAGAAAAAGGGGAATCAGTGAGACATCTCAGGACAGCTTGTGAGGCAGAGGGACAACCAGGACAGCTTTTCTGGGAAGAGAAAGGCATGGATGTGGCCAGTAGACAGATGCAGTTGGAGTAGTCTGTCATCTTCTGAAGGACTTGGACACTGGGAATGAGGACTCAGTGTCTTTAGTGGGCCATGAAGACAATTTCTCTGTGATTTAAGAGGTCAGTGGGCAGTGAAGCAGAGGGAGGAAAGTGCTGTACCTGTGACTGAAAGAGGGTCCTACTGGCACTTTGGAAGGTTAGGGGAACCACTGGGTTGCTTTGAGGGCCTGGCTTCCTCAATGGGGCATGGGTATTTGTCCTCCAAGCCTGCACTGTGTGTACACGGTAGTGCCTGTGAAGTTGCCAGCTCCAGAGGAAGTGATGTGGGTGCAACAGGGGAAAATGGTTGGTAAAAACACAAACATTCTTGGCCAATTGGCAAACATTTGGAGCAGCAAGCTGGAGGCAAACAGATGTCAGTATTTAACAAGATGTTAGGACTTTTTGGAAGCAAGAAAGCCCTTCTTCAGCCCACTTCCAGGAGGGGTTGGTAATTTTCTACCTCATTTGAACTCTGTCAGCTACTTAACATAATTCAAACACACTGTAGCTGTACTTGGCAGATGGTCAACTTCTCCAGGAAGCTTGGACCATGGACACCATCAGGCCAATTCAACAAGCATTTCTCAAGGGTATGCCATATGTGTGCCCCATCTTTGGTTAGTGAATATCAAAAAGGGCTGGGTTGTCTCTTCAGGAGGTATGGTATAAAGGGACTGATGTACAAAACTCAAGTGAAAGGCAGTCTCATGTTCTCTATATGCATAGGAACAAGGTTGTGTGTTGTTTTCCAGTTAATGTAGTTTTCAAGTGAGCTATTGAGAAGCAATTGGGAGCTTTTGTTTTGTTTTGTTTTGTTTTTGAGACAGGGTCTCCCATGTAGTCCAGGGAGCCCTTGAGCTCACTATGTAGCCCAGGCTAGCTGCAAACTAGTGGTAATTCTCCTGCCTCAGCCTCCAGAGTGCTGGGATTACAGGCATGTGCCACCATCTCCGCCTATTGGGAGATTTCTTTTTTTTTTTTGGCTTGTTAAGTGATTAAAGGCAATTTTATTATGGCAGCATGTACTTATTTTATTCTAAAAGAATAAAATGCACGAGAGGAAAAGCTTTTATTTTTCTTTGCAATTTGTAAAACTGAGTTATTTTGTTGATGTAAAATACCAGTAACTCACTCAAGGACCATGGCACCTTCTGAAAATGCCATATACTACATCTTATGTGTGTCAAAGCTATATCTCCTATGGACTTGCCTGGAGTAGCACTGCAGCACTGAGCAATTGTTTCGATGGCCTTCCTGGTCAGCACTGGCTGGGCTAGGAGCCCTGGAGCAAGGTGACACAGCTAGGGAGGAGGGGCTTTGTAGTTCCAGGCAAAATGCCTGTGTGCTCTCTGGCACAGTTTGTGTATGATCCCTAGCCTTATCTTCCTTCCTCCTAAAGGGCTAATTTGGCCTGCCTGGTTGAGAATGTGTCCATTATCTATTGAGTCATGGGAAAGATTGCTTTGGTTATGTGTAAACTGAGAGAAGGCTGCAGAAGGTATAGGTGGAGAGGTAACCAGGCAGCTGGCTGCCAGCATCTATGTGAAGGTCACACCAGCTTCATTGTACACTTTGAAGACTTTCTCAATGGCATTGATATAGGCAGCCATCCTCAGGTCCAAGCCCAGGTTATACTTCATGGCTGTGCATGTGATTTGCCTGGCAGAATGCTCCATCATGTAGGCTAAGCCGGAGTGGATGATGTCTTTCTCTGATGCCCCGATATCCTGTACTGGAACTCTGCTGTTGGGATGATAGGAATTGTCCCGCCATGCTTCCCAAATTTTCTTTCTAAGCTTTCTTGAACAGACATCAGCAAGTGGTAGTTAGAATCCCTTTCATATTTGAAGGTCAATCGGCCATAGCTGACATGATTTAGATTCTTCAGCCACTCAAAGTAAGATACTGTCACTCCTCCAGCATTCAAATAGAGATCTGGAATAACCATGATGTTCCTCTCCAGGAAAATCTTATCAGCTTCTGGAGTAGTGGGTCCATTGGCACCTTCAGTAATGACCTTGGCTTTGACTCTGGGTGCGTTGGATTTGGTCAATTGCTTCTTACTGGCAGCAGGGATCAGGATGTCGCAGTTAGCCTCCAAGATGCTTCCTTCATACATCCTTGCCTTAGGGAAGCCCAGAATTGATCCATGTTGCAACTTGAAATCTTCCAGTTCTTTTGGGTCAATACCATCTGGATTAATATACTCCCATCAGACTCCCCAACACCAACACATTTAGCACCAAAACGATGTAAATATCTCACAGAGTGCAGGCCCACATTACCAAAGCCCTGAACAACAAATATTTTATCTCCGAGGCCGGGTATCATTCCTAAAATGTTCATGTAAGATGCTTCATTGATGAAGTTCTCAATCCCATGGAAAACCCCTAGGCCGGTTTCGGAGATCCGCCCATGGATGCCTCCTTGACTGATGGGCTTCCTGGTAACACAGGCATACGCATTAATGTCATAGTGCCCTATGGTGCTGGCATAGGTGTCCGCGACCCAGGACATCTCCCGCTTGCCTGTGCTCATGTCAGGGGCAGGCACGTCAATGCCAGGACTGATAAAACCCTTCTTTGCTAGCTCTCCATGGTGAACCTTCTTGTGATATTTTCCAGTTCATTGTTTCGTCCACACTCACATTGGTACTATGCCGGATGCCTCCCTTGCACGGTGTGAGGTGCTGGCTGTGAGGGGCACGGTACCGCTGGATGACCTCCCAGGAAACGTCATCACGCAGGATGGGGAAGGAGACGCTCAGCACGTGGTTGCGGGGCTTGATGATGCTCAGGGTGCCACGCATTCGGTTGCGCTTCTGCTCCTCGCTCTTGCGGGTGCGCAGGTCCTCCACAAGCTTGTCCTCCACGATGCTGGCGCCGGGATTGAAGAAGCCCTCCACCATCTTGAAGAAGTTGGGGTCGTCCTCGAGCTAGCTGGCCTCATCGCTGTAGCTGCGGCAGGCGGGCGTCCCGAGCTCTGGCGGTGGGCTGGTGAGGGGAGGCGCGGGCCCAGCAGCCGAACAGAGCGGCCTTGTCAGTGGCTGAGGCCAGCGCGGAGGACCCAGCGCTGGGCAGGAGCAGCGCCTCGCCCAGGCAGCGGTACATGGCGGCAGCAGAAGCGAGCGGGGCTGAGGCGAGGAGTGGGAGATTTCTTTTTTAAAGAAAGGAAAAATATACATTTATTGTAGTGGCATTACCAAGAGACACAGAAGGTCATTTTGGAACAAATACTAGAATTCAGTTTATTTGGACCAACATTTATTAAATGACAATGTTTGATAGGCCCTGAGTTAAGGATGGAGGGTATAGAGACAAATAAGACGTGCAAGGAGCTCAGAGACTAGTGGTGGAGACAACCACGGAAACAGATAATTACAGCTCATCCTGGCACATCCTGCAATTGGGCCATCACTGGATGCTAAGAAAGCATAGAAGGGGGGACAAACTCAGGAGATGATTTTGATTAAGCCTTAAAGAACAAGTAGGAGTTTAAACTGCTGAGAGACTGTTTTTTCTTTTTAATCAGTAGGTGGGATGATATGATTCCTCTCTGACAGCCTTTGGAAGCAGGACATGTGGTTTTGGTGTTAGGGGTACGTTTGGGACTTTTAGCTCCTGAATAAGTAGGCAGAGCAGACTCAGTAATGCCTTCTCCTCTGTACTTTTTTTCCCTCTACTTCTCTCTTCATTGACTTCCACCATCACAGAGATCTGAAGCAGAAAGGAAAACAATAGTTATGATGATTCCGTTCCCTTACTAACTCCTCACTGCACATACTGGGTGGATAGAAGATATAAAGGTTTTTCAGATATTGCCCCATGACAACATCTGGCCAGTGTAGGAGCTAATTGGTTGGGCTCTGAGGAAAAAACAGGATGTATACACAGGGATTGCTTTTTGGTTTGGGGTCTACGAGAACACTTGGCTGTCTGCATTGGGGAATGACCTAGCCTTGTTTTTCTTTTCCAACCAATAATATTTGAGCTATATACACTTTGTTTCCAGAACAAGAATGTAAGGAAAAAAACATGAAGCAAATTTTGACAATTTCCTTCCCTCTTGGTGAGACTACTCATGCCAGGACAACCCCAACCCTCTTGATAGGAGCTCCCCTGCCCTACTTCCTTGAGTTTCTCATAGACATAAACAGTGCTATGTCTTGTGTATGTTGTTTATTATGCCTCTCTCATGCTCATGGGTGCAGAAGGGCAGTAGTTAAATTGGAAGAGTAGATCTTTCCCACTCAGTAAAAACTGGTTTTCATTAGGTTTATACAGGAGCTGAAGGATACAGAAATGGAATAAGGGTGAAGGTTCCTCATTGAAGACTGTTTAAGAAGGAGAAGCACAACAAAGAGCATATAACATAGTGATGACAAGTGTGGGTACTAATGTGGCTGCAGCAGCAGCATATGAACAAAACCAGAAACAATGTGAGGAAGATCAGCATGGACTTGTGCAAGGAGGATATATGCAAATTTATAGAGGGCTTTATTCAATTTAGGGAAACTTGAATATAGCCTGGTTAGTAAGTGATGTTAAGGACTTACTATTAATTTTGTTAGTTGTGATAATGGTAGTACAACCAAGAAAAATGCCTTCATATGTAAGACATGCACACTGTAGTATTAGTAGGTGAAATCTCATGATATCTGTAATTCACTTCAAAATATTTCAGCAAAAGTGATGAAGCAAATATTGATCAAGCTAATAGATTATGCATCTGTCTGGACTAGTTATAGAATTCTTTCTACTTTTCTGCATGATTAAAACATTTCATTGTAAATTAAAAAAACAAAAACAAAAAAGAGTGCTAGCTCTGGAGCCAGACTGCATAAATCCAAATCCTGGCATGTGGTCTTAATCTCTGTGCTCCATTTTCTCTTTAAAATGGAATAGCATGATAAAAGGTTTCTACAGCATAGGGTTGTGAAGATTGAATTTATAATACACAGGGTGCTTAGACTAGTGACTGTTTTACTGTTATTACCATATTTAATAAAAAGCAACCATGCTAAAAAGTTAGGATGTCAAGCTTAGACTGGGGCTGAGAGAGAATATTACTTCTCTGGAAGCCAGACAGAGGCACCTAACTTGGGTCACATTCTAATTTATAGAGAGTTCTGGGGAGCAGCAGTAGAGCCAGGCTTCATGCAAACCCAGATTCTTCTTTTTTTTTTTTTTTGGTACCGGGGATCGAACGTGGGTCTTTGTGCTTGCATAGCAGGCAGCGAAACCACTGAGCTAAATCCCCTTGATGACACCTCATCCTTGGGAGGATGGCCTGGGTGTTATCGGAGAGGAGGCTTATATCCAAAAACAAATGTTGAATCACCAGCTTAGGTGGTAGAGTGTATTAGATAATGACATGGATGTTGTGTTGCTCATGTATCTGTGGAACTAGGGTATATAGCCATTGTGATGCTTTTCTTCTGAACAGGGAATTTTGTATGTAGGCATGGAGGATGCTACAAAGAGATAACTCAGCTTGTGTCTGGAAATTCTGCTATCCTAGAGAAAGTCCTGAGTGTTTAGAGTTGGATAGTACAAAGATTTTCAGGATTCACAGATGGGAGTAGGGAGAGAATGGGCTCATTAGATGTACTAGTCAGTGTCCCTGCAGGAAGCAGATGGCCCTCCCATGTTGAGTAACCCAGGAAGGTTTAATGAAGGGGCTTTTACAAAGGCATGGTCAGGGATTAGTAATGGGGGGGGGGGTCAGCTTCCCTAGACTCAAAGGAGTAAGGGAGTGGTTCCCAGAATGTGGAGGCAGAGTCCTTGTGGGACAGCTACTCAAAAGGAGCTGTGGTTTTGGGTTGAGGGACACAGGCCTTCAGGCCCCATAGGGAGGCTGTGGGTGGAGGGGAAATCCTGACTTTACCCTCCTTGCTTTCTTTGATACCTTGCCAGGGCCTTCTACAGGCTGAATCCAGAAAGGTGTCAGAGGGCAAGGGAGCCTTGGTCCCTATAGGCCAGCCTCCCAGCACAGGGCATGCTGGGAAAGGATGGAGGTATTCTAGAACAGGTGGCAAGTGAGGCAGAAGTAAACAGGAGTCATCTAGTCTACAAGGAAGCTTTGGTGGAAAAAAATATTTTTTCCCAACCTCTGTCTCATTTACTTCCCCATTTCTAATATGGGACCCAGATGATCACTGTCCTTTACACAGCTCCAGTAGCTTTACACAAATACCACTTCCTTTGGAGGATGTGTTAACCATTGCATGCAGGCTGAAAGAAGACTTTAAATCTCCACCTGGGAGATCCAGGAGGGGCCAGAAGGGACATTAGAGATAATTTAGCCTATCTGCATTATTCCTTCGGAGAAGAAAACTGAATTCCCAAGAGCCCAAGCTATTAGTCCACTGCCTCTTAGTGGCAGAGCCAGAAAGAGGACCTCATATCCTGCCACTCAGGAAAATGATCTCTCCTTGAGGCCTTAATCCTACTCTGTACTTTCTTTCTTAATCCTACTTTCTACTTTCTTTCTTTCTGCATTCCTTGACCTTGACTATTTCTGTCCTATGTCACCTGTCCTTGTTGTGATGGGAAGTTATCTTGATACCATGATGGCCTCTTAAATGTGCTTTACATAGAGTTGGCACCTTAACCAAAGATCATGGCTCACAGCCAAATTAGGATGCTCAGATCACATGGTTTCTTGACTCAATTTCAGACATACAGCAGAGAACCCAAAACATATAACAACAGCAACAATACCTCAAAAACATAAGAGGAAAGATGCAGGATAGGTTTGTGTACCTATGTTAAGGTGTGAGTGGTAGAAGGATCATATCCTTAACTTCTGTGCTATAATCAAGGATCATAGGTCCTGTCCATCATGGTCCCTACCATGTGGGCTTTTCCTCCTTATGGAAACCAGAATTGACAGTTGAGTGAAAGAGCACACAGGCATAAGGTGCACGTGACCAACAGATACTTGCTTTTTCAGAGATATCAGCTGTGGATTTTGCATGCATGGCTTGGATCAAAGACTCCTGAGGCCTGAATGGATGTCACAATGAGCAGGCATTGACCAACATGAATGTGAGGTGTATATGTCATACTTTCCGTCCTTCCTCACCTCTTTTTAGCACATACATGCTCTGCTTTGTGTGTGTGTGTGTGTGTGTGTGTGTGTGTGTGTGTGTGTACTTTTTTGGGGGGTACTGGGGACTGAACTTGGAACCTTGAGCTTGCGAAGCAGGTGGGGGAACCACTGAGCTAAATCCCTGGCCCATGTGTGTGTATACTTGATGCATCTCATGAGCTACTTGTGTACTTCTTGTCCGTACTTAGTTTTATCTACCTTCCTTCTATTTCTCTAGTTTTCCACGTAGAAGGGTTGGGTTTCCTTCAATAATACACACACATTACACCTTATATCTATCTTTTTTTTCTTTTGGTACCGGGGATCGAACTGAGGACCTTGTGCTTTTGAGGCAGGCAGTGGAACCACTGAGCTAAATCCCCGGCCCACCTTATATATATCTTAAGGCTGAATGTTTGCATTTGTACTTTTGTATCTCAGTTTCTGGGCTTTGGAGATTAAAAAATTGGGGGTCTATTTCTTTTCCTTCTGATGATTAAAAGATAGAGAGGCCTCAAGTGACTTTTCCCCACTGAAATTACCCTCATTTGCCCATCTTTGTGGGTCTCAGAATTAGATCATTACATTATCTCCACTAACTATGAGGCATGAAGACAAAGCTTAAAGGTGTCTAACTACTCTCCTCTTGTTGTACTCTTGGGATCTGTGCTGGTAGCTCAGCTGGTTAGCAGTGGCCAAACCATGGGTCTTACCCTGGTAGGGCCCAGTTATTGTTAAACAGAGAGAAAATGGCTCCTCTGTAGGCAGTGCCTTCTTTAGCCCTCAGTGGCTATTCTAAAAATCCCTTCTTCAAGAGTGCAGAACAACAAAATTTGGATGCTTTAACTTAGTCAGATCCCATTTCTTTTTTTGGGGGGGGGGTATCAGGGATCGAATTCGGGTCCTTGTGCTTGCGCAGCAGGCGGTGAAACCACTTGAAGGTCACCTAGAATTTGGGGCTAGGGCCATCAACTTCTGCCCGAATCTGTGTATGTTTGAATGGCCTTTGTCAGTCTCTCCCTGGTATAAACTGACTTTCCCCAGGTGGCAGCCTCCGTGACATTGTACCATATTGTTATACAGAAGTGTCCAGCTGTTTTGTGAAATTAGGACTAAAACCAAAAATTAATTGTTTGGTTCAGTGTCATCAGTTATAGCCACCAACACACTTATACTTCCAGTCCCTGGGAGTTGTTTTTACTGAGTGTGCTATAGATGAGATTCTACCTTTAGAGTTTTTAGCACTAGGCCTAACCCTAATATCTATGTTTAGTTCAGAGACACAAATATAAGGCAACTAGAGCAAAACATGCTTGCCTCCATCACAAACTGATGTCCAGATCCTACCATGCCAACTAGGGAGGTGATAGAGAAGCCTGGTGAATTTTAAGTGTTTATTAGATTACACCCTTTCCCCTACAGTTGAATAAACATTGACAGAAACATCTGGGTTGTATTGTTAAAAAAAAATTGTGGTGCTTGGGGAGGGTAGAGAAGAACTCTCCTTGTGTGGTAGTCTGAAGAAGCAACAGTGTGGCATTTCCACCTGATATGTGTAGCAGCATGACATGTGATGTGAAAGGGCCTCTGGGCCCTGGCAGTGCCTGTGTTGAGACCAGAAGCCAAGGGCATGAGTGGAACTCTGATCTCTTGTTTTGGTCTTTGAAAATGTGAAAGCATGGATAACAAGAACAATACTCATCAACAATCATACTATTTACTGAATATCTTCTTTCTACATGCTTGGTATCAGGTTGGACCTTTTTACAACTATCTTATTTAAGCTTTAAAATAAGCCATGTGGTCCCCATTTTTAAAGGGAACAGACACTCAGGGAAGCTAGTAACTTGTCTAAAATCACCCAGCTATTAAATGTTAGAGCTAGGATTTGAACCAATTAGTCTGTATGTCAGAGGAGAAAATGGCTCCTTCTCTTTCTTCTTATCTCTTTATCCTTCCATAGCCCACATTCTTTCTATCATGACACCTGGGGGACAAGAAATTCATGGTAATATAGTAGGAGGAGAAGGAAGAAATACTGAGGAAATGTAATTAAAATGTCTGAGAGACTGGGGTTGTCCCAGAAAGAAATGCATATGTCTCTCTGTGTAGTGCTGGAGAGAAATACTGCTGCTCTCTCTTCACTTGTAGCAGGAAACAGGGCATGCTTGAGGAAAACAGGAAGATTGGATTGGTAGGTATGTAGGACAAAAATAGGAAATCAAACTAGAGGTAAAGTGGTAGTAAAGTGAAGGAGTCTTTTATTGTGCAATGGGAGCCATTGAGTGTTTTTGAGTAAGGGAATGATATAATAGGACCGCGTTTAACAACGTTAATTTTTTAAGCAGTTTAAGGTGGATTGTGGTATGGAGTAGGGTACCTGCTGTATCATTTAGGTTTCACTAGAGGAACAAATTCAATATAAAAAGTATATATGATTATATAAAGGATTTACTAGGTAGGCTTATAATGGCTACTTGTGGAATTGGGGTGGAAGAATGCAAAATGGATATCTGCAAGCTGGAAGGATGAAGGATCCAGTCAAAGGTTGAAGCCTGGAGCTAGCTGCAGAGTCTGGTGCAAGTCTGTGTCCAAAAGCTGAAGGGTCTGCGTTTGAAGGCTGGAGTCTGCACTGGAGGCTGAAGGAACTGGAGACAAATGTCCAAAGGCAGTGGTGAAGAAAAGAAATCCTCTGAAAAAAAAAATGGAAGGCTTCCTTCTTCTTTCCCTTTGATTCTGTCCAGGTTACAAGCCTAGTGGTTAGTACCACCCATATCTAGGGCTGTCTTTCCTCTGCAGTTTTTGGCTTACATAGCAATCATCCACAAACACACCCAGAGCTTTCCTAATATGTTAGGTAACTCTTACTCAAGTCAAGTTGACATAGCATACAAATAATGATCTATGAAGAGATTCCACATATGATTGAAATTTGAGAGGAAGAAAGTGAAGTTTTCTTGGAGGAGCTGGGGAAAGGTTTGTAGGAAATATGACATTTGGCCTGAAAGGATGAATTTGGAGAGCCAAAGTGTCCCTGGAGAAGAGACTAGAGAGACTCTTGTCAGGCTGCTTTCAGATGAGCCAGATCAGCAGGCATGTATTTAGATGCACCTTGCTTCAAAAGGCAATGGCAGCAGCTTATTAAAAATATGCACTACAACATGGTAAAATAAGGAAATAAGAGGTGATACAATAGGGAGTGAGGAATAATTAAGGTAGGAGAAGTGAGATGAAGGTAGGAGGGATTTGATCCCTATTTTCTGGGAAAGCCTGCTCTCCAAAGCTTATGGGCAGAGACTACTATACAGGTAGCACGTGTGGTAGAAAGACAGTGACCATGATGAGGCAGTGGCAACAGACTTTAGCCCTGTGGATAGCAGCACAAATAGCTGGACAAGCTTTTGTGGAGAGCAGGGGTGAACAGGCAATGTAGCAATGAAGTGGTTAGAATCATACCTGTGGGTGCATGCATGCATGCATACGTTGTACGTGCATGTGTACCTCAGTACCATGAGAACTGCTGAGAAACTGCTTGAGGTCTCTGCTCTAAGCACCATGCTGTGATTATTGGTAAGTGGTTCAGAGTACATCCAGGCACATGATTCCTGGATCCTTGGACAACCTCCTAGAGCTCTCTTTACTGGCTTAAGAACAAATACCATGCTTGGTCTTGACTGTAGGACACTGCCTTCTGCTTGAATGTCCTTCCCTTCCCAGCCATTGTTTTTTCTCACACTCTATTCACATTGTGAGGCTTCAGCTTGTTCTACCTCAAGTACGCGCGAGGAATAAGTCTTCTGTGACCTCACTCTGTTTCTGTCTCTGATCTCCCAGAACACAATCCATAACTTGCCATTACAAACCTCCTTTCACTACTGCTGTTTCAACATAGCTAGACAGATGTTAAGCTCCTAGAGGACAGTGGGGGAATGTGTTCCCTAAGTCTTAGTGCTTACCCAAGTGTTATTTATACACTATCAGCTAAGTAAGTATAAGCTTGACCTTCCCTTTCTCTGGTGTCTTTGCCTCATGTGTTTATTTCAGTGGGCTTGTTCAGTGTGGGATAGTGAATAAGGCCCATGATTCAGTCATGAGGTCTTGGTTTTGCAGTGTACCTGTCATTGGATCTGTTCTTTCTCTCTAATTCTTCATTTTCCCACTTATAAAGTAAGAAGAGGGCACTGAGTGATTTGTTGAGGTCCCTTGCACATATGCTCTGTAATATTTATGTTTGGAATTGTCATCAGTAGGGATATTTCCTGCCTTGTCTTAGCATCTTCTACTACATACCTTTCTTTTCCAAGTGTATTGATGTCTGTCATGGAGGGGTTCCTGTTCATGTTGAAGACTCATATGTAAAGCTCAGGAAAGCAGCATTTCCATGTGAAAGGTGACCAGGAAGGGGAGGGAGGCAGCTTTGTCCCTGGTAGGTTGACATGGGGGCCATAGTGTTCATGCCTGTGTGGATGTGAGGGGTGGTTGGTGTTCTGAGCCCAGTCAGGTGATACCTGGTAGGTGACTTCTCTTTGTCATCTGTTACAGGTGCTGAGTTTCTGGAAAGTCACCCATAATAAAAGCAGCCATTAACTAAGCATGTTCTAAATGTCATCTGTAGCCCTGCCACCAACTCTAAAAGTACTGCAATAGTTACTCTCATTTATAGCAGGGAAATCAGGCTCAAAGAGGGTGATTTTCAGGAATTGTCAAAAGTTAAGTCTGCCTTGCTCCAGTGCTAGGGCTATTTTCATGAACAGTGCCATGCAACTCAAACCTAGAAAAAGAGAGCAAGAAACATTCGTGATAGAACCATGTAGGAAGGCAGGACTCTCCCAAACAGCAAGGAGTTTCCTCATCTAGGATTTCCCTTGGGTGTGTAGGTTCAGAGACTTGAATCTTTTTTTTTTTTGGTACCAGGGATTGAACTCGGGTCATTGTGCTTGCGCAGCAGGCGGCGAAACCACTGAGCTAAATCCCCGGCCCCTCAGAGACTTGACAAATAAGACATACTTCTGTGCCAGGCTCCAAGTTTCTTTCTTCAAGGATCTAAAGCTGAATGTTTTTCCATGGGCTAAGACATCAGAGAAAAGAAAGGATATTGGCCAGGATAAATGTCATGGGAGAGGAACTGTTCCTTTTTAAGTAGTGGATATCAGTTTTCTAAATACAACCTGCAGACATGTTCCTTCCTTCTGCAAGTCCTTGTAAAGACAGCAGCTCAGTGCACACTTCTTCCTGAACTTGTGTTCTGATCTGCTCCCTGAATCTGCTCTCTCTGCCTCCCTCTACCTCTTGTAACCAATACTTGAAAGTGGTTTCTTCCTGTTAATAAAGCAAATGTCTGTGACTTCGCCTACCAAATCAGTCAGTGTCATTGATGAGTGCCTACTGATAATGTGTCCCTATTCTGCTTGCTATAAAGAACTGTGAAATAAAATAGGAGATGAGGATCCTGGCCTGGGGGAATTTTACCGAAAGAGATTTCATAGAGGTTACAATAAAGTCCCCTTCTCCTGTACCCAAAAGTGGAAATAATAGAAATGAAGCCGCCTCTGAGAGTTAGATTAGGCCCATCGTACATTCCACATAGATATAAATCTACCATCTGGTGCTGAGAACCAGGAGATATTCTGCAAATGTGTAAGGAAAGAGTAAAGACTCCATCAGTGTGACCTGGGAGTGATCTCAGGGATCCTGCACTGAAAGGTCACTGTAATTTAATAGTATGCATCCTGCTTAATTGCACTGAGTAAAGTGTGAGGAAGAACTGTATGTAGAAAATACTGATCAGCTGAGGCACTTCTGAAAGGCAGGATAAAGAAGCAGAAGCTGACAGTGCCCTTTGGTTCTCTGGAAGGTGTAGCCGTATTCTAGGGGAGGATACATCAGTGGCCCATGGCCTGTGGCCACTGAAATGAATGAATCTGCATGAAATGTCATGCAGATTTGTCTGGCCTTGATTACATGCTCACTAAGCACCTTTTTAATGATGGCTTGGCTTCCCCAGTACATCAGTACATCAGTACATCAGCCTACACAGATCATGCTGACATGAGTGCTCCAGGGTGGTAGTTGTATTTTGATGTTGTTTTTGGCAATTAATAGAGTTTTGGGCTTATACATTAGTTTTGGAGCTTGGTTAATATGAGTCTTCATCCAATGATGGGTGTGCTTTAAAGTACAGACACAGTCTAGTTCAGAGTGTACACCTTTCACTTTGGTGGGTTAATCAAAGAGTATTATCTGTGGAGATTCTTGGAATCAATTAATGGCTCCATCCTGGTTAAATTGCAGACTTACTGCCTGTTGCCATACAAATGTTACTCAAGAATGTGCCTCAGTGACATGGAAGGGACTTCACAGTTTACAAAATGATATACAGTATAGACAGGTATAAAGAAATATTGTACAAGAAAATAATAAAAAGGCAACTAGTGTCAATGGGTTGTAGAATTAGCATCAGTTCCCTTTTAAAAATAGCAGCATTTTAAAAGGTACACTTGAAGCAAATCAAGAGAAGAGTAGATCTTCTGCTTAGGAAGGTGTTGTTAGTACTCGGTAATATTCCCTGATAACTTGTTATGCACTAGCTAATGTACCAAGCTCTTTTTTTTTTTTTTTTTTGGTATGGGGATTGAACTTGGGTCCTTGTGCTTGTGAGGCAAGCGGTGGAACCATTGAGCTAAATCCCCGGCCCTCCAAGCTCTTTATAAGCATTCCACAATTGTTCTCCAGAGTTACCCTTTGAAGTAGATAAACATTTTTGTGACTTCAATAAAGTTTACTTTTTATAAAGATGGTTATTTTAGCAATGCCATGGTTATAGGACTGCAAGAAGAGGCAACTTATTAACCATGCTTTTTCTTAAAAAAAACCCAAAAAAAACCTGGGCCAGGGATTTAGCTCAGTGGTTCTGGCACCTGGCTCGCAAGTGCAAGGTCCTGAGTTCAATCCCTGGTACCAAAAAGAAAAAAAAAGAAAAAAACTTGCAGAAAGGTAAAAAATTTTGTTAATCTCATAGTTAGTGGCATAAAACATGAAATAAACTTAATTGTACTCATTTGACAAATGAGGATATTGTGCCCTGAATTCATTCCATTGGTAATTAGGAGAGCCAGCATTTGAGCTTACGGACATAGACACTATATTAGAACATACTTTAGCAGGTGACACAGCATAGAAATCTTTTGTTTCTGTTTTCCCCAACAAGCCCTTCATCTCAGTCCCCAAACAATAGAGTCAATTTTAAGGTTCCAGATGGCCATGGAAAGATTGTAGGAAAGGTGTGTTGCTCCTTGTGTTGAATGAATTACTGGACTCGAATTAGTAGAGATGCATGGACCTGTCACTGTATGGCAGTAATCTTATTAAAGGTGGGAATTAGAATAGGTAGATAGAATAAGTTACAGGGGAATGGGTTGGGATGCTGATTCTTACTCAGGTTTGTATTTCAACAGTTGACTCCCTGTTTTATGCCCAAGATAAAGACACAATAATGAAAATTAAAGAAATGGGGAAATCCAGCCACACTTTTGTTTGTTTTAGAAGTCTTGGTTCATAGAATCAGATGAACTTTTCTATGAATGTCATTCCTGGATTTATAATCCTGAATTCTATTAATTGAATGGATGCTGCAGTTGAAGGAAGAAGGGATGGCCCATGACTATAGGGAAAGGGTAATGGGATGTTGCCATGCTACACACAGCAGGCTGACTGGTCAGGGTTTAGCCAAGTGTGATGGACACTCTTCCCGATAGTCTAGTGAAAACCATTTTATATGAGCTAAATCTGGACCTGTTGCTATTTTTCCAGACATATGTAGGTTCCGGAGCCCACAGTCATAAGATCCAGGGAATGGAGCCCAGAATTCATCTCCTCTGGATAGGAGGCTAAGGAACTGTCATGAGGTAAATAGATCCATCAAACTAAAGCTCAACTTTCTCTTTCATCAGTTTTAGAACCTGAAAAGACCTTTTCGTTATTTCTCTAGATCAGTCTTTTATTTTTTCCAGCTTGGAAGGCTGTAGATCCATAGTGTAGCTCATTCTTTCCTACAGATTCTAAGAATCTTATATGTAAGACCAGTTCTACTGTTGATGTCTTAATATCCCGTTTTTATTTCTCCATTTGGAGAAGTGTCAGCTTATTGGGTTTTTTTAAAGCTTATTTTACATGAGATCAAATAGGGTACACACATTACAGTTCGTTGATGTGACTCTTAAGACTTTAAATGTATAAAACATCCCTCTCTTCCTCCTCCTTTCTCCTCTTCCTCTTCTTCCTCCTCCTCCTTCTCCTTCCCCCCACCCCCTCTCATTTCCGGCCTACAAGTCAATTTTCTGAAAACATGTTTTCCTTATCACTAGCCAATTTAAGAAGTTTTTACTATAGTACCTTGCTAATGGTTTCCTGGAAAGTTATGTTATAAATACCCACAGATTCATTCATATTTACTCATACATATATACATGGTTTGCTCTTCTAAGGACCACACTGTCTTTTCCTCTAAGTCATATCTCTTTACATACTTACAGGTCTGTCCTTAATATCTATTCTGCCTACTTTCCTGGTATGAAAATGAGAATTCTTCCTGGTCCTTTCTTGTGAATGGAGCCTTTGTGGGCATTTTGCCAGTGCTAGAGCATGAGTGACTTTGTAATCAGAAGTTACACATTTTGGGCCGCAGCTCTACAATTTCACCCTTGAATTCTTTTAGGACTCCCAGGTGGATGCCATATGGTCCTGGTGATTTACTTACACCTTACTTGTCAGTCAGATTCCTTGCACTGGATGCAAGCTCAATGCTGACCTCTTTCCTATCCACTGAATAAGGCAGATTTGGGAAGGACCTTCATTCCCAGGATGTGTCTTGTACCAGGAGCATCACCAACTAGTTCCATTGATAATTCATCTCATTGGTTTGCTTTGGTGGAATAAAATAACGCTCCATGATTGGCCTTGGCATCCCTCAGTTTTATTTTTGGTCTGATTAAATTTCCTAGGTGGTTGTTCCATTTTTACATGCCATTTCTTCCTCCATGGTCTCTCTGAAATTTCCATCTAGTCATGCAGGGATGCTTTCCTCTTTGAGGGTTTGCTATTTTGGTTCCTAGTCTCACCCTATCTACCCTGGAATTCTAATATTGTATTTTAAAATAGCCTCCAGGTTTCTATGGAGTTGTGCCTTTATAAACTTTTCTTTTTGATCTCTCCTTAATATTCTCTCTCTTTCTCTCTCTCTCTCTCAAATTTAGCATTCAGGTTTAGGGCAGAGCTCCAGAGAGGACTTAGGGGCAGGAGCAGGACAAGGTGGAGGAGGGAGAATTGTGCATTCTTTCCCAGGGCCCTTTGGCAATGCAGAGTGAGAGGTGAGTGTGCTGTCTGAGGTCAGGGCAAAGTCAGCTCCAGAGGCTTATTCTCTGGCAGGATTTGTACCCAGAATGTCCCAAGGCTACTAATGCTGTGGAGGGTACTCCTCTACTTGCAGTATGGCCTATGCATGGGCTTCCCTTCTACACCCCAGCTCCCAAAGGGACAGAGAAAGTGATTGACTCCAGCATCTTGGCCTGACGTATTTCCTAAGATGGGAGTGGGCGGGGACTCTGCAGGTGTGATGGAGAGAGAATGGCTAGAGTGGCATCAGAAGAAACTGATTTAGGGCACCAGAGAGTTTCCAAGGAGCCCAATTGGGAGGCTCGAGAAATGGAACCGCTTTGGAGAGATTTAGAATATTTGTGTTTTTAAGCAGGAGATACAGGGCAGGTGAAAGAAGGGTAGTAGGGGAGAGGGGTCCCTCATGAAACTTCTAGGTTAAACCTGCTGCCAATCAGGATCACTTCCTGCTTTAGCAGCAAATGCCTGACCAGGGTTGTTAAGCTAATTGTTAAATTAGAGTGGATGGGGAAGCAAATTGCTTCACGATGGGGTTTCTCTGACTGTCCAAGGCTGATGTCATCTGGCCTTGTGCCTCAGTGGGGTGTGGGGAGGAGTGGGCAGGCCTGACCCACGTGTTAATGAACCTTTTTTAGCTGAAGCAAACCCCTGTTCTTTTGAGAAGCCTACATCTTCCATCCTGCGGAATTTGCTGCCACTTCTCTCTGCTTCTATTTACAGTGCCCTATTCCTGAGCCTTGCCATGATAGAACAGTGGACCCTTAAATTACGAACTAGATCAGTTCCTGAGGTCTGGTTGTAACTAAGTCAATACAGCTGAGACTCGGATGTTTACCTGGGTATAAGTTATAGATAACAAGAGACAGATGAATCTTCCATTAACCTAATTAACCCAAGTTGTTCACATGTCGGGCTGGTCATAACTTGAGGGTCCCCTGTACTTTAGATCATCTCTCTAGCAACTGTGACCTCAGCTGCCTACAGAGGCTAATGAACATGATTGAAATGGCTCAGGTGTAGGTAATGAGTGGCCAACTCAGGAGCAGTCGGTAGTGGTAGGGACTGTAGCAAACTGGAGAATGGTGCCCCAACTGAAAGGACGGGGCTACTCAGCTCAAGCTGATTGATGCCATATAGGAATGTGCACCCCATACTTGCCAGGTCTGTTTCCAGAGGGGCTTCAGATCTGCTTCTTCTTTGTAAAATGGCCTGATTTTAAGTGTGGAAGCTAATTCAATTAAAGAGTATTGTGCTAGTTAAAATCCGTTTGTAGATGAGTTTGGCCCATGTGCTTCCAGTTTGCAACTTCTGGTTCAGACTCTTTGTTTTATAAATGAGGAAACTGAGATCCAGAGAAGTTAAGCCTTGGGTCCAGGGATACAGGGAGCAGGTGAAGGAGTCAGAATTCCTTTCTGGGTTTTCTAACTCCTGGTGCTGGCTTGGGACTAGGAATTCTTTTCTGGGGGTGACAGGGCAGAGGAGACCTGGGTGGACATAATTGTGTGGTGCCCCATGTCACATTGTTACTCCTTTGCTTTTCTGAGTGGCTGGGGCTCAGATGCTCCAGATACAGTAGATGGACGGCTGGGAGGGTTCATCAGGTTTTGGCAGAGGTAGAGCTGGGGAGCACCTTAGGACATAAAGCTGTCCTACTTTCACCCATTCATTTCTACTTTTTCCTATGGCATGCACATGTGCTGAGCCACTTCCAAATCCCCTTCCTTCCATTTACACACATTGGGATCATCCTTGACTATCTCTACTTTTCCTCTGGAATTCCTCAGTGTTGAGCCCCTTTGCCAGTTCTGCCACCACTCTCCAAGTTCAGGAGTTTCAGGATACATTGGGACAACCACAGTAAGCTTCAAACCCAACAGCGCCTAACCATTCTGCCCATCACTGTGTGCCTAATCTTCCCAAGCACAAGCTTGAACTTTGGCATGTTCCCGCTCAAAGTGGATCTATCTGTATTGGCTAAAGTAGCAACTCCTTAACAAGGCAGCCCAGGCTCCAGAGCACTTTGGCTTGGCTGCTGTGGTCATTGGGCTAGGCTCAGTGTGGGTCCTAGCTCTGCCGCTTAGAGGCTGTGATACCTCAGGCCATTTCCTTGACTTCTCAGTCTGTTTCCTTCTGTGTAACAGGGAAGTTTTATGGACAATTGTTTCAAGGAATAAATGAAATCATGAATGTAAAGCACTTAACTTGGCGCATACTGATTATTCAATTAAAGATATAATTCAAGGACTTTTGAGCTCTGGCCTCCTATTAATTGAGCTCTGGCCTCCTATTACTCCTATTACTAAGCCTTAACTAGGCTTAGCTCTAGTTACTTGAACTACTTGGTAGTCTCTGTGTCTTTGCCCTGGGTTTCCATTATCTAATATCCTTTTTGGGGCTTCCAATGAATACTTTACATCATAGGTATTTGTGTACTTGTCTTGACTTCTTGCTCACTATATTCTTTTTGAGGATAGGACTTGGGTTTGACTCATCCTGTGCCATACCAAACACAAAGACATTCCCAAAATGTTTATGAAATTGAGGTTAACCTCAGTGAAATAGCTGCTTGAACTTGGGCTCCAAATTAATGGTTAATTGATAATTATAATAGTCTCAAGGATATTTATTGGGTCTTGCTGTGTTTAGGGTAATTCAGTAGTAAACGGACCAGATACAGTTCGGGCCTTCATGGATCGTGCATTATAACAGGAAAATGTGTTGATAAAAAGGCCCTTGTGCCTGCAAGGCTGGCACGGTGCCACTGAGCTAAACCCCCCACCTTTTTTTTTGTGGTACTAGGGATCCAACTCAGGACCTTGCAATTGCAAGGCAGGTACTGTCAGAGTGCTACATTCTGAGGGCTTCTTGTAGGAGGAAGTATTTGCCCTGAGATGGGAAAGATCAGTACTACTCTCTTGACTCAGGAACATGGTTTATTGTAATGGAATTGCTTTAAATCTCAATTTAAAAGCCCTGGTTTATTTGCAACAATATAAACGCTTGTTTATTCGCTTGTAAGCTCTAACTGAAATACTTCCTGAGTACCAGGCTTTCTGAAGTGATCTATCACCAGTTGAAGGTTTTAGGGACAAGGTTTGTTGATTGTTTTCAAATTTTGAGCAGCATCTAAGCCAACAGCTGTGGCAGGAAAAGGCAATATTTTTCTTTAAAACAGCGTAGGATAGTATTTTATTGGAGAAAAGACGATCATATATACCTTCATGCTGTCAGACTGGGACTCATTCTGTTTTTATTTGTTGCTTGCTTGTTATGTGACTTCAGCTGCATGAATGTAGGGCAGGAAAGCTGGAAGCAGGAAAAGGCTGGAGTTCTTCTCTGACCCTCCTGATGCTGCCTCTCCTTGGGTCAGGAAGAAAAGATTGTGGTAGCAGATGTAATGTGCAGCTGCAGAGGAAGCAGAGGAGGTGTTTGCATTGAGAGGAAACTCAGGGATCAAGTGCAAGTCAGGAAATGTGATACTAGAGAGGAGGCCACAGAAGGTAGGGGGGGTCCCTGTAGACCCTGCATGAAAGGAATGCACAGAGGAAGGCACACGGATTAGGAATCATTGTAATGGCACAATTAGAATGATTGTGAGTTATACTTTCTTGTTTCTTTGAAAGGGGCCACTTTTGGGCCCACTCTTTTCAGTATTGGAACACTGATAATTTCTTTTAGGCCACACCTAATTTTTAGGACCCAGAGTACAAGTCATCTACTGCCACCTGGTGGCAGAGTACACCACCTGTGGGAGTTGGAGTTATGAGGGTGCATATTGAAAGTTGATTTTGCAGCCAAATTATGGGATCATAGAGCATTAGAGTTGTTGGAGATCTTAAAGATTCAACAGTTTTGCTTTAAATGAAACCCAACATATTTTCTATACAATTTATTTGAATACCTCCAATATCAGGAAATCTCATGATCTTACCTGACAGACCATTCTGTTGGCATTCATTCTTATTAGTTAGAATAGTTCTTTTTATTTATCTTTGGAAACGGCATACTTTTTTTTTTTTGATACTGGGGATCGAACTTGGGACCTTGCACTTTTGAGGCAGGAGGCAGAACCACTGAGCTAAATCCCCGACCCATTTTTATTATTAATAGAAAAATCATTAGTATTTATTTGAGCATTTACCTTTAGAGAAACCTATATAACCTTACTGCCTTGTCTATCTAATAACCCTTCAAATATTTGAAGAAACATGTTTGCCTCTCTGTAATCTAGCCTTGAGTTTAAACAGTCAGTTTCTTCCATCATTATTTTATCATATTTTTTAGAATCTCCATAGCCATTTATTTCCTTTGGTTTCATTCTACTTTGTCCCTTCCTAATTGTGCTGCCAGAATTGGATCCTACACAGTGCTCCAGGCATGATCAGTTTAGCCGTCCCTTGTGCTTGCAGGCTATCCAGACAGAAACTGCTGCACTCTTGTGTAGCATGAGTTAGCTTTTTGGAATCTTTCAACAGTGCTGATTTGTCTTAGCTTTATGGTAATGAGAAGCCAAAGAATTTGTTCCCTCCTCTATTATTTTTGAACTTTTTTTCCCACAAAAGCTAACAGCAAGACTTTAGTGTAAGAAAAATAGGCTTAATTATGCAAATTTAACACAAAATAGGTTCAGAGTTTCACGTTACTGGTAAAGCCAAAGCCCATTTGAAGTCCATATGAACTTTGTGGAGGTAGACCCTGGTGTCAGTCACTTGAAATCTTTCCAGACATTTCTATGCATTTACATATATCTGTATTTATCTGCAGAAATTTGTAAATTTGTGTGTGCCTGAGGTTAGTATATCATGCTTTATGTATGTTTTGCAACTTTTTTTCATAAAACGTGTCCTGGAAATCTTCTGCATAGTATCTTCTCAGTATGAATATTCTGTACTTCTCTTACCAATTCTTCTAAAAATGTTTGTTTTTTCTTTTTAAAAGAATATTACAGGTCTGGGGATTTAGCTCAGTGGTGCTGCTGCCTGCCTCGAGAGTGCAAGGTCCTGAGTTCAATCCCCAGTACCGAAAAAAAAGAACATTACAGCTAGGTGTGGTGGCACATGCCTATAATCCCAGTACTCTGAAGGCTGAGGTAGAAGAATTGCTGTGAGTTTGAGACCAGCCTGGGCTACATAGTGAGTTCAAGGCCAGCCTGAACTGCTTAGCAAGACCCTGTCTGAAGAAACCAAAAAACAAAAAAACAAAATAAACATAATAAACAGTGCTGCAGTTAACATTTGTGAACAAGCGTATCTCCTTGTCCCCTTGCACAAGTGTTTCTCTGTAGTACATACAAAAGATAGGAATTGCTAGATGAGTCATACACACACTTTTAAAAAAATGTAGATTTCTGATATAAGATTTGTTCTTATTAATTTTGATCGGCTGTTCAAATCTGCAGAGATATGATTTAACATCTTTATTTTGGTGATCTATTATAGTATCAAGCCCAGTATACACTTTTGTAACATTTGCCCAAATTTACACATATCTTTGATCTCATTATCTAAGGAAATAAAATTTTAAAAAGCCAAATATAGCAGTAGAAGTAGAGCTCTGCAGCCACCATAGAGACCCACCCGAAGCTCATTGCATTATCCTAACATTCTTTATGTTCTCACTCATTCATTTTTCACCATCTTATCTGTAAGCGGAAGACATTTGTTAGAGGCCTAGCAGAAATCCAGACACATGTTCTATGACACTCCCCTGTCCACTCTAGTGGGCCTGTTGTGGAGGGAAATGAGGACAGCACACGTCGCCTCAGGGTATCATTTAAAATAGATCCCAATAACCCTTTAATGAGCAATGTGTTTATGTACCTTCACGTAAGAGTGCATTAAATCTCAAATATACCAGGAAAAAATAAGCTAACCATTCCTGGTTGTCCTTCTTACCTGTATGTTTTCAATCCAGTTGTCTCCCAGGGAAACTGTGCTGACAGCAGAAACATGGATACCTTAGTGACAAGCTCAAGGGTTTTATTTCCAGTGTACTCAGACTAACTTTTCCCATTTCTGACACCACATGCAGAGGTTTATTCACACAGACACATCCCCAGGCCTGCATGCTTGTGTGTGTGCACCGGCATATGGTCATCCCATATGTGCTGTCTATCTAATTCTTGTGGTAAAAGACATTCTCCCAGTCATAGGCCTTACTGGCATACTCTACGAAGAATGGAAATGATGAACAATCTCCAACTCACTTTTTTCTGGCATTAGAATTTGTTCGAAGATATGCCACAGATGACCCTTAAAATGGTAGTGATGGTGGAACTTCAGTCCTGGGGTGGGAGATGGAGGATACAGGATGGGTATGCACAGCAGGTGTGTAGTCACTGTACGCAGCTGCTTAGGCCTGGAGTCCCCCACTCACTGGTAACTAGAATCCTCTGCTCCCTGGCTGGGCTTGGGGGTATCATTGCCCTTCTGGAGGTAGCCAGGCTTGGACTTTTCATTGAGGAAAGGATTTTTGTTCCTTCACTTTTAGGATGGAAAACATAATCTCTATGATGTAATCTCCCAGGGAAACATTGTTTTAGCTTTTTCTTACTATAAGGAGTTCTTTTTCCTTTTCTTCCTTCAGCAAGTCTGCGCTATCAAAGGCTTCAGGCAAAGTTACAGCCAAGTAGAGTCCAGAATCCCACCAGCAGCTTTATTTGGGGATTGAATAGGGTAGTGGTGCTGTTTCTGCTTCAAAAGAGACAAGTAGAGGAAACAACAAACCTTTCTTTACCGTCTGGTGTTTCTTTTTTTTTTTTTTAAGCCAATAAACAAACCTAAGGAAAAATAGGGAGTACTACAGGAAGGAAGAAGTGACACAAAATGAGTGAACTATTCTCTTTTTGCAGTCTGAATGGTCCCTTAACCCTGGGCAAGGCACTGTGTGAAGAAGGTGATGCAGTGGCAGGTGGGAGTAGACTGGAACATAAAGATGCACAAAGAATGAGTTAGATTGACACTTGGAAAACCACCTGTGTACAGGAGAGGCCACCTTTTGTTGTTGTCTTTCATAGCTGGGAATCTGCATTTATTCTTCACATGCAGTGACGATAAATAGCATCAAGGCTTCTGCTGCTTGGTTCAAGTTAAACAGAACACCCCAAGCAGCCCTGTTTCTTGTTATTAATATTAACAGCATTTCTTCTGTTAATATATTGATTCAATTTGGTTATTAGAAGGTTGGAAAAGTAGTTGAAATTAAGTTCTTTGTGATCATTGAGTCTGAATGCTTTCTTAATTTGTGGCTGCCTGATATTGAATTGGTATTTTCTTTGAGAGCCCCCCTTCCTTCTGTACCTGGTGGACTACTTCCTGCCTTAGGCAGGGCTGTCTCATCCACCTTTTCATCTTGAATTATTCCTAGAAGGTAGAAATTCTGTTAGTCATGCTGTGAGCTTGTGAAGAGCACCCTGGGGCTTCTGTTCTAATTATAAGGCATAGTTCAGAGTATGATACAGAGTGGCCATCTAGTACATGTTGAATGAATGAAAGCTTCTCTTCATTTATTTCCAATTTATTAATTCATGTGGCACATATTTATTGACTGATTTCTCTGTGCCAGACACTAGGGATATGCCGTGAACAGGACCTGGTTGGGGAGACAGACGTGGAGAGAACTGGAATGTAATATGGTCTTAGCTGGATGGACCAGGAAGGGCTTCCTGGAAACCAGAAAGTTAGCAAGGATGGTTAAATGAAGGCATGATGGGGACAAGTGTCCCAGAGCCTAGGACAAACATATCTAATGGTCCAAAGGGAAAAGAGAGCTTTGCCTGAAAAGTCAAGGCTGACCACATCATCATCGGAATGATAATCATAAATTCATATATAGTATCTTCTGTGTGACAGGTAATATTCTAAAGCCTTTATATTTATTAACTTAAATACTATTATCATCATCCTCATTTTATGGAAAACAGAGGCACAAAAACATTAAGTAATTTGACCAATCTCACTTAACCAGTAAGCAGTAGAATTGGCATGTAAGGGCAGTTGGTTGCAGAGTCTTGGTGTTGATCAAGCATTTGAGCATTTGTGTGGGGAGCCCTAATCACCCTGGGAATCCTGGCATGCTGTTGAGTATTACCTGGGCCCTGGCTGTAGCTGTTTTCTTGGGGAATGCCCAGTTTGAACTGGCAGAGCATTTGGGATAGCCTAATTGTTAAGTCTGCTTGTGTCAGCAGATGATGAGGCCTTCACTTGCCTCAATGGATGGTTTTGTGTCTTACCCTGTATGAACAGCCTGAGTTAAGAATGAACTTGGGACAACAAAGACAGTTTAACTGTAGATGACCTCATTGAATCTCCACTGCAGATTCCCATCCCTAAATGGGGAGGACAAAAAGAGAGATGGTCTTAGGACCACGACCCAGAAACTGCCCAGCCCCTCCTAGTACTAAGCTATTCTTTATGAGTGCTGGGGCTGCAGGTTGTTAACAGATGCACGAGGAAGAATAGCTTGGCTGATTACCAACTTGGTCCCTAGCAAACTGGCCTGGAAAGAGGTTGACGTACTGGTTCTTTCTCTCTGCCCAGCTTAGAAATGGGAACCCAACCACAAGTCTTCAGGGCTTTTACAAGCCTTGAGCAGCCCTTTCCTGTGGCAGGTCCTGGTGATCAGAGCTTGGCCTTTGCCAAGTTCTCATCCTCCACCCAAGGTGCACCATGACCACTTCCTCAGGAACCCTGTGGCTGCCACAGGCAGAGCCAGCACAGAGGGGTATCCTCAGTACCTCTTCACTGCCTGCTGCTGCTTGCGGGGAATGCACATGAGCTGCACATTGGTGTTTGGAAAAATTAATGCTTTCAAGATGAGCTCCACACAGTCTTAGCACGTCTGTGTCTTTTCTCTCACTAAATGAAAGAAAAGAAGCATTCTGAGACAATTATTCCCCAGGGAGCCCAAGGACTGGCTTTGTTTATTGAGTGTTTTTAGTCACAACACGTGACATTCCAGGGGTTTTTTTTTTTGGCTTTAGATTTTATTTCTGTTTTTGGTTATAGGATAAGGAAGATGAGTGAATTTCCAATTAACAGGGCACTTGGAGATTTCAGCATTGTGAAAGGCATGCTCTTACGTGGGTACCATTGTTTAGTCTTTGGGATGAAAACTCAGGAAAATATGACAAATGGAACCCAGGCTGGGGGCTTACTTCAAGTCAGCTTTGCATCCGGATGTTCAGATTAATCCACGTGCAGCTGTTTGGAACCACATCTCAAACCATGAGGGGTCTATTCTTCTTCCTCTGAGTCTCCACATCTTCACAGTTTTCTGAGGTGTACCACATAATGGCACAATCATGATCAGCCTTCACTTTCTCTCACCTTATGCCACATCCAATCACCAGCATCTCCCTACACCCAGAGTGCAACTCTTTGAGTAGCAGAGTTTCAAAGGATGAGTGCGTCAGGGCCTACTGCACAAGGGCAGGGATAGACAACTTGAAACTGGCATGTTAGGGCTCTTTCTGCTTTGCCTTTTGCAGATGTTACTAAGTGGCAGTGCCACTCTTTCCCCATGCATCCTGCATATGGCCTCACAGTCTTTAGCACAGATTTCTGGGCAGTCACTGCTCCTTGCTTAGAACTGGAATTTGAGATGAAACAGTTGCCATCCCTGACCAAAGTGCCCTATGAAGTGTCTAAGTGGCTGATAAATGAATGTGAGAGGAGTTGAGATTCTTACTAAACATTTCTTAAATTCACAAAGAGCCCAGCTGGACTCTTGTGGCAAGTAAGGGATGTGGGGCAAAAGTGAAGAATGAAAAGCATTTCCCTGTGACAGTGCCACTTGGACTGGCAGGGCAGTCTGGGGAGTTGGTTATTCTGACCTGTGGGCTGACTGGAGACCGTCTACCATTCCAGATCCAGGGGCTAAGGAGCTGGAGAAGAAAGTGCTTTCCTGGCCCTAAGAGAGTGGCCCATTTATCAGAAAAGATCTAAGCTGCTACTTGAGTAACCTGAATATTTAAATGCTTTGAAAATTACTAAAGTTGTAAATGCTTATGGTAAAAATAATAACATACAATTTTATAAAGCAATTCTCTAACTGCCTTCTCCCAGCCCTCAGGGAAAGCTACTCTTAACAGTTTCGTGTATATCCTGACAGGATTCTTTACTTCATTGAGAAGTACTCTCACAGTATATAGATATATTTTTCACAAAAATACAAATTATTTTCAATTATTTTGAAAATTGTGTTCTCCCACCCAGCAATAAAGAATGGACATCCTTTCATATCACTGCAACCTAATTGGTTATTCTTGTTAATAGTTTCCAAGTATAATGTAGATTATCATCATTTATCTTACTAGTCCTTTATCGTAGAACATTTAGGGTACGCTTCCATTTTTTTGTTTTATTTTTGTATTTGTTTCTGCTACAACAGAATCTACTGCAGTGTGTAGTTAGGTACAGATATATCTTAGAATTGCTGGTTTGATGACTGTGCACTTTAGAAATGTTGATAGGTTTCTCCCCAGTTGATTTCTAAACATGTTATATCAGTTTACTCTCCTATTAGGCTACCTGGCTTTTTTTTTTGCTTGCTTTGAGAAGGCATCTCATTACATCGCCCAGGCTAACCTCAAACTTCTGGGCTCGAGTGATCCTCCAGCCTAAGCCTCCCAAAAATACAGGCCTTTTTTTGCCTTGCTCGTTTTCTGTTTGTTTTTGTGAATCTGAGAAATAAAATGTGGCATGCTCTCATTGCTTTAATTTTCAATTCTCTGATAAATAGTAAAGGTCAACATCTTTTTAACTTTTTTTAATTAATCATTTTTATTTTCTTGTCTGTGAATTAATTGTGTGTTTAAATTTTTTTACTTGCTTCTATCTCAAGTTGTTAACTTTTTCTTAGTTTTTAGGAGCTCTTTGTAAATTTAAGACATTAATCCTTTGTTTTATATACAGTGGACCCTTGACTTATGCTCCATCGGTTCCTGAGGGCTGGTAGTAACTCAAGTTGGTTGTAAGCCCGTACAGTTGAGATCTGAATGTTTGCCAGGGTATAAGCCATAGATAACAAGAGGCAGATGAATATTCCATTAACCTGATTAACCCAAGTTGTTCATGTATCAGGCCTGTCGAAACTTGAGGGTCCACTGTATTAATGCAAATATGGCAAATAGATTTTTCCTAGATTATCTTTAACATTGTCATGTTTTTCTAATTTATTCTTTTCTTCTTGAGATGATTTAAAATACAAGCAAATATGATCCATTTAAAGTCTTCAAAAATCATTACAGTACAAAGATCTTCATACGACATCTATACCTACCTACCATGCCATTTTCCTCATATGTAACCATTAGTACTAGTTTCCTGTGAATCCTTTCTGTATTTCTTTTTGCAAATATAAACAAATCTGAGTCTGTGCTTCTTTCACCTTTTTCTTATCAAAAGCAGGTGAATATTAGGTGCAGATTGAGCATCTTCAGCTTAAACTGAAATGCAAAATAATGCCCCTAAAGTTTTGGATATTGGAGCATTTCAGATTTTTGATTTTTGGATTAGGAGTTGTCACCCCCCAAAAAAGGAATCGTCACCCAATAAATGTATGCAAACATTCCAAAATTAGAAAAACTCTGAAATCTGATATACTTCTAGTCCCAAGTATTTCAGGTAGGGAGTGCTCAACCTGTATACTGTTCCATACCTTGCATTTAAAGCATAGCAATACTTCTCAAAGATCATTTCATATGAATTCACAGAGAATCTCATCATTCTTTTTAACAAGTGCATAGTACGCTGTCGTTTGGGTTTCAGAATTTTGTGCTTTCATATGTCCTAAAATAATATTGAAAACTGTATACCCCTTCATACATTTAAGTTGACATTTAGCTTTTTTTAAAACCAGAAGTATAAATACTTCCAAATAGTGTATTTTCTATCTTGTCACATATTGTAGATAGGCTTTAAATGTATTTTCTTCAAAATCTTGGTGCTACAGATTTACATGAATTATAAAAGGCAAGTCATGTCAAGGCAAGCAGCCAAATCAGACATATCTACTTCCTGACAAAGAAAGTCTGACTTCTTTTTAAAATTCAAGCAAACGTGTTAATTACACTCTCTGTGACAATCTTGTCTTCAGAATTCTAATCCCAAGATTGGTAGACAGGTAGATAAATAGACTAGCCATGCCTTCCTAGTTGAAATAAGGCACAATCTTTTTCAATATTTTCTTGATGATCTCACCCAGTCTGCAGCTTTATCTGCTTTTTTACCTGCTCCAGGTCACTCCATTTCATGTATCTATTGTATTATAATAAGTACCCTAAATCTTAGTGACTTGGAGCAACAGTGTGTTGTTTCTCATGATTCTGAGGCTTGACCAGGCATTCTGTTCCACAGTCACATGGTGGCAGTTGGTACTAGGTGGCAGCTGGCACTAACTGGAGATGTCACTGGGATCCTTGGTTCTCCATGTTTTTTTTTTGGTACCTGGGATCAAACTCGGGTTCTTGCACTTGTGAGGCAGGCGGCGGAACCACTGAGCTAAATCCCCAGCCCTCCATGTTTCTTAATCTTCTCACAGAGTAACAGCTGGACTCCAAGAATAATTTTATTTATTTTTGACTCATTTATTTTAAAATGTCCTTTAAAAAAAAATGTCCTTTAAAAAGTTAGACAATATAGCACAAGGGTAAAAGTTCAAAAAGCGTAAAAAGATATACAATGAAAAGTTGTTCTTCTTCTGTTGTTGCCCAGCCCTCTATTCTCCTTAGGTAATTTGTATATTCTTCTAGAGGTTTTTTAAAATAATATATATGCAAGCCAATATGTTGAGTTCTGTGTCTTCTTGGGAATACCTTTTCACCCCAAGAGTATACAAATTTTTCTTATTGTTTTTCATGGGTATCTTTGTTGGGTTTTGTTGTATTTGTAAGTCAGGCCAGGATTAGTGGGCTTTGAGGGACTGCAGATCATTGTTGTTCACTGTGTAAATACTCCATCAGGAACTTAGCTTCTCACTTCCTCAGTGCTGAGTGTTACCCACACAGCTCACAAGGATGTAGTCAAAGGGGTCTTCATAGTTAACTATCTCATGGAAATTTCCAACCTGTGGTATGGCAAAAGGAAGCCGGATGAGTGGTAGTGAGACTTTTCTTTTTTTTTACCTTTCATGGAGAAAGCGTTACAATGATTAGAGGAAATGTAAGGTCTAAGAATCAGTCCCCTTCGGGAAAGCATGGGATCTTTGTGGAGTGGTAAACTGCCCCTAATCCAGAACTGCAAGAGGGTACTTGGCCATCATTAGTGACAAAGTGGATATTGTTTTTAACTGGTTTATCTGACCAGGTAAGTTCCATGAATTGAGAATTTCAACCTGACCTGTACTTGTTTACTGTGGTAGGAGAATGCCCTAACCTTTATTAAGTACCCACTATGTTTCAGGTGTAGTGCTTTGCATTTTATGTATATTATTTTGTTTTTTTCTCATGAAGGTATTCAGATTTTGTAAGATTGGCCTCATCTTCATACAAATGATAAAGAAACTCATATTTAGGGAGTTAAGTGAGTTGCTCCAAGTTACTCAGCTAGAAAAAAAGATTTGGGATATGAACCCAGTTCGTCTGATTCCAAAGCCTAGGCCTTTTTTCAGTACCAGAAAGGTTCACAAATTAATAGTATAAGCAAAATTATAAACATTTTTGAAGTTTCTGGAAATGAATTACTCTCAAAAACTATAAACAGAATTCACTTGCTGAAAAGTGAAGTAATCATCGAAGTGATTCTTTTTTTGAAAATAAGAACCAAGGAACAGAGAATTCAAATTGGCTGGTGTGGGCTGGGGATTTAGCTCAGTGATTCCGCTGCCTGCCTTGCAAGTAAGCGCAAGGTCCCGAGTTCAATCCCCAGTACCAAAAAAACCCCAAACAAAAAACAAATTGGCTGATGTGCAGCTAATCTTGTTACCTAGACTGGTGTGTGTGTGTGTGTGTGTGTGTGTGTGTGACATCAGGGTATTCCTGAATCCAATATTTTGTGGTGCTGGGGATTGAACTAGGGACCTTGCACTTACTTGCAAGGCAGGCGGTGGAACCATTGAGCTAAATCCCTGGCCTGAATCCAGTATTTTGATTTAATAGTGGGTTGCCCTATCCAACACACAGATTTTAAATTTTCCACAAAAAGGAGTAAATCCAAGGGAATGTATAAAAAATATTATCTGTAGATATATGCTAACCAAAATTTAGTATTTGATGATACAGTAAAGTCTCTTTGATCCTGTTGAACTCCACATTCATTATTATCAACTTTAGTCCTCAGAGGGGTATCTGATTTTACTGGGTAGAAGTCCTAATAAGTGTTGTTTGGCAATGTTTTTGGAGAGGCTAGAGAAGGGCATTGGATAAGAGAGGAGAAAGAAGAAAAGCTCCACAATAAGGCTCCACTTGGGCTGGGTGAGGCATGAGGTTCCAGTTGTGACTGGCAACTTAAATTTTCCTGATTTGCTGATGATAGGCTCACAGGGTGGTGCAGTGGACATAACCAAAACCAAATCTCTTGAGGGGTGAACAACCTCTTGGCTTGAAGTATCTTTAGGGTGTGGAGTCACACCAACTCCTTTGATTTGTGAAGAAACTGCTCCCACTGGAATGAGATGGAGAAGCCATGTTATGGGCTGTGAAGGAAGCAGGAGGTAATAATGGATTACCTAGGACTCTTGGGTCAGGTTCTGAGACTGCCTCTCCAACTATTTCTTTTCTTGTCTTTTTTTTTTTTTTTACAGGAAGAACTACTTTTTACTTTTGCTGATTTGGGGAAAGCAGCCAAGCAAATGTTCATGTTCCTAAGTAGGGAGGTCAGGAGAGCAAGCTAGGGAGAGTGGAGAAAGCCCTAGCTCCTGTGAATTGCCATCATCAGGATGGCCTGGCAGGTCCAGACTTATTGTCTGTGCCCATGAAGACCTAGTTTCTTGTTCTTTGATTCCAAGTATCCACCCCCTCACTGCCTCCCTAAGTCTTAGACTTCTACTTGCCTTTCATTGACCAAAGGTTTATCTCTTTAGTCATATAAGTATTTCCTGAGGTCCTAAATATTAAGCTGTCATCATGAATACCTTAGAAGGGATGAGATTATCATTAATACTTCTATAGGACTTAGTCAAGAGGAAATGGGCCCTGTGATGGGGAAGCTTCTGAAGGCAGCGGTCTGGCTTTTGGGTAGGGGTTGTTGGGGTAGTTCCTGTGGTTAGACTTTCAGTGCAACATGGTGGCTCTAGTGACTGTTGGGGGAACTGGAAATTGTCAGGAGGCATAAGGGAGGTGCAGTATTAAGTTTCCCCCATTTGACAGTGTGGTTTAGAGCCCAGAGCAGTGTGAGGTCAAGTGAAGTCTTTCCTGGCTAGGGAGAGTTAAAGATCTCATGAGAGGTCAGAGGTGAGCAACTTGAAATCTACACAAAAGCCAGGGCAAGGCAGGCTAATTAGCTTCCTCCTTTCTCTCCTGCTGCCTGGCCTGATATTTGAGGTGACATTTAAAGCATACAGATGTGTGGTGAAATTACAGTGACATGGATGGTTTCTGGAGCCTGTAGGGTATCAAGGTTGATTTCTGTCCTCCAGAGAGGAGTGTCTCAAGCCCTTCACAGGGGACCCTCTTCTGAGCCTCCCTTTAGCTTCCTCGAGAGCCTAGCCAGATGGGGAATTCAGAGTACCCTTCTTAGGTGTGTGGGCAGGTGGGGTACATTCTTGAATTCAGCAAAAACAGTTAAATGAAGTCAGTGCTGAGGGTAGGAGAGAACAGCAACAGAAGCAGATAGATCATTCTCTCAGAGTCATCTGGGGAGCTTGTTAAAAATGCATGCCTCTGGAAGTGAGGCCTAGTTATCTGCATGGATAACCAACCCTCTAAGGTGATCCTGCTACCTATTAAACTTTGAGAACCTCGAGAGAGAGAGTGTGTGAGGTTAGCTGGAAAAGGCCTCTTGGGAGAGGTGGACTTGAATTTCAGTATCTAGATGATACTTGCTTTAGAAATTGTCCTCAGTTGTGGACCTAAGAAGCCTGTTCATCTGGGGACACCAGACTTCCACTGGAGAGTGTGGCAAGTGTCCATCCCATCCCCTAGATGGCATCTCTGAGAATATGTTGCCACTAGCTTCCTTTCACTACTTGAGTGCTAATGGCTGAGGGGACAGAAGTGCTGTGGGAGGTGGCTGAGGATGGTGTCTGCTAAAGTGTTTGGTTCATGTTGCAATGGAAGTATAGCTTGCAGGGCAAAATGGCAGCATGGCAGAGCCTGCTTCTTGGGTGGGGGAAGAACACCATATCTGTGGACAGTCTTTACTCCCATTTGTGAACACCAGCAATTGTGGCACTTCTTGTGTGGCCTTCACTTGTTTAAACAGCTACATGTGTCTGAGGAGCTGGCCAAAGCTGCGAATGGAACAGGGATCATTTTTGTCCCAGTAGATGAGTGGGAAAGATTTGGGATGTGATTGGTTCTTTCTTCCCTCAGTGCTGCTTGCCTTCTGCTCTATCCACTTGTGCCGGCTTTATCGGATCGGGAACATAGTGTTTTCCTGTTGGGGCGGGTGGAGAAAAGGAGAAAGAACAGTGCCAAGGAAAGAAGGAATGTCAAAGAGAAGGGAACATATCCCTGCTATGACACTAACGCTGCACATACAGATGGGCACTGGTTCTCTGCAGTGCATGGCTGTTGCTGGCCTAGTGACGCTACCAGTCCCTGGAGAGAATGTCTCTGCAGCCGGCAGGGTGAGCTGAGGAACCATGCCAACAGGAATGGCTGTGCTTGCTTTGACCATCATGAAAGATGGAGCCACTGTGGAAGAATTGTTTGAGACAAAACGGCAACAATGACACAAAAACCTACTAATAAGGTTTAGTTTCTGGCCAATATCCTGTCCTTTCTAATTGCACTGCAGCTAAATGGCAACTCTGGCAGTCTCTTGGAACATTTTATTCTACTTTTGGAGGGGCTGCATTTATAAGTCTTTCGAGGCTCTGTTGGAGATATGAGCAGTGGTGGGCTGGGGAACTCCAAGGAGCCAAGCTTGCTGAATTGAACCCAGTCCTGAGTAAAATTCCCTGCTGAATGGGTTCTCCCTGGAATGGGTAATGCTTATGTTCTTGGGTTCACTATGTATGGGGGAAGAGCTCACATAGAGGTTCTTTATCAATCTTTAGTCCCTTTCACTCTGAACATGAGGCTGTATGGAATGTTTTGTTCTTGATAACTAGAGGGAGGGGAACAGAGTCAGCTTCTTTTTCCAGGCCCAAGAGTAGGACGTGGTCCAAAAGCTTGAGCACATCAGCACATCATAGTTTCTAAGGTGTCCTATGGCACTGGGACTATCTGCTTCATAGACCCTTTTCCCACAGCCCCTCTTGGTCTGTTCTCATGCCATGGTGGAATCCTGCCATTTCAGATGCCCACTGAGTTGTTTAGAAGAAGTTACTTTGGCATTACAATATTTGGAGACACAATCCCTAGTCGGCCATAAGCTGGGCCCAAACAAAAAGATCAAAGACCCTTGGTCAGTAAGTGACCATATTCAGCCCTCTAGTACTTGGAGGAACCTCCAAGAGACTGCTGATGGCAAACAGGCATATTTTCCCAGGTCCTGCCCCACTGTGAGCGCTTCCAACTGTGAAAGATGTCACACTTCACAGGGAACTGGGCCCCAAAGACCCTACGCATTATTTGACTTTATGTTAGTTGTCCAACCTCTTGGAACATGGGCTTGTTCTTCTGTAGACGGGGATAGGTGATTCCCTTCCAACAGACCTCGCAGGGATGCTAAGAGGCTCAAAGTAGATGATGGATGTGAAAGTACTTTGTGAACTGAAAAGTACTGGACACACATGAGTTATGGATTCTTTTTATTCACAAAAGGGGAAACTGTGGGTCACCTCTCTCTGGAGAAAAGAGGGCTTTGCATTCTTGGGTTAATTACTTGCTGCAGTCTTGTCCATTTAAGGTAATAACAAAATAATACTAACAGAGCCTCAGAGATAGCTTCTTGGGTGGTGGTGTCTGTTCTATCCCAAAGCTGCCCTTTACAAATGAACCATGAGGCAGTAGTGGTGCTGAGCAGGGACCAAGAAGTGTAGATTGTGGTTCTGCCTGCTTTCTCCCTTTCCTTCCTAGCTCCTGGTCCCTTGACATGCCTCCTACCCAGTCTGAGTTCTTTAGAAATCTGCAGCCTGTCACATCTTAGAGTTCCCATGAAGAGCAGATGCTATGGGAGGCTTTCTCTCCTCAGCTCCCTGATGGAGACCAGGAGGCCTGGGTTGCCAGTATTTCTGTTAGGATGTGAGAAGAATGGGCTATGCTGCACAAAAGCTGTGACTGCTAGATAGCTTTTAGGCTTGGAGACTAAGGGGGTCCTTGACCTAGAGTCCCTTCAGGTTTCATTTCTGTGTGCAGGATTCTCAGTCTCTAGGGTCACAGGCTTACCATGTATGTGGCCAGCCTATTATATGAAGGATTCTGAGGAGGGCAAAGACAGGACACTGTGCCATCTTTCTACAGGCTGTGGACAGTGCCCAGGGGCTGTGGCCCCATAGACTACTCTTTTCTCTGACATAAAAATGAAACCACCTGGGGTACCCTGACTCCCTTTCTTGTTCATTCATTCAGTTGGCAATCACTGAGTACTTGGGAAGTCCAAGGCATACTATATTAGGGATTTGGGGGTCACAAAGATGATTGAAAACCAGATCCTACTTTCATGGGGTTTATGTCCAGGTAAGGGAGAAGAGTAATATACAGAGAAAATGATGTGAAAATGATGAGATATAAAGGAGGGAAAAACAGGGTAAGCTGCTTGGATTCTGTGGCATTTGAGTTGGGTATTAGAAAAATTAGGATTTAATGCTAAGTGGGGAAGGAGTGCAGCTGGCAAGATATGCAGGAGCAGAGACATGGGGAGAAGAACTAGGGGTGGGAACTGAAAATTCGGCAAGAGGGAGAAGGTCAGGAGGACAAGGAGAACATTCTGTCTGCCAAATCTACCAGGAATGTTATATTCCTCCTTTGAGTCTACAACATGTGTGTGAGGCAAATACTGTTCTCTCCAGTTCATAGAGGAGGAAGCTGAGGAAAAGAAAACTAAAGTAGCTTGATCAGGGCCAGGCAAGTATTAAATGGCAAGCAGAATTTGAGCCCATGACTGTGGGACATAGGAAGAGAGGGTCTGGACTTTTTTCCTGGTTGTGCAGGAACCAGTCGTGGGTGAGAACCAGAGGGAGGCAGTCAGGCTTCTGGCCTTCTGGACTGGCCCCAGAGTCCAGGATGGCTGCATGTTTGGCTTTCCGCATTCCTTTCTTATTGGAAGAGCCACTTGCCTCTGTGTGGGAGGCAGGGAAAGCCAGGATGGTGGGAGATACTGGAGTGAAATTTAAGACATGGCCTTCACTGTGGATTTTCATTCCCAGGACCACCTCAAACCTTGCCTCTTGTCCATGCCCCCCCCCCCCGCCCCCCATCATCCTCCCCCGCATCTCCAAACTCCCCTTGGGTCCATGCAGCTCATTCTGCACACGGCGTTGTTCTGCACTTGTTCCTTTGTTGCTGTGAAACAGGCTCCCAGCACAGTCAGCTTCTGTGTGGGAGGACCGGTGGCTGTCTCTGCAGGCAGGCATTTGCTTAGACAGGCTGCGTGTGAACCCCGCTTCCAGTGATTCCGGCCTCCTCCAGTTGGTGGTGGGATGAGGCTCAGCCCAGGGGACTGGCTGTGAAGGATGAGTTCAGGGTGGGATGACGGACCGCTTCTGGGACCAGTGGTATCTCTGGTATCTCCGCTTGCTCCGGCTGCTGGATCGAGGTATCCTGTGAGTGTGTGTGTGTGTGTGTGTGTGTGTGTGTGTGTGTGTGTGTGAGAGAGAGAGAGAGAGAGAGAGAGACAGACAGACAGACAGACAGACAGAGAGAGAGAGAGAAAGAGAATATGAATGCAACAGAGATACACAGAAAAGACAGCAGAGAAGAGTGTGAGAACAAAAAGGGAGAAAAAGAAGGAATTAAGCAACAGTAAGTAGGAAACCCATGGAAAGTAAAGAAAGGCTGTTTTTCTGGGGACATGTACAACCCTGCTGGGTGTGGGGAGCATGGGGCCATTTGGGGAGCAGCTGTATGATTGCTGTATGATGACATTTCTTGCTATGTTTTTTGTCAGATTCAGTATCATAGTCAAAGACAAGTGAAGCCTTAGTTTGCTGGGTTCTCCATGGAGCATGTGAGAAACCGTGCAGGAAGAAGAATGGTCACTGTGCCCAGAAGCTGGGGGCAAACCAATGTAAACTCAAATCTCAGCTCTGCCACTGAGCTTTGGGACCCTGGGCTGATTTTTGTGGCCTTCCTGAGCTTGTTACTGATATGTGAAATAGGCACGACAGGACCTACCTACTATGGTTACTATGGAGTTATTTAGTTCATATATGTGAAACATGTACATTATAGCTAGTGTGCACAGTTGGTAAATACTAAATGCTAAGTTCCCCCTGCTTGCCTCTCAGCAGCACAGAGCTATAGCACCTGTCCTGAGGGCAGCTGCCTTTGTTGATTGTCTGTAGGTAGAGCCAGTACACAATTTGAGATTAAAGAAAAGGAAAAGGAGAGTCAGTTTTATTTCTCAAGTTAATTGGACCTTAGTCTATTTCATTGTCACTTGTGATCAAAATCTGGTAGTGTCACACAAATCCAGACATTCTGTTGCAAGGAAAAGCTACTGTGAACTTTGTTTAGTAACTGATTTTTTTAAGTGTTGAATGCTCCTTCTAAGAGCTTTGGCTCCTTTAAGAAGTTTTGGCAAGAATGAGAGCAAACTCCTGATGGGAAAGATGGTCCTGGGGAAGCCCTATGACAAACCCCAAGGTGTGTTAATCTCCATCAGGGACAGTCTCAGGTGAGCCAGGAGATCAACACTAACTGGCAGCAGAGAGCTGCTCAGAACAGGAGAGCCAGGACCCTGATGGGGGAAAAATCAAAGATGAAGGAAACCGAACCAGTCCTACAGACCCATGTGAGCCTGGACTTGAGATGATGATGTTAAGAAAGGAGCAAAACTTCATGGTGGTGGAAATCACAGACTAGGGGAAAGGGAAGAATATCATCCCCTTATCTGTGTGGTCTCAGGCAAATTACTTAACTTCTCTCTGTCTCCTTTCCTTCATTTGTAAAAAGGTGATGATGGCAGTCGTACCAACTTAGAGGGTTGCTGTAGGGGTTAAGTGAGAATACAAGTGAAATACTTATCCCAGTGCCCAGCATGTACAAAGTACCCTTTAAATCTTAGTTTTCATTACCAAGATAGTTAATTCTTACTCTCTTTCAAACATCCTTGGAAAGACATATAGAGGTGGTATTTAATAACCAGAAGCTGGGAAAAAGTCCAATTATGAATTGTTACAGGCCCAGATATAATTTATATGTATGTAAATTCAATATTCAAAGTAGCATGTCATACTAATTTTTAAAAGAAACTAAATGATAGTATATAAGCTATAAGAATAGTTTATTTTCAATTTTTATAAAATATTTGAGTCCATGAATTGCAAATTTTGGTTCGAGTTCTGGCTTCATGACTAAGTACCCCTGAATAAACGATTTGCCCTCAGTTCATTAAACTGAAAATTAGGAATATTGATAAACTTTTGGGGAAATATATTGTGTTAGTCCGTGTAAAAGTGTCCCATAATGAATTTAAGGATTGATAATTAACCTTTTCCTCTGGATAGAAAGGGAGACTACCAGAATTGTGTGTTCTTCTATGCCTGTTCGGTTACCATGTGTGGCTAAAATCCGAAAGCTTATGGTTTTTCATATAAAGTGTCTGTTGGATTTTTTGTAATGTGAGGCTTTAGGCTAGCAGTTCCTGACTACATTTCTAACTGCGTAGGGTATCTGATATTTAGACTTCTGGGAGCTGGATGTTGATGATGTTGCCCGGTTCTAGTTAATGGGTGTTATACATGTCCATGTGTGCACACTCACATCCTATTCAAACAGACAATTTGGATATGGCAACTTTAATGACTAACATTGAATAGAGAATGGCACACTTTATAGACTGAGTTACCTCATAAATGTTATTGAGCTAGCTCAATTAATGTTCAGTGAATGAATGAATGAATGATGAACCCACCTTTCAGAGCAATGAAAAATATTTCTCTTAGATCTCCATGGTAACAGAATTTAGCCCCCTTCATCTGTTTTAGAATTTTTTGTCATTTTTCCTTCATCATTATTATGCTCTATATCATCTTGAAAGTAGCAGGTCTGAAGAAAGGAGGGAATGAGATGAGAAGAGGTAGGAAATGATGAGTTTAGCTCAGGAAATTGAAATAATCAACTAGCTGTGTGCTTTCCTGAGTCATCTGCTTGGCTGTGACTGGAGGATAAATGAATGTGTGATTTGACACACCTAGGGAAAGGGAAGAAACAGAACACATCATGGAGCAGAAATAAACTTTACAAAGAAATAACAGTATACACTTGTTGATTGCAGACCAATGTTTTATCTCCCTCATCATTGTTCTGCTAACAGTAGGTTTTAAAAAATAAAAGGCTTCTCTTTCTAGGCCTGTACTGAACTATATGCAAGGCTGTATGTGATAATGAACTGCCAGCTTGCTCAGATATTACATTTTGATGATTTATTCTTATTAATAGCAGATGCTGTTTTTAAAGTGCATGTTACTGGATGTTTGTCAACTATGCTGACGGTGGTTTGTGCCTACAGATGTTGGCTAAGGAGATGGTTATCAGGATGGGGACTGTCCATCAAAAGGAAAGAGCTCATATAGATAGGAAGCATAAGATAAATAATGTTTAGTTGTTAAGTTTTGGTATATCCATGGGGACCTGACAAGTAAGATGGGGATTTACATTTCCTTGTTTCTACATAATGTTTTTGGTAGCTGAGGGAGAAGAGTGAAAGACTGACCTTCTTTATTCATAATGCTTCAGGCAGCGTTTCCCAGCCTGTAGGAATATTTACACTGGTAGTCCATGAGATGATTATAGGTGATTTAAAGATATTGCTTGAGCTTCTCTTGCTGGCCACTGCCTGGTACAATCCAGTAGGTAATCTGCCCAATGCCTGCTTCTATGGAGGCTCTCCATTTCATGCCCTCATCTAGTACAGGCCTTCTCCGCTCTGTCTGTGCCTCACTTTTCTCCTTGTTCCTACCTCTAGTCTCCCTTGTATCCTACTGCTTTCCCTGCCTTAATCTTTGATCCTAGATTCTGCTCTTTGTGTGCTTGTCACTTCAGCCTCTGCCCTTCATGTCTGATCTCTATGACCACTGTTCCTTTTAAGATACAACCTCATGCTACCTGCTAGCTGTATTCCATTCTCTGGTGTTCCTGATACTCTCCAACCTATCACCAAGCTTCCATACCTTCTCATTGCTGTCCTAGGCCAGTGTGCCCTCTCTTCCCTGCCCTCTACTTCTGAATGCTTTCCACCCTAGAGCAACTGTATTTTTTTCCTACCCTTTTATGTCACTATGCCATTACCCTCAAGTCCACATTTCTTTTAAAAATAAGTTTAAGTAAAAAAATGGAGTCATTTAAAACAGTACCAAAGAAATCACAGTGTAGGAGGCATGTGTTGATGGTGAAAATGGTTATAAAAGTACAAAAATGACTAATTTTTGAGAAATCTAAGTGATAGATTGAATTTACAACATAGGTTTCAGGCTGATAATTTCTTCTTGGTGCTCTGTCCACATTCCTGTGGCCACCATAGTTGTTTGGAATTCTGAACCAGAAACCACCTGATTCTCATCCTTCAGTGTATGTCACAATCACTGGGAGCTCTTAGAGAGCATGATGTCCACATTCTCCTTTTCCTTCTTCTTCTGGCAGATTCCACTAGGATCATTGAAAAAGGAGCTGGGCACTGAGATCTTTGAAGAGCTCTGGAGGTGATGCTAATGGCAGGGTTGGATCTGCTCATTGCTGTCCTTTAATGTGATGCCAGAAAGTAATGGCAAATATGACTCTGGGACAAAATAACAAAAGAAATTAGATAGTCGGTTACTATGTGAGAATAGTAAACATAGGAGTAAGGAAGGAATGTATTAAGGAACAAAGTGCAAAAGAAAATTATTTGGGTACAATTTATGCAACTTTCTTTAGAAACTACATACAACCATTTTCCATCACTACTTAACTAAACTTTGACTTTTATTCATATTCTCAGAAAAAAAATTTACCTGCCTCCTAGGAGGTTGTCTGGCCGACAATGCTTTGGGCTTATAGCTCTCAGTTCTGGATGCCTAGGGTTTTGGACATAGGTATGGTGATATGCCACTATATGTGTAAAAAACCTTTTCTTTCTTGCTTAATGTAGCTCTTACTAGGCAATAGATGGATGTTGCCCATACTCTGCTAGAAGCAGAGAAAGGAAAATCCTTTTCTTCCTTCAGGAGAGATGGGAGGGAGGTAAAGAGAATACCTGTCCACAGGCTTCATGGTATTGGGCTGTACTTTGGCCAGGAATCTACTTGGTTTTCGCTAAAGTCCACCTCTCCACAGTTGATCATTCTCTGTTGTCTCAACCTTTAAATGTGCCAGACATTCTAATCCAAGGATTGATTTTGCTCTGGTGCAGTGCAGGGTCAAGAATGTAATTGGACCACATGGACCTGATTATTAAGGCTTCCTGATCTTTGTGTTTGCCTTTCTTTGGTCTTGTCTTTACCATGCTTGTAGCCTATTTCTGGTGTCTAGTTCCACTCACTGACAGATGCCCTGTGTTTGGGTTGCTTCCTTCTCTGTTATCTGCTCAGCACTGGCCACTGGGGTCATTCTTGGTGCCTCTGCTTAGACCACTTGTTATGACTGGTTCCTACCCTGAGATGGGCTCTGAATACTCGCCTTGGGATGGCTTGCCCTGTTCTTGTAACTGTTGCATATGTGTGATGAAGGTGATGTGTGGGTTCTTTGGGTCCACTTTTATGACTTGTTCTTTGCCTCCTGTAGTCAGTGGGAAAAAGAAGAGGAAAGCACATGGCATGTGTATGAAGAGCACATAGAGTGATTCTCCTGTGTTGGGTTTCTCTATTTAGAGAAGTTTAGGCTGTAATCATCTTTCCAGTTGAGCTGAATATTTACATAATACAGAAAGAAGTTACTTTAACTTAGGTTTTAATTAGTTTTTGGTGAAAGATCACTTTCAGAAAGGACTAGGCCTCTTGTCTAATAAAGTTTGAAGATACGACTACCTGAAATACCACCAGAGAGCAATTCTGTTATTGTTCATCAGAGCCTCTTTTAATAACCTTCGCCTTTTTTTGTGCTTCCTCTTAAAATGACAGAACCTTCACCACCTCTTTTTACAGATAGTTCACATTTCTCCCCTTCCATTGTCCTTCATAAAAAGCTCCCCTAACCAAAAATACCTGGTTGTGTTCAGAAACATGAACACATGTACAATGTACAGTGTTCAGTGATTTCCATTGTGCTTCTGTGGGTGCATTAATACACACCTCAAGGGTTGTTGTGAGCAGTGAAGGAGACAACAACATGTGTGACAAGTACCTGGCACTGGCAAGTGGTCAGTATGTGTACACTTGCCTTCCTGGATTTCTGTAGCTAGTAGGGAGCTTAGTGGCTTCTAGGGGCCCATTTCCTTCACTGAGAGTGAGCGTCCCTGAAGGTAGGTCCTCATTTCCACCATTCTTTTGTATTTTCACCTACGTACCCAGTTCAAAGGTGTATCCTAATAGGAAACCTAATAAATAACTTTGGGTGAGAATAATGAGAATAATGGCTTATCACAGCATTGTTAAGGAATTAAAAAGAGAGCAGTGTTGGCTTAATAATTTCAAATATGTTACTTCCTCTGGTGCTTATTATGCTTCTCTGAGATAGGTCACTTTGGTTTCCATTTCACAGATGGGAAGCACTCTTAGAGGTTAATTATTTTGCTAAAGCCACACAACTGCTAAGGAAAAAGCCAAACTGTGTCCAGAATCCTGGACTCCCATCTAGGATGGATAGTCTCCCATACCTACTGCCATACAGGTTTTAGAGACCCTCATCCATTTGTCTCTTCAGCATGCATGTTGAACTGGGTGTCTAGCCATCTCTCTTGTCAGCAGATGGTAGAGTATATCACTGAGGTGTCTTTCTGTGGTGAGATCACCAGACAAGATGTATCTAGGCCAAGTCCTGGGGGAAGGACACTGATAGCTGCTCTGTAAGTTCCTGGTGTGGGGTTTCTGTCTAGTGGGGTGGAGGTTACCACAGTGCAAGAATAGTCGAGCAGAACTGTGCTTCACTGGGTGGACCTATTCTTCTGTTGAGGCATATTTTGTGATCATTGAGGGTGAAGGGCCAGTGGAAGATGGTCAGAAAGCCAGCTGAATTCCCAATGCATGGTGATTGTTATCAAATAAACTGTCAAAGCAGTAAATATTGTTCCTGTTAGTGGGATTAGAAATATTACATATCAGTGATGATGAACCTTTTGAGACTGAGTGCCCAAACTGCAGCCCAAAACCCATTTATTTATGGTGAAGTACCAACACTGCAATTTTACCTGAATATTGAGGTTTTAGTTTATAAAAACAACTTATACATTAACATCTTTTGTCTTAAAAACACATCTCTGCTAAATGTTAGATACTGAATTTGTTTTTCATAAGAAAATTCAAAGCTAAAATCTTGTGTTAATAAAAGCGAATATATTAAAACTCACAGCCAGTCCAAGCAAATATGTACATATCCTTGGCAGTGTACTGACCAGCCAAGTGAAAGTTTCTTTCAGAGTAGTTGCAGCTCCTAACATCATTGCCTGGGGCCACTGCTCCTTTCTGAGCAAGCACATGGCCCCTTCCTATGCTGTTATCTGATGCTCAGCTGCTGCGATGATGCTGGGGGTGACTTGACTCACAAGCCGACAGAGGGGTTTCTTTGTGCCCACTGTGGCACGCTTGCCATAGATTTGCCACCACTTGGATATATAAGGGTCCAGGCACTGCAGGGGACATTAGGGGTAGGAGGAAGGATTCCTACTCTCAGGAGCTTCAAATTCCTGGAAGGATCCTAAAGGACCAAGGATCAGCAGGAATTCTCTAGGTCTCTTGTGGTCCCTCTTTGCAATTATAGATCATCTATAAGTAAGATATCTTCTAGCTCTAACAATTCATGGTTCCATGAAGACAACACCTGCCACATCTACAAAATGTATATGCCTGTAACACCTACAGTATACCTACCTATGTGATGCCACAAGGCTTTATTTCATGTTGAGTTGCTAAATGAGTGCTATGAATCCAAAAAAGGAAGTTGGTCTGAATGAAGAAATGCTCATTCATTCAATAAATATCTTCTGAGGACCTACCATATGCTTTGCTCTATTTGGAGCTCTGAGAATAGAGTATTGAAGAATATAGTGTTCTTGTCTTCATGAAGTTTAATCATCTATTCAGGGAAATAGACAATAACAAATAACACAATGATACAATGACAGGTAGAATAAAAAGGAGACAACTGACTTAAGATTTAGTAGTTCTTAATTATGAGGATGGAAATCAGAGAATACAGAGCATGCTTAGGGAATGACAACTAAACCGGGCTGCCTAGAGCATCTGTGTGGTTAGAGTTGAAGGAGGTTGGAGAGAGAGGTTGAGGCCACTTTGTGTAGATTCTTGCTCACATGTCATGTTACATGTAAATGATGGCATGGTAAAAGCATTCTATTTGGAAAATGTATTGAACAATACTCATGTATTGGACTAGGTGCTGGAAATACAAAGAAACAGAACATGGGATGCAGTGGTCAAAGGAGAGACTCAGACACATGAAAAGTATTTTACAACAACATTGGTAAGTGAAATTAGCTAGGCCTGCTTAGGAGGACAGATTATTTAGTTGCCTAGAGGAGTTGGAGTCGTATCTTTTCAGAATATCTGATACTTCAGTTTAGGCTTGCAGGATGAATAGGAATTTGGTGAAAAGGGTGTACTCAGCCCTTCAAGTCAGTAATGCATGGATAGAGATACAGAGAAGGTTGAAGGGGATGCATACCTAAAGAAGAGAAGGAGTTCAATGTATCTGGAAGGTAGCACACTAGAAGGAGAAGTTACAGGAAACTCATGAGCACAAGAGCCTGTTGCTGGTAATGGTCTTTAGAGGTTGGTAATGGTCTTTAAAGGTGAATCTGGATATACAAGAAGAACTGGATGAAAAGAAAACCGGAAATGAAGGAAGAGTAGGTTTATGGAAAGGAAGGAAGAGGAGACTGTGTGAGATGATGTCAGAACAACAGGAATTTCTTATGTCTCATATTGAAGGATAGTGGAAAAGTCCATATTTAGGTTTGACTGGAGTAGTGGTAACAGTTATATTAAAAGTTCAAAAGGGGAAGCTGGATTGATGGTGTTGGATAAGGGATTTAGTCTTTGAGTCTTAGATCACAAAATACCCAATTCCTTTATGCAATTGAAGTATGACTGTGATTCCAGGGAACAGCTAGGGTAGGAGATGCATGATTTTGAGTCCTCTACCTAGAAGCAGCAGTGTAACTGATAGTAGTTCAGGAAAGACAGTATAGAGAGAAGTGAGAATAATGTAGATGGTCTCTGAAAAATGTTGATATAGGAAGGCAGGGTCTGAGAGATGAGAATATTCCTTAAGGACAGTGTTGTGGCTTGTGTCTACATGTCCCCCCAAAGCCTCATTCAGTCTTTCTCAAAGGTAGTTAAATCTGGAACGTGTGATTCTAGGATTAAGGGTGTGTGATTACTAAAGCACTATATGTAACTATTTTGGTGGTGCCCTAATTTTGGTAGTCTGAATAAGATAAAAGGAGCAGAAAGACACCATTATGCCTTCTTGCTTTTGCTGTCTTCCATCACCATGAACTGTTGCTGTTCTGCCACCCTGCCTTGGAGCCAGTTGACTATGAACTGAAACCTCTACAAACTGTAAGCTAAATAAACCCCCTTCCCTTCTAACTTTGGATGTTGGTTATTTTGTCTCAGCAATGAGAGATGTAACTAACACAGGCAGTATGAGAGCTGAATCAATAATTTCATGGGAATAGAGAAAAAGGGGCAGTTAGGGATCCCCATGTGCAGGGAGATGGCGCAATGTTGAAGGTTTTGGTGACAGAAGGCATTGGTGACTACTTACAGTATTGTTTCAGTGCCTCGATGAGGAGAAACCAGATTGTAGTGGGAGGAGGTGGTAAGGATGAGACAGCAGCAAGCACATATTGTTTGCTTGAGATATTTGTCAGAAAATGTGAGGTAAAAATAGAGTGGTGGTTGGCGGGACATTAGGGTCAAGTGATGGCTTTGTTAAAGAAGGGAGGCCTGAATGTGTTTGAGGCTGAAAGAGGTGACCAGTGACAGAAGTTTGAAAATGATGAATAGAAATGGATTTATTAACTCATTCAATAAATACACATTGGGTAATGACAATGAATCCAGGCATCCCAGGCTCTGTGCAATAGCTGTGCAAATATGCTGAGGATACAGCATGAATAAGGCATGAAATCTTCATGAAGTTTACATTCTAGAGAGCAAGGTAGATGATATACAAGTCAAGAAACAGTTGAATTTCTAATAACAGCTTGTGATAAGTGCTGTAAAGTGTGGCAGTGGCCTGGAGGAGGTAGAACATGTTGGATAAAGAGTACAGATGGAAGCCATAGACCAGAGGAGGGGAAATACTTCCTTTGTTGGGAGGAAGAAAGTAGGAGTGCTTAGAAAATGGTTTTTTAAGTAGTAAAAAGAAAAGTGAGGACATGTAATTCAAATGGCCGTAGTATTTTTAAGCAAGGGATCAGTCTGTATCATAGACTGAGACTGGAGCAGTGGGCTAGTCCAAGACCTTGGATGATAGGTCCTTATCTGCATCACTAAAATCTCCAACAATTCTGAAGTATAGAGGATATTGTTCTCATTGTATGGATGAGATAACTAGAGGGACACAGAAAGGATCCATGACTAAAAGTTTGGGAACAAAAGGGAGCATTACCTGGATACTCTACCACTGAGTACATCTCCAAGGGGCAGCTCAGAGAGGACTGTTAATACAGTCAAGAGACTAGTTTCATCTCTCTCTTCTCCTAGGCTGGGGTTGAGCTTCTAATTCTTTTTCCACAGCCCCCAGAATTTTGGGATTATAGTCATGTGCCAGGATACCTGGTTTCTCCCTCCTTTCATAAAAATCCTATTCTGAGTTCTGAGGGAAACATTGAAGAGGAGGCAAGACCTAGTATTTGGATTCTTAAGGATTTTGATAGGGCACGAGGAAGAGGGCATTCAGGGTAAAAGAAAATGCAAAGAAAACTGTCCAGAGATTCAGCAGAAAGGTGTAATCAGAGAAGACTGGGGCTTGATTAGGTAAAAAAAAAATGTGAATTTACTAGGCCATAAGATGATATTGGGGCATACAAGATCAGTGTTGAGTAAAGAGGTTTATATTTCTTATTTTCTTAACTTACATACTTGTATCCCAGCAAAACGAATAGGAAGTATAGGAAGAGTTTTCTCATTTAAGACATGAGGACTGAGGTCTACAGTCCATAATGTCATCCATGTTCATGCAGAACCTGACTGGGAATGTTTGCTTCCTTAACAGCTTTGCTTTCAGGTCATTCTGTTCAAATAAGACATGAGGAAACTGAGGCCCAAAGAGATGATTTCACTTGCCAGTCATACAGTTAGATAATAGCTGAAGTCAAGGGAAAATAAAAGCAACTCCCAAGCTGAGGCCTTGTTTCATTGTATTCCTTTGCAGTTTTAACCCAATGTTATCCCTTTCACATACTCAGTAGCCTTGTTGTAGTAAATGTATTTGGAAGAATGGGCAGATTGGGGAATTCATGGGTTTGAGGGGTGTCTAGTTTGAATTTAGTCTTTTTAAGTCTCCAATCAAAATTTCTAAGAAGGCACAAAAGCAAGATTGTGTTTCTTTCTCAATTTTTCCTTGTTATTGTCATGAAGATGTGTTCGACTTGGAAGTGGAACTTCCTGGCTTTCCCTTGCTACTGCACAATTGTGCTCTAAAGAACCCTGCTGAGGGCAAAGACAGAGGAGTGTCTTCCTTATAAACCCAGGAGGAAGAATTGGCATGAGGCTTTTAATCTACATTCATACTAACATTCTGTTAGATGGTATAATGAGCTCCATATTTTATATGCTATTTTAAGCCTGTCTCAAAATAAAATACAGGGCCGGGGTGGAGGAAGGACGTAAGTCTTGGAGACAAAATGGCATGGCTTACTCATCAGTGTTTTCATTTTAATGATCCCAAACCCAGTACAAGTCCCTGAGTGACACTGTAATGGAAACCACATTTTTTTTCCTGTTGGAAGTTTTAGGTTGAACACAGCCAAATGCTTTGAGACATAATTAAGGTTGCAAACTCTCATTCCTGGTAATAAACAGACCTTTCACTCCGGGGGCTCTAGCTAGAGACAGTGTGGTTAGAAAGCAGTTGAAATTATAGAGATATTTCTTCCACTGGTCCCTGGCCCACCAAAACTTCTGCGTGTCCTCCCTTCCCATCCCTTTTTCTCCCCCTTCCTCTTCACTGCTGCCTCAGCCAAATAAATACAAATAAACAAACAAACAAGCAAACAAACCCTGGTGTTGACTACTTCCCTGGCATTTGGAGAGAACGAACCCCTGATGGAGGATGCTGTGTCTGCAGGAGGCTGGACTGAGCTGGTAGTGGCAGCACATGCATAGGAAGAAGGGGAGCAAAAGGACCCTGCCAAACACCTGGGATACTGGAGGTGGGAGATAAACAGTGGCATTGCTAGGTGTGGAAAAATGTAGGGAATGTTCTGGATATTACAGGCTGGAAAATCCAGCTCATAGGTTCTTAAGGACCTAAGAGAGCAAGGCAGCCCCTTCTCCTGTGTTTGGACATAGTGAAATGAGAGCTCTGTCAGTTCAGGTATCCTTTGCCTTGGAAAGGTTTCTGAACCTGCAAAGATCAAAGTTTAGAAACTTGGCATGGTCAACCCCCAACCCTATCTTGAACATCTGGAATATAAAAGATTCAAGGAGCCTCTAGTGCATATAGGCACAATCTGTTTGGTCAATTACAGTCTAATCTTACCCTTATAGGGAAGGCTTTGGCTACCGTAAGAAACAAAAAAAAGGGCTAGGATATTTCCCACTCTGGCTACCTTGGTCCCATACTCTGCCTCTACAGAAAATGATTCTGGGGTGGACTGGATGAGACCCAGTTGGGCATTCTGCTTTTCTGTGTAGAGATCCTATCACTGTCACATTTCTGTTCTTACTACTCCCCTCCCCCCTACCAGTGGGCAAGTAGTCATGTTAATAATATCTCCTTTAGGAAGATGTATTAATACATTTTTGATTCATCCAGTAGCAATAGTTAAATGTCTCTCTGGGTCTCAGTTTCCTCATTTAGAGAATTAGGATCATATCATCTATGGTAGTTATTAGTGGCATTCAGTAAATGCTTCCTTTGGGGAACACAGTAAAGTTGCACCTTCACACACTTTTGACCATGTAACTTCTGTTGGCCAATGAAATGTGAGCAAAAGGTAGCTGTTTCATTCCCAAGTGGCAGCTTTAAAAACCAGTATATCATTTAATTCATTCCTCTACTGTTTTATCAATTGTAGAACCTCTGTTAGGATAAAGCCTCCATTTGCCTGGGACTGTGAGTGACTATGATGTGTGCTACTTTACTGAACTGAATTAAACTTATAGTATGAGCAAATAATCATCATCTTTTCTTTTATCTTCTGAGATTTTGGGGTGGTTTTTACCTATAATTTACCCAGATTGATATATAAATCTCATGAGCTTTGTAGGGAGTTACACAAAATTAATATACTGTATATGTATAATACATAAGGCAATAAATGGTATTTATTTTATTCTGTGAATATCATTTAGAATGCTTTTGGCTGCAGATAACTGAACCCAATCTCAAAATGGCTTAAACACTAAATGTATTTTTCTTTCTTGTCCCTCTCCTGTTTTAAGAATTTCAGGAGTTAGGTACTTAGATTAGTGGCTCAATATCATCACTATTTTTTTTAATTTAGTCAGCTTGGATTCATTAGATTTCTACATCTGTAAGATGTTACAGTTTATCAGTTTTGGAAAATCTTCAGCCATAATCTCTGGTTTTTCTTTTCTCTTCCTTTGGGATACCAATTGATTGTACGCTAAAATTTCTCACTGTATCTTCTATATTTCTTTTTCTTATATCTATATTTTTCATAATTTTATCTCTGATCTGTCTAATTTTTTATAGTCTACCTTCAAGTTTATTAATTTTCTATTCAGCTATGTCTAACCTGCAATTAAACATATGCATTAACTTCTTGATTTCAATTATTATATTTTTCAGTGCTAGAGTACCTTTTTGATTCTTTAAAGTTTCATGAAAAAGCTTTCAAGTTTGCCTAATTTCTTTGAACATAGTAAGCATATTTTTTTTTTGTATTAAATTCTTTTATTGGTACATTGTAGGTATATAACAAAATTACATTTCTCATTGGGAATTGTACCTTTACATAATGCATCTTGGTTCTTATTTTTTCCCCATTCCTAGCCCTCCCTTCACCTCCTCCACCCTTCCCTATTTACAAAGACTTTGTTCCCATTTTTTCCATTTCTCAGCATTTTTTCCTTTCCCTTCTTTCCTTTCCCCTGCCCCTCCCACTACCCCTACCCCTTTGGACCCTTTCTTCCTATTTTGCATTATCGATTATTCATTCTAATCATTGGTACATTTTAGGTATACAATATAATGACATTCATCATTGGAAATGTGCACCTTTACATAGTCTCTCTTGGTTCTTATTTTTCACCCTTGCCCAGCCCTCCCTTCAACCCCTCCAGTCCTCCCTATTTACAAAGATTTTGTTCCTATTTTTCCGTTTTCTCATATTAATCCCATTCCCTTCTATCCTTTCCCCTAGCCCTCCCACTTCCTTCCCCTTTGCCCCTTTTCTTCCTATTTCACATTACCTATTATACATTTAGTCCTTATTTGCACTTTCAGTTTCTCACACCAGAGAAACTATTTGGTATTTATACATGTGTGTCCTATTTATTTCACTTAAGAGTATTGGCTTAATGTGCATCCACTTAGCTATAAATGTCTCTAATTTCTCATTTGTTATGGCTGAGTAGTACTCCATTTTATTAAAAAACCACATTTTCTTGATCCAGTCTCCAGTTGATGGGCATTTGGGCTGTTTCCAAGTTTTAGCTATTACAAACTGCGCTGCTATGAACATGACTGCAGATATATCACTGTGGTATGATTCTTTTAATTCTTTGGGGAAGATCCCCAGCAGTGGAATAGCAGGGTCAAATGGGACTTCCAGTCCCAGTTCTTTGAGGTATCTCCATACTGATTTCCACAGTGCTTGCACCAGTCTACACTTCCAGCAGCAGTGGAACAGGATTCCTCTTTCTCCACAGCCCCGCCAGCATTTGTTATTGGTTGATTTCATGATAGCAGCCATTCTTTCTGGAGTGAAGTGGAATCTCAGCATTGTTTTCATTTGCATCTCTCGAATGACCAGTGATGTTGAACAGTTTTTCATGTATTTATTTGTTATTTCTACTTCTTTGTCTGAGAAATGTCTGTTCATTTCAGATGCCCATTTTTGGATTGGGTCTTTAAATTTGGGAGGTCTGATCTTTTTAAGTTCTTTATAGATTCGAGATAGTAGACCTTTGTCTGAGGAAAAGCACGTGAAGATTTTTTCCCACATTTTGGGTTGTCTCTTCACACTGCTGGTGGTTTCTCTTGCTGGGCAGAAGCCTTTTAATAAGAAGAGATCCCATTTGTTGATTGTTTGTGCTAGTTCACAGGCAACTGAGGTTTTGTTCATAAAATCTTTTCCTACACCGATGTCTTCAAGGGTTCTACCTAACCTCTTTTCCAACTGGTTCAGAGTTTCTATTTTAATATTGAGATCTTTAATCCATTTTGATTTTAGTTTAGTGCATGGTGAGAGATATAGGTCTAGTTTTAATCTTTGGCAAGTTGAAGCCCAATTTTTCCAGCACCATTTATTCAAGAGGCTATCTTTCCTCCAGTGAGGGTGTTTGGCTCCTTTATGGAAGATGAGATGGCTGAGTGTGTCTGGCGTTGTTTCTGCATCGTCTAATCTGTTCCACTGGTCCCCAGGTCTGTTTCTTTCCCAGTACCATGCTGTTTTTATCACAGTAGCTTTGTAGTAGAGTTGCAGGTTGGAGATTGTGATACCCTCTGCCATGTCTCTATTACCTAGAATTGCGTTTGCTATTCTGGGTCTCTTCTTGTTCCAAATGAATTTTTGGATTGTTTTCTCAAGGTCCATGAAGTGTGCTGCTGGGATCTCAACTGGAATTGCATTAAATCTATATAGCAGTTTTGGAAGTATGGCCATTTTCACTATATGAATCCTTCCTACCCAGGAGCAGGGGATGTCTGTCCATTTTCTGATATCATCTTCAATCTCTCTTTTCAGAGTGCCATAGTTTTCAGAGAAGAGGTCTTTGATTTCTTTTGTTAGGATGATTCCTAGGTATTTCAGTGTTTTGGATGCTATTGTGAAAGGAATTATTTGCCCTATTTCTCTCTCAGTGAGTCTGTCATTGGTGTAGAGGAAAGCTATTGATTTTTGTGTGTTGACCTTTTAACCAACTACTTGACTGAATTTGGTTATTAAGTCTAGAAGACTTTTGGTGGAGTTCTTGGGGTCTTCTATATAGAGTATCATGTCATCTGCAAATAATGACAATTTGACTTCTTCATTACCTATCTTCCTTTTATTTCTTTCTCTTGTCTAATTGCTGTGGCTAATGTTTCCAGAACTATATTGAACAAGAGTGGTGATAGTGAACATCCTTGTCTTGTTCCTGATTTTAGTGGGAAGGATTTCAGTTTTTGACCATTTAGTATGATATTGGCTGTTGGTTTTTCATAGATGGCTTCTATCAGTTTGAGGTAGAGACCATCTATTCCAAGTTTTTGGAGGGTTTTTATCATAAATGCATGTTGGATTTTGTCAAATGGTTTTTCTGCATCTATGGAGATAATCATATGTTTTTTGTCCTTGGCTCTATTGATATAGTGTATTACATTGATTGATTTGCATATATTGAACCATCCCTGCATCCTTGGGATGAATCCCACTTGATCAGGGCGTATGATCTTCTTGATGATGTTCTGCATTCTGTTTGCCAGTATCTTATTAAGGATTTTTGCATCTATGTTCATTAGTGAGATTGGCCTATAGTCCTCCTTTTCAGTTGGGTCTTTCTCTGCTTTGGGGGTCAAGGTGATCCTTGCTTCCAAGAATGAATTTGGGAGTACTGCTTCCCTTTCAATTTCATTGAAGAGTTTAAACAGTAGTGGTAGCAGTTCCTGTCTAAATGTCTTGTAGAATTCAGCAGTGAAGCCATCAGGGCCCAGCCTTATCTTAGTTGGTAAGTTTTGAATTACATTTTCAATTTCATTGGTTGATATTGGGTTGTTCAGAAATTTTAGGTCTTCTTCGTTCAACTTTGGTAATTCATATGTATCTAGGAATCTGTCCATTTCTTCTGTGTTGTCCATCTTATTGGCGTATAGGTTCTTGAAGTAGGTATTGATGATCCTCTGGATTTCTGCTGGGTCTGTTGTAATTTCACCCTTTTCATTCCTAATTGCATGGATTTGGGCCTTTTCTTTCCTTTTTCTGACAAGGTTGGCTAAAGGTTTGTCAATTTTGTTGATTCTTTCAAAGAACCAACTCTTGGCTTCATTGATTTTTTGTATCATTCTCTTAGTCTCCATTGCATTGATTTCTCCTCTGATCTTAAGCTTTGGGTTTGTCCTGCTCTTCTTTTTCTAGAAGCTTGAGGTTCAGCATGAGGTTGTTTAATTGGGCTCGTTCTCTTTTTCTACCATGAGTATTCACTGCTATGAATTTCCCTCGTAAGACAGTTTTCATTGTGTCCCATAGATTCCGATATGTTTTATTGTCATTGTCATTTAATTGAAGGAACTGCCTGATTTCTTCTTTAATTTCCTCTGTGACCCATTGGTTATTCAGAAGTGTGTTGTTCAATTTCCACATGTTTATGAAATTTTTTGAGTTTCTTTTGCTATGGATCTCCAATTTCGTCACACTATGGTCTGATAATATACAGGGGATAACTTCAATTCCTTTGCACTTCCTTAAACATGTTCTATGTGTGAGTATGTGGTCTATTTTGGAGAATGACCCATGTGCAGCTGAGAAGAATGTGTATTCTGATTTTGTGGGGTGGAAGACTCTGTAAACATCTGTTAAGTTCATTTGTTCAAGAGTTCAATTGAGTTCTAGTATTTCATTACTTATTTTTAGTCTAGTTGATCTATCTCTTTGTGACAGTGGGGTTTTGAGGTCCCCCACTACAATTGTATTAGTGCATATATGACTTTTCATGTCTGTTAGTATTTGTTTTATATAGTTGGGTGCACTAGTGTTTGGTGCATAGATATTTGTGATTGTCATCTCTTCCTCTTGGATTGTTCCCTTTACAAGGATGTAGTGTCCTTCTTCGTCTCTCTTAATCAGTGTTGGTTCGAAATCTACTTGATCTGCCAAGAGGATAGCTACTCCTGCTTTTTTTTTGGGTTCCTGTCTCATGGAGTATTGTTTTCTACCCTTTAACTTTGAGTTTCCTTTGGAATTAAGTGTGTTTCTTGTATGCAGCATATTGTTGGATTTTGCTTCTTGACCCAGTCTGCCAGTCTATTTCTTTTGATTGGTGAATTGAGACCATTAATGTTGATGGTTATAACTGAAATGTATTGACTTGTCATTGCCATGACTTTTTCTTTTTGTTGAGTTCTCCCCCTTTACACTTAATTTCTTGTCATGCCAGATGGGTTCATTCTGCTTTGCTTCCTGGGGTTGTGATCCTCAATGTCTGTTCCTAGATATTGTGTAAAATTCTTTGGAGTGCTGGTTTTGTATTCATGAAGTTCCTAAGGTGCTCTTTGTCATGAAAGTATCTTATTTCTCCAGCCACTTTGAAAGATAGTTTTGCAGGGTCCATCAATCTGGGTTGGAGGCTGTTTTCTTTTAGGGCTTGGAATATGTCACTCCAAGCTCTTCTTGCCTTGATGGTTTGTGTTGAGAAGTCTGCTGTGATTCTGATGGGCTTTCCTTTATATGTGATTTGTTTCTTTTCTCTGACTGCTTGGAGAACTTTGTTCTTCTGTTGAGTTTCTGGAATCTTAACAATTATATGCCTATGTGTAGATTTTTTTTTTGATCAAGGCTATTTGGAGTCCTATATGCGTCACTTATCTGTATGTCAAGCTCTTTTCCCCTGCTTGGGAAGTTTTCTGCCATTATTTCTGTGAAGAGATCTTTTATATCATCTGCACTCTCTCCTGTTTCTTCATTGAGCCCAATCAGTCTTATGTTATTCTTTTTTGCATCATCTAGCAGCTGCTGGATTGATTTCTCATGTTCCCTTATAATTTTGAAGTAATTTTTCTTTTCCTGGTCACCAAGTGCAATCTTATCTTCTATATCTGAAATTCTGTCCTCACATTGGCTCATTCTGCTGTGTAGACTTTCAATGGAGTTTTTCATGTCCTGGAAATCTATTTGCACCTGTTTTATGGATTCCATTTGTTTCTTATGTTGGGATTCCATCATGTTCCTCAGCTCCTCTCTAGGTTTATTAATCATGTCTTTCAGTAGGGGCACAATTTCTCCTGTTATCTGATAAATTATTTCTGATTTCATTTTTTCCAGATCCCGTTTTGTTGCCAGTTCAGTGGGTCCAGGTGGTTGAGTATCAGAGTGTTCCATCTCATTTCCCTTTGGGGTTGCTGTAGGTGATCTGGAAGTCTGGTTTTGAGAGTTATTTACGTGTTTTCTCATTTCGACTGGGGCGTGGGGCTGTTAGCGCCTGCACGGATTACCTCCTCTGAGCTGGGAGAGGTGGGACAGGGGCCGGGAGCAGCGGTAGGGATGGTGACCCAAAAGCCCTTTCCTGTGGGCTGGGAGCAGTGGGAGGGATGGTGGCCCGGGAACCCCTTCCTCTGGACCAGGAGCAGTGGGATGGTGGCTCAGAAGCCGCTCTCTTTGTGCCGGGAGTGGTGGGAGGGATGGTGGCCCGGAAGTCCCTTCCTCTGGGCCAGGAGCAGCGGGACAGAAGGTGGCCCCAAAGTCCTTTCCTCTGGGCTGGGAGCAATGGGAGGGATGGTGACCGGGAATCCCCTTCCTGTGGACCAGGAGCAGTGGGACGACGGCTCAGAAGCCCCTACCTCTGGGCCGGGAACAGTGGGACTCAGTACCTTGGTCTGGTGGTCTGGTGTCCTCTGCGTCTTTGTAGTGTGGAATCAGGTGGCTGCCTGTCTACAGTGGGGTGATTCGGTGTCTTCCGCGCGACTCAGGACCTCGGTAGGGCGTGCACAGACCTGCCTGTCTGCAGCAGGCTGATTTGGTGTGTGTTTCAGCATATTTGTTTTATGGTTTGTTTGGAAGTGCTAATATCTGAGGTCTTTGTGGGTCTGTTTCTCTCTATTTCAAGATTTATCAAATAAAAATTGAATATATTTACCCTGTACTATGTGATGTTTCAATGCATATGTATGCATTTTAAAATAAGTACCACAAATACTGATCTGTTTCAGTAATCTACTATGTGTGATGAGTTTTGCTCATGGTGTGTTTTTTCCTTTGTGTCTGGTTACTTTTTTTTTGTTTTGTTCTGTTTTTTTTGGTACAAGGGATCGAACTCGGGTCCTTGCACTTGCGCAGCAGGCGACGAAACCACGGAGCTAAATCCCCGGCCCTGTGTCTGGTTACTTTTGATTGTGTCCTGGTCACTTGTTTTTTATATCCTTCCTATTTCTTGAAGATTGGCAAGTGTTCCCAGTGAAAAAACTGCTTTGCGTTTTGGGCCTACCTCTTTGTATTCACAACTTCTAGGTTTTGGCTTAGTAATTTTTGTTATCTTATGAGCTCTTTAATGCTTTTAAGAACTTAATCCAGGACCCCAATTCCTTGAAGCCTAGAATGGCAACTTTCTTCTGCAATTTATTTTATTTACTACTAGTCCAGTTCCACCTTAGTTGAATCCTTGAGATTCCTTGGATTCAGGTTACAGGCAAGAAAGCTTTAAGATTGCATGAGGAGTGTTTTATTTCTAGGCTCTATTTACTTTGAGGGTAAAGCCCTTCCCTGGGAGCAAATTTAGCTTAGAATGGACATTATATAAGAGTCCCCTCTTGGGCAGGCCTTGAACTTTGATTTCTGCTCCCCTCATTCCTTCTGATTGCCAAAAGCATAGCCTAGTTTTTCTACTATTTCTTGCCAATCGGCAAATCCTCTCAGGGCAAAAGCTGCTTTGTATTCTGGGCCCATCTCTTTAGATTTTCTACTTCTCCTAGGTTTTTCCTTGTAATTCTTTGTTAACTTTATTAGTCCTTTAATGCTTCCAGGTAGATAAAAACAAACATTCAAAGGTTGTCCTTGGTGAGAGGGTTGATCCTAATTACTTTGCTTGTCATTCCAAGAAATGGCGGTTCTAAGACCTCAATTCTTGGTGTCTTTCCATTCTGTTATCCTTATGGTCCAAGATGACTGCCATATGTTACATACAGAACTGACAACTGAAAGCTTGTTTCTTCATCCACAAATTTACATAGTTCTCTTTAAGAGAAAGAAAACCTTTCTCAGATGTCCTTCAGGAGATTTTTCTTCATGAGTCAAAGACCATAATTACCCCAGAAATTCCTAAACAAGTCACTAGAAGGGCATGCAATTTCCAAGACTAGTATATGTAATAAGCATTTAACATGAGGAGCTGGAAGTTGTCTTTGCTTCTCCTAAAGTGCATGAATGCTTGATTTCTGAACAAAATATAGGTTCTGTAAGAAAGAGGAAAGGAGTATATAGCCACTGGCTAGAAACCAATTAGAGTGTCTGTAACACTCTGTGCTCGGTTAAGGCTAAGAATTACAAAATATAATCATTTTTTTTTGGTCTTACTTAGGGATCTACATACTCTGAATAATGCAAGAAAACCTAACAAATGACTGAAATAATGGGAGGCATGTTTCATGAAAATACATGTTAACGTAAAAACTCTAAAAATTTGGGGAAGGCGGTGATCAAAATGTAATTTATTTAATAAAAATATTCAAAAATAAAATACATTAGAAAGAATAGCTTTGTTGGAAATTTATTCAAAGTCTAATTACATTACAAATTACTATTTCTCTCAGAGCACAGTACACACAAACTAATGCATTTGATGTATATGACTCTACTGAGTGAGCTGGGGTTTTGTTTTTTTTTTTGGTACCGAGGATGGAACTCAGGAACTTGCACTTTTGAGGCAGGTGGCGACACCACTGAGCTAAATCCCAGGCCCACTTCCAAGCATTCTTAGTAGAAGTGGACTGTAGCTTTCAGAAGGATGATAACAAGGTTGAAGAATCCTCTTTGGAAACATGGGTATCACTTCCCCAGCAGGGCTGGGAGGCTATTCTTGTTCTAATATATAAATAACTATCTTTGATAATAGGATGGGGGCATAGAAAGTAAGTTCTGAGGGTACCAAAGACAGTCTTTCCTGAATGCTGGCTTGCTCCCTTGCCTTTCAGAAACCAGTTGAACTCCACATCCTCCCTTTGAGAGAAGAGGTCTCAGAAGAAAAGAGGAGTTCCAATTCTTGAACACTAGCCTTCTGTATCTTCCCTCTTTCTCTCTTCCATATCCCATATCTATCTATGACTTGACCTTATCTTAGAAGCTCCTCTTTATCAATGCATCACTTACCATAGATTGGTAGGTCTTGGAAGTCCTTCACAAAAAATTCCCAAAGAAGATACATCAAGCCAGTTAAAAATATGTGAGGGGTGATGTTTTTGGTCATGGACAGCTGCATGCAGCTGTGTTTTAAGGAAGCAGGGACAAGTAGGGTGAAAGTAAGTTGAAAGTATCCCTACATTCAGATTCTGTTCTCTTTTTTTTTACCCCACACCATTTCATCCTTCAACCCCATAGTTAAAGCTATTATTTTACCTGACTCAGATCTTTTGAAAATGGAAGTAAAGCCTAAAACTTAATAGAATTTGGATGTATGGAGCCCAGTGGCTAGGCTTATTTTGTGCATTAACTTGCTTTTTAGTCAGTATGCTGAACAGTTAGGTATGAGGCAGCTTTTACTCAAAATGGCCTGCATTAGCTTACAACCCCGTCACTTACTGTGTGACATTGTGTCACTTGGCCTCTTTAGGCCTCAGTTTCCTCATGCTGACAATATCATATTTACCTCCTAGTGTTAGTATAAGTAATACGTGTTGTTATGCCATTAAATAATTCCATAAATGTCAGGTATTAATTCTTAACCTGCACTGGATAAGAGAAGTGTGGTGCCATGGTTAAGAGGAGACCTGGAGCCTGAGTAGGCAGGTTTTGATGTGCATATCAGGACTGGGTATTGAGAGAGTGCAGTGGATCTGGGTTGGGGGAACAGAGTGAAAAAACAACTTTCATTTGAACAGAATAAAAAACTATCTTGAAGTTTAGGCCAAGGCCCTGGGAATGAACTTCAGTCTCAACTGCCCTGTGTGCTTGATTGTTTCCAACTAGAGTGAAGCTATGAGTGCCTTTTGAAAGCCCTGCCTTCTCACCTTGAGGCTTCTTGCCAGGCATCTGTGCTTGGCATCCTCTGAGGGGGCAGTTCCCATGCTGGCTCAGGCAGCTAAGCTCAAGGTGCTTCCTGCCTCACTGAAGTTCCACTGAGCAGATTAAGGGTTTGAATGACCAGCTCAGAATAGTGGACACATTAATTGACTGGCATTCAAGGTTCAGCACTGATAGATCTTCAGGCACTGGGCAGTATCTACCAAAATCCATTCTTCTTCTTTTTTTTTTTTGGTACTGGGGATCGAACTCCGGACCTTCTGCTTGTGAGGTAGGCAGAGGAACCACTGAGCTAAATCCCCAGCCCCCAAAATCCATTCTTACTGACCTCTGGTCCAAGAGGTGAATGTCATTCTCAATCCTGGGAGGAAGAGATTGAGGCACTGGGGTCCTGGGAGTTACTGGAAGGGTAGAAGAGTAGTAATTGGGCAGAAATGTTAAAAGAAGGAGAAAAGGGTTTTAATTTTTAAGTAGCAAAAGGAGTTATAGTCAACTTTTTACCACTTTAACCAAGCGGGGACAGCTCAGGCCTGAAACAGATTAGAAGAGCAGTTATGTCAGAGGCAAAATGTAACTTCAGTCTGCAAAGTGGCCACTGTTGATATTTGGACATGTCTTGGCCATTTCATCTGTGAGCAGGCACCCGTGGTGCTTCTTTGTATGATGGATTTGAATGGGAGGAAGGAGAAATGGGTTTTGGGGAGACCACAAACCCTAGGCCTGCATCTGAGTCCTGAGGAGAGGAGCACTGTGCACAGTTGAAGAAGCTGTTTTAATGATGGTTCTTTGTGACCCACAAGGACAGATGATGCTAATCTTGTGAAGACACAGTGGGGAAGATGGACTTGGGTTCCATGATCCTGGTGCCGTGAAGATTCCAGCAATGTAGGCTGTTTAGCACTTGAGGTGCTGGAGATTTGAGAGGCCTAGAGCCTGGGCAGATACTGGTGTTGTCAGAAAGGATGCTTTGGGCAGGGCTAGTGCAGGGGAGATATGACTGGGATCCTGGACACAATGGGGCAAGACTTTTCAGGGGCCAGGGTGCAGGTGAGGAAAAAAATCAGGCCAAAGCCAGTGAAATTTGAATTGCCTCTTGCCTCTGTTAATGGGACTTCTTGTCTGGAAAGGACTAGAAAATTCAAGTTATAGAATAAACTTTATTTTTTGCCATGAGGTAGTATCCTTATTTAATGGATGTTTACTGAATACCCATGCAGGCCCTATTATGAACATGGACAACACAGGTAGAGTCTTTGTGTTCATGAGATTATAGTGAATGGAAAGGAAACTCAGTTGGAAAATGCTGTGGACACAAAGAAGAAGAAAAGTGTTCTTGTTGTGGCCTTGGCCTTGAGAAGCCTTAAAGCAGTGATGGTGAACCTTTTAGAGACCAAGTGCCAAATTGCAACAAAAAAACCCACTTATTTATCACAAAGTGCTGACACTGCAATTAAACCTGAATATGGAGGTTTTAGATTAGAAAAAACAACTCTACATTAACATCTTTTCTCTTAAAAGAAAAACACAATAACACGTGTGCCATAGGTTCGCCACCACTGCCTTAAGGGATAGGTGGGAGCTGGGCTTGTGGTGATGGGGCAGGGTGGCAAGGAAAGGGAAAGTTTAGGAAATGTCTTTGTGTGGAGGACGTGTGTCTGTATGCATTATAAGCCTTTGTGAAGGGTGCTTAGAATAATGAGAGAGAAAGGGTAAAACCTTGGCTGGGTGAGCTTCACAACCCAGGGTAGAGACTTAGGATTTTATTTAATAGTCAGTGGGCTGCCATTGGGAGATTTTGAGCAAGGAAAGTAACCTGATCAATCCTTTCCTGTCCCTGGCTGAGGTCATTTAGCAGCATGGGTGTTAGCAGGGCTGCAGGCCAATATTGTTTTAATATGTTCTCTCTTTTGGCCTTCTCACGAAAGCAGTGGTAATTTTATTTTTACCCACATTTCTGTTTGGGGTGTGTGTCAGATTAGCAGCTCTGTGACTCCAGTTGGAAGAGAGCTTCTGTTCAAAGTACTGGATGGGTGGAGTCTTTCCACCACTGTCCAAGGCCTGCTGCCCTCCTGAATACTGACCTTGGCTGTAGAGGGCGTGTTGCTTGATATAATGTTATTTGCTTCTCCTGCTTTTCCAGCTCTATCCTGGTACTTCTGAATGGCCAGGTTTCTGCAGGGAGGCTGAGCAAGGGCAGCTTGGTTTGGGTGTTAGTAGGGGCAGCAACTAATGTGAACAGTCAGTTATATTGGGAACATAGGTATTTGCTTCAGCTAGATTTACTTCCATTTTATCATAAATACCAGAAGCTTCATAAATTTAAATTGGTTTCCAGGAACAGACCTTGGTTCTAGGAACATTTCTCTGTGGAAGAAGAGATTGTCAACAAAGTTGGAGATGCATTTTTCAAGATAAGATCTCTTTATCAGGACGTGGTCTGCAAATAAGCAAATTCATTGACTTAAAACTTCTCTTGTGTATCCAAATGAAGAGTACAGTGCAGATTGATTTTGCAGTGATGGGGATGTTTTAGAATATCATAATGATGTTAGCTTAGTTGGTCCAAACTCTGTATTCATGAAGCCAAGGCTGTGGCCCAGCTCTTCTCCCACTGGTAGACAGAAGTCTTTCCTTTTGTCATGGTTAGAGAGTACATCTTCTGTTGCAGCTGATAGTCTCTCAGTAGCATTTTATTAGTCATGTAAGAACCAGCAAAGATAGTACAGACAGAAGATAAAAGTTTAGACCTGCTATTGGAAAAAGAATGTGGAGATTATGGCCTATGGAAAATGGTTGTATTGTAACTTAAGAGTTTTGGACTTCATATGTTCTAGCAACTGCTCTAGGTGCTTATCTCAACTTTCACAACAGTAAGGATCCCGTTTTATAGATCAGGAAACCGAGGCTCGAAGTTTAGTGACTTGCCCAAGTCATGCAGATAATATAATGGATTAGGATTGTAACCTAGCTTTTCTTACTCTTAACCTCATGTCATTCTACTCCATTTGGAAAGTATGACAAGAATACTGTCTCCTAGATCCCAGGAGGCTCAGTGAGATGTTGGACTGTTCAGTTGCATCTTGGGGTCTCTTCTTGGTTGACAAAGTCTGTTTGGCTATGACCTCAGGCCTCTTCTTGTTTTGAAGCAGAGTTACCTCTATCCCATTTGGAGACCAAGTTAATATCTGCTCATCACCAAGTACACTCCTGGAGACCCCTCATGCTCTCCAGCCCCCACCCCCTGCTGTACTGGAAAAGTGACAGATGGAAGACCAAGTGGCAGATGGAAGATCAGATTTCAGACTTCATAGACTTCATTCAGATCTACAACAACTCTAAGGGAGTGGAGCAAGGACTGGCTGGTGTGTGGATAAGTGTACTCTGTTGATCTGCTTCCCTGAGCTGGAGGGACTTATATAGGAATTTCTCCTATGGAGAAGAAAAACAGTGGGTTTTTTTCCTTAAGCAAATGGGGGAGTGGTAGGGAAGAAACTGAAAATTATTTGATATTTTAATGACTCAAACATTTATTGAAGCATCTCTGGGGAGGGCAGAATTAATGTGATTTGAAAGGTGCTTAGAAAGGACTTTCTGCCTAGAATCTTTTTTGGGGGGGGGGCGGTACCGGGGATCAAACTTGGGACCATGTGTTTTCGAGGCAGGCGGCAGAACCACTGAGCTAAATCCCCAGCCTAGAATCATTTTGACCCTGGTAGGACCTGGGCCCTTTGAACAATTTGTTCATTCATTCATTCTCAGTTAATATCACATATTCAGTCCTTTTATGAGTCCTAAAATAGTGCACCTTTGTGTTAATTTAAGATTCTTCCGGAAGAAGTAGAGGAATATTCAGGCAGTGTGTAGGGGGAATTGGAGGGGGTGGGATAGATGGTGTCTAGAGTGAATGGGATGACTCAGATTTGGTGGGAAATATTCTGGGATGGCTCCCTGAAGGAGAGAGTACTTAGTATGGTATGGTAGCTAAGAGGGCTCTTGGAACCATTCTTTCAGGGACTGTGGACTAAGGCCTTTACCAAGTTACTGGTTTTAGGTTTTTGGACAATGGAATTAATTCTAGTAGTACAAGGTAAAAGCTATTATTAACTTATAATAAGCCTTTTAATTTTCAGATGCCCTTTTTGCTTTAGCATAGTAAATCTTTTTTACAGTGCCAGGGATTTAGAAATTTTAGAAATTATATTTAATTAATTCAAAAAGTGACACCCTTTGGATTTTAAGCTGCTTTGGAAAGTCACTGAATCCCCCTTCCCAGACCCGTCCTACCTGAGGGCAGCCTAGGAGCAGCAGAGGAGTGTGCCTTCATGGAGGGTAACTGCAGAATTTTCCAGGTCCCAGAAACATTCTGTGGGGAAGCAGGAGACACTTTCATCTGTGCCAGGGCCAGATTTTAGGGAGGCTGAGTGGTGGGGCAGAACAGAGGGGGCTATTCTCTGGGCTGAGGGGTTGGAGTGGTTTAGATTATACAGAGAATGCTTTTCGTGGGATCTAGGAAAACTGTAACAACTGAGTGAGGATTACACTATCTCTGGGAGACAAGGAAATGGGAACAGTTTGCAAGTGTAATATACACACCACCTCCACAGAAACCCTCTGCCCCCAACATAGGCTTTGGTGTTACTAGGACTTCTGTAGATCTATGGGAGTGGTGGGAAGTGTTTACTTAGGCAACGTGGAACTGAGTCAGGCAGTGAGGCTTAAATGAAAGTCGCTGAGCTCTAATACAGTGAATTTCTTTTCTCTTATTTTTATAACAATGTCTTATTCTATATCAGGTTTTTCCTAAACACTTCTCATTTAATTTTCACAGCAACACTGGGAAATAATTGTAATTCTTTGTATTTATAAAGAATGTCCATCCTCTCATTTAATTTCTCCAATAACATACGTTCCCTCATTTCACAAGTGGGAAATGACCAGATAGTGACTGTCTTGAGACTATCTGTTCATGAAGTAGTAATATTGGAACTTGAGCTCAGAGCTCTTCATTTCATTTTTACTCTCCTTTTCACCAGACTAAATATAATGAAAGCTCAGCCCCACTGCCCTGCTTTGTGTTTGGGTGTATTAGTCAGCTTTCTATCACTGCAGTGAAATACCTGAGGCAGTTGTTTATAAAGAGCAAAGGTTTATTTAGCTCACAGTTATGGAAGTTCCAATGCAACATTGGGTAGCCCTGTTGCTTTCTGCATCTGGGAAGGGCAGAACACCTTAGACAGGAGCTTCTGATTGCAGAGTAAGGTGCCCATCTTATGAGCCAGCAAGCAAAGAGGAGGGGAGAGACTTCGGCCTCAGTATCCCCAATATGCCCTCAAGGGCACTCCCTACAGTAACCTGAGGACCTTCCACAAGGCCCTGCTGTTCTACCACTTCACAGTAATGCCAGCTTGGGGATCAAGCCTTAGCATGTGGGCCTTTGGGGGACAGTTAGTATCCAGACTATAGCACTGAGAGATATTTGAGCAATTAATGGTTTTAAGAATGTTTATAGGGTCGAGAAATGGAGAAATGTAGGACAAGAATCAGCTGGGGGTGGAGGCTGACTGTCAAGGCCCCAGGGGGTGTGTCAGAGGCAGTGCACCAATGTGGTACAAGTTTGTCATTAAAGGAACTTGGAAGGAGAAACTGGCACTTTGGAGAAGGTCCCATGAGTCCCATGAGGCTGTTCCTAAAGTATTCACATCTATGAGAGGACTGATGATACAAACACTCACTGATGAATGGGAAGAAGTTTTCAGACCCAAGAATATATTAAAATAAATATTTAATTGGAACAAATTATGCTGTGAATCATTAAGACAAACAAATCTCACAAAGGTTTCTTTTATTTCTCTGAATTTCAGTGAAATATTTATTGAGGGAAATGAAGTCAGCTCACTGCTTGGCATGACTAAATGCCATTGCTGGCTTCCAAGAATGACTTCTTTGGGATCTGTCCTGGATCACAAGGATAGGGGAAAAATGAGAACACTTCTGGGATAACCCAACATGAGCAGGGACCAATCTGTCGAGATCTGGTAAGGCTCAAGCAAAGTCTAGCATTGTGTTGGGGCTGGAAAGGGGAATTTAATTTTTGGTCACCTAATGTTTATTTTGAAGATTCTAATTTGGAGAGAGGAAACAATAGGCTTTTGGATAAGTCCCATGAATTTTCAGGTAGTAAACTCTGAGGTTTTACCTTTGAGTGTACCTAGAACTTAAAATTCTATGATTCAGGTTACTGCCTTTATAGGTGAAAGCAGACATGTGAGGCCATTCCTGGGCTGCTGGCTGGGTGCGCTTTCCCAGTGCTAATGATGTGCTCATCAGTGGTATAGATGGTAGGATTCAAAGATGTCCATGGGGAGTGGCAGAACCCTCAGTTCTCCTGGTCTCAGGGTAATAAAGGATATTGATTCTTCTCGTCTCAGAGAAGCTCTAGCTCACTGATTTCCTTAGCTGTGACTTGCCAGAGCAAAACTGGCTATGCTAGAAAATGAATTTCAAGAGCCTGAACCAAAAGATAGCAAGTGTGGGTGTGCATGGCAGTGAGGATATTCAGGGTCTCTGCTGGTTTTGGCTGCAGCTCTATTCCTCACAGGGTGGGTAGCACTAGCTCCTGGGTTCGAGGTCTTTTGGAAGGCAGAGCTTGTTTGGGTCACATGATAAATGTTTCTATCGGTATTCTTGCTGTGCAGAGTCAGGCTTGCTGCTCCAATTTTATTCTAGTTTTCTTCTTGAGATAAACAAGTGACTTAGGTCAGGCTTCATAGGTGAAATATGACCTGATTCCTTCCTCACAAACACAGTGCTCTTGGGGGAGAAAGCTTAGTGAGCATTTTGGGTGTACTGGTCTTTAGAACTAACTGTGTTGTTTTCCTTGTCCTTAAACTTCCTGCTTTCTCAATCTAGAATATGATTAACATATTAGTATGGAAGAGGAAGTCCCATTTTTAGCAGAATTACTGAATTTAACCAAGTTCATACTGATAATCAGCCACGTCTCAGTGCTGCATTGCATGTTCTAGAGGACACAGAAAGGTAAATCCTTGCCTTTGAAGAACTTATAGTCCATGTAGGAAAATTATACATTCAATGTATATTTACTGTATACTTTCCCTTCATAGATGATTTAAAAAAATCAGAAATGGGGCCGGGGATTTACCTCAGTGGTTCTGCCACCTGCCTCACAAGTGCAAGGACCCGAGTTCCATCCCCGGTACCAAAAAAAAAAAAAAAAAAAAATCAGAAATGCATTTACACTCAGGCTTCTTAAAAGGCACATTCATAATTATCTTGTAAAGTGGAGAGTAATATGAGTTCCAGAAGAATATCATCCTTGAAAGACTGTATTTGATGAGGTGGTATAAGCACTACTTCTATTAGTAGATCAAAATATGGAGTCACCAGATAAAGATTTTTGGCTGTTTATGTTGTTCAGTCCCAAAAACTTAGCATAATGCCTGATGTTCAGTAAGTGTGGAAAAGGAATGAATTTTTCTAGACTGGAGTGATTGGAGAAAGCCTTATGGAAGAAGTCAAGCTTGAGTTAGATATTTAAAATATGATAGAATTTAGGTAGTAGCAGAGAGGCTGTTTCAAGTTTTTCAGGGGAAATCACTGCCACCTCTGCAGTACTCTGATATTTATTTCTCTTTCATGTTTGTAAAATATTGCACAATTCACGAGCACTCAGCTATTTTGTACCTCCTTTATCAGACCATTAGAGAAGAGTTGACTCTGGGACCTATGGCACCAGGTTGTGTGATAAAGTACAAGAAAAGGTGATTTATTTCTACTTGAAGGATTTTTATAGTTTGAGGATGCCTTTGGAAGCCTGCTGAAAAAGGCTGTGGATTGAAATTCTCCATAAGGCCGTTAATTATTGAATTTTCTTTGTTGTAAAAAAAAAAAGAAGCTGCTTTAGGTGTCAGCTGTTAAAGATGCAAAGTGAGTTAGTATCATTATAAGTGTTCTTAATCATAGGCAGACCTGTTAGCAGTCACTCAGGGACGAAAACAGGACGCTGTCAGCATGCTGCTACAGGGAAGATGGGCAATTAGTGGCTTCAGATTTCATGTAATACCCTTCTCTCTTTAATCTCCTTGGTGCTATCTGTTGGACAATCAGAGATTTTAGTTATGACTCTAAAAGCAAGTTCTGGTGAGAGAATTAAAGACCTTTTCCTTGCCAAATGGAGAAGTGAGGAGTGCCAGGGAGTTTGGCTGTAGCGGTTGGGATGGAAGTACCACAAGTCGTGGTGCTAAAAAGCAAAAGGAAAAATGGCCTGGGTGTCATGGAGAGATTTACCTTTTGGGCAGTGGGACTGGATGTGTGAGTGTAGTTTGTAGTGATGGTTGAGGCTTCGCACTGCTCTGCTGCTGTGATGGCATCCTGCAGTCCTGATCTGCTCTATCTCATTCTGGGTATGCACAAACCCAGGCCCAGGAGCCTTCTTGGTGGATATCTTTATAATGATGCACATAGAATCTTGAATTCTGAGTGTATTTGGTAAAGCTTGGAGAAGGTCTGGTGTAGCACTGTAAGGACTAGAAAAACATTTTGACATTTAAGCCAAATCTTGATGGGCTTGTGGAGGGCCACAATACTAGTTCAGATGCCAGAGTATAGAGAAGAAACATAGTCTCTATACTAACAATAGAAGCAGGGTGCTTTACAATTTCAAAAATGATTTCCCATGGGTTACCTCATCTTAAATCTGCAATAGCCTTGTGAGATAGATGGGGTTCCTACAGCCTGGTCTTGTGCATCTCCAGACATGAGGCAGAAGAGCAGATCAGGACCTCAGAGCCTGCTCAGATCAGGATACCATTACAGCAACAGAGTAGTATTGAGCCTTCACCAGGCACTGCAGACTACGCTAGTATGTCTAGCCCTACTGCTTAGAAGACAGACCTTTCCATGAGGAAACTGAAGCTCAAGTAGGTGAGGAGATTTGCCAAGGTTGCCCAACTAGCAACGGGCCTTGAATGCAAGACCTCAGATTTTGAGTCTCCTATTCTGCTCTATTATTTCATGTTGGCAGTTCTTAATCATGCGAACAGACAGATACACATGACATGACACAAAGATAGTAATCATGTGATGACAGTAGTGTCTAGGGGAGAGGAGAGGTGCAAGGTCAGAGACAGTGTAGTGAGGAAGCAAGAACTCCAGGAACTGGTGACCTTGAGCAAAGGCAAGGGAGCTGTTATATAGTAGGCCAGAGGCTGTGTGCAGTGCTCTTGGTGGGCAGAGCTGGCAAACACTCTTATTTAGGCCCACTCTTCATTATTCCTGGGCATGCAAGGGAGGCTGAGGGAGTCCAGAGGAAACACAAACACCTCATTTTAATTTATAATACAATCTCCCTTTCCTAGAAATGCTTTTAATATAACAGCCCACAGAAAGCAAAATGACTGAGTGAATTTCTTCCACTCCCTGCCCTTGATTCCCCTGAAAGCAGGGAAATACTTAGGAGAAGAGAAGAGATGTGAAAAATCTGGATGACTCACAATTAGGCTGTAACCTCTGGTTAATTAGGACCACTTGTCCTAATCTAGTGCTTCCACTTTGAGCAGTGGTGGCCCTAGGATTTAAGAGGTGCCATCTTGATCTGGTCCTGACTCCATAAGACAGGGCAGAGGAAAATGTGATGACCAGAAACCCTTCAACAGCTCACCTACTAACATTTCCTTCAATCCCTAGGTTGTCCTTTGACAACATCTCTTTTTCTTCTACCTCAATATTCCCTGTAGAAATACCGAAGAAAAGAGGATCATGATTTGGGGAATTTCTGAGTAAGAATTGAGAGAGACTACATTGCTTTTGCAGGCCTCAAATTAATGATTCTGCTTTCATTTCCTCAATCTCAAAAATTAATAAATGATTGAAAACTTCTGAACTTGACAGACATCAATCAGGACAATTTTTTAGTGAGGTCTATTTGTTTTCCTCAAAATTATGTTAAGAAATAAGCTGGGTGTGGTGGCACACACCTGTAATCACAGCACTATGAAAGCTGAGGCAGGAAGATTGCTTCAAGTTCACTACCATCCTGAACCACACAGTGAGTTTAAGGCCAGCCTGAACTACATAGTGAGACCTTTTCTCAACTCCTATCCCAATTATGTTAAGAAATCCCATATTACCCCAATTGTTTTCTCAGTCACAGTGGGTGAGATTTCTTTCCTTCAACCATTGAATTGTTTCCAAAGTCAAGCAAATATTGGAGACCTACTCCCTGCTTTCCACCATTGCTCCACCTCAGGTGGACATTCAAGGTTTGTCTGTGGTCTCAGAGTGTCTCCTGGCCACTCCTTTTTTTGCAGTGATTTGCTGCCTTGTTTTAAACCCAAGAAAGTGGACAGGGATGACATCCGATCCTAATGTCCCCTTCCTAATGTAGTGCACAGAGCCAGCTCCTCTTAAAAGAGATAAAGTAAAGTTGTATGCTTGCAAGAATGTCTCATGAAGTAACACAAGATGTAAGGGCTGTTCCCTTGCTACAACTTATGTATATTTTCTTGTGGAAGTGGAACGGCCCAAGCTGTGTTGTACCATGCTCTCCAAGTGACAGTTTCATCAAATCCATATGTTTGTAGATGAAGGAATCATTGTCACATGGCTAAGGGCCAAGAAGACCCCCAGCCCATTTCCGCAGGTTTATCCAAGAGTGCCTGGCACATTTCACCCCTCAATTATTCCCACCGATTGTGAACAGATGGGCACAATACTCTTTAAGTCATAGTAAAGTGACTTGTATTTGGCTATTGTCCAAGTGAACTGAAAGAAGGTGCTGTTGTCTGTCTGGTTGAGCTATAGTATAGGATTCATAAAATAACCCCTGTTTAGATAATGACAAGAGCTCAAGGCTGCCAGGATGGGTGCCTTTGTGGCAGTAGCTTAGAGACTACCATTTGCAAATTTCAAATTGGTGACAGACTTGTGGGCTAGACTTCCAGTGTTGTTGGCTTCCCTTACTTTCCAATGCTATGGCCTCTCCATTTTGCATCAACTTGTAAAATATCAGATAAGATTTTTCCAATTTAAATTGGATCCAGGTTAAGATTATTTACCCATATAAGAAGGCATGAATTTACTTAGAAATGGTCCTGAGAATAATCTACTGGACCTTAAAATATCCCTCATACAATGGTACAGAGTGATTTTCTAATTCTCCTCCCCTTAGTGAGGTTTGTGGGCCCTGTAGTCTAATATATATGTTATCACTTTCCCAATAAACTTTCTCCTTCCAGAATGTCCACTTTGTTTGACTCTATCTACTTTTCAGCACCAAGTTCTAGATTAGTAGAAATTTAGTTGTGCATGAAACCTAGAGTCCATTTAGTCTAACTTTCCACTCAAGGCAGAAATTGTCTCTAGATGATCTCTGAGTTGTGGTGATTCATATCTTCAGTGACAATGTGCTCATGACCTCACAGAATTCATTTTATTGGGGCCGGGGATTTAGCTCAGTGGTTCTGCCACCTGCCTTGGAAGCATAAGGACCCAAGTTCGATCCCTGGTACCAAAAAAAAAAATTCATTTTATTGTTGGACAGTTCTTATTAGTAAATTATTATTCTTACTGTTGGTTTTTAAAAAATTGTTTTTATTTTTTTGAGGCAGGGTCTCCCTTTGTAGTTCAGGTTGGCCCTGAACTCACTATGTAGCCCAGGCTGGCCTCAAACTCGAGGTGATCCTCCTGCCTCAGCCTCTCTCAAATGGTGGGATTACAGGCATGTACCACCACACTGGCTATTAGTAAATTATTTTATGCAATTGAAATCTGACTAATTTAGGCACATTGATCTTAGTTCAACCCTTAAGAGCAGTGGTGGCGAGCCTGTGGCATGTGAGCTGAAGCTGGCTGTTTGCTATTATTGAAAGCTCTAAAAGGTTTGCCATCACTGCTCTAGAGTAATACAGAACTGTATAATTTCATTCCTACTTAAAGTCCTTCAGATAATTGAGGACAGCATTTACTCCTGTCCCACAGTCTTTTTGACAACACATTAAACTTTTTGGTTGATCCTTGTGTCTTCTTAGTTTTTTCTTTTTATGCTTCATTTACTTTATTACATTTATTCCACAGTTTTATAGTTTGAACTTCTTCATTATTCTGTGTCTCTTAAGAATTTATGTGTTTGATGTGTTTTAAATTACTTAATTATTCACCTCATTCATGTATTCTCTCAGTCAATATTTATTAAGTGCTTTTATAAGTAGCAGATTTATGGTAGGTGGTAGGGAGATGGTAATAACTAAGACCAACATCCTTCTCTGAAGAACTGACCACTGATGTGCCATGGTCTTAACATTTCTGAAGCTATTTATTATATTTGTAGTCATATTTATCAATGGCTTAAGATCAGTTTATGACCAGAGAAAACTAGAAGACTAGAATGTTGAACCATAGATGCTTTCAACTAGTGTGCTTGTAACTGGTGGCTGTTTTGTATTCCTTTCTCCACTCGTTATGTGGTATGATCAAAAAATAAAATGAATGTTTAATTTTTAAAAAAGTTATTGCAGTTAAAGAAACATTGCCAGTAATACCTTTCAAAACACCTGCACACTTCAAAGACACTTATTCCATTGTTCTTGTCACTCTCTGAAGAAGTTCTGTAATTCCTTTTTCATCACGTGTCTTCAGTAGCACTGTCATGGCTGCCTGGATGCCCTGAATTTATTCAAAACATTTATCTTTCATGGTCAATTGACTTTGGGGAAGAGCCAGAAATTATATTGCACCAGATCTGATGAATAAGGTGGATGAGGACACATTGTAATCTTTTTACAAGCCTTCCTTTCCATTGGATGGCACTCGGCAGCAGCATTCACCACATTTGTTTTAATCATACTTCATAAAGATGTGAAAGATGACTATCAGAAATTGCTTCAGAGGGTGGCAAGAATGATGGGATGAGTGTATTTTTTTTTGGTACCAGGAATCAAACTTGGGACCTTGCACTTGTGAGGCAGATGCTGAAACCACTGAGCTAAATCCCAGGCCTGGGATAAGTGTATTTGAAGAATAGGGAAGGGGCTAGGGATTTAGCTCAGTGGTTCCACTGCCTGCCTCACAAGTTCAAGGTCCTGAGTTCAATCCCTGGTACAAGAAAAAAAAAAAAAAAGAATAGGGGAGTATTTTGAGGGAGATTAGTGGCACTATGTTTTTAACTGTAATAAATTGAAAAAAATTTAAACATTCACCATATATTTTGATTGTACTTCATACTTTATGTATGTTGAAAGATATCTCAGCCCAGCCCTATTTTACTGATTGGCAATTCAAAAATGGTAGTTTTACTTTTTCCCCATCCAGAGGGAAAATACTCCCTCTGAGTTGACAATATAGGGAAGCAAGAAACCAAAATTAAAATTTAAACCAAGCAACAAGAATGTGGTCCCTTAGGATGGAATTAGACTACATACCTCCCCTCAAAATTCCCCGCCCTCCCCACCAAAAAAATCTAGAGAAGTGAGCTGGGTAGAGGGGAGATTATGATCCAAGAACTGTCTTCATCTGGGTGGCTTTTGTAGGTACTGAAGTGTCCCCACATGCCACCTACTCAGATACTGTCTTCCCCCTCTTCAACTTATCCTGAAGGTTCCTGGGGCCTAGAGATACTTTATAGATCTGACCCTCATGAGCCTATTTTCTGTCCCTTTCCCTACCTCCCAGTGCAGCTGCCCTGTTAACATGGCTATATCTGTGCACAGGGATAGAATGCTTTCCAATTCAGAAGAACCATAGTTTCTCTCAATCTTTTACATTTATCATCTAGAATGTCAACTTAGAAACTATGAGTTGTGAAATGGAGGGCTTGTCTTAGTTAACTTCTCACTGCTGAGACAAAATACCCAACACCCAAAGTTCAGAAAGGCAAGGTTTATTTAGCTCACAGTTTGTAGAGGTTTCAGTCCATAATCAGCTGGCTCCAAGGCAGATTGGCATATGGCAGGGATGAGTCGCAGAGGAGAAACAATTTATGGCACCCACATGGTAGCAAAAGCAACATGGGAACCTTAACAGTATCTTTCTGCCCCTTTTATTTTATCTAGACTACTGGGATTAGGGCAGTACCAAACCAATCAGTGGACTGATTTAGTAATCACATATCCTCAATCCCAGCATCACACACTCTAGATTCAGCCACTTCTGAAAAAGCCCTATGATCACATGAGGCTTTGGGGGAACATCTAGATACAAACCATAACGTTCTGACCCTGGCCCCCTAAAGATTCATGCACATCTCTTTATGCAAAAAAAACCCATTTAGTCCATCTTCAAGAGTTGCCAGAGTCCTAACAGTTTCAGCATTGCTGAAAAGTCCAAGTCCCAAGTCTCCTCTGAGATTTTAGGCAAACTCTTAGCTGCAAGCCCTTGTGCAAATGAAAAGAAAGTTAAACACTTGTAAAATTCAATGGGACAAGATAGACACTTCCATTCCAAAGGTTACAAACAAGGGGATAGCAAAGAATGTGAACAAAGCAAGTCCAAAATCCAGTAGGGCAAACATTAAGTCCTACAGTTCCACTTCAGCATCCCTGGGAATCTTTGACAAGTTGTGAATTTAAAAGGGCTTACGTAGCTCCACCCCTATGGTACTTCTGGTGGTTGTAGCCCTTATAGCTTCTCTTTTGGGCTGGCTCTGCTCCCTCCTTGCAGCTTTCCTCGTAAGATCCATGTACCTGGCTTCTCCAAACTTTTGGGGTCTCCACTGCACCTTTGGCTTCACATTCACTGCTTCACACACTGTTCTCTCAGGGGCACACTCCCTGGCCTCCCAGGCCTTCTTCTGAAATCTTGATGGAAGCCTTCCTGACTCCAGAACTCCTGCATTGTGCATGGGCCTAAAACCAGCATCATGGGGATGATGCCCAGGTCTGCTGTGAGCTGGAGTAGCCAGGCTTCCTTCTTTCTTGGCTGTGGGGGTCAAGTGAACCCATTCTTGAGGAACAACTTCCTTAGGGCACTGCCGTTCTGGAACACGGTGCTCTGGGGCTCTCTTCTCAAAGCAAAGTCTTTCACTTTTGCAATTTTGAGGCTGTAAAGGGTGAAGCCCTTCTGCTTCTTATGATGCCCTCAGGCCATCTTTTCTATTCTGTTACTTCTTTGCAATCAAGATCTCTTCTGCTTTATCTTTGCAGGCCACAACTTTACTGGAGCTTCCTTTCTGGCCAAACTAAAAACATTTTAAATCATTCTGCTGGGCTCTTTACTCTTGATTCTCAACATAAATCTGGCTAAAAGCCTCTAGTAGTAGCCATGCCGCCACCTCAAAATTAGACTACCTTGAAATTTCTTCTGCGAGATTAATTAGTACATTGCCCTTAATCTCAGTCTCAGGCAAAGTCTCTGGACATGAGCAAAATTCAGACAAACTTTCTGCCAAGATATAACACACATTGTCTGGAGTCTGATAGCCAATACAGTCCTTCTTCCCAGCAGAAACCTCCTGACTCTGGTCTTTACTGGCTTTCTGGTCGTCTGAGCTCTGACCAGAATCTCCTGTACAGTATAGCCTAAGGTGTTCCAGCTCTGCTTTTTCAGCTGGCATCTGTGAACCTTTCCTAACTCTTTCCCTTTCCACAAGCCAGTTCCAAAGGCTTTTGGGCCACATGGCCAGGAAATAGCATAGCAAAGACGCTACTCTAGGTACCAAATTTCTGTCTTACTTTTCTCTTGTTGCTTAGACAAAATACTCGATGCCCAAAGTTAAAGGAGAAAGTTTTATTTAGCTCACAGTTTGTAGAGGTTTCAATGCATAATAGGCTGTCTCCAAGTGGGAGTGGCAATGGCAGAGGTGAGTCGCAGAGGAGAAACAATTCATGGCACCCACATGGTAGCAAAAGCAACATGGGAATCTTAATAGTGTCTTTCTCCCCTTTTTATTTATCCAGACTAGTGGGATTAGGGCAGTGCCAAACCTAATCATAGTACTGGTTAAGTAATCACACTTCCTTCATTTCAGCATCACACATTCTAGATTCAACCATCTCTGAAAAAGCCATTTATGACCACATGAGGTTTTGGGGGGACATCTAGACCCAAACCATAACAAGGAGCAAAGAAGCCCATGTACAATGGCACCAGAACTTACTGCTTCATGAAAAAGTATAAATTGAAGTTCTTATTTGGAAAATCTTCAGTATTTCCTAGGACAGAGATTACAGGAAGCTGCCCTGGCCTGCTGACACTTTATTGATGTCTCCCCAGGAAGGAGGAGACAGTTAAATCCCTATGTATTTAGTACAGAGGCAGATAGCTCTCCATACATCTCAGAAGTGGTCTGCAGGGGTCAGATGGTTTACTTTGGGGTCTCAGTGTGGTCTATAGGGGTCAGATGGTTTACTCTGTTCAAGAAGTAAAATTGTCAGAATTTTTAAAAAGGCTCTCTAAAGATTAAAGTTGGTACCTGGAAATGTACCTGGGCAACTTGTTCCTCAGTGATACTTTACTAAAAGGAATTTTTACCAGAAACACCAAGTGTTGGTGACATGTGGAGCTCCTGCATTACTCCTTGCTGGTAGTGTGTATTGGTACAGTCACTTTGAGAAAATGTTGGTAATATCTATTATGTATACCTAGTGACTCTACAATTCTATTCCTGAATATGCTCAATAGATACAGTGTTTATGTTAATCAAAACATGTCCAAGGGTGTCCACATCAGCTTTATTTACAATAGCTCAAAATTAGAAAGAACTAAAATGTTTTCATCAACAGTATAATGGATAAATATATTGTATATATATAATTTTTTATGTGTAGATCTTTATTCATTTTTTTTACAGAATTTAAAAAGATATAGAAAGCATATTACAAAAATCATTTTTGAAATAAATTTGACAACTTCTAAGAAGTACCTTGGAAGACAAATTAATGAAACTAACTCTGGAGGAAATATAAAATTTGAATAGCACCTATTAAAGAAAGTATATTCCTAGCTTGAAAACCTACCTGTATGACAACAGCAGGCTCATAAACATTTTAACTGATAAATTATATCAAACATTTAAAGCAGAAAAAAAAAGGAACACTTCTCCCCTCATTTTAGGAACTCAACATTGTGCTAATCCTAAAACTGGATAAAGATAATAGAAGAAAAAAGTATGAACATAGATAGAAATTTGTTTAACAAAACAAACTATTGGAAGTCAGATCTGGCAGTATGTAGAAAGTGGTTTTGTTATAGGGATGGCAGTGTTGGTTCAGCATTGGAAGATCCAACCCTAAAAGTCATCATTTTAACAGAGGAAAGGCAAAAGCCATATGATCCTGTCACTAGTTGGAGAAAAAGTATTGGACTAAATTCCACAGCTGTTCATGGTAAAAGCTATCAGGAGACTAGAAGTAGAACAGAAACTTCTCAACAAATTAAAGACATGTACTCCATACTTCCAGCGAGAATGCCTTATATGAATGGAGAAGATACAATGCTTTCTCCTTAAGGTGGGGAACAAGGGCAGATAGGCTTACTCTTTATCTGTCCATTAAACTTTGAAACCTAGTCCCCACCAAAATAGTCTGGCAATAAAATGACAAAACTAAGATAGGATTGGCATAGCAGAAGCAAAATCTTTATATGTAGATAAAATGATCATCTACAGAGAAAATACTAAATAATCTCTCGGAGCCCCTAGAACTTGTACTTGAATTTAGCAGGATTAGAAAACACAAGGTATATATAAAAATTCAAGTCTGTGTATACTTGCTATAAATGAAGAATTGGATATTGAAATTGAAAAGTTATGTAGGAGTACAAAGGACCTAGAAAAGTTAAAAACAAAAACAAAAATACTGTTGGAAGACATTTAGTAGCTAATTTTAAGTCTTCTAAAGCTACAATAATCAAGGCAGTGTTGGTGTAAGGAAAGACATATAGATCATTGGAATAAAACAGAGAATCTAGAAATAGAAGCACACATATATGGTCCACTGAGTTTTGAAAGATTATTTAACATTAGCATTTTATAGAATATAAACTCAATTCAAGAGCCGAGGAAGAGATAGTGTTTTCATCAAACAGCACTAGAACACCTGGTGTCCGTATATAAAAAATTAATCTCAACCCTTTTTTTCATACATGAAAATAACTTGAAGGGATCTATGAACCTAAATAAGAAAGCCTAAAAGTATAAATCTTTAAGAAGAAATTATAAGGGAAAATGTTTATGAATTCAGGGTAGGCAAGAACTACCTAGGATACAAAAAACATGATGTATAAAAGAAAAAAATTGATAAATGAGATTCCATCAAAATTTAGAACTTTAAATGACATCATTAAAATGAAAAGTAGTCCTTAAACAGACCCTATTTACAATGCATATAATCTATGAGAAGAATATATAAAGAATTCTTAGAGCTCATTAATAGACAACCCAATTAAAAAGTAGACATAAGATGATAAATAGCCAGTATAGCACAAGGAATGATGTGCAACTCTAGAATCAGAAAAATACTAATCATGAACAATAACAAGATTGAATTGTATACTCATTAGGGAGATGAAGTTAAAAGTTTTAAAAGCCTTGCCATGACTTTTTCTTTTTGTTGGATTCTCCCCCTTTGTGATTAATTTGTCATGCCCAGTGGATTCATTCTGCTGGGTTTCCTGGGGTTGTGATCCTCATTGTCTTTTCCTAGGGTATTGTCTAAAATTTTTTGGAGTGCCAGTTTGATGTTCATGAAGTTCCTGAGGTGCTCTTTATCATGAAAGTATCTTATTTCTCCATCCATTTTGAAAGATAGTTTTGCAGGGTACATCAATCTGGGTTGGAGGCTGTTTTCCTTTAGGGCTTGAAATACATCACTCCAAGCTCTTCTTGCCTTGAGGGTTTGCATTGAGAAGTCTGCTGTGACTCTGATGGGCTTTCCTTTGTATGTGATTTGTTTCTTTTCTCTAACTGCTTGTAGAATTTTGTTCTTCTGTTGGATTTCTGGAATCCTAACTATTATATGCCTATGTGTAGATTTTTTTGATCAAGGCTAGCTGGAGTCCTACATGCCTCACTTATCTGTATGTCAAGTTCTTTTCCCCTCCTTGGGAAGTTTTCTGCCATCACTTCTGTGCATAGTTTTTTTATGTCATCTGCACTCTCTCCTGTTTCTTCATTGACTCCAATCAGTCTTATGATATTCTTCTTTGCATCATCTAGCAGCTGCTGGATTGATTTCTCGTGTTCCCTTACAATTTTAAAACAACTGTTCTTTTCCTGGTCACTAATTGCAATCTTATCTTCTATATGTGAAATTCTATCCTTACATTGGTTCATTGTGCTGTGCAGACTTTCGATGGAGTTTTTAATCTCTTGGAAATCTGTTTGTATCTGTTTTATGGATTCTATTTGTTTCCCATGTTGGGATTCCATCATGTTCCTCAGATCCTCTTTTTTTTTTTTATCTGTGTCCTCTCTAGATTCATTAATCATGTCTTGCACCATGAGCACAATCTTTGCTGTTATCTGAGTAATTATTTCTGATTTCATTTTTCCCAGATCCTCTTTTGTTGCCAGTTCAGAGAGTCCAGGTGATTGAGTATCAGATTGTTCTATCTCATTTCCCTTTGGGGTTGCTGTAGGTGATCCAGAAGTCTGTTTTTGAGGCTTGTTTACGTGTTTTCTCATTTCCAGGGGAGGGGGTGCTTCTGGCACCTGTGCTGCTCACTTTCTCTGCCCTAGGAGCTTGGGATGGCAGTGGGGGAGCTTCCTTCTGGGTGCTGGGACTGGCTGAGCTTCTCTGCCCTAGGAGCCTGGGATGGAGGCCGGGAGCTTCCTTCCAGGTGCTGGGACCGGCTGAGCTTCTCTGCCCAATATATTGTATATTGATACAACAGACTGTTATACTATAGAGAGAAAGCACAGTATTGACACATGTTAACAGCATAGTCTTAAAACAGAAGATTGAGTAAAAGAAGCCAAACAGAAGAGAATATATATATAGTTCTTCTCACCTACGTGAACAAGCAAACCTAATAGATGAGGAAGAGATCAGAATAATGGCCATTCTTGACTGGACGTGGGCATGAGTGAGCCTTTTGCATAGCTATAAATGTTTTAAGTCTTGGTCTGGATGATGACTACATTAGTGTATATATATGCAATGTTTTACTGACCTATTCTCTTAATATCTGCAAGTTATGTATGGAAGTTATCTTTTAATAAAAGGAAATATTACTGAAGTGTGATAATGAGAAATTTGCCTCAGACTCTTGTCTCTTGTTTGGAGATTAAAAGAAATGTCCTTGTGGCTTTTATCCCTGAAAATTCTTGTGAAATTTTTCATCTTACTCTTGCTTCCAACTTTTTGGAAGGAGCTCAAGTCTGTAAGTCAGGAGGCGTTTGCTGTAATCCTTAGTACCCCTTTCAAGATATTTACTTATGGGTAAGTTCATCAGCAAAGTACATGAAAGAGCATCTCAGTCTCTCATTTTTCTGACCAACAGGGCTTGGCAAATAGGAAGTTTGGTGCAAGACACCAAAAAGTTTTGGAAAAAATCAAAAGTGTTACCCAAATACCAACAATTAGAATTGTACTTGAACTTGATGAGATTGATAGAAGGTATTGATTTGAATAATATAAGGTGCTGCTATCAAAGACCATACTGTGATTTCAAGTTATTGGGCAGTGATTTTTGAATCATGTTTGTTAGTTGGCCTAGGGCTGTCAGTGGCGATCATGACATCAGGATGTAGAACACGTGAGGTAATTTTTATAGGGAGAAATATGGTGATTAGAGAAACCATCAGTGCTAGGAAGCCTACAGGGTCCAGATAACACACACTGGTCAGCACCAGGTATTGATAAAGAGGGCTCTTTTCAAGAACTCTTGGACCAAGGGCCAAGTGGCCAGGTGAACAGTGCTTAGATAACTTGCATCTTGTTCTAGTGGTTCTGCCAAATGCCTGTGTGATGCAACTCCTTCACTTCCCTGGGCCTCAGTTTCCTATCTGTAAAATGGGGGACAAAATGTTTTCTTGGATCTTTCTCAGCTCTAACTTCCTCTGTGTCTTCCTCACACAGCCAATTCTCACTTATTTCTAGATTTGTGTGATGTGGCCAGTTTTAAATCTTGAGCTGGCTTCCTCTTTTTATATGGCTATTTCCTACCACTCTTAGTTTATTTTTGTTTTTTTTTTTTAATGTGCAGTCTTTTTATTTTTTTTTTTGGTACCAGGGATTGAACTCAGGACCTTGTGCTTGCAAGGCAGGCACAGTGTCACTGAGCTAAATCCCCGGCCCTACTCTTAGTTTTTATATTTAGGACATGCAAGTTCATTTTCAAACAAATAGATCCTTAAGAAGACAACTTTGCTGTGTAAATAAAGAGCAAAATAAAACATGGATAACAGGAAGTAGGGAGAGAGACCTTTCTCAAAGGGGCAAATGATCAAGAGGAAGGGAGAGAGGAGGAAGGGGAGGGAAAGGAGATGAACATGTACTAACTTCCCACAAGGAATGTAATCATTATGTACTGGAAAAGAAAAGGAAGGGGATCAAGAGATGAATGAAGGTGCGAAGGAAGAATGGGAAAGGAGATGAATAAAAGGAATTAAGATATATCATGTACATCTACCAATTCTCTACAAAGAATGTAAACATTATGTGCTCCAAACATGTACTAATAAAAAATAGGTGAGTGAAGAAAAAAAAGGCAACTCTGCTAGCAAAAAGACATGTTGCCTTCTAGTAAACAATATTCATTACCTTCACTTTGTTAACCTAGTATTTCTGCACACAGTGCAGCAGACTGACTGCTACCTGAATTACATGACCATTTCCTTGTCACCAGCCTTCCTCTGCCTTGTTGGAGCTCTGTCCTGACTGTGGATTGATAGTGCTTAGGTTTTGGCCACATTTTCCTAAGGGTTATACAGGCAGCTCAATCAGTGATTCTGGAGTTCCAGGTCTGGTACCTGAACCAGTGAGGATACTGGTGCAGAGAGGAGAAATGAAGGAAGAGAGCCACTAGTACTTGGGAGGTGAGCACTAAGTGTCACATGATCTATAGTCTCTCTCTCACTCATACCCGCCCCCCACCCCCAGCCTGTTCCTGGCTTCTTGCCTGGCCTGAGCATTTTAAAGCTGCACAAAAATGCAGAGCCAAGGAGAAAATATCTCATCCTCCTCTGGCAGCCTGGGGAGAGGTCTTATTTTGCACATGGCAGGACTGAGGGAAGGAAGAGGAGGGTTGATAGGGCTATAAGAAGGTGACTTTGTGGTATCTGGAAAGGAATTGGGGCCTCATAGCCCAGAGAATTGGTGAAAATCTGTATAACACTTGTATTTCTCCTGTTTCTCCGTGACTGTTTTGGCGGGGACTGTTGCTTCTGTTTCACATTCCAAATTCTTCCGCCGAAGTTCTGTGGGTCAGAGACAATACAGTTTTCCCCTGGCAGCTCCCTTCTTTAGAGAATTGTCCTGATTCCTGATGCTGGGGTGTCTAAACTTATTTCTTTGAAGCCAAATCCATTCTCCTCTCTGGCTTCTTTCCCACCTCCAAATTTGGTGGTGTAGTTTTGTTTCCCTTGCACTTACTAGGATGGCATAACTGATAGCTTCCCAGACCACTATCCAAGGAGGGGTCTTCCCTTCAGAGCAGGCCTGTAAGGGGACTAATTCCATGTATGCCAGCTGGGTTCTAGCTGGTGGGATCTGCACTCTGGGAGCTGAATTTTCATCTGGTGGTAGTTTCTTTTTACTTTAAATTTTTAAAAATTATCCTTAAAGGGGCCGGGGATTTAGCACAGTGGTTTTGCTGCCTGCTGCACAAGCACAAGGACTCGAGTTTGATCCCCAGTATCAAAAAAAAAAAAAAAAATTATCCTTAACGGTAACAGAACTTTTTTTTTTTTTTTTTTAATAGTCTGGCTTTATTCAGGGACGTCTGGGGAAGAGGGAATCAAATCTGGGTAAGCTGAATGATAGTATTTTAGTAAAAAAAATCCAAACAAACAAACAAGAAACAAAGGTTTGCCTATAAAGTAATGACACAGTTTGCTTGGTTTTTATTTTGAAATGATAGTAATTACTGTTCTCAAGAGGAGACCAGGAATGTTTTTAGTGTTTGCTGAGTTATGCATATTGGCCCAGGAAGGAGAAAGCTACAAGGAAGCTCTCATTTCTACATTCAATTCAGGAGGTCACAAGAGTTGCCTGTGATTTTGTGGCATTATGGGAAGCCCCAGGGCAATACCTGCAATTGTAAACCTACTCCTGAGCCTTTTGGGATGGGAAGGGGCAGATGAATTCAGGGCATTGCCAAGTACCTTACAGTTCACATGTTGCTGGGGAGCAAGATTGAGTAGTGAACTATTTTGCACCAGGGAGGCCTTCCTGATGCTGAGAGATCTTATCCTGAGCCAGGTGGACTTGCCTGGGACCATAGGCAAAGAGAGTTTGAGAAGGAGCAGCAAGAGGATCATGTGTTTCTAGTTTAACTCCAATGACCTTTATCAAGTTGTTTTAAAGAGGTGCTCATTGAAAGAGTTGGGGATGTTGGAAGGCTGGGCTGTTTTTTAAAGACAGTAATCCAGGACAGTGGGAATGTCAAGGTAGCTGCTAAAGAGAACTCTTGCCCCAAGCTGTGAACAGCCATGATATGTATCTTTACAAGGAAGGGGTACTTGATGATGGACTGGAACAGGGGCATTCTCTTATATCAGCTCAGCTACTAAGGTCAGAGTCAACAAGGGCAAAGTTGTAGAAGGGAGGGGACTGACATGGTCTGAGTCTACTATACTAGTATCTGGCATTCCTATACATCAATTTGTGGAATACTCTAGAGTCCTGCAAGAGGGACATTACCCTTCCTCATTTTACAGATGAGAAAATGAAAGCACAGATGGTGAAGTCACCTGTCATGATCTCACTACAGTCTCATCTCAATCTCACTGCACACCTTGTTCAATCTTTGCACTCCCCGTGTTGTTTTACAATGGTTTGTACACTGTCAGAGGTTCTAATACAATTAGAATCTAATAGAATTAGAATAGAATCTTGGTTGGTCCCAGATTTGGGGGTCATTTTTCAAAGCTACTTAGGTGATTTTACTACAGAGTGAGGGTAAAGAACTGCTGTTTTATTTATTTAAAAAAAATTATTTTGTACAGCAGAGGATGCTGAGGCAAGTGCTGTACTATTGAGTCCTCCAACTGCTGTTTTAAATTGTGTGTGTGTGTGTGTGTGTGTGTGTGTGTGTGTGTGTACCCAGGAGCTAACTCAAAATCATTGGCTCTCAAATTTGACCATGTATTGGAATCACTTGGAAAGTTTGAGCATTTCAGGCTCCTCGCTCAGTTCCTTATTCAACAGGTCTGAGATGAGCCTGTGAATCTGCACTTCTCACAAGTTATCAGATAATGCTGTTCCTTCTGGTCTAATAGTCTCTTTCCTTATTGCTGAGACACATTCACAACTTACAGGAGAGGAAATTTATTTGGGCTTGCGGTTTTTAGAGGTTTCAGTTCATAATTGGCTAGCTCCAAGGCAGGGACAGCATAGTGGAAGGCCCTGGCAGAGGAAAGTTGCTCATGTCATAGTGGCCAGGAAGAAGAAAGTGAAGGGAGGACCTGGGAAGGGTGATACACCCCTCTAAGTCACACCCCCAGTGACCCATCTCCAAGCCTAACCTTCTAATAGCAAGTCAACTATATTGTTCCCATGGACACCTACCCAAAGTCCTACCTGTGAGTGTATGAAGCCTTTGGAGGACACTCTTGATCTAAACCAGTGATAGAGAACCATTTAGAGAGGAGTATACAAACTGCAGCCCAAATCCCACTTATTTATCACAAAATGCCAACACTGCATTAAACCTGAATACTGAGGTTTTAGTTTAGAAAAAAACAATTCATACATTGACATCTTTTGTCTTAAAAGAAAAACAAGTGACACATGCCATAGATTTGCCACCACTGACCTAAACTATAACATTTCACTCCATTCTCTCTAGAACTCATGTATATCTTTTTATGCAAAATACATTTAGTCCATCTCTAAGAGTTGCCAAAGCTCTAACAGTTCCAGAAGTGCTGAAAAGTCCAAATCAAAAGTTTCCTTTGAGACTCAAGGCAAACTCTTAGCTATGAACCCCTGTAAAAAATCAAGAAAAAAGTTAAACACTGGCCATATTCAACGGCACAGGGCAAACAGTCCCATTCTAAAAGGGAGGAATAGAAGGATAGAAAGGAATGGAACCAAAGCAAGACAGAAATCCAACAGGACAAAAATTAAATTCTGTAACTCTATGTCTAGTACCTGGAGCAAAAAATGTGAACTCCAAAGAGCTTGGGTGACCCCACCTCTATGATACTGTCAGTTGCAGCTGTCATGGCTTCTCTCGGGGTGGCTTTGCTCATTACCTATGGCTTTTCTCAGCAGATGTTCCAACTTGCTGGGTTCTTCAACTTTCTGGGATCTCCACTGCACTTTCAACTTCACTCCCACAGGTTTTGCACTGTCCTGTCAGGGACACACTGCCTGGCTTCCTAGGCCTTCTTCTGAAATCTGAATGAAACCTTTCCTGATCCCACAACTCTTGCATTCTTCAGACCTATAAAACTCACACCACATTGGTAATGTGAAGGTCTGCCAGTTTAAGCAGTAGCTGGACCTCTTTAGATCATACCTAAGAAGGCCTCTGAGTACCTGAATAGCTGAGCACTGTGAATGGAATCCTAGGGAATAAGTTTCCTAGGTGACCCTTTTTGAACAGGGTTCCCCAGGCTCTCTTCTCAAAGCAGTCTTCCACTTTTGAACCCTTCAGGCTGCAAAGGATAGGTCTTGTGGATTCCCAGGATGCCCTCAAGGCATCCTTCCTATTTTCTGGATGCGATGTACTTGGCTTCTTTGTAATGTTAATCTTTTTAGTAACCGAGGTCTCCTCTGCTCCAACTTTACAGGCACTTTTTTTCTGGCAAAACTGAAAATTTTAAAAATGGGCTTTTTGTTCCTTTTTCTCAGTGCAAATCTTTATAAAAGCAGTGGGCAGTACCCATGCAACAGCCTGAATGTTGCCATGAAATTTCCTATGTCAGATTAGTCTGCTGCACTTAATCTTAGTCTCAAAGTCTCAGGATATAAGCAAAATGAAGACAAATTTTCTGCCAGGGGCTCTCAAGTCCAACTGTCAAAGGAGCCTTGTCCTAACTGATTCCTCCTGAGCCTTGTCTTTTCTGCCTGCATTTTTATCAGCATTCTGGTCTTCTGAGTACGAACCAGAATCTCCCATCAAGCTCAGCTTGCAGGGCTTCTCCAGCTAGTATTTCCAAACCTTTCCAAACCCCTGTGCTCCACTTCCAAAGCCTTCTAAACCAGATAACAGTCATAGCAATGTCCCCACTTCTTGATACCAAAATCACTTTCCTCATTGCTGAAATACAACACCTGACATCCACAACTTAAAGGAGGAGAGGTTTACTTGAACTCATGGTTTTTAAAGGTTTCAGTTCATAGTTGGCTGGCTCCAAGGCAGGAATAGCATAGGGGAAGAGCCTGGTGGAGGAAAGCTGCTAACATTATGGCAATCAGGAAGGAGAGAGCAAAGGGAGGAGCTGAGGAGGGAGATACACCCCTCCAGTGACCCATCTGCTCCAACCAGGCCTTGCCTCCTAACAGCAAGTCATGTTACCCCCATGATTCAATAACCTTCCAAAAATACCTGTTGGGCGCGGTGGTGCATGCCTGTAATCCAAGCACTCAGGAGGCTGAGGCAGGAGGATTGCCAAAAGTTTGAGGTCAGCCTGGGCTACATAGTGAGTTCAAGCCTGAACTACATAGTGAGACCCTGTCTGAGAAAACACTTTTTTGAATGCGCAAAGTTCCACTTATGTGCACATGATGTTTTGAGAGACATTCTAGGAACCTCACTCTAAGAACACCTGATCCCTCTGAGGAAGAGTAAGCACTTAGTGACTGAATTTCACCAAATTGCCACCATCACCCAATGGGAGTGGAATCAGGACCTGAAAACCCTGGCATACCAGGTAGTGCAGCCCACCCTCTTACCATGGCTAATCCAGGCTTCAGGAGCCTGGAAGGTAAAGTGGCAAGGCCTGGTGTCTACCTAACCACTGGGAGGAGGCTTGAGTTTATTGGTCTCTAGAGTCTCCTCACAGGGAGAGATAATACCAGTTTCTTACCAGGAAGCCTAGTGGGTGTTAGAGGCCCAGGAATTCTGGGTTGAGGTTCAAAACAGCCAGGAGATTCTAGATTCTTAAAGCAGGACACAAAGTCCTGGTGCAGGTTATGATCTTGGAAAAGATGCTCACATGTGTGTATATCTCAGAGTGTCTCTTACAGAGCTGCTGATACTGCTCTTTTTTTTTTTTTTTTTGGTACCTGGGATTGAACTCAGGTCCTTGTGCTTGTGCAGCAGATGGCAAAATCACTGAGCTAAATCCTTGGCCCAGGTGATACAGCTCTTTAAAATCACTCTGTTTGTGTGCCCCAGGAAATCCAGGCGAATTTGGTATGAAAACATGGCTTAGTGTCATCAGAGGTGCAAACGAGGTCATGAGCCATTCTGGATGAGCAGGGGAGAAGGTTAGGGGGGCAGAGAAACTGTGAAAGTTTGGGCAACAGGAAAAAATGTTCAGGCTACAGCAAGAATGGTATATTTGGGAGAGGAGGCCAGGGGCTAAGCTGGCCAATATGCCGAGGATGTGGGGAAGTTGGATTTCCCCTTTCAGAAGTATGTGCTTAAGCAACTGGAGGCTTGGGTCACTTGGTTTTGCTGAATATTGAATAAAACCCACAAAACAAATATTCACTTAAGTGCCCACTGTGTGCATAACACTATTCCAGTGTTCTAGTGATTAATGGTCAGGTGCAGAGTGAGGTTAGTACTGCCTGGTCCATGCAGATAGCAGATCTTCCATAGTGAGGCAGAGTACTTCTGGCTGTATGCTGGGGAAGGTTGAGTCTGCTGGTCCTTTGGGAAGAGTGAGGTGCAAAGTGTGGGAAAGGTGTATGTTCCTTGTATATGGATTATTTGTGGGAGGAAGATAAGGATGTAGAAAAAAAGGGGAAAAGAACGAAAGATGCTTTTTCCTGGATTGTTGTTGCATCCTATTCTCAAAATGTGAGAGCTAATGTCTGGGGAGCACCTTGAGAACAAATGGCTCCTGGTAGTAGAGCTGCTTGTACCAACTCCTTAGAAGATTTTTTTCCTCACTGGCAAATTATGGGTTATTTTTACCTTTTCTAGAAATATTTCAGGTTAGAAGAAGAGGTGGGAAGCTCTAACCTTTTAGGGAACTCTAAGGTTTAGAGAGGGAAAGGGCTAAAAGTGATCTGGGTGTGAGTTGGCTAAGGGGGATGGGTGAGATGGTCATCTGAACATAATGTTTCTGCTGAGGGCATTGGTGAGGAGCACAGTCTTCCCTGAATAGCACAGGTATGTGGATGCTTGATCTTGAGGGATTTCTGTGAGGTTTGTATTTTTTAGGGCTGGGAGGAATTATGGGGAGCAGGGGAGGTCAGAACAACCCTGGTCAGAGCCTACAGCCCTGGCACTCCCATTGACCCCAGTAGGGTGGTATTTCAAGGTTCATGGGGCCTGTCTTGGATGCCCTTCTCTGTACCTTCATACCTATCTCTGGGCTTGGTGGGAGTTAAGCATTAGTCAAACTGTAAAATCCTCTCTTGGCTGGATCACCCATTAGACAGCAACTTAGTCGGTCTTTTCTATTTCCCTTGTCAGAACCATTCATGGACCAGCCCCCACTTTGAAGTCAGCCAGATCTGACTAAAGGAGGGGAGGGGAGATGTCTGAGGTCACTGCTTCACAATAGTATCACTCTGGAGTATTTGTGCCCAAGAAGAGCATTTTGTTGCCTTGGCAACTTTCTTGCATGGGTCCTGCACTCAGAATATCTGACAAATCTCAATGTTTCATGCTCACTGGACAGAGACAGAAGAGCAGATCAAAGGGTAAGTCTCAATTACGGATCAGGTTCAAGGCCAGAGATTAAAAGGGTAACTGAGACCAGCAATAAAATGGCTGCTGAAGTCTGAAGGATTCCCTCAAGTTCTTCCCCTCTTCTGTCTTCTTTTGTGAAGTTGCTGGGGCCTTTTTGCTCCTCCTTGTGTGTCATCAGTCATAGGCTTGAACTGGTGTGTGTCTGTGCAGGCAGTGTTCCCTGGCCACTGATAGGAAGTGGAGGGTGTGCAGAACAGAAGAGTCAAGGGCCTGACCTATGGGTCTTGGTCCTCAGAGGGCTTTCAGCTTCTTATGGGAAGCATGTGACTTACCTCCATGGGACTTCTGCTGAGGGTGGGGGAGGGCAGTGATGAAAAGGGAGCCCAGAGTCTAGGAGTGTGGTGCTGTTTGACATTGTTCATGTATGTGTTTATCTTGGAATCCATAATGGAGATGTGAGATGACAGAGTCTGTTTCAAAGGTAATGGTTGCAAGGGGGTAATTGGTTAGGGGGATGCAGAAGGCTGGGTCAGCTTTGTGGCAGAGAAGAGCACTCTCTTCACTCAGGTCCCATCTATGGGGCCCAGATCCTTTCCCTTTTCCTTTGTGAGAATCTCATTTCCCTGGATGTGAAAGAGCAGAATAATGAGGAAGCAGAGGGACTCAGAGGTTGGTGACACTCCCTTTGAGTTGTTCTCTAGAGAGAACACACCGACCTGGTGCTGTTGTACCAGAGTCAGGGTGCATATGTTGAGTAAATGAACACCTTCAGAAACAGAATGAAGCACTGTGCCTTCCATGGCTCCTGTGGCGTGATCCTCTTGAGTCACTCTGAGGCCCCCTTCTTAATGCATTAGCTTCCTTTATTCTATCTGCAGTTCATTATGCACCAGTGTGTGCCAGGCCCTATATTGCAGAGAATTTTCTGAACCACTCCTCCTGCTTTGCTGCACATTGCTGAGCAGTGGTCCCTGTGCCTTGTGAGGGAAGAGGAGGGTGTGTGCAAGGAGGAGAGCTTCAGCACACAATGAGGAGGGTGGCAGGAGGGGTTGGGGACATAGCAGAGGAGCCGGGGTACCTGGGGTTCCTTCATGTGGGGTTTTTGAGGGAGGAGGGCATCATAGCTGAGGATTGGGGAGGTGAGGTTGAACCCTGGTGTTTGGGTATTAGGAGATTGTGGTAATCTTTGAAGAAACAGCCTGGAGACTGTGGGGCTAGGAAGAAAGCTCCAATGGGCAGTAGGGAGTTTCTGCATTGTGTGGAAGTACTTTCTGGTTCCGACTTCAGGCTCTCATGGCACACCTTCATCTCTCTTAATTTGTCCTCTTAGGAGAAAGAAATGGCCTTTATGTGGTACTTGGTGATGCTGTCTGGGATGTCCTCCCCACCAAGTCCCATGTTGTATGTAGCCCAGAGGTCTCATGTCACATGGTGGTTCTAGCCAGCAGGGTTATCTCTTCTGTGGCCCCTCTTATCTGGTGATCAGGGCTGATCCCTGGTGAAGCTGTGAAGCTTACTTTTCTAGGTCCCTTTGCCCCTCTGGTCTCTTACTTTAATGGCCTACCAAAATAGAACCAGTGATTCCAGTTTTAAAATGTCCTCCTTCTCTTTTCCTCTCTAAAGCACTAAAACCCTTGCTCCTGCAGGGAGCTGATAAAGTAATGCATATTCTTGTACTCATGATTGGTAACAGCTCAATGGATTATTCCTCATAGAAGACTTTGTAATTTAAAAGAAGTATGTTAAGCTAAAGAAGTAAATCTCTAATGGTGGAATTTTAACTGCCACTGACAGGGAGGTAGAGGTGATATTTTGGGGGTTTGGGCTGTAATTACAGAATTCTTCTCTATCCTTGTCAGACCTTATCTTAAGGAGAGAATTCAGTTCAAGGTGCCCCAAACCCAGCTTCAGGGAAAATATGTGGTGTGATAAAAAACTATTAAGGAAAAAAAAAACTACAGGGAATGTTTAAACTTTTAAAATTTTATTGCAGTAAAAGACATATTGCCATTAATTGCCCTCAGACTATTCCCCCTTGCTTTGAACACAGTTATCCTATCATTCTTGCCACTTTCTGAAGCAGTTCTGGAAGTCCTCTTTCGTAGGTGTCTTTAGTTATGCCTTCATGGCTGCCTCTGTGTCCTGGATAGTTTTAAAATGCTTACCTATTAGTCATTTTGACTTTGAAGAAGAGCCAGAAGTCACACAGTGCCAGATCCAGTGAGTAAAGAGGACAAAGACACACTGTAATATTTTTATGAGCCTTCCTTTCTGCTGGAGGGTGCTTGGCAGAAACATTCACTGTATTTTTGATTATCCTTATAAAAAACTAGTTATTGTATATTTTGAGTATACCTTGTATGGTCTACATTTAACTGATGGAAGGGGAAACTTACTTTTTGTTTTGCACTGTCTGAGAGAATTTAACTAAGCCTTGTGAGCAGATGTTAATGGACAAACTGTATCAATGAGAACTGAACAGTAATGGAAAGTCTTGCTCTGAGGTGGGGCAGAGGGTGATTGACATATAACTGACAACATCTATATGCCCTGCATTTCAATGACACTATCTGTGTGCCAGTCATTTGGCATTTGTCTTGTTTACTTTTTAGGGAGGTTGGGCTGTTTGCCCACGTTCACTCAGATTGGAACAACGGTGATTCTCTCTTTTTTTTTTTTTTTTTAACTTCAAAATCTTATCCCTATCTCTATATAAGAAGCTGGGTGAGGTCCCCTGTGATTTTTTTTTTTTTTGATACTGGGGATCGAACTTGGGTCCTTGCGCTTATGAGGCAGGTGGCAGAACCACTGAGCTAAATCCTGGCACCCCTGTGATTCTTTATCCCTGGCAAAAGCAGATGACCCTGTGCTAGAGTACAGAAGAGATTCCTGCTGGGAGGAGGTAGAACCCATTCTCCTAGATTTGACTCTGAAAGCCTCACTTACTCTACATGGGAATAATTAAGTGTTGGCTCAGGGATTCTGTTTCTGTCCTTCTGTAACTTCCTTTATGAGGACATACAGCTTTTAATTCATGGAGCAGCTATTCTGCCCTCCCAAGGGATTTAAGGAGCAGAGAAGGGCTGATCTCACCCTGGGTGACCTTATCTTCCTTTCCTCTGGCCTTAGTTTCCTTTTCTTGAGTTTATGGCTTATGATCATTTCATTTGGATGTCCTAGAGGAGCCTTAATCAGAATGTGTAAAATGGAGCTAATCTACATTCATTACCATTTTTTCTCCTCCTGTTCAGGGTTGCTGGTTTTCTCTGGTTCTGATAATGGCATCATACTCTTGGTTTGAAGCTTGGGTTGGGTTGCCCATCTCCAGCTCCCTAGACATCAGGACTTGTTTGTTTGTCCTTGAAATACCCAGAAACCAGCCCATCCTCACACCCGGTGTCATCTCCTAGTTCAGACTATCTTAATCCCACACCCACTTGTTCTATTGCTGGCTCTCTGAGCCCTGCTGGTTTCCTTTACTTAAACTACTCTTTTACTTACATCTCTGCTTACCTCAAACCAGTCCAGGCATTTTCATGGCCTCTGGTTAAAGATCAGAGTCCTCATCCATCAACCAAGGTGCTCTGCTCTCACCTAACCCATCTTTCCTAAACTCTTTCCCATGAACTGTCTCTTCTAAGCAAGGTGGTGTTCCACAGAGCCTATGTGTTCTTCTGGATGAGACATTTTCTTTCCCAAATGTCCTTTCCTTACTTCCCATTTTCCTGCTTGTCCTCTGGTTGAAAGCTTTAAGGCCCAGATCTAACCCCTAGGACTCCCCTGGGGACTCTGGGGACTGCTTCAGAAGCAACTGTTCACCCATTTAAACTGTATTATGATTTATCTTTTTGTAGTATCTCACTAATTTTCAGATTTATCTCACTGGTTACAAATGTATTCAGGACAAAGACCATTTTATATACCATTGTCTTTTCTTATAAAGGGTGTTGGTTAGTGATTGCCTGGTTCTCATTCTTTCTGCTCACCATACCCTTCTCTGAGTCACAGCCGGTCCTCAGCCTAGGAATCTTCCTTTGTTGATCCTGGCTATTTTTCACCTGGTTAGTATCTTTGCCTATGCTGCTCCCCCACTCCTGCTCACACCCCCTTTCCTACCCAATCTCCCCATCTCAGAGAAGCAGTGTGGGCCAGTGGAACATGCACACCTTTGGGCCAGTTGGGTCTGTGTTTGAATCTGCTGTGTGGCTTTGAGCAAGTTATCTAGCCTCCACGAGGCTTGGCTTTTTCAACTCTGAAAACAGGAAACTACCTTTTCTCAGTAGGTAAATGTACATCATAGACCCTCAGCAAACATTAGTCTCCTATGTCTCCCCACACATGTGCTCAAAATCCTCCCTCTTCCATGCAGCTCTTCCCAAGTATTCCACTTGGTGTCCAACTCTGCCCTCACTGAAGCCTTGCAGTGTCTGTAACATCAGAGATGCTGTGTGTCAGAAATGGAAGTTTTGCTTAGTGGAGGCTTCTCAGTTTAGGGGTTAGGCACCTGAGGCCTAGAGATGTGGAATGACTTGTGAGGAGTTTCCCAGTGTGAGTGAGAGCTAAGCCAGTCTCACATTCAGAACAGGGTTGCAGGCAGGCATCTGTCAGCTCCTGTGCTGTCCCCTCTGCACCCCCACCATGTGCACTCCTAGTTGCCACCCCACTGCATCCTGTGGGGTGCTGAATGAACATGGAGGAGGGGCTTAGTAAATACTTGGATCTATGTGTGTGAGTCCTCCTCCCCTGGGGGACTGTTATGTTCAACCTTTGTGCTAATCTTTGTCCCTTTTTGCTATTTAGTCTGGTTATAATGCCTGGAGGTTAATTTCAAGCCCAGGCACAAGGGTTTTTCAGTGGTTCCTTAGGCTGTCCCCACAATATTCTACTGCCTCTGGAGGACATGATGCTGTGAAGTGTCCATTTGTGAGGGCTCCATGGGGTGAGGCCTATGTGTGTAGCTTTGGTGCTGCTGTGTACCACTTTGCCTCCCACTCTGTCCTCCTCCAGCCTACCCCGTTCCTGTCTCCACCCCCTACCCACTCCCTGCGCCCTGCTGCTCTCACTGCTCCAGCTAAGAATAAATCATCATGGTTGCATAGCAACCAGTTGGTTTCCTTTACTCCTCCTCCCACAAAAATGCCTCCACTCTAAATTTAAGGTGGTATGTCAGGAGGTCCCAGTACCCTAAAAGTGCCTCTGAACCCCAGCCTTATTCTCCCGTATCAGCTGGCTTTATGAGGATGAAAACTGTTTTGCTTGCTTTTCTATCCAAGCACCTAGTTTAGTCTTTAGTACGAGGCACGTAATAGGTGTTCATTGAATGACAATTGGATAATGAATGAATGAATCATTTTCTCTGAATCCCTACAGCTGAGAGGTGAGAGGTTCCAGGAATAGGAAGTGTCCTTAGGGGACTCTAAGATAGTCCATAATTCCCCTTGCTGGGCTGGATTCCTCCCCCTTTCCCCTTTCCCCAGCCACCTAAGAAGCTGATGTAGCAAGAGAAGGCACATATATCTTCACATTTCACCTCCACGTGGATGGTGAATCTGTTTCCCTTTTTTCCTCTCAGAGCTGGTGGTTCAGGCAATCTACACAGTTTATCAAGCCCATTGGGAGGTACCAGTCTAATGGGGCTTCATAATTCCTGCCTTGGGAAGAAAGTAGTCCAAAAATCTGGGGGCAGAGTATTCTTTTTGGTGGTAGGAATATGAGGTGGACTTTTAGGGTGAGATGAACCCCTGTGAGTTTTTTGTTTTTTGTTTGTTGGTTTTTTTGGTACCAGGGATCGAACTCAGGACCTTGTGCTTGCAAGGCAGGCAGGGGCACCACTGAGCTAAATCCCCAGGCCCCCTGTGAGTTTTGAAGTCATAGAATCCTAGGTGTGAATTCCAGCTTCCCTGTGTGCAAGCTGTGTGATCCTGAGTCTGTCCTGTAACTTAGCTCATGGGTTGTAAGAATTGTAGGAGAGGCAGTCCAGATAGAGCCTAACACAGCACTAGGAAGCAGGCTGCCCAAATAGTGTATTTTCTTTTTCTCTTTCAGTGGAGAAACAGAAGCATCCCATTTAATACCAATGATAGGAAGCCATCAATACACAGGCATGCATGGAAAACAAAATAGAAGTAAACCAAGTAAAAATTTAACAATTTTAATGTTCTGAAAGCTTCCAGTGAAGACTAAAAAGCTCTAATGTGTATGTGTTCAATGAGTAAAACTGTGGCTTTGAATTCTATTTGAAAGTGGGGTATAATTCTTAAATAAATAAAAAAGCAATTTTCCATTGAGAACAGAATAATCCGAACAATTAGAAGCTATATTAGATGACCAGGAAGGCAAAACCTGAGGAGTGTCTATTTTGAGAGTATCTTCTATGGACCTAATATTTTTCCTTTTTCCACCTTTTTCTGTCTTAAGAAAATAAGTGTTGAATTTTACAACTGTCTCCCCAGCTGCCCTGTGTTCATCTCTTTCCAAACATCCCCAAATAGCATCTAGATTGACTCAGCATATGCCTCAAGGAGTGGGAGGTCTGGGGTGCATAGGGAGAATAATAAGTTCATTTGCTCGTTGGGGTCATGAAAACAGGCTGGAGAGGGTCTGGGTAGGGCCTCTAACAGCAAAAAATAGCAGCAGCAGCAGTCAAGGAAGCAGTCAGAGGTCAGAAGCTTGGGCAGCCCTGGTAGGGAAGTACCTGGTAGGGAATTTAGAGTTTAAAAGCCATTCTCCAGCCTTTGGGACAGGGCAGTGGACACTCCTTAATCCTGTGTGTCACCTGTACCTGCCCTTAGTGCACTTCTGGCATCTCATTTCCCTTCTAGGCCTGCATACCACTTCATCCTTTTTTCCCTCCATTCTTCCCTGACCCTCTGTCCTTCAGCATTACCTGTATAGCATCCATTTTCCAGACTTTTTAGGAACCATTCACATTGTATGTAGTGTTCTTAGGCCTCTGTCCTCTGTAAGTCTGCAGTCTGAGCTAGCTAGCATCCTGGATTCATGGACCACCAGAAAAGCAATGAAAGAGCAACCATTAAATAAACAGAATAGATGAGATAAAGTGTTCCTATCCTGAATGAGCTGAACCAGTGGGGTTTTTGGAGCCTTCCGTGTATGTATTTGAGAAAGCCCAAGAGTTTCTTGCCTGCTAAAGGTGAGAATGAGCTAAGTTAGTGCTTTCTGAGAGACCTGTGTTGCAGGGGAGAAACAAGCCTTCTTATCAGCAAGAGGATGGAAGACGGATGCTTGCTGGCTAGAGCTTAAGGGTGGCCCATGGGAAAAAAATGTGAAGCAGCTGGAGGTGAGGGGTCTGAGGAGAAAGGAGCAAGACCATTTTCACATTTTCCCAGACTTATTCTCATCTATTGATCAATTCATTTATCTACTCAGCATTTTAAGGAGCTCTGCTAAATACCAGTATGGATGAAAAGATGTGCTAAATCAGTGGCTTTTCATCTTGGCCACACATTGGAATTTCCTATGGAATATAAAAAATGTGGATGCCCAGGCTTTACCCTGATTGCAAAAAACATTTTCTCAGTTTGAGATGCAGGTGTGAGTGGTTTTTTAAGGTTCCCAGGTGATCCCATCATTCAGCCAGGGTAGACAGCAACTGATCTAAGAGACCCCTGAGTTTTCTTTCTATGAAAATGCCACTCGTCTCCCCATTTTCATCATGAGTGTCCTTAACTTATGAGTGACGTGATGGATGGTGTGACTTGCAGCCATTGTGACATAGCTGGCACTCTTTATCCACTTCACACAAACACTTATTGAACGGCTCTCCAGTGTTAGACACAGACATAAGACTAACGTTATCCCCGGGAGGTAAATTGATGTTTCCTTGAATGTTTAGCCAGAAGCCAGCTTTTCTGATGAATGAGATTTTCTGTGATTTTTCCTGTTTTCTCCCTTAGTGGAAGAGAAACAGTGATTGTATCTGGTGCATTTTGGTTAAGTGGAGATGAAGCAGGTAGTGAAAATGACATACAGGAAGAGATGTGACTGAGGTGAACAAGGAGGGATCCTAAGGGACAAAATGTTCTCATCAAGCAGGTTTTGGTGAATGTATGATCAAGTTATCTAAATCATGAAAAGATAAAATAAATAATATGCCTGTTTAAATACTTTGATTATCAGCAAGGAATGAAGCCCCATGAGGCATCTTGTCTGGTGTGAGGAACAATGGATGTGATCCTGGCAATCAGAATGTTACTGGGTTTTAGGGTGCTAGATCCTCCTTCTGGAGGTGGTTTCCAGGTTCTTTCTGTTCTGAGCAAAGAATTGGCCAAGACAAGCACAAATAATAGTAAAGTTTTATTAAAAGTAGAGAAAGAAACAGGTTCTGCAGTGCGAGTCTGTGCCAAGTAAAAGTAGAAAAAGTAGTACACCCTACAGCATGGGGGCAGGCCACAGTCAAGAGAACACAGTGGCAGAAATTCAAGGTGGATTGTCCTTTTTGTATCACTCACTTGTCAGGATGATATCAGGTCTAGGGTATCCTATCAAAAATCTACTTGTGTTCTCGTGAGGAGTCCATGTGCAGGATATTGGGAACTGTTCTGTGCATGTGTCCTGGAATATTGTCACACCTCCTTTCCCAGCCAGCTTTGGCCATGCCCTACCTTCCTATCTCAAGAGAATGTGCGAACTAGCTGAGGAATTAAAATGAATATGCAAAAACCCAGAAAAATCCTGGAGACCTTAAGTACTTGGTTGTGTGACTATAAGATTGTTAGGAGCTGGAAGAAAGGAAGTATCCCAGCAAGGCTCTGCCAAATCTTTGTTGCCAGTCAGCGATAAGGATAGAAATGGAAGGGACACATTTTAGAAACTTTATAGAACTTTGCCAGGATAATTTTATGTCTGCTGAATGTAAAAATTAAAAAAAATTAGGATGTGTATTTTGTCTTTAAAATTGTATTTCTGTACTAGTTGGTATTGTATTTCCCTAAATATTAGCCTAGATCAGTGATTGCGAACCTTTTAGATCTTTCAGTAATAACAAATAGCCCGCTGTGGCATGCATGCCATAGGTTTGCCACTGCTGGTCTAGATGGATTGCAATGACAAAAGAATAAAATTGCAAAACTGGTCATTCACTGCAGATGGTTTGAGAAGCACTGGGCGGGAATACTTGAAAATCGGAGATATCCTGGCAGGCTGGGAAGGTACCAGAAGGTAGGAAAAGAACAGATGATCTGATACTGGAAAGGGAATAAGTGTGTCCTGGAAACCTAGACCTTATTTGTGCATGAGGATCTATGGCTAGAAACATTTTGGTGGATGCTGGAACTTCCAATGTGGTTTATATGAATTATTTTATTTCATTGGCCCCTCTCAGAGCCCTGTGATGGTAGTTCTTGTTGCTATTGCCATTTTGGAGGAGCTTGAAGAGGGCACAAATCATGCTTGGTCTATTAACATGCTCAGGATAACATGGCTAGTAGTGGTGAGTTTGAATTTTAGAGCAAGATGTGTTGGATTTTCAAGCCTGCTGGCTTAATCTCCACCTGTGTAACCTTTCCAGGTGACAGGGAGCACACATAATAGGCTCTGCTCATCCAGACATTCCAGAACTGGATGGAATGAGGAACAGGCCCTGTAGATAGGTTCAGATTCAAGGAGCTTACTTAAAGGGAGGGACTTGAGCCTTTGTCTTGCAGTTCCTGCCTTCGGTTTCTCTCTGCTTCCAGAAGTACTAGAGTAAGTGGATTCCTCCTACTTTATAGTTAGGCCTTTCATTAAACTTTGAGCCATTCTGTCAGCAGCTTTTGTCAGTGGCATCTCATCCATCTGTATTTTTAATTTTTAATTTTTCAAGTAATTACTGATTCGTAAGAAGTTGCAAAGAAACATACAGGTAGGTCCTGTGTATACAGGTCCCTTTATACAGGATCCCCTGCTGTTAACATCTTGCACAACTGAAATATCATATTAAAACAGAAATTGACTATGTAGTACACAGACTCACCCATCCGTTTTTGCTCCCATATTCTGGATACTACATTTTAAGAGAAGTGTCAATGAGCCATGGTGTATCTGTAGAGAGTGATTGGTCCTGAAGCCAGGTCACATCCAGAAGTTCTCATTCTTGTCTGTAGATATTATGTGTTATTTATTCCCCTGTCTTAGTATATAAAACAGTATGAGGCACATTCTTAGTCTTCAAGAAATGTCTTTTGGCTTGAATATTTGATTTAGAGCCTAAAATAATGTATATAAGCATAATGGTTGCTTTCTCTATGTTGCTGGCCTCAAGGGTGAAGGAGGGATAGGGTTATCTATCTGTTGCTCCAGAGGGCGGAGCTAGGAGTAGTGAGTAGGGGAAGGACATAAAGGGAAATTTCCAAGCCAGATGTATGGAAGCTACAGGGGAGTGGGGAAGTAGTTGCCTCCCCTATACTTGAAGTGTTTGGTTAGTAGCAGACCATTAGGAAAGCCGTGGAAATGATCTCTGCCCTTTTTTTTGTAATATATGAGGGCAGAAAGCTTTAATGGAAGTCTCTTCCAGTTTCTTTTTTCTAAGGTTCTAAGAACACACAGTCATGGACAGAAATAGGACAATTGGAAAGGGTGACCAGTAGGGAGTACGGAGTATTAATGGAATTAGACACAATAGTAAAACCTTTTCATGAAAGAATACCAATAGCCTGACAAGACTGTATGTGCATTTAAAAAATTTCATTTATTTTTTATTTTATGAAAAAATAAAACAAAAAAAGAACAATAATAGTTATTACTACACAGTAGTTAATACACACTGAGTATTGTTATCTTCAAAGTAGTTATTGTGTATTTGTTTCTTAAAAGGAAAGTCATAGACAGCCAGATATAACAACTGTGTTCTTAGCCTCTCTGTGTAACCTGTGGAATCTGCCCAGGAGAACATCTGAAGTTAACCTGGAAATCAGATACTCTTCCTATTTTCTTTCAGGCAGTATTTGGCAACATCAGTCCTAGAGAAAATAATTATGGGAGCTGGATCCTGACTATAGGTGACAATTTTTTTCATGTTAATCAATTATTGAAATCAAGGAGAAGATTATTGCGGTTTCTGTTCCAGGAAGTGAAGCAAGCACTGAATTAATCAGATTAATTCCAGGGGAAAAAGGAAAAAAAATTGGACAAATTTCTTAGACTATCTGAGGTTATTATATGTTCATGTATGATTATAAGGCATGAATTCAAATGACTATGTTTCTATTTCATTCTAGTTGACAAGGAAAACACAAACTGTTCATGTCATATTTTTTTTTTATTTTTATTTTTTGGTACCGGGGATCGAACTTGGGGCCTTGCGCTTGCCAAGGCAGGCGCCAGAACAACTGAGCTAAATCCCCGGTCCTCATGTCATATGTTTTTAAAAGCTCACAAAAAGAAAATGATCTTTTTTTAAATTGGAAAAAATAGTTAAAACTGACTTATTTCTTCCTATATGCCAGGAATTCATTTTATTAATTTCCATAGTTATTCTGATGGGTAGGTATTATCATTTTATGGCCAGGGAGACAGACTTAGAGCAGCAGAGTAACTTGTTCTGAGGCCCATATTAAATGAAAATTGAAACTGGAGTTCAGAGCCAGGTCACCTGGGCTCCAAAGTCCCGGCTCTTTATGCTCCTCAATATGGGCACATACCCGAGCAGAACCTAAGCCTACTGGTTCATGAGTGGATTTCAGAACGGTATTTTATATTTCTGAAAACCACAGGTATCAGTTCCCTGTCCTTAGGAAAGCCTGCCCAGATGGTAAGTATTTTCACCATTGCTGATGATGACATATCTGTGGTAGCCAGCCCCCGGCATCCATTGGTAACTCAACAACTAATGAGCCCCAATCTTGGCTCCTACTTGCTCCCCTCCCTTTACCTCTCTGATGTGTGATCCCAATGTAAACACTTGCCTGTTGCAGGTGGCTTGTCTGCTGCCCAATGTCTAGTAGACCTAGCCTAATATCCTTCAATTCTTGGGATTGTGTATTTATCAAGTGGCCCAGGAAGAAGCCAGGAGACCTCATGGTACAGAAGACAGAGCAGTATGCCAAAATATACTCTGTATATGTTATGTGACTTTCCAGCCATGTGGCTTTAGAGTCTTTCAGTTGTCTGAATCTTAGATGTTATAACAGCAAAATAGCAGTAATAACCTTATCTATGTCCTTTCTGGGTTAGCATGAGACTCAGATGATTTTAATGTTTAGGAAACGTTTTAAGCCATGAGGCATTATACAAACATAAGAGAACAGTCCTGTACCCTGAAAAAGTCCTGTACCCTTTCAGAAAGGCTGACAGCCAGCACAGACACCAGGGTAGGGAAGCGTCAGTTGTTTCTGGCCAGCTGGGTTTCGTTTCACTAGATGCGGACTTAGTCTCTGTGGCCCACTCTTTTGCCTGAAGAGCATGGTTGTGTTTCTTGGCTTGGATTATTGAGATACTTGTTCCCAATCTTTCCTTTCTAAACAGCAAAAGGCTATTAGACCTTAGCTCCAGCCATTGGCTGATGCCTTCTACAGATCTTGACTAGATGGACTGTGCTCTGCTCAGCTTAATTTATTTGCTGGTTATGTAAATACTAGGGTTGTTAATCTTCACTAGAAGATGTTAGCCAAGAAAAACTGCATTTAAAAAAGCCCATATATAAACATGGGAAAAAAGTGAAAACTTATAAGCCTGTAATGTGTACATGTTCAATAAAACACTGTGCCTTCAACTCTTTTTGAACATGGTCCATGTAGCCTAAGTAGACAAAAAAGCAAAATTTCGTCTTAGAAAAGAATATTCTAAACATTAGAAGCTATCAACTTTGCTGTCATTTAACTGGTTTGGATTTGCAAGGCAGTTTTCATATTTTTTCCCCACATAGATTTTATCCTTTAAATTTATATTGCATTTATATTTTCTTATTCTGAACTTTTTAATGAAGTATATCATACATGTAAAAAAGTTCAAAAGTCCTAAATGTCTAGTCCCATGGGTTTTTATAGGGTAAACATACCTGGCAGAGCATTGCCAGCATTCTGGTGTCCCCTTTGTTCACTAGTTCCTCTTCTGCAGAACCATCTCTGGGACTTCCAACATCATAGATGAATTTACTTGTTTTGAAATTTCACAGAAATGGAATCCTAAAGTATATACCCTTTTATGTGTATCTTCTTTCATTCAACATTAGATATGTGACATTAATCCATGTTGTGTGTCACAGGTGTGTATCACTTTCACTGCTGTATAATATTCTGTCCAAGTATGACACAGTTTTATTCATTTTACTTTACAAGGTATTTGAGTTGTTTTCAGCTTGAGGCTATTATGAATAAAGTTCCTGTGAATACTCATATATGTCAATTGATGAATATATGTACCCAGTTTTGTGAATTATACAATTAAGAGGAATCACTGATCCAGAGGGCAGGAATATGTTTAGCTTTAGTAAATACTGCCCAGTAGTTCCCCAAGTTATTTAAATGACTTACACCTCTGTGAGCAGGTAAGATACTTCATGTTATTGTATTTGACACTAATTGGTATGATTTGTCTTTTTCATTTTAGTTCTTCTGTTGGATATGATAGTGTCATATTATGATCCTGCCTCCTTCCTTTCTGCCTTTCTCTTCCCTTCCCTTCTCTTCCTTCCTCCCTCCTTTATTTTTCTCCTTCCTTCCTTTTCTTCTAGTTCTTTTGCTTCTCCTCCTCTTCCTCTTCCTCCTCCTTCCCTTTCCCGTTCCCCTCTCCCTCACTTCTTCCTCCTCTTTTTCATTCTGCTTCCACTTCCTTGATAATTGATAAGATCAAGGGTTTTTTTGTTCTTTTGTTTCTTTTTTTGGTACCGGGGATCAAACTCAGGACCTTGGGCTTTCGCGACAGGCGGTGGAACCACGGAGCTAAATCCCCCCAGCCAAGCAAGTTTTTTTTTAATGTATTCTGGATATGAGTATTTTGTAGACTTTATGCATTTTAAATATCTTCTCCCAGTCTATGGTCTGTCTGCCCTTTACATTATTTATAGTATATTTAGATGAACATAGATTGATTGTAATTTAATTTATCATTTTTTTCTTTTATAGGTAGAGCTGTCTGTATTCTATTTTAAGAAAGTTTTGTCCTATGTTATTTTAATGAAAAACTTTATTGTTTTACTTTTCACATTGTATTAGTAATCCATTTCAAGGTGACTTTTGTATATGGTGAGGGAGATTCTTTTTCTTCCTCTTTGCCATCAGTTGACTTAAGGAAATTTGTTGAAAAGGCCATCCTTTCACCACAGCATTATAGTGCCATTTTTGTCCTAAATCAGGGGACTATGTATGTGTGGGTCTGCTTCTTGCATTAAAATTTGGAGGTGCTGTCAGGGAATTTATTTTGAGTTTGACTTGATGAGGTAAGTAGCTAGTACCTTGGCAGAGGCAGGGATGACCAAGAAAGGCCAGGGCAGGATCAGAGAACCAGAAAGTTTCCAAATATAAAATTGATTGAACCATGGACTTCTCCAAGTAAAATGACTTTAATATAGTCATAGTATGAACACATAGTTAACTAGACAATTGATAAACTGTCCTCTCTTTTAGAAGATTTATATACCATAAGAAATAGAATTTAAAGGAATGCAATACTTACTTTCAGACTAAATAGAATTTCTCAGGAGATTCATCTGAAAATGATTTCCACTTTGCCTGATGCTGGTTATCCTCACAGTAATGGAAAGTGTTCTTTGCAATAGCCTTGGCTCATGCCCATTTCTTTTTTGGTACCGGGGATCGAACTTGGGACCTTGAGCTTGCGAGGCAGGCACTGGAACCATTGAGCTAAATCCCCTGCCCCTCATGCCCATTTTTTGAGGTTCATCACATCTGCCTGATATGAGTACGCAGGAATTATACACCAAGAGCATTTAATTTCTTGCTTATTTTAATTACTCTGTGGAAGGCCTGTTGTTTGTGTATAGCAGCTTCTTGGAATCTGAAGTCTTCCAGACTTTTTAAGATTCTAAAGCAGCTGGGTCTGAGAACTGCTAGGGTGGGGTTCCTCAGGTGAGTGAGCATCCCTTTTCCACAGGCTCCATCCAATCTACCTTTCTTTTTTTTTTTTGGTAGTGGGGATCAAACTCTGATCCTTGCACTTGTGAGGCAAGTGGTGGAACCACTGAGCTAAATCCCTGGCCCATCGTCCAATCTAAACTATGTATTTAAACTAAATACAGCCATTTTCCATGTGCAGGGTGATAGATGGAACAGAATTCTTCCTACTAGGGGATGGACCTGATGCAGGCACCATTAGGTTTAGAGAATTACCTTTCACCTCTGCTTCCCTCTCCTGTTCTGATCTGAAAGTCTGAGATGCTACAAATGGAAAACATTATTCAGCAAACAAACCTCTTTGGAGCCATAGCTTATTTGTAAGTTTACATTTGCTCAAAAAGTACAACTGTCCACCTTCTGAATAGCAATATCCAATATAGATCTGTTTCAAATCCTTAAGTGTCTCGTTTCACTTCTGACAGTGTTAAGTGACAGTCTTTAGTAAAATTTGAGCCCTGACAAAAACCTTACCAATACTTGACTGCCTGACCTTAACTGTTGCTAATCCCTGTTCCTTGCCATGTTAGCTGAGTATTTTGGGATAAATGTCACCTCTCTGCCCATGTATCCTACCCTAAGTAAGCCATATCCTGCTAGCCAGAATGACTCCAACTTGGGTGGCAGGTTTTGGGTAGTATCATGCCCAATCTGTGTACCTGCTGAAGCCCTGCTTGCCCTTCCTGTGCCCTTAAGTATCCTGAGATCTTTTCCACTGCCCCAGGGGTCTGCCATCAAGCCCAGGATGGAGTGGGCCCCTATCAGGAGAAAATCAATCTTTTTCATGTAATTCTATCCATATGTTGGATCCTCTGTGCCTAATTACAAATAAACAAAAACAGGAACATGAAGTTAGGACTATGGTATAAGGTCCCAATGACTGTCATGTTTTATTTCAATCAGGAAAGAGACCTAGTCATTACAAGGTTTTGCTACCCAGGACATTGTGTAACTTTGATCTTCTCTATTCATTTGGGCAAGAAAATAAAACATCTAAAATAACAAGTGTATGCTGAATGGCTAGAGTTTATTTTAGGCTCTTTCACTTTGGTTCTTTTAAAGCAGAGATTTTAAATACTCTTGTTTGCTTTAATTTTTAATTTAATTTTAAAAATCTGTGCACATTAAAAAAAGCATTGTATAATAGAATCACTAACTTGTGGAACTGAGAGATATTAGATATCATTAATCTGGTCTTCTTATGACTAAATAATATTGTGAGATTTCTCTCCCTGGAGATATTTTTAAACATCTTGTACAATCACAGGAAGTCAGAACTGGAAGAGAATGAAGGACTGTGCTGGGCCAGCAGTCTCTTCCTATATTCAAAGAACCTGAGTCCCCGAAGAAGCAATTGAGTGGATCACACAGGCAGTGGTGTGATAAGGCTGTGGGTCTGCAGACCCCAGTTAATGTAGACAAAGCTGCCTCTCAATTCCAGTCTGGCTTCATAATTGTTACCCAGAGACAGCCAGGAGTTTCTCTCGGCGTCTGTGAATGTGCTTGTCATGAAACATTGATCAGTGCTAGGATTTAACATGGAAGCAGCCAAAATGTCCTTTGGGCTAGAGCCACGAATCCCAATGGGAGTGGGCTGGGATAAGCAGTTATGTTAATAAAACCTTTCCACATCAGAAGTGTGAGTCAGATTCAATATATAAATACCATTAAGAAGTTGCACACAGAGGGAGTTTAATTTTAGTCCAAATAGATCATCTGTTTGCACCCCGTACTGAAATAGAGGAGGTGGAGTTGTTATGTCTTTCAAATTACATTGATCACTCCAAACAGGAGAACAACCAAAAGGGGGTCAGTTTCCCCATGGACTGCTGTCCTGGATACTGCCTGTTTCTATGAGCCTTCAGTTTCCTGAGCAATGGAGAAAAGTGAAGAATGTGCTTCTCTGCTCTTCTTTCCTTACTGCATTCAGGAAATCCCACCATTGCCTTTCCCTGCAGGAGCTGTGGATCTGGGGCCTGTGACACTTCCTGTAACAATACACAAAGTGCTTTTAAGAAGGGAGACATAGAAGTCATCCATTCTCCAACTCCTTGTAGTTCCCTTTCTGTTCACCTTTCTCCTGGGGTGGCCCACGGGAAGAGATGTGCTCTGTGGACTTCAAATATTGGTCTGCCTATCCCTCTCTGAGCTCATACCTGCCCCTTTTCACTGCCTCCACCGCTCTCCTCCTTAAGGTCCCAGACAGGGTTGTTTGTGGCTGAGTGAGGATAGTGGAGAAGATGGGGGAATGTCACAACCTCCTCTGGGCTTATGTCTGGTGACCAGAAGGAGCCAGATGGGGGCCTTATGACAAAGACAGTCTACCCCTTCAGGAAGCACCCAGCCTAATCACTTATCTGGTGGTCTCTGCCAGCACTGGTCCTAGCACCAGCAGCAGGGAAGCTCTGAACTCAGCTCTCAATTGAGATGGTGATTCTGTCCTGTCTGGACAGGCCCCCAGAGGAATTCATGGGTTGATTTGCAAAGCACTCCTGAGCTCCTCTTTCCCTGTTGTGGGATTTTTGTGTAAAGAGGATCTCCATTCCTGGAATTCACTGAAAGCTCTCCTGAAATGCCCTCTGCAATTTGTCTCATTAATGGGAAGGGAGGGCTTGGAGGCTTAGCCAGGGTGGCCCCCACTCCAGCTGTGTTGGGATGGCTGTATTGATTGCAGAGTTTAATAGAAGGTTATGGCAATGGATGGGGACTCACTTGGCTTTTACAGGGTCACTGATAGTAGAAAAATTAAGCTTTTGCCCTCAAGCCTGTCTTCTTAACTGAGCTCCTAGCCAAGGCTTACTTGTTAAATTTCCTCTCCCCCAGTCTATCATGCACACCCAACCATGTCTGGCTTCCCTGAACACCACTTAGTCTAACTCCCCAGTTGCTTGGAAACCCTGAATAGGCCCTCTTTCCCTGGACTGAAGGCCCTACATGATTAGGTGTGTATCCAAAATAAATGCCTGTACAACCTCACTACTGATCAAGCCCAGCCTCTGCAATGAAGCCCACTGGATAGACAGATGGAGTTTCCTCACAGTCTTAAAAATGCCACATTTCTCCTCAGGTGCCCCCTGTATGTTCTGAACTCACCACCTGCTCAAATCTAGACTATCTTTGAGTATCCAGCTCATGCCACACTTTGCTGAGCATTGGCCAACATGATTCTTTTTTGAGCTTCCTACCTCTTTTAAAGTCATTTAGTCACATTTTACCTTCTGTGCTCCATTAGAGTGCAGTAGCCCATTTCTGTGAAGCCCCTGAGGTCAGAAACCCCTGTAACCTCCAGTCCAGTGCTGAAAATTAGTTGAGTCCATAGTACTTCTTGAGTGAATGGGAAGAAATGAATATTTTAAATAATAAACTCTCTCTGGAAAATTTGACGTTATTTCTTTTTGACCTGTGTTCATGTACCCATTTTAAAGTGAGACCTGGAGATATTCAATGAGGAGGAGGTAGGGATGGAAGCAGGTGCCCCAGAAAAATTTCTGGAACAGCAGTGGTGAAGAGCAAGATTGAGATGGAGCAGGTGCTAGAGGTAAAAGCAAGCAAGCAAACAAAAAATGAAAACAAGAAATTGAATTTAAAACATTTTGTATACCTTAAAATGCTTTATACTATTGTACATTGTAGTTCTTCCTAGGACTAAACAGGAATATAGATATGGTCCTAATACTTGGAGATTTAAGGGAGGCTCAGACAACTGTGTGAAAAGTAATGCAGGTTTCAGTGTGGGATGGTATAGAAGTTCTGGAGATGGATGGTGGTGATGTTTGCACAACAGTGTGAGTGTATTTGTTTTGTTTTGTTTTGTTTTTTTGGTACTGGAGATCGAACTCGGGTCATTGCGCTTGCGCAGCAGGTGGCGAAACCACTGAGCTAAATCCCTGGCCCCCAGTGTGAGTGTATTTAGTGATACTAAACTGTACACTTAAAAATGGTTAAATAGGTAAATTTTATTGTCTGCATATTTTACCACAATTTAGAAAAAACCCCGCAAGACCTCCTCCCTCTACCGCTGTAAAAAAGGAATGAAAATAATTGACAAAACTGATATTCGTGTGAATTTGACATTGTTACAGAGCAATTATTAACACTTCGTGGTAAATGCACATATTTGCAACCGTTGTGAGTTAGCCCCATTTACCAAGACTCAACACTATGTATTTTTGTTTCTGCTTTTGGATGATTCTAGAAATCCCCTTGGAAGGGGTAAAATAGATCATAATAATTGACATAGAAACGAACTGTAAACTACGCTTAACAACATATGATCTGAGATTACTTTGACAGCTCTACTTCTGTTCTCAAAGTTATTCTCCCTCCTTGACACTACTCTTTCTTCCTTCTCTCTTAACTTTGGTTTCAGATTTCCTCTCTATCCCAGTAGGTCAGGGTGGGAATAGATTTGCAACTATAGCACAGAACATGTGAGTCTGGTGGGGCTTCATGCCTGTCACCACAAATGTCTTGCGCTATCACAGACCATGATTCTCTGACCAAGGCTGCTTCTTGAAGTGAGAGCCATACACACACCTCCCAGATCAGATCGTTTCTGCTCTAGGCCTGAGGGCATCCACATTCAAGGCTCATATAATCACCTTCCTATTTTCTCCTTTCTCTAGCTCCAAGCTGCTTTTGAAGGTCAGAACCATAGGTATAAATAAGCCAGGCCAGGAAAGAGAAATCCTGCATGATCTCACTCATCTGAGGACTCTAAAAAAGTAGATCTTGCACACCTCAAATTAAGTGTTTAAAGTTTGGTGTTCATTTGAACATATATGGTGCCTCTTCCAAATCACCCCTGAAATGATGCAAAACATGTTTAATGCAGAGTGGCCATGGTGCCAGATGATTTGAGTCACACGCAGAGCCAGGGACAGCTTTCAAATATCGTGGCTACTTGTGCTTCTGTCTGGCAGCCAGTTTCCCAAGGGGGTAGGAAATATCGAGTATCTTCTTTGTGGGCTGCTTCTTGTTGAATTTTGCTCCATATGTTGAAGGACAAGTTCCAGTCCTTCTAACTAAGCCTTAAAAGTCTGGGTGGAGTAGACACTGTCTGGAGCCTGTGGAAATTATCAGACAAGGAGCTTATGGCCTTATGTGTTCAGGAGAGGCAGGAGTAAAAGCCAGTGTGAAGGTGTGGGAGTCAGAATGAATTTGGAACTCAGCTCCTTGTGGCCTTTCAACTTAGGATTCACAAAGAAAAAGAATGTTGTCTCCTCACTCAAAGGTAAGAATTTTAAATTTATCTGAACTCTGAATACTATAGTCTATTTTAGTTCCAGTGCCATATTTCCATAATGTATTAAAATAATATTTGAGTTCTATTGAATCTTGCTCAGGGGCAAAGTCAAACACCCAGTCTTAATATTAAGGTGAGGCCCTCAGAGCACGAAAAACAATTAGTGCCCTCTGGAGGGGCTATGGTCAGATTTATACGCAGTGGAGAAGATGGTCTAGAACATAGCACTAACTATAGTCTTTCTTTTAGCAAAACAGAACCTCCTTCATACAGATGGAAACCCTTCCTTGCCACAGGTTATTCCGAGGGTAAAGAAGAAGCATAACTTCTAAATACCATCTAATGACATAGGGATGTCTAAGAGGGACAGAGATGACTGGGTGCATTTTCCTGCATGGATATGCTTACTGAGAGGCCTATGGTGCAGAGAACACCAGTACTTCCATGCACTGCTCTGGGCACCCAGTTCCTATTACCACTGGTTCTGAAGCTGCAGCATCCTTATCAGGATCAGACAGGAAACAAATGCAAATCACCTAAAATCCCCTTAGCTGTATTCAAAACATTTACTCCATAGATAACATGATGTTTAGAGATGAGAAGAATTTTTTTAAAAAGTGCTCTCAATTCTCCTGGCATCCTAGTAGGAGTGCCTAAAAGTGTACATTGGCCAGAAAGTCTCATATGAGCATTAGCCCCAAGCCTAGAAGACACTCTCGGCAAACTTTTTGAAAGTGAGGATATTGAATGGGCAATGGAACTACCCACAAAAGACAACCCAGGTCTGAGAGCTCTTATCTCTCTTTCAAACAATGGTAGAGTTCTAAGTGTATCCTGAGAAGGACTTGGAACAATTTCAAAGACTTCTGGCTGAAGGCGGCCTATTGAAGATTGTCCTGATGAGCTTGGTTCTTTTAAGATCACCTTTGAGTTGGGTGGCCTCTGACTGTGGATCTCATATTTCTCACCTACAGGATTGTTCTGGGTTTTCTTCCAATTTCTGTGTTTCTTCTCCTAAGTTCCCCTTTATGTAATCTTGTTTGTGGGCCATCTGACTGATTTTTTGATGCTTGAGGATTTGTTTCTACCTCTGCATGACCAAGACTTGCTATTTCTGTTTACTCAGTTGTAATATCTGCCCCTGCTGTGGACTGTCACAGGTTTCACAGCTGACAGTGCAGCTTAAATCCAACCTCTTCTATGGTCATGCTGAGCAGCAGGAAACACTGTGTTTTCACACACATTTATATGAACAGAGTCAGTTTTTATAGCTATTGCTGCATCCAGTTTGGATGGTGACCTTGGCTGAAACATCCCTTACCACTGTTTTAGATAAATTCGGCTGGCATTTAAAATCCATGCATCTCCTCTAACTCACCCAGGAGAAAGTAAGGGGAAAGACTTTATTAAACAATGGAGAATAGCCACATTGTTGGCCATTGCTACTGCATGAATCTTGGACACAGGACACAAAGGGAGCAGAATAAATGCAGATGGCACTGCTGCCACATTTGCCTGGCACACCTTAAAATAAGCAGCACATTTCAAGCCTTTACTGTTGGAATGGTATTTCCAAATATAGATCCAAAAAGTTCTTAGGTGTTTGATTTTAGGATAAGCTGGGGATTCTCTCCTGCCCATGCCTTCTGCAGTGTGGGAGTGGATATTGTCTTCTGGATCTCTTGCTTCCATATCTTTCATTTTCTGAAGATTGGAGAAAGATGTAGATCTATATCTTGAGCTGTATGCCTTAAACAAGGATTACTGACCTATAGAAAACTTATGTTTAGCAAGCTTTCAGTTTCTAGAAACCCATGGAAATATCAATGCATCAGAAGAAGCAGTAACTAGCAAGCTCATTAATTGAAGGAATACCCTGAAAAATAAAGTTCCATGTGCCAAAAACCATATTTGATTACTTTGGACTTTTTAAAACCATTTTTCCTCTTTCATATTTTTTATTAGTCCATATTTGCAGTACATAATGATTACATTTATCATGGGGAGTTGCTACATGTACATAACACATCTTAATTCTTTTTTATCCCCGTCTCTTCTCCTCCCTCCATCTCTTGGTTCTCTTTTGCAAAAGTTCTATAATTAAGTGACCTTTTACTATATATTTCATATTGTGAAAAATGCCAAGTTCAGAAATTAGGATGGTGATTTTTACTTGAGTCATGATCGAGAAGCAGCTTAGTGTTATGGAAGGAGTTTGGGTTCCCACTCTGCTTTGGTACTGACCTTGTCCTTTTCACAATACCTCTCTGCACTTCTCTTATATCTGTAAAATGGAGGGTGCTCTTTGGGGTACCTTTTTCTCTGAAATCCATCAACCCTATATTCCTTTGCATCACTGATAGTTTCTTTCTTTTTTTTTTTGGAGTTTTAAAAACTTTCATGAACTGAAGAGTCAGACTTTAGGAGAAATGGAAACTTACAACTCCATTTGTAACTGTTATTAGCCCTTGGCTAATAACATGAGAAAAACAGATTTTTTTGTTTTGAACATCCAAATTTGGGGCTTCCCAAATAGGTGGCTGGACAGGTGAAGATGAGGGTGAGGTATGGGACAAGAGTATGACCTCTGTATCCCAGCAGGGCCTAATGAGCCTGGGCCCTCGGCTTCCTTAGGTTGGGTCCTGCCCTGTGCTCTTGACACTGTGGCCCCTTGTGAAATCATTAAGGGGGAGACTGGTAGCAGTTGGTGATGGTGATAGCTCACATTTCTTCTTCCCTATGTGGCTCTTGCCCTGGGACACCTAGAAGTAAAGAACATTTGGGAAGGTTGTCAGATACTTAGGGAATAAGTATGGGAAGGCATAGGACTGGAGAGGACACAGAATCGGTCAGGTAAAACCTGAGGAGACAGGGGATTTAGCTCAGTGGTTTTATCGCCTGCTGCGTAAGCGCAAGCGCAAGGACCCAAGTTTGATCCCCGGTACCAAAAAAACCCAAACAAACAAACAAAAAAAAACCTGAGGAGAAAGTTGCTTAGCAAGCTTATTTTCCCTTCTGTAAAGGGAAGGGGGTTGAACTAGGTGCTCTTTAGGGGCTCTTCTGTTTCCACCCTACTTGGTCTCTAAGTTGGTAAGCATTTTGTTACTGAAGTGATCAATATCCAAGATATAGTAAAAACATAATCCTATTAGTGCTTTTATCACAAATTTTTGAGCACATATACAGGTATACTTTTTGTAAAATTCCATGACTCTGGCCCACAGATATCATGAAGCAAATTGAGGTAGTGAATTACTATTGCAGTAAAGTGTGATTGGGACATTATTGATCTGCAGTCTCCCATACAGTAGCCACTAGTTACATGTGGCTATTAATATTAAAATTAGCAAGAATACAAGAAAATTAAAAATTCAGCTGCCCAGTTATGTTAATGACATTTCAAGTGATCAAAGTGCTCATACCTGCTGTGATACAGTTCCCAACTGGACAGAGAAAACGTGCACTTCTGTTGTCACAGAATGTTTTCTTGGGCATTGCTGGTCTGTAAGGCACCCCTGTCCTCAGGTAAGAGATGTGTAATTGTAGAATTTCTATGGCCCATCCTTGAAGGCTGAGTGAATTTGCGGCTTTATATCAGGAAGATCACATTTCTGTTCTCTGATGAAAGTCTTTTGATCTCCAAGGTGCTGAGGCTGGTGGAAGAGGCAGCACCACTGCAGGGAGTTCTTATCTGCCTGAGGACATTGTCATTTACCTCAAGCATTGCAGTGAGAACAAGTAGTGATGAGATGATGCTGTACAGCCCTTAGAAAGGTTGAAAAGTTATATGAGTATAATGCATGATGATTGTTAAGTGAATGCATCAGACACAAGTAACTGGGTCCTGGCTCCTCCTCTACTTCCATCCCTCTAAGCCAATCAAACTGAAGTTGGATTTGAAGCAGTGGACTTTGGTTGCCATTGGCAGTTGCTTCTCTCCTTTGTCCATGGTCTGAGAACCTAGATGAGAATATAGGACAGTTGAGGGAAGATCAAGAAGCACTGGCTTCTGCCAAGATGAATTATGCTTATCTTGGTTTTAAGGGAGCTCCTGAGCAGTGGTGAGAGTCCTGGGGAGGACCTGGATTAGAGGACCAGCCAAGTTTGAAAAAGAAGGGAAGCCCCCTGGGGAGAAGCTTAGTGGCCTTCCCACCTTTCCCAGATGAAGAGTGACTTCATAGAAAAGGTGACTCTGTCTACCTTCCCTACATGTTGTCTGGCCAGGGTTTCCTCTGCTTCCTCTCATGTCTTTCATCCTGGTTTTAACTTCTATTATGACAACATAGTACATATTACTATTGTAGAAAATTCATAACATTTGTAGAACGTGGTAACTATAGCTACATGTCTCTGGTTTTAATCAGGTCTCAGTTGCCTGATGAATGATTTGGAAGACATCCTCACCTGTCTTCATTGTCAACCTTACTTCCAAGCACATGAAACGGTGCTGAGAGCTGTAGGAACAGGTGACAAGAGCACAAATTCCATCCTTGAATAAACACATTCTCAAACACAGGCTGGTATATTTAGAATACATTCTAAGAAAGTACAACACTAATTGTCAACTCTTAAGCGGAAGGTTACAGACTCTGAACCACATGGACCTTGGTCTAAATATTATTTTTTGACTGTTATCTTGAACTCTCTGAACCTCTGTTTACCTATATATGAACTGGTGATAATAATGCCTTACAGGGATGTTCTAGGAATGAAGTGATGAATGTGTTTGTGAAGGACCAAGCAGAAGGCTTCCCACATTGAGTTACTTAAATCATTTCCTTTCCCTTTGTCAGGAATCAGTGCTATGACTTGGATGGATGTAGTGGCGCACCTCTGGAGAGTCCAGGCTTAGAGGCTGGGAACCACTGCATTTTACTAAGCATATGGGCTCTCTGGGCTGTTGGAATGCCAGGGAAAGGGGTAGGGTGGATTTGGCTTACTGGGTTGGGAGGTTCTCCATAGAAGATCAGGACTCAGAGGTGGGAAGCAGCCTCTCTCTTCAATCAGTGGTTGGCATGTTTTCTGTTTTAGCTTCTTTCCAGCTGTGGGCTCTCGTTGCATAGGGGTTGATGCTTGTGGGTAATCTACAGCTGCCAGTAAAATGGAATCCCAGAGACTGACAGAGGGGGAGTGTGTATACTTTTAGGAGAAGAGAAAGAGGATCCTCATGTCTTCCTGGTGCCTCATGTCCAGTGAAATGTTTTAATCGATGGTATTGATCTCTGATGGAGATTTAGTTGTTACTTCAATTTCCTATTTCACTATGGAATGTGAGTGCATGTGTTTGTGAAAGAGAGTCACAGAAGGAGTGGTGATCAGTAGTGGACAGTAGTAGAGCAGGTAGTGGAAGAGATGGGGGACAGTTCTCTTGGACACTCTTGGTGGCCTGGATATGGGAACAGTGCTTTGCTGGAGTGGGAGTAAGGAAATATGATTAGAGAGTTTTTTTCCACTAGAGGAACTGGAAAAGGAGGTAAAGAACAGTTTTGATGTAGGACTAGTAGTGCGAGTCTAAGAGAGAAATTGCCCATTGTTGGATATGGAGGTGAGGGGGAGAGAGGAAAGCTGGCTTGCTTAAAACTCACCAAAAGTGTTTCACAGTTCCTTTCTCAGAAAATACCTTGGCAAAGCCTTAGTTAGCAGCCGATTGGTGTATAGGTGTACAGTTGTTCTTCGGTCTCTGTGGGGTATTTGTTCCAGGACACCCTGTGGGTACCAGAAATCTATGATGCTCAAGTCCCTTGTATAAAATGGCATAGTATTTGCATATTGTCTCTGCCTATCTTCCTGTATACTTAAAATCATCTCTAGATTACTTATACTACCTAATACAAAATAAATGCTATGTAATTAGTTGTTGTACTGTTGCTTAGGGAATGGTGACAAGGAAAAAAAGTCTATTCTTGTTCAGTACAGATAGTTTTTTCCCCTGAATATCTTTAGTCTGTGGTTGGTTGAATCCATAGGATGCAGAGGGCTAACAACACTTGTGATGTGCAATAAAAAAAACAAACCAAAAATGGTCACAGGGATCTACTCCCTGTGTTCCCTTACCAACTTCAGCAAGCTTCAAGATATACCTTTATCCCATGACATCTGTAGCTCCTTCCTGGCATCTCACAAACTTTTCTCTAATGGGAGCTTTCTTCACTTGAGTGTCATAGTGGTTGTTGAGCTATGGAGAAAGAACTCTATACTTAGTCATCACCCAGTATGTACCAGGAGCACTACTGGACACTCATGCCATTTTATTTTTTATAACAACTACATGCTGAGCACATGTAAAATCCCTATTTTACAGATTAAGAGACTGAGGCTCAGATGTGAAGTGTCTGGCCCAGGGCCACATGGCTGGTGGATACACAGCAGAGCTGGGATTAGAATCCCAGACCTGACTTTAGTACCACATCATTTAGAGCCCCTATTTCAGTTTAAGGATTTTGGATTTCTTTTCAAAGGAACAGGGAGCTCTTGACTATGACCAACAGCTTGATATATGAGAGAAGACATTTTCCTCTTGAGAACACACTGAGGAGTTGTAGATCAATAAAAGCAGCTCTAAACTGCTCCCATTTTTATGGGCCTTTGTGAAATACTTGGGTGTGATTCTTTTTTATGCAGTCAAAACTTTGCTGTGTGGCTCCAGTCTTAGGTTTTCCTGGGGCCTGTAGAATCACTGGGCATGAGCAATACCAGCTACCTTGCCTGAGGTACACTTTACAGTCTTCCTCAGTTCCCACATTTTTTTTTGGCACCACTGTTCTCTGAAGTAACAGATTCAGGTATTAGAGTAATCTGTAAGGTGATTTGGAAAATTGGACCCCAAATCACTTTTTTCCATGTTGCCGGTTTATTCACACATCTGTCCACCAGCCACATGCTGTGTGGTGGACTCAACTGCACACCTCACATTTTGTCCTGTGTTGTCACTGTTTGAGGTCTTGGGTTACTGATACCTGCAATAGTGAGTTCATTGAGGATAGAGTCTTTATCTTACAAATCTGTAAATAACTGATGTTGCCAACACAGTACTAAACTTGTGGAATACATTTGCAGAAATATATACAGAAAGAAAGTGATTATCTGTAGAAACCTTCTAAAAGAATTGCTTCCCAGAGGAGGCTTAGAGCCAAAACAGACTTCTCAGCTTGAGAGGTGGGTGGACATTGCTGAGAGTAGGTGAAGGAGGCCAAGGAAAGATGGATCAGTTATCTCTTGCTGTGTAACAAAATATCCAAAGCTTAGTAGCTTAAAAAAACTGTCTATTTGTTTATAATTACATGACTCAGACATTTGGGTTAGGATCAGTGGAGCAGCTCTTCTACTTTTCTCCCCTAGGGTCATTCATAGAGGTATCATCATTTGACCCTTCAACTAGGGCTGTGCAGGTGACCCTGGTTCCATGCCCCATGCTGGGGAGCCACCTGTAGCTAGCTCACCCAGCTGGCCTTGCTCTGGGAACTAGAGCCACTTTGTTCCTTCCTGACCTGGGGGCAAAGGAGGATGAGTAATAAAGAGACACAGAATCAGCTTAATGTGCAGGCAGCCTGGGGGCCTTGGTGCCTCTAGCAGGCAAGAGGAGCCTTGAGCTTTTGTCTCACCTTGCGTTTTATTTACCCAAACATGGGCACAAACAATCAAAGTAACAAGATTCATCTGGTTTCCAATATCCACTAGTATGTTCTCTGCCAAAGAACTTAACCTCAGTTGTCTTAACTTACCCCTAATATGCAGTCACCCCTGAGTGCAGCCTTTGTCCTTTGTGCTCACAGAGGAGGCCAATTAGGCCTAAATTCTCCTCTGGTCCTTGACAGGGCTGGATGTTCTAAGTGGCTTCACTGACATGTCTAGCAGTTGGCCTTGGAAATCAGTGGGCACTTCTCTCATTTTATATTTCCTTGTGGATTGTCCACTTGAGGACTGGACTGTGTTTCTTTACATGATGGCAACACTTTCAAGAGGATGAGAGAAAAAGCAGTAAGACCTCTTGCAGTTGAGGCCTGTCTCTACTGCTATATTCTTTTTTTTTTTTTTCTTTTTGTACCAGGGATTGAACTTGGGACCTTGTGCTTGCGAGGCAGGCAGTGGAACCACTGAGCTAAATCCCTGGCTCTACTGCCATATTCTGTTGGTCAAAGCAAGTCACAGGCCAGCCCAGACTCAGAGGGCAGGAAATAGACCTCCTGTCTTGATGGAAGGAGATGAAGCCGTATTGTCAAGGAATGTGCACACAAGGATGAGGAGAGCAGAGGGACAGGGATGAACATGATTTGATGTGGTCCTCTTCCTAAAATAGCTCCCACAGAAGGACTTCTGTTTTTCTCATCCTTCTGTAATTTTCAAATACATGTTCCCTGAAAAATTTCTGTCTACAGAGATTAAATGAGAATTTGGATTCTCAGGCAGATAGCTTAATAACTGCAAACTGTTGCCCTTGGCATCCCTAAATAAAATGATCTTCCTGTGGGGTCTGAGAAAGGCTTTGGTCAGTGTCCTTAGCATCCTTTTCCCAAACCTAGCAGTACCCTCATGAGCTTTTGGATACTGGATAAGATAGGCAGCTTGTTGGGGTGGAAAAGCATGGGATTAGGAGTTGAACGGACCGGTCTTCAGCCAGTTCAGCTTTAGCTCTACTGGCCACATGGCTTTGGGTAGGTTACTTGACTTATCTGAATCTTACTTTCCTCATCCATAAAATAGTATATCCATTTTGTATGATTGACTGGGCAGTTATTCATTCAGCAGTTGGTGATGATAATAATTAGAATAACTCCAAGGGGTGGCATGAGCTCAAGGCAGAGCTCTTGAATCAAGCACATCATATCCCCACCCCATTCTCCTTCACCTTATCTTGATATGCTGGCTAAATAGGTCACAAGTTTCCACAGGACTTCCTGTCTTATTCTGTCATGATTGTTGCAAGCACAGAAGGTTAGGATGGGCCTCCTTGCTTATCAAGTACCCCTGCAGGGAGCAAGAGGAGAGGAATTCTGCTCCAAGTGACAAAAAATTCTGTTAGAAGGCTGGATGCAACAGAAGTGATGGACAGCAAATATAGCCACTGCTTGTGACAGGGCTAAGGGATTTGAATGCAGAAGAGCCAGGCACTGGGCCTTCTATATCTGAGGTGTTGGACAAAATTAATTTTCAGAATTGGCAAGGTAGAAACAAAATCTTTTATGTAGATGAAATGATCATCTACAGAGAAAATACGAAGAAATCTCTAGGAGCCCCTAGAACTTGTATCTGAATTTAGCAGGATTAGAAAACACAAGATATATATAAAAATTCAGGTCTATGTATACTTGATATAAATGAAGAATTGGATATTGAAATTTAAAAGTTATGTAGGAGTACAAAGGACATAGAAAAGTAAAAAGAAAAAGAAAAAAATACAGTGTAAAGCTACAGCAAGGAAGGCAGAGACATATAGATCAATGTAAGGAAAGACATATAGATCAATGGAATAAAACAGAGAAACTACAAATAGAACCACACATATATGGTCCACTGAGTTTTGAAAGATTATTTAACACTAACATTTTATAGACTATAAACTCAATTCAAGAGCAGAGGAAAAGATAGTGTTTTCAGCAAATGGCACTAGAACACCTGGTATCCGTATATAAAAAATTAACCTCAACCCTTTATTTCCATACATAAAAATAACTTGAAAGGATCTATGAACCTAAACATGAAACCCTAAATGTATAGAACTTTAAGAAGAAATTATAAGGGAAAATGTTTATGAATTTAGGGTAGGCAAGAACTTCCTAGGATACAAAAAACATGACGTATAAAAGAAAAAAGTTGATAAATGAGATTCCATCAAAATTTAGAACTTTAAATGACATCATTAAAATGAAAAGTCCTTAAACAGACCCTATTTACAATGCATATAAGCTATAATCAGAATATATAAAGAACTCTTACAGCTCATTAATAGACAACCCAATTAAAAAGTAGACACAAGAAGATGATAAATAGCCAGTGCAGCACAAGGAAGATGTGCAACACTAGAATCAGAAAAATACTAATCATGAACAATAACAAGATTGAGTTATATACTCATTAGGGAGATAAAGTTAAAAGTTTTAAAAGCCCTGTCATGACTTTTTCTTTTTGTTGGATTCTCCCCCTTTGGGTTTAATTTGTCACACCTAATGGATTCATTCTGCTGGGCTTCCTGGGATTGTGATCCTCATTGTCTTTACCTAGGATATTGTCTAAAATTTTTTGGAGTGCCAGTTTGATGTTCATGAAGTTCCTGAGGTGCTCTTTATCATGAAAGTATCTTATTTCTCCATCCATTTTGAAAGATAGTTTTGCAGGGTACATCAATCTGGGTTGGAGGCTGTTTTCCTTTAGGGCTTGAAATACATCACTCCAAGCTCTTCTTGCCTTGAGGGTTTGCATTGAGAAGTCTGCTGTGATTCTGATGGGCTTTCCTTTGTATGTGATTTGTTTCTTTTCTCTCACTGCTTGTAGAATTTTATTCTTCTGTTTTGTTTCTGGAATCCTAACTATTATATGCCTATGTGTAGATTTTTTTTGATTAAGGCTAGCTGGAGTCCTACATGCCTCACTTATCTGTATGTCAAGTTGTTTTCCCCTGCTTGGGAAGTTTTCTGCCATCACTTCTGTGAACAGATTTTTTATGTCATCTGCATGCTCTCCTCTTTCTTCATTGACTCCAATCAGTCTTATGTTATTCTTCTTTGCATCATCTAGCAGCTGCTGGATTGATTTCTCATGGTCCTTTACAATTTTAAAGCAATTTTTCTTTTCCTGGTCACTAATTGCAATCTTATCTTCTATATCTGAAATTCTGTCCTCACATTGGTTCATTCTGCTGTGTAGACTTTCAATGGAGTTTTAAATTATGGATTCCATTTGTTTCCTATGTTGGGATTCCATCATGTTCCTCAGCTCCTCTATTTTTTTATCTGTGTCCTCTCTAGATTTATTAATCATGTCTTGCACTATGAGCACAATCTCTGTTGTTATCTGAGAAATTATTTCTGATTTCATTTTTTTCCAGATCCTCTTTTGTTGCCAGTTCAGGGAGTCCAAGTGGTTGAGTATCAGAGTGTTTCATCTCGTTTCCCTTTGGGGTTGCTGTAGGTGATCGGAACTCTGTTTTTGAAGCTTGTTTACATGTCTTCTCATTTTCATGGGGAGGTGGGAGTGTTGCTGGCATCCTCAGGGCTGACCTCCTTTGCTCTGGGAGTGGTTGAACAGCTGCCCAGAAGCCCTTTCCTCTGAGCTGGGAGTCGTAGAATGGCAGCCCAGAAGCCCCTAACTCTGGGCTGGGAGTGGTGGAATGGCAGCCAGGGAGCCTCTTCCTGGGTGCTGGGATTGGCTCACCTCCTCTGCCCTGGGAGCAGTAGAATGGCAGCTGGGGAGCCTCCTCCTGGGCACTGGGATTGGTTCACCACCTCTGCTCTGGGAGCGGTGGAATTGAAGCCAGGGAGCCTCCTCCTGGGTACTGGGATTGGCTCACCTCCTCTGCCCTGGGAGCAGTGGAATCAAACCCTTTATTTTATCTGAGCCCAGTTTTCCTCATCTGTAGACTGAGGATAAGAGTTTTGTCTTGGAAATTTGTTGAGAAGGTGGAAAATACTTTTGCCAAGAGCTTAGAGTTTTTGAAACGTAGTAGGTGCACAGTAAAATGGTAGCTTGTAATTATTCTCAGCCCTCTTTATGAATCTGCTCCCTGTGCTGGGGCTCTGCTACCTGTAAGAAATGATGACATAAGACCATGCCATGCCTCAGATGATGTGGATGAGCCATAGGTGTGTTTTTGAAAAGTTGTGTGTCATGTGAATTTTGTAATAAATTGAATCCTATTTTCTTATTGATTTGCCCGATTATTTTTTTTTCTTAGTACATGGTATAGTATATAATGTTTACATTCCTTGTGGAGAGTTGATAGATCTACATAGTACATCTTGATTCCATTTTTTATCCCTTTTCCCTCCCCTTCCTCCATCTCTTGATCCTTGTCCCCTTTGAGAAAGGTCTAACTCCCTATTTCCTGTTATCTAACTTTAATGTTGAAAGAGTTAATTGGAAAGCAAATGTAACAGAAAGCTACCAGCATCAGCTTCCATAGTCATTCTAGTCAGAAAATGGGCTTTGAGAGATTAATTAAATAACTTACCTAAGATCACACAACTAGTTAGGGATATAGTTGGGGAACCAGACTGGTCTAGACTGGAGAAAAAGAAAGGAAAAATCCACACCAAGTAGACTAAAGGAAATAGATTTTAAAAATTATAGTTAATATGTGTGAGATAGTGTGAGATTGAGACATTAAGTCATTTTATTTCCTATGTGTATTATTTTTTCAAAATTTTTATGAATATGCATTGCTTTTACAGTGTCTGCAGTTAAGCTTCATAAAGAAAAAATAAGTTTAAAAAGAGAAAGGTTGGGAGAGCAGAAGCTGTGTAGTGGCCTGGGTCTAGATTATAGACCTGGGTTTCCCAGATTGGCAGGGAATGTAGTGGACAAAGAACAGACTGGATTGACAGTAGATGGCTTTGAGGATAGAATTACATTGCAGAAGTGATTCTTAGACTGAAGTTGTTGAAGGGGAGAGGGGCAGAGTGTTGGAGAGGTAGGGGCAACTGCATTGAAGTTTACTTCATTTATCTTTGCTTTGGCCTCCTGTCCTAGTGTTATGAGAGGAGGGCTAGGGCAGAAAGAACCAAGGTTTCCTGTCCTATTGAATGACCAGCATCAGGACCAACTGGAGAGACCAGGGCAAGACCACAGAAATTCCCAACAGGGTAGAGATGAAGGTTCACTCTAGTAGCTTTGGAAGAAATATATGAAATTTGTTAGTATTATTTTGAAATGCGAAATTTTCCACCCTTTTTCATCACCAAGGAATTCCTGATGTTCTTGCTGAATTTCTATAGTAGAAAGGTAGGTACTTTTAAAAGTACAGCATTTGTCCATTGTATGCACAAGATTTATTTGCTTGTCAGTTGCTGACAATCTCTCCTCAGGTCTGGGCCCCTCTACCAGAAACTTCCAAGTCACACTCCCTTCTTGAAGGCACATGGGCCCCTCCTCCACCTCCAGGATGTCAGGCCATTGGGCAAAGTGCCCAGAAGTCCAAGATCACAGCTGTCTCCCTGAAGGGCATAAGTGAAGACTCCCTCTTGGCCCCCATGCATGTGGTCTGGAGTGGAGTCTCTGCCAGCTTCCCTCCCCTGCAGAGCAGGCCTGACCTGACAAGCTGTCAGTCTGCAGAGCTTGTCCAGAGAAGGGAGGCTTTCTCACAGCAGGAAGAAGGAGCAGCCTGCAGGTGTATGGCATGTTCCTCACTGATGTGCTCTGGAAACAGAGTTATGGGCAGGAATGGAAGGTGTTCCATAGCTCAAGCTTTCTGCTTTTCCTTTCCAGTCACATGAAGAGACAGACTGAGCCACATTGGGACCACCCTTTCCATATGACCTGATGATAGGGAGGTTTATGGTACCTGCTGGTGAATGGAGGCCTGGAATCATCTTAGATATTCTCTGCCCTAATCTTCTTTGCTGGCTTCTGACTTAGACAAATGAGACAAAAGAGAGCATACCTTAAATGTGTGCCTAAGCAATAGTAACTTTAGAGAAGTTGAACACACCTATTTGCTTGAGGAATGCTACTTTGTCTGCCTGGCCCTTGTCAAGAGGCCTTGAAAGAGAGGTGCAAGCCCTTTTATTTCCACTGCTGAGGTAAGTATGAAAAAGTGAACCATGGGACCTTGCACCAGGTTTCAGGGAGGGACAGGGAAGATACATGGTTAGGAAACAGAGTTGGGTATTTGTCTATGAGGGACCAGTATGTGGCCTTAGCCGAGGGTAAATGGCTATGTGATCATAGACTTACCACAAGGCTCTGGAGCTAGAAGAAGTCTTGGCTTTTCTGTCTGAGCTCTTTGTAGAGCTCTCCTTTCTTTCTTAGTTTCAACTCATACAGTCCTTGGCAGGGGAAGGTGATTGAAGATGTTTTAGGTCCTGTGCACTAGTCATCATCTTCAGAACTGAGAAAACAATAGCAGGGTTTAAACTACAGAGAAGCTTTCTTTTCTTCCCAGCACATCTGTGTGAGGACTTTGTGGTGTCCTCTCAAGAGAAGGGGGCAGCTGGCAGGGCCAATGGCCCATGGACCCGGGCCAGCTTGCCTTCTAATGTCATGAAAAATAATGAGGAGGATAAGGCAATTTGGAGGCCTAGTAGCAGTAGGCACTTTGTGAGCAGCCAGGGAGGCTTCAGCTCTATATTCCCCATGTGCCCTTGATTGTATGTGTTGAGGCACTCACTACCAGTTCTCTCCCCTCAAGGTGCTCACAAAGCATTAAGTATGTAACACACACACACCTGGAGGTGCCAAATGCCCAGTTCAGATGGAATAATCTTGTGTCTAGCCTGCTCTCTAGGCCTACTACAATGTGTCAGCCCTGCTCACATCTTGTATATCTCAGAATCTATTCTGATGCTCTCTTCTCTATGGCCCTACATGAATATCTTATTTAATATGTCTAGAATTAAACTCAGCCCCTTCTTTACAGATACATTGTCCCTTCTTCTCAAGACTTAAAACCCCATATTTACTCGTGATTTTCTCTCTCTCATGGCTGCCTCACTTATTCTTTAGATCTGCCAACCCTTTCAACCCTTTATGACTTCTTGCCTGTGTCCCTTCCTATCTACCCATCCCCAGCTTCTTATCTAATGTGGAGGTGCCTACAAAACCTCCTGTCTGGCCTCTCTGGTCCTGCATTACTTCTTTGTAGCTTCCCAGATCTTTTTTTTTTGTACCGGGGATTGAACTTGGGACCTTGTGCTTGCTAGGCAGATGGTGGAACCACTAAGCTAAATCCTGGCCCCAGATCTATCTTCTTAAAAACAGAAAATATTTCAGTCAGTCTTTATATCCCAGAACAGTGACTTAACTGAGGTCTTATTAGGGTCTTATAGTGTCCCTTATAATAGTCCCCTTAATTGAGATTGTAGATAGGAATAATTGAAATCACCAGGAACCATCCTGTGGAACCCCTCCCAATGCTGGTCAGTAAAGTGATCGCTTTAGTACTCAGTGATCTCTGTGTAGATTACCCACATTATAATATTGTACATTTACAATGACTTAGAAAATCCTTCTCTCTGTCACCGAGCTGTGGCCATGGGCCTTATCCCTACCATTTGAGCTGTATGTTCTCAGGGATTTTGACTTTTTAAAATATTAGCTGGAACCAAATGCACCTAAGAGGATAAAGCAGCTGCTGGTACCAAAAATCAGGGCATACCCTGCCAAGCCAAAGGCAGCTGACCTGAACCACAGAGGGTGATGAGCATAAGTGAAGAGTCCTGGCTCCAGCCCAAGCTCAATCCCCAGCTGTATTCTCTTGTGCATAAGTCACTTTTCCAATTTGGCCTCAGATTTTTCAGATGCAAAACAAAGTCCAGTTCTATGATCTGTTTGTCTGGCTTGTTCCTTTTGCTGCTATTTTTTATTTTCAAGGGAATTTGGGAAATTCCTGTACCTTCTCATTTTAGACCACTTATGTTCTTGCTTCATGATAAAAAGGCATCCTTGGGTCTTGGCTAAAAGGATCACAGTGTTAACCTGAGGAGGATTCTTGAAGCTCATTTGATTCAACCTCCTACCTAATGGACATCCATGATAATCATAAAGCAAAGGAAACAGCTGATTGATTTCCTGTCAGACTCTTGGAGCAGAGATGCCCATTGGGTCCCAAGGGCTTAGTGCACTTAGTAAAGATCACCTGACTTCCCTGAGAAGGTATTGAGGGGTCCCTTCCTTGCTAGAGGTAGAAAGAAATGCCTGGTTGAACACCACTGGTTGGGGAAAATGTACTAATAAGCTTCCTTTTTTCTGTCTTTTCCTTTCCATGGGACCTGAGAGACTGAGGGGCCCTCTCTGTGCAGGATGGAGACCTCTCCATGTGTCCTCTTTAGAAGGCCAACTACCTCCCATACACTCAGGAAAAGGCCATTGCTTGGCAGTCTGGATCTAGGTAAAGCCTTCTGTTGCCCCCCATTGGGGCATTATGTACACAGTGATATCCAGGGTAACCCTTACCTTATTCATTGTCTAATAAAAAAAATCAGAGATAGCAATTAATTTGGAGCAATGTTAGGGGAGTTGAGGACCCCAAATAAGTCAAAAGCTTAGGAAGGGAACCATTGAAGAGATGATTGTGAAGTGCTGGCTGGTGGCTGGTCTGAAGTGTTCTGCAGGTAACTGTAGTTTCAGGACCAACAGCCCAGAAGTTTCTTATTCTTTGCAGCTTTCCCAGTTTCCTAAGCCCCATATCTTGGTGAACAGCTTGAACTGAATCCATACATTATTAAGTAATAGGTGGCTTTACCACAGCTGTTTAGTCCAAGCCAGTGTTTCCTAAAGTGGAGTCTGCTCTACTTGCATCAGTACCGTCTTGGGTCTCTTTCAGGAATACAGCCCCAGGTTCAATCTAGACTTCCAGATCCACACAGTAGTGTCCTCAAGCTACACAATTTCTCAGGTCCACAACATGTGTCTTTATTAAAAGGGTGATGTTTAAATGACAAGCAAATGGCAAAAGGAAAATAATTCAGGGCAAATATTTTAAAGAAGCTAATGCTCAAGATACACAGCTGTATCTTCCTTGTGAAGCTATAGCTTCCCCTTCATTAGTTTCTCCTAACTATAATCACATATATATATATATATATATATATATATATATATATATATATATGTATATGTGAGATCAGGATTATGCCAAACTGGGGGTGACTGGAGGGGTTGTGTATGTTCAGTCTTTCTTGGTTTCACAGCTGTGGCTCTTCTCTTTGAGCTGGTTCTATTTCTTACCTCCTCTTTGGAAGGAGTACCCTTGCTTTCTCTTTCTAGTGCTCCTGAACAGTTTCAGACTCATCATCGCCACTCTTTTAGCTCCATTCTTGAAGGCCACTGAATTTTCCAAAGCGTGGGAAATATAAACTCTGAGTTCTCCAGAGTTTCTTTGCCAGTTTATTCTTATGCTTTACCATTGCCTTCCTCCAACTTTCATCAAGAAAAGTAATCGATTTTCTATTAACCTAGAAAAAGAAGGAGATAGGTACACAGGGAAGTGGCAAGAAGATCCTTGTTGGATCCTCAAAGATCCAAGTTGGAATTTTAGCCCCGGTACTTACCAGAAGTGTGACCTTTTGGCAGGTCACAGAAGCTCCTAGGAATTTGTCTCTTTCACTATAAAGCAGAAAGAGGAGATGCCCTTCCTCATGAAATAACACGAAAAACTTCCAGCTCAGTGCCCCACATATAGTCTGAAGTCAGTAAACACTGTACCTCTATTCCCCCACCCTTGCTCTCCTTTTCCACATTTGCTAGGCTATCCTTTCTCTCAGTTCTGCTTGGCATTTCCATCTCTCACCTCACTTCCTATAATGAACAATACCACCCTTGCTTGGTGTGTTTCTATGACCCAAGTTACAAGTACATTATGTCTAATAAGTCAGTTGTCAGAACTAAGCCTGTGGCTTTTCTAAAAATCTACATTCATGCATAATGGTTAAACATTCCCAGACTACACCTAAAATAACTTAGCTCACCACATATACATTTGGAATGAAGAAAAAGAAAGAATGACATTATTTCAATAGTAAGCATAGGAAAAATTACAGCAAAGAGGAGTCCTATTTTTTTCTGAAAAGCTGCTCATGATCAAAAGGAAGTTAAATTAGAAGATGAGGAGCAGGGGGTGGAAGCATTAATAGAGGCTCTGATGTTGAGTTGAGTTCAGGCTGCTCCTAAGGGCTTTGGAGTTGCTGTTTTGGGTTCTTTATTAGCTCTAATTTACTTCAAAATGCATGGTGCTCCCTCTCTCAATGCAGGTGTAAATCCCTGGCACCAATTTTACACTTATCATCCATGATTAGGATTATTTTGGGCTATAAAATGGAACACAGCAGCAAGGAGAAAGTTGAGGGAAAGGAAACGAAATTTTTTTTTTTTTCCCCGAGGTTTAGAAAGAACTGGAAGTAGAGAAGAGAGGGAAATAGGCCCTGGATACCCATGAATTCTGTGAACGGTTTATAGTGGGCAGTGGTACCTAGGAGGGATACAGAGGCACAGCTTCTTCCTCTAATGGAGAAAAAAGATTGAAGTAGAAAAGAGAAACTAAGGCAGGTGGGAGAGTGCTCTTGAGTTTTAGGGGCAGAGTACAGTAACCTTGGGGTAGGTCAGAGATGAGGCTCTCGCTGCCAAGTTAAGTTTGACTGTGTATTTCCCTATTGGGTGTTAGTGTCCCAGGAGTTCCTCCTAGGTGTGTCTATATAGAGACTATCCTTGCACAGTAGGCAAAAGCAATCTGATAAAAATTATTATGCAAGATAAAATTATCCTAAGGGAGTTAAATACAAGTGTGGCTGCTGGAAGATATTAGTTGGTCAGAAGTCAAAACAATAAGGCAACAAATATTTGAGGGCTAGAAAGAGGATTTTTAAGGCAACGTATTAGCTAACCATTGCTATTAAACAAATAATTCTAAAACTTAATGTCTTTAAACAATACACATTTATTGTAGTGTGTGGGTCACAGTGTTTGTGAGTTGGGAGTCCAGACACAGCTTACTGGGTCCTTGATTCATGGTCTGTTGTGAGGCTATGGTTGGGGTATCATCTAGTACTGGGGTCTCACTGAAGATTTGACTAGAGATGGACCCACTTTTAAACTGGCTGACATGGTTGTTGCTAGTGCACCAGGGGTTTTTGAACTAAGTACTTTTGTTCCTTGCTTTGAAGGCCTCTCTAGCATTGCAGCTTAATTCATTAAAGCTAATGAGAGAGAGAGGAAGGGAGCAAGATGGAAGTCACAGTGTAATGTGGCCTAATTACAGAAGTGGCACCTTGTCACCTTAGCCCAGTGCCACAGTGAAGAAGCAGGTCACCAGGCCAGTGTACACTCCAGGAGAGAGGATCACTGAGGGTTATCTCAGGGTCTCCTTGCCATAGTCACGTAGCACTGAGGTGATTAAGGGGATTAAGGGAACTGGCGGTCCATGCTATGCTTTCTGGTTTCACCTATGCTTCTTTACCCATTTTGCCATTAGCCTCCAGTCCTGAAAGATGTGCTTTCTGCTTGCTGTCCTCATGTTACTCATTTTTTCTGACCAACACAGCATCTTCACAGCTGTTCTTCCTCATCAGAGATCTTCATACTGAGTATAAAACACACAAAAAGAAAAATAAAGTGATGGGGAAGAGGTGCAAAGAAGTGCAAAATATAAAGTATTTGTATGGAAAGACTGTCATGGGCTGAATTGTGACCTCTCCAAATTCCTGTGTTGAGGTCCTAACTCCTAGTACCTCAGAACATAACTGTATTTGAGATAAGGCCCTTCAAGGGGCGATTAAGTAAAAATGAGGTCCTGAGGATGACCTATGGCATTATAAAAAGAGGTGAGTAGGGCTCCAGGAGAGATGCCTTGAGCTCATGCACAGAGGATTACCACTTGAGGAGGCAATAAGAGGGAAGCTATTTGCAAGCCAAAGTGAGGCCTCAGAGGAAACCAACCTTAGTTGTAAATGATAGTGAACTTCCAGCCTCCAGAGTTCTGAGAAAATAAATTTTGGTTGTTTATGACCCTCAGTCTGTGCTATTTCATTATGGTAGTCCTTGCCAACTAGTGCACAGAGTATCTTTATTTTAAAATGCTCATTAGCTTTATATATATTTAATAAATACCTTTGTTCCAAGAACTGGATGGGAAGGAGCTAGAAATTTAAAATATGGACCCACCTCCAAGATCTTACCACCCTATAGTTTAAAAGGGATTCAGACAAATCTGAATGTAGTGATGAATGCCACTATATGTATGTGCTATGGGAACAGAGGAAATGGCAATTATATATTGAGGGAATGGTGGAGGTATGGGTGAGCTGCTTCTTAGAGATGGGATGGGGTTCTCAGGAACAATAAGCAAAAGGGTGCATGGAGCCTGGAAAGAGCACAGCGTGAGCACTTGGGCTCTAGAGTCACATGGATCTGAATTTTATTCCAGTTTCACTAGTTGGCAGCTCTTTGACCTTGACCAAGTCAACCTCTCTGTGCCTTAATGTCTCTTCATATTTAGAGTGAAGTTAATTATAATATTGCCTCATAAATTTGTTGTAAGGATTGGATGAATTAATATAGGTGAAAAGCTTAGAGAAATACAAATACTATACAATTATTAGATACTATAATGGCTTCTAAAAGCCAAATCCTATAATGTCATTCCTTTGGATTAAGTTCCTCAGTACTCCTGTAGTAATTCTGTGAAATAAGTTCCAAATTCCTTAGCATAAGGAATTCCTAAGCCCTACCTGACTCCCCAGCCTCTCCTGTGTTCCAGCTCTGCAGAAGGACAGAAGTGCCTGCCAATATTCTCTCCTATCCAGTTGCCTCCACACTTCTAAGGAAAAGCTGGATATTCATGATACAGGTCCTTTGGAAGCCTTTCTGGACCTTCCTACTTCTATAGCCATCTCATTTGGATCTCAATGGACTTAGATTTATATTCCAGTTCTTTTATTTGGTTGCCACAATAGACCAGAGAGACCCTCAAGGCCAGAATGATGTACCCCCCACCAAATTTGTATCTTTAGCATCTAACACATACCAGGCATCCATCCCATCAGTGGTTGCTGAATGGAGGAATTAATTCATAGTAATTTGTATATAGTACTAGGGTGTCTGAGACATGTATCTGAGTGAGGATGAGTCAGAAAAGCGGGATTTTGAAGGGATAGGTCTGTATAAATGCATTTAAATGAGAAGGAGGAGCTAGCTGAGTATAGCTAGCAACCATCTTCATTTTCCCATTTATGGAGTTCTTGAAAATGCTTCAATATGCTACCAAAACTTGACTCATGCTAACACCAAAGCTTGTCCTACTTATCCTGCTTACTTTAGGTTCCTTGCATATCTTTCCCTTCCTGGTTGAAAAAGAGACCCACTTGGCCTTCATTTCTTCCCTGCCACCTCTGTATTTCTCTTAAAGCTCCAGTTGAAGTTCCTCATTGTGGAGCTCTGTACTTGCTTTTTACTGGCAGGTCTGTCTGGTGCTGGCTGGAGGGTGATTAGCAGTTCCTCCAGTGTTTGTTCCTTCCTGTTCCTCCAGTCAGCCTCACTTCCACACCTGGGGCATAGGCAGCACTGTCTACCTTCTGTCTTGCTCTGGGGAGCTGCCTTATAAACCCACAGAGCAAGACAGTGATGGGGAGAAGAGGATCATGCAAATGCCAGGGCCAGGGCAACCCAAGAGCCAAGTGTCAGCACCCTGGTCATCAGCACTCAGATGGCAAAAGTGCCCCTTCTCTGTGCCCAGCTACCCCTCCACCTTTTTGCTATCAAGGCCACTGGTGCACTTGCTGCACCTGGTGTATCAGCAGGTTCAGTACAGCAGGTAGATGCTGATTGCTAAGGGATGGAGGCAGACCTGTGGGATCTGCCCCTGAGCCACGAGAATTGCACTCTAAGTCAGGTTAAGAATGGCAGAGACAGAATCTTAACCTCCTTACAGTCATGCTTGGTTAGTTACCTTGAATCAAGTTACCTGGCTGAAGGGTCAGCTTGTTTACTATGGCTGCCTCATCAGTAGAAAAAGCTGTGTTCAGTGGAGGCTATTCATAAGACCCTGAGGAAAAGTTACTAAAGAGTAGATTAAGACTCCTTTGAGCAATAGTAGCACAAGTACAGCATTTTGGACCTTTAGTCACTTGAAAACATTTGCCATAGTAAAGTACATGGATTCCAGAGGCAGACTTCTTGGGTTGAACCTTGTTTTTGCTGTGGTTTGAATGTGTCCCCGAAAAGAAAAGCTCGTGTCATGGAAACTTAATCTCTGAATTCATATATTGATGGCATTTTGAGGGGGAACTTTTGGGAAGTAAAGTAATTAGGGATAGATATGGTCATGGAGATGAGCCCAATGATGGGATTAGTGCTTTATCAGAGGGAAAGCATACTTGTTCTGCCTGACACTGTCTGCTACATTATGACATAGCTGAAGGCCCTCATGAAGGCCCATCATGAGATGGTGGTCTCATGCTTTTGGACTTCCTAGCCTCTGAACTGTAAAATTAAATCTATTGTTAATAAATCACCTAGATTGTGCTATTTTGTTATAGCAACAGAAAATGGACTAAGATAGTTCTATTCCTTTCTCTGTTGCTCAGTGTTCCCAGTTGTGCTATGGGGGTAAAAGCAGTAGCAAACACCATAGGACTGTAGTCAGGATTGAATGAGTTATTATTTTACAGATGCTTCCAATCAGAAGCATGCTTAGCAAATGAGTAATATATGTTATTTCAAAAGTCTTCTTATGTGTCTAGGAGGAGGGATCTTGTCATACAGCACAGAGTATACACAGTATCCAAACAGAGCCTGTTGCAAGATAACGTCCTGCAAAAACTGTTCACTTGACCAGAGCTGAGTTTAATATACTTGTTCCTTTTTCTCCAAAAATAAAAAGTCCTCTTGCAGTTCCCCTAGAGAATCTCTCTGTCCAGCTCAACACAGCTCACAATTTGACCATTAAAATAACTTATTCCTTTGATGTCAGATTTTTTCGTGAGGCCTTATCAGTCCTTCAAGACTGAGTGTATGCATTCCTCTTCAGTGGGGGTTTTGACAGAGGTGATTATGGAGAGAGTATGGGGACACTTATTCTCCCAGCAGGGGAGGGGCAGACAGAGGAATGATGGTGAATGATCCTTTCAAGAATCCAAGAATCCACGATGATTTATTTTAAAGATTGATCTTGATGACATGGCTACACTTTCCAGAGCTCATGTCGATGTGGGTGAGGATATCTTTCTGAAAGACACAGGAATTAGGACCTTGGGTGTGTGGATCATGCTTTCTTTAAAGAAATTCCTGCTTTCTGGGAATGGACCTGAGGCTCTGTAGCACGCTCCTCTCTCTATCCCTTAAAGAAATAAATATCTTCTATTTAGAGATGCCCAGGTAACTCTAATATTAAGGCATACTATCAAGAACAGAGTGAGAGCAAGATAGGGTTCCACATCAGGTTTGCTCAATTTGGCATTTTTAAAAAAATTTGTTACCCAGATGGAGGCTTCTGTAGTATGCTGGCCACCCACTTCACACCGGGGGGTGAGAGGGAAAATGAGACAAGCATTCCCTGCAGCTTTCCATCTGCTCATCAGCCGAAGTCCCTAAGCCTCTGGTATATAGAGGTCTCTTCAACCAGGCTTTGGCTAACCTGGAAACTTGGTGCTGGAAACAGAACGGAGGTGGGCCACGAATGACACAGTAATAAGCCAGTTGTCCCTGAATATCCTTAGCAAGGCATGTGTAGACTGATGGATAGATAAGCTTTAAGTAGGTTGTTTGGACTATCAAAGTGGATTGGAGTAAAAGAAGGAGAAGCCAATTTAGTCTATACTATGGGGGAGATTTGTATTGTAAGTGACTATTAGAGAATTACAAGGTGAGCATTTTTAAGATTTTTATTTGAAAAGGAGAAGAACTAAATGAATTTGTTGAAGGGTAATAGGATATTGGAACAAAGAAATATTAGGGAAAATCTTTTCACCTGTTCCCAGTAGTGTGGCTAGACTGGAGGTCTTCAACCCTGATTGCAAATGGAATATTCTGGGAAAAAATTTTAAAACCACCCAAGGTGAAACTGAAGTCAGCAAACAGGCAAGCAGGCAAACAAACCAACCATGCATGGGTACCATTCCAGGACCACTAGTGAGACTTAACAGGCTAAAGTCTGAGCATCGTATTTTCATATGCAGCTAGGGATGACTTACAAGGCTTAGAACAGATTTCACTATACTCAGGATCATGTGGGGGCATTTAAAAAAATGTAGACTGTTGGTTCTCATTCTAGAGACTCTGATTTAGTAAATCTGGGATTGGAAGAGAAATCTGCATGTTCTAAAGTGCTGCCCAGACAGACAAAATTCTGCAGTGCTGTTGCTGGGTTGGAGGGTGTGGACATTCTAGATGGCAAGAAAATGGTCATAAGGGGCTAATGGTGATAGAAGAGAAAAGCTTATAGGGAAAAAGACATTTCTGAAAAGATTTCCCTTCAGACCAAAAGCTGCTGTAGTTAATATCATTATCCCCTCAGCCTGGCTGGTTCTGACAGAAATTGGTGTCTAGCATGTGAATTAGTCACTTAATTACATTTACCTTCAGCTTGTCTTGGACTCTGCCAGCATAGGCAGTGGGATTTATAATCGAGAAAGGGAAGTACTTTGGACAGGGGGAATGAGAGCAGCTAGAGCAGGTGTTTCAGAGGGGAGGAGTATGTTCTTTATCACCTGGTGTCAAGAGCTGTGAAGTGTTAAGGTCTGAGATTTTACCTGCACACAAGCTAACCAGTTAGCCTGCCAGTTTTATAGATGCTGACAGAAGATATGAGACTCCTGGGTCAACAACAAAGGTCTTAACCACTCATGGGAAGCAGGCAGCATGAATTTCAGCATATTTGTGTTGATTCCCCTTGCTTCCAAGTCCCACAGGGGCAATGCATAATGGCCCAGGTAGATGCTGCATGTGCAGTGGGTTTTTTGTCACAACTGAGGGACCCTAAGCTTAGGAAACTCTAGTCTATTAAAGGAGCTACTAGCAAATCTGCCTAACTTATTTTCCCAGAGGGAGAATTACCTTTGTTATATTTATCATCAAATAAATCTTTCCTCTGGAGATAATATCTGTATCTTCCAAGGCTATTCACTATATGAACATCCTTGAAAAGATAATCTGGGAGAAAAGCTGTCAGGGTCTTGGCTTATAAGAGGTACAGAAATGTAAGAGACCGTGGAGACTTGCCTCCCAATACCTAACTCCTGACTTGTCCCACAAATGGGAGCTATTTTGGTTTTCTTGCTATATATCACATGCATCAAAGAAAACTGAGCATACTTGTTAGCTTTGGCATGGAATGGAGAGGGTTCTGAGGTACTAATCAAGGGCCCATAAATGTTGAAGTTTGAGAATATGTTATTATAGGTGATGTCAGCTTGTGCTTTCCGAGCATGCAGTGGATTCCAGAAGATTTGGAAAAGCAAGATGGGGCCAGAGGTAACAGTGCTCCTCCCCGTGACCACGTAATTCTTGATGCTGAAAAGTCAGATAGGAAAGATTGTGTAAAGAGCAACATACACGCAAGACTATGTATAATAAACAGAGCTTTACAGTTCACAAAGTACTTTTCCAAATTACCTCATTTTCTGTGTTTTGTGCTTATGGTACTGAGGAAATTTAGGAAACAAGATTGAATAGAAACAGGTCAGATTCCACTTAAACCAAAAAACAACTTCTAAATAGGATTGGAAGATGGTAAAGGGCTGGGATGAAGAAGAAGAAGAGAGGAGAGGAGAGGCGAGCTGAGGGCATTTGGGCAGACAAAGCTGTGTGAAAGGCCAGAAGCTGAGATATACAGGAGCTTCAGGTGGTTGGCCTTACTACTTCTCCTCTGAGCCCTTCCTGGGCTTCTGACTTTTTTCAAGGAGTTGTACACTGGAATGCTGTCATCTCTCTTCAAGACCCTACCTGTGCCCCTTTTCACTCTTTTCAACCCTGCCATCCATCTGTGGGGAGGTTACTTGGAGCAGAGACCAAGTTGAAGCTGAGATTGACCAGATCAGACTGCACACACTGGCCATGTGTTCCATTTTTCTCTTGGTGACCCCAAGATAATGGTGGTGTAAAATGACACCATTTTATTAGGCTCATGAATTTGTGGGTCAAGAGTTCAGGCAGAAGCTGGATGTTGTGGCATATGCCTGTAATTCTATCACTCTGGGAAGCTGAGGCAGAAGGATAGCAAGGTCAAGTCTCACATGGGAAACTTAGACCCTGTCTCAAAATAAAAAAGAAGAAAAGGCTGGGAATGTAGCTCAGTATGAAGGCCCTGGGTTCAATCCCTAATAACAGGAAAAGGCAGAATAGAGGCAGGGATGGGCCATCTCTACTCTACAATGCCTGGGACCTCAGCCCAGGTAGCCTAGATTTATTTTTAAAGGAGAAAAGGTTTATTTTGGCTCACAGTTTATAGAGGTTTCAGACCATAATTGGCTGGCCCCAAGGGAGGGTGGCACATGGCAGAAGGGCACCACAGAGCAGAAGACAAGCAGCAGCAGCAGCAGCAGCAGGAGCAACAGCAGCAGCAGCAGGAGCAGCAATAGCAATAACAAGAATTAAGGGACAGAACCACATCTCTTTTTGTCCCTTATATCTTACCTAGGCTACCCGCCCTTAGGGTGAGTAGCACTCAAAGCCTTAATCCTAGCATCGCACCTTGAATCAATCCCAGCATCACATCCTTGATCCCAGCAGCACAAACCCTAGATCCAGCCACCTCAGAAAAGCCCCAGCTGACTGCATGAGGTTTGGGGTGGGGGTGGTGGCGGGGGTGGATATCTAGACACAAGCCATAACATTCTGCCCCTGGCCCCCCAAAGACTCATGTACATTCCTTTATGTAAGAGGCATTTAGTTTACCTCCAAGAGTTGCTGAAGTCCTAACAGTCTCAGCATTGCTGAAAAGTCCAAGTTCCAAGTCTTCTCTGAGATTTAGGGCAAACTTAGCTGCAAGCCCCTGTACAAATGAAAAGAAAGTTAAACATTTCCAACATTCAATGGCACAAGATAGACATTACCATTCCAAAAGGTACAGTGAGGGAGATAGAAAGGAATGGGAACAAAGCAAGTCCAAAGTTCAGCAGGACAAACATTAATCCCAGTAGTTCCATGTTCAACATCCAAGGCAGTCTGTGGCAAGATGTGAACTCCAAAGGGCTTGGGTGGCTTTGCCCCATGGCACTGCTGGTGGTTGTAGCTCCCACAGCTTCTCTCTTGGGCTGACTCTGCTCTCTCCTTGCAGTTTTTCTCAGATATTCCACATTCCTTCTCCAAATTTCTGGGGTCTCCACTGCACCTTTGGCTTCACACACAGCTTCGAACCCTGCCCTCTCAGGGGCACACTGCCTGGCCTCCCAGGTCTTCTGAAATCTGAGTGGGAGCTTCCTGACCCCACAACTCTTGCATTCTGCATGCATCTAAAACCAGCACCACTTGGATGATGCCAGGGTCTGCTGCTGGCTGTAACAGTAGCCAGGCTTCCTTCTCTCTTGGCTGTAGGGAGGTCATGTGTCTGCGTCACTGAGCACTATGAACCCAATCCTGAGGAATAAATTCTTTAGGCTGCCACCATTCTGGAACATGGTGCTCTGGAGAACTCTTCTCAAAGCAAAGTCTTCCACTTTTGCAACTCTGAGGCTGCAAAGGCTGAGTCCTACTGGTTATTGTGATATCCTCAGGCCATCTTTTCTGTTGTCTTCTTCTGAAATAATTGGCTTTTTCTTGCTAGTCTTTTCAGTGACCAATTTCTCCTCTGTTCCATCTTTACAGCCTGCAACATTACTAGAGCTTCCTTACTGGTCAAACTCAAAATATTTTAAATCATTCTGCTGGGCTCTCTGTTCTTGATTCTTAACTAGTGTTTCAGTTCTGCCTATAGCTATAATATACATGAGAGTATACATATATACTCTTAACCTAACCACTCAACACAATACTTTATCTCTGGTAAATATGTAGGGCTTTCTCACCACCAGCAACCAATTAGATCTATTCATTAATGGACACTAACTGGGTGCCCTATAAATCAATTCAATTCTGACACTGTCTACCTGGGGAAAGTCTCACAAGTGCTCCCCACTTCAAATACCAATTACATGTCCCAAGTTGGAACCTGTGTTTTTGACCAGCTGGCTAAAAATTGGGGTTCACACCAACATCTTCAGGATCAATCACTTTGCTGGAGCAATTCACAGAACTCAAGGAAACATGTACGCTCAGTTACCATTAAGGATTTTACAGAGGATATGGGTTAATATCCAGATGGAGGAGCCACATAGGGCAGAGCATGTGGCACAGAACACAAGCTTCCTGGCCTCTCAAGAAACCTCATGTTCTGGACCCACCCTCTTGGGATTTTATGTAAGCTTCATCATGTAGATATGATTGATGAAGTCATCGGCCATTGGTAATCAACTTAATCTTCTGGCCCTCTCCTCACCCTCTCCAGTGGGGGGAGGGTCTGAAAGCCCTGACACTTTAATCTTCCGTGATCTTTCTGGTAATAAACCTCTATTCTGAAACTATCTAGGAGCCCCCAGACACCAGTCATCTCATTAGCATAAAAAACCAGAGATTAAATATGTATTTAATCTAAAGACTATATATCTAATCCAAAGACTAAATATATATTTCATAATATTACAAGCTACATTCCTCCCTGACTTCCTATCTCCTCTCTTCCATAACATTATGTCTTCATGGTTGGAGTTTTGTGATGCTTTTTTCATGCCATATCTGGTGTCTGGGCTGGAGCAGCTGGGCTGGGCAGCCACCTGTCTTTATGTGGTCTTCATGTGGCAACTTGGACTTCCTCACAGCATGGTAGTCTCAGTGTAGTCAGACTTTCCTATGTGATGGTCAACTTTCCCTGGTGTGAGTGTTTTAAGAGCACTCAACAAAGGTGCAAGGCCTCAGAAGTCCCAGCATGTCTCTTCTGCTGCATTCTATGTGTCAAGCAAATCATTAAGACCAACCCAGATTCAAGGGAATGGAAATTAAACTGTTTCTTTTCTTTCTTTTTTTGGGGGGGGGGTACCAGGGATCGAACTCAGGACTTTGCGCTTGCAAGGCAGGTGCAAGGCTCGTGAGGCAGGCGGGGAAACCACTGAGCTAACTCCCTGGCCCTAGACTGTTTCTTTCTTTTTTTTTTTTTTTTGGTACCAGGGATCGAACTCGGGTCCTTGCGCTTGTGCAGCAGGCAGCGAAACCACTGAGCTAAATTCCCGGCCCCTCTAAACTGTTTCTTAATGGGAAAACTAGTCAACAATTTGTAGCCATTTTTAATCTACCACACTAAGTTTTGGCAAATCAACCTGTATCTCCTGTGAGGGGCCTGTGTGTTTAATATATATGGTAACGCCAGTGGGACTATCAAGAAAGTTTGAGAGACACTATTACAGACTAAATTGTGTTTCCCTTAAAATTCTTATATTAAGCCATAACTCACTGAGTGTAACTGTATGGGGAGACAATGCCTTTAAAGAGGTGATTACGGTGACATGAGGCCATTAGAGTTGTCCTTATCTAATATGACTCTGTCCTTATGAAAAGAGAAAATTTGACACACAGAGACACCATGGGTGTGCAAGGCATAGAAGGTAGACCATGTTAGGACAGAGCAAGAAAGAGATCATCTGCCAACCAAGAAGAAAAGTGGCATAAGAAGCCAAATCTTTGTCTTAGACTTCCAGCTTTTAAAACTGAGAAAGTAAATTTCTGTTGTTTAGGTCCTTGGCCTGTGGTATCTAGGCAGTTACCTTTTTGTTCCTTTTAGTAAGTTAAAAAGTGATATTTATATAAAGAGTTCTAAAGAAATTGGAAGATGCTTATGGTAAAATGCCAAGCCAAAAGAACTAAGATGTAAAAATAGATAAACTTTATAAGCTCAACTACATAAAAAGGCATAAAAATATTGGTTAAAGTGAAGAAAAAAGGAAAACAATACAACTAATACACAATTGTCAAGAACTGACTGTTAAACTAAACATTAGGTTTGTCTTCGGTTACATAGCATAAAACATATTCTCTTCAAAATTCCAATGTGTGTACTTCACTTCTTTATTGACCTGGCCTAGAGTCTGTTTGATAATTTGACCAAATTTTTGCCCACTTCCTGCTACTCCTAGATTGCTTTGTCTTCAGATTCATTCTCCCAAATTCTGTTCTTCCCTGTTTTGCAGGGAGCCACCTCTTGCAAGCTGCATTTCTTAAGCTTCATGAATACTACATTATGACTGAGTTTGGCTCATAGAAGGCACTAGTGGGAGATTAAATGTGAGAAGGAAAGGGGATGCTCCCTGCCTTCTCTGACCAGCACATTATCTGGGTGAAGAAATGAGGCTCTGCTCTCTTGGTTCTAACTTATATGATATGGCCTGGCTTCTGGTAAACTCTGGATTTTCGCTCCGTCCTATCACCTGGGTAACCAATTTCCTGAATTGAATTCCCTGTTTTTAATTTCTAGAGTAATTTTTCGTTTTCTGGTTAGACCCTGAGTGATATACTTATTCCGTTTTCTCCTAATATAAATAACAACTTTCATCTCTCTATTCCCAGGTCAGTGCCCACTAATTCTATAAATAGAATCCAATTTAACATTCACTCAAATTTTTTTAAAGTGCAGTTTCTGGCATTTCCAGAAAGAAAACTAAATGAAACAAATATCAACCTTTTGTAGTTCAACCTGGCAATGACAAAGTTTAATCTTTGGTATATTTTCTTCCAGTCTTGTTTTCCTTTTTTTTTCTTTATTTTACCCAATATTTTTATGTCTTTTTTATGTAGTTGAGCTCACAAAGTATATCTATTTTTATATCCTATCTCTTTTAGCTTGGCATTTTATCATAAGCATCTTCCAATTTCTTTAGAATTCTTTTATATAAACGTCACATTTTAACTTGCTAAAGGGAATAAAGAGGTAGAATTAGGATTCTTAGGAAATTTTGTACACCAAAAGAGTATGTCTACTATGTTTTTCATCTGTTTCTCGAACTAGTTGCTCAGTAGGCATTCACTAAGGCTTTACAGTGGCCTTAGGGTAGAGGGAGAAGGAAGAGGATCTGGGAGCAGGAATTGGCTAGGAAGCTGAGAGGACACATACGAGGCTATTGGAGAACAACAGAAGATAAAAAGAAATAAATTGCTAGGTGGAGTACTCCATACTGTAAGTGTAATAGGAAAAAAAGAAAGAGGAGGGAGAGATCATATGAACTAATCTGGTCTCCAAAAGTCTCTTCCTGTGATGTGATCAAAATGGTGAGTACACCATGGACCTGGAGGAGGGGGAAGAGCCTCCAGGAAAAGGAGGGTAATAGATTGGGGATTTTAATGGGTAGCCCTGTTAACCCTGGCTCTGTCATTGCTACTGTCTTTGTAATGATAGGAAAGCCCCAACCAAGGCTTCAGTTGCTTGCTAGTACAGTGATGATGAACCTTTCAGAGCTTTCAGTGATAACAAACAGCTGGCTGCAGCATGTGTGCCATAGGTTTGCCACCGCTATAAGTAGTTCTACCTATTTTGTGGAACACAATGCCCTCTCCCAGTCTCCCTAGCACTTATGGGGCAATGTGGCTTCTCAGATTTTAGCCTGACCCCATTCCTTTTGTGGGTGGGTCCTTATCTGAAGCTCTGTGAGAAGTTTGTGTGTTGGGAGATATGAAGTATGTTCAATAAGGACACATGTTTGACGACCCAGAGATGGTTGGTAGACCTGAAAATTTAAGACAAGAAGGTAGTGATAGTAAGGAGGAGTGGTTGGGGGAGTGGCAAGTATGAAAAAATATGTATGTGATTGTTGCAAGTTTTGCAGACTGGTGCAAATGCTTATGGTGGCAAATACCTTTGGGATCTGCTTGCAAAGCTGGCTTATTTCTGCTAGGAGAAAGTCAGGGAGAAGAATTAGTGAGGAAGTTGCAACTTAGAAAGAAACTATATACACACACTCAGAGGTGTGAAGGAACTTTGACTGTAGCCCCATCTTAGTGAAGTTTTCTCCTGGAGCTCAGCCAATGTATTGAGACCCTGGCACACCTCTTGGGGCCTCATTCTTCCTCCCATAAATGAACTTGCCGAAGACCTGCAATGTGACCTGAATCTCAGGAGGCTGCCTGCTCTAGCCTGACAGGCCATCCAATTCCAGTTGGAGGGATCAAAGGATGGGGCATGTAGAAGTGATTTGGCAATGGAGGGGAAGGATCCTGGGAGCTGGCACTGACTTTCTAAGAGCCATAATACAGAATGTTCCATTTGTGGCATCCCCTCCTAAGGCTCCCCTCTGTGTTAGGGTGGGACAGTAAAAGTCATTCCCTACTCCTCCACACAGGTCAAATGGAGTCACTTGTCTTGTCCAACTTGGCCTGAAAGTGGAAGATCTTAAAATACAGAGACTCACTGAATCAATGCCCTCACATTTGTTATTCTGGGGCACAGAATTGGCTCTGCAAGAGCCCATCTTTGCCTCCACTTGAATATACCTCTTGACTCCATTGTTTGGATAACAATGAGAAGCTGAGTTTAGCAGCTGAGCGTGGGGTGCTTTGTCCATGTTTCTGCACAAAAGGACAGCTGCTGGAGCCTGGAAAAGCCTACCTACCTGCCAGAAATCTAATTTCAGACACTTGCATCTAACTCGCCTGTATTCTAGCGCACTCCTGTAATTGTTTTAGTTCCTGTCAAAAGTGATTATTTGTCACGAGAGAAGAAAAAGCTCCACAGATAGAAAAGGGAAGAAAACAGGGATCTTTCTTTTATCACCATCTTTATCCTGAGAGCTTGGAGCTGTTTTTTTTCTACCGGTCCACTCTGAAAATATGGAAAATAAATGGGAAAGAGTTAGAGTGTTTTCCACGGCTTTACTTGTCTTAACTCAGAACCCCTAAAATTGCCCCTCAGTGATGTCAGCGCAATGTATGTGACCCCTTGCTGATTAGTGTGGCAGGAACGAGCATTCCTGATGCACTCATTTAATTCCTGGGCCCAATGAGGTTGTCCATCTCAGACAGAGATGAGGTGCAGGTGGAGTCCTTCTCAGGTTTGTCATCCAGGTAGAGGCTATCTTAAAGGCCTGTTGGGTATGTTAGGTGCTCTTCCTGTGAGCAGGCCTGCTATAAATATTATTGATAATGCTAATAGTAACGGAGACTGCTGCTGTTTTTGGATTGGATTGGAGAGGCTCAAATACTGGTTCATGGATGGAAGAAGAGAGAAAAGGGCAGGGTTGAGGCAGGGGCAGCAATGATAGGCAGGGATTTTTATAAGCTCACATCAAAGAAATTCCTCAGGAGCTCATTTCTCTTGGAATTCTCTATTTTTGGTATTGAAATTAGTCTTTCTTTTCTTCAGTTCTGAGGGGGAAAGTCACTTCCTGTTTTTTATTTCTAAATCATCTTGTTTTTGTAGTTATCTACATGCATATATGAAACATATGTGAACATAAATATATGTATAACAAAAATAAAGCATACATACTTAATAATGTTTTAAAAACTGGAGCACATTGTAAATATCTTTCAGTGTAATTACATTTCTAGACATTATTTTCAATGGCTTAAAATATTATGTCTTACAGATGCATCTTGATAATGATAGCTAACATTTTTGGAGTGCTTTCTTGCTCTACAATTATCTAGGAACATGTCAGGCTCTGCGCTAGGTAATAACATTAGAAGGCAGGTGGTGTCCTCATTCCCATTTACAGGTGAGGAAATAGAGGCTTAAAGAATTTAATTTTCTACAGATTACACAATTCTTGAAGGACAGAGCTGGGGTTTAATCTAAGTATTCTGGTTTTAGAACCCATACATCTAACAATGACATTATACTACTTTCATGAAGCTTTTTATCTAGTTTTTGTTATTGTTGTTGATTTTTGTGGTACTAGTGATTGAACCCAGGGTCTTCATACTGAGCTACATCCTCACCATTTTTTGAGACAAGGTCTCATTAAATCACTAAGTTGCTCAAGGTAAGCATGAACTTGTGATCCTCCTGCCTCAGCCTCCCAGAGTGCTAGAATTACAAGGACACACCACCATGCCAGGCTTGGATTATATAATTTTTAATTTGATTTTCTGAATATCCATGATATTGGGGGAAGGTATCTGCCTCCTCCAGGTCCCCTCATCAGGACTAGCTCCCTTACTCATCAAGCCCTTACCTCTGACCTCTGACCTCTGAGAGTATCCCAGTGACCCAGAACACTGTCTGCTTCCTCTCAAGTTGATGCTAACCAGCTTTCACTTCACTTTTGTTTTCTGAATTCCACACTCTGTGAAATCATCCCTAGACTTTGTCCCCACCCTTAACTTTCCAGTGGTGGGGCCCTTCCAGTGTGGGTGACATTTTCTGCTTGTTCTTTCCTGGATCACCCTCCAGCTCAACTCAGCATCTCCATTGCAATCTCCTGAACATTGTTCACTCTTATGCCATTTCCAAGACCTGGCTTTGCCCAAGCCCTTCAGCAGGGACCTAAGAGGGCAGAACTTGCCTGCTGCCCTGATTCCAGCCCCTTCACTTCTGTTCATTGGAAGAAATTTATCAGAAGGCTTCTCATTTTTCTTGCTATAGAACTTTCTCCAGGAAAGTTCTTTCTATCTGCCAGCTAATTTTCATCAGTACATCGTTAAAGATGGCCCCCTACATGTTCTTTTGCATCACCCACTCTAGCTGCTGGCAGTGTTTCTCATCAGAGTTTCACCTATAACTGCCTCTTGCTCCACACTTACTGAGTCAGGTAACAGTTCATGGATTCATTCTCTGCACCCAGATTCAGTTCTTCAGGCACCATACAATTTTTAAAAGGCATAATACTGTGGATATACAGAGAAAGAGACACGGAACAGTGAGGCATTGCTTCTCTTTTAAGCTAGATTTCAGGGTTTATGTCACATGGAGGGAGAAGGTTAGATATTGGATGGCAAAGGAATTCTTTTCTTGCTTATTCCTAAAGGCGACCGCACCATGGATAAGCCTAGATTTGATTCCACACTTCATAACCAAGTATAGATAAAACCACTTAAAAAAAAACTTCTATAAGCCCAATTTTCCTCATCTGAAAAGGGGATAATATCCACTTAAGTTTATTGTGAAGGCTAAATTTAAAGAAAATACATGTCAAGTTCTTTTGCTTTCCACAGCTTACTGCACAGTAAGTGCTCAATGTTTTTTATTAAAGGCTTTGGGGTGAGAAGGATCAAGAAAATATTCATGTTCTCACTGTTCTAAATGCTTCTTTGTGAGGAGGACAGCTGGGATTTGCCTGTCTGAGCTATTGGGGGGTTCTCTCAGGGAGGGTAACAGCCCTAAAATAAAAGTATATGCCCTGCTCTGGACTAGGAGTTTCTTATCCTGTGTCTATGAGTAGGCTTTTTGGGAGTCTACTAAACCCTTATAATTGTACAGAAATATTGTGGAGATATATATATATAGTAGTTTACCAGGGTAGAAGTCTGTGGCTCTCATCAGATTCTCAAAGGGGTCATTGATTCCAGAGAGGATGGAAGCCACTGTTCCAGGGGGCTCCTGTGACTCCTTGCACTCTTGTCCTCCATCAGCAGTGGCTATGAACTTCAGTGGACAGGACTGCAAGATCCAGTCAAGGCCTGGAATGGGTGATGGGGCTAAGCCAGAGGTCAAGATTGTGTGCTGAGTCACTGCCAGGAGAGAACTGGGGACAAGGATGGAACAAGTGCCGGGGGGTCAAGGTAAGGCATTGAGAAGACGTAGAGAAGCCAAGAAAAGACCTGAAAGGCCAGACAGGGAAACCTTGCCAATTTTTTTTTGGTACTGGGGATTGAACTCGGGTCCTTGCATTTGTGCAGCAAGCGGCAAAACCACTGAGCTAAATCCCCGGCCCCAGACAGGGAAACTTTGAAGCTAAGGTCAGGCTGCCTGTGTGATTGCTGTACCAGATTCTCTGAGAAGGGCCTTGGTGTAGACTATCAACGTTTCAGTGTGTACCTGGTATTCAATCTTGTTGCTCCCAGACTAGGCCTCCTCCCATTTCCCTTCTATGTTATCTTTGCATCAAGAGTCCTGACTGCTAGTATTCTTCTTTGTTAGAAAGTCCAAGATTAAGTAACTGACATGTCCTCTGTCTATTGAGAGAGCATTGTTCAGGGATGGTGCCTTCTATATGATTTCACATGGCAAAAGGGGAAATAAAGCTTTCTTGTGTCTCTTTTATAAGCATACTAATGTCAGTTATGAGGACTCCTCCATGACCCATTCTCCTTGCCTTTTCCCATTCCACCCCACCCGGCTCTACCCTACCTCATCCTAAAATGTACCCCTCCCCACCCTAAAAATGCTGAAAGATCACCTCTAATGCCCTAAACCTCTGAATCCTTGGTCTCTTTAATCCTAAGTAGTTTCCAGATTTGTGCCATATGGTACCAATTCTGCCCTCCCTGGGATCTGTGGAGTCCTCATTGGGCACTACCAGGAGTGACCAGCTGTATTTTCCCCACTCTGTAGAGGGCAAAATAAATGTAAATAAATAAACACTTTAACAAGAGAGAATAATGTTTTGCATTCACTTATTAAAATAATTTTTATTAAGAACTTACCATTTTTCAGGTACCTGGCTAGATGCTGGGAAAATAACATTAAATTTGATACAATCCTTGCAAAGGGTCTTGTGCAGAATGAGAATGGTGGCCAGGCAGTTACCATGCAGTGTTAGCAGTGTTCTACTAAAGGAATATTTAGCTAGCCTGAGCAAAGAGTCTGTGCAGCACCATGTGTCAAGGGGTAATTCTAGACTTTCCACAGAATGTCAAGGTCTGCCTTGGTTGTCAGAGGTGGGTGGAGTGAAACAGATGGAAGAAATGGCCTCTGGAAGGCATCTTTTATTCTTGGATGGGATTTGGGAGAGTATCTTACCAAGATGTATGTTCTGTTGGCAGGAGTAAGACTTTCTTTATCTTTTCTGACATTTTATAGTATTTTCCAGATTCCTCATAATCGATCTTCACCTACAAATGTCTAAATATTAAATTTTAAAATGAGAAGGGAACATCATAAACAGAAGAGGGTGTGGCTATAACAGAACTGGAAAGTATGCAGTGTGATAAGAATGACCAGTGCTGTACTGAAAAAAGCACTAGGTTGAGATTAGAGAGAATATCCACTCAGAACCTGAGTCTACCAACTGTAAGTGTGGGACATTCATCAAGTAATTTGATATCTCTGAGCACTCATAATCTATAAAAGTTGAACAGTTTATTCTTGCTATATTAGTCTTTTCAGGCTACTATAACAAAATACTGTGGACTGGTTAGCTTTTTTACGGTTTTAGAACCCAGGCACCTGCAAATTCTGTGTCTGATGAGGGCCTGTTCTTCACGGATCTCTGTGGGATCTCACATAGCAGAAGAGGCACACAAGCTCTCTGATGTCTCTTTTAGTCACTTCCTAAAGATCCTACCTCCAAATACCATTATATGGGGACATTGGAATTGCAACATATGAACTTTGAGGGGACACCAATGCTCAGTCTGAAATACCTTTCTTAGATAATTGGGGTGAAGAATACTTGAGAATGTATGTAAATGATTCAGTATGTTAAGTGGGAAGGGGCGGGGACATCTGGGATCTGGAGAGGATATTCTGAGACTGGGATATATTTTTCCACAGCTCTTCATATTGATTGAGAATAAGATTAAGAGCCACTCAATAGCATCCCCCTTGGGAGGGCATAAGGGTCCTTTTGATCTCTAAATCTGTATGTAGCATAAATATTGCAGGTTGGCATATCAGTATCTGTTGTTCCCTTATACAGAGAGTGAAGGACTTAAATTCCCAGCTTCCTTTATCCCTAGAGAAGACAATGTGACACAATTCTGACTACTGACATATAAGTACAAGTCAAGGGAAACTTCTTCTTTTCCTACATAAACATAAAACCATCTGAAGAAAAGGTTGTTTGCCCTTCTTCCTTCCTGGATTGGGGGTATGGTGACAGAAAGTACTGCAGCCATCTTGTGACCAAAAAAGGCCATGTGCAAGGACAGTAGATTAAGAAAACAGCCACCATTGAGGCAGCCCTGGAGTGCCAGCTCCAGACTTCTTGTTTCTTAAGATAAATAAGAAAGCACTTTACTTGATTAACGCATTGCAGTAGTACTTTCTATATCTTTGAACCAATCATAATCCTAGTTAATGCAGGATTCTGAGGTCTGGGAAGTCCCAGCTGAATTTTGGCTCAGAGGGTGGTGGAGACACTATGTGGTGCAGGCCATCTTTTAGAACAGGAAGAACAATAGTTTTTCTTGACTCCATCTGGCTGGGCTCCTGGTCACTCCAATGTCTTGGTAATTCCCCTGGAGGACTGGAGCCTTCGTGTGTGTGTGTGTGTGTGTGTGTGTGTGTGTGTGTGTTTAACAGACATTGCTAGTCTGAAGATGAATCCTTTGGAAAAATTGGGATTTAAAATGCTATACTCAACAAATATCATTGACAGAGGCTTGATGTATGGAGGCCCTGCTGGGGTTTGTACAGGTTAGTTAGTGGGTGTGATCTGTACTGTGCCAAAGCTCCAAGTAGAAAGGGAGCTCTCAGTCTGGTGGAGGACAGTAGATGTAAATAAGTGATAGACTTGGGACAGTTTATTTTTGAGAATGTTTAACTTCTAAGGATGTGTAAATTAATTTGGTATAAATTAAATCCATAAATGCAGACAAGGGAATTACTATGGTGACACGGCTCCCACCCTGGCACATCATCATCTCTAGTTCAGCTTGACCCCCAGAGTTGCAGAAAATGAGGCCCCTATAGCCAGCAGGCTGGGTCAGCTGGAGCCTGATAATGGGGCCAAGGAAGGCCATGTGCTAGGGTGGAGCCGGAAGCATTTTCTGTCACATTTTACCAGTACCACCCCATCCCCATATCTCTTCACAAACGGGGGAAACACAGCAGCTTTAGAGCTAGATCTAATGGGAAGTGTGAAAGCCCATGTGTTTAGCATGTTTCAGCTACATGAAGTGATTTTTAAGTTTTAAGTTAGAAAAACACTTCAGCATGAAGACCTGAAAACTTTCTCTGTCTATGGACAGGTGGCAGCCATTATACCCCAATCTTCTAATGAGAAATTGGGTGACCTAATTGTCTCTGATTCCTCCTACTCTTTCTTGTCTCAGACTCTCTCACCTCTCTTTCAGGCTATGTTTTCACAGACTCACTTTCCCTTCCTCTCATTCACAAGCCTGCTTCCCCACTTGCAGCATTAGTTTGACTCTCCAGTAATTGTGTCTTGGAACAAACACAACTTTTGCTCCAAGACATACCTCTTTGGCTTTCTAGTAGAGAACACAGTGCTGTTCCCTTAATTTCTGAGAATCTTTTGAGTCTCTGAAGTTCCCGATGCAGCTGTGGTCCTCTGTGGCTGTGCTGCTGCTGGCTGGCTGGTTGGATCTCATTTCCAGTGTGTTGTGCCAGCTGGCAGGCTGGGCCAGAAGCACTCTCCAGTCTGAGCTTTGCTTGTTTCCTTTACTGCCTGACATGTTCTGGTGGTGGCTCGAATTCCATTGATGTTTTATTCGTTGCCCTCAGGAACCTTGGTTGCATTACTCTGGGGAAGTTTCCCATTCTGCCTCCCCTTTGGTGTGGAACTCTAGGGCTGGAGAGAGCATTTCACTTCCCAGAAATCTGGTGTCATCTGTCATCCAGAGCCAATTAGCTGAAGCTCAGGGCAGCAGTTGGGGTGCCAACATCCTTCCTGACCAGGGAGTGAATGCTCTCTGGGACAGTGACAAGCTAGCTTGTTTTCCCTGGGCTAAGTGTCAGCCTTCTTAACACAGTCTCCTGGTCTCTTCATTAGAGCTTACAGCCAAGACAGGTGCTATTTTAATGTGTCCATTTGACAGGGCTGGAAATTTAAGACCGAGGGAATCAGGAAGCTTGTTCAGAATCATGTAGTGAGTTGAGGGCTAAGTCAACCTATGCTTTCAGGCTATGCTTTCTGACCTTTAGCTTTCTAACCAATCTTGGTTTCTGACCATTAGTGTAATGATCAGATCTTTTGTCATCCTCAGAGGATTGTGAGAACCTCCTGTAGGAAAAGGGAGGTTGAATGACTCAGATCACAGCTTTTGTAGTTTCATATGGACAGGCTTGGAATGATATACTCAAAGCAGAGTAAGAAAGAAAAAATAATAGTAATAGGGTAATTACTAACAGTGACCTCCCTTGGGCCAAGAACCATGGCAGGTGCTTTCTATCTCTCAATAGTCTAGCAATTCAGGAGTGAGTATCCCTATTATACAGAAGAGGATTCAAGGGCACAGGGAAATAACTTGCCCTGCAGACATAGCTAATAAATGGCAATTAGTCTTCCTTTCTTATACTCCGGGTCCTGCTGGGTCAATTGCAGCCTCTTCAAATCTAGAATCCCCTGGAGATCCTCAGTCCTAAGTATTTTCTCTTCCATGGCTACACTTGGGTCTATTGGTCAAACTTGTTTGTTTTTAGGATCCTTTAATTGTCATAATGTTTTGCTCTTATTCTTTTATGGCTCTTTCAGTTCAATTCTGACAAACATAAAATTTCTTAGACTCTGAATCTAAATACAGACACTAGATTCTGTATTTTTTGTTTTTTAATTTTAATTTTTATTAGTACATATTTGTAGTACATAATGATTACACTCATTATGGGGAGTTGTACATGTACTAACACATCTTAATTCTTTTTATGTCGCCTTCCCTTCCCTTTCCTCACAGCTGCTCTTTTTTTTCTTTTCCCTCCCATCCGTCACTCCTCCTTTCATCTCTTGATGCCCCTTCCATTTGTATTTTTTAAAATTTTCTCCATCAAATCTGATAATCATCCAGATTGGGGAACGACAGCCCTAGACCACAAGTTAAAATAATAGTTTCTTTATTTTTCACATAAAATTATTACCCACATGTGAAATGTTCACTTAAAAAAAGTAATGCAGGCTGACTGCCCCTAACCACTCCATGAGTTTATATACCCCTTTCACCACATACAGATTGATGCATACTCATCTAATTAAGAGGCACTTTGATTCAAGAAGGTAAATCTTGTGCAGTTGATCAAAGAAAAAATTCCACTCATTCATCTTTGACTTTGGAATGCATCATGTGATTTTATCTTCTGCTTTGGATTATCTATGCCACTGCATTAATGTACTAGTTGCAGCTAGACTGTTCATTTAATAAGAAATCTATGTTTTAGAACCACCTCAAGGGTCCTGTGATGCCTCCTTCATCCCTTGGTTTAAAACTAAACCTCCATGATCTTTCTTTCCATAGCAGTTCTCCACATTATCCCAGTTTAACTGCCTCCCCACATAGAACTAGTATTGTCCTTCTTAATTATTTCTTATCAGCTTATTAGGAGAACTCCTTATGGACCTGTCAGAAGGCTTGGGCCACGTCAAGAGGAGATATACTTCTTCCTCATCCATTTCTGTCTTTGTAACATTTGCCTTTACTTTCCTGTTTCTGGTTGCAAAGGCTGCAATCCAGGATCTTGTTCTTTCTTATTATTCCTGAAATTTCAGCAAAATTGTATTAGGACATAGTGTTGCTATCCTAGTTTAAATAAACCATAGTCATGATGTGCTCCTGGTAATGTTTCCAAGGAGGAAGAAAAGCACTGATTGTAGTATTTGTAGCATTTGCTGATTTCCATTGTGTAAATACTCCCATTATAACTGATTTTATAATCAGTTGGCAAAAAATCCTGAAAATGACAATTGGTTCTCAGGAGTCAGAACAAGCAGGTGCCAGCACACCACCAGGTGTAGTTAGCTATTTAAGAGAGTACTCCAATCAGCTATGGTGTTTTACACAAATGAAAATTATTCTCACAGCTTCTGCTCACCAGTTGAGTGACTTTGGGCAAATCATTTGACTTCTTTGAGACTTAGTTTCCACAATTGTGAATTAAATAATTAAATAAATTAAATAATAGTGTCTATCTCATGAAAGAATATGAGGTGATTTAATAAGATAACTGCCATCATGTATTTGGCCCAGGTTAAATGTGAAACAATTACTCCCCCATTTAAATGATGGAGATACAAAGTAAGGGACATTGGAAGAGCTTTGGTCTTTTGAGTGCCATCCAATGGAAATACTCATTATGGTTGGAGATGGAGCTGGAGCGGGCTGGGTGAGAGACAAAGACACGGATTTAAATTTGGGAAGCATAACAATAATAGTACCTTATGTTCATAATTGCTCTCTAGAGGCATGGAAGTAGTTGAGCTGTTTTAGGTAGAAGAATGGAAAGTTTGGTTATACTGATAGATGGTATCTAAGCCCTTCCACATTTTTTCCTCCCCTGTGCTCATTGTTCTCTTTCTCTTTTAAGTTCTACAGTTTTTGTACCAGATCACTGACATACCATTATTGGTTTTACTAAGATCACATCTGTTTTTTATAGAATACATTAATACCAGCCAGAAGATTTTGAAATGAGCTGTGATGTGATTTCTTCATTCTCCACAATTTTTCATACTGGTATCTCACCAAAATCTGTCAACAATGTTTGTGTTGTCTGCTTATTGACCAGTGTAGGTCAATGGTTATAATAACCTGCAAATCTTAGGGATATCATAATAAAAGCTTATTTCTTGCTTATGTCAGAGTCCACTGCAGCTATTTCTGGTTGATGATAACCCAGGAGTTGAGATCTTTCATTCAGTGGCTCTGCTGTCCTTTAGGACCTTGGAGTTTTAACTGTATGGGATGAATTCATGGGCTAGTCCTAGAACTGACATGTAACACTGCTCACATTTCATTGGCTTAGTCACATAACTGTTCTTAACAGCAAAGAAGGTTAGGAAATGTAACGGAGTTGTGTGCTTCAGAAGACAGAATGGGCTTGGTCACATTTGCCCCAACTTACATAAATTGGTAGAAATAGTCACTACCATGGATGTAGGTCAGGCCAGGTCACTAGAGGAGACTTCTTGTGCTTAGCCCTAAGGTTTTCTGGGTAGTATGGTGTCTTACTTTTTTCATTGCTGAGGCAAAATACTCAATGCCCAAAGTTAAGGGAGGAAAGGTTTATTTGGCTCTCAGCTTGTAGAGATTTCAGTCCATAGTCAGCTGGCTTCAAGGCAAGGTGGCATGGCAGATAAGCATCAAAGAGGAGAAATGGATTATGGTGGGCAGAAGGTAGCAAAGCAAGCAAGGGTCAACTACAGTGCTTTCTATCTCTTATATCTTATCCAGGCTACTTAGGGGTAGGTAGCACGCATACCCCTTAATCCTAGTGCCCTTGATCCTAGCATTGCACCATGAATCGATCCCAGTGTCACACATTCTAAATCCAGCCACCTCTGAAAAAGCCCCATGTATGACTGCATGAGGCTTTGCAGGGGCATTTAGACACAGCCCTAACATGCAGCTTCATTCTTATTTAGACCGAGATTCATTCTTAGACAGATTTCATCTAAGTTGGATTTACAGTTGTTGGATTACTGTGTTATATGAGTTCCCAGAACTTTCCAGGCCTGGATTATTTTGCTTAGTGTACCAGCTGGTTTGAAGTCAACACTTGAAACTGGTAATAATATTTATGGTTGTGTTTATAATTATCATATTAACAATCAATGGGGTGGGAAGTTACATGGAACTTACCATTTTAGTTTAGCCACTTGTTGCCTTAAATGCTTTAAACAGTCTTTTATGGGTTGTTTTAGTCGCTTGCATTCATAAAGAAAACTGACTTCTCACCTCAAAATAAGATTAGCATTGGGGCTTTTGAAGGAGTTGGCAAAACCTCTGGTGAGTTTTTGGGCCAGCCTAGATGTGATGAACAGTCAGCAGGGAAATTTATGGGATACAATGGACCATCACAAAAGTAAGTTTTCTTCAGTCCAGCAATGCTATCCAAAGTAGGGGTTTGTACAGTCTTGTAAGGGAGGTGTGCTCAAAGTCCACAAGTAGTGAGAAGTACTCAGGGTCAGTGAGTCTTTAGTCATACACTACTGAACCATCACATCATTTCTGACAGTCCCCAAGCAATGACTGAAGGGAAAGAGTCTAAGACATTCTTCCCTCCAATCCCTGCCAGGAAAGGGGCATGGTAAGGGGGTGGACAAGACCTCTAAATAGGCAGGTGGATTTCAAAGCTCAGGGCTAGCTGTAGGGTACTAAATGCAAGGCTTAGCAGAAAACTAAGGCAAAAACCCAGTGGTCTGGCAATCCTGTGATTCCATAGAAACCCAAGAGCTGGAACTCATCTGAGGTACATCAAACACTGTATCTGAGGTTGCACCAAACATAGCTAGGTGCCATCCCTAGAGAAATAGAAGCTCTAGATGTGCCTTGACCAGGGTGATCTGGATACTAGATACCAATCCATACATCAGAGGCTTTGTATAGAACACTGGTGGCAAACCTATGGCATGTGTACCACAGCGGGCTGTTTGTAGCATTGAAAGCTCTAAAAGATTTGCCATCACTGGGACAGAGGCTTTGGAATAAGGTAGATTTGAGTTTAAACCTGACTTTATCCTTTCCTAGCTTTGTGACCTTGGGAAAATTATTTAATTTCTGTAATCTTCAGTTTTCATCCATTAAATTTGGAAAATAATATATCTCAATTAAGGTAGACATGAGAATAAAACAACCTAACGTATGTAAAGCACTCAGGGAGACTCACCTAGGTAGTAACCTTTAATAACTGGTAGCAACCATCTACCACCAAGCCCATCAAAAACAGCAAGAATAGAACAACAGCCAGGCAGGGTTCTGGAATACAGGAGCTAAAATTTGCCTCTTTTGATGATTGATTTACAAAGCTTGTGCTTTTTGAGGTAAGCCATCACAGGGGAGTGGTACCTTGAATATTCCTGCTGGCTTCTCCAGCTGTACTTTCCATAAGCATTGCTAACTGTGAGGCTGGGCACATGCTCCCCCCACCCCAGTTAGATGTCTTTAAGATGGAAAGTAGAGCTATTAAGTCAACCTACATTCTGGCCTTGGCATTCAATTTCTTTGGCACTTTACACTTCCCAGCTTGAGGGCCTGGTTTTTCTCCTGGCAGCCTGCAGTATAATGATTACACATTGTCTTCTAACATGTGTGTAACTAGAAGCACAAAGACCTCTGGAAGGGACTTCTTCTCTACAGGCTGTACACTCATTCAAACCCTAATTGTCTTGAGCTTGAGCTTCAGACTCTGAAGTCTGGAGAGCTGTTTGTGCCTTGAAAAGGGAGGTGGGCTTCACTTTAAGACAGCAGGATGAATTATGAAAGGAAAGGGAAGGCCTCAAGAAGCTCAATTTTATAAACCTTATAGAAAAAGTTAACAGAAGGTCAGAGTACTGGACTAAAGCCAACAAGGGGCAAGCTTTTGAACAAAAATGGTAGAGGAGAGTTTTTGTTCTCTGACTGGGGAAGACATTCTAGTGTACAGGAAAATAGAGAAGGCAAGGATGCAAGCTTGTTCCCCTGCTTCCACTGCCTCCAGCCAAGAGAATATACTTCAAATTGGAAAAGACAAAATAGATTATTTACAAGAACTAGTAGCTAAGAAGGATGAGGGGATAGTAAAAGCCCCAAACCCATTTTACATTATATCTCATTTTGCATATACATCCACAAGACAGAGAGATTAAACAAGCTGAGTTCTTAGAGTAGGAAGATTAGAATCCAGGTTCAACTTTTCAATCCACAATGATCTGAGAAGCTTTTTTATCTCAGGCCTGAAGGAACTTGTCCATGTGATCCCAGAGAAACCATTAAGAAATCATAGAACTCAGACAGGAATGGGCAGATTCAGGAAACTATAGATTTGCAAGCTTGGTCTCATCTGGGAAAACTCTAAAATCCTAGCTTTGTTATATAACCTATTATATAACTTTGGGCAAATCATGTAACTCCTCTGGGCTTCAGTTTGTGTATGAAGTGGACACTTATTTTATATATCTAAAGTTTCTTCTAGTTCAAGGTATTGCACCTTAACAAGTCTTTGTATTTTAGTCCTATCTCCATCAGATAACTCATTTTCATCCTGTATCAGTTGTGCCACCGTATTTCTAAAGGGCAGAGAATTAAAAAGATGGAGTTTGGAGTGAAATAGCTGTAGGTTCAAATCTCTCTTAGTCAGATGACCTTAAGCAAATTCCATAAGCCCTCTGTACCTCAGTTTTCTGTGTAAAATGCTGATTTTCATATACTTCCATTTATTTTATAGAATTTTTGTAGGGTTAAATGAAATTTTGTATCTGTACTATATCTATATCTCTATCTATCTGTGTCTCAATGCCTAGAACTTAACAAAAATACCTGATAAATCCTGGTCCCCTAGTTTGTTGCAACAGTTGATGGACATATTGAGTTATGAAATAATAATATGAATATATAATTAAATATAAATAAATAATATTGATTATAAGATGGCTCCTCTCTTACACATTTTGCCATCTCTGAAATCAAGAAGCATCTTATATTTCAGTGGCATGCATGCCACAGCAGGCTGTTTGTATCATTGAAAGCTCTAAAAGGTTTGCCATCACTGTTATAGTTTATGGAGCATAGTAGTTTAATTAGCAGTTTTTTCATTCTTAATGGCACATAAACTAATGATGCATTTTACAACTCATTAAATATGGTATTTCCCCAGCATGATTCTCACCCCTGAAGTTCTCACTTCTCCTCTGGGATGCTGCCTTCCCTGACTTCTTGCAGGCTGTTATCTCTTCTACAGTAAATCAGAATTAAGGAATAGAATAGCTGGGGAGGGGAAAGTCTCAGCCATCATCTTACCTGGATTAACTTCCTGGTGTTGAAAATGAAGACTAGAGAGGGGAGAAACAAGAAAAGGCCCCAGTGGAAATTCAGGTATCTGAATTCCTAGTCCAAAACTCTTTCCCACACCAGTACTGTTATTAGTGTGGAATAGTACCATAGCTAAGACTCAATTCTGTAGTTGTCTGGGCCCCAGTTAGACAGTGAATACTTCTGAAGCTGCATAAGGATTTTGAGGGAAAGATTTTAATCCTTAAGTCTCAAACCTGAAATGACTAGATTGTTTACTGTTCTTCCTATTTGCACCCAGAATCATAAAATTTTAGAGTTGAAGGGAAGATATTTTAAAATGTGGGAACTGTAATGTTCTCACCTTTGCAATAGACTGAATTTGCAAGGCATGCTCTCTGGGGACAGCATATTTCCTCCCAGTTCTTGTATCTATAATTTCAGGAGCTAACAGCATGTGAATGATTGTATTTTAAATTGTGAATGGTCTCTGCAATTTGGCTGCTCCCAGATTTGTACAGCTGAGTCCAGTGACAAATCAATCACACAGTCCAGACACAAAAAATTGGTTCATTCACTCCATCACCTATGACTTTCTGGAGCCCTGCCAGGGACGAGTATACATGTAATCTCAACTAATTCTGACAACAGCTTAATGAGGTTGGTGGTCCATGTGTTTTGCAGATGGGAAAACTGAGGAATAGTGATACTGTTACTTTTTTGTTATTGTACAATAATGAATCTTCCAGTTGAAGAACAGGGGTAGAGCATGACAAACCAAGAGAGAGCTTTATTACTATATGAAAATGGAATGGAATTAATATGAAAAAATGAAAAAATGGAAACAAAATCTTTGTAAATAGGGAGGGATGGATGGGTCAAAGGTCGGGCAGGGGAATGGGAAAAAAATAAAAACCAAGAGAGATTATGTAAAGATGCAAATTTCCAACGATGACCAGTGTTATATTGTATACCTAAAATGTACCAATAAAATTAATTTTTAAAATGTCTTAAAATTAGAATCAAAATTAGAATTATTTTATATTGCAAGATGTGAACAAATATAGAATATATACATAGCCCATAGAAAAGAAACAATATACATTGCATATGCTATTAGCTCTCAACATTAGCTGTAATTCTTAATTGAGACTATTGGACTCAGAGCAGTTCTTTTCCTTGTCTCATGTATCATTAGAACTTAAGGTGTTCAAAGTAGCTAATTTCTCTCCTCTTTGGTCTCATTTTAATGAATGATTTTTATATTAAAAATACTACCTTTATTGGAGGCTTTATATCCAGAAAATTCTGAAACTATTTTTTTCATTGGCAAAAATGTCCTTTTTTTCCCCTGGTACCAGGGATTGAACTCGGGACCTTGTGCTTGCGAGGCAGGCAGTGGAACCACTGAGCTAAATCCCTGGCTGAAAAATGTTCTTAATCAGGCTATTATACAACATTTTGAATAGAGCAGACCAGGTACAAACCTGTTTGCAAAGGGTTTCTTCCTTAACAGGAATGTCCACCCAGTCTTTTGTGTGATGTCGCTCCTTGCAAATGTTGGGTTGTGAGCTTCAGAAGCCTTGGGCAGTTGGGCTTGGTTCTAGTGTAGCAGTTTCAGGTATGACCACTCAGCTTTTCATTAACTTGCTAGAGAGACACTATAAATAAGCATATAGGAAAGTTTTCAGATTTTCTTGGGAAGATATTGAGTCTCCCAGCTTTGTGAAGACTTTCCCATGAAGGAACCTGAAGACTTCCCTTCTCATTTAGCCTTCTCAGCCATCTGGCATAGCTGCCTTCCAAGGTAGCTGAGGCTCACTGGGGACATCCATATGAGGCTTGGCAGTCAGTGATTCACAGTTCTTGTTCCTAATGGAAAAATTGATGGTATTTCAAAGGTTAATAATCAGACATTTTGAAAAAAGACACAAGGAGAGAGAAGTCACTTGCCTCTTCTCTAGGTCTGTTTGCATAGACCAACAAAGGCCATTTCTGTGGCTTCCCTAGATGGAAGATCTGTATTTCAAGGACTCTGGGTCTTTGCTGACTGAGTGATTGTGTCCTGCTCTCTTGTTTCACTCATTCAGACATTGGTTATGGGGAAAGGAGAACATTCCCAATACATTCCAAGGGAGCCCTTGATACTGACCCTGGCCTCAGGGAACTTGTACCTTTAGTAAATCTGCCCATGTAAATCAGAACTGACAGTAGCATGACGAGAACATTTTTAATCTGGGCTCTCTAATATGATAGCTACTAGTCACTTTTAGTTTGACTAATGTGACTGAGAAACTGAATTTTAAATTTTAAATTTTAAATCTTATTTAATGGGAATTTAAATAGCAACACACAACAAATGGCAGGATTTGACAGCAGAGTTCCAAACTACCATATGTCCACCCATGCATTAATATACACATATCTGTACTGGAGTACTTTTCAAGTGATATAGTGTGGAGCACAGAGTGCTTGCCTAACTCATCATGTGACTTTGAGCCCCTTCCCCTCATTGAATCTGTTTCCTCTTCTGTAAATGAAAGACTGGAAGCATTATAAAGACTTTTTACACCTGATACATTAGATTTGGGCCTGCTTATTCCCACTCCTGAAGGGGTTAGATGATGCAAAGAAGAATGAAATCAGACTGATTGGAGTCAATGAAGAAACAGGAGAGAGTGCAGATGACATAAAATGAGGCATGTTTAGTCATAGCCCAGTGTCCTGAAGGGTAGGGATTGTTGTTGCTTCTGCTCAACTCACTGGCATGGAGATGCCCATAAAGCCACTTAGAGTCCTTCTGCATAATGGTAGGGGGAGAGAGGATAAAAGGAGAAGATGCTTTTCTCTGGGAGCCTGGGCTGGGGAAGATGAGGAAGCTGAAGACTCTGCCCTTTCCTAGATGGCAGTCTGTTGCTACAGATCCTATAGAGGTTGCAAGGATGCATTCAGTTTCCAGAAGAGAAACTGTTCGGCAAATATGGCAGGACTCTACTGGACCTGGCATTTCATGAAGAATTAAAAATTTCTTCCTAGGTCTAATTCTAGGTCTAATCTCTCTGAGAGGCTCAGTCAACAGGGTTTTATAGCAAGGGCCAGGGGCTTGCATAGCTAGTAATCTTGGTCTGACTGTGATCTGGTGATCATTATCTCAAGATGGTTAGGCAGGGCCTTGTCAGCAGTAAGGAAGTTTCTGCAGCCTAGGTGCAGAGGAGGTAGTTTTCACTCTTGTCACAAGATATTTACTTATCAGGCCCCCAGCGCAGAAGAGGTAAAAGTACTGGGCTGCCGTACCACCACCCACAGCACCAAGGAGGTTAGCTGTGTGGGCACAAGCAGCACCCCCCACCCCCGTAGAAATGAGAACACACTTAAATAAGTCTTAAAACCAGACTTCCAGATCACCTAAAGCAATCCCAAAGGGAAACAAGATGGAACAATCTGATACTCCATCACCTAGACTCCCTGAACTGTCAACAAAAGAGTATCTTGAAAAATGTAATCAGAAATAATTTCTCAGATAACAGCAAAGATTGTGCCCATAGTGCAAGACAAGATTAATAAATCTAGAGAGGACACAGATAAAAAAATAGAGAAGCTGAGGAACATGATGGAATCTCAACATAGGAAACAAATGGAATCCATAAAACAAATGCAAACAGATTTCCAGGAGATAAAGAACTCCATTGAAAGTTTACACAGCAGAATGAGGTCAGAATTTCAGATTTGGAAGATAAGATTGCAATTAGTGACCAGGAAAAGAAAAATTTCTTTAAAATAGTAAGGGACCATGAGAAATCAATCCAGCACCTGCTAGATGATGCAAAGAAGAATAACATAAGACTGATCAGAGTCAATGAAGGAACAGGAGAGAGTGCAAATGACATAAAAAAACTGTTCACAGAAGTGATGGCAGAAAACTTCTCAAGCAGAGGGAAAGACTTGACATACAGATAAGTGAGGCATATAGGACTCCAAATGGCCTTGATCAAAAAAAATCTACACATATGCATATAATAGTTAAGAGCCCAGAAATCCAACAGAAGAACAAAATTGTACAAGCAGTTAGAGAAAAGAAAAAAATCAAATACAAAGGAAAATTCATCAGAATCACACCAGACTTCTCAATGCAAACCCTCAAGGCAAGAAGAACTGGGAGTGATGTATTTCAAGCCCTAAAGGAAAACAACCTCCAACCCAGATTGATATACCCTGCAAAACTACTTTTTAAATTGATGGAGAAATAAGATACTTTCATGACAAAGAGCACCTTAGGAAATTCATGAATACCAAACCAGCACTCCAAAAATTTTAGACAATACCCTAGAAAAAGACAGTGAGGATCACAACCCCAGGAAGCCCTGCAGAATGAATTCATTAGACACAACAAGAAATTAAGTGCAAAGGGAGAGAATCCAACAAAAAGAAAAAGTCATGACAATAAGTCAATACGTATCAGGTATAACCATCAATATTAATGGTCTCAATTCACCAATCAAAAGAAATAGACTGGCAGAATGGGTCAAGAAGCAAGATTCAACAATATGCTGCATACAAGAAACACACTTAAATCCGAAAAAACCTCATAGACTGAAACTGAAGTGTTGAAAAACAATACTCCATGCAACAGGAACCCAAGAAAAAGCAGGAGTAGCTATCCTCTTTGCAGATCAAGTGGATTTCAAACCAACTCTGATTAAGAGAGACAAAGAAGGACACTACATCTTTGTAAAGGGAACAGTCTAAGAGGAAGAGATGGCAATCATAAGCATATATGCACCAAACACTAGTGCACCCAACTATATAAAACAAATACTAACAGACATGAAAAATCAAATAAGCACTAATATAATAATAGTGGGGGACCTCAATACCGCACTGTCACAAATAGATCAACTAGACAAAAACTAAGCAACGAAATACTAGAACTCAAACTCTTGAACAAATAAACTTAAGAGATGTTTACAGAGTCTTCCACCCCACAAAATCAGAATACACGTTCTTTTCAGCTGCACACGGGTTGTTCTCCAAAATGGACCCCATACTTGCTCACAGAACATGTTTAAGTGCAAAGGAATTGAAGTTATCCCCTGTATATTATCAGACCATAGTGTGATGAAATTGGAGATCAATAGCAAAAGGAACTGCAAGAATTTCATAAACACATGGAAATTGAACAACACACTTCTGAATAACCAGTGGGTCACAGAGGAAATTAAGAAATCAGACAGTTCCTACAACTAAATGACAATGAGAATACAACATATCAGAATCTATGGGACACAATCAAAGCAGACTTATGAGGGAAATTCATAGCAGTGAATACTCACATTAGGAAAACAGAGCAAGCCCAATTAACCACCTGATGCTAAACCTCAAGCTTCTAGAACAAGAAGAGCAGGACAAACCCAAAGCTCATACAAGAGAGGAAATTATAAAGATCAGGGTAGAAATCAATGCAATGGAGACTAAGAGAACGATACAAAAAATCAATGAAGCCAAGAGCTGGTTCTTTGAAAGAATAAACAAAATTGACAAACCCTTAGCCAACCTTATCAAAAAAAGGAAAGGAAAGGCCCAAATTTATGTAATTTGGAATGAAAAGAATGAAATTACAACAGATCCAGGAGAAATCCAGAGGATCATCAATATCTACTTTGAGAACCTATATGCCAATAAGTTGGAAAATACAGAAGAAATGGCCAGATTCTTAGATACATGTGAATTACCGAAGTTGAACGAAGATGACCCAATTCTAAACAACCCAATATTAATCAATGAAATTGAAAATGTAATTAAAACCTTACCAACTAAAAAAGCCTGGGTCCTGATGGCTTCACGGCTGAATTCTACAAGACATTTACAGAGAAACTACTGCCACTACTGTTTAAACTCTTCAATGAAATTGAAAGGGAAGCAATACTCCCAAATTCATTCCTGGAAGCAAGCATCACCTTGATCCCCAAAGCAGAGAAAGACCCAACCAAAAAAGACAACTATAGGCCAATCTCACTAATGAAGATAGATGCAAAAATCCTCAATAAGATACTGGCAAATAGAATACAGAAGATCATACACCCTGACCAAGTGGGATTCATCACAGGGCTGCAGGGATGGTTCAACATACACAAATCAATCAATGTAATACACTATATCAATAGAGCCAAGGACAAAAACCATATGATCATCTCAATAAATGCAGAAAAAGCATTTGATAAAATCCAACATGCATTTATGATAAAAACCCTACAAAAGGGCCGGGGATTCAGCTCAGTGGCACCATGGCTGCCTTGCAAGTGCAAGGTCCTGAGTTTGATCCCCCCCCCAAAAAACCTACAAAAAATGGAATAGACAGTCTCTACCTCAATCTGATAAAAGCTATCTATTAAAAACCAACAGCCAGTATCATACTAAATGGTCAAAAACTGAAATCCTTCACACTAAAATCAGGAACAAGACAAGCATGTCCACTATCACCACTCCTGTTCAGTATAGTCTTGGCAACATTAGCCACAGCAGTTAGACAAAAGAAAGAAATAAAAAGAATAAAGATAGGAAATGAAGAAGTCAAATTGTCATTATTTGCAGATGACATGATACTGTATATAGAAGACCACAAGAACTCCACGAAAAGTTTTCTAGACTTAATAACCAACTTCGGTGAAGTAGCTGGATACAAGACAACACACAAAAATCAATAGCTTTCCTCCACACAAACAACAGAGTCACTGAAAGAGAAATAGGGCAAACAATTCCTTTCACAATAGCATCCACAATATCATCCAAAAATACCTAGGAATCAACCTAACAAAAGAAATCAAAGACCTCTTCTCTGAAAACTGTAGCACTCTGAAAAGAAAGATTGAAGACAATATTAGAAAATGGAAAGACATCCCTTGCTCCTGGGTAGGACAAACCAACTTAGTGAAAATGACCATACTTCCAAAATTGCTATATAGACTCAATGCAATCCTAGTTGAAGTCCCAGCAGCACACTTCACAGACCTGGAGAAAACAATCCAAAAATTCATTTGGAACAAGAAGAGACCTAGAATAGCAAAAGCAATACTAGGCAAGAAAGACTGGGTAGGGGATATCACAGTGCCCAACTTGAAACTATACCGCAAAGCTACTGTTATAAGGACAGTATGGAACTGGCAAAAAAAAAAGAAAAAAAAAGAAAAAGAAAAGAAAACAGACCTGAGGACCAGAGGAACAGATTAGAAGATGGAGAAACAACTCCAGACACACTCAGCCACCTCATCTTCAACAAAGGAGCCAAACACCCTCACTGGAGGTAAGATTGACTCTTTAATAAATGGTGCTAGTAAAATTGGGTTTCAAGTTGCCAAAGATTAAAGCTAGACCTATATCTCTCACCGTGCACTAATGTAAAATCGAAAGGGGTGAAAGATCTAAATATTAAAACAGAAATGCTGAACCGGCTGAAACAGAGGTTAGGTAGAACTCTTGAAGACATTTGTGTAGGAAAAGATTTTATGAACAAAACCTCAGTTGCCGTGAACTAGCACAAACAACAAGTGGGATCTCTTCTTATTAAAAAGCTTCTGCACAGCAAGAGAAACCACCAACAATGTGAAAAGACAACCCACAATGTGGGAAAAAATTTTCACCTGCTATTCCTCAGACAAAGATCTACTATCTAGAAGCTATAAAGAACTTAAAAAAATCAGACCTCCCAAATTTAAAGACCCAATCTGAAAATGGGCATCTGAAATGAACAGACATTTCTCACACAAAGAAGTAGAAATAGCAAATAAACATATGAAAAAATGTTCAACATCACTGGTCATTTGAGAGATGCAAATGAAAACAAAGCTGAGATTCCACCTCACTCCAGAAAGAATGGCTGCTATCATGAAATCAACCAATAACAAAAGCTGGCGGGGCTGTGGGGAAAGAGGAACCCTGCTCCACTGCTGGTGGGAGTGTAGGCTGGTGCAAGCACTGTGGAAATCAGTATGGAGATACCTCAAAGAACTAGGACTGGAAGTCCCATTTGACCCAGCTATTCCACTGCTGGGTATCTTCCCCAAAGAATTAAAAGAATCATACCATAGTGATATATGTGCACCCATGTTCATAGCAGCACAATTTGTAATAGCTAAAATTTGGAAGCAGCCCAATTGCCCATCTACTGGAGACTGGATAAAGAAAGTGTGGTTTTTAAATAAAATGGTGTACCTCATCCATAAAAAATGAAAATTAGAGACATTTATAGCTAAACGTATGCACATTGAGGCCATTCTCTTAAGTGAAATAAATAGGACACATGTGTAAATACCAAATAGTTTCTCTAATGTGAGAAACTGAAAGTGTAGATAAGGACTAAAAGGTATAATAGATAATGTGAAATAGGAAGAAAAGGGGCAAAGGGGAAGGGGAAGTAGGAGGGGTAGGGAAAAGGAAATAAGGGAATGGAATTAGTATGAGAAAATGGAAAAATGGAAACAAAGTCTTTGTAAATAGGGAGGGATGGAGGGGTTGAAAGGAGGGCAGGGGAATGGGGAAAAAATAAGAACCAAGAGAGATTATGTAAAGGTACAGATTTCCAATGATGATTGTCATTATATTGTATACCTGAAATGGACAAATAAAGTTAATTTAAAAAATAAAAAAAGACATTTACTTATCAGACCTATTGTACTTGTTGTCAGAGATGAGGAAGAACAATTCTGAAAAGATGGAGATACATGCAGTGTTGAGTAGGGACCTGAACCAAAGTTTAAGGTAACAAAAGGAAACGTGCAATATGAAGGCAGGGTTGCCATGGTTTTGTTCTGTATCTAGTTACCCAGTGGGCATCTATAGGCCCAACAGGACTTAGTGCTTTTAGTCAAAGCAGGCTGTATCTTCCAGGTACATAGATATCAATCCTTTGCTGGATGTATAGTTTACAGATATTTCTTCTCATTCCATGAGTTGTCTCTCATTGTGTTGTTTCCTTTGCTGTGTATAAGCATTTAAGTTTGATGTAATAATTTCTTGTGCTTTTGAGGATTTCTGGAAAAGAGAAAGTAGAGAGGTGATTTAACACAGAATTGAATTTTGGATGTTTATGTAGTCTTCTTGTATTTTTTTTTCCTCATTAAGTTTATTGGTACATTTTAGGTATAAAATACATTTACATACATCATTGGGATCTTGTACCATTACATGAGTATCTTGGTTCTTATTTTTTTCCCCTTCCCCTGCCCTCCCTTCACCCCCTCTACCCTTCCCTATTTGCAAAGATTTTGTTTCCATTTTTTTCCCTTTCTCGTATTTTTTCTTTTCCCTTCTTTCCTTTCCCCTACCCCTCCCACTTCCCCTGCTCCTTTAGACTGTTACATCCTATTACACAATATCAATTATACATTTTTTAAATTACAATATCAAGATCTTGGAGACATTACCACAAATTTTACAGAATTTAAAAGGATATAGAAAGCATATTTCAAAAATCTGTTTTGAAATAAATTTGACAGCTTCTAAGAAGTACCTTGGAAGACAAATTAATGAAACTAACTCTGGAGGAAATATAAAATTTGAATAGCACCTATTAAAGAAAGTATATTCCTAACTTGAAAACCTACCTATATGACAACAGCAGGCTCATATACATTTTAACTGTTAAATTATATCAAACAATTAAGGCAGAAAAAAGAGGGAACACTTCTCCCCTCATTTTAGGAACTCAACATTGTGCTAATCCTAAAACTGGATAAAGATAATAGAAGAAAAAAGTTTGAACATAGATAGAAATTTGTTTAACAAAACAAACTATTAGAAGTCATATCTGGCAGGATGTAGAAAGTGGTTTTGTTATAGGGATGGCAGTGTTGGTTCAGCATTGGAAGGAAGATCCATCCCCCAAAATCATCATTCTAACAGAGGAAAGGAAAAAGCCATATGATCCTGTCACTAGTTGGAGAAAAAGTATTGGACTAAATTCCACAGCTATTCATGGTAAAAGCTATCAGGAGACTAGAAGTAGAACAGAAGCTTCTCAACAGATTAAAGACATGTACTCCATACTTCCAGTGAGAATGCCTTATATGAATGGAGAAGATACAATGCTTTCTCCTTAAGGTGGGGAACAAGGACAGATATGCTTACTCTTTATCTGTCCATTAAACTTTGAAACCTAGTCCCCACCAAAATAGTCTGGCAATAAAATGACACAATTAGGATAGGATTGGCAAGGTAGAAGCAAAATCTTTATATGTAGATGAAATGATCATCTACAGAGAAAATACTAAGAAATCTCTAGGAGCCCTGAGAACTTGTATTTGAATTTAGCAAGATTAGAAAACACAAGGTATATATACAAATTCAGGTCTGTGTATACTTGTTATAAATGAAGAATTGGATATTGAAATTGAAAAGTTATGTAGGAGTACAAAGGACCTAGAAAAGGTAAAAACAAAAACAGTGTTGGAAGATGTTTAGTACCTAATTTTAAGACTTCTTCTAAAGCTACAGTAATCAAGGCAGTGTTGGTGTAAGGAAAGACATATAGATCATTGGAATAAAACAGAGAATCTAGAAATAGAAGCACACATATATGGTCCACTGAGTTTTGAAAGATTATTTAACATTAGCATTTTATAGAATATAAACTCAATTCAAGAGCCGAGGAAGAGATAGTGTTTTCATCAAACAGCACTAGAACACCTGGTATCCGTATATAAAAAATTAATCTCAACCCTTTTTTTCATACATGAAAATAACTTGAAGGGATCTATGAACCTAAATAAGAAAGCCTAAAAGTATAAATCTTTAAGAAGAAATTATAAGGGAAAATGTTTATGAATTCAGGGTAGGCAAGAACTACCTAGGATACAAAAACCATGATGTATAAAAGAAAAAAAATTGATAAATGAGATTCCATCAAAATTTAGAACTTTAAATGACATCATTAAAATGAAAAATAGCCCTTAAACAGACCCTATTTAAATGCATATATGCTATGACTAGAATATTTAAAGAACTCTTACAGCTCATTAATAGACAACCCAATTAAAAAGTAGACACAAGAAGATGTTAAACAGCCAGTACAGCACAAGGAAAGGTGTGCAACACTAGAATCAGAAAAATACTAATCATGAACAATGACAAGATTGAATTATATACTCATTAGGGAGATGAAGTTAAAAGTTTTAAAAGCCCTGTCATGACTTTTTCTTTTTGTTGGATTCTCCCCCTTTGTGTTTAATTTGTCATGCCCAATGGATTCATTCTGCTGGGTTTCCTGGGGTTGTGATCCTCATTGTCTTTTCCTAGGATATTGTCTAAAATTTTTTGGAGTGCTGGTTTGATATTCATGAAGTTCCCGAGATGCTCTTTATATGAAAGTATCTTATTTCTCCATCAATTTTGAAAGATAGCTTTGCAGGGTAGATCAATCTGGGTTGGAGGCTGTTTTCCTTTAGGGCTTGAAATACATCACTCCAAGCTCTTCTTGCCTTGAGGGTTTGCATTGAGAAGTCTGCTGTGATTCTGATAGGCTTTCCTTTGTATGTGATTTGTTTCTTTTCTCTCACTGCTTGTAGAATTTTGTTCTTCTGTTGGATTTTTGGAATCCTAACTATTATATGCCCATGTGTAGATTTTTTTTTGATCAAGGCTATTTGGAGTCCTATATGCCTCACTTATCTGTATGTCAAGTTCTTTTCCCCTCCTTGAGAAGTTTTCTGCCATGACATCTGTGAACAGTTTTTTTATATCATCTGCACTCTCTCCTGTTTCTTCATTGCCTCCAATCAGTCTTATGTTATTCTTCTTTGCATCATCTAGCAGCTGCTGGATTGATTTCTCATGTTCCTTTACAATTTTAAAGCAATTTTTCTTTTTCTGGTCACTAATTGCAATCTTATCTTGTATATCTGAAATTCTGTCCTGACATTGGTTCATTCTGCTGCATAGACTTTCAATGGAGGTTTTAATCTCCTGGAACTCTGTTTGCAACTGTTTTATGGATTCCATTTATTTCCTGTGTTGGGATTCCATCATGTTCCTCAGATCCTCTATTTTTTTTAATCTGTGTCCTCTCTAGATTTATTAATCTTGTCTTGCACTATGGACACAATCTTTGTTGTTATCTGAGAAATTATTTCTGATTTCATTTTTTCCAGATCCTCTTTTGTTGCTAGTTCAGGGAGTCCATGTGGTTGAGTATCAGATTGTTCCATCTTGTTTCCCTTTGGGGTTGCTGTAGGTGATCTGGAAGTCTGTTTTTGAGGCTTGTTTATGTGTCTTTTCATTTCCACAGGGGTAGGGTGCTTCTGGCACCTGTGTGACTCACCTTCTCTGGCCTAGGAGTGTGGCATGGCGGCGGGGGAGCCTCTTCCTGGGCCCTGGGATTGGCTTACCTTCTCCCTGTATTTTTACATTTAAATTTAATGTACTTACATTATAGAATGTTGGAAAAGTATATGAAAGTAGTGAGAAGAAAATGAAGTATTCCCACAATCCCACAACCTAGAAATATGTTATATATGTATTTGGGATCATACCAAATCACTATTTCACAAGGTGAAAAAAGTTAAGTTTCAGCAGTTTTATATGATTCAACCTAATAAAGAATGCATATGTGCTATTAGCATCCTTTTATTTTACATATTGTGAACATTCTTCCATGAAATGAAAAGGTATAAAAAATAAAAATTAATGGCTGATTGGTATTCCATTTTCTCCTATCTCAAATTTATTTAACTCTTCCCTTTATGTTGAATATTTAGGCTGTTTACAGCTTGAGATTACAAGAAAAATATCCCATGAAACCTTTTATTCTCAAATGTTGTCTTCATTTTTCCTTAGTTCCTTAGGATAGACATCCAGATGGGAAATTATCAGGTATTGTTATTACATTATTATTATTTTGTATAATGCAGTGTGATTCACATAACCAAATTCCTTTCTGAAAAATTTAGAATAATTTTACCTCCCCTAACAAGATTAGGGGCAGTGAAGGGTAAACTGAACTGTTGCCAGCATTGAGAATTCTTGCATTTTAATCTACCTTATTGTTTAGTTTCCATTTTTATTACTAATTAAGTTGAATATTTCTCTTATGTTAAGTAGCCATTTTTTCTTCTTTTTTGAAATGCTTATTTATATTTTTTGCCTGTTTTTCAAATAGGGAGTAGTGTTAATAGTTTCTCTATCATATATCTTGTAAATGTTTCCCAGATTGTCATTTGACTTTTCAATTTTATTTATAATTTGAGGTATATTTTAAAATTTTACATAAAAAACCATCAATATTTTGCTTTCTATTTTCTTTCAAGGTTTTGTGCCTAGAGCCCTATCTTATGCAGGGATCAATTAAATACCCACTCATATTTTCTTAAATTTTTTTAATGTCATTTTTAAGGTTTGGGTTTCTTAAGGTTTATTTTGGTGTGTGGTATGAAGTTGTGAGAATTAACTTGATTTTTCCTTTCTAAACACCTAGTTTTTCCAGTAGTGTTTATTGAGTATCTTTTCCCTATTATGTTAGATTCTTTCTTTTTTATACATTAGGTTTTTAGTCTAGATCCATACTAGGGCTATGTTTTAGGCTCCTTTCATTTGTATGCTAATTCTTCTGTCCTATATTTTAATAACTATTGTTTAAAATATATTTTAATATCTAGTAGGGCAAGCTCAGCCCATTATTCATTATTTTCAAACAATGCTTAATTATTTTCATCCATTTATTTTCCAGATGAAAGTCTAGTTGAAAATCCCATTGGCATATAGTAGGTACTTAGAGATTTTATTCAACAAAATACATACACACACACACACACACGCACATATATAGTCTTACTTGTGCCTTGCATCCTTGGAACAAAGCATAGTGGCATATATTTAATGAAAAAAGGAATTTTGTTTTACAGCTCATTTGGATTTCAGTTCTTTTAGTCACAAGATAACTTAATCTGTAATAAATGGTAGCCATTTTGTATTTGCTGCAAAATTGTATCACAAAGTGAACAGCTGCGTGACACAGTTGTCCTAAACCTTAAGCAACTTTGCTTTTAAAATATTGTTTGCAGATGTTATCATAAACACAACTTATTAAACTTTTTAAGTGCATGAATATTTTGCAGAAATCTTGTATATGAAATTATTAACAAAGGAGAGGATTTTCTCCTCTCCAATGATTTCAAAGGATTAAAAAATATTTGATATAAACACTAAAGAAATATTAACAAAATCAGCCAAATCTCTTATTTCCAAATCTCTTATTTCACTTTCCTAAAATAATTACCATGAACTTGTATGTATGTTGGTTTTGTGCACGCACAAATGTATCAATATAAAAATATAATTGGGATAAGCTTGTACTTCCTATTCTGTGGGCTACTTTTTCCAGATAACAATATCATGAAATTTCCCAAGATATTATTATTATTATTACTATTATTATTAATACTGGAGAGATTAAACCCATAGCTTTTGCACTGACCTATATCCCTAGCCTCTCCCTCCTTTATTTTTTATTTTGAAACAGAATTTTTTTTTTACTTTGAAAATGTATTTTTAATAGTGTAAATATACATAACATATTTGCCTTTTTAAAAAAAAATTTGAGACAGGGTCTTACTAAGTGGCTAAGGTGTCCGTGCTGGGCTTAAATCTGTGATCCTCCTGCCTCTGCTTTCCAGAGTGCTTGCATTGTAGGCCTGCACTGCATGCCTGGCTCCTTAACATTTCTTTTCTTTTCTTTTTTTTAAATTTCATTTTATTAGTACATGTTAGGTATACAATGTAATGACATTCATCAGTGGAAATCTGCACCTTTACATAATCTATCTTGGTTCTTATTTTTCCACCTTCCCCTGCCCTCCTTTCAACCCCTCCATCCCTCCCTATTTACAAAGACTTTGTTTCCATTTTTCCATTTTCTCATACTAATTCCATTCCCTTATTTCCTTTTCCCTACCCCTCCTACTTCCCCTTCCCCTTTGCCCCTTTTCTTCCTATTTCACATTATCTATTATACCTTTTAGTCCTTATCTACACTTTCAGTTTCTCACATTAGAGAAACTATTTGGTATTTACACATGTGTCCTATTTATTTCACTTAAGAGAATGGCCTCAATGTGCATACGTTTAGCTATAAATGTCTCTAATTTTCATTTTTTATGGATGAGGTACACCATTTTATTTAAAAACCACACTTTCTTTATCCAGTCTCCAGTAGATGGGCAATTGGGCTGCTTCCAAATTTTAGCTATTACAAATTGTGCTGCTATGAACATGGGTGCACATATATCACTATGGTATGATTCTTTTAATTCTTTGGGGAAGATACCCAGCAGTGGAATAGCTGGGTCAAATGGGACTTCCAGTCCTAGTTCTTTGAGGTATCTCCATACTGATTTCCACAGTGCTTGCACCAGCCTACACTCCCACCAGCAGTGGAGCAGGGTTCCTCTTTCCCCACAGCCCCGCCAGCTTTTGTTATTGGTTGATTTCATGATAGCAGCCATTCTTTCTGGAGTGAGGTGGAATCTCAGCTTTGTTTTCATTTGCATCTCTCAAATGACCAGTGATGTTGAACATTTTTTCATATGTTTATTTGCTATTTCTACTTCTTTGTGTGAGAAATGTCTGTTCATTTCAGATGCCCATTTTCAGATTGGGTCTTTAAATTTGGGAGGTCTGATTTTTTTAAGTTCTTTATAGCTTCTAGATAGTAGACCTTTGTCTGAGGAATAGCAGGTGAAAATTTTTTCCCACATTGTGGGTTGTCTTTTCACATTGTTGGTGGTTTCTCTTGCTGTGCAGAAGCTTTTTAATAAGAAGAGATCCCACTTGTTGTTTGTGCTAGTTCACGGCAACTGAGGTTTTGTTCATAAAATCTTTTCCTACACAAATGTCTTCAAGAGTTCTACCTAACCTCTGTTCCAGCTGGTTCAGCGTTTCTTTGAAACAGAATATTACTAGGTTTCTAAATTATCCAACCTGTGCTCAACCTTGTGATCTTCCTGAGGGTCAGCCTCCCGGAATGTTGGGGTTACAGACATGTACCACCACATCCAGCTTAGTGTTATACTTAATGGCTTTTTTGAATGACATATCATGGTTTATTCAATGAATGCCCTGTGGTTGAATAGTTTCTGCTTTTTCAGTGGTGTTAAAAATTGTGATAAATATCTTAAATCCCCAGTATGACATTGTTCTGGTCTTAGCATGTCAAGCTGTGTTTGGATCACATATGTACATTCACCATGCACAAAGCAATCTTATGGTTCCCTGATCATCGTAAGTGCTCTTCCTTTTCAGGAAGTGAGAAAAGAACAAAAAAATCAGGTATTCTAGCCTCTTGTACGTCTTACTGGAGAAAATGAGAACAATCATTTTAGAGAGCATGGAGCCAAAAATTTTAGCAACTTGGGGCATTTATTCTTCATATAGCAGATGGATTTTAGATCCTGATTCACCTGAAGTTGTGGTCTTCATTTTCTTGTGCCTCCATGCCTAGCTGTAGGTGTGAAGGGCAACTTATCCTCTCTTGCTTCTTTTTTGTCTGAACCTCTCTTTCACAATAGTTTGATGGTTCAAAGGCAACAAAGGAAAAGACCCGAAGGGCACAGAATTTCCTCAGAGCTCTCAGTTTTTCTCTCTGTAAGCAACTGTGCCCTCTCAGTGGGACTCTGAAGTTTGTCTACAGATAGATGTTGAGCTGTGTCATCTAGATGGTGGCCCCACTACAGGTCCTACTTCTCAGAAATCCCACCTCGACCTATACATCTTTTTGTGGGACAGATTCATAGGGGAAAGGAGGGATAGGAGTTGGGGAAGAAGGGGTGAGGTTTACCAGAATCAGCATGTAGAAACTGGCATGGGAGGGATGGCTACAAAACATGTTCTTCTGAACAATGGAGGAGGGGCAAGTGTCCAGTCTTTTGAGCAGTTGATTAGAAGACTTTTCTTTATCTCTGAGGATCTCCACTTAGGAGGGCAGGAGTGATTGGAATGCTCACCAAACATCACAGTTTGGGCAGCAGAGGGAAACAATAAAAATTTAGAAGAACTACATGGATGGGTGGAGCAGTGTGGTTTACAGGTGTTAGTGGAAAAGTGAGGAGGCAGTTTTTAGCTGTGGTTATCTAAGTTTACTCCATTCACTCATTCATTTGTTCATATAATGGATAATTATTATTGAACACCTACTATGTGCCAAGCCCTATGTTGAAGATGTCAAGATGAATAAGGAAAAGAAAAGGAGAGTTATTCATTATGTTTTCTTAGCATCAACTTTGTGTCTGGTACCTTCAAAAAGATTTTGTTTTGCCCTTAATCATCAAAACATGCGTGATGAATACCAATGAAATAAGTATTCTTATCTCAGATGAGGAAACAGAGACCCAGAGAAACTGAGGAAGATGTCCAGTGACACACAGCAAATTAGTGCTGGAGCTAGGAGTCATACTTATTTCTGTATGGATCCAAAGCCTATGCTTGACTTGGAGTTGTGAGCTGCCTCTCAGATCGTGCCTTCTCTGGGAGAGCCCACCATATCAGGAAGATATCTTTTGGATCCAACAGTGGCCAGTCATGCCCCACTGTGGCTACTGACCAAGAACACTCAAGAGCACCCTTCTTATCCTGCTATGATTTAGGTTCCAGGAGATCCTGTTAAATAAATTTTCAGACTCCCCCACTTCTTACTGGCTTTAACCTTGACCTAGACCAATGAATCCAGGAGGGACCTTGGGTCAAGTTGTCATCCTTCTGCTAGCAGGCTTTCTTGAGTGTGGAAGGTTTTCAAGGAAAGGCACTACAGAGATGTCTGTAACACTCATTACTTGTTCAACCTCAGTTTTTCTGGCCCTCAGTAATTCTGTGATAGACCCATCTCTGATAAGGCTATCGTTAGGGTTTAAGATCCTACACACAGCCTTCATCTCCTACCATGGATTGTGGCTTCCTCTCATCCAACCTAAGGAATCAAAACCATTTAATTTTCCTTTCTCTACACACCAAACTGGACTTGGGTCCCAGATGAATCAGGAAAATCAGAAAGTGGGCCATAATGGTGGCAAGGGCAGTTATGGGATCTAGTGGTTAGAATCCAAAGTAAACTGTGGGCCTCATTTTGACTGTGCCTTAAACCAGTGTTCTAAATGATTTGGGGAACTATAGATCCCATTGAAATTCTCGTGAAAGCCAGATTTACACAGATTCTCATAAAAATGGGCACACGTGGACAAATAAGCAATGATTTGTATACAATCTTGTGAGAGTCTTGGCCCTTCACCATCACATGTATTTTGAAGGCAGTATTAGGACTACCTCAGATTACTTCTGGGAACATATAATTTAGTTTGAGGGTTACCTAGGGTACCCTCTGCACATATCTCCAAAGTCCACATTCTTTTCCATAATTCTGGAGGATTTTAGCTTCATAAGATATTCCTAATCCCTGGCTTCCTGTTTAGCACTTGACATTGTTGTGCTTTGTTCTAAAGAAATGGCAGGTGTCACAAGGCACTCTCTCCTGACATTGGGAACATCCCAGCTTTTGCTGGGTTCTGATTATTCTAGGCCCATGGGGGGAAACTTGATGTTTATCCCTAGCAAAGATTAGCTTATTTCTCTTACTCTGGAGAGGATCTAGGTCATGGGAAAAACCACTGTGCCTTGAATATCCTCCTCTCCCTCAGACCTTTGTACCCACCATTATCCTCTCCAATCCAGGACCCTGCTAATTATCCCATCACCCTTTGCCTCTTTTCCCATTATAGGTGTTTCACTTTTTAGACGCTTTCTTAAGCTGAAGTTTTATTATCACTTTGGAATTTTCTGAATATTTGTCACCCAGGTGTACCTCTATATTGAGTTACTTATATATATTTTTTTCCCATTAAGTTTATTAGTACATATTAGGTATGAAATACAGTTACATTCATCATTGGGATCTTGTACCTTTACATGAGTATCTTGGTTCTTTTTTTTTTTCCCCTTCCCTTGCCCTCCCTTCACCCCCTCCACCATTCCTATTTGCAAAGACTTTGTTTCCATTTTTTCCTTTTCTCATTTTTTCTTTTCCCTTCTTTCCTTTCCCCTACCCCTCCCACTTCCCCTGTTCCTGTAGACCTTTACTTCCTGTTACACAATATCAATTATACGTTTTGTAAATTACAATATCAAGATCTAGGAGACATTACCACAGATTTTACAGAATTTAAAAGGATGTAGAAAGCATATTTCAAAAATCTGTTTTGAAATAAATTTGACAACTTCTAAGAAGTACCTTGGAAGACAAATTAATGAAACTAACTCTGGAGGAAATATAAAATTTGAATAGCACCTATTAAAGAAAGTATATTCCTAACTTGAAAACCTACCTATATGACAACAGCAGGCTCATATACATTTTAACTGTTAAATTATATCAAACAATTAAGGCAGAAAAAAGAGGGAACACTTCTCCCCTCATTTTAGGAACTCAACATTGTGCTAATCCTAAAACTGGATAAAGATAACAGAAGAAAAAAGTTTGAACATAGATAGAAATTTGTTTAACAAAACAAACTATTAGAAGTCATATCTGGCAGGATGTAGAAAGTGGTTTTGTTATAGGGATGGCAGTGTTGGTTCAGCATTGGAAGGAAGATCCATCCCCCAAAATCATCATTCTAACAGAGGAAAGGAAAAAGTCATATGATCCTGTCACTAGTTGGAGAAAAAGTATTGGACTAAATTCCACAGCTATTCATGGTAAAAGCTATCAGGAGACTAGAAGTAGAACAGAAACTTCTCAACAGATTAAAGACATGTACTCCATACTTCCAGTGAGAATGCCTTATATGAATGGAGAAGATACAATGCTTTCTCCTTAAGGTGGGGAACAAGGACAGATATGCTTACTCTTTATCTGTCCATTAAACTTTGAAACCTAGTCCCCACCAAAATAGTCTGGCAATAAAATGACACAATTAGGATAGGATTGGCAAGGTAGAAGCAAAATCTTTATATGTAGATGAAATGATCATCTACAGAGAAAATACTAAGAAATCTCTAGGAGCCCTGAGAACTTGTATTTGAATTTAGCAAGATTAGAAAACACAAGGTATATATAAAAATTCAGGTCTGTGTATACTTGTTATAAATGAAGAATTGGATATTGAAATTGAAAAGTTATGTAGGAGTACAAAGGACCTAGAAAAGGTAAAAACAAAAACAGTGTTGGAAGATGTTTAGTACCTAATTTTAAGACTTCTTCTAAAGCTACAGTAATCGAGGCAGTGTTGGTGTAAGGAAAGACATATAGATCATTGGAATAAAACAGAGAATCTAGAAATAGAAGCACACATATATGGTCCACTGAGTTTTGAAAGATTATTTAACATTAGCATTTTATAGAATGTAAACTCAATTCAAGAGCCAAGGAAGAGATAGTGTTTTCATCAAACGGCACTAGAACACCTGGTATCCGTATATAAAAAATTAACCTCAACCCTTTATTTCCATACATGAAAATAACTTGAAGGGATCTATGAACCTAAATAAGAAAGCCTAAAAGTATAAAACTTTAAGAGGAAATTATAAGGGAAAATATTCATGAATTTAGGGTAGGCAAGAACCACCTAGTATACAAAAGACATGATGTATAAAAGAAAAAAATTGATAAATGAGATTCCATCAAAATTTAGAACTTTAAATGACATCATTAAAATGAAAAGTAGTCCTTAAACAGACCCTATTTTCAATGCATATAACCTATGAGCAGAATATATAAAGAATTCTTAGAGCTCATTAATAGACAACCCAATTAAAAAGTAGACACAAGAAGATGGTAAATAGCCAGTACAGCACAAGGAAATATGTGCAACTCTAGAATCAGAAAAATACTAATCATGAACAATAACAAGATTGAATTGCACACTCATTAGTGAGATGAAGTTAAAAGTTTTAAAAGCCCTGTCATGACTTTTTCTTTTTGTTGGATTCTCCCCCTTTGTGTTTGACTTGTCACGCCCAATGGATTCATTCTGCTGGGTTTCCTGGGGTTGTGATCCTCATTGTCTTTTCCTAGGATATTGTCTAAAATTTTTTGGAGTGCTGGTTTGATATTCATGAAGTTCCCGAGATGCTCTTTATATGAAAGTATCTTATTTCTCCATCAATTTTGAAAGATAGCTTTGCAGGGTAGATCAATCTGGGTTGGAGGCTGTTTTCCTTTAGGGCTTGAAATACATCACTCCAAGCTCTTCTTGCCTTGAGGTTTTGCATTGAGAAGTCTGCTGTGATTCTGATAGGCTTTCCTTTGTATGTGATTTGTTTCTTTTCTCTAACTGCTTGTAGAATTTTGTTCTTCTGTTGGATTTCTGGAATCCTAACTATTATATGCCTATGTGTAGAGTTTTTTTGACCAAGGCTATTTGGAGTCCTATATGCCTTACTTATCTGTATGTCAAGTTCTTTTCCCCTCCTTGGGAAGTTTTCTGCCATGACTTCTGTGAACAGTTTTTTTTATGTCATCTGCACTCTCTCCTGTTTCTTCATTGATTCCAATCAGTCTTATGTTATTCTTCTTTGCATCATCTAGCAGCTGCTGGATTGATTTCTCATGTTCCTTTATAATTTTAAAGCAATTTTTCTTTTCCTGGTCACTAATTGCAATCTTTTCTTCTATATCTGAAATTCTATCCTCACATTGGTTCATTCTGCTGCACAGACTTTCGATGGAGTTTTTAATCTCCTGGAAATCTGTTTGCATTTGTTTTATGGATTCCATTTATTTCCTGTGTTGGGATTCCATCATGTTCCTCAGATCCTCTACTTTTTCATCTGTGTCCTCTCTAGATTTATTAATCATGTCTTGCACCATAAGCAAAATCTTTGCTGTTATCTGAGTAATTATTTCTGCTTTCATTTTTCCCAGATCCTCTTTTGTTGTCACTTCAGAGAGTCCAGGTGGTTGAGTGTCAGATTGTTCCATCTTGTTTCCCTTTGGGGTTGCTGTAGGTGATCCAGAAGTCTGTTTTTGAGACTTGTTTACATGTCTTCTCATTTCCACTGGGGGGCGGGGAGGTTCTTCTGACACCTGTGCTGCTCACCTTCTCTGCCCTAGGAGCTTGGGATGGCAGCGGGGGAGCTTCCTTCTGGCTTCTGGAACCGGCTCACCTTCTCTGCCCTAGGAACTTGGGATGGCAGAGGGGGACCTTCCTTCTGGGTGCTGGGACTGGCTCAGCTTCTCTGCCCTAGGAGCTTATGATGGCGGCAGGGGAGCTTCCTTCTGTGTTCTGGGATCCTGAGTTTCTTCTATTCTATTGAAATTATATGTTGATGTGTCTAAATGTCCCCGTAAACTAAAAGACCCTTACAATCAGCATCTCTGTATTGTTTGGGTGTTTTGTATACAGAAGGATTAGAACTTTGGCAAAAAGGTTCTCAATAAATACACACTTCAGCAGTTCACTGTACTAATAAATGTCTGGAAGCTAATAGCCACCACTTTGGGCACCTCTTGCAATTAGGCCAAAGGTAACATATTAATCTTATGATGTCTCAATAAATTTAGTATTAAAATATTTACACAACCTTTTCTTTTTCTGATGCATAGTTTTTTTGAAGGATGGGCTTGCACTTTGTACTTATTGCTTGTTTAGATGCCCACACAATGACTTAAAAAGAGTTAAATATTGCTTAACAATCTGGGAATCTTTCCATGGCCCTCCAGTCCACCTCACATGTGGTTAGCCAGTTTATCCAGAAACCTAAGTATGGATTGGGGCACATATAGGGTTCATCCATCTCATTTCCAGCGAGCTGAGTATTTGAGTAATTGTTGTGATTATTTGAAAATAATACAACCAAGTCTTTTTTATTCTCTCCAGTTAATTTCTCCTTGTCCATGACCTTCCAATGCTTTTTCATATTTGCTTATCTCCCTGATGTATCTTAATACCTATTCCTTCTCTGCCTCTTTTTCATTTGCTTCACATATCTTAGGAAAGCCTAGAGAGTAGCCTGAGTAGTAATTAAACACTATTTCAGGACCAAGGACAGAGACACGCATGCCTGCATGGGGAGGGGATGGTTTAGTTTGAAAAGGTTTGTTCAGTAATATGACCTTCGGGTGTGTCCTATTTCACCTGCCAGTTGCACCTGGGATTTTGCAAACCTGGCTGATACTTTGACCCTAGTTGTTTCATGTCTATGGTTGACCTGTGTCCACTCTGTGCTTGGTATGTCCTGTGGCATTTCTTCTAACAACGACCATAGTAGGGACTGGAGAAATGGCACAGTTGGGGAATCGGAAGCATTGGAGGTGGAGCCTGTGAGTGGAGACTGCACCACAAGCTGCCCACGAGGGCCTCTTGCCTTGAACCATGTAGTCAGACATTTGAGGGTGGAGGGTTACTGACATCCATGCCTGAATTTCAGGACACAGAAGAGAGGTGGGGAGAAGGAAGAGGTATTAGACAGTGGTGTGGTGGGGCATTTCATGTTTAGATACCTGTTAGAGCCCAAAGCTTGCTTTCTAAACCAGCAGTTTCATCTTTAGCTAAAATCTTTATGTCTTGATTAAATTAAGCACTATTGCTATTTATGCATGGGAAGAGGGAGGGGAACTGAGGGTGAGGGCCTCAAGGGGTGAGTCTTTTGTACATCTGAGCTTCTACAGCACATACCTTTTGCCTCTTCACACCTGGTCACTCTCTCTAAATGTATTACAATAGCAAACACATTGCTAATAATGTTCAACAGTTAACTCACATTCATCACTGATACAGCAGTGTGTAGAATTAACTGTGAAGATCCATTTAAGAGCAATGCTCAATTTAACAAGAAAGATAGTTTCCACTGGCATCAACACCTGTGATGTATGGACACTTTAACCTGGACAGTTAGAGAAGAATCAGTTTTTTAAAAAGTGGCAAGTGGATATAAGCACTTCTCTTGTGGCCATTTCTTGTGTCTGTGTTATACTCAATGGTGTCAACTTTTCTGGAGAGAGAGGGAGAATGAACTAGCCTGTGTGTATCGCAGCTGAGGCCTCCACTTGAGCCAATATTAAATCTTGTGAAGAATAAACAGAAATGGTTTGCTCATTAGCTAGGCTTAGAGAGGTGTCACCCACCACATGTTTAAAGTGCTAATTATTAGTGTTCTTTAATAGAGCTAATTTAACAATGACAACTATTACAGATTTCTGCTCTCCAAAAGTAGCCCATTAGCCAGAGCTTTATATCTAATATGACTTTAGAAAGTGAATAATAAAATTCACTATAATTGGAGTTCATGTGGATGCAAGAAAGCAAAAAGTAAAGATGGAGGTAGAAATAGGCACAGGGAAGACCCAGGGAAGGGAGAGGCACAGCAGTTATTAAGTACCTTTAGGGTGAAGACACTAAAGCCCTGTGCATATGAAAGATTTAGCCCCTAAGTTACTCACTAAGTACAGCTGTGTACCAGCCACTGGAGGTAGCAGAATAAGCACCCAGTTCCTGTCTTCAGGGAGCTTATCATCTAGTGAAAGAGCCAGATGTGGCAAAGAACAGTGAAGAGCATGTTACATGCTATACACTGAAGGAAAAACAAGCCCAGCCTGGGTGGTGGCGGATTAGTTAGGGAAGGTCCCTATCAAAGGCACACAGTTCACTTCAGGGAAAGGTGGAAAATGTTCTTTGCAAAGAATGAATTTCAGATGCGTGTCAGAGTCAAGGGAAAATAGACACAGCTTCTCTCTAGCAAAAAGTAGAGACTAGCCCAACTTCATTATCATCTCAAGTCCCTAGCTATGGCCTTACTTTGTACAAGACCTGGTCATTTTGCTTAGAAATGCTCCATAATTAGCAATTACCAGAAAAGGAGCCCTTAGTTTGTTTTTTTTTTCTCTCCCCATCTATACTGAAATCGGGTTAGCAAAGGCTTCCAAATGTCCTTTGCTCAGAAATCTCATGGCCAAGAAGGAAAGCTCTCTCACACCATCCTTCCTGCACACCTGCCACCAAGAGAAAGAGGATGGCACTAGGCTGTTTGATATTGATGAGTGGCAGTGAGGAGGGATGATGGCTGTGGAGAGTGGGCCTCACTGTAGGCGGGTGACTCTTGGGTTGGGGAGAGACGTGTGGTCTGTGCTGTGTTCTGTTGCTGACATAAAGCTTCCCAGTCTCTCTCTCTCTCTCTGCCAGATTTATTTCTTCCTTTCAGTACACACTTCCTGCATTGGCAGTAGTTGTTTTAAGGAGTGCTCCAAGGAACATATTTATAGTTGCTGGAGGAGTTTTCCAATGGGCGGTTTCCTCAATAGCTCATTAGAGTCTGTAAAGAGGAAACAAGAACATTCACTTCCCTCCATACACACACACACACACACACACACACACACACACACACACACGTCTGTCTTCCTCTTCAGCTTTTTATCTCTTTCACCCCCTTTTCTTTCTCCCATTTTTGCCACCTTTCTCCTCTTATGTCAACTTAGGAAAGGTGAAGGTGAGAGAAGGAAAGATGAGGGGAATGAAGATCTCATCTTTACCCAGTTAACAACCCCAGTTACAGTGTCTTCTCTGAAAGGCTTTGCCCACCTATTCCCTACACAGAGGGGTCCATGGCCTTAAGTCTCTTTCCTTAATGATTCAGTCCCATATTGGGTCCTTGTGGGATCTTAGAAAAACTACCAGTTTGCTACTAGCATGGCTGCCTCACAGACACACATCCTCCCTCCTTCGCTTAAGACTGAGGAAGAAGATCAAAAGGGACAAAGTTCCAGTGCCCCTGGCCTCAAACTCCCCCACCAGTGTCAAGAGGAGCCATGTGTCTCAATGTCCCCACATCCTCAGACGTGGAATGGGATGTAACCTGGAGGTTGGGGTCAGAACCTGCTGTGCGTGGCCTTGTGCTGACCCAGAGCGTTCCTCTGGGAACTGCCAGATCCCACCCAGGTCTTTCCTTGCTACAGCTCAGGCCCAGCTCTCTGCATCTCCAGAAGCACATGCAGCCATCTCTTTGCTGTTGCTTCCCAAGAGTTAGATCATGGAGCTGCCAACCACCTCCACACCTTTCTTTATATCCCCATCCATTTTGCTTTTCTGTTCAGCCAATAAATTCTCTCCCCATATGGCACACAGTTTTTTTGATCCCCTCTTCTCTTAGCATCTACCCTTTCCCACCATCCTTTGGCTCTTCCCTTATTCAAAACTTTGTTCATAGATTATCTCCAGGGAGTCTTCCTTAACAAATACCTCCAGCTCACCACTCTTACTTTCTGTTATCTTGGTACCAGTATGTGCTCAGTTTTAGGTCAGTATTTCTTAAACCCCTCTTGTGTGACAGGCACTGTGTTAGGTTTGGGGGTAGGACAATGACTATGACATGGTCCCTACCTACAGGCACCTGGGTTAGTTAATGCAGAGTGAAATGGAAACACATGAATCTCATTCAAGAGAGAGAAGATACAGCTGGGGACAGCTGAGTTCAGAGGGAATGATGGAGAGAGATTTAGGAAGTAGAATCAACAAAATCAAGTGGCTGAATGGATAAGTGTGATAAGGATCTAGGATGCTTCCCAGATTTCTGTTTGAGCCCCTGGGTAGATGATAGCATCAATAATTATGATATTGTGATACAGGATGGCCTGATTGGGGGCAGGGTGGGGAGATCAGAATATCAGAATCTTCTCTGGAGTCTGGTATCTTCCTGGTGTCAGGGGAAATGGGCACTGCATATTTTATTGGACTAGAAACTCACAGAGGGCAGTAGTTGGATCTACCCTCCAAGAGAATTTCATGAGATGAACACCGTGTGCTCATAAGAGGTGAGGCTCCCTATGGTGGGGCACCTCACCTTTCTGTTTCTTGTCCAGTATTGCCCAGTGTTCAGGGCTTTGCATCTGTCAGTGGGGAAACAGGTGGGATAAAGAGGCATAAACTGGCTCTTCTGTCCTCCAGTACCATCTTGGAGATGGCATCTTGGTTTGGAACTATGATAAGTGACATTATTTATGGCACTGAGAGTAGTTACAGAGGCAGAGTTTGGAGGGTATGAAGGAGGATTTCTTGTGAAATTAAAATATTGGATGCATGAGCGAGTGATTTAAGCTAACCAAATTCTGAGTAACATGGACAGTCATGATTTATAAACATTCCTGCTTACAAAAATGAGACATGGTCTTGTCTCAGTGCCCTGGAGGGGAAATCATCTATCTCCTGGGCAGCCTTTTTATTACAGTGCTGAGTGTGAGTGATGGGTTATAGGGTAGCAACTGAATCTCCACAATCCCTGAGAAATGATGAGGGGTTTTCCCATGGCCAGGCAGGAGGGTGCACTAGAGCCAATTTTGCCAATTTCAAAGGCTCTCGTTGGACCGTGGTGAAGGAGTCTCTCTCTCTCTCTCTCTCTCTCTCTCTCTCTCTCTCTCTCTCTTTCTCTCTCAAAAGTTTGCACTGATTCTGTGGGCCTCAGATGGGACCTGAGATTGAGTATTTCTATCAAAGTCCTAGACCTAGGTGGTAAGCAGTGCTTATTACTTTGAGTAGCAAGTCTGCCGACTTACTTGTAAGCAACCTTTCCTTTCAAGGTGGCATTGAGTTACTGATTGATATGCTTCAATTGTTCCAAGGACTCATCTGGCCAACCTTGATTTGGGTTTAATTTTGTCACTTTCCTGTTTTCAGGGTCATTCTTTTAATAATTCTTTATTGGCCACTTGCCATGTGCTAGGCCTTATGTTAGGCTGTGGTGATAACATACTAAGTCTAATAAGAAATATATTCTGCTCTTCAAGGGATATCTGAGCAGAGATAGACAGGTATGAAAATAGGACAGTGAGCTGTTATGTCAAGACATCACCTGAACAGAATGCAAGGGGGCTCTGATTCTGGACAGCCCAGGAATGGAGGGGAGACAGGAGGTAAAAACCTGTGCACTGAGACATTTGCCATCTTATTGGTGAAACAGGGCTTAGGCCTACTTAAAGCAAGATCGGAAAACTTAAGTGGTCATTTTCAAATAAGTACAAATTTAAGGGGTGTGCCTGAAAACCAAAAGGAAATAAAGAGAAATTCATGGATGCCCTGGCAGCTTACACCTCCAAATGCTCAATAAACACTCACTCAGTTGTGTGTGTCTTTGCTTGCTGAAATTAGGATTGCTACTGAAGAAGGTTAGCATAGGCTACAAGGCACCCTATCACGTGGGGGATTCACCACTTTTCTAGCCCCACAAAATCACAGACAGAGCCCATGGTACAAGGCCAGTCCTGCCATTCCCACATGGGCTATATATGGAGGCTAGGAGCCAAAGTAGGGATAATTGGCATTTTCCAACATGGGAAATGATGATAAGGAAAATGTGAGGAGGAACAGGCAGCAGCAATGTGAGCATAATGCATTTGGGGCAAGGAGGAGCAGAAGTGGGCCTTGGAAGGGACGCATGCTGGAGGATCTTAGTGAGATGGCAGTGGTGATTTTTTCTTCCCTAATAGATACACAGCATTTCAACTTTGCTAATTAACAGAACAGCAGGCTTGTAATTCTGACAGCAGTGGGACACAAATGGGGTGGAATTAACACTGAAGCCAAAGAAGCATGTCTTTGTCCTTAAGAGGTAGCATAATACCCACACTGGGTCAGGTTCATGAGGGTGCCTGCTTACTTGTTTTGTTTTCTCCTACAGTAAGAACAAGGAGTTAGCAGCTTTTGTTTCTTCTCAGGCCTTCTTTTAAAGTTGCAAAGAGCCTACTGTTTCAATATGGTTTTCTTTTAAAGGAGAACGTTGATCTACCATTGGTCTAGTGCAGTGATAGTGAACCTTTTAGAGCTTTCAATGATAATGAACAGCCTGCTTTGGCATGCATGCCATAGGTTCACCACCACTGGTCTAGTGGTTATGGGATATTATGATTTATATCTAGATGTCCCTCCAAAGCCTCTTGCACTCATAGGTGGGGCTTTTGGGAGGTGATTAGATGATAAGGGCATGATACTCATTAGTGGATTAGTCCACTGATGAGTTTATAGCTAAGCGTGATGTTGGGACTGATAACTCTACAAACTGTGAGCCAAAGTTAACCTTTCCTCCTTTAATTTGTGGGTGTCAGGTATTGTATCTCAGTGATAAGAAAGTAAGACATGGCAGTATCCAGTGTATCTTGTTTCAGAAATAGCAGTTGCAGTGTAAGCCTGACTCCTTCAAGGTATGTCTGCTTCATAGAAGTTCTTCCATCAGTCTTCTCCCCTTTTTGCAATTTGGGCTACTAACTTAATGGGGTAACCTGCCCCAAACATCCTGATCCCCAAAGAGATTCCAGGAAAAGAATAGGTTGGGAAACAAGGAAAGAGTTGTTTTATCTTCTCAAGGCATACTGAGTCCTCTTGGGGCATGTGCTCCCAATATTTCCCTTCAAAGCATATTGATCTGATAATTTGAGTATCTTAAAAGCCAGTAAATTATGGAGAAAATGTTAAGAACTTCTCAGAATATTAGAGCTGATGATACCCAGGAGATCATCTACTCACATCATCAATGCTTAGTGTGACAGGTGAAGCCACTGACCTTGTGCGAGTAACTTTAGGAAGGGTTGACTTTCATTCAGTCATTTATTCTTTCATCAAATATTTATTGAATATTTGCCATGAGTCCATCACGATGTGTACCTGATAGTGAAAACATGCTGCTATTTCACTGGTCCTGTTTGAGTTAACATTCAATGAATTTACCCTCTATTATATATTCTAACAGCTGGTTTCTCCAAGGACCCTGGGGGAATTGATACATAGGATCTTTGGCCAGTGCAAATAGGTTTTATATGCAAGGTCACCAATTTCTGAGCTGCTGGGCTAATTAGTTTAGCTCTACTTGGCTTTACATAATACATGTGTTGTAGAAAAGTTATTTGTAATTCAATTTTTGGCAAATGAAAAATTAATTTAAACCAGGAAGGGAACTTTTATTTAAAGAGACCCTGGAGCAGCCCTTTTATAACATGAAAAAATATTGTTGTTGTTGGAGGTGATTACCCCCTAACTATGGATTTTGTAAATCTGAACCCTTTGGGTTTTGTTATGGTGGGCACACACCCAGGCAGATAGCCCAGGAGTGGTCTGAACTGGGTCAGGAAGGACTCTTGGCTGGAAAGTAAATGCTCTGGAACCTTAGAACAGTGCAACCCAAGACATTGACATGTACTGGAGCTCATGATCACCAGCTGCATGGACAAACTGCATGCTGTCCTTCAGGTCCTGGACCCTGGATTGAGAAGACATGGAACACAATGAATGGGTATAAGGGATGAAGTTGGGAGCTCTGTTTGCCTCTCTATAGGTGGAGGTCGGGAAGAGATAGTATGAGGATCCTTTACTTACATTATAGCAAATTGAAAACTTATCCTTAAGGTCTGGGAATATTTGAAATTAGGTCCTTCTTGTATACATTGTAGTAAAGGAGAGGAAGAGCAATTGGAAAAATGGACAGGAGTTTAGGGGAGAAGAGGGTTATATAAGTTCTTGTCATGCAGTAAAATCTCATAGGTTTCGGTCTTGCTTCATTTGAACTTATGAATAATCTAAAAAAAGATGGGACTGTATTTGACTTCTCTTGTTAAGATTTTTTTCTATATAAATTAAATGTGCATAATGAGGTGAAAGAGAATGTTTTAAAAGTGATAAAAGCTATATTTCACAAATGGAAATAAGCTATTTTGATGCAGAAGCATTATTTTATGCAGGCAGCTCCCATATTAGTTTAAAATGATCTGTGTGTCTGGTTGATAAAGCCAAAGAAGCTTCCTTGCCTGGAAACTAAAGTGTCTCCTTGCTGTATTAGGGTGAAAAACAAACAGCAAAAACAACAACCAAAAACCCCTATGTATCTGTTTATAAATTCTGTAATAATATTGATGTAATTGGTCTCTATTAGTGAGATTTAATTAGCTTTCTGTGTGGAAGATAAAGCTGGAGCATTAATATGTGTTTAAACTAAGGCTAGAATCTACAAAACAATTGTATAATCTCTGAATAGAGCTTTTCTTTTCTAAAGGGTTATTTTTTTCTTCTACTTTCCAGTGAGGCTTGCAGTTAGTTACTTCAGCATCAGGCACCATGTCGACTTGTAGAGAGAAGCAAACACCTAATAAGAAGCCTTTTTATCTTCATTTAGTGAAACATTAAGAAAAGGAATAGATGAAATTGTCAGAGATAACTTTAAAATTTTTTTGGATGAGCTACTGTAGACCCCAACATTATGGGAACATTTCTCTTTCTCCTTTATTGAGTGTGCCAGGGCCCCACTTCTCATCCCTAGGCCAGTGGTCTTTATCCTGAGTTGTTGCCAAAAATGCCATGTGGGTCTCTTGAAAGAGTACATGTCTAGAGGTTGAGAGATTGAGTTCTGCCTAGCATGTTACTTTCCTCTAGATTGTTAGATTTGAACATGAAGGGGAAACCAAGCAGACAAAGGCACTAGAGTTGAGTATCTATGATCCCTGGTTCTGTTGGACTGAGCTGAGAGAACTGCTTGGCTTCTGGAGTCAATGTGTGTCGTGTCCCTAGTGGTGATACACAACAGAGACCTCAGCTGCAGCTCAGAGGGTATGGTGTGGGTGGTTCTCTCTCAGAGTCCTGTGAGTTACTTGGGTTAGGTAACAAGGGTACAATGGGCTGCCCTGGAGTTTTGTACATGTGAGGAAACTGGGTCCTTCCTTCCCACACATCTCACACCTGGTGGGTTTTGTCCTTTGCCTCCTGAGGCTACTTTTTCTCCAGGCATATCCTTCGTTCTTCCACTTTTTTGTGAGCCCTAGGTCTCTGCTTCCAGACCTTTGTAGGAACTCAGCTAGTCCCTAGAAAGGACTTTCCAACCAAGAAGTAAGACTTAGCCAGAGGATAAGCTGAAGAGACTGCATTGCCTTCCTAGGAGACTTGTGCCTTCCTACCTCCTGTCTATTGTAGACTGATGATGATAACATTGAGAGGGAGAAGGAAGGGTACAGAGGGGTATTGCCATGGCCTTTGTGCATTTTTATATTGTTTTTCTTTGTTTTTTGAGACAGTGTCTCTTTTGTGTAGTTTAGGCTGGCCTTGAACTCACTATGGAGCCCAGGCTGACCTCACAGTGCTCCTCCTGTCTCAGCCTCTGAGTGCTAGGATGACAGGCATGTGCCACCATGCCTAGCTGATGGCCTTTGTTTCTAGCTGTAAGACTATTGTGATTTACTTTTCTTTTTGTAAAATGAAGATGAATAGTCACTATGCTACCTAGAAGGAAGTCAAGAAGAATCATTTAGGGCATTGTAGTCCATCTTAATATTAATGGACAAATTCAATAGACATTGACTGAGTACTTAGTATGCCAGACACTGTGCTAGGCACCAGAGGCACATAAATCCTTTTCTAAAAGACCTCCCTCTTCGAGTTTCTTAACAGCAACAGGCCTATGGGTGCTGTGCTCAGTGCGTAGGGCTTTGTATGTGGCATGAGAGGTGACTTGAGTTGTTCTTTCATTGCATCCATGGTCAGCCCTGCAAGTTGGCAGGATGGGGACGTGTCCTTTCTGTTGAGGACCCACTCCTGCATTGGGCTGGGCTGCAGGCCCTGAACAAAGCAGGACTTTCTGGGTGACAGGGTTGAGAAGTTGGGGGTGGGACCCAAGGATTCAGGCAGCTGGCCTCTTTCACCCTGATCTTTTGTTTCATTTTCCCACAGGATCTTTTCGGAATGATGGTTTGAAAGCTTCTGATGTCCTTCCCATCCTAAAGGAAAAAGTGGCCTTCGTGTCTGGTGAGTTTCTGAAAACTTGGCTCTGAAATGGACCTAGAGAAGCTGTGCATGTACACACACATTCAGACACTCATTTCTTTGTGTATTAGAGAGAGAGGGAGAGAAGTGGGGTGGACTTTTTACTTGGAACAATTGCTTCTTTTTTGCAGAGGCAGATGAGCAGAGAAAGGAGGGTTCTGGTCCCAATTGTTCAGTGGAAGATACTCTGTCGTAGGTGGGCTCCAGAAGCCTTACACCCTCCCTGCCTCACCTTTCCTGCCCTGGCAGGAGCCTCTGGAGCCCTGAGAGAGAGGCTCCAGCTGGAAGAGGGTCTACCTAACATGTTCCCCAACGTTCTGCTTGAGTTCATCTCTGTGTGGATCCTAGATTTAAAAACTTCAGTTCCACCTTATCTCTCCTTCCTGACAAAGAGAGCTCAAGTGTTTGTATTTAGGTGTGTTTTTCTCATTTTTTTGAATACATACAAATATTTATTCCTGACCTGTCCCCCACCCATCTTGCATACTTAGACATTGTAACATCTAATTCAGGGGTCAGCAATCTACACCTGGGCCTGTTGGCCAGCCACCAGTTTTTGTAAATAAAGTTCTATTGGAACCAAGCTGCCTGTTTTTATTTAGCTGATGTGTTTGTTTCTCATTGACGCTGTAACAAAGTGCCACAAATGTGGTGGCTTCACTTCGGGCCTCCTGGATCAGAACTTCTGGTAGGGCCTGAGGCCAGGACTGGGTGATGGCAGTTGAGCAGCCAGGAATCTCTTTCAGAGAGGCACAACCAAATATGAGGCCATGTGCACTAAGCCTTTATTTCCTGGTGATTTTTGTGGTCAACGTGGAGGGAGGACAAGAGTCAGTGCTTTCTCCATATGGCAGGGGTTCACTTCACAGGCACTGCTGGTCTGGCTGCTGGGGAACAGCCAAACTGAGAGAAGGAGAGAAGGAACAAGGTTAGGGAGAAAGGGACACCAAACACCAGTTATCCCACCTCTACAGAGGGAAGATAAGTGATGATCAAGATAGACTGTAGGTGTGAGACGTGAAGCAGGCATGGGCTGGGTTTGTAGAATTCTTTGTCAGCTGCTAAGTGAATCGTGCAGTAACAGTAGTAATAGGAAGGCCATTTTATTATTGCCATTAAGACAACACTCACCAGGAAGCTGCCTTTCCCCATTAGGACCTAGGATCGGGTACTGGCGTATCTGGTTAGGTAGCAAGGCTCCTGCCACTGAAGATGAGATGTAGGCTGAACAGCCCCTTGGGAGGACCCTAAACTGTGATTTCAGTGCAGGCAGAGGCATGGGTAAGGCTTGGCTTTGGAGTGCTTGCTGAGCATGTGGGAGACCTTGTGGAGAAGTCCTGGGGGACACTGGGTAGTGTCAGGCAGTGGACTTCTGCTCCCCACAGAGGGCTTCCAGGACAGGCTGTAGCCATCCTCTGGTTTTATGGCCCTAAGTTAACCTTATATCTTTCTTATCCTCTAGGTATCGTGCTGATCTTCCCATATCACTCATACCTGGTAGTTCTTTCCCTGGCAGTGCTTTCCCCACATCTTCTGCTGGTTTGAGTCTCTCTTTCCCAAGTTAGTTCCCACTTTGCCTCCTCTAGGAGGCCTTCCTTAATTGCATAGCCTCTGATACCATCCTGTTCTGCATCACTTTGGGGCATATGAGGGGCGACATGGTACACTCTAACATGAGAACCCTTATTTGATTGTTCATGGCTTATTTTTTTTCCAAGATGTATTTAGCTGGAGCTCTGAGGCAGGGCCCAGCCAGCCCTAGGAAAGACCTTCCAAAGTGGTTGGGTCTGGTCTTCATGGAGCCCTAGAAGCAATGCGCCAGGAAAGTAGTAAGGGATGAGGTAGGTAGAAGTTCTCAAAGCCAGGACGGAGGGCTGGGGCTATGTAGTTCACTCCTGTGTGCCTGTGTGAACTGAGCAGCCTGGGGTAAGCCTTATTCATCTGTGCCTGAGGTGGCAGGACCTCTGGGCTTAGGAAACAGTGCCCTTCTGTGCCTGAGTGTGCCAGGGTGATAATGACTGGCTGCATCTAAAAAAATAAAACCAAAAAAGCCCTGTACATACTGAGCTTTCAAGAGACAAATCACAAAAATAAAATAAACCCCAAATTAAATGTAGTATAACAGCCACATTTCTTTTGGAGAAGAAAAGAGCAAAGTTAGGAATGTGGTAGTCAGAGAAACAGGCCATTAGTGTGCCAGTCCTCCACTGTCCATGCCCTGGCTTTGCCCAGGTGAAAGCAAATTGTGCCATGGCAGTGGACATCTGGAATAAGCCAGGACAGCCCAAGCGCTTCTGTGTGTGGTCACCTGGGCTGTGTGAGACAGAGGCTGTGGCTGTCCCTCAATGAGCCTCACTTGCTCCAACCCTGCCCCTGCCCATCCCACTCCATTATTCATAGCCCCCAGGCTCCCTAGCCTCCCTGGACTCCTTTGTGTTTTGATTCTCTCCTAGTCACTGCACCCATTGTCCTTTCTATCCACCTCCGCATGCAGAGGTTACTTCACCATTAGGATCTTTGTGCATATATGCGTGCTCCTTTTGACCGCCTCCTGATGAGTCCTCTCTGCTTTCTCGTCACCCACCGATATCGTGTTCCTTTGTTTCCAGGCAAATTTCATGGCCCTGGGGCACATTCTCCTGTACTTTGGTGTCTCAAAGTGTGTTCCATGAGATGATCCTCAAAAAAGAGAAAAGATTCTACTCTCAAATAAATTTGAGAAGTTCTGCATGTTAACATCACCCCTCCTCTGGACGCTTGTGACATCCTAAAACATGTTAACATTTTAAGGCTCTGGGAAGTGCTGCAGTAAAGAACTTTATCTCTGCTAATGAACAGCAAGTACTTGTCATACAAGTGAATGGCAGTATTCTCCCCCACTTCATGCCATTACTATCATTTTTCCAAAAATGGATAATTTTATTTACCACCCTCTGGAATCCACTTCCATCATGACCATTGCCTTTAGTAGAGGAGTTCCCATTCTTCATCTCTGCTTATCACAGGTGCCATAGGCAAAACACTCAACCTCTACCTTAAAGCCCATATCATGCCCAGCCCTACTGGGAAGCTCTCAATAACAGTTCTTGCTGCTCTCCTTGGTATCCCAGACCTACCCTGACCTTGACAGGTGATCTTCTCTCCCAGTTCACCTGAAGATCAGCATCTCTCAGGCAGGCTGAGCTCTTTCTTTCAGTGACTGATCCCTTTTTCTTCCCTTCTTGAGTTTTGCAGCCTACTTCAGAGAAAGGGGCAGCTCCACTCTCTGGGGACAGGACATTTCCCTTTGTACCTACTCTGAAGCCTTGCCCCATCTATTGTCTTCCTTTTCTAACACAATGATTCTCTTCTCCAAGCTCACTTCCCCTCTTCCTACTGACTTGCAAGATCTTTCTTGTTCTATAGAATACAGGGCTTGATCCTGCTGCCTCCTGTTTGACTCCTTAATCCATACTTACTGAAAGGAGGCAATTAGACTTCTCCAGGCTTCCTTTCCTCACTCCTCACTTCCTTCATCTGGAACCTTCCCCAGCCATGGTTCAGAAGTTCACATCTTCAAGATCTGTACTGGCTCAGGCTTTTCATGGACAGTGCCGATCAGCCCTATAAAGCCTCTAGTCAGTCATCCTTTGCCAGAACCTCGGCTCCTTGTGTTTCCATAACTCTACTTGTAAGAAGTCCATGGACAGCGTGGCAAAAAAACAAACAGTGAAAGTTACAACTGTTGGAGGCTCTATTGTTGGAGGCTTTTGGCAACCATTCTACTCAATTCTTCTGCTTCCTTTACCTCAAGTAGGGAGCAGTTGGGAGATGGGTGCCATTCCTGGGGCAAATATGGTCAGGAGTAGGGTTTCTGGAGTTCAGCTTGAGTACATCTGCACAAATCTTCCCTGCTGTGGTGGGGTGGGGGTGGGCCTGGTAGTGCTGAGAAGCCTTGATCTTATTTGATCCTTTTCTCCATATGAAACCACCTTGTTTCCTCCTCTGGGTATCTTGGATTGGTTGTTTGTCAGGCCTCCCTCTGTCTGTGTGGCTTCTGGCTCCATAATCAGGGAAATATCAAGCTCATAGTTGAGAAAGGCCTGGGACACTCTGCCTTTCTTGTAAGAGATCCTTCTCTTGAAGTCTGAGTTTTAGGCTTCTTTCCAGCACTGCTATGGCCATGCCGACCCCTCTCCCCCTTCCATTAGATCCCCTTGGGGTCCCACTCTGAGGATGTTGGTGGCTGCCTGACATTCATGGTGGGGTATCTGTGATCATGATGCAAACGTGTCCTTTGTGTAAATAGCTAGTGCCTCATAGGGACATAATCACTACATGTCAGCTTCATTCTTGTCTGACCCTCTTGACAAATTTTGTTCTGCTTCCTAATCATAGTGCCCACTAAGAAATGAATTTTTAAATCATATAACAAATAGTGAATATGTAGAAAGTTTGGAAAATAGAGGAAAGAAAAAGCAGCCATCTAGAATCTTGTCCTAAGGACAACAAAGATCATCATTTTGGTATACTCTTTCTAGCTTTTGTTCATGCATGTGTGCATGTGCACACACACACTATTTAGAAAACATTTGTAACTGTAATTTGTACATATCCATTTGCAGTGATTAAGACCTTGAGCATCCTTGTTCCTGATAAGATTCATGTGCTTCTCCAGCAGAAATGACAGGTGGCACCTCAAGCAGGCAGGCAGGGGTGTTGGAGACTCCTGGGCTGTGTAGGGAACTCTCATTGTCTTTTCCCTGAGTCTGAAAACCACCCTGCAGGGCTTTTCTGGATGGATGCTTTAACGCCTCCTCACCATGGTAGTCAGCTCATCTCAAGCACTCTTACCTCACAGAGGTCTGCAGAGAGAAGAGAACTGGAGGTTGAGTTTACAAAGGGCTTTCACCCAGCTTGTTTTCTCAATAAGTACAGTTCTCATCACCTCTCATCACCTCGCCACCTGCACCTCACGTGTGTAGAGAGCTTTATTTTTCAAACCCCTTCCCTATGTCCCATTTCACCACTCCTTCTAGCAACCCTGCAGTGCACTGGTATTAGTCAGCTTTTCATTTTTGGGACACAATACCTGACAGACACAACTTAAAAAAGAAAAGGTTTATTTTGGCTTATGGTTTCAGAAGTTTTAGTACATGGTTTATTGGTGCTAAGGCAGAAACATCATGGCAGAAGGGCACGGCAGTGGAAAGCTGCTCACCTCATGGCAGTCAGGAAGCAGAGAAAGAACAAGAGAGCCAGAGTGAGAGAAGGGGCTGAGGACCAGATACACCCTTCAAAGGCATGCCCCTAGTGACCTGCTTCCTGTGGTCAGCCTCCATCCTAATAGCATATTCAGCTATGGATTCATCAATGGGTTAGTCCATAGCCAGGGTTAGTGCTCCCATGGTCTCATCACCGTCCAAAAGCCCCACCTCTGAACACACAAGCCTTTCGGGGAACATTTATGTTTCAAGCCATAATAGTGTTCACTCCTATTTTCATTTGCCTTTTACAGATGAGGCACCAGAGATATCAAAAGACCTACCTAAAAATTTACATACATTACCCACATCTAGATCCCCACCTTGTCCTAAGCCCTGACTAGTTTTTCTAGGCACTGCTTTGCTGTTTGTTCTTCCAGCACTTAGTCAGAATTCATTTTCCTCTGGGCTAACTTTCCTGGATGTTTTTCTCAAACTTCCTCCTCTTGCTCTTTGCAGGGGGCCGTGATAAGCGAGGTGGACCCATCTTGACCTTCCCTGCTCGAAGCAATCATGACAGAATAAGACAGGATGACCTGCGGAAACTTGTGACGTATTTGGCCAGTGTGCCAAGGTAAGTTGAAGGGGAATGGACTGCAGGGGAGGGGAGCTGGGCTGATGCCAGTGAGTTAGAAAGAGCCTCTATCCCTGCCAGGGTTGTTCTTGCCCTAGGAGTGGACTTTACTTATTCCTGGAACCTTACCACCCATTGTTCTCCTCATTCCCACAATTCCCATTGTTCCCGCTAGGATTCATATGAACAGGTGTGGGAGCTGGCAGTGAGGACTATGGGCAGAGGTGAGGGTCCCAGGTGAATGGGAGAGAGTGTGGCCTGGGACAGAGGAACCAGAAGCTGCTATTTATCTTTGTGAAATGGCACTCTGGTTGATTCCACTCTGGCTGGCATAATGAATTTTTAGAAACTAGTTTGTGAACAGATTTACAGCCCTTGGAGTTTGGGGTAAATAATTCCACTTATGTCACTTGGCTAGAGATGTCCCTTGGCTCCATCTGGCCCATACGTTTTCAGGGGGCGTAATATTGCCCAGAAGGGCGTTGAAAATTGGTTCTTGGTAGTAGCAAAGGAATCTTAGTTTCGTATGTATTAAGGACAGATATACATGCAGTACAGATATGCAGTATGTCTGAGGTGTTCAAATTTCATTGGGTGGAGAGATTAGGGAGAAAAAATATCTAAAAGACTTCTTCAGGGTAGAGGGTGATCATGAAAAAAATATTGAGAAACACTGTCTAGGTGGTGGTAGCCACAGAGGTGGGTAATGGGGACATGCCAAAGACATGGTTTATGTCCTTTGAAAAGGAAGGGCAGAGGCATTTGATTAATTAAAGAGTCAGAGGATGAGAGCCAGGAGAGCCCTTGCGATCAACCTAGTTAAGTATGTGTTGTATCCTGTTAAGGGAACAGGCTGACACAGATATGAGCAGTTTGCGGGGTCAGTGGTAGAGCTTTCGTAGAATTGAGCCCTCCAGACTCTAGCCTTGGGGCTTTCTCCCCATCCTTCCTCAGCAACTGAGGACTCTATTCTCTATCTATTAGTGGGGCTGAAGTGAATTGAAGTGTTCGCTATGGCAAATATGAGGGGGTGCCTGGAGCTTTCAACACCTTCATCTTGCCTCTATGTATTTTATGGGAGAATTAGTAAATTATACAAATAAGCTATACATTTAACTCTGCAAGGAGACTTGGAGTAATTTTTGAATGTGCTGATTAAGTTCTTGGACCAGGTGTTCAGTGAAGCAAGTACTACATTACAGAGAGCTACAGGGAAGAAAAATGTAAAGGGGCTGGTGGTTGATAATGGGCAGGTGGTAAAGGGTATTTTAAGAGTGGCCATCAAATGCTTGGAAGGATGTTGACTGGAATGGCAAGCTCCAAGCAGAAGGCTGTGAATAAACAGATGCTGAAAATGTCTACTTTTTCCTTTTATCGTATCCACTGGGGACCAGAAAAAAAGATAAATAGTCTTAAACTTCAGTGAAAGGGACTTGGTTATAATCAAAGAACTTTTAAACTTTGAGTGCATGAGACAGTGAACTAAAGAAGAGAAATTTTTTTCAATAGGTCTTTGTAGAGAAGAAATATTCCTATCTGACTCAGAGGCAAGGAGATGGACTAAATAACCCATGACTGATCTAGGTAATTTGGCAATTTAGTCATCTAGGAGCTAAACAGTTTTAAAAGTAAAAGTAACTACTAACAGGCATGAAACCAGGCACTTTCTAAAGCAATTTAAAAGAGCTTTCATAGGGACCTTCAGTTCTTTTAGAGCCAGAAGAAATTGGGATCCAGGAGATGTGAAGGATACATTTTTCTTCTTTGCACGTTCATTACATACCTGCAGTTGATACAGGTTCATCTTTTCTTTAGAATAAACGGAGAAAGGGTTGGAAGAACAATTTTCTTTACTCTGATTTGTTAAACGAAGATTGGAACAAGACAGATCAGAAGCAATTTAAAAAGACATGATTTCTCCTGGCATGGAGGGGAACAAAACCCAAGACAGGCTGAGTGGAATGTCATGAAAATAAAGGAGAAACAATACAGTATCACTGAAGGAGCTTACTACATGCAGGCTCTCTGCTTCTCAGACAGCAGTTATAAGCATTGAATCCTGAGCATCTGAGAGCAGAGACAGTTCCTCATAGGCACTGGCAGTTGGGAAGCAAGAGTGCTGTTGTCAACTTTAGTAGGAATAATTGCTCTGGGATGCCTGTTGCCTCCCTACCAAGGGACTTGTATTCACAGGGAATGTGAGCAGTAGTTGGCTGAAGAGTCTACCAATTAGTCATGCATGTTGGTCACTGCCTAATTCTGATGCCCAGCAGTTCACACATGACAAATCATCGAAATAAAATCTGGGACAGAATTGTTCTAACAACAATGGGGCTTGGTAGGAAAATTGAAGAACTCACTGGATCAGATAGAACTTGCCACTCTTCTGCCCAGCCATTGGTTTGAGAGAGAAGGAGAACTATGAAAATGTACAGATAGAGTAGATGATTCTGATAAGAAATGATTTATTCTAGGTGATGGTCCATCATGCTAAAAGGGTAGGCTTCTGTTTGGTAATGGAGTATTTACCAGTATAGTCAAGTCTGTAGTTGACATTTCATTTATTCATGTACTTATTTATTATTTATTTAACAAATATTTAGACCTTTATATAGCAGGTAGATTGAGGATTCATAGTAAGCAGGAAGAGATATTTGAGGAAGTTATGGAAAACATGGATTATTTCCCTACACAGTGCCAAAGCAGTTAACACTGAAGGGCAACACAGGATTTAACTGTACTGGTAGCATGGGAGGTAAGCTAGCCAGCAGAAGACAAACTAGTAAGGGTAAGGGAGTGATGGAAGAGGACTTCAGAATCTAATAAACCAGCTTGTGTGTTGGCCACTTGAGGCACCATTCTGGAAGAGATGATTAATATGATTGTAATTGATGAATAAGAAGTAGTTCTACTGTCCAGTGTGCAGGGTAGGTCACATCTGCACTAATGCATTGAACTCTGCAATATTCAACTTGCCACCCCATAGACCAATTAGAGTGCTGTCAGAGGAGAAGCATGTTAAGGAAGCCACAAGCCATGTCTCTGCAGTTGAAAAAATGAGGGCTGTTTGCTGGCAGGCATGCAGATGGAAAAGAAAGTGATTTCTGACTGTGGCTGTCAGGAGAGCTAGCCCACAGTGTGGATTATTGGGAGTTGACCATATGCTTGAAATAGAAATTTCTGAGTACTATATCTAAGAAAGAAATCCTGAGTTATTTTTCTTATGTTGAATTCCTCTTTTTCATCATCACTGTTATCCTGCTTTGTCACAGTCATCTTTCTGCTCTCCTAAGGGAACCTGTTGATGTATCTGCCACTTAACACTGCTCTTAGCAGTGCTGCTGAGGTGCTGAATATTCTCTAAGAAATGCAGGCGTCATATCGGTGAGGAAAGATGACAAGAAATTAGGAGAGGTTATTCTGTAATGCCAGTCAAACCAAGGTGCCTTTATTTGCCACTTACTATTTGATAACATTTGCTCTTGTTCTGCTGATTCCACCAAAAGATAAATTGGACTTACAGCCAGAACTATCTTTGTACTGCATCACCAAAAAATAGGAATAAGCAGAGAGAGCCAGAAAGACAGTTAAAAGGCGAAAAGGTAAAAACTGTGAGTCTTTCTCCCACTATTTTCAGCATGAGAGAGCCTGAGCCATCCAAACTGTCATCATCAGATGTGTTTTGTTGTTAGGGCTTTTGAGATGTGCTGTTGGTACCCTGCCCTTTGTTCTGAGGCCATCAATTAAAAAAAGATGCAGGGAGTAAGCAAGGTGATAGAAGGGCCAGAAAATAGAACTAATAAGAACAGTGAGGTCGCATTGTTACAATTACATTTACCTAAAACTTACACGTTTTAAAATCTATTTTATATTTCCTTTCTTGCCTATGTATAGAGGGTTTATAATTTCTATTACAGTTTCTACATTTTACACACATTTCTCAGCAGTATCAGTTAAGTGTCGCTATTGTAAACTGTATATTACACCAACATGGAGGAGCAAATAGTGTTCTGCTACACTGGTGAGGAATGTAAAATCACAATAACTGCCATTGTTAGTTATCACTGTTCTTAGGATTATACCAAGCTTTGCCGAAAAGGATGGACAGGCATCTTAATATAAACTGAAGATATTGAGCTTCTGTTCGCAGCTCTACTACTTTGTAGTCAGGAATCATGTGGACACTCAAACTGGGTGGTTTAAGAAGAATAACTGAGGGACAGTTTATAAAGATGTAGGCAGGTATAGGAAAACCAGCAAGCTTGAAACAGCAGAGGGTAGACACAAGTCCTTCTAAGCCTGAAGGGACAGAGTAAGTATTGGATCCTCTGAACATGGAGAGAGAAGGGATTACTATGTTAGAGGCACTGGCCAGGGGCTGTGGGATTTGGTGGTGGTGGTGGGGGGTGCTACCAACCTATGGTGACTTTCTACTGGGGCAGGGGAATCGATATCCTGACCTCACTTTTCTCCCATTTTTTGATCTTCTCTCATTGTTTGTCATTGGCTTAGTGTACCTAGAAGCCAGATGACAGGGGTGTACACTGATGTGAACTTTGTGGGTCAGTCTCCTAGGTACTTGGGAGGAGAAAATGGAGAATAAATTCAGAAGTGAAAATGGAAAATACATGACCCAGGGTGAGACCTTGGGCATTATTATTAAACATTTCAGAGTCCAATATTCTATTAGTTTAGGAAAAGAATGTTATCTTACAAGAATGTTGTGAAAAAATCACCTAGTAATTTCTCTATTATACCCAGGTGCACAGTAATTGTAACTCTGTCTCCTAAAGAAACATAATAATAGTAATACTAACAATAATATATATATATATGCATACACAGTAATATTTGCTATATAGTAAGGAAGAGATGTACATGAAAGTTATAAAGCATGATAATAAGATGAGTATTTGGGATCTGCCCCCCGCCCCTATCAAGAGAGGCAAAGTATCTCTTATTCTTTATGCAATCTGGGCCTTCTTCCTCCAACCAAACTACCCCTCCAGAAATAAAAAAAAAACTATCTGGAGTTTTATGTTTATCTTTCTCTAGTCTTTAATATAATTAACCATATGTTTTTGTAAATAATATATTGTTTAATTTTGCTTGGTTTTTGGTGGGGGGGCACCGAGGATTGAACTCAGGTCCCTACGCTTGTGAGGCAGGCAGCAGAATCACTGACCGAAATCCTCAGCCCTAGTTTTGCTTGTTTTTAAGCTTTGTAAAAATGATATTGTACCATATGTAGTTTTCTATGACTAGCTTTTTTGAGCTAATGTGATAGACAACAATATGGGTGAATCTTCAAACTTAATTTTCAGTGAAAAAGAAGCTTAACTTTTGACTCTGAGGTCTCATAACCAAATTATTAATAGAAGATTAATGTGGTACTAAAGTGTCTCTTGAGAAGTTTCCCTTAGTTAACTCAAATGAGGAAAATTGATCATGATTACTTTTCCCAGTACTTTAAATGGATGTAATTGATATTGATATCAAAGAACAAGTTAAATTCTTTTCCACTTATTAATGATTGCTATTAAGTAAGATAAGGATGTCAAGTCTTTGAACAGTGCCAGACCACACTGTAGATTCAATCAAGGTTGAATCTCCTTTCATGGTCTCGGTGAGTCTGGCATGTGTGTGAATGTAGGTACTGACCTGAAATTGTGCTGAGATGTAGGCTTGATTCCAGCACTATGGCCTTGCAGCATGTGGGACATATGCCCTAGTGTTAACTGGGATGAGGAGGCTTCAAAGGAAGGTCTCTGAGCAGAGGTTGGAAGCGTTAAGAGAGTTTTGCTAAAAGTACAGGTGTAGGAGCAGTCCACGCAGAAGAAAGAGTTCAAGGAAAGAATATGAGGCAGGGGAGATCAGAGAATTTTCAAGTTAAGTTCCAGAAACCAAATATGCCAGTAGCCTGAAGTATTTTGGGAGAGTAGCACAGGAATGTGCAGGAAGACATAGAAGAATTCTGTGGAGCCAGTTAAGAAGTTTTATTCATAGGCAGTAAAGAGCAGCCAAAGAGCTTTTCAGTAGGAGAACAACAATATACCTCTGTTTTAGAAGATTTACTCTGGAAGCTATTTGGAAGATGAAGTGGAAGAGAAGGCTAGGAAATGAGGACAGTTGCAGTAATGTAGGTTAAAGTTAATAATAATGACTAGCATTTACTGATCATTTACTAGATCAGTAGGCATGTTTGGAAGTATTTTAGAGCATTATCTCAATTCTCACAGAACTTTGAGATGGTATTATTGTTCCCATTTTACTTATGGGGAAACTGAGGCTCAGGGTTGTTAAGTAATTTGCCTATGGGCAGAGAGCCAGTATAATGTGGAGCTACATAGATAGTACAGCATGAGAGCCTGAGCTTTTATCTGCTGAAGAGGTGAGGAGGCCAGAGTGATAGAAGAGGTAGTGGTGACATAGTATAGGGGACCAATTTGTGGAGAGTGAGAGGTGGACTCTAAAGGATGGGCTGAGGCTAGATTGGAACAGAAAGGGAAAGGAAGACAGCGGTAAGGAGGTAGGGAAAACAGATGTAACAATGGTGAGCAGGGACCACCTGTGCTTCAAACCTACTTTCCCAATGGTTCTCTTTGGAACCTAAATGTGGAGATAGCTTCAGGTGGGAAATCAGGTGGCCATCACCTCAATCCTGGGCTGCTGCTGGGCAGCTGTGTGACTACAGAAGTTGGGGACATTGGAGAGGATGGGGTGAAGGTAGATGATTTAGAGTTTCAGCTTTAGACAAGCAAACTCTGCTTGTTTATGCTCATCTGTGGATGACAACCAATGTGATTTACCAGATTACACCAACAGATGTAGGAGCAAACACAAAAGTAGTTAATACCATATGGATTATATAAATAGATAAACAGAATACTATCACTGGAAGAGACCCTGAATGTAAAACCTGGATTAGTGAAATGGGCTCTATTGGTTATCCTCTTCATTTTTCTTGGGTCTGAGATGTTTTCTTCATGCAGCTGCTGCCTATCTTGTTTGCACCTTGGTGTCAGAAGCATAATTCTGGAATCAATGCTCAGCTAATATACATTTTGACGTTGGTTCCCTTCCATGGCCATCCTACTGCTGTAGGATTTGGCAAGTCTGCCTGGTCCTGATGTGTCTGGGGGGCTAGAAGGACTCATGGAAATACAGTGGAAAAAAAGAGGTTGTGGGGAGGAGACAGAAGAGCCAGGCCAGGCATGATGCTTCAGGTACAGACAGACAAGCATTTGTGATTCCCTGGAGAATGATAACCTGAGCAGTCAGAGGCAGAAACTGTTTAGTCATGAAGTAACTATCAGAAGCAGCCCTGGTTATTCCAGTGACCAGTAAATGCTTTTAGGAGATAAATCAAGGCCCCGTCACTGAATCAAAGGATCCTGGTAAGAAGTGGTATTATTTCTCTTCCACATGTCTTCCATGTTATTCCATGGAAGGGACTTTGGACACTGCCATTGACCTGGTGGAGTGGAACTGTGGCCTAGCAGAGAAGAATAGTGGGCTTGAGGAAAAACATTGACATCTGGAAATAAATAATACAGGAGCTTCCAGTCCAAGAAGAGCAGACTCTAGAGCCCTTCCTTCTGAAGTATGCATGTTGATTACCAAATATCTTCATCTGGAAAATAGGCATAAAGATATTACCAACCACAGTGGTGGTGAGGATTACATGGGATGGCACATATGAAGTACCTTGTCTAGTACCTAGCACACAGGAAGGACTGATGACAAGTGGCAGTTTCTGCCTTGCTTTGCTTGAAGTAGAGACCATGTTTTGTCATTCATTCTTCAGTGTCCCTATCACTGTTGTATCAAAGTTAGGGTTAGAGTTATGCTTAAGTTTAGGGTTAGAGCTAGTTGTAACTGTAGAAAAGCTGTAGAGTCAGTAACATTTAGTAAGCTTTTAATAAATACTATATGAATAAATATATATGCCTAATACTCTTGGCTGATTTTTTGAAATGTTTAGAAAAACATTTCTGTCTTGTAGAAAATAAGTATAAAAAGATATAATTTTTGGAAAACATTTATAACTCTACCAACTAGAGAGAATAAGAGTTAATATATTGACATGTTTCCTTCTTGTCTCTCTTAGAGCTTTTAGAAACACAATTGAATCATATCATTTATGCAATTTCATTTCTTGCTTCTTTCCAGAATATTTTCATAACATTAAAAGTTTGTATCTTGTGGTGCATCATATTTTAATTAATTTTCTCATCAGACATCTAAGTCATTTCCAAAATTTCATTGTAATAAATAACCCTCAATAAACTTTTTTGTGTATAAAAACCTTTGTCTACATTTCAGTGGTTTGGCATAGATTTGTGAGATTTATGGACAGTATTTTTGAGGCTGGTGAAACAAATTGCCAAATTACTTTTCCACTTGTCCAGTTTATACTCCTAGTATGACTTGTTTCAGACTTCCAATTCTTTACACTTCCCTAGATTTAAGTTTATTAGCTCATCATTGCCCAGGAACAATTGTGCAAACATTGTATTATCAAGAAAATCTAATTTAGGGCCATATATTATGTACTTAAATTTGATCCTGCTGTGTAAAGACTAAAGGAATTGATCACAGGGCCTGCCCTTGGGATCTCCCAGGCTAGGATTCTTTTACTCCTCAACGGATAGAGCCCTTATCACATATGAGTGTTCAAAGCTGCTGTGGCATTTCTAAAGGGCTTGACTGAGTTACCCTTGGTGAAACTTTAGTTTTCCCTCTGGATGTGTTTCAGCTCCTTGCCGGTTGTGCATTCAGTCCTTGGCTTGGCTCAAAGTGGCTGTCAACTTCTTCTGTACCAAGATGAACTGGAATCCTTATCTGCCTTCCACCAGGAAAGTTAGGCCTCCTTGGAGTTTGTCTCTGAGTAGCAATGTCAAATGAGCTGCTCGAGCTTAGGGGTAGCCATTTAATTTCTCTTTTAGGCTGCCAGAGACTATAGCTCACCAAGAGAAGGCTGATTAGGAAGCTGAAGTGTCTGGTGTCACCTTGATTAGGTAAACCTCATTATGTCAGGTGAAATAAGATCCAATGCATTCAGGTAAGTTCATGCTGAGTAATCGGGATGATTTAAACTTAGCTGGAATTCATTTGGGTGGAATGTTGGAAATAAGGGAGTTATTTGAATGTAAGTGCCAAAAGACAGCCTAGCTCTGGGGGAAGAGGAATATTTTTTACTTGGTGGGTTTCAGATTTAGGGCAGGTTTTCCCTCCTCCAATAAATAATTATTTTCAGCATCTTTTGCATTTCTTTCTTCACCTGTCATTGGATAGGTTTTATTATGCACCCTTCACCAGTGTTTGGAGTTGTGTGTTTTCAGGCATATATTAGCTACTTCACATTGACTTCATGTTATGACAGTTCTGCAGAGACTGTATGGATTATATATACTTCTGGCAATTTAGGTATGCTGCCCCCACATGGTAGAGTACCTCTGTTCAGCTGCCTAAAATGACAGATGAGTTATGTGTTCCAAATAATATATGTCCTCTTCTCATTAAATTTTTCCTTTTCTGGCCTTTACATTTAAAATGTTAGTGAAACACTGAAAATGAAGTAACACCAACCAATAATTATTATTCCTCAACAACAAATATGTTATAAACTTTCTGAGAGAACTGTAGTAAGTTTTAAATAATGTTTGTGAAAATAGTCTGGGCATGGAATAATTGCTAGTTGAAACTGGGAATTTTGAAACAGTACATACTATGTTGGGCGGGATGCCTAAGTAATGTGGTATGTATAGTGGTACCTTGGTTCACAAACACTTTTGTTTCCAAACAATCTTTTTTGCAAGCAGAAGTGTTTGGCAAAATTTTGTTTTTGTTTGCAAACTCTGCATCAGGTGACAAACACGACCGCGCCATCTTTCCCACACAAACACGAACGTGGCCATCTTTTCCAAAATCATAGAACAAATTAAATTTATGAGCTGAGGTACATATATGAAAATTCTTAGCTTTCTTTAATAAAATCAAATCATTTTAGAAATTAAAGCAAAAACAACCTATAACCCCCACCTTAGTTAGTCTTCTTTCTTAGGCAGATTTAAAGTCACAGTGCCCCAAGCATAAATGACCCTCGAAACTCCCACTACTTCTCACTATGTTCATCAGTCATATTGAAGATAAAAGTCTTAATTTGTCTTCTCAAATCTTTTCAAACTTTTTTTTTCTCTGAACATGGAAGATGAGAACATAAGAAAAATTTCACTACCAGGGCTTTCTTTTGCTGAGAGCTAAGTGGTGGATGCTCCCCAGTAGCAGACCTGTCTGTACCAGTTTGCCACTGTCCTTTACTGAAAGGAAGTGTATCCCTCTCATCTTCTCTCCCCATCTCTTCTCTTCTGGATCTGCTTCAGATGAAAAGATTGCTTAAACATCCAACATTACCTAAGCAGAACAAAATACCTTGAACAAAATTTGAAAAAGACTTTTGAGTCTAGAAAACTCATATTACAGTGGGGAGGACCTGGTCTCCATGGGATTAGATTTCCACAGGACTTTGTCTCTGATAGGGAGTAAACCTCTTGAGAGTACGAAGTGTGGCTCTTGTTCCTGCCTCCATGTTTATAGAGCACCACTCTGCACCGTGGGAATTCAGTTAGACTGGGAGCTCCCCAATAGGCAAGGCAGGGCCTCACCCTCAGACTTCTGGTGGTCAATGCCAGAGAATCTCTTTCAGCTGTGAAGTTACCCCGTGGTTCCTTTGGGATGGTCTCTTTCCTATGCAAGGGGCTGTACCCAGAAGCTCCATGACAGGGAGACACCAAAGCCCTCTGCTGGGATGAAGGATGCAGGCCACAGGAGGGAGCAGGAATGGGCTGTCTCACAGGAAGTGTGTCCTGTTTCTAAACTGAGCCAACATGACAGCAGCTCTCCCAGAACCGAGACGGAACACTCTGTCAGCCACAGTGACTCAGCAAGAACAAATGTGTTTCCGGAAAATTTACTGACATAATCAAAGAGTGTGTCCTGATGGCCCAGTCCTTCTTTTCTTCTCTGAGCCTGCTCCTCTCCCCTCCCACTTGTTCTAGGTCACTTGAGGACTAGCCTTGGTTTTGAGAGCTGCTGAGAAACTCTGGCCTTGGTGCATTTTTCTCCCTCTCAACTCTGACTGTTCTGACCCCAGATAGAATTTTATCTGTTCCCATCACCAGTCATTCACCTGCAGGTTTTGGCCTGGTACCTGAGGTAAGGTCTGAACCTGGTGCTGCAGCACCCTGCACCCTTGTGTCCTGCTCAGGGGAGAAGAGACTGTCCTTAATCTCTAGATTGCACGCTATTTTCCTCTGCAGGAAATTCAGGCTTCCAACCCCCTGGCTGAAGAAAAATTCCCTGCTGTGGACTCAGAGGAAGGCAAGGCCTTTCCTTGCCTCACTCAGCTCTGACTGTGATGGAGTACTTCATTAGAGTGACAGCAAATTGGTCCAGGTTTAATTCTGTAGGCACACAATACACTAGTTTAGTTCTCACATACACCAGCCCAAAGGGGATAGTCAAATCCCCTTAGCTTTTTCAGGCAGCCCCGATCTTGCAGACTAATGAGGGGAATGTCATTTCTTGGTCCTCAGGAAGGCTTGTGGTCTGGTTGAGTTTCTAGGATCCCCAGAAAAGATAAAAAACTAAATATTTCCAAGGCAGCAGTCAAATAAACATACTAGTTAAAGAGAATTAATCAGAAATACTTTATTGGAGGTAAAACCTGACCTGGATGGCAAAGGAAGTACGGTAGATGAATTAGAATCCTGGAGCTTAAATCAGAAGAGGTTATAGAGGTCCTCAAGTCAGCCCCTTTACTTTAAAAGGGTGGAGTCCTGTCCAGAGGATTTTGGTGGGATGCCCAGGGCCACCCAGCTGGCTAGTGGTGCTGCTGGGGCCACAGTGCCAATCTTAAGCTCTCTGCAACCCCAACATGGCCAGAGCCTGTGAGCCAGCCAGGACCCCAAGCAGCATACATAGGAGTCAAGGCTTCCCCAGTGTCAAGAGCTGAGAGATTCTTCCAAGCACACATGAGCTTTCAGACCCACTGAGCTAGCTGTTTCTGGGAGCAGCCTATTTTATTCTGAGTTTGAGCAAAACCCCAGAGCCCTTTGCTACAGTTGAGTGGGCCAAAAATAGTTCAGGTTCTTATGCACAACAAGGAAAGAATTGCTAAGCGTACACTTCGTAGTATGTAGTAAGTAGCTACATTTATTGACGATCATAGGATGGTAGCAGGGACAGGACGAAGGGTAAAAGGGACTCACGGGTGGAAGGAAAAAAAAAGACTCAATAATTCAGGCTTCTGGTATTTATAGGGTCAGACACCACTGATCCAAAGTGCCTCCCACTGTCTTTCTCTCAGATGTCAGCAATCTGCAGGACTTCCTAAGCTTAAACCTGGATAATCATTAGGATGGTGTTTAGTTTATGGTTGAATGGAGAGAAGGGAAGTGGCTCACATAACTTCCCCATTTTAGGATTATGGAACCATGGATAATCATTAGGGTGGTGTGGCATTTACAGTTGAAGGGAAGGGAGTGACTCAGCTCCTTTGTTTCTAACTGTACTACTTTGATGCTGACCCTTCCTATTCCATTTCAAGTTCTAAACATGTGCACCCCTCCTCAGGTCCTTGTTCCCTCTGCCCATTTTCCATGACCTCTCTTATTCTCCCAGGTTCCCACTAGGGCCTGAGCTATCACAGGGCTTTTCCTCCATGTCAGCCACAGGGATCTCATCAGTTCTCTTTGCCAGAGCAGCCTAGGCTGGGTGTCAGAGGAAAGGTAGGGAAGGTAGGGTGGCTACAAGGCAAGAACCACTTGCCCTGCACTGGTTTGTAAAGCACAGTCAGTGGGCATGGCCTGGAGGGTGACTTTGCTGGCCCTGTAGCATGGTCTATGTAGGTGGGGATGTTTGTGCATGTGACAGTACATCCTACTGGCAAAGAGTGTGGAGCTTTCAATAAAATGTGGACTAGTTAAAGAGAAAGAGGAGGAAGGGAAGAGAGGAGGTATATAGGGCCTCCTGCTCCCTGGGGGAAATGTGGTTTCTTGAGGAAGATTCCACCTGCCTACCAGGAAGGCAGAGCCCAGCTGTAGAGGGGAGATCCAATGAGAAGGTGAGAGAGGTAAAGGAGGAGAAAGAGGCATGGCACAGGGAATGTGGCTGTGCCCAGGAAAGTTTCCCTCTGACCTCTGATTGGTAGGGGCAGCACCCCAGCCAGGTGCATGGATGGCACAGTCACAGCCCTCCTGGGTCCCATCAGCTCCCTTCTCTTCCTTCTCCCCATGTTTGAAAAGCACCCGTGTCTTGTCTTTGTAGTGTAAGCTCTGTTTACCCTGTGACTCACAGATACATGAGCAGTGATCATAATGACACTTTTTAAGGTTAAAAATGAATTGTTAACACCCATCCTGCCTATGAGGGGAAGGACAGGATGGAGAAAACCAGATGAGAGAGGCCTTGGGGTTTTCTAATGAGGGCTAAGTAGAGAGCTGTGTGGAGAGGCTGTGAGTTTTCATTTCCAGTTCATTCTTTCTGCTGCTTTGCTTCATATTTTGAGTAGCCCAGAAGGAAGGGATGAACAGCTCTGAGAAGGGGGTGGGAAATGGGAGTGGAGGCTGCTGTCCTGGGTGGATATGTCAGTTTTCATCCCACCCCCTACCATCTTCTCCTACTGGCTAGCTGCCCTGGATTTCTAGGACCAAGGTTCTAGTCTTCCTAGAGTTTCCAGTGTGTCCTCTCTGGCCTATGGGTAGCTTCTTCCCATGCCACGCCCCATGCCACCTGGCTCAGCACATGGATCTCTTCCTTTGGTGAATGAAAGTTGTTTTAGAGAATGTGAGGGTGTCAGATGACCTTGCTGATTGACAAACCCTCTGAGGGCTTGACATTTTCTCCCCATACTGTTGTCACCATGCTATTTCTGGATCTCTTTTGGACCTCCCTTCCTCTGTTGCATGTTCTTTTGACTACCTGTAGGATGGCAAATCTGTTCTTTCTGAGCAGACTTTGTTTTTAAAAGAATTCTTGTTTAAAGGCAGCATTGGAGATGGTATGTGGATGCAAATTTCCTTCTGTATGATTTTAGGCCTCTGGACACCACTTTATGCTTACACTTGAGAACTTTGTGTAAGTTGGGGGTCTGGATCATTGCTATTTATTACTTTATTATACCCTATCCAGGGAAAAAAAGAGAAATGGCCACATCTCTGCTCCTGGCATTTTGTTTAACAGGCTCATCTGGATGAAATTAACAGACTTTAAAGAGGTGGAAAACACCAACCTTCCTCATTTGCTTCCACAGAGGGCAAGATGGATTTGCTTTGGCAAATTTGAGAGTCAGAACTGGCAAGGGTTGTTTCCTAAAGCTAGGAACCAATATCATCAAAGCCTTACCTTTTAACAGTACTTATCAATGGCCATGTGTTAGAATCATCAGGGGAAACTTTTAAAAATATTGAATCCAACTTCAGACCAATTAATCAGAATCTTCCTACTTTGCAGAGGAAGATTTAGGGTAACACATCATCTTGTACTGTCGTATGTCCCCTCTGGCCCTGATATCACAAGTCAAAGGTGCAAAGGCAAAAGATGGATTATTGGAGGGCTGGGGATATAGCTTAGTGGTGCCGTACCTGCCTGGCAAGCTCAAGGCCCTGAGTTAGGTATCAAAAAAAAAAAAGATGGATTATTAAATAGGTAGAAAAGACACCAACTCTTTAGAATAAGAATGATCTGGGAGAAAGGATAGAATTTCTTTCAGTAAAACAAAACAAAAAAGACAAAACAAAAGCAAAAACCAAACTTCTGGGTGAGTTAGGTAAGTCTTGAAAGGACTTTATAGCAGCTGACTTATATCACAACAGAACACCAGCTGATAATGGACAGTCACCTTGACCCAATGGAAAAAAGTACTCGGCAAGCAAAAAGAGCCTCCCACCTCTCCCCTGCTGTTTGGACATCCAGCCTTGCAGGGGACTTCCCAAGGCAAACATTCATTCAGAACCCAAAGCTCGGTAGAGAGTGGCTTATTTCTCCAGGAGGCACTGCCTTCTCTAGTATTCTTTTTACTACTTCTGATTATACCAATTAGAAAACTCAAAGCAGGTGCTAATGTGTCCTTAACACTTCTTTTCAACACCTGCTGATTTGTGGTTGTTTAAGAAAGTGGGTGTGGTCTGCTTTAGGGCAATCAACAGGGAACTGCCAACACTGTTAGAATAGCAATGAGGAGCAGAAGCCAGGTAAGGCAGTTAAGATCTACAGCCAGAGACTGCATCTGAGAATAGTTCCAAATTCCAACACAAGTAGGTCAGGGGAATAATTTTCTGAGACTATCAAGGACCTTTCTTTCTTCTCCAATTCTGACCTGAGAATTCGCTCCTGAAAGGTTAAGGGAGTATGGGTACAGCACAGTGATGGGATGAAGCATGAAGTGGAAGACTTTTTCATGGTCTCTGCTGGTGATGGACAGTCTCCAGGTATTAGTCTGTCCAAGAGGTTGGGGGTGTGGCTTACTAGTAGACTGCTTACCTACAAGGCCCTGGGTTTGATCCCTAACACCACCACCACCAAAAAAAAAAAAAAGTTCAGGAGCCATGAGTATGGCTTTCCCATATATGTCTGCCTGCACTGGTTCATCCTGGCTGCAACTGTGGGAGCAGAGTGATGTGGCATAGCTAGGGCTGCGCTCATTAAATCAGAAGTCCATAGCTCCATTTCTCTTTCCTGTCTGATATCCACTCCTTGGTGATCCCTCTAGCTTACTTCAGTGTTGAATTTGTCACTATGCCTGGACAATTTAGTGATAAGATCTGATTTTAAGGTTAATTCTGCTCCATCCAGACCCAGACACTGGGCATTCCTGGGCTCCTGCACTAGGATTCTGACACACCATACTGCTGACAGAATGCTCCTTGGTCCTTAATTGGGGGCTTTAGTACTCACACAGGATAAGCTGGCCATCCAAGCCAGATTACTGAATGCCCACTTCTTTAAGGGAGGGTCTTCTTCCTTTCAGAGTTCTCCTGGTTTAATAAAAGGCCCAGAGAAGGCAGTGAACACCTGGATGTCCAGCCCAAGTGGCCAAGACATCCATCAAATGGGTTGACCTTAAGCAGGTCAGTTCTCTCCTCTGAAATGTTCTATGCTCAGCCCCAACATGAGTGGGCTAATAAGCATAAGTGTGAAAGTTCCTCCAAGCTGAATGTTCTGTGCCTGTAAGTGACAGAATGGCTTTCATGCACAAATCCTGGAGTCAAAGAGACCGCCATTGAGATTCTGATTTTACCCTTTGTGGTGACGTTAAGCAGGTTATTCAGCTTTTTCTGATCCTCATTTTTCTTAACTATAGGGAGGGATAATAATGGGCTCTACCTGAGAGTTTCATGTTGGGGATAAATAAGACGTTGGTATATAAAGTGCTTACCATACATAGAGCCACAGGTGCTCAGTAAAAGTAAAATTTTATCATTAACATATAACTAGGTTTTATTTTTTTATCCAAACCACCTGCTCCAAGTTTCAGTGGTGTGGCTCTCTTCTGATGTTCTCTCCAGCCTGAGCTTTCCAGGCCCTTGAGAGTTAGAGCTCTGGACCAGGTGTGGCTGCTTATTTCCTGCTTCTTACTGAACTTCACTATTTCTACTTCCTTCTAGTGGAGGCACAGCCAGTGCATGGGCTTTCTCCAATCTTTCCACAGGCTGTTCCCTCTGCCCAAGTTCTTTCAGTGTCCTTTTAGTTCCTTCTCAAAGTTTAAGCTTCTGATTAGATGTCTCTCAAATCACGTGACAAATTATGATATCATAACTTGCATTTATTCTCTTTATCAAGCTATTGTCTTGTATCCATCTCTTCCTCTAGAATGTAATCTTCATGTTTCTATCTTGTCCACATTTATATCCCCAGTGAGCAGTAGTGGGCCAGTCACAAAGTCAGTGTTCAATAAATATGTTGGATGAATAAATGAATTAATGGATAATATGTGACACTAGATTATTTATGGAGCACTTTCATAAGTAGGTTGTCCTTTTGAGGCCATAAAGCTGTGTAAGGATATGGACATTGATCAACTAGAGCCTGGCCATATTTACCCACATATCATAGTTGCTTTACCAGGAAAGCACAGAGTTATGGCAGTGAACAGAGCCCTCATCCCGGGGGGTGTGGGGGGATGAGTGGGTAAGAGGGAATGTATCAGAGAGAAGACTTCTTGGACAAAGGCTTCTTAGTTGAACTTTTCAATGTGATTAGAATTTACCTAGGCAAAAATGCATTTGGGATGGAAAAACACAAAGGCGTACAAGGATGAGAGGGCAAAGTTTAATTAAAAAAAAAGAAACTAATAAGGGGACTAAGAGAAGCATGAATAATAATAGTGTATGGTCTGTTTCAGCAAGAGGATGATCATTCTGACAGAGGAGATCATAGAAGAAGAAAAGGCATTAGGATTCAAGCTTTTGGTCAGGTGATAACGAGAAATGTTCAAAGTTGTTCACCAGTGTGGCCAGGATAGAATCTAGGGTGATGGCCTAGGTTTTGCTTGGCCAGGGGTAAGGAGGGATGGGAGCAAGTGGTGCTTGGCTCCCTGAAACCAGGGACCCAGGGTGAAGCCCTGGCCTGGCGTTGTCACTGACAGGTGCTTAGTCCTGCTGTCCAGGTCCCACAGCTACTGTGCCTTGAGGCACTGGCACTCTAGTCACTACTCTCCAGGCTGAGGCCACTGAATCTTCTAAGGTGTGAAAAGATAGACAAATCCAAAGGCTAACAGATAGATCATGTTAAAGTGAATAAGCAGGGAATGAGTTCAGAGGAGAGGGTTTAAGCCTTGCCAGAGATAAGAGAAACCATTACAACAATAACATCTGTATCTGATAAAAACACTTTTGGGGATTGGGTTCAATAGTAGGCTGCTGAAATGTGATCTCTGCTAAGCATGGGAGGCTACCATGAGCTACAGGGTCAGCTGTCATCTGACTCTTCGTTTGTCACCTACCTGTTGTGAGGCCCTCCACACCTGGATCCCTCAGACCTGTAGCCAGCTTTCACATAATTCACAGCCCAGTTGGTCAAGAAGGGACTTGGGCATCAGCAGTGGGCAGGACCTAAGATACCCCTAGAAAGACACGTGCTACTTGTCCAGAAGTTCAAGATGAAGCTGTCAGGCCGAGTATATGATGAGCAGAAACTCTGCAGTGATTTCATGGCGATTTAGAAGTAAAGTGGGAAGCCCAGGAAAGCAAATCTTAAGCAGTGCCTAATTGAGCACAGTCAACTGCACTGGAGAGGGCAGCTGCCAGCTCTTCGTGTAGTTCCTCTTTAGGCCTAGCATGAAGGAGCTCAGACTTTGCAAAAAGAACCAGAGACATTTACTACAGGGGCAGAAATCCTGCCAAGCCCGTGCTAGCATAAACTCTCTTCTCCCACAAATGAAATCAGGAATGTAAAGAGAAATTCACTAACATTTTCCTCAGGTTCCTGGATGGTTTCCTTGTTGGTTCACCTTGTAAATATTGTTCTTAGTATATTTCATTGTTCTTTCTGATATGGTTGTTTGTTGCCTCCCATTTATCAGTGAATATTCTAAATATAGTATCTGATTTTTTTTTTTTCTGGCACCAGGGAATCAAACTTGGGACCTTGTGCTTGTGAGGCAGGCAGCAATAGTATCTGATTTAAGCAACATAAGTCCCTATCATTAAACTCTCACAAACAACACCTAAGAGAAGAAATGTCTTTGGGTCACTAGGGAGACTCCTGGGCTTCATCCCAGAAAATTCTTCATCAGAATGTTTGTAAAGTGTCCCCCAAATCAGCATTTTAAAATAAACATCCTAAGTGATAATGAAAGTTCCCAAAGTTTGAGAAGCATTGGCATAAAGTGGTGAAAATGCCTTTTCAAAGTGCCACATGCTTGCTGAGTGAAAACAGCCCCAGTGATATTTAATGAACAAAGAGTAAATGATACAGAATTGAGAACAAGAAACAGCTGATCAATCATCCGGTCATTCAGTATATACATTTATGACTTCTGGGCCCAAGAGACCCCAGAGAGTCTATGAAACAGTTCTCAGCTCAGTTTGGGGGAACGGTGATTTATCACATAGTGTGAGAAGCTGGCTGAAGGGGTGCCAAGCCCCAGCAGGGAAATATTGGGGTGAGTAGGAGCGGGGGAGGGAGCAGTGGCTGCCACCTCAGAGTAGAGGTGAGCAATAAGGAGGGGCCAACTCTCCTTTCCCTTTCTGAAGGCCTGCTGCTCCAAGTGCTGCTTCTCCTACTCCTATTCTCAGTGTGCACAATGCAAAATCTTGTCCCTGAAAATCTGATTTGGGCTAATAAATATCTTTTAAAAGGTAAATCACCTAAAGGGAAAGGAGAACTGACTACCTGATAGTTATGTGTCAATGTAACTTGGTTGGCTGACACTGCCCCACCTCTGAGCAGACCTAGTGAGAGGAGAGGAGGACTAGGAGTGGGAGCTTTGAGAAGGGGGCAGACTGGGGAGCTGTGTGGGGTTCCTGGGGGCAGCGGAATGGGGGCAGGGGCTGGGAATGCAGCACATGCAACCACTGCTGTCTTTGACTTTTCCTCTAATTATTCCAGAGATCAACTAGGATGATTTTGTCCCACTCCAGCATTAGTTCCAACCCCAGCCTGCATTGGAAACTGCCCTGACCCCTGGCACCACGGCCTCTTAGATGCTAAACACAGTAACTCTGCTATCATGACCTACCCCTCTGCAGCATTTGACACTGTGGCTGCTGCCGGAAAGCTTCTCCTTCCTTGTTCCTTCAACGTCACTACTCTCCTGGTTCTCTCTAATCTCAGAAGATGGCTAATTTCCTCTTCCTTGTTTCTGTTGGATGCTCTTACCCACTTCTGGACACATCAGCTCACACTCATTCATGGATTTATTTATTCAGCAAGTGCCAGGCACTGTGTGACCCTCAAATCGAAATTTCCAGCCTACTTTTAAATTTCCACATCATATATCAAATTGCATTCAGAAATTTATATGTGCATGAAATATATCATTTATATTTATATAATTATTCTAACATGTAATAAAAGTAATTGTCTCAGGCTCTGTGTTTTGAGATAGGGATTTGGGAGCAAATAATTTATTAAGAGCATGCTTTCCAGGAAAAACTAGTAAGAGAATATGAGAAGCAGAGTGGAAAGGGGAAGGAACAAGCAAGGATGTGATCTCAGAAAGTCCAGCTGTAGCCTCACTGGGGCCTGGGCTGGCTCTGAACATATCCCATACTTCAGAGTCACTCTGCTTTGAGAAGGGTCTAGGCTCCAGCATACCTGTGTCACAGAGGCATTGGCCCTGGGGGTGGGGCCATCACTGCCCAGCTTTCTAGTCTCTGGGCAGGTCTCCAGAGGATGGCAGGCATAAGCTGATGGCTACAACACTCACGGAGCTGGATAATGGGCACTGTGGTCAAGTAAAGGGCCCTGGAAGAGCCTTCATGCTGTGAGCAGCCCTCTCAAGCAGCCCTGGTATTGACCGCTGTGCCCATTCTCCTGCTTCATGAATATTGCACCCTAGAGAGGTTAAAAGCAACTTGCCCAGGGTCCACAATATGAGCTGGTGGGACTCAGACCTATGAAGTTGGATTCTAGTTTCTATACCCTTAATTGCTACCTCTTTTTCTACAATGTAGTGAGTCTTCCTATGCCTCGGGGACTGGATGACACTGGGATCCCGGAATGAATGAACACAAAAATCCCTGCCCGAATTGAGGTTACTTTCTAGTGAAGGAAGATGGACAACAAAGAAATATATTATCTAGATGGTTATTAAGTACTAAGGGGAAAAATAAATCAGGGAATAAGGCAGAGAATGTCTGAAAACAGTTGTAGTTTTCAATAGGATGGCCCTTAAAGAAGGACTTTATTAAAAAGTCATTATAGCAAGGACTCAGAGGAGGTGGCTTCTCTACTCTGCTCTCACCACTCCTTTGGAATGACTTCAGTCTACTCTCTGCATACCGGGAGGGTGATCTTCCCAAGCCACCTGATCATGCTCCTTCCCTGAATGTTAAATACCCTTCCATGGTACCTCATGACCTATAGAATAATCTGACACTCCTGCCTCAGCATATGAGTGCATCCTGATCTGAAGCCTGCTTTCACTCTAGCCACTTCTCTGGTCAGGCCTGATTCTAACATTGTAGAGCCAGGGGCAAGAGAACAAATGGAACCCTACATATCTTTCCTCTGAATATTTAAAAGTAATGGAGTAAGCTAACAAACTGTGGAAAAAACCCATGTTCTTTCCTTAGTAAATACATCTTCATAGCAACCTCAGAGACTGCCTTCAAATTGAGACTTCTTGGCCTCCTCTGAGTCAAAACAGGGCAGCACAGAGAGACAAGCCCCCAGCCTATCCTCTCACCTGCCTTCTTTGTCATTCCCCCACTCTGTCTTGCATAGCAGAGGGATGCATATGGATCCCTTAGCTTGCACATTCCTGTTCTAGTCAGATCCTTGCAAATAGCAGCCTGCTGCTACCCATGGACCTAGGGTACTCATTCTGATGGTGCCCGGTGCCCGGGGGGATTGGACCCTGGAAGGAGGTACCCATGAACCCAAGAAATAGGCTAAGGGTCCTTTGGGCAAAGAGTTTTAGGATTTCAAGTCCTAGGAGTCTGGTTTACAAGGAGGAGAAGGAGTGTGTGTGTGTGTGTGTGTGTGCGCGTGTGCACATGTGCATGCATGCGTGTGCACATGACCTTGATTGGGAAAGTCTCCTTGGCCCTTGGGGGCATAGTGCAAGAAGAGAGGCAAAGCTCAGAAGAGAGTTTTCTAATGCATTCAGAACATTACTACTGTCTGGCCTATTTACACATGTGCTTGAACCAAAATGAAATCCTTAAACTTTACCAATACTCCATGTTATTCTTCTTCTTGGTTTTGTGATTTTCCATTGACTGTAGACTGGAGGTCATCTGCTGGGACTCCAGACCTAGCTAGTTTCCTTCATCCTTTGTGAGCTCCCTAAGCTGCTCATTGCTGATCCCCAGCTTCTGTTCCCAAACACATCACCACCCACACATAGTGTCATTGTGGTGGGTACAATGTGATATAGGCCCTGAGCATAACCTTAGGAGCCCACAGTCCCAGCTTTGAATACTGCTTTTTCTTAGCCCACTTGCTATGCATATGACCTTAGGCAAATGTTGAGCCTCAATTTTATCTTTTCTTATACTGAGATAACTTAGTTTGTAAGGTAACTATGAGAATAAAATGAAATAATGAAATAATACATAGCAAGTGCCACCCACAGTCCCTGGCAAAGAATAAATGTGTGGCAAGACATTCCTTTCCCTCTCCCTAGCTATGCCCCCTTCTTACACCAGATACACATAGAATCTTGGGAGATTAGGCTATTTTCACAGAAAGATGCCTATTAGATTAGTCCTCAGCATTCAGCCCTTGGGCCGCTTTCTCCCTCTCTGGAGTTAGAGCTTCCTGAAGAATTTTAGTACCTGATTTCTACTTTCAGTTGTCAGAAATTGTTAGTTAATAGTGTGTAACCTGCTGCTCACCCCCACATTTACATAATGGGGTAGTCAACTTCCAAGCTTGGTAACAACATTCAGTATTTGTTGTTGGGGCACAGATTTCTTATGTCAGCATAATTATGACAAGAGGAATGGAGCCTGAGAAACAGGAAAAATGAGTAAGACTATTATCTCTAAGGAATGCAAGACCCACCGTTACTTTGCAGTGCATGATATATTGGGAACACACAAATTTGAGTTAAGCTAAACTATACTACATTCAGTGAGAAAAGCCATTAAATGCGACTAGGAAAATGGATATACTGATTTACAGAAGCAATATTTATGAATCAATAGCTAGTAAACAAAAGAAGACAAATTTAAATGAAATGCAGTTATTTTTCATAGAAATAGGCAAAGAATTTAAAAATTCAGTGACCAGTACTGGTGAGGTGTCTTAGTCACATTTTGCATCACCGAGACACCCACAGTTTAAAGGAAGAGAAGTTTATTTTGGTTCACATTTACAGTCCATGGTTGGCTGGCTCCCAGGCATGACAGAAGAGTCTCGTGGAGGAAAGTTGCTCAAGTCATGGCTGTCAGGAGGCAGAGACAGAGTAGGGATAAGATATAACCCTTCAAGATCACGCCATCCCAGGGATCCACCTCCAACCAGGCCCTCCTTCCTAGTAGCACGTTCAGCTGCTGAACTCATTAGTGCCTGAAACCATGGATAAATAATCACAACTCCATAATCCAGTCACCATCCAAAAGCCCAGCCTCTGAAGTGGACCTTTGGGAGTCATCCTAAATCTAAACCATAAAATGAGAATACACTAAAGGGGCTACTTCCATATAATTGCTAGCGGATATACAAGTTTATATATTTTTTGTGAAGCAGTAATGACAATGATTAAGTGATGGTATCCAGCCATGTCAACGTGTAGCCCACTTTTTTTTTTTGAGTGAGGAGGAATTATTGTGGGCCACATACAAAATGCATAGTATAGTGTGTATAAGTAATACAACTTAAAAAAAAAAAAATATATATATATATATTTTTTTTTTTTTGGTACCAGAACTGAACTTGGGACCTTGCAGTTTCGAGGGATGTGCTGGAACCACTGAGCTAAATCCCTGGCCTAACTTTTTATTATTACATTTAAAAAATGGAAAAAGGAGGTTCGACATGGTTGGAAGGAATGGGCTATGTATCATTAAATTTAAGAGTTTCAGATAATGACAACAAAATGTATGTTTCAATGAAAAGTAGAACACTATATAGTCAGAACAATATACACAAAAAAGATTGAAAGGAAATAGGTTAAAGCATTATAAACTCCTACCATTGGTATCTCATACAGATTTTTTAATATTTAGTTTTCCTATAGTTATCAAGTATTCCTTATAATGAGAAAGAAATTGTGTAATTGAAGCAAAAGTTACATTGCTTTAAGAGGGCAGAAAACATTATTTATGGGAGACCTTGGCCACTTGTGGATTCATTAAATGTCAGAGAAGGAGAGGCAGCTCCTTTCCTTTGGGAGGCAGGATTTGGGAAGAAACAAAGACTCAACCTTCCTCCCCTGCTAGGGAGAGTTCCTGCTCCCTGGGAGTTTCCTGTCTAACTGGGAGGCCTAAGAAACTGCCATATGTGTGGAACACTTCCACAGACACAAAAATTTGATAACGGACACATGAAAAGATGTTTTGGTCTCCTTTTGTAGTCTCAGTCCTCCAACTGAGGCCTTACTACTAGTGGCTGTGAGTGTTAGGGGTCACATCTGAGACTCTCATGACATGCACAGTGGTTTAAACAAGTACTGTGCCACCTAGGAAATAGGGAATTAGACAAAAGACCCCAAGGAAATGTTGCACCAGTGTTTACACAAAAAATGTGAATCAGCTAAATCTACTTGAAGTTATAAAATAAATGGATAGGATAAATAAACTAAAAAATAAGAGGAAAGTCTTGGAACTACCAAACTGAAAACATTATTCTTCCAAACTGGAACACTATAACTATTTTGAACTTCATTGTTTTCTTTTTACTTTCAGGAGTTATAGTCAAGGGTTAAGTGTTTAAATAAACTTTGCCTTAATAAGTCATATAACATTTTGATTTTTTTAAGCCTATTTATTTCTTTATTTTCAAGATGGTTGGTCATTTTGGCCTTGATTTTAAGAGTTACTCCTCTCACCCCCAAAATCCTAAACTATGCATTTTCATGCTTGACTTTTATAGTAGAAGAACATGAGATAGGGCCTTGTGTCAGTCCCACCCTTTCTCTTGCTAAGTGGTCAGTATGATTTAGTGACCTGATATTTAAAAGCTAACATATATTTGGAATTATAAGAAATTCATCTTAGGGCCATGGATTTAGCAAAGTGGCGCTGCACCTGCCTTGCAATCTCAGTTCAATCCCCAGTACCAAAAAAAAGAAAATTTTATCTTAAATACAGTGGTGGCAGGTACACGATATTAGTGCTTTGTGTGCTGTCTCTATTTAATAGTTGGGTGAATTGGTCTAGAGCCCTTTATTGGTAAGGGCTATCTGGCCCAGTTCAGATTCAGCGGTAAGGCGTACTTGTGTCTGTCACAGATATGGGTACAGGGGAAAGCAGAGTTTTGCTGAGGAATTTCCACCTCAGTTTTCTTTTTTTTTTAATTCTTTTATTGGTACATTTTAGGTAGACAACACAATTACATTTCTCATTGGCAACTTGTACCTTTACATGATGCATCTTCGTTCTTATTTTTTCCCCATTCCTAGCCCTCCCTTCACCCCCTCATCCACCTCAGCTTTAAGGGGCAGCAGAATCTTTGTCTTTAGAGGGTTTAAATTTGAATGGGAAAAACATAATTTATCCAAGGTAGAAGAGAAGGAGAAAAAAACTATCAAATACAGTGGCGGATACACAAAAGATAAACTTCTCAAGTACTGTTGACTTTGTGGAAGGCTGAGTTGTTTGGGAAGTGCTGGAAGAAGGTAGAATGCCAGGACCGTTGGTCAGATTGGGTTAGTCTACAAAGGTTTTCTGAGACTGTACCTACTGGTATTGAGTTGGACCAGAAGGTAGCAGGAGACCTGGAATGAGCCTGCAAAGATGGTCCAGGTTGAAGGGAATTCAGGCTTCTGGGTGCTTTTTGACATTGTACTCTAAAGTCCCAGGTGCCAAGATTGATCATACCTGACCTCTGACCTCCCCGCAGTGAGGACGTGTGCAAACGTGGCTTCACCGTCATCATCGACATGCGAGGCTCCAAGTGGGACCTCATCAAGCCCCTCCTCAAAACGCTGCAAGAAGCATTTCCAGCCGAGATCCATGTGGCCCTCATCATCAAGCCAGATAACTTCTGGCAGAAACAGAAGACCAACTTTGGCAGCTCTAAATTCATCTTTGAGGTGAGCCAGACCTTTCTTCCACCTCCTTTCCCTTCCCCGCTGCTACCTACATATTTCTTACTTCCTTTTTTCCACCTGCCCTACCATATGCAAGATGTCAAGGGCTGAGATTTCAAGATTCCTTGGCTACCTGGGGCTTATTCCTCCAGTTAGAGTCTGGGAAGGAATAAGAAGCTCAAAAAGTCCCAAATGCACAGAATCATTAGATAATTTATATATTGGTGGTGAGAGTATTCATTGGGATAACTATTCCTGAGAGCAGTTTGTAATTTGTGCCGAAGGCCTTTAAGAGTTTATACCCATTGATCTAGTAATTCTTCTAGGAGAATGTTCTTAGCATAAAAACAGAAAACAAAAAGGTAAAAAGCAAAGTAAAATTATAAGCAGGTATATATACAAAAATCTTCATAATCTTTATAAGAATGTGTATATGTATATATATACAAGCAAATGTGTAATAAATTATACATCCATATGTAGGTTCTACTAACTACATTGATTTGGCAACATTAATACACCAATACTATGAAGTCATTGAGATCACATTTAGAAAATATCACAATATTGTTTTTTAAAGGGTAAGTTATAAAACAGTATGGGCTGTATAATGTAGAATTTGTTTTTAAATATGTATATGGAGAATGAGCGACACATGAAAATGTTCACAGTGGTTCATTCAAAGTGGCTGGGAAAATGGGTGATTTTTATTTTCTTCATGTTCTTCTATTTTCTTTCAAGGATGAAAGGAAAACATGGTCAGGGAAAACATGTTTTTTAGACTAAATTTTCCAGAGGGCATATGGATTCCTTAAGAATTTTTTTTTTTTTTTTTTTTTGGTACCGGGGATCAAATTTGTGACCTTGCGCTTGCAAGGCAGGTGCCAGAACCACTGAGCTAAATCCCTGGCCTCCTTAAGAATTTTTAATGACAGCATATCAAATGAAAGATTTAAGCATCTTTGTTCCAGTCAAATTTGAGCTGTTCCCGTTCTCAGAATTCTGGTCCTCATCTGTAAGGAGATGAAGTGTGTGTGTGTGTGTGTGTGTGTGCGGGTGTGTATGTATGTGTGCATGCATGTGTTAGAGCCTATGTGATATAAAGGCAGAGCCGCTTTGAATCTTTCAGCAGCTTCCCATTCCAGACTCTTGTGCCCCAGGGGTGGCCCCAGTTGGCTGCAATTTGAGCACAGAGACCTGACCACTTGACTAAGGAAGCTCTCATTCTCTGTAAATAACCCATGAAATCTGGCTTGTTATAAAAACAGCTAACTACTGTAGTCTCCCAGCACCCTATGGGATGCTAGGGGTCTTGTAGGAAAATTCTTTTAATATTTTTGGTTTGTATACAGAAGTGGTGACAACAAGTCTATAAATTTATAAGCAAAAGAGACTGAAAAGAATATTTCTAATAAGTCTTGAAACCTTGGCTTCCATGTAGCACCTCTGCACATTCCATCTCCCTGCACCTTCTTCACCCAAGTGGAGCAAACTGGTCTCTTTCTCCTAAGCCACAGTACAGGATAGGTAGCTGGGAGCTTCCCTCTCAGGAGAATATTTATGAAACACTGTCTTAAAAACAGCAAGTAGAATCCCTAATGCAGACTGAGGGAACAAGGGACAGGGTAGGTGTGGGGGTATAGGCTTGTTCAGTAGCAGTTACCTCATGAGTAACTGGTGAGTATATTCATGGGGGACTTCTAGAAGTATAAACTGAGCTGAATTTGAATGGGAAAGTGCTCTAAAATAAGGCTTCTCAAAGTTTAATGAACACAAATGCCCTGGGCATCTTGTAAATATAGATTGTGACTCAATAGGTCTGGGTTAGACCCCCTGCTATTCTGCATTTCTGACAAGCTTTTAGGTCTGCTGATGGTGACTGGCCCAATGGCCATGCTTTCAGTAGCCAGGATCCAGATTAGCAGGTTTGTATTTCTGGCTGCACATTAAAATCATCTGAGAAACTTTTAAAACTATCCATGCCCAAGTTCTTGCCCCCAAATCATAATTTCTGGGGGTAGATTATTTCTTCAGATTGTTCCTTAGGGGATTCTGATGAATAGTCAAGTTTGAGGACTGTCTTCCAGAGCAGCTCTTTTTCCTAAGATAGCTCCTTCTTGTCTTAGAAGGGGATTAGAAAGGGAAAGGAGAAGAGGAGATGCTCTGAGAGTATCAAGACAGAGATAAACTACTGCTTTTAAAAGTTCAAGTAATGATGTAACCTTTGGGTCCTCATGGCCTGTGCTGACTGGGATAGAGTGTTACTGTGTACCCAGCCTCCTATGTCCTTTGCACACATCAACACGTTTAATCTCAGCAAGCTCTGTAAGAAAGGTAGTACAGATTGAGTATCCCTTAGCTGAAATGCCTAGGACCAGAAGTGTTTCAGATTTCAGAGGGTTTTTTTTTCTTTTTTTAAAATTTGGGAATATTTGCATAGGCTTATGGATGACCATCTCTAATCTGAAATCCAAAATGCTTCAAAATCCATTTCAGATTTCATATTTTTGGATTAGGAACAATCAGCCTGTTTCATCTCTGCTATACAGAGGAGGAGACTAAGGCTCTGAGATCTTAAGTAGCTTGCCACAGGTCATGAAACTAATAAAAGTGCAGGGCTGGGGTAGACAGAGAGAAGTCAAAGCCTCAGAGGAAGCAAAAGGTGTTTACTGATGAACTGCATGATTCCTACACAGTCATTTGCTGGAGATATTCTGCCTCTTAGATATTTTCCACTCTGCTCTCCAAGAGCTGGTAGACACCTTGCAGAGAATAAGAGTCCAGCTCCCCTGGTGCCCAGCACCCCTGTTGCCCAGCTTCAGTTCTGCCCATTATATCATAGAAGAATGTCTATGATGGGGCCCAGGCTGACTTCCTGTGAAATCCTTGTAGTCCAAGTATTGACCCACATTGCTTACTGCAACCATGATAATGTCTTGGCCTATGAATCTGAGTCTACAGCTATAGCAAAAAGCCCTCCATGACAGGTACTGGATCATTGTTTCTTCTAGCCTCTGTTTGCAACATCTTAACCCCGTTGTAGGGAGGAGGGAAGACAAGATGCAAGGCAATCTTTCCTTATATGTGAATGCTGAAGCAGTTAATGGTCTGAATGATCTGTGGCTCCTGACCAGTGGGTCCCTTGGTCTCCCACTCACCCTTTCCTACACAGGCTCTTGGCTTTCTTAGACTTATCCTGTCCTTTCTCCTTGCCTTTCCCTTCACCTATTTCTGCCTTGGTCTCACCTCCCTTTGCATCTGCCCATGCCACTGAGTCTCTCACTCTGTGTCTGCCCCTCCTAGACGAGCATGGTGTCTGTGGAGGGCCTCACGAAGCTGGTGGATCCCTCTCAGCTGACAGAAGAGTTTGATGGCTCTCTGGACTACAACCACGAGGAGTGGATTGAGCTGCGGCTCTCCTTGGAGGAGTTCTTCAACAGCGCAGTGCACCTGCTGTCACGCCTTGAGGACCTGCAGGAGATGCTGGCTCGGAAGGAGTTCCCCGTGGATGTGGAGGGCTCTCGGCGGCTTATCGATGAGCACACGCAGCTTAAGAAAAAGGTGCTGAAGGCCCCTGTGGAAGAGCTGGACCGGGAGGGGCAGCGGCTGCTGCAGTGCATCCGCTGCAGTGATGGCTTCTCAGGGCGCAACTGCATCCCGGGCAGTGCTGACTTCCAGAGCCTGGTGCCTAAGATCACGAGCCTCCTGGACAAGCTACACTCCACCCGGCAACACCTGCACCAGATGTGGCATGTGCGCAAACTCAAGCTGGACCAGTGCTTCCAACTGCGGCTCTTTGAGCAGGATGCTGAGAAGGTAGGAATGAAATCAGCTAAACCCAAGATGCTGGGAGGTGGGGTCACAGCATTTTAGAGAAACCAGTGGGGGTTGCTAATCCAGTTCTCTGATTAAGCACAGCAGAAGGTTTGTTGAAGACATTTTTTTAAAAGTGCCTATTAGTTTTGCCTGGTGTGAGTTTATTTCAATCTTATATTTGGCCAGTGGTCACTGAATGTTCTTAAAGCTTACCTTGATGTAGTATTTATTATGTTCCAGGAACTGTTCTAAGCATTGTGTATAAATTAACTCATTTTAATATTTTCAAAAGTCCCAAGAAGTAGTTAAACTCTCACCCTATTTTAAAGATGAAGAAACTGAAAGGTTAACCAACCTAGGAAGTGCAGCCTGGCTACAGAGCCCATGCTTTCACCCACTGGTAGACACTGCCTCTCTACGTGTGTGGTTCAAGTCTTCTAAGTAGCAAAAACAACAATGCTGTTTGCAGCCACTATCACATTAATTAGTGTCTGTTGTTCTGCACTGTACTTTACTACTGATAAAGCACTTTCCTATATGGCATCTTATTTAATCTGCACAATTCTTCAGTCCCTGAGAGGCAGATGGTAGTGTCTGTATTGACACACAGGGAGATTGATACTCTTTGATCTCAGGTCTGCAATGGCAGAGCTGATAAGTGAATTTGGTTTTTTGTTCTCAGGTCTAAAGTTTTCCTTGCCATACCATTTTTTTTGGAGTACTTTCTAACTAAGACACTATTTTTCTAGCAGTGAATTTCAAAGCTTTCCTTTTATCAGGGAAAAGTAAGATATGAAAAAGTAAAAAAGAAAAATGACATCTAGTATTTCTTTGCTAAGGAGAGAAAAATATTTTCTCCAGATTCTCCTCAAGCAAAGGAGGAAAAAAAAGTCAATATTATTTTCCTTTAAGAAGATTAAAATGGGCTTCCTCCTCTCAGTTTTCTAGGTGTGACTTATATTTATATGCACAATACTATCCTTGGACATGCCATTGTATCTCTCAGTAACCTGCAGATTTTACACATAGCATATGATATAATGCTTTTGTGTCTTTCAAGAATTTAAAATGAAAATATCTCTAGGTAAAGTATGATAAAAATCAGGATATAAACTTATTTATAGAATTACAATCCTAATTTCTGTGTAACAACAAGAAAATTTACCAAAATGTTAATAGTTTTTATTTCTGGGGGCCAGACTTATGGTTGATTTAATTTCTCTGTGTAAATGTTCTGTGCCTTCCAATCTTTTATAATTTATAATTCACTAGAAAATCAATATACAGTTTGAAAGAATTTTTTAAAGAATGCATATCCTTGTGTACAGCAGAACACTTGAATCTCACATGAGCAAGCTTTTGGAAGAGATGTGTAGGGGACTTTCCTTGACCTTCCTCAGGGCTCTTTGCCTCATAGCTTGGCAGCCTGGGCCTGATCCTGGCTCTGCCTGTGTGGGAGGAAGCATCTTGGACCATAGAACCTCTGCACTGCTCACCAAGTAATAGGAAGCCAGAACAGGAGTCAGCTGCTCCATGAAGCCAGAGGCAGGTGCTTGTCTTCTGAGGTCAGTGTGGGAAGGTTTGGCACACTCTTTTTACTTGAGACTTCTGCTCTAGGACTGGAAGTGAGCTTTCCAGCCTGCCATAGGCACCTCTTTCAGTGAGCCAGAGACAGAAAAGGGGCAGGAGACTTGTGTCTGCCTGGGCATGGTTTAGAGTTTGAGGCCCTTCAGAGTATCCCTGAAGCTCAACAATAGGAGAAGCCTACACAGGACACAGATAATGAATATCTCAAAACCAAATCAAACAGTGTACCATAGCCTCAGGAGTCCCCAGCTGGGAAAGGGTGTCTCTCTATAGCCAGCCAGCTTCCATTCAACTGGTCAGTAACTGCTGCCACTCATACAAGGGATGATCGAAAAATACAGTGGACATTTAAATTTTTAAACTTTATGAAAGGGCACATTGCTATTAATCCCCCTTAAAACATTCCTCCTCATTTTGAATACTCTTCACCCATCATTCTTGCCACTTTCTGAAGCAGTTCTAGAAGTCCTTTGTTGTGCATGTCTTTATGAGGTGTGATAAACTATATGGTGAATGCTGCTGCTGAGTGCCATCTAATGGAAAGACAGGCTTGTAAAAACATTATGGTGTGTCCTCATCCAGTTTATTCACTAGATCTAGTACCGTACAACATCTGACTCTTCCCCAAAGTCAAAATGACCATGAAAAGTAAATGTTTTGAATCAATTCAGGATATCAACGCAGCCATAACAGCACAACTAAAGACATGTAAAAGGACTTCCATAAGTCCTTTAGAAAGTGGCAAGAATGATGGGATATGTGTTTGAAGCAAGGGGAAGTATTTTGAGGGGAATTAATGGCAATGTGTCTTTCACTATAATAAATTTTTAAAAATTTAAACAGCATATTTTTTATCATACCTTATATATCCTGTCAGTTCGTGTTCACAAGAATTGTAGTCTATAATTCCTATTTTACAGTTGAGGAAAGAGAAACTCAGAGAGGTGCAGTGGAGTGCCCAAGATTACACTGCTAGTTAGACATGGCCAGTCTACCTCCAAAGCCCACCCAAACTCTTACCCAGTAACCCTGCTGTCCCTCTGCTCCCAGGACCTGTCTCATGTCACCACCTGATGGCCACACCCTGGCCTAGAGAAATCTCAGATTCTACCTTCTAATGCTCACTCTTCAGCAGGGCTTCTTATTCTTTCTGAGCCATGAACCTCTTTGCACTTGATTTTAGCCAAAAGGCCAAGAAGCGATGGACCTCTTTGATTTAGTAAAACCTAAGGACTCCTTCTCAGAATAATATTTGTAAATGTACTAAAAATATACATGGCCTTATAAAGCAATTACTGAAATACTGTTAATTATTAAAGCAAAAAACCCCTCAGTAATATATGTACTGCTTTATTAACAAGTTAAGTAATAAGATCTACTTGAAGTCTGATAACCACCATAACTTTTGAAATAGTGAGAAATATAAATGATATTTCTGGAAAATAGCATTGATGTGTGTATTAGGTAGCTTTCCCTTTGCTGGGACAAAATACCCAAGACTTGCAACTTAAAGGAAGAAAGGCCAAATGGCTGATGGTTTCAGAAGTTTTAGTTTAAGGCTTACTGGCTCCAAGGAAGGAACATTGTGGTGGAAGGCATGGTGCAGCAAAGCTGCCTGCTTCACAGCAGTGGGAAAACAGAGCACAGCACAGGAGAAGGGTGCCGTATTTGAAGGGGCCAGAGACTAGATATAATGCCAAAGATCATGCCACCAAGACCCACCCAGTCACACCCAGAAGTGTGCTTTACTAGTTCCCTGGATTGCTCTAAGCCAATTAAGTTACAATCCAGCTTAATTGTTGCAATGTGATATGGAAATGTGTGTGTTTCTATTGGTGTCAAAGACACCAGCATAGCTAGCACTACTGTAGTTTGATGCCTGTGTTCATAATGGAAAGGAATGCTATATTTCAGCTAGAGACCAGTAAAAATAAAGGCATTTTTCTCATCTAAGTATGTGATTCCTGAATTCTATCATGGACTCTTAAGTTTAGACTCTCTATTCTGTGTTATGTGTTTGTGTGCACACACATGTGTGTGTTGAGAGAGACAGAGATTAAACAAAGCAGAAGCAATGAGAAATAGGATAGGAAGAGGGCAGTCCAGGAATATTTTGACATTGAGTCAGTGGTGAAAATGCTGCTCAAGCTTGACCCAGCTGCCACAGAAGATGTACTGGGTGTGACGCTGGGGAGAAAAAAGTCCTTCTGAGTTGCTTCCACATTTATTTAAAATATCTGTGCAGAACTAATTACCTCAGCCTTTGACTTATTTGGTGTTTTGGGAAGGAGGAAAGGAGGGTAATAGTTTGGTGTAAAGGTTGTGTGTGCAGATTCACATCTAAACAAGGGTGTGAGGAAATAGTTACTAAATGAGCTGCATCTCAACCTCCTTCTGGTGGGAGGCTTGCTGGCTGGTCAGCGAGGCCTCTGACTCCAGATCTGGGAAGCTCTTGGCAGTCAGAGGAATCTAATGGCGGCTCAGCTTTTATTTTTGTAACAGGGGTGGGTGTAGAGTCTCTTTTCTGGCTCTGAGGGGTGACAGCTTGTCCCCCAGGGCTTGTGTGATGAGTTGGTGCTTCCCATTTACCAGTTGGCCTTAGGAAGGGAAGGCACCTCTCCCCACCATCTCTGACCTGTGTGATGCCTTCCTTCATTCTCTGTCTTAGAGCTGGTGGAGGGGGAGCTATATAGTTATGTTCTCTCCGAATTAAACATCTAGGAAGGAGAGACTGTCTTTTACTCATAAGTCATAAAGCAGGCCACCTACTCATTTAATAATGAATACTGGGTGACTGCCATGAGCCCAAACAGCATTTGGATAAAGACATGTAGGCAAAAGTTTTTATCCTAAAGCAGCTCACCATCTACTAAAGTAGGTGGACATATATATGCTGATTTATATATTTATTTGAAACAGATTTATTGAAGTATAATTGATTTTTAATAAACTGCACATATTTAAGTATACAATCTGATGAGTTTGGACATGTGCATGTACCCTGAAACCATCACCACAATCAAATAGGCATATCCATACCACTAAATGCTTCCTTGTTTCCCTTTGCATAAACTGTCATTTATTAAATGTCTGTTGTGCACCTTGTACTGCCCAAGGCACAGCCCCTGTGTTTGAGAGTTCTCCAGTATGATCATCATAGCTAAGGGGTGGCAGGAAAGCCTTAATGGGCAATGTATGGGAGCATTGAGTAATTCAGAGATGATCAAGTAACACACAATATTTGAAGATCAACTACTGTTGCATCAGTCCAGTGCCCTCTGGTCTATAACTAATGGACTTGATGTCCACTATGTTCATAGAACACAAGTTGGGTCTCTTCTCATTAACCTGCATAGATTATGCAGCTCTGTTTCACAGCCACCTCTATCCCCAGCTGCGGTGGGCTCTGAGTGAAAAAAGTACCTGCTCTCCTTCATTACCAAGAGTAGGGATGGCTCTCTTCTCCACTGGGGAGCTGTGCATGGTATTTAAGATCATTAAGTACACTCACTGTACATACTATAAATGTGCCTTCAGAAAGGGGAAGGGTGGGTTCTGCTTTGTGGAGGATCCTCCCTACACTCCGCTTCCTTATGCCAAGTGTGCCAGAGGCCAAAAAGTCTACATCCCATACACTGCAAAAATCTCAGCCTTGTCATCTGATGAGAGCCATAGTGACCTGTGATGCCTGTCTATGTGTGATGCCAATAAGAAGCATCAGAAAATACTGACACTTCTTGCTATCTGCCTTTTGATCTGGAGAAGGCCCTCCATCTTCCAGTTTTTGTAAGGAAGGGATTGTGCTTAGAGAAGCCTTGAGGCATAACTGGACCTAACTGATTGGGAAATCTTTGTCTTCTTCCCTTCTGAATAATGAAGGCTATCCTGATATGTACCTGGGACCCAATTTTTGATCTTGCCCGAAGCTTTTCTGGAAAACAAAAAAAGGCGTATATTCTTATTTCCTACAGGAAAATCTTCCCAAACAATAAACAGAGCTACCTGTTTGGGCTTCTGGTATTGGACTCAGGTTTTTTAAAAACTGGTTTATGTATCCTGTTATGTTTTTTCATATGTAAACACATACTTGGGAAATGCCCAAAACAACATCTTTATCACTACCCCTGAGAGAATATTTTGATGTCCACCTCCTCCACTGCCAAAGTGTCTAGCCCGAATGAGAATCTTTCTGTTTCTGCTGCTCAGAGGAAGTTGTAGCCTTGATAGCTAGCTGCCTGTGCCTACTGTTTCACACCACTTCTGGAAAAGTCTCCCTTGGAAAACTTACTGTATAAATATCTTTCTACATATTCATTATTGCATGGAAAACTCTGTTCATATCCATGATGCCATGTCATGTGAACATGGAGAAGATATGGTGACCGAGTGGGCTTAGAATTTGTCCTGCAGTGCTACCTATCAGTTGTGAGACTTTAGGCACATCTTTAACCTTTGACCCTTAATCATGTTACTGTTATGGTTTATATCTGGATGTCCCCCAAGAGCCTCATGAGCTCAGAAGTGGGGCTTTTGGAAGATGATTGGATTATAGGGGCTTATAGTTGACTTGCTATTAGGAGGTGAGGTCTGGTCAGAAGAGGTGGGTCACTGGTGGGGGGTGGGCCTGGAAGGGTTTATTTCCCTTCTCAACTGCTCCTTCCATCTCTCTCTCCCTCTCTCTCTCTCTCTCTCTCTCTCTCTCTCTCTCTCTCTCTCTCTCTCTGTCTCTCTCTCTGTGCTTTCCCTCTGCTATGCTATGAGAAGCTCTTCTTCTCTGCTATGCCCCTCTGCCACGTTGACCTGGCTTGGGCTTGGAGCCAAGTGACAATGGACTATAAACATGAACCAAAATAAACTTCTTCTCCTTTAAATTGTAGGTAGTGGGTATTGTGTCTCAGTGACATGAAAAGTGACTAAGACTCTAAGAGAATAATGAAAAAATTTGGACTGGCTCAGTGTCTTTTGATTTGTTTCTATATTGCACTATTCACTCACACAATACTCTCTTGTCATGAAAACATCTTTCAGCAGGTGAAATGGGCAGCCATAGTCACAGTAGTAGGAACTGTGATGGTGGTGGTAGAGGTGGTGATGATAAGATAAACTTTTTGGGAAACCTATCAGAATCTTAACAATAGTTTGATAAAATCCCCAACACAATTCCTGATTCCTCCTTGTTATGGTTAATATCTAGATGTCCTCCAAGGGCCTCATGTGTTCATAGACAGGCCTTTGGAAGGTGACTACATTATAGGACTTCTAGCTAACTTGCTGTGAGGAGAAAGCATCTGGTTGGGAGAGGCAGGTCACCTTGGGTATGACCTGGAAGGGTATATCTCCTTCTTGGGCCCTCTCCTTGACTTTTCTCTGCTTGCTGGATGACATGAGGTGAGCTGCTTTCCTCCACCCAGGCCTTTCTACCATACCACTCGCCCTTGCAGCCAGCTGATTATAGACTGAAACCTCTACAAACTGTGAGCCAAAATAAACCTTTCTCCTTTAAGTTGTGGGTTTTGGGTATTTTGTCCCAGCAATGAGTTAAAGCAACTAAGACACTCCTCCTTTGAGACTTGCTACACTAAATAAATATCTAAGTCCTTTGATAGCTCAATAATTCTAAAATATTTTTCACTTTATCATTCTTCATACCCTCTACATATCTACAATAGATTCTTTTCTGTATTGTTACTGTACCTTGGGAGACTATGAAAAGTAAGAAACTTTTCTCAGCAAATAAAACCATAACCTCAAGTTCTTGTTTTGCATTAAAAAAATAACCCAAGCTGCTGCTGCTGGTTATTAAGAGAATGCAATGGAGTGATGGATATTGCGGTATCAGGCATGGCTCCTGGCTAGCAAAGCTGTCTTCTCTCCATCACTTTCTTTTCTTTTCCTTGTGCTACTCCAGACACGGTTCACTCTTCAGTCACAGGTGTCTGCTGAGAGCATGCATAGTGTCACTGATGCTGTCTTCCAAATGAACTTGTTCCAAATCATTTTCAGTTGTCCCTAATGGAACAAGATTAAGAATTGATTTTTGAGAGAAGTTGAAAATTTTTATGTAGATTCATGGGGGTCCTAAGGTTACTAGGGTGTGCAGAACACCTGGACAAGGAACAAGAGAGGAGCACTAGGTCAAACTGGGGTCCTACCTGATGGATCAGCCAATGTATATGTGTGTGGGGGGAGGCCAAGGGGTAACCTCCACAGAGAAAGTTCTCTGGAAACAGTGTCTGTCCTTGAAGCAGCCTTCCCGTATACCTTTTTACCAGAGACTTTTGTTACATGCTTTGCATTATACTTTAGAGCATATTTGTTTTACTACTTTGCAAACTTGGGGCCAGAAATACTTCCTATAATCCATCTAAAACATACATGTATGATTTGTGAATTCTTGGAAGTCTGTGCAAACGAAATAACATTGCTTCATGTAAATCACCGTGCAAAAATAAGTATAGGGTACCACTGGGTAAAGGATCTCATGCTAGTCACCAGGCCACTGTGCTAAGAGCGATGTGCTTTTGAAGTGCGTATGTCCTGTTAGCCCTATTAGCATTTCAGGACATCCCCAGGATGCCCAGTCACTAGGCATAGTATCCACTGTTGTTTCCTGCCCTCTCTCCAAGTATAAACAGTTCTGTTAACTTCCAGAGCCCAAAACAGGAATCTTGCATGGAGTGACCAAAACCAGTGGGGGCAGTTGCTGAGAAATGTCACTGCCTCTCCTTCCACACTGGCTGCTGGCCCACTGTCTCTTCCCCCCACCTCTACCTTCTACACCCCATAGCCAGCAGCAAGCATGACTCCATAGTCATTTGTCAAAGTGGAGTGCCTTTGTAGTAATTACAATACATAATACATTTTTGAGTGTCAGTTCCCAAAGTGTTCTCACACCCATGACCATAGAGTTTTGTGGTCCAGCCCTTCCTTTTACATAGAAAGCTTTGACCCAGAGCAGAGCCCCACCCAAAGCTATTCAGTCAGTGGTTCATCATTTGGATCTCCCATTTACCTTATGTGGTAGGCCAGTTAGGTATGGCGATGCGGATCATTTTGCAGACGAAAAGATGAGATTGGGTAAGGTTGAGAGGTTTGCCTGGGATAGTTAGGCAGGCAGTACCGCTAGGTAGGCCCTCTGCCTTGAAGCTGGTGCTCCGCCTTTTCCTCTTTCCCAGCACACACATGCACACATGTGCACGGACACACCAGAAACTCATACGCGCACACACACACACACACACACTCATGCACAGCTTGTCTTTGGGAAGCCCCTTGCCATGCAGGAGAGACAGCAGAAGACCAGAGACCCAGAGGTGGCTAAAGGGCCTGGGGGTAGAATGGAGGATGGGGCCACCTGACACGTGACCTCACCTCTACTGTAATGAAGGGCAAGCACTGGGCAGGCCTCCAGAGGGGCATCCTGAGACTTGGTATGATTCAGTTGCCAGAGCCTTTTGTGTTTGGAGGGAGGCTTCAAAGAGAGCTGCAACCTTCAGAGAGGTCAGAAGGGCAGAGTCTTTACTGGGTGGTTTGTAATTTCCTGCTTTTTTTAGAGAAAGGCTCCAGTGCCCTCTTGTTGCTGGCCTCCCCTCTCTTACAGAGGCCTTACTGAACCACTCCACCTCTTGTTGACTGGGCTCCGGGTAAGGAAGTATATCTGTACCCTGCCCCCTTGACATAGAACACAGTGTCCTGAATTATTTCCAGCCTGCTGGTCCTGGGAATCTCTACTTACTTTTGCTCATTTCCTCTCCTTGAACATTAGAAACATTAGATTCCAAAAATAATCCAGGTCACAGTGTTCTGCAGGCTGTATATGTGTGTTTTCCCCCAGAGCTGATTTGCTCCTTCTTACATCCTTTCTCCCTTTCTGTTTTTCCCTCGCCTGCATTTCAGCCCCATTTGTATCCTGAGATGAGCAGCCTGCCTGAGGAGTGTGGGTGTGGAGAACAGCAGACAAGGAAGGGAGGGATGGTCTGGCCTGGGAAGCTTGGCTCCCTCCCACAATTCTGTCGTGAGGCTGGAGGGTACTGAGACCTGAATTGCTGTGTGTGAAGAGCCTCCCTGTGCAGCTATAAAACAAAATCTGATCAGAAGTGTGTGTGTTTGTGTGTGTGTGTGACAGAGCAGTAACTGAGAAGTGTTCATTGAGTAACCTATTTGTAAATAGACAGTGAGTGTCTCCTATGTGCCAAGTCCTCTCCTAGGTGCTGGTTCCATGTCCCTCTACTCTTACTGCAGGCATTGGATGATGGATAGTGCAGGGTAGTGCAGGGACACTGATGCAGTTCATACCTTGCAAGAAAGAGATAGCTTAGAAACAGCAACTACTCCAGTGGTTGGAATCTGGGTAAGTTATTAAGGTCTCTGTTGCTTACTGGGCAAGACAGTGTGAGAGGGTCCAAGCAAAAACAAAGTATGTCATCTATGCCCCAGTCAAGGAAGTAAAAAAAAGGAAAAAAAAAAATGTACCTAGTATGCCTAGAACCTAGTAGGTTTTAGAGACAGACTCAAGCTGGCTCATGCATATGAGGGCTCCAGATGCATGGGAATGCTTTCTTATGGGGCATAAGGAGGTAGGGCAGGAGCTTCATCCACAACAAGAATTCCAGAACTGACAGTGGCAACGTGGCAGCAGAGCATGGCGTCAGAGTAGAGACCATGTGACTGAAGAAACTAGAAAGGAATCTTGACAAGGAACTGGTTAATGGGTATTAGCCATAGTGTCTCCTGCTGGTGGCAGGAAAGGAGACAGAAGATTGTGTCTAGGATCTGGCAGGCTCTTAGAACACTGTTGCTGAAGGTTAGACAATTGTATGAGTGCCAAGTCTGGGGCTAGGGATGGGCAATTGGAAGATAAACTAGAGCCAGGCTTTATGATGTTAAAACAGGGGGCCCCAACAAGCAAATCATCATTGCTTGGGTAAGTTCACAAAGATACCTGTCACTGCTATGGAAGTATAGATTTGGGTATGGGAAAGAGGAGAGTATAAGCAGAGGCACTACTTTTTAAAGTATAAGCTGTGTTCTGGGCTCATCTACTGTCTGGTGAGACTGAAGCTCAGGCTCCGTGGGGAGGAATAAAAGAGGGTGATGTCCATGCTCTACTGGTCACCAGGAGTCAGAGCACAGCACATCATCAGTCCATCACATAACAAGGGGACCACTAGGAAAATGATTCTGATGACCATTCAGCCTCTCCCAGGAACATCTCAGAATCCTAGAGGTTCTGAGAGAATCAATCCCTTACCCAGGGCAGAACTCCTTTCCAGTATGCCTGATTGACCATACTACTAGACTGTGCTGAGAATTCCCAGGCTTGAGAATGCCATGGCTTTTGAAGGCAGCCTATGTCACTGTCTCACAGCCCCAGTTGTTAGAAAGGCCTCTTTGACTGGGCCAGCATATGCCTTCCTCTAATTTTCACTGCCTAGTTCTGCCAAGTTTGCCACTGGTTTGCCCTAAAATCAGTCCCTTCCAGCTCCCGTAGGGCAGTCCTCCAATGACTCAAAGATGGTCATTCCCCATCTTCTCTGCTCCAGGTGAAGACCCATGCGGTTTCTTTAGCCTATTTTCACTGACATAGGGTCCTTAACATGGCTTTTCTGGGGCCAGTTTTTCAAATGAGAGGCATTAGTGGATGTATAAATTTAGCTCTAGGATAAAGTTGGGCACTATTTTTTCAGCTTTGATTAAGCAGGAGATCTGCAGCTCTTGGTCCCATTTGCACAGATGAGAAAAAAGAGGTGTGTGTGTTTCTGTGTGTCTGTGTAGGTGTAATTGCTTTGTTTGGCTCAAGTTAGTCAGGAACCCCAAGAATATCCCACCTAAAGAATGATGGTTTCTCACTCAAATAGTCTTGTATGTAAATACAAGAGCAAGAGGCTGCTTCTCACATGTAAACACGGCAAGTTGTTTCCAGAGCATGTGTTGGATTAACAGGTTTCTGGTGCCTAGGTCAGTGGTGGTCTCCATTCCTCAGGGAAAAACTCATCTCAAGGGTGTTTGTTGTTTTGATCCCGTCCCTAGGTCCCATGGGTGTTCCCAAGTCTTACCTAACCACAGCAAAAGCCTCATGGTTATATAGTAGAAAGAGTCAGAAAACCTGTAGGAAGGCATGCAAAGGCATATTAATTCCATGGAGGAGAGATGCCTCTATCTGGAATCCAAGGACACTTCTTAGCCCATACTCCCATTCCATGTTCCCAAAGAAATCCCACTATCTTGCTTCTTTGCTTGTCTTCAGTCCTTCTTCAGTATGCCTTTTCTGGAATAGAAACATCTTGCTGACTGTGTGTGGTGAGAGAAGACATGCCCTTTCCTCGTATAGAGAACAAAAGGGTGTTTGGCTTCATTCACACAGATCAGATGGACTGGGTGATCCCATACAGGAGGCTTAAACTGCCTGCAGAGATTTCCTTTGAGAGCTTTGTCCTGAGGTGGCAAAAAGAGGCACAAACCAGAAAGGCCTACACAGAGGAGTGAGACCAGACCAGACTTGAGCATTCAGTTCCTATCACTGGATACATCCTCTTCTGGACTCTGCTTTCTTCTACTTTTTTATAGCCTTGTTGGTGTCAACCCATTCCACTGGGAATGCTTGTTCCACTGTCTCTGCCCAATGAAACCCTCCCCTAATTGAGAGTCCAACTCTAATGCTGCCCTCCCCAGCCCTCCCTGTTGAAGATGCTCTTTCTCACCTCTGAGTGTCTCCCTGCATCCCTTATCCAGCCCTTTCTTGTTGGCTTGTCACATCCATTTCCAAGTCAAGTAAGGATTACGTGGGACCAAGGCACAGTGTAACCTCCCTGGGCTGCTTGATGGAACCAAACTTTTTGAGCACTCACACTAAGCTGGCACAAGAGCACCACCTACTGCTGAGTGGTTCCGGGATACTTTTGCAATGCCCTCACCATTCAGAACTCGGGTTTTAACCTAACAAAACAGTTACATTTCTGTCCTGCCCTTAGGGACAACAGGCACTATCTAAACACAGGAATTTACCTTAGTGCAATGAGTAAGACTGTAAAAAGAACAGACAGCTGTCGGGAGTGATTGGCCTCTTCATTCAGCACATCTTTCCTGAGCTCTGCATGGTATACTTTTCCAGGTGGCATCTGGAAACCAGAAACAAGACCAAGCATCTCCGCATGGATGTGCCTGAGCCTGGCTTCCTGCATGGCTTCTCACCTCCCACCCCACCCCACCACATTACTGAGCCGCTGCTGGAAGAGAGGAGAGAGAAAAGGGGGTGGAGGCCTTGACTCTCTTCCTCAGCTCTTCAAAGTCAAGCCCACCTAGCACAGAACCCTCCAGCATAGCATGCTCTTCTTCCCCCTGAGTGGGGTCCTCGAAGGGAGAGCTGCTTCCTTCTCAGACCCCGTGGAGTCTTGTTCACAGATGTGCAAGTGATTGGCACAGCCGATTTTAGGGTGTGTAGGAGGACTGGATAAGGACATCCAACTGACACTTTGTTTTTGCAGTAACAATAATAGTTTCCATTTATTGAGTATATCCTGTATGCCAGGAACAACCATTAGCTCATCTGAATTAACCTGCCAAGAGCCAGAGCTCAGTGGATGCCTAAATTTAGCTGTGGGATAAATTTGGGCACTATTTTTTCAGTTTAGATTAAATAAGATTTGACCACTTCAATTCTACATTTTGGGAAGTGAGTGAAGTACATTCCCTCTCTCTGTTCCTGAAAATATTTTATCAGCATTTGTGGTTTAAATGGAAGGAATTTGGCCATTGGGAGTCAATACCCCAGGGCTGCACTGGGTTGACTCTTGGCTCAGTTGGTCCTGCTTCTTGTCTGCTTGACTTACTGGCTCTTGGATGACCATTCCTTACGCAGAAGGGTTGTGCACATTTTGGCAGTGTGGTAGGGAACTCAGTTCGTCCAGGGAAACAGACTGGAAAAAATGCAGAAAACAAAAACCCCTCAGTTAAGGCATGAAAATATTTATATTAGTAATGGACTTGATGAGACTCTTCATCACATCGCTTAGCACGAGAGAGGCAGGAGTGAGGAGAGAGGCCTTTTAAGGCTTAGCAGGAACACATGCTTCTCCAGGCAGAGCTGGGCTGTGGTTCATCTTTCAAGAACAGGATGTGATTTTAACATGAAATTTTGCAGCCTGGGTTTCTCCAATCCTTTTTTCTCCAAAAAAGAAAGCAACTACTTTTTGTGACTGCCCCTTTATCCTGTCTGAACCCAGACGGTGGGAAGAAACAACCATACATTCTGTATCTGCTATACATCACACACTGTGCTCATGCCTTTCATAGTTTATCAGCATTATCTTCTTTGCCCCAGACATTGCAGGGTTCATTAAGAAGTAGAGGATGAGGGGAGAAATAGGGGGAAGTGTGAGCAGAGATTGTCAGTGGCTGTGATGTGCTAGTTGATTTTGTTTTGTGAGATCAGGGCTGGCTTAGATTCCCCTTTGCAATGAGAAGTATGCCTGTGTGTGCATGCATGTGTGTAGACACCCAGTTCAGAGTTAAAAGCAAATCTAACCATATCCTGCTCTTCAGTGGTTCCCTGTTGCCCCTGGATAAAGGCCCCATTCCTGGCTTTTTATCCTTTTCCCCTTTATGACCAGACCCTTTCCTGTCTCTTATAATCCCCATTCTGTTGTTTTATGCTCCCAGCCCTTGCACAGGTGATTTTCTTTCATTACGATACTTTTTCTAAACACATCTTCATCTGAATGGATCGTGTTGTGTCTGAAGTGTTGTTTAGGTATAGCCACCTCCTGGAAGCCATCTGTGTTTTTCCCTATCCCCACCTCTGCCAAGTTGGACCAAAGACTCCTCTGCTGTCAACCCATAGTATGCACACCTCTTACAGTAATTTTCAAATTTTGTTAAAATTAGCAAGATATAAGGGTCTTTGTCTCCCTGCTAGTCTGTGACCTTGATCTTTTATCACCAGTCTCTAATCCTGTGTTTTGAATACAATGAGTGATCAACAAGTGAATGAAATATACTAACCATCATGAGTACATGGCTATTCATGTGAGGATGCTTTGGTCTGCAAAAAACAGAAAAATGGAGGGAGGCTGACTTAAATGTCAAGGAAATATATTGTTTCACAATTTAAAGTGAACAGTCACAGAAAATGTGAGATTCAAGATTGACCAATCAGTGAAAGCTGATCACCAGGAACCCAGAATCGTTCTATATCATTGTTCAGCTGAGTTTTTTGTTCCAAGGTTTACCTTAATGGTTATAAGACAACATCCAGCAATAACAAAACAACAGGCTTCATTGTTTTACCCAGTGAGGGAAGTGTGGGAGAATGGAGAAAAGGAAGGAAAGCAGGAGGAAGACAGAGAGATAGACACTGTCCTCTTTCCAGAAGCCCCAGGCAAACCTCTCCTTAATTTCATTGGCTTATACTGGCTGAGACATGCCCATTCCTGAACCAAATTACAAAGGAAACCAAATTAACATGATTAATTTGAACAAATCATCTGGGGTGAAATTGTTGTTGGAGAACCAATGTCTCATCCCATGTATTCTTTTAAGGAACTTTCTAGGGTCTATCATGTCTCATTTTCTCTATCCTTTTCTCTGGGACTCTAATAATGCCTGGGACAGAATGGAGTCAGGGAGACCATTATGGAAGTAATTGCAATAATCTAGATAGAAGAGGCTGAGACATAAGCAGCAGCAACTTTGGAAGGTAAAGGGCATAATCCAGAGTTATTTCTTCAGGGAGAGAAGACTGGCTCTGAGTGATGGAATGAAGATATGGGAGGTCAGAAGAAGGTCATATTTTGAATAGAAAAGATGAGATGTTGAGATGTTAGTGGAACATTAAGACATTCGTGTAGAGTCCACAGGCATATGAGTTTATAAGAAATCTACAGGCAGTGTGTGACTGGAAAGTCTGAGATTTCAGTGTATATTTGGGACACAGTTTAATAGTGGCTTAAAAGTATGGGTCATGCAAACCTTGATTTGAGTCTTCAGCATGCTCCTCTGACTGAGTTACCTTGACTAAGTCATTTAATCTCACTGAATCTGATTTTTCACTAGAAAACAATTGGTGATGATATCTTTTATCTCCTCTTAGGGCTATTAGAGGCTGGAGATCATGTATGTAAAATGTACTGTGTCAAGGTTGGCACACATATATTCTTGTCAATATCTGGGAAGTTGTGGTTAGAAGGCACACTGAAACAGGAAATTGTATGAGTTACAGGTTCAAATGGGCTTCACATTCTAAATTTATCTTCATTGCTTACAAGCTGTGTGATCTTAGGCAATTAGCCTCACCTCTTACTTCATTCATCCCTCTGTATCCATGGCAGGTTGATTCCAGGAACCCCTGAGGGCACCACAATCTGAGGATGCTCAGATCCCTTGTGTAAAATGGCAGAGTATCTGTATACAACCTATAGATACCCTCCTAGGTGCTTTGAATCATTTCTAGATTACTTCTAATACCTAATACAATATAAATAATATGTAAACAATCATTATACTGCATTGTTTAGAGAAAAATGATGAAAAAAGTCTGTATATGTTCAGTTTGGGCATAGTTTTTTTTTTTTCTGGTACCAGGGATCGAACTCGGGTCCTTGCGCTTGCGCAGCAGGTGGTGAAACCACTGAGCTAAATCCCCGGCTGGGCATAGTTTTTAAAAAAATATTTTCAATTTATAGTTGGAAAATCCTTGAATTTAAAACCTTTGGATACAGATGGCCAGCTAATTTGAATTTTTACCATGTTTAAAATGGAATTAACATTACCGCATTATTATAAGGACTGTATGATATTAAACAATGGTGGTGCTTGGCACAGGGTTTGGGCACATCAAATAGGAAATACCATTAGTGTTGTAGAAGTTTTGATCCTGTATGCCTTTTCACATGGTCTGGGTCTGATGAAGAAAGGACAGAAGCCTGAGGTCCAGTTATTAGAATGTCACAGTAGGGTGTGAAAGACACGAAAAGAAGCCATGAAGGGGAAGCCGTGGAAGTGAGAGGTAAGTCTAGACCAGTCATTGTAGGGTGGAGGATTGGTGAGCTTTCTGAATTAGGATGTTCCTATAGTTTGTTTTTTTTTTTGGTTCTGGAAATTGAACTCGACCTTGCACTTTCAAGTCAGGCAGCAGAAGCACTGAGCTAAATCCCCAGCCCCCTATAGTTTTTGTTGTGCTGAGATGTGACACAAAGTATCAAGGAAGAGGGTTCAAATATATAAAAGCTCTGGTTCCCCTGAGAGAATTTGCTATTGGATAGAGACTGTCAAAAGCAAGGAAAAGCTCATCCTGTCTGCAGACAAATGGCCTGCCACTGAAAATGCCCCAGCTCAGAGGCTCAACCAGGGTGGAGTGTTGGAAAAGACAGCATCTCACTCTGGGGTGAGATCAAACTGATGGCAGAACTCAGGAACTAGGAGGTGGCTGGATTTCAGCATGGGTCCAGATTCAAGAAAGTGGTAAAGCAGATCATATTGAAGGCTGGAGGTGGAAGTTTATGGAGGAGAAACAAGGGCAGCAGGTACACATCATACTTCTGAAAAGTTGCTGATGACAGGGAGAGACAAGAAGTTCCAAGTTCATTGGAAGGTATAGCACAACGGTTAAGAGCATCTGGATCTGGAACTAGACTTCCTAGGTTTGAATATCAGCATGGCTTCTTATTAGCTGTGTGCCTCTGGGCAAGTTAATTAACCTTCCTGAGTGTTAGTTTTCTAATCTGTAAAATGGAAGTGATGATAGAGAGGTTAATATTGGGGAGATAACTATGAGCTTATTAGGAGGATTAAGTGAGTTAATATATGTAATGTGCTTAGAACTTTGACACCTAGTGAACATTTAATAAATATTAGCTGCTGTGATTGTTTTTACCATTATTATTGCTGTCATGCAGTGAAATTGTAAATGAGAAGGGAGAATGGAGAAAGGGAAGACAAAGAGAGATAATACAGTACTGTTGTTAATATAATTTGACTCTGAAAATAAGGTCCAAACCTACCAGGGGTCTTCCTAGTCTCTATAATGTCAAACTCACAAGACTACTGTAGGCGGCCTTTGGCACTGATATGCTGAGTACAGTATGCAATAGGAACTATAACTTGCAGCAGAGCAGTGCCTGTAGCAGTCCAACCCAACAGTTCAGCTTAGGTACAAAGGGACAAGGTCTCCATTGGGCAACTGCAGGAGCTGCCATGGCTTAAACACTGTATGCCTCATGGGAGTCAGACTATCTTGTAACAACTCCATTGCCACAACTTCCCAGGTTCCTCCAAAGAACCTGCCAGTTACAAAAGTCACCATACTCGAGAAGCCCAAGGAATGGTGTTCCCATCAAATATTTATAGTTCTTCCCAATCCAGGTACAATTTTTCAGTAAGGTTGTTGTTGCCATCTTATTATGACTTAGTAACATGTTGGCACATACCATCTTTATCTGTTAACATGAAAACAGCACTTGGATGTTAAATGAAGGTCAGAATAACATGCAGAAGGGGAAAGAGTGTTGAGAACTCTTTGCTCACAATGGAACATTTGTCTGTGTTGCAGGGAAATAGGGACTGTTCTAGTCTAGGAGCAATATGTAAGGGAGTTGAAATTTAAATAATTTGGGTGTGGAAGGTGAAAGAAATGTGCTATGGAATTGACAGCATGTCTACAGATCAGAGACACAACCTGGTTGGTGAAGTTTTGGGATCCTGGCTGATTACTGAGCTTATAGTGATGATGTTCCCCGGGTAACCCAGCTGAGCTATCCTCCCTAGAGCAGACTGGATTTATGACAACAAACAACTTCTTTTTAATACAATATATAACAATATGCTATCTGACTTCCAAAAGCAGAAAGGAAAACAAGCAGAGCCCAGAGCAATAGGTATTTATTACACCTACAGCCTAAAGGCACATGTTCCGTCCACCTCTCTGTCCATAGATATCAGTGTAATGATGATCTCTTTAGAACCTGAAATCCCTGATAGCCTGCAAGGCTTGCAAGATACTGAGGAGATGGGGTAACTTCCCTCAGTGAGGAATTCTTGGAACCTGGAAACAAGGTACACATTTTGAGGTCCTTATTTTTTTCTCTTTTTGCCTTGTTTTAGAAAAGCAAGAAAGTTCAGTCCTAAGAGAATGGATAACTGAAAGCCAGGATTGAAAGGTCTTAAGGTTCTTGGGCAAGAACACAAACATGAGGTCTGTGTGTTTTTCTGTTTGCACAAAAATATGTGCTCTGAGGTCAGTCAGCGTTCCCGTGAAAGCAGAATTGTGAAGTTGGGGAAACGTGCCTTTGGGTCTCACCTACTTCTATTTTTAGAGATTCTTCTTTTTCAGAGCCCCTTTGTCATTTCATTTTAGGATTTTATTCCTGGGTCATGCTCAGAAAGGGCTTATTGAGCTTTTTCTATGTTCAGGATAAACTAATTCCAGGAGGGATTCCAAAAAAAATTGTATTTTAATAGGCATCTCTCCTGAGTGAAAAACTGTTAAGAGCCAAAGGGACTGGGTCTTTCATAGCAAAATGAGGCAAAGAGGCTGGGGAAGGGAGAGTTTAGAAGTAAAGCAGAAGGCAGTGAAATCTTACGAGGCATGAGGTCTTTACTTAATGTTCTTGTTTGTTGGTCAGGCCACCCACAAACAGCAAAAAGACTCCAGAGCCCTCTGGCAGAACTTGAGAGAGTGTACCAGCCTCTGTGTGGGCCAAGACATCCACTGGGCCCCAGAGTGTGCAATGAATGGTACTTCTGGGCCATGTCTGTGGTTGCCCTGTGTGAGCTGTGGATGTGTTTGTACTTGAGCTGTAGGTGTGATTCCCATTAGCCCATGGTGAATTTGCAGTGTGAACTTCCTACTACTTTAAATCCAGACCTTTAATCTGTTTTGTGCTCTAAATGAAAACATTTGGGCAATATATGCAATAGAATATGTTCGTTATATGGATTTTAAAACCTATCACATAGGTAGCACTTAACAGAGCATTTCCCTATCCATTACTTTATTTGAATCTCCCTGATACTCTAAGGTCTAAATAGTGTAAATTGCTAGCCCCATCTTACAAAGAGGGATCTGTGGTTTGGACCAATGAAAAATTTGTCAAAGTGTATACTATAGACTGTACTGACTTGACTTCTCTATTCTTTGTACTTTACCATGCATAAGGTTTTATTGCAGAATTGAGTGGATACCTTGTTTCCCAAACACAGCAAGGTTCACCTGCAAGGCAGCGTCAATGCTGTACAGGGCATGAGGTCTTATAGATGGGTTACTGCAGGGGACAAACAGTGCAGGCTACAGATATGGGGATGTGCATAGTTAGGCAAATGAAATCCACGGGTTTTCTTCTGTCCTCTCACAGTTCATCAAAGCTGAACATGAACATCTTTAATGTCACTGTAATCTGTAATTAGAGAGTGTAAAATACTAACAATTGATAATAAAGTAGTTTGCAAGTTAAAAATCTGATCAGATGCTATTACTAAATATGGCAAATGAAAGAAATAAACATAAGGTCTTTACTTAATATCTTTGCTCTATGACATAGTTTATGCTTTATTAAGAACAGAATAACAATCTTTTTGCTATCCACATCTTCAAAAGAAATAGAAAAAGGTTTCTGTTTATTTTCCTAATTTGCATTTAAATAGATTCCTTTAATGTGTACAATTTATTAAGAATCAGATTTGTATATTTTTACTAAACTTTAGCCAGCATAAAAAAGTTGCTTAGCTTAGTTTTAAAAAAACACCAAAATGATGTTAAGGAGTACACACATAACATCCATCTTAATGAGACAAAACTATGTTGGTTTCAGACGAAGAGATGCGATTTCATTATTTAGTCATGAACTTTCCTCTGGAAGGAATTTTTTGGTTATATTACATTTTCTTGAATTCAGCATTTATAGCTTCTCAAAAGAGAAACATCAAAAATCTGAAAACACTATTCAGATATTTTCTTTAGCCCCTGCCCCCCCCCTTTACATCTTTGCATCAGTCTAGTTCACATGTCTTCAGAGCCAAATTCAGATAGATCAAATCATAAACTGTCCTAGCTGGAGAGAGCTTAGAAAGGGCCCACTCTCTGGAATTAGCAACTGTACAGCCTATAGCCAACTCTCTGGCTCACTCATTCATTCAATAAGTATTTATTGAGTGCAGTGGAGCTGTTTGAATCAGCTGTCCCGAGGCATCTTCATGCCTTCCTGATGGGGTAGCAGCAGAGGCAGCCACTGTTGGGTCTTGATGAGTAAGTGGTCTTAGGTAAGGGACAACATCTTTCTTGGACTGGAGCACTCCAATGCCCTTTGGAGGGTAATTGACCTGTGGCACCTAAGCAGAGGAGATCTGACAGCTGAGAGACTAGGAAGCAAGACAGTGTCTGGAGAAGCTTCTCACAGGCACTAAGTGAACAAAGCCCTGGGTATGAGTGAATTCTAGATTTTGGCTTCACTTTTCTGAACCTGTTTCCCATTCTGTGAAGAGAACCTGATGGTAACATCTGTGTAGGGATTTTTTTTTTTTAAACAAAGGGATTCAGTTTAATTTTAAAAAGTGGGGGGATAAAATGGAAGATGTAAAATGTGAGGAGGTGATCCAGAGTTGCTGAGCTTGCACTCTGCACTGTGGGGTTGGGGAGGCCACAGCCAGGGAGAGGACCCTGTTCCTCCAGTCCCCTTCACAGCTTGTCCCCCCAAACTCCAGCAGTGCTACTACTGGGGACCCAGGAAAGTCACAGTACAAGAAATCAAAGACTCCTTTCTTGTGGGTGGGGGTGTTTATGTGTGCAAAGGTGGGAAGCCACTCCCCGTGGACATAAGGGGCCTGCCTGTGGGTGCCACACGTGTTCCACAGTGACACTCGGACCCAGCGGTGCCCAGCTCTTGGGCTTCTGTGATCCTGAGTTTCTGGGTGGCCCACAGCCCCATCACTTCATCTTCTTGGCTTTCTTGAGGATGTCACACTTTTTCCTATTGGGTCGGTGACACTGCTCATAGATGCTGGAGATACGTTTGTAGTGCCACACCTCCTCCATCTTCTCCACGGGGTAGGGGTAGCTGGCTTCCAAGTAATGACGGATGAGCCTCAGCTGCGTAGGGTCCAGCTGCTTCTTGTTTCAAACCTCGAAATGGTTGTGAAGAGTTTGGGGAAGAGCCTGGCGAGGAGCAGGGTGCGAAGTTGTCCACAGACAGGCTCTGCTGCAAGATCTCGCACACCTCCTTGTCCTACAGCAGGTAGGGAGAAGGCACCGGGAAGTCGGGCGAGGGGACCACCAGCTGATCCAGGGGGATCTTACAGAAGTCCTTGCTGCTTCTTTCTGGGGGTAGTGGGGGCCCCTTCTACTCCTCTCAGAACCTCTTGCCATTGATTGCATAGCTGGCCAGGTCCCTGCACTCAGGGCCCAGAACGCGCACATTGCACTGCTGCTGGTAGGAGCGGCATTGCTCAGTGTCTGGACAGCTGCAGCACTCGTCCAGCTTGCCCACGAACTCCAGGGTGCAGATGCGGTCAGTTTTGACCTGGGGTTAGAGCAGCTGCACATAGTGGCGGATCAGCTTGATGTGAGCCAGGTCCAGCTGCTTCTTGCCCAGGGAGCTGCTGCAGTTGTACTGCTTGCACAGGTTCTCATGGGTGAAGAGCTCAGGGAAGGGGTGCACCAGCAGACAAGAGGCGAAGTTGCCAACAGACAGGCTGCTCTCATAGATGTTGCGCAGCTGCTCCTCTCTGAGCAGGCAGTTGGTGCCTGGCACCTCAAAGCTGGGCTACAGGATCTCCAGCTTGTCAGAGTCAATGGGCACCAGCCAGATCTTGGAGCACTGGCCGAGCTGCTTACCCTCAAAGCTATCCAACATCTTGACCATGGAGATGTCAGGAGAAGTCGTCCGGGAGGCTGGAGGAGTTGTAGCAGTCATCCCTTGGGGGTTCACTCTCATTGCCCGCCTCCAGCCCCAGGTCCTCCAGTTCATTGTTGATGTGCTAGGTGCACTGTTGCAGCCAAGCTTCCTCCTCCTGAATTTCAGGGAAGTAGATCTCTGTGTAGTTGTGGATGATCTGCAACTTCTGCTGGTCCAGTTCCTGCTTGCCGCCATCGCTGTAGCAGCTGTACTGCTCACCCAGTTTCTGGCGGTCAAAGAACTTGGGAAAGAGCCAGTGGAAGAGGAAGACAGCAAATACTCCCGGCAACAAGGCTTTGTCCAGGAACTCAATTAGGTCCTGTGTGTCTACCACGTGGCAGAGGCAATGGTGCTGCTCCTGTCCAGAGAAGGACCTCTTCCTGGTCTTTGTTATCCAAGAAGTGGCTGGTGTCCACTTGCTTAGCTTCAAAAAAGCTGGGGACCTGGCCTGGCTTGCTGTCCCCCATTTCCCGCTGGGCCCAGAAGTGGCTGAAGAAGTCATTTAGCTGCAGCACTCAGCCTGCCACACTGCTGTGTACTTCGCAGAGGGGTAGTAGAACTCCACATAGTTTCCGATAAGCTGCAGGTGCGGTGACTCCAGTTTCTGCTTGGCAGCAAAGCCGCAGGCACTGCAGCCTCAGGAGAAGTCCATGTCACTGAAGAGCTTGGGGAAGAGCTGCACCAGCAGCCAACAGGCTAAGTCACTGCCCAACAGGCTCTGGTCCACGATTTGCTTGAGTTCATCGGTGGTCAGCTGGTACTTGGGGGGTGGCTGGAATTTGGCCACCAGCTCAGAGGGGCTCACCTGCTTCTTGATGTGGCTCACCTCCAGGGAGAGCAGGTACACCTTGCTATGCAGCTGGGACATGTTGGACATGAGTGTGTTGAGCATGTAGAACATCTTCTGGATCAGGAAGTAGATATTGGGGTCACCATCAGTGGCCACCCTGGTGCTACTGCAGTCCAGCTTCTGAGGCTTGTTCAGCAGGCACAGTAGGGAGGAGCTGTTGCTGGGGTTCGGCTTCTCAAAGACCTCGTAGGTGTGGAGCAGGTCCCCCAAGGGCAGGTTCTTCTCCATGATCTTGTGGGAGATGCCATAGAGAGGCATCTTGTAGGAAGGGGTAGTTATGTCATTGCAGGGCTCCTCCTTGCCCAGTCATGCAGAGCCCACATTCCTGCCCCTGCCAGCCGGTTTCTCCATTGCCCTGGCAGGTTGAACTGTTCTCCTGGTTCCACATGCCTGCCAGCAGCACCTCGGGTATCAGCCGCCTCCTCGTCACACTGGCAACACTGGCTGGCTGGCCATCGCTGCCCAGCTGCCAGCCCTTGCTGGAGACTTGGAGGGTGGTGAAGACGCTATCTAGAGGGTGCTCCTCCGAAGTCCTGGAGCTCAGTGAGCAGTCCAGAGCAGCATCCTCACTCTCAGCCTACTGCATGGGGCTATTTTGACAGTGCAGGGAGATGCTGTGTGCCAGTGGACATTTTGAACTCAAGATCACCCAATAAATGCTAGGGCAGGACTAAAAACTGCTGTACTCTGTGAAACACTAGTTTTCTCACTGATAATTTTTCATTCAGAATGTTGGAAATATAAGTTATAGCAATGAATATACTAGTTTTGGTATTGGGGATTGAACCTAAGGCCTTTACACTGAGCTACCTCCTCAATGTTATTTATTTGTTTTTATTCTGAAACAATCTCTTACTAAGTCATTAAGTTGCCCAGGCTGGGCTTGATACTTGTGATTCTCCTACTTCAGTCTCCAGAGCAGGTCTTATCTTCTCTGCTTTTTATCTTTGGAACATTAGCTCCAGCACAAGCTAAACTTCAGATTGCCTTGCCTGCCAGCAAGCAGCTCCTGTGCTCCAAATGTAGAACATAGTATAAAGTGGAATGGCATGGATACAGGCCACTTTCTGTGAAGAGCGATTCAACGAGATGGATGGTTCTGTGGCACTCTCCACAGGCACCCATCTTTTAATTCATTTTTGCATTGCTTTCCATCCTGCTTGGCCCATGTCCAGATGCCCTTGCTCTGTAGTCCATCAGGGACGTGGTGCCGAGCAATATGGTCATTCTGGTGCTAGTAATAACTCAGCTGCTTATTTGCATATCTAAATGGTCATTTAAAAGAAAATATAGGGGAGGTCCTTTTTGGGCTACTGAGATATCCAATTAAGTATAGGAAGTGAGTACTTTCCATCACAAGTTCCAAGGACTTCAGGCTTTTCAGATTTTCATTAACTTTATTGATTCTTTTGTCAGTAAAGAAAGGAGATGACAAATTATTTTTAAATGGGTTTGGGAGGCAGAATTTTAAAGATCAAAAATTATAGAATGAGAATCATCTAAACTCCTGGGGCACCTGTCTTCTTTTCCCCTTGTCCCATGTAATAATTAAAGGAGAAAGAAAAGGTTTGACCACTGTGATGAGCGGCTGGCTGTGGCTGGTGGACACAGAATAGTGTACGCCACACAGATATCGACTCAGCTTCTACAGGAGCCCCAGCCTGAAACAAATCCTCTGACACTGGAAAGCGAAGAATGATACTTTTATTCTTTCTTAATTGTCAATGTAGGTAGATGGAAGTGACCTGAGTAATTCAAGTAGGAAATAATCGCCAAATCATGCGCATTTGCTTTCAGAAGATGATGTTTTTATACTTAGATATGAGTTGTTACAGCCCTGATCTCTCTCTCTCTGGGCCTCCAGACACATAAATCTAACTGCCTACAGGATATGTTGACCTGAAACTCTAATAAGCCTTTCAAACTCATTTTAGAGGAAATGGAACCCATTTCCATTGGGAAATGGAGCCCATTATCCACCCTCTACCTGACCCCACCCCATGTTCTTACCCTTGTCTCTAGATTGCCCCAGTGATGGCACCTTTAATTGCAAGTATCAAGGTGCCATGCCAGAATCTAGCTCTTCCTTACTCTTCCCTTCCCTAACAATGTTGATTGTCCATCCTTCCCCCAGTAGCTCTCAAATCTGCCCATTTCTCCACTGCCACTCCCTAATCAAGGTTTGCAGGCTCTCAGTCCCATCAGGACTGTGTAACAGCTTCATAGCTGTTCCAGCTTTTTTCCTGTAATCCACATCCCATGCTGCTATTAGGGCTCCTTCACACTTCACTGTCCAGCTTAGTGCCCTCTATCATCACCTTCTGTGCAGTGCACATTCCCTGAAACCTACATGCAGAGCTCTTCATGATCAGCCTATCCCACCTGCTTCCCAACCACAGTTCCTGAGATAGGCTCCAGAAGCACAACTGAGGTGCTTTCAGTGCCTGCCACACAATGGGGTGCCCCTCAGTTTTGTCCTGTGCTCACCCTGTTTGTGTCCCATTGGCTTTCACCTGGCTGATTCTTCCCTGAGTCAAGGCCCAATGCAGGGGTCACCTCCCCTGGGAAGCCTTCTCTGCTTCTCCTTCTCCACTCCCCAAAGGGTGGCTGAAGGACCTTCTTCTGTCTTTCCTGAAAAAGCCTCTGTTGTATCTCTAGATTTTTCAAAATTGTGATTCAATTGTGTGTATACCAAGTTGTACTGAAGTTGCATCTGTGCCCATGTCAGCTTCCCACACTAGCCTTTAAGTCACTTACTCTCCAGGACTACATTTTAATTATTTTTCCCTTTCTGTCACCTTGGATAGTGCCTGGCATGTGGCAGGTGCCCTGTAAATGTTGGTTGGATGTAACTGAAAAAGTGATTTCACTCTTCTGTACAAAGGGAAGTCATGGGATAGGGCCACAGATATGCCTCCAGGAAAGCTGATTCAGTCTTTGCCATCTCTGGAGCTGGTCTTGTCTTCAGCTTCTCCTGGCTCCACTCTGCAACCAGGCAGTAGCCTTTGTCCCTTCCTAATCCATGGAGCTGCAGCACCAAGAAGAGCAATCTCCTTCTCCAGGTGTACTTTTCACACCCTTCTTGGTGTATCACCTGAATGCTCAGAGGCAGAAAGCTACACAAAATCCAACTTACACTGGCTTGAATAATACAAAAGCTTTCTTGACTCAGGTTCTCAGGAAATCCAGAGACAAGGTGGAGATTGGGCAAGGCTCAGTCAAGCTCTACGTGTTTCCTGCAGTTGCCTTGACGCCACCCTTTCTCTGGGTTGGCTTCACTCCCAGACTTCCAGCAGAATGACTGCAGCAATGTGAGGCCAGCAATACACATGACAATATTAGAGGAATTAAAGGCACATTTAGAGAACTAGGGTTCTCTTTTTCCAGGAGTTTCCAACATACATCCCTAACATTTTATTGAACTCAATCAGATCACATTTTTATTTCTGAAAACACTCTGATGGTTGGGAAATACTGTACATTGACTGGGTTAGGTCTGGTGTCCTGAAGAGCTAGGAACACCCTGGAGCTGAGGTTCTGGTCAGCTTTCCTTGGAGTATGCAGGCTGCCTGGAGGAGGGGTAGATACCTAAAGGAAAACCAGTTTAGAGTTAGGAAGAGGAAATGGCTCAGTGCTCATTGTGCCAGCAGCAAGCAGCACTCTCTTCAAATCCCCCTCCTCTGGTTCCCATTGGGCAGTAGTATGAACCCTAGAAGTGCAAAGAAGTAGAGTTAGAAGTTGATTCTGTTCAGGATCAGTGCACCACTCTGTGTAGTTGAGTAGTATGCAAATTGGACAGGAGAATACAAGGATGCTCCTGTTGCTTTCTGTGAGTGATTCTCTCTAATACTAGTGCAGCAGAAAATGGGTTAGGCCTCCCTGATTACCCCTGACCATCTGTCCCAAAAGCAAGCATGGTGCCTTTTTGAGGATCTTTAAAGGTTTTTACAAAGGGCAGACATTCCAGGTAGTAAACAACTTCCTCTGCCATCTCCCTAATTCTGTCACTCATTTTCTCCTTTTTACTTAGAGGACTCAGGAACTGCTAGTGGATCTCTGTGCTAGAAATGAGACAGCTTCTGAGAAACCAGACTATGGCCCATCTTAGCTCTGAGAATGATGACTGGTTCTTACTGGGAACCTGCAAGTGGGATTTGTTTTCCTCGATTGTTCTGAATGTTTTGTTCTGTCAGACCCATGACACCTCTGATCACAATACTTTATTGTCCCTTCTAGATGTTTGACTGGATAAGCCACAACAAGGAATTATTTCTCCAGAGCCACACGGAGATTGGAGTCAGCTACCAGCATGCCCTAGACCTCCAGACACAGCACAATCACTTCGCCATGAACTCCATGGTAAGCAGAGGATCTATTCTCAACATGCCTGTGTGGCCTGATGGGGTGTGGGCTGGGCCAAAAAACGGAGGGGCATCCTGAGTAAGCATGGTGGTACATGCCTGTAATCCCAGCACTCGGGGAGGCAGAAGGATTGTAAGTTTGAGTCCAGCTGAATAATTTAGTGACTTAGCAAAACTCTGACTCAAAATAAGATATAAAAAGGGTTGAAGTTGTAGCTCAGTACAAGGATTCAATCCTTTGTCCCACCAAAAAAAAAAAAAAAAGAGAGAGGAAAAGAGAGAGAGAGAGATAGAGACAGAGCCAGAGAGACAGAGAGACAGAATGAGGAGCTTGGAACACACAGATCCTCTGGAGTCCATTTTTCAGATGGAGAGTGAGTGCAGGGCACATAACCATCCTGTTGTTCCTGGAGTAGATTATGGACCCTACTTTATACCATGAAAGGAATGTACTTGGGATGGTAGGAGGCCTTAGCTGAGGGAGGAACTAGAAGTTCCATTCCATTGACATTTTTTTGATCCCCAGCATGTGTGAGTCACAGAGCTGGAATAGTGAAAAGAGTCAAGCTGTGGCACACTGGGAACTGTAGAGTAAACTGGTACTGTTTACAGTGGAAAGAGAAAACCCTATGTGATACATGATTACTACCTAACTATTGGAAGGGCTGATTTGGAGAGAAAGGAGTAGAACTGCTCTGTGTTGGTCTGGGGGTGGCAATTTGAGGGGGAGGCATCACATGGCTCATGGGGTGGGGAGTGGGACTCAATGGAGTTATTGAGCTCTCAGGACAGGAGCTAAAGTCAGGTGCTGAAGGTGCTGAAGTCAGAGAAGACCATTTACCACCTCTGTGGTCCTTAGGAAATTTGCCCTTCTGAGCTTCAGTTCTTTCATCTATAAAATATAAGTAATAATAGCTATCTTGTAAGGTGGCTTGAAGATTCAGCGAGTTATGTAGTTGTCAAGCATTTGGAACTGTGCCTGGCACATGGTAAGTCATCAGTGAATGCTGGTATTATGATGCTGATGAGATAGGCATCCGGTCCACATGACACGTGTGACCCCTCACAAACCTAATACTTTAGCATACTGTTTTTTCCACACGGCTACCCCAAAGCTTTATTTTGAAATTCTGTCCATTACTTAAACCTATTATATCCCCAATGACTGAACCCTAAATGTGCTTTGACATATCTCTCTTATTCCCCTCTGTTCTTCCTTCTTGCACAAGGTTGGTCCAGAGGAATAGCTCTATCATTTCTATAGATCTGAAAAACAAAAGATATCTTTTCATTGCAGTGATGATGCTGGGAATAGGGCAAGTGTAGAAAAACACAAACCTGGAGGATTGCAGAGACCAGGAAGGAAGATAATTTCACTTTCTACTCACTTGCTTTAAATATGTTATGTGCTCAACTTAAAACACTAAAGAAGAAATAATGCTGGCCTGAAGTTGCTCAGTATCTAGTTGAAGAGAGAAAAATCATGATGTGCCTTGATATGTGCAATGATAGAGATAATGCTGAGCTAGAACCTTAAATCTCAGCCGTTAAAAACAACAAAGCTTTGTTTCTTGTTCTGCCACACACTTGTCACTAAAGGCATCGCAGTCACCAGGGACCAGGGTGGGTGGAATAACTGTTATTATAGATGCTGTCAATTGCTTTGCCAGATAGAATGTGGAGTCAAGCACATGCTGGCTTTGAAACTTTCTACCTGCAAGTGACACTCTCATTTCATTGGCCAACTTTCATGCACATTTCATTGGCCAAAGCCAATCACATTACCACATCTAACTCCAAATGACTAGAAACATGTTGACAAGGAGAGAAAAGGACAGTTGTGGCAGTCCTAACGAGTAACACAGAGAGCCCCCAAAGGGTGTTAGGAAGAGATGAACATACTGAGATTTGCCCAGAAAGATCAGTCTGGCTGCAGAAAAGATGGTTGTGAGACCAGGCAGAGAAATTATGCACATTGATTGTGTTATCAGCTTTGGCCACAGCTCAGTCTTGAGTCTTCATCTAAATGTAAAGATTCATTCCCTCCAAACTATCTTCTATAATTGTTTCTCATCTCTGGCTCACTTTAGTCACAGAGGAGCAAAGCAATTGATCACAGGTGATTAAGAATGTGAACTCAAATCTAGTCAAGTTTGATTATCTGTGTGCCTTGTGCATTTCCCCTGATGAGTGTCAAAAATTCTGTGCCAGAGTTTTCATGGCACCCATCCGCATAGCCCTGAGGCAAATTCATTTTAATAAGCAACAAAGACAAACATAATTAGAGAGGTAAGTTTGCCACCAAGCCCCTTGAAACAATGCACTACAAAGCTAAATGGAAAGAGCCTTTGACTCTGAATTATCTGCACTTCTGGTTTCCTCTGGTAGTATGGGTAACGGAGAATTAATGGTACTTCAAGAAAACCTTTGTTCTGATAAATTTACTGTTGAGGTCTCCATTTTTAGGACAGAAATGAGGGAAGAAATTTATTGGAGGAAAATATTTTCTGGAACTGGGAGCAAGAGAAGAGATTTAATACCCAAGAACCTATTAGCATGTTCCAGCCTGTCCTGAGCCTCCCTCCACCTTGACTGTCCCAGTGCCCAGAGGCCTCTTTAGCCTGATTAGGCTGGATTTCCTTTCAGGCTGCAGGATGAGGGTAGAGAAATCCCAGGTTGTTTGATCAAATTGCCTTTGTTAACTGGGAAGTTTGTTATTAAAAGGAACTTCCTACATAAAGGGATGGCAGCATCCCAAACAGGTGAAAGAAGGGAATTACAGGCTCCTTTTTCCTTGGCCTGTATGATGAATGTTGCTGCCAATAAACAGATGAATCCAAGTGGCTACTGCTGAAGCCCAGTTACTATAGGAATGATCAGCTCTTCGGGGACAGTAGGAATGTGGAGGGTTCTACAAATGCATTGAAACATTTCTGTCTCTACTTTTGGCAGTTATACACACACCTTTACATATATCCACAAATCTGTACATAAACATACATCTAGCATACTCTGTTTCAGGTAAGTTCTTTGCCATTGAATCTTCTGTGTATTATGGCTGAAATAGGCCAATAACTTTTCACTTTGGGAGGCAGTCACAGACCCCTTTGAAATCTAATGAAGGTGGTGGGTCCTCTTCCCAAAGAGAGAAATGTGTATGTGAACAAAAATTTTTTTTTGTACCGGGAATCGAACTCGGGACCTTGCACTTGCGAGGTAGGCGCCAGAACCACTGAGCTAAATCCCCGGCCCCAAACAAAATTTTTTTAGATACTTTCAAGAGATATAAGAGAATCCTAAAGCCTATCCATCAGTCCTCCCAATTTAATATTTCAAGAACATCATGACTTCTTTATTCATTCATTGAACAAAGAAAGGATCAGACATTGTGCTAGGGGCTGGGCGTATAGTGGTGAAGAAAACATAGATGGTTATGTGCCATCAAGTTTTCAGTAAAGAGATAGATGTTAAATACATCATCCCACAAATAAATGTGTAATTACAAACCCATAGTTTTATGTTAGAAGAGTAAGGGATGCTGTGACAGAGGGTAAACAAGGGCTAATTTAGATGAGGGAGAAAGATGGGTTACATTTTTCAGCTGGTAATCAACATTGAAGATTCGTTGTTCATTCATTGATACTTACTGACAGTATATGAATTAACTCTATTATACCAAAAACCTTATAATTTAAATCAGTCCTAGGCACATGAGCTTATAAACTAAGATGCTTAGCTGTGCATTACCTGTTTTTTACATTTTGTTCCCCTATGTCTAGGGTTTACACACTGGTGAAAGACCCAACTGCAATAAGGGCAGCAATTACTGAATGTATTCATTTCTAGAGCATAACACAACATAACATAACACAACACCACAGCCTTCGTACCTTAAACTACAGAACTTTATTTTGTCACAGTTCTGGGTGCTTACAGCCCAAGATCAAAGTGTTGGCAGGACTGGTTTCTCTGGTGGCCTGTGTTCGTGACTCGCAGATGATGGCTTCCCACTGTGCCCTCATGTGGCCTTTTTTCTGTGAATATGGAGCATAAACACCCTGGTGTCTCCTTTTGTGTCTAAATCTCCTCATTTTATAGGACACTAGATTGGATCAGGGTTCACCCTCATGGCTCCATTTTAACTTAATTACCTCTTTAAAGACCCTATCTCAAATGCATTCTGAGGTACTAGGAGTTAGAGCTTCAATGTAGAAATTTGGGGAAGGGTATAATTCAGTCCATAGTAAAGAGAAATAATTGCATGTCATTAAAATCATGGAAAAGAAATCTGAAATTTCCTCAATTTTGTTTATGAATTGGTACCAATAAAGCTCACCAATTATTAACATACTGGGAGTGTGGGAGTAATACCCTACTCAGTATGTACATGAGCAAATCTGGAAGAAAAATGCTGAAATTGGTTGATCTTTGAATTTTTGTTATGTTTCTTTTCAATTTCTATTGAGGAGTTCTCTTCTTGTGATCAATAATAACCATAATGCTAATAACATCCACCTACTAAACCCAGTTTGGAAAATATCCTCTGGCTTCCTGCAGTAATTTAAAAAGCCAGGTTTCCACAGCTCTCTGAGGCCCTCCTTTTTCTTAGTTCTTCCTTTTGTTGGGAAAACATTTCTCATAAATTCTCCTTCCCCTGAGTGTGGCCTTCTCCTGTGATGAGAGTGTGAGCAGATGCAAGTGAGGCAGGTTGTAGTATGCAGAGAGCAGTTGTGCAGCCATCCACATTGTGGTTTTTCATGAGAAAGACACTCGAGTATGTACAAACATAACACAACCTTATTTACAATTTTAATTAGCCAGTTCTTTGGGAAAAAGTACATTGCTAATGGCTTCTGTCTAGAGTTTTAAAATATGAAATGGTATTCATTTTCTATTATTATGACTGTGAGGATTCACATTAGTGATAACAGTGTGCAGCTGGGTCATAGGAATCCTTTCTGCTCTGACATGCTTGATAGCTGCTTTAATCCTATTAATTTGCTCACTAGAGGCACATATTGCCACTTGATGGTGTGCAAATCAGACCAATTGCAACAAAGCCTGTGATATCCTCTGTTCTGAGAAATTATAAATGGCATCACCAAGGAAAGGCCAGATGTGATGCCAAAGAAATGAAGATTCTGAGGCAGGTGATCTCCTGTTCTTACTCTGAGAAGCATTACTGTGGGTCCCCTATCATCACTGATTCTTGGTAGCCCCAAATCATGATCCTGTAGCACTTCCTATAATAACACAATTTCTAGATTTTGATTTACACAAACACAGACACAGAGACACACACACTGTCATAATACTTAACTTGCCAATTTTTCACCCTGACATGGTGCAAAGTCCCTTATAGACATAGAATCTGTTGAAGAAGAACATCATCATCATCAGTCTTATCTAGTATGCATTATCCTTTTTTAGCACAATTTTTTCAAACAATCATGTAGAGAGCCTGCTTTAAAAAAATATAGGTTTCTTTGGGCTGGGGATTTAGCTCAGTGGTTCTGCCGCCTGCTGTGCAAGCGCAAGGACCCGAGTTCGATCCCCGGTACCAAAAAAAAAAAATATATATATATGTATATATATGTTTCTTTTGGACTTATACCCCAGTCCTGGAAAATCATAATCTCTATGTGGGTGGAGCCCTAGGAATTTACATTTTTACCAAGTCTCCCAGGTGATTTATATGCACATTAAAGTTAGAGAACTGTTGTTCTCTGGAGATCCATAAATTTAAAATTGTTACCCCTAAAACAAAATATCATAGGTTCTGAAAGACAATCCATTTTCAACATGATAGGAACTCTGTAGAAGTATTCTCCATTGAAAGTAGTGAAAATTATTTTAAAACAACTAAAAGTCTCTGGAAATAATCTTAAGTGTATACAGCAAATGAAGAAGCATTTATTCAAAAAATCTAAAATTTGATAAAAAAATAGTGTGTCTGTGATATTTGAATCAGGACCACCTCTCTCTTTTTCCCTATTCTCCCAGCTTAGTAGGATGGAAACCTCACAAGGAAATAAGGTCTCCTTTCCCCCAGACTACCAGCTAAATAAAGCCTATCTTCTTGAATAAAATACTTCTTATCTTGTCCTAAGCCACCCATTGCTGAGGCTAAGTTCTGGGTGAGTGTGACCTACAGGTGGGGACTCTTCTTTTTCTGACCACTCCTTGCTCAGGGATTAGCAGCTGTATGATGGGTACGGTGCTGTTGAGAATATTAGGGCCCCAATCACCCTTACTGGGAGAGGCAAGCCAAGAAGACCTGTTACTCATCTCATTTCACTGAATTTAGCTCCTCAAGTGAGGGTATCACTCAGGAAAGCACATCACTATCTGCAACCCAAACTCTAGAGTGATGGTGCAGATTGTGCTTAAGGGTAGAAACATACTATGCCATTGTCTTTTCCCAAAGGAACTGACTTTATTTGTAGCAGAGGCTGGAGAAGTTTAAGGCAGGAGCACTCTCAAAAATGCCCATAAGGAAGATCTGGTGAAAGATAATTCGGAGAAGATTGATAGATACGTTGGAGGCATAGGTTAAACTTTAACCAAATTATTGGTCACAGAGAAATAAAGAAAGAGAAATAATAAAAGAAAGTTCTTTAGGCTGAAAGCAAGTGATCCAGACAGTAATTTGAATCCACACTAACAGACAACACTGATAAAGATAATTATGTGACTATAAAAGACAGAATAAATGCATATTTTTTCTCCTTCCTTTTCTAACTAATTTCAAAAGCAGTTGTATGAAATAATGTCTATGTAATGTATCATTGGGTATATAACATAGAGAAATGTAATATGTTTGCCAATGACAGCACAAAGGAGGTAGTTGAAAGAAAATCTGTACTGGGCAAAGAAAATAACTCCAGATAGTACTGGAATGCACAGGTATAAAGAAAGATATCCAGAAATAAAATATTAATAGAATAAAAGCTGTAAATATATACTAACTCCCTTTTTTGTCTCAGCTTCTTGAAGAGACATGTAATTATAAAAGGTGATAATTATAATCTAATATTGAATTTGAAATATTTTTGATATAATATATATGGCAATAATATCACAAAATGTGGGAAAGAAAATAAAGATCTCTTAAGAGTAACATTTTTATATTTCACTTGAATTTAGTTAGTATATGTCAGAAGCTGATTCTGATAAGATTTGTATCATAAGACCTAGAGCTATAGCTAAGAAAATAACTTAAAAATAGTGAAAACAATTAGGAAATATATTAAAATGCTACATTGGAAGATGTGGACTTAATGCAAAAGAAAACAATATAGGAGAAATAGAAGTATAGAAAAAGAAGTGATATATAGAAAAAAATAAAATGGCAGCTATAGATTCAACTATATCAATAATGATATTAAATGTTAAAATTTAATCCATCAAAGATAGAGGTTCTCAAAGAGATTTTTTAAAAAAGGAAACAAAATCAAGATCTAACTATGCTTTCCACAGGAGGCACACTTCAGATTCAAAGATACAAAACAGATTGAAAGTACAAAGATGGAAGAGTACCCAATTAGTACCCAATTACTCCTATCTGGAGTAATCTTCTCCTTCTCCATTCAGTATACATTTTCTCTCTCCTACCTTCTTTGGGCTATTACTGCCAAACATATTACATTTCTGTGTTATAGACCCAATAATACATTGCATACATATTATTTCATACAATTACTTTGAAATCAATTAAGAAAAGGTAAGAGTACACAAACAACAATCACGAGGCAGAGTATACTAATAACAGATTTTTTAGTGCACTTTAGGACTAAAAAACAAAGCTAGTAGAGTGAAAGAACTTTTTAATAATAAAAGGGTCACTCTACCAGGAAGCTGAAACAAGTATAAATAGGTATGCTTCCAAATATCTGACAGAAATGAAGGGACAAGTTGTTTAGCCATAATATTTGGAGAACTTCAGTCCCTTTCTGTCAATAATAGATAGAACAACTTAATGATAGAAATTAAGAAATAGAGGACTTGAACAAAAAATAGAAGACTGTAAACTAAATCTACCTAATAGATATCTACAGAATACTATGCCAACAATAGCAGACAATACTTTCTCCTCGAGAATGTGAAACATTGTTTAGAGTGTACTATATGCTAGCCCATAAGATAAACCTCAATAGTTAAAAAAAAAACAGATAGAAGTAATAGAAAGTATGATTTCTAACCACAGTTGAATAAAGTTAGAAATCAATAACAAAGAATTTCAGAAATTCATAAATATGTAAGAAATTATATAACATACTCCTAAATAGTCAATGGAGCAAAGAAGAAATAAAAAGAGAAATTGAGAAATATTTCAAGAAGCATAAAAGTAAAGACACACATAGTAAAACTTAAACAGCCAAAGTAGTACTTAGAAATTAATAGCTACAAATGCAAGGAAATACAAAGGTTAGAGTGGGAATTAATGAACAGAAAAACAATAGAGAAATTCAATGAAACTAAAAGCTGGTTATTTGAAAAGAGCAAAGATATTGGCATGTGTTGAGCTAGAATGCCTAGGAACAAGTTAACTGAACTCAAGGATGAAAGGGGATATTATTACAAGCTTTACAGAATGAAAAAAATTGTAAGTGGATACTATAATTATAAGTCAATAAATTAGGTAATAGATAAAACAGACAAGTTTCCTAGAAAGAAATAAACCAATGAAACAGATTCAGAAATAGCTAATCTGCATAGACCTATAACAAGTAGAGATTGAATTAATAGCCAAAGAAATATTTATCAAGTCTAACCCCAGATAGCTCAACACTAAATTCTACCAATTATTTAAAGAAAAATTAATATGCATTCTTCACACGCCTTTATAAAGAATAGAGGTGGGAACATTTCCCAGCTCACTTTATAAAGCCAATATTACACTGATACCAAAATCAGACAAAGCCATAGTGCAAGAAAAGAACACTACAGACCAATATTTATTATGAATATGGATGTAAAAATTCCCAACAAAATACAATTTACCCAAATTCAGCCACATATAGAAAAATTATGCACCATGACTAAGTGGTAATCACCTCAGGATTTTGAGTTTGGTTTAATAACTGTAGAATAAAACACAAAAACCACATGGTCATCTCAGTAGACGTAGAAAAAGCATTTGACAACACCCAGTATTTTATAACAAAAAATTTACAGAGTCCTGGGTTTAATCCCAAGTACAAAAAAAGTGATAATAAAAATATTCAACAAGCTAGGAATTAGAAGAGAACCTTCTGAACCTATGAAGGACATCTATAAAAACCTCACAGCCAATATCATACTCAGTGGCAAAAGACTGGATACTCTTGTTTCATAGATCAGGAACAATGAAGGCTACTTTTTTTCATATTGGCAATTTAGTTAGGGTAGCTGTTTAGGAAAAAAATAAAAAGCATCCAAGTTGGAAAGAAAGAAGTAAAACTATATTATCCATTGATAGGATCTTATATATGGAAATTTCTAAAGTAATTAGAACAAATTATTAGAATTAGTAAATGAGTTTAGCAAGGTTGTAGGATACAAAAATCAATTGTATTTCTATACATTTGTGAACAATCTGAAAATGAAATTAAGATAACCACTCCATTTCTAACATCAAAAAGAATAAAACGGTAGTTAATAAAATTTGTAAGTACTCTAAAAACTACAAACCATTGTTGAAAGAAATTAAAGATATAAGTAAATTTAAAAACATCTCATATTCATGGATTAGAAAATTTAATATTGTTAAAATGGCAATCCTCTCAAAATTGATACACAAATTTAGTGTGTCTTCATTAGAATCACAGCAGTCTTCTTTGTAGACATTGACAAACTAATTCTAAAGTTCATGTGAAATTTCAGGGGACTCAGAATAGCCAAAATGATTTCTCAAAAAAGAAGAGTGAAGTTAAAGGGCTCATACTACTCACTTTCAAAATTTAGCACAAAGCACAGTAATCAAGTGAGTGTGGTACTGGCATAAAGATAGATATACAGATCAAAGGAATAGAATTGAGTCCATAAATGAATCTATAGGTCAATGATCAACTAAGTTTTTGACAAGAATGCCGAAACCATTCTATGTGGAAATAATCTTTTTTTTTTAAATCAATGGTGCTAGGACAACTGGGGAGTTACATGCAAAGGAATGACGTTAGACACTGCTTTACTTTACACTAAATTAAAAAGAGTGTAATTAAATACATTCAGCCAGACATAGTGGTGCATACCTGTGAGGCAGGAAGATCTCAGGTTTGAGTCCAACCTGGGCAATTTAGTGACTTAGCAAGACCCTTTCTAAAATAAAATAGGGGCTGGGGATAGAGCTCAGAGCAAAGGCCCTAGACTCAATCCCCTGTATTAATCAGTCATTCAGTCAATAAGTGACATAATCAAAAATTTAAAACTTTTGTGCATCAAAAGATACGCAGAAAGAAGATGAAAAGATTTGCCACAAAAATGGGAGAAAATATTTGGAAATCATTGATCTCATAAGGGATTTGTTATCTATAATGTATAAAGAACTCTATAACCCAATAACAAAAAGACAACACAATTTAAAAATGGAAAAGTATCTGAGTAGATGTTTCTTCAGAAAAGTTATACAAATGGCCACTAAGCACATGAAAAGATGGTTGTTACCATTAGTCATCAGGGGAATGTAACTCAAAACCAGTGAAGTACCATTTCATACCCACTAGGATAGCTATACTAAAAGATTCTGATAAAAGCAAATGTTGACAAGGACACGCAAAGTCAGAACCTTCATATAAGCTAAAAGAAATGTAAAACAGTATGGTCATTTTGGAATACAGTCTGGAATTTCCTCAAACAGTTAAACAGAGTTGTCACCTAACTTAGTGACTCGACTCCTAGATATATACCTGTTGTGGTTTATATCTAGATATCCCCCCAAAGCCTCAAGCACTCATAGGCTTTTTGGAGGTGATTGGATCATGAGTGTGTGATACTCATTAGTGGTTAGTCCATTGATGAGTTTATAGCTAAATGTTATATTGGGAAGTGAAGTCTGGTTGGAGGAGATGGGTCACTGGGTATGCGACCTGGAAGGGTCTATCTCTGTCCTTCCCTTGGTCTCTCTCGGCTTCTTGACTGCCATGCCATGAGCTGTTTCTCCTTGCCCTTCTGCCATGCCTCTTTGCAGTGGAGCATGAACTGAAACTTCTACAAGCTATGAGGCAAAATAAACCTTTCCCAATTTAAGTTGTGGGTGTTGGATATTGTGTCCTAGCAAAAACAATACCCAATAGAAGTGCAAACGTGTACACAGAAATGTTCATACATTGTACACAAGTGTTTATAGTAACATTATTCATAATAATCAAAATGTGGAAATAACTCAAATGTCCATCACCTGATGAATGAATAAACAAAATGTAGTATATACATACAATGCAGTATTTATTTGACCATGAAAAGAAATGAAGTGCTGACACATGTGTTAACATGAATGAACCTTTAAAACATTTTGCTAAGTGACAGATGCTAGTCACCAAAGACCACATATTATATGATTCTATTTATATGAAAAGTTCAGAACATACAAACTTACAGAGACAAACTAGAATAGCTGTTGCATAAGGTTGAGATGGATGGGGGATAAGGAGGTAATGCTAGCTAAAAGGTACAGAGTTTATTTTTGAAATGATGAAAGTTTTAAAATTGATAGTGATATTGTTTGCACATACATGTACTAAATACAAATATGCTAAGAACTATGTTATAGGCTTTAAGTGGGTAAATTTCATGGTATAAATAACTGTCTTTTAAAAAGACAGATGGAGAATGTTGTAAGTTCCCACCAGCTTGAAGGTATAACCATCTTTCTTTATGGTTAAAGAAAATGGTCATGGAAGAGTGGGGCCACCATTAGTGGCATTGGCAGGGCTGAGATGTTTGTGTGCACCATTCTACATTCACTCATTTGTATGTTCAACAAATTTTTCTTGTTTGTATTCTTGTACTTTTTGCTAGATACTGAGAACATGAGACTCACAAGACACACAGCTGTTTTCAAGGGGCTTGCATTTAACTATCCTTAAATTCACGTTCCTAAGGCAAAGAGCTAAATTCCCACAAGAATTTAAGTTCCTAAGGGCAGAGCTTTATCTGTTTCATTCACAGCTATATCCCTAGGACCTATAACCATACCTGGTGCCTCACAGATGCTTAATAAGTATTTGTTAAATGAATCAGGGTATTAAAATGCACAACATCTCTCACCAACCTTAAATAGAATTTGGCAACAAAGACATAGAACTGGTCAGGCAAAGCCTTCAGTTTGGAGCAGACTTGTAGGGCATGACTCCAGCAGAAGCCTAACAGCTGCAAGAAAGAAGTTGAACAAGAGCATTGATTTCATCAGGGGAAAGCCTGGGAGACAGGATGCTTATGAGGTACCCAGGTGACACACCCTAGTGTCCAGGAACTAGGATGATCTTTCAGGTTCCACATACCCCTAAGCCTCTTTGTTTCTGAGACTATAATCCTAAAGATGAAAGTAAAGCCACTGCTAAGCACCTCTTCCTGACAGGTATAAATGTGGTCCATTTATCTAAGGGCTAACACCAGGTTTTCTAAAGGCAGAATTTCTAGAACTGCAAAGTTCTACACATATCATCAGCCAGATCTGTTCTTAGCAGTCAAGTTGAACAGGATACAGTGCTTGTATCTCCACAAACAGCCTTGTGGGTGGAATTTCCCTTTTTCTTCCAACTCAGCAGGAGGGTTAGATTTTATTTTCTGATCTGCTTGGGACGTATTTATGACCTTTACTCTCGGCACCTTCAACGTTAAGCTAGATAGAAGGGAAAGAGCTCTATCGAGGCCAGTGTAAGGCAGCAAGTCTCCACTGAGGCTACCCAGCAGAGTCACCTGGGAGCTTTTAAAATTACAACAACCAGGTCCCGCTGCCCTAGGTTTTGAATTAACTGTACTCTGGCAGGACCTAGGAAATCTGTACAAGGTTCAAAACAAGTCTGAGAATCACTGGTTCAAGGTGAAAAAAATAAGGTGACTGATGTTAATCCTGGGGTCAAACTCTACTGCTACTGATACTAGCCTGTGGCATTAAAGGGTGAGAATTTCTTTCAGTGTCAGAAACATCTAGGAAAAAAGTGCCTACCTGTCTTTACTGCCTTCTCTTTGCTCCCCACCAATCCCATTTGCTTTTACCTACCAGTCTCTAACCAGCCACGCTTGAGGGTTGGCTTCTATTTAAATAGGAAACACAGAGAAGCTCTTAGGCCTAAGCATTTCAGCATCACTCTAGTGTGCAATGTTGGCTCCTCTTACCTGTTGCCCAGAAACTTGGCCTGGGTACCTTTTGAAAGACTTTTCTGAGTTGACCCATGGGGCTTGGCCAGCAGCTCAGACTTCTGACTCATAGTTGGCACTGGCCTGGCTCGGCCTTCTCTCTTGATTGTTCACCTCGCCTGTTGGCCCTAGATTTCCCCCCACCCTGTTGCCTCATTCCTGGTCCTCTGCCCATGGCTTTGGCATCTCTCTTCTGGCTTCTATTCACTGATCTCTTGGGCCCTCTATCAGTATGCTTCTTGCCCCAGGTTATTTACTGTGCCCTCTCTGTTTGCCCCTGAGCTCCTTAGCTCAGCTCACAAGCATATTTACACATACTCATCTACAAGACGGCATGTATGCTGCCAGGTCTGTAGTTGCCAAGGAGTTAATTTATCTGGAATTCAGCCAAAGCTGACACATGTCTCTTCTTTTAGGTCTCCTGGAGTTGACTGAAAGGCATAAAATGGTCTGTGAAACCTAACACATCAGATGAGATAATATACATGAAAGGCCTTAAACTGGAAAGCAGGATATACATATGAAGTATGGTCAATAATAAGCAGCAGCAGTGTTGGATATTCCATGCTGGACATGGGTGGTAGCTGGTGGTCAGGAGCCCCAGATGAGCAGAGACTGATCACAGACACATGAGTGATATGTTTGCAAATCTGGAAATTTAAGAGGTGTGAGAAGTCAGGACCTAGTGGGCAGTACAAAGAACAGAGGTCAGGGTGCATGACACACCCAGGTGCCTAGATATGAGGAAGTGCTAAAGGCTTGCCTTTCAGCAAGTCCTTTTGGCTTTCCCCCATCAAAATATATCCAGGATCTAGCTGGCCCCCTGTCACTGCTGCCATGGCCACCGGCCTGGTCTAAGCTGCCATCAGCTTCTGCCTGGGCTAGTATAGTAGCTCCTACTTGGTATTTCTGCTTCCACCTTTGTTCTTCCACAGTCCTTTCTCAACAGAGCAGCCCAAGTGATCCTGTCAAAAAGGGTAAGATACTTCACATCGTGTCACTCTTCTCCTCACAGTGCTTTACTGTCTCCCCATACATCTCAGGATGAAAGCTCAAGTGCCTTTCCCTGGGTTCCAGGGCTCTACATAATCTGGGCCCCATCTACTTCTTGAATCTCAGTCTGTACAACTTACTCATCTGTCGCACTCACCGTGGGCTTCTTGCTCTTTCTTCAGCCACCAAGGTCATTGTCATTCCTGTCTGGTGATCTTTGCCTGCTGCTCACTCTATCCAGAGCCTCTTTCTCCAGACACCCACATGATTCCCTCTCATTCATTCAGAGCAAACCCAAGTATCCCCCTCAGAGAATCCTGCCCTGGTGTCTCAGTCTTATGTAGTACTCCTGACTCTATCACATGCTTTCCCTTTTCCAGATGAGTTTTATATAGCACTGAAATAAGCATGTAGTAAATCCTTATTAATTTATTATCTGGCCCTCCTACTAGTACACAATCTCCATGAGCATAGGCATTTGGTGTCTTTCCTTGCTTGTACTGTGCATTGCATTGTTGAGTGAATGGATGAATAAATACACAGGATTACAAATTTAAGACTCCAGCAATCAGGCAAGACATTCGTTAAAGGGCATATAGCTGTCTAATCCTGAGCTCTCTTGTGAGTGTGTGGAGAAAAACACCTGTTCCCTAGAGTGACTAGCCTTGGGTTTGAGGTGGAGTTATTGCTCTAAGGAAGATAAGGACAGGAGACATCCACCTGGGGGGCCCCTATTCATTCTGGAGCTGGGCTTTTCTGGGAATTCCAGGGAAAGTCAAAGGCCCAATGAGGAGGCTTAAAGATGAAGACATTTTTATTGAATTCTCTCTCCGATAGTCCTGTTTGTTTGGGATATGACTTTGAACTTTCAGAAGAAATTTCTGTTCATCATTCACCCCTCCCTTGGCAGATATCCTTGCCCAACCCAACGGCTTTCACATTTAAAGCACAATAAAAGGCCCTTTAAAAAGTGTGGTGAGTAAGAGCATGGGCACTAGGTGCTAACCACAGTTTTGTATTTTCTTCCTTGTTGTGTGGTCTTAGTCAAAGTATTCAAATTCCACAGAGCTTCACTGCCACTTCTTCTTCTTTTTTTTTTTTTTTGGTACCAGGGATCGAACTCGGGTCCTTGCGCTTGTGCATCAGGCGGTGAAACCACTGAGGTAAATCCCCAGCCTTCACTGCCACTTCTATAACTAGGATATAAGGAAAGTGCTTTTATCACTTCTCGGCCTTTTGGCTAAGATCAAGTGCAGGAAAGTGCCTTTGCAGGAGATATCGTAAGGATGAAATGTGATTCTGAATTTTGGGCAAAATATTCGGCTTGATGTTATGCTTGGCAGATATCTAGCTATTGTTGTCAGAGTCCAAAGTGCTAGAAGAAATGGTTCTTGTTTGGCACAGCTCCCCAGAGGTCCCAGCTGTGGAGCCTCTCAAACATTCACCTGTTCACCTATCATCTGTGACAATCTTGTTAAAGTACAGATTTGATTCAGAAGGGAGGGGAAGGGCCCCGGATTCTGCATTGCTGACTCACTGCTAGGTGGATGATGCTGATGTTTCAGACTGTGCTCTGTACCAGGCCCTGTACAAAAAAAAAAGGATAGGGATAAAATACCAATGAATGCATTTCCCTGAAATCTCATCGCTTCTGAGTTGTGTTGTTCCAAATCACTTTCCCTGTTGGTGTCCTGGAATCTGATTCCATCTGTAGCCACCCTTCCCTACTATTTCAGTCCTGCAGTGAGGCCTCACACACAGAGACTCACCCCTCCAAGGCTTCACTCAGAGCTGAGAAAAAGGTGGGGGTGTGTTTCTTCTTTAAAATTGCTGCTGGGTTTCTGTGGCCTTCGGACATATGGCCAGGCGCTTGTTTCCATGGATGCTTAATGGATTGTGAAGCAATTGCTGGAGGAAACATCACTACAGCAAGCCAGGCCAGAGAGACAGAAGGACTCATGGGCCAATGTTATCTTTGCTCAGCACCAGCCTGTTCCTGCTCCTTTTCTCTCTCTGCCCAGCAGTGACAGATGGCTTCCACATGGTTTGACCTACTGTTTAGCCAGACCTGACCAGGCAGTCATCCATCAGCTGCCTTGTTTGGCCCCCCAGAGTGTACCCTGTGGTTTGTGGTAGGCAGAAGTTGGAGAGGTTTCATTTTGAGCTCATCACGTCTTGTGGCTAGTATAGTTTCAGGCATGGGCAGTTCTTACTCCAGATGTTTCCATCCCAGTGTCCATATGTTTCAAGGTGGGATCAGCAGGTTTACATGATGATGTTAAACTAATTAATCATAAGCTGATGCTTTAATAGTTTCAGGACCCAGGTGGGCTTGGGACTAATGAAGATATAAGTAACACACATGGCATTATTGAGCTGGAGAAAGGAGGTGAAGCTGAGCTTTCTCCATTCTTTGGCACAATCTCTATTTTCTTACTGACATTAAATGTTATACACAAAGCCTCTGAAAGCTGTGTGGGAAAATCTCCAAATATTGCTCATAGCTCTCTGAATATGACAAAATTAAAACTTAATAAGCTACAGGGCACAAGAAAAAAAGCAATAAGCAGAGGGGTTGTGCAGAGTGGGAATCAAGAGGCCTGAATTCCATTACATTTGGACTTGCTTTGAGAACACATCACTTGATTAACAAACCTTTTTAAGCACCTGCTAGGTGGATTTTAGAAATTTCTAGGTTCCTTTTTTTCTAACTATGAAATGAGATTGTTACATGAGATGGCTTATGAAAAACTTTATGTAAAGTAATTTTCCATTTCTTTCCTTATAAAAGTAGTATTGTTCATTAAAATCTTCCTGTTTTATTATATAAATTGTACTCTCCTTAAAAAAGAAAAACTTTAACAAAGTCCAAAAAGTAGAGAAATGTAATTACAGTGTTGATAGAGTACTACCTGACCAAGTCTATTTGGTATTACCTTACCAAATCTGTTAAAAATTAAAAATATTCAACAATCCCTAGTATTATTTATGACACAGTTGAAAGATGCTAGATCTAACTTTTATGCCTTTATAAGAAGAATGAGGGCTGGGGTGTAACTTAGTGGTAGAGCTCTTGCCTGGCGTGCTCAAAGCCCTGGGTTTGATTCTCATCACTGAAAAGAAAAAGAGTTGGATAAATATAGAAGGTTGAACATAAATTCCTCTAGCTCCGTCCCCCAAAGACATCTGATGTGTTATTAACTTCAGTGAGGAAGATTTTCCTCTATATAATTTTAAAGACATGTTTTTCTCCCAAAAGACAACTTTTCCATATACATGAGAATAGAGATGAGAAAAAAACCTGAAAGAAAAGTTCCTTTTAGGTACCATGGCACATGCCTATAATCTCAGCTACTCAAGGAGGCTGAGATGGAAGGATCTCAAGTTTGAGGTCAGCCTGAGCACCTTCTGTCTCAAAATAAAAAATAAAGTTCCCACCACCATGCATAACTGATACAAAATAAGCATTCAATAACCAATAACATTTGAGTATGTTTCCTTGGTATACATTAAATTTTTCTCAGTTGAGGCAGTACTGTTTATCTGTTTTATAACTTAGTGTTCTGATTTAACATTTTATTTTCATTTGACTTGAATGATTTTGCTGAGTACATTGGCTCTCCAGCTGGACACTTGCTTGGACTACTGACTTTTCTCTTGGCTTTTTATTTGTATTTTGGTACTGGGGATCGAACTTGGGACCTTGCACTTTCGAGACAGGTGGCAGAACCACTGAGCTAAATCCCTGGCCCTCCCTTGGCTTTTTGACTTGGAGAGTCAAGGTCTCTAGGGTTTGTCAAGAGGGCAGAGCTCCTGTGGAGAAAGTGGCCCCACAGTAGTGGTTGTGCCTCACCTCCTGTGATGATGTGATAGGCACGTCACAACTTTCATTTTCATAGTAATGATTACAAAGGTGCAGCCCCATCACCTGGGATGGAATGGAGAGCCCTGTGCTCGGGACTCATTTGTCACAGAGATGAAACAGCTCTAATGACTTTGCTCTGCCTCTCTGGAGGTGAAGTTGTGTTACTGTGCCTCTAGAACACAAACAAAGGTCCCCACGTGCAACATGAGGTGGAGGTTCCTGCACCCTTTTGCAACCTAATGCATGAGAAGCAACAGTGTCTGTCCCCTTTTATGAGGACAAGACGTCCCCATTTACGGGTGCTCTGGATGTGGCTAACACATGCCAAGGCATGAGGCAGTGGAGGAGCCTCAAGATGTCTACCCCAAGAGAGAAAGTCCCCTAGTTTTTAATTTAAGGCATGAAAAGATGCATTTTAAGAGCATAGCCCCCAAAATGAGTCACTGGCTAATTCTGAATTTTCTGAGAAAAAAACCTTGCAGATTATTCAGCAGTCCAGCCCCTAAACTCCTAAGGGACAAGTGTCTGCCAGCAGAAAGTATATGGTAAGTAAAACAGGGGCCTAACCAACAGCAGGGTCTGCTCTGATAGCTGTAGAGCTGGGACATTGGGGCAGATCCTGGGGAAATGGCCTCTTCTGGGAATAGTAGCAGGCATTGTGATTTGCTCTCTGTATGTACAGTGTGACTTTGGCTACTTATTTTGCCTCTTGTTGGAATAACTGATAGACTTTTCTTTTTGTAGTACTTTTTACTGATACTTTGATTTGGTTTACACAATTTGGGACATTAATGCCAGTCTGCTAGAACTGGATGAGGGAAAAGATATGATATTCATTGCATTAATGGTTACAGGCCAGACAACTGGATGGATGCTTTTTTTTTTATCTCATGTGACTACAGGATTTCTGATTCAGAGTAAAGACCTATGACCATAGAAGTGTAAAATTTGTCCCTGTTTTTAGGAGTGAAGTGAATTGGATTCAAATAATGCACATTGTTGGTTATGATCTTCTTTTACAATCAGCCCCTGTCATAGAGCTTAAAGGTTAGCAAAATCATAGCTTTCATTAAATGACTGCTTCTAGAAGAACCAGGTTTTGGGGTTTTTTTTCCAGAATATACTGCAGGAGAAGCCTCATTCACAGAGAAAATTTGGGTGTGCCTTTTAATGGAAAATTATCTTGCAAGCAATGTTGCATATTTTTATAGTCAGTTGGAGTAGACCAGCAACCAAGTTAAAAATGGGAGCCCTTTTGACATGGATGATATGGATGCCAGTTGTTCTTTCAGGAGAATATCTCTGCTCCATTGATATCAGTTAATCAGAGCAAGAGACAAGGCCTCAGGAGAAGGGGCCTCCATCCTGTGATCTCCAATCAATGACGTCAGAAATGAAACAAGAAAATGGAGACATTTTTTTCTTGGGTAGCAAAAGTGGGGACAGGGTGACAATATAAAGGAGTTTTGAATTACCAAGATTTTGCCAAAATTTAGTTAATTTTCTTGTTTGTGGCCAAAATGATGTGTACGAGGCTTTGAAGGGAAGTAGCATGGCTGGATGATGCCGCAGACTGTGCTGCAGGTATGTGCTACATGGTAGATCATGTCGTAGGTACAGTGTGAACTATGCTGTACTTTGATTAATGGTAATAGTAATGGTACTGCATATAAATGAGGAATCTAAATTTAATAAAACAGTTTTGATGTAAGAATTTAAGAAGATGTTTTTCAAGCCAGTTACTAGCTAAGTTGTTTGTTTCTGGTTGGAGAAGCTGGTTAGTATGAGCAGCTTGGGGGAAGGGGCTGAAGAGGAGAGAGAGAGAAGGGCAGATTGTCCTTGGTCACCTGGAATCTGAGAGTGTCCAACTCCAGCCTTGGCACTCGAACTAAAGGCAGTGAACAGAGCTGGAATGAGGTGCTGAGGCACAAGGACAGCAAGGCTGAGCTGTGAGTACCTCTGGATTGGGCAGGACTACTATCCTTGCATCCTGGGCACTGCTTACTCAAAAATGGAAGGTCTAAGATCAGTTAATTCAGCTTCCTCATTTTGTAGCTAAGGAAACTGAAACACAGAGTAGTCAGACCCCCAGAGCTCATATCTCTTCACTCCTGGCCCAGGGACTTGATTCCCTGAACTGATGGACAGCTCTGCAGATAGGCGTCTGAAGCTCGCAGGGAAGAATGGGAGAGCCAGGCAGATGGGAGAGGGTGGAGGGGGCAGCTGGTAGGAGATGGAAAGGCCAAAAAGAGCCAAAATATCCATTCCTGCTAGCCATGTCCCAAGGACAAACATAATTCCCAAGTGTTCCTTCGCAGAGGCATAGTCACATAGAAGAGCCACGTGATAGTTGACCAAGGCTGTGAAATGTCATTTATGCCTAATGATTAAGTACTCCTGTTTATTCATATTCCTAGTCCAACTCTTTAGCCTTGCTCTTTCCTTTTAAGTCATTGGAGACCTCTGCCATTTCTCTCTTCTCATTTGGTTTGTAGCTGTCCTTGTATTCAGGGACAATTGCAGTTGAGAATCTGTCCACCCATTTCTTTCTGGTTCAGGGTAAAGGAAATGACAAGGAAGATGATGAACTTGCACAATGTAACTTGTCTGAGTGTTGTGAAAAGGAGCTCTAGGGAAAAACTGAGCAAATACACAAGTCAACAATTTATCCCTCTCTTGTAAGAGATACTGCCTCTACTTATTTTGTGAAGCATAGTTATTTGTTAGTTTTAGTAAGATTTCCACTGATAAGAAAACATGAAAATATTTACTGTGCTGGTCTAGTGTAAGTTTGGCAGTTTTGTTTGTTTGTTTTTAGTTTTCATCTGTGATCATAGGTTTAGGGACTGAAGGGACCTGGGAGAGCTGCCAGCCTCCCTACCCCATCTGGCTGGTGCAAGAAGCCCCTTCCCAGTGTCCCTGCTAGTAGCTCAGACCCCTTCCCTCTTAATCTCCCCAGGGACTTGCTTCTACCTCTATGGGAGCTTTTACTTCATTTGATTTAAATTACAATTATTTGAGGATTTGTCTTAAGTCGCAGCTGTGAGCCCCTGAAGCCAAAGGATGGGTGGGTAGGAATCCTGTCTCATTCTTCTTTGATCTCGGACTGCCCCCAACACAGAGCCCGGCCCACTCTCCATAAATATTTGAATGAGTGACAAGCTGTTAACAGTTTCTGGAGGCACCCACAGTGGGACATCTCTAATAGCTGGCAAGTTTACCTCCCTGTGTTCCCTGGGTAGGAGGAGAATGTAAATAGGCCATGAGGAGAGAAGGCTGGCCATCCATTGGCTGCACTTGAGGACAAGGTAATACCCTGCTTTTCTTGCATTCCATCTGGCCCAAGCTGTATACAAGGCCTTTCTCAGGACAGGAAAACTGAATACCTGACCTAGATCGATAAATGGTGGTGTGGGGGTTGAGTCTAGGCTTCGAACCCAGTTTAGGAGGACAGCTCTATCAGACACTGTCAGTGTCCATTCATATCCCCTCTGCCCTCCCTGGGAGTCACTCAATTACCATGCAAACTGAAAAATTCCTGCATTTTTTTGTCAGGGTCCTTCTCTGACCTTCAGTGCATGCTTGGCCTATGTGTGGGTCAGGGTGGAAATTCCAGGAACTTACCCCAGGAGGGAACTTCGACCAGTGAACAATAGGACTGAGTGCATGTATAGCCTGTATTCTTCACCCTGCAGGGGGACAGCTTGGAGGTGTGTTTTATAGAATTTCTCAAAAGATCCCCAGAGGCATTGAACCCCAGCTACTCATAACACTACCCCACTAAGTAAAATATCCCTTCTTCATTTCACCCCCTTCTTCTAACTTCTCCTCTCCCTCACTGTACTTCCTGGGAACATGCCCAGATAAACTATCTGCCCTAAACCCTGTCTCAAGATCTGCTTTGGGAAGAACCCAAACTAAGACAGTGACAAGAATGGGAAATTTGGGGGGATTTCAATGTTATTCCCTTAGAAGCCAAAACTATTAAAATAAGTACATGCTTTTTTTTTCTTTCTCTCTTCTATTTCTAAATACAGTGTTTTTCTTTCAGTTCTATAAATAGAGTTTAATTTCCAATAGACTTTGTGTCCTAGCTCTGAAAATAGGGCTGATAATGATTCCTAATCTCTGAAGGGTAGTTATTTCACATAACAGTGGTCTGTATTATTCTGGCTCTATTAGAGAAATGCACTGTGTCAGGAGGGTCTCACACCAAGCTAAAAACAGACATGGCTCATGAGGTCATTAGACATCAGGATAGATTTATGTTAAGTACCTCACTTAACCTTTTAAACTTTCATAGAGACCTTTATAAATAAGAGAGAACTTATCAAGCTGTCCCACATTGGGATGGAGTACTTGGAGATTAGGGACAGCTGAGATGAATGGTGACCATGAGGGATGTGGTAGAGGAAAATAAAGAACCTGCATCAAACCAACCCAGCATTAATGAACTACACCTGAGCTAGTCGTGCTTAGAGAAAATGCTGGTGCTGACAAGAGTATTTATTGTCCTTTGAGAAGACCAGTAACAAAGAGTGAAAGTGTGTGATAACCCGCCTCCCCTGTCCTTCAGGCAGATGGTGTATGATTCAGAAAAGTGCCACAATATAACTTGATTGTTTTGATGCAGTTAAAAATAACCCAGATCACTACTGTATTATGTTTGTAGGAATTTTCTTTTGCTTTCTCCTTCTTGGAGAGGTTTTTACTGGCTTACTAGGAAACAACACACATGTTCATGAATTTTTAATTGGCAAGCAAGAATGGGAATGAATGTAAACAAAACACAAGATGAAAGGAGACAGCAGGTCAAGAGAGTCCCCACCCAAGCTTTTGGGGATATGCACAGATGTCTTTTGACATCAGGTAGGGAAATCTTCCCAAGTCAAGCAGAGATAACTGCCACATACCTTATTTTTAGCATAGCAAAATGTAATGGCTCCGAATGCTCTCTTTATGTAAACCCTGACTAATTGCCAATGGCTCAGCTCTTGGTGGGGGACAGAGAGAAGGGAGAATGAGAGGAATATTTTTGGTCAGTGACAGGAACATACAGAATCGCTGTTTCCTTTACCCTCTTTGGTGAGCATTGCTGCCATGTTGTGAATGACAGTGACACACTGGGTATAGCCCTGTCCTGAACAAGAGAGATGTCTTTACCTCCTTCCACTTGTATCCTAGTCTGAGCCATTACTTTTAGTAAATGCCCTTGGAAGGACTGTACTATTCCTCAGGGTGAACTCATTAGATAGTGGTGAGGGTTATGTACAATAGTCCATGCAAAGTGACTGCATTAATAGTATATTAATAGCTGACTCAAAATCTACACTGGTTCCTCAGAAAGAGAGGTCTCAGTTACTGTCCCTGCCTGCCATCTGCCAGGATTTTAGGTCATAAGGAAAGGTTTCACTTAGGCCTAGAGCAGGTATACCAATATGGCCTATACTAGCCTCTCTCAAACATTTTGTTTCAGTTCCCCCTGCCCTTACCCAAATAAACACCCACCCGAAAGGGCCTGATGGATATCTTTTCAGCCTGTGCTACTAAGCTTTCACTCTCCTTTGCCTCCCAGAATGCTTATGTCAACATCAACCGCATCATGTCCGTGGCTTCCCGCCTCTCTGAGGCTGGCCATTATGCCTCCCAGCAAATCAAGCAGATCTCCACACAGCTGGACCAGGAGTGGAAGAGCTTTGCCGCTGCTCTGGACGAACGTAGCACCATCCTGGCCATGTCTGCTGTGTTCCACCAGAAGGCTGAGCAGGTGAGGCTGAGGGATCTGCTGCTGGTGGTGGGAAGGGTACAGAACCAGGGGATGGCAGGGTAGGAGCACACTGCTGTATTTGTGAAACACCCTAGCCACTTCGAGATAGCTGCAACAACTGGTCTTCTACCCTTTCATGGCCCCTGTTTACACAGGAAATATTGGTAACTTTTGGTGGCTTTGCACATCATACAAATGAGAGGGGATCCAGATCTTCTTTACATTCTGGTTGCTTGATAGCCCATTGTTGGTTGTGTGTGTGTGTGTGTGTGTGTGTGTGTGGACTGACCATCTGTTTTATGTCTGTGCATTCTCTGCACAGAGGTCAAAGGGATGAAAGTACAGTGATCATTGAGTGCTGAGAGCAGTAAGAGCAGGGAAACTAATTCTACGTGAAGTATTTGTTATAGATAATGCAGTGATAATACAATGGATAGTGTTGTAGTCAGGGTTTGCAAGGGCATAGATTTAATATAGAACACATAATCTATAGGATTATTTTATAATATTCACCCAAAAGTCAAATGCAGAGGAGTACAAGAGACCTGTCCACACCCTAGAGACCTGAAGAATCCAGCCAAGGGCCCAGATCCCACATCAGTGTCCCACACAAGTTCAGATAAAAGCCTAGAGCCCAAGGCAATGTCCTCCACGAGTCCAGCCATAGGCCTAGAACCCACAGAAATGTCTCATGCAAATCCATATCAAGGGTCTGCACTGAGAAGGCCCAAAGGGCAGTGGTGGAAGCTAGAAAGTCTATGCCAGCGGGGTGAAAGATCTGAGCCACCAGGCTGAGGGATATGCACTAGAGCCAGGAAACAACACTCAAGGTGAAGAATAGAGCTCCCCTGAAGAGAACAGCAGCTATCCCCAGCAACAGTGAGGACCTAAGCTCCTCTGATGATAAGAACAGCCCTGTTTGTATGAGGAAAACCAGCCAAAGCAAGCTTCTACAAGAAAATCAATAGCATGTGATCTTCCCCTTCAGTTCTCCTTTTATGTTGTTGGCAACAATTCTCAGGTAGGTCTTCCATGCCCAGAACCACACTGACTCAGTTTAGCTAGGCATTCCAAGTTGACCATTAGTTAATCCACCACAGGTAGAAATCATAGTTACTGTTGCCATTTGCTTACTAAGTGGCTAGGCCTTGGCCAGGGACCTTACCCATTTTATAGAGAGGCACAATGAAGCTCACAGAGATTAAGCAACCTCCCCAAGAGCCTGTGGTTTGTTGGAGCCTGGCTCAGACCAGCTGTTAAATTTTCAGGAATTTTGTAAGCTAGTTGTTAAACACAGCATTTCTTAAAACTAAATTATATCAATTTATAATTATGTTATATTAAAAACAAAGGTAATAAAAATTTTCAAAACATCTTGATTATTTTACTATATTTTTATTATTATCTATATTCTTGAGGTTATTTTTATTTATTTTATTCTCCTATGGTATAAATGCTGTAAAATATACTACTGGTCATCTGTTCCTAGTCCACATTTGATAATTTTACATTAGAAGCTTAAAAAGACTGTATGGTAAGAGGTTGTTTGTTTGTTTGCTTGCTTGTGATACTGGGGATGGAACCCAGGGCCTCACATATGGGAGGCAAGTGCTATACCACTGAGCTATAGTCTCAGGCCTGGTAGAAGTTTTGTACCACAGAAATCAAGTACTGCACAGTAGGGCTTGATTTATGGTTTCATTGATTTACTATAGTCTTAAGGCAATGAGGAAAAAAATGTTAAAAATGTGCCATCTGTAACTGTTACATTGTGAGTCACACACAAAATGAAAATGTTCTTCTATCCAAAACAATCATTCCATTTGGCAAAAAAGTCACTCACAGAGTCACACCATTCCATTGGTGAGTATGTGCAGATCCAAAGGAGCAGCTGTGTAGCCCAGACCACCACAGCTGCAGGCCGATCCAAGTTGGGGTCTTCCCTGACCCCAGAGGCTCCTGCACACCCGCCCAGGCCAGGGCCACCCCCAGAGAGGAGCTGCATGGGTGCGCAGGCTTCTACCAGAGGCCCACAATACCATCGGCCACAGCCAGGGACCTGCCTGGAGAAGAGCTGTACAGGCACACAAGCAATACCCAGAAGCTTGCCCCATACCATTGATAAGTGCATGGTAACCCTAGACAAAGCCTGTGCAGACAATAGGAACTGGGGTGCACAGCCCCCAACCAAAGGCCCTCCCAGACAACAGCTACATAGGGGCCCCCAGTGAGAGACACATCTAGATACCATCCCAAGTGTGCACAGGGCCCAGCCAGAAGCCTGTCCAGACAACAGCTCAGCTCAGGGATCCAGAAGGCCACCATTCTGAACACAGGAATTGATATACTGGTGAGCAACGGATTAAAGGCTGCTTGGTGGCTTGCTAAGAATTAAAGATCACCAGATGAGCAAAAAGTCAACTCACCAAAGACACAACAGGTTGCATCTGTTGAAATGAGAAGACACATAAATAAATCTCAAAACCAGACTTCCAGATCACCTAAGGTAACCCTAAAGGAAAACAAGATGGAACAATCTGTTACTCAACCACCTGGACTTCCTGAACTGACAATGAAACAAGACATGGAAAAAATGGAATTAGAAATAATTTCTCAGATAGCAGTAGAGATTGTGCCCATAGTACAAGACATGATTAATCTAGAGTGGACACAGATTAAAAAAAAATAGAGGAGCTGAGGAACATGATGGAATCGCAACATAGGAAACAAATGGAATCCATAAAACAGATGCAAACAGATTTCCAGGAGATTAAAAACTCCATTGAAAGTCTACACAGCAGAATGAACCAATGAGAGGACAGAATTTCAGATATAGAACATAACATTGCAATTAGTGACCAGGAAAAGAAAAATTGCTTTAAAATAGTAAGGGACCACGAGAAATTGATCCAGCAGGTGCTAGATGATGCAAAGAAGAAAAATATAAGACTGATCAGAGTCAATGAAGAAACAGTCGAGAGTGCAGATGACATAAAAAAAACTGTTCACAGAAGTAATGGCAGAAAACTTCCCAAGCAGGGGGAAAGAACTTGACATACAGATAAGTGAGGCATATAGGACTCCAACTAGGCATGATAAAAAAAAATATATATATATACACATAGGCATATAATTGTTAAGATTCCAGAAACCCAACAAAAGAACAAAGTTCTACAAGCAGTGAGAGAAAAGAAACAAATCGCATACAAAGGAAAGCCCATCAGAATTCACACCAGACTTCTCAACACAAACCCACAAGGCAAGAAGAGCATGGGGTGACATATTTCAAGCCCTAAAGGAAAACAACCTCCAACCCAGATTGATGTACCCTGCAAAACTATCTTTCAAAATTGATGGAGAAATAAGATACTTTCATGACAAAGAGCACCTTAGGGAGTTCATGAATACCAAACCAGCACTGCAAAAAATATTAGACAATATACTAGGAAAAGACAATAAGGATCACAACCCTAGGAAGCCCTGCAGAATGAATCTGTTAGGCACAACAAGAAATTAAATGCAAAGGAGGAGAATCCAACAAAAAAAAATCATAACAAGGATAAGTCAATACGTATCAGTTATAACCATCAATGTTAATGGTCTCAATTCACCAATCAAAAGAAATAGACTGGCAGAATGGGTCAAGAAGCAAAATCCAACAATATGCTGCATACAAGAAACACACTTAATTCAAAAGGAAACTCATAGACTGAATGTTAAAGGGTGGAAAACAATACTCCATGAGACAGGAACCCCCCCCCCCCAAAAAGCAGGAGTAGCTATCCTCTTTGCAGATCAAGTGGATTTCAAACCAACACTGATTAGGAAGACAAAGAAGGACACTACATCCTTGTAAAGGGAACAATCCAAGAGGAAAAGATGATAATCATTAATATATATGCACCAAACACTAGTGCGCCCAACTATATAAAACAAATACTAATGGACATAAAAAATCATATAAGCACTAATACAATAGTAGTGGGGGACCTCAATACCCCACTATCACAAACAGATAGATCAACAAGACAAAAAATAAACAATGAAATACTAGAACTCAATCAAATTCTTGAAAAAATGAACTTAATATATGTTTACAGAGTGTTCCGCCCCACAAAATCAGAATACACATTCTTTTCAGTTGCACATGGGTCTTTCTCTAACATAGACCACATACTCACTCATAGAACATGTTTAAGTAAGTGCAAAGGAATTGACATTATCCCCTGTATATTATCAGACCATAGTGTGATGAAATTGGAGATCAATAGCAAAAGAAACTCAAAAAATTTCATAAGCACGTGGAAATTGAACAACACACTTCTGAATAGCCAATGGGTCACGGAGGAAAATAAAGAAGAAATCAGAGCGTTCCTACAATTAAATGACAATGATAATACAACATATCGGAATCTGTGGGACACAATGAAAGCAGTCTTATGAGGGAAATTCATAGCAGTGAATACTCACATTAGGAAAGCAGAGTGAGCCCAATTAAACAACCTGATGCTGAACCTTAAGCTTCTAGAAAAAGAAGAGCAGGACAGACCCAAAGCTCATACAAGGGAGGAAATTATAAAGATCAGGGCAGAAATCAATGCAATGGAGACTAAGAGAACAATATAAAAACTCAATGAAGCCCAGGGTTGGCTCTTTGAAAGAATAAACAAAATTGACAAACCCATAGCTAAGCTTATCAGAAAAAGGAAACAAAAGCCCAAATCCATGCAATTAAGAATGAAAAGGGTGAAATTACAACAGACCCAGCAGAAATCCAGAGGATCATCAGTACCTACTTCCAGAACCTATACGCCAATAAGATGGACAACACAGAAGAAATGACAGATTCCTAGATACATATGAATTACCAAAGTTGAATGAAGATGACCTAAAAATTCTGAACAACCAAATATCAACCAATGAAATTGAAAATGTAATTAAAAACTTACCAACTAAGAAAAGCCTGGGTCCTGATGGCTTCACTGCTGAATTCTACAAGATATTTAGAGAGGAATTGCTGCCACTACTGTTTAAACTCTTCAATGAAATTGAAAGGGAAGCAATACTCCCAAATTCATTCCTGGAAGCAAGCATCATCTTGATCCCCAAATCAGAGAAAGACCCAACTGAAAAAGAGAACTATAGATCAATCTACTAATGGACATAGGTGCAAAAATCCTTAATAAGATACTGGCAAATAGAATGCAGAAGATCATACAACCTGAGCAAGTGGGATTCATCCCAGGCATGCAGGGATGGTTCAACATATGCAAATCAATCAGTGTAATACACTATATCAATAGAACCAAGGACAAAGACCATATGATCATCTCAATTGATGCAGAAAAAGCATTCAACAAAATCCAACATGCATTTATGATAAAAACCTTACAAAAAATTGGAATAGACGGTCTCTACCTCAATCTGATAAAAAGCCATCTATGAGAAACCAACAGCCAATATCATACTAAATGGTCAAAAACTGAAATCCTTCACACTCAAATCAGGAACAAGACAAGGATTCTACTATCATCACTCCTGCTCAATATAGTCTTGGCAACATTAGCCACAGCAGTTAGACAAGAGAAAGAAAAGGAATAAAGATAGGAAATGAAGAAGTCAAATTGTCATTACTTGCAGATGACATGATGCTCTATATAGAAGACCCCAAGAACTCCACCAAAAGTCTTCTAGACTTAATAACCAAATTCAGTAGAGTAGCTGGATACAAGGTCAACACACAAAAATCAATAGCTTTCCTCTACACGAATGACGACTCACTGAGAGAGAAATAGGGCAAATAATTCCTTTCATAATAGCATCCACAATATCATCCAAAAATACCTAGGAATCAACCTAACAAATGAAATCAAAGACCTCTTCTCTGAAAATTATAGCACTCTGAAAAGAGAGATTGAAGATGATATCAGAAAATGGGAAGACATCCCTTGCACCTGGGTAGGAAGAATCAACATAGTGAAAATGGCCATACTTCCAAAACTGCTATATAGATTCAATGCAATCCCCATTGAAATTCCAACAGCATACTTCACAGACTTTGAGAAAACAATCCAAAAATTCATTTGAAACAAGAAGAGACTAGAATAGCAAAAGCAATTCTAGGCAACAGACACATGGCAGGGGGTATCACAACCCCCAACTTGAAACTATACTACAAAGCTACTGTGATAAAACAGCATGGTACTGGTAAAGAAACACACTGGGGGACCAGTGGAACAGATTAGAAGATGCAGAAAGAACTCCAGACACACTCAGCCACCTCATCTTCGAGAAAGGAGGCAAACACCCTTGCTGCAGGAAAGATAGCCTCTTTAATAAATGGTGCTGGAAAAATTGGGTTTCAACTTGCCAAAGATTAAAACTAGACCCATATCTCTTGCCATACACTAAACTAAAATGGAAATGGATGAAAGATCTAAATATTAAAATAGAAACGCTGAACCGGCTGGAACAGAGGTTAGGTAGAACTCTTGAAGACATTGATGTAGGAAAAGATTTTATGAACAAAAGTTCAGTTGCCCATGAACTAGCACAAACAGTCAACAAGTGGGATCTCTTCTTATTAAAAAGCTTCTGCACAGCAAGAGAAACCACCAACAGTGTGAAGAGACCACACACAATGTGGGAAAAAAATTTTACCTGCTATTCCTCAAAGGTCTACTATCTAGAATCTATAATGAACTTTAAAAAAATCAGACCTCCCAAATTTAAAGACCCAATCCAAAAGTGGGCATCTGAAATGAACAGACATTTCTCAGACAAAGAAGTGGAATAGCAAATAAACATATGAAAAAAAGTTCAACATCACTGGTCATTGGAGAGATCCAAATGAAAATAACACTGAGATTCCACCTCACTCCAGAAAGAATGGCTGCCATCGTGAAATCAACCAATAACAAATGCTGGTGGGGCTGTGGGGAAAGAAGAACCCTACTCCACTGCTGGTGGGAGTGTAGACTGGTAGAACCACTGTGGAAATCACTATGGAGATATCTCAAAGAACTAGATTGGAAGTCCCATTTGACCCCGGTATTCCACTGCTGGGGATCTTCCCAAAGAATTAAAAGTATCATACTACAATGGTATATATGCACTCATGTTTACAGCAGCACAATTTGTAATAGCTAAAACTTGGAAGCAGCCCAATTGCCCATCAACTGGAAACTGGATAAAGAAAATGTGTTCTTTTTTATAAAATGAAGTACCACTCAGCCATAAAAAATGAGAAATTAGAGACATTTATAGCTAAATAGATGCACATTGAGGCGATACTCTTTTTTTTTTTTTGGCACCAGGAATTGAACTCAGGACCTTGCACTTGCAAGGCAAGCTGTGGAACCACTGAGCTAAATCCCTGGCCCAAAGTGATACTCTTAAGTGAAATAAATAGGACACACATATGTAAATACCAAATAGTTTCTCTAGTGTGAGAAACTTAAAGTGTAAATAAGGACTAAAAGTTATAATAGATAATGTGAAATAGGAAGAAAAGGTACAAAGAGGAAGGGGAATTGGGAGCGGTAGGGGAAAAGAAAGAAGGGAATGGAATTAATGTGAGGAAATGAATAAATGGAAACAAAATCTTTGTAGATAGGGAAGGGTGGAAGGGTTGAATGGAGGTCAGGGGAATGGGGAAAAAATAAGAACCAAAATGGATTATGTAAAGGTGCAGCTTCCCAATGATGAATGTCATTGTATTGTATACCTTCAATATACCAATAAAATTAATAAAAAAGTCACATCATTTATGAACAAGTGATGTGCTGATACAAATCTTCAGATATTTGCACTTTTCTCTTACTATTTAACATGGGGGAAAATATCACCCAGTATTTATGTTGGAACTATACGAGTTTGTCAGTTGCAAACCTAGGTCGACTATGGATACAACAGTTCAATAAAAACATTCTGTGAGAATTCATTGGCTACATGAAATTCAAATAAAGAGCACTGTATATGTTATTTTTCTTTGCAAGTTGTATGTTACATGTCCTTTACATCAGTGAAATTTATAATGTATTTATGTGTATACATGTAATATACCAGCACATACACACATATATATGCTGGTTATTAAACATTTACTAACACACTATTGTTAAAATCCAACAGTCTATGAGCAGCTGTGGTTTCCACCCAGATGTGTCTAACATAAAGCCTGTGGTCTTGCTCCCTCACATTATGATCCTTTTGGGGGTGGTTCACTGCCACTCCATCGCAGAATGGCTATCTCATGTGGAGGAGGTGCTGCTCCTCCTGTGGGGTCTGCTCCATTATGTTGGGAGGGTGAGGGATCACTCTGGGTCAGTTCTCTCCCATGACCATGGTTATATTGATTGAATAAGCTCTTCAAAAAACAAAAAATCTACATGCCAAATGGTTATAGCTTCCTCACATCTAGAAAATGCAGACTACCCACATGGGACACAAGTACAGGGACTGATTTGGATAGAACAGGAAATGATTACAAATAGCCACAAGGAAAGTTTCAAATACTAGCTGTATGTGTTCATTATCACCATTGGGCGATGTTTTCTAGGGTTTACTAAGACTATCTGCCATGCAGTCACCACATGTTGTCTGGCCCCACTCTATGTTTTCAAGAAAATAAGACCTAACCAGAAAAAAATTGTCAACTCCAATCAGCCTATCCTTGCTTTACCTGCCAGTACAAAGTACCCATCAAGAAAGAGTAAGGTATAACTTTCTGCATAACACTGGCCATCACCATGGTTATGATCAGCTAGGGCTAGTTCCGGTTAGGTCATTCCAGTTAGGTCTTATTTTCAGGGAAACTTAATATGTTACTAAACTGAATACTATACTTTGGTAGTAAGTTCATTAGCTAAGAATGAATAATTATTTGTGTGCACCTTAATAGTACAGCCTGCTATGGATCCACTACCACCACCCCAGAAGTTATACTTTGAAACAAACATTCATATTTCTTAAGGAAAGTTATTGTGGAAATTTCTAGAAAGTCTCAGTACTACCTAATTAAATAGAAACAATGATAAGAAAAAAAAGGATCCTAAAATTTCATGGCTCTCTAGGTATAAATCCTCAGCAGTGCATCTTCAGAGAAAATGCCTCCTTTATATAGAAAAAAACCCTTAGCGCTGTGCTCACCACATGCAAAGTGTCAATACAAACCTGTTGCTTTAAAAGTGAAGATGTTACCAATGCTTGATATTACCAAAAGTTTTCCTAGCTTTGCTGTTTCTAAATAGCACACTGGATCAGGCAAGATGGTGTATGACTGTAACCCCAGCACTCTGAGTAGTTGAGGCAAGAAGATCACAAAGTGGAGTCCAACCTGACCAATTTTGTGACTTAATGCATATCTGAAAAAAAAGAAGTCTAAGGATATACTGGTAGTTCATTGGGAAGATGCAGAGTACAAGCCACAGTAATGCAAAAGTAAAAAACTAATAGATAGATAAAAGGATTCATAGATACTTAGATAAAAATAATAAGTAGCCACTGATTTATTTAGTATGAAGAAAAAAATGAGCCAAGGGTTTTCTTATCAGAGGGGGACTCCATTTGTGGAACCCCAAGACATGACCTCACTTTCTTGGCAACATGTCCAAACAGAAGTTGGGACCCTTGTTACCAGGCATCATACTTTAGTAACAGCCATCTCCCAAGGTGCTCACTTGGCTGGAGATGGTCAACAGGAAACAGGCTGAGCTGCTTCCCCACTTCTTGACGTTGCAGCCTTGGGACCCCAGGCAGAGAAAGTATATGTGAAAGATTGAGAAGACAGTTGACTCCATCCAGATGCAACAGGCCACATTGCAGGAGCCACCCAACTGTCACAGACAGCCGAGGGAAAGTCTCCCCAGGTCTGACCACCAGTGACTTACCAAAATCAAGGTACCCATCCAAAGTCTCCCTAAGCCCAAATACCAATGAGACCAAAACTCGAAAGACCTCAGGGCAAATTTCACGAGGCCCAGAGACACCCAGTAGCTCTGGGCAGGTCTCCCTAGAGCCGGCAGCAAAACAGAGAGACAAAGGTGTCCAGAGAGGGAGACCAAAGTCACAGCCACCAGTGCCCAAGAGACACTGTGAAGCCTAGCATACATCCGCCCTGGCCCACCCACCACTGGAAATTACTTGGCAGAAAGCTATGCTGAAGTCCAGCCAGTGTGGTCAGTGCAGGCAGTCAGACCGCCCTCACTCATCAAGCCCTTTGTGCCAGTCTTCCTGGGCAACCAACCCTTCTATGGTCCCTTCTTCCCAAGCACCTCCACGACCCACACTTCTACCCAACAGGCCCTGCTTATGGGAAGAGATATGATAACACATTTTGAGAGTTCCATCCCCTTTGAGAGCAATGAAGTTCAAGACATCTGGTCTTTTGACAATAAAAAGCTTTTTGCAAAAAATGGGTAGATGAGGAAGGAGACCTAAATTCTGTATCACCTCAGTTGGAGTTAGGAGAAGCCTATAGGTTTTCTGATCTAAACAAGGATTCTGAACTCTTAATTCATGCATCGCCTTGTTTACCAGAACATCCTAAAAGAACATCCAGGAAAAGACAAATCCATCTACCACAGAGGTACACACCTCTAGAGAAAGCTTTATTGTGCAAATGGCCATACTTTTCAAGCCAAATGTTTCAGCAGATGTATGTCATTGTGCCATCTGCACAGACCATATAGGAGGACTTGGACACCAGGAATATAAGTGTATCAACTATAAACTCTTGGTTCATAAGAAATGCCACAAATTTATCACAATTGAATATGGGCAGCATTCTTTGCCACCGGAACCCATGATGCCAGTGAATCAATCATCCATGGCTGTAGATCCTGCACAGGCAGTAATCCCATATAACCTTAAAAGTCCTGAGGTTTTAGAACAAATGGATGAAGAGAATGAGGCAGTGAATACCAGAGAAAGGGGCAAAGCTTCATCCAGTTTAGGTTTTCAGGACTTTGATTTGCTCTGGGTGATAGAGAAAGGAAGTTATGCAAAAGTACTGCTGGTTCAATTTTTTAAAATACATCGTATCTACACAATGAAAGTGGTGAAAAAAGAGCTTGTCAACATTGATCGGGTACTGCCAGAGAGGCAGGTTTTGGAGCAGGCATCTAATCATCCTTTTCTTGTTGGACTGCATTCTTGCTTCCGGACAGAAAGCAGACTGTTCTTTGTTCTAGACTATGCAAATGGGGGAGATCTAATGTTTCATATGCAGCAACAAAGAATACTTCTGAAGAACGTGCCAGGTTTTACTCTTCAGAAATCAGTTTAGCATTCAGTTATCTTCATGAGTGAGGGATACTTTATAGAAATTTGAAATTGCACAACTTATTACTGGACTCAGAAGGGCACATTAACTCACTGACTATTCCATGTGTAAGGAAGGACCACAGCCAGGAGATACGACTGACACTTTCTGTGGCACTCCTAATTACCTGTCTCCAGAAATTTTAAGAGAAGATTATAGTTTTATGGTGGACTCGTGGAGTACTAATGTTTGAGATGTTGGTAAGAAAGTCTCCATTTCATCTTGTTGAGAGCTCTGATAACCCTGACCAAAACACAGACAATAATCTCTTGCAAGTTATTTTGGAAAGAAAAATTCACATACCACGTTGTCTGCTTGTGAAAGCTGCAAGTGTCTTGAAGAGTTTTCTGAACAGGGACCCAAAGGAACTATTGGGTTGTCATCCTCAAACAGGATTTGCTGATGTTCAGGAGCATCCATTCTTTCGAAATGTTGAATAGGAAATGATGGAGCGAAAGCAGGTGATGCCTCCCTTTGCACAAAATATTTCAGGAGAAATTCAGTTTGGACAACTTTGATTCTCAGTTTCCTAAAGAACCTGTCCAGCTGACCCCAGATGATAATGACATTATGAGGAAGATTGATAGATATGAATTTGCAGGTTTTGAGTTTATCAATCATTTTTCAATGTATGAAGAAGAATGGGTCTGATCCTTATTTATCAACTATGAATTCTGCTTATATTGCTATCTAATGCATGGAAAAACTTGTTACCAGCTTGGATTCACATTTCATAATTGTCTGGAAGTTAATTTTAATTTCTTTTTGTAGTTATATTTAGATGTAATACTTGATTCTTATAGTCTATAATAGAGAATATGGAATCTTTTGTTGATAGAGTTGCTTTTTATTTGACTTAAATAATGATGAGGGTCATGCGGAAGATGCTAAATCAGCCCGCTGCAGACAGGCAGGTCTGCGCATGCCCTGCCGAGGTCCCGAGTCGCACGGAAGATGCCGAATCAGCCCGCACCCCGGCAACAATCCATTGGAACCCCCACCCCCTGCTCCTCTGTACAGCCACCTGGTTCCACACTACAAAGACGTAGGGGACCCCGGCCACCAGACCATGGTACTGAGTCCCGCTGCTCCCAGCCCAGAGGTAGGGGCTTCTGAGCCGCTGTCCCACTGCTCCTGGTCCAGAGGAAGGGGATTCCTGGCCACCATCCCTCCCGCTGCTCCCAACCCAGAGGAAAGGGCTTTTGGGCAACCTTCTGTCCCGCCACTCCTGGCACAGAGGAAGGGGCTTCCAGGCCACCATCCCTCCCACTGCTCCCGACCCAGAGGTAGGGGCTTCTGAGCTGCCATCCCACTGCTCCTGGACTAGAGGAAGGGGCTTCCCAGCCACCATCCCTCCCACTGCTCCCAGCTCACAGGAAAGGGCTTTTGGGCCACCATCCCTCCCGCTGCTCCCAGCCCCTGTCCCACCTCTCCCAGCTCAGAGGATGTAATCTGTGCAGGCGCCAACAGCCCTCCCCCAGTTGAAATGAGAAAACACGTAAATAAGTCTCAAAACCAGACTTCCAGATCACCTACAGCAACCCCAAAGGGAAATGAGATGGAACACTCTGATACTCAACCACCTGGACCCACTGAACTGGCAACAAAAGGGGATCTGGAAAAAATGAAATCAGAAATAATTTCTCAGATAACAGGAGAAATTGTGCCCCTAGTGCAACACATGATTAATAAATCTAGAGAGGAGCTGAGGAACATGATGGAATCTCAACATAGGAAACAAATGGAATCCATAAAACAGATGCAAATAGATTTCCAGGACATGAAAAACTCCATTGAAAGTCTACACAGCAGAATGAGCCAATGTGAGGACAGAATTTCAGATATAGAAGATAAGATTGCAATTAGTGACCAGGAAAAGAAAAATTGCTTCAAAATTATAAGGGAACATGAGAAATCAATCCAGCAGCTGCTAGATGATGCAAAGAAGAATAACATAAGACTGATTGGGCTCAATGAAGAAACAGGAGAGAGTGCAGATGACATAAAAGATCTCTTCACAGAAATAATGGCAGAAAACTTCCCAAACAGGGGAAAAGAGCTTGACATACAGATAAGTGAGGCATATAGGACTCCAAATAGCCTTGATCAAAAAAAAAATCTACACATAGGCATATAATTGTTAAGATTCTAGAAACTCAACAGAAGAACAAAGTTCTACAAGCAGTGAGAGAAAAGAAACAAATTGCATACAAAGGAAAGCCCATCAGAATCACAGCAGACTTCTCAACACAAACCATCAAGGCAAGAAGAGCTTGGAGTGACATATTCCAAGCCCTAAAAGAAAACAGCCTCCAACCCAGATTGATGGACCCTGCAAAACTCTCTTTCAAAATGGATGGAGAAATAAGATACTTTCATGACAAAGAGCACCTTAGGAACTTCGTGAATACAAAACCAGCACTCCAAAGAATTTTACACAATATCCTAGGAACAGACATTGAGGATCACAACCGCAGGAAGCATAGCACAATGAACCCATCTGGCATGACAAGAAATTAAATGTAAAGGGGGAGAACTCAACAAAAAGAAAAAGTCATGGCAATGACAAGTCAATACGTTTCAGTTATAACCATCAACGTTAATGGTCTCAATTCACCAATCAAAAGAAATAAACTGGCAGAATGGGTCAAGAAGCAAAATCCAACAATATGCTGCATACAAGAAACACACTTCATTCAAAAGGAAACTCATAGACTGAAAGTTAAAGGGTGGAAAACAATACTCCATGCAATGGGAACCCCCCAAAAAAGCAAGAGTAGCTATTTTCTTTCCAGATCAAGTAGATTTCAAACCAACACTGATTAAGAGAGATGAAGAAGGACACTACATCCTTGTAAAGGGAGGAATCCAAGAGGAAGAGATGACAATCATAAATATCTATGCACCAAACACTAGTGCACCCAACTATATAAAACAAATACTAACAGACATGAAAAGTCATATATGCACTAATATAATTGTAGTGGGGGACCTCAACACCCCATTGTCACAAATAGATAGATCAATTAGACAAAAATAAGTAATGAAATACTAGAACTCAATCGAACTCTTGAACAAATGAACTTAACAGATGTTTACAGAGTCTTCCACCCCACAAAATCAGAATACACATTCTTCTCAGCTGCACATGGGTCATTCTCCAAAATAGACCACATACTCACACATAGAACATGTTTAAGGAAGTGCAAAGGAATTGAAGTTATCCCCTGTATATTATCAGACCATAGTGCGATGAAATTGGAGATCCACAACAAAAGAAACTCAAAAAATTTCATAAGTACGTGGAAATTGAACAACACACTTCTGAATAACCAATGGGTCACAGAGGAAATTAAAGAAGTGATCAGACAGTTCCTTCAATTAAATGACAATGACAATACAACATATTGGAATCTATGGGACACAATGAAATCAGTCTTACGAGGGAAATTCATAGCAGTGAATACGCATATTAGGAAAACAGCACGAGCCCAATTAAACAACCTGATGCTGAACCTCAAGCTTCTAGAAAAAGAAGAGCAGGACAACCCCAGAGCTCATACAAGGGAGGAAATTATAAAGATCAGAGGAAAAAAATCAATGCAATGGAGACTAAGAGAATGGTACAAAAAAATCAATGAAGCCAAGAGTTGGTTCTTCGAAAGAATCAATGAAATTGATAAACTCTTAGCCAACCTTGTCAGAAAAAGGAAAGAAAAGGCCCAAATCCATGCAATTAGGAATGAAAAGGGTGAAATTACAACAGACCCAACAGAAATCCAGAGGATCATCAATACCTACTTCCAGAACCTATACGCCAATAAGATGGACAACACAGAAGAAATGGACAGATTCCTAGATACATATGAATTATTGAAGTTGAATGAAGAAGACTTAAAAATTCTGAACAACCGAATATCAACCAATGAAATTGAAAATGTAATTAAAAACTTATCAACTAAGAAAAGTCTGGGCCCTGATGGCTTCACTGCTGAATTCTACAAGACATTTAGACAGGAACTGCTGCCACTACTGTTTATAAACTCTTCAATGAAATTGAAAGGGAAGCAATACTCTCAAATTCATTCCTGGAAGCAAGCATCACCTTGATCCCCAAAGCAGAGAAAGACCCAACTGAAAAAGAGAACTATAGGCCAATCTCACTAATGAACATAGATGCAAAAATCCTTAATAAGATACTGGCAAACAGAATGCAGAACATCATCAAGAAGAACATACACCCTGATCAAGTGGGATTCATCCCAGGCATGCAGGGTTGGTTCAATATATGCAAATCAATCAATGTAATACACTATATCAATAGAGCCAAGGACAAAAACCATATGATTATCTCCATAGATGCAGAAAAAGCATTTGACAAAATCCAACATGCATTTATGATAAAAACCCTACAAAAACTTGGAATAGATGGTCTCTACCTCAAACTGATAGAAGCCATCTATGAAAAACCAACAGCCAATATCATACTAAATGGTCAAAAACTGAAATCCTTCACACTCAAATCAGGAACAAGACAAGGATGTCCACTATCACCACTCGTGTTCAATATAGTTCTGGAAACATTAGCCACGGCAATTAGACAAGAGAAAGAAATAAAAGGAATAAAGATAGGAAATGAAGAAGTCAAATTGTCATTATTTGCAGATGACATGATACTCTATATAGAAGACCCCAAGAACTCCACCAAAAGTCTTCTAGACTTAATAACCAAATTCAGTCAAGTAGCTGGTTACAAGGTCAACACACAAAAATCAATAGCTTTCCTCTACACCAATGACAGACTCACTGAGAGAGAAATAGGGCAAATAATTCCTTTCACAATAGCATCCAAAACACTGAAATACCTAGGAATCATCCTAACGAAAGAAATCAAAGACCTCTTCTCTGAAAACTATGGCACTCTGAAAAGAGAGATTGAAGATGATATCAGAAAATGGACAGACATCCCCTGCTCCTGGGTAGGAAGGATTCATATAGTGAAAATGGACATACTTCCAAAACTGCTATATAGATTTAATGCAATTCCAATTGAGATCCCAGAAGCATACTTCATAGACCTCGAGAAAACAAACCCAAAATTCATTTGGAACAAGAAGAGACCCAGAATAGCAAAAGCAATTCTAGGTAAGAGAGACATGGCAGGGGGTATCACAATCTCCAACCTGCAACTCTACTACAAAGCTACTGTGATAAAAACAGCATGGTACTGGCAAAGAAACAGACTTGAGGACCAGTGGAACAGATTAGACGATGCAGAAACAACGCCAGACACACTCAGCCATCTCATCTTCGACAAAGGAGCCAAACACCCTCACTGGAGGAAAGATAGCCTCTTGAATAAATGGTGCTGGAAAAATTGGGCTTCAACTTGCCAAAGATTCAAACTAGACCTGTATCTCTCACCATGAACTAAACTAAAATCAAAATGGATTAAAGATCTCAATATTAAAATAGAAACTCTGAACCAGTTGGAAAAGAGGTTAGGTAGAACCCTTGAAGACATCGGTGTAGGAAAAGATTTTATGAACAAAACCTCAGTTGCCCATGAACTAGCACAAACAATCAACAAGTGGGATCTCTTCTTATTAAAAGGCTTCTGCCCAGCAAGAGAAACCACCAGCAGTGTGAAGAGGCAACCCACAATGTGGGAAAAAATCTTCACCTGCTCTTCCTCAGACAAAGGTCTACTATCTCGAATCTATAAAGAACTTAAAAAGATCAGACCTCCCAAATTTAAAGACCCAATCTGAAGATGGGCATCTGAAATGAACAGACATTTCTCAGACAAAGAAGTAGAAATAACAAATAAATACATGAAAAACTGTTCAACATCACTGTTCATTCGAGAGATGCAAATGAAAACAATGCTGAGATTCCACTTCACTCCAGAAACAATGGCTGCTATCATGAAATCAACCAATAACAAATGCTGGCGGGGATGTGGGGAAAGAGGAACCCTTCTCCACTGCTGCTGGGAGTGTAGACTGGTGCAAGCACTGTGGAAATCAGTATGGAGATACCTCAAAGAACTAGGACTGGAAGTCCCATTTGGCCCAGCTATTCCCCTGCTGGGGATCTTCCCCAAAGAATTAAAAGAATCATACCACAGTGATATATGTGTGCCCATGTTCATAGCAGCATAGTTTGTAATAGCTAAAACTTGGAAACAGCCCAAATGCCCATCAACTGGAGACTGGATCAAGAAAATGTGTTTTTTTTTATAAAGTAGAGTACTACTCAGCCATAAAAAATGAGAAATTAGAGACATTTATAGCTAAGTGGATGCACATTGAGCCAATACTCTTAAGTGACATAAATAGGACACACATGTATAAATACCAAATAGTTTCTCTGGTGTGAGAAACTGAAAGTGCAAATAAGAACTAAAATGTATAATAGGTAATGTGAAATAGGAAGAAAAGGGGCAAAGGGGAAGGAAGTGGGAGGGCTAGAGGAAAGGATAGAAGGGAATGGGATTAATATGAGAAAATGGAAAAATAGGAACAAAATCTTTGTAAATAGGGAGGACTGGAGGGGTTGAAGGGAGGGCTGGGCAAGGGTGAAAAATAAGAACTGAGAGAGATTATGTAAAGGTGCAAATTTCCAATGATGAATGTCATTATATTGTATATCTAAAATGTACCAAGATTAGAATGAATAACCGATAATGCAAAATAGGAAGAAAAAGTCCAAAGGGGTAGGGGTAGTGGGAGGGGCAGGGGAAAGGAAAGAAAGGAAAGGAAAAATGCTGAGAAATGGAAAAAATGGAAATAAAGTCTTTGTAAATAGGGAAGGGTGGAGGGTGTGAAGGGAGGGCTAGGAATGGGGAAAAAATAAGAACCAAGATGCATTATGTAAAGGTACAATTCCCAATTAGAAATGTAATTGTGTTGTATATCTAAAATGTACCAATAAAAGAATTTAATTTAAAAAATAATAATAATGATGAGGCAGTTGGTTGTTAATCAAACTTGTAAGCGCATTCTATTTCTTGAGTGGAGACAGAATGCCTAATATTTTTTCTTATTATTTACTATATAGGAAAATAATTTGTCATTTAAGTAGAATGTCTTCACTATGCTTGTTTCTCTCTAAACTATATTACCTGTACATCTGGGCCCCAGTTTATGTAGTCTTCAGGGAAATCCAAAAATAATAAGAATTTTGAATAAATCTGCAGAAAACACATATATTATAATTCTATCTCCTTAGTTTTTTTATTTAGTCGGATAACACAAGAAATATATAGTAAAATTCATTTCAGGAGCAGTTCTTCAAACTATTTTCAAAAAATTAGTGGCTAGCATTTTATTATTGAGAGAATTGCCAGATATAGCAATCTTCTGTTTTAGTACCATTTTTATGTAAAGGACTTGGAAAGCAACCATCATCGTCTGAATAAGTTAAAATGGTATAATCTTAGTAAAGTTTAATTTTAGGTAAGCTATCTAGTTTCAAATTTAGAATGATTTAAAATTTATAGGCACTTGGTAAATTTTTTTAAAATATTTTTTGGATGCCTTATTTTATTAGAAATGTAATTTTTCCAAAACTTGTAGTCATATATTGTCTTTTCTTCAAATAACTAAGTTTGAAAATAATGGAAACATCAAAGGAAAATGTTTATACACATTCATATGTTTATTTGCTAGGTATATATCTTTCTGTTAATGCCTGGAACTTGTTTTAAAACAAAAAGCAGTATTCACAACATAAACTTACAGAGAATTCTGACATGTAAGAAATATGTTTATGATCTTGTTTTAAGTGTTCCTCTTTGCCATTGGGCATTTCAGAATGTAGAATAATTACATTGGGCATTTGTTTAAAATGTTTATTATGGAGCCTACATTAGAATTTTTGAGGGCCTTTGGACCTCATTTTGAGAAACATTTTCTTCAAGTTATTCTTTTGTCTTCTGGTTAAATAGTAATAGTAGAAAGTGAATTCATGATATAATATTTTAAGATGATATAAGCAGCAGTTTATAAATTTATGAACATTTTTGAAGCAAATTTTAAATGAATGACTTTATCAGATATCTTCTCTGTTCCTCCCAATAAAACCTTATCCGTTTTCTACCAATGATATACAAATGATGAACATTTTTCTTTGATGAGGTTTTAACCTTTATTCAAGGTAGTCTTTTGTTTTTAAAAATTTTAAGTAGTAAGATTTACTGTGTATACTTTATGCAGAATTGCATTACAAATATGTTAACAACTGTATTCTATTTATTGCAGTCTTTAAGTGTCTTTTTTCGTATTATATAGAAGTTCTCTCAAAATATTTACCAGGAGGCTGGGGATTTAGCTCAGTGGTTTCGCCGCCTGCTGAGCAAGCGCAAGGACCTGAGTTCGATCCCCAGTACCAAAAAAAAAAAAAAAAATTTACCAGGACAATAAGGCAGTTTACAGTCAGAATGGTTGGCATTTTTGGTGTACTAGGAAATAATTTATTTTGCGTAAGCCTGTGGTCAGATCATTTTATACATATGCAATCTGGATTAAATTTCAAGTACCTTGTTCAATGTTGGTACATTTACATAAATTTGTTTTGATTTTGTCATGTAAAATACTGCCTTGGTCATCATCATGTAATCTGTATTTGTGTACCTTCTTTTTCTGTTAAAAATCTTTAAATAAAACATTTAATACACATAAAAAAATAAAGCCTGTGGTCTTAACTTCCAAGTTTCTTTCTTGGTGTCACATTTGAATCTCTCACAGGTAAAGGAACATCAGACATATGGCATACCTTGAATCTCTCCCTCTGTTACCCAGTCTAACTGGGAAGGCAACGTGAGATAATCCAGTCTAGAGTTTGAGGCCAGATTTGTGGGTTCTATTCACAGCCCGGCATTCATTAACTCAACTCACCTCACTATTCTGAGCTTGTTTCCTCTTTCTTAATGTGGAGCTAATCATAATTCTCCCAAGACAGCTTTGAACATATAATATCACAGATGGAACATGGAAGGTGAACAGTGTTCTTACAAAATGGCAAACATTTCTACCATGCGTAGTTGTTTCATGTACTATCCTGCTATCTTTATTTACATTCCTGCATTTATTTCCACCTATAACCCTCCATAAATGGAAATAAACACTTGTGTCACAAGTCAAGCACAGTCCTACACTTTGAGAAGTCACTAGGAATATTTCTCCCTCTCTGTTTTTAAGTAGTGACTGGTTCATTCTTAGAAATGTGGGTATTGAGCAGGATATCTCCTGTTCTCTCTTCAGCTCTGTCACTTGCACACTTCATTCAACATTCATCCAGATTTGGAAGGAAGACTCAGTGCTTCCCTCTGCCACTGCCATTCTCTCCTAGAGCTGACCATTCACTATGTACCCTCTACTATAGGATCCCTGCTACAGTATTGCAGAGAAACCTCAAGGGCCTGGTGGAAGAGCATCTCCTCTCACTCCACAGTTTATACAAGAATGTCAAGTTGCTTGCAGGTTCCTCTGTAAAGTAGTTACTGGTGAAGCAGTAACTTAGCAGAGACTCTTCTGAGTAGTCAGCAAGTATGTGCAATCTGATACTGGATGGCACCTGGCGCTCTTCCAGAACTGCAGAGTCATGGCCTAATGTGTCAGAGGACATACAGAATGGAAAATCAACCGTAACACCAACAGACCAGGGGCTGAAAGCTGACAATAACCCAAGACAGCAGTCAAGTAGTTGCAGAAGAGAACACAACACCAGAACTGAGAGCAACTGCAGGAGTTAACTTTTATTTGATGTTTCCTCACCTAGAGTGGGTTGGGTCAGAAGCAATTTTATTTGTATTTGTTCTTTAATGTTATTTTCTCAGATATGACTAATCCTTCAGGGAAACTCATAAACCATGCTTCTTTTTAGCTGTGGAGGAAAAAAAACTGATTGAATCAAATTTTTTTCCATATGTTTATTTAGGCAGCTCTTTATTGTCCTCCTATGAGATGTTCTAGGGAATGAGATTAAAAGGTATTTATGCAATTAATTTAAATGGAACTGTGCACCCAGGTGAGAAGAATCACAGACAGAACCATTCCAGACTGTTGGGTGAAGAATTATTTGCATATTAAAGGTGCATTTTCCCATTCAATAAATCAGCGATTTCAGATAGCTCACACTTTGTACACTGAGAACCATAGTCTTCTACAGTTGTTAATTTTAATTTTTAGATAATTTTGTATCTGTTAAGATCTGCATTTATAGATCACATCCCAGGAGCCACACTACAGGCACAGGACAGCCTGTCCCCAGTGGTGTCCCTCCCCACTTCCCTTCTCTGGGGTTGACCCAAGCATGAGTCCTATTGAGTCTTAATCTCCACGCTCTGCAGGAATAGTCACTGCGAGTTTCCTGTGGCTCCTGGTGGTCAGGCAGGAGGTTCTCATTGCTTCTCTTCACACTCAGTAACCCACAGGTGCAGTGATACACAGGTGCACAGAATATTGCGTGTAACCCCTCTCTGTGCCCATGAACATGCACAGAGTGAGAAGCTCTCATGTGTCCATGGGCCATAGGGTGCAGTTTCCACACCTGTGCTATCAGTTGCTATGTGGGAAACTTTTGAGCATCCAGATAGCTCACTCTGTCCCATAGTTTCATAACAGCCTTCCCTATGGAAGCTACACTTCCTAGACAGCAAGTGTTGTGCTAGAAGCTAGTATTTATAGAACTAAATGGAAAAGTTCTGGCTTCTGCATGCTTTCTGAACACCAATAGAAGTCCTCATATTTGTACCCGGTGTGTCTGACCTTTCCACATAACTCACCCATTCTCCACCTTGGTGTTTCCATACTCACCCACCTGGCCTCTCCTTCTAGTTCCTGTCTGGAGTGGATGCCTGGTGCAAGATGTGCAGTGAAGGTGGCCTGCCATCTGAGATGCAAGACCTGGAACTGGCAATCCACCACCATCAGACCTTGTACGAGCAGGTGACCCAGGCCTACACAGAGGTGAGAACTGAGAAAGGCAGCTGGGGTCCTGGGCATGTGTGTGAAAAACCACTCCCCTGTGCACAATGAAATAGACTTAAAATTTATATAAGAAGAGAGGAAGTTTTTCTCCTGCCTCTTTATGAACATCTTTATGGACTTTGAGCTATGAACTGTGGTTCTCTGGCTAGGAGCAGGTAAGTTGGGACCATTAGCAGGCACCATGGTGGTATACACATTCTTTGTTTCCTCCTTTTTCTGTCCCTTCCCCCCACCCCCTGCCTACCCTTGTGTGTCAAGACTAGATTTATCTGTCGGTGGAGGAGAGGGCAAGAAGCAAGGCTTGTTCCTCCATGTTTGCTTTCAGGTTGGTGAAGGAATGTGTGCACACCAGCCCTGTCACCTCCTTTCTGAGCAGCTCACCAAATCCCACTAACTTTCTCACTGGAAGATCCATAGGGAAACACATGGGGAGGAGATAAGGGTGCAGGAGTGAGAAGAGGCCATGGATGTGAAGAACAAGTGAAAAGGCCTTTCCATTGAAAAGTGAAAGGCAGAGGGGAACACTGCAAAGTCAAGGAAAGAAACTTCTTGACATTCCTTTTACACCAAAAGGAAAGGCCCGTATGGATTCCTGGTGTGGATTCCAAGAGAAAGGTGAAGGCCAGAAAGAGATAGATGGCTTAGGAAGCTAGGTAAGGAGGGGAAATAGATGCATGCCTGGCCCTTCTGCCTGCATCAGATGGACCTGAAGTGCTGGCTGAGGATGCAGATTTCTAGGTTCCACCCCATTCTGAAGCAGAATATCAAGAAGTGGGGCCTAGAACCTATGTTTTAATGACTATTGTCCCAGGTGAGTTTGCTGCATGTTGAAGTGTAAGGTGAAGCTTTCCAGGTAAGAGTAAGGGTTTTTGTCACAGTCAAAACTGAGTTTGAATCTTGGCTCCCTTGATTCTTAGCTGTGTCACCTCAGGTTACATTACCCATGCAAGCCTAGGCTCTGTGAAATGAAGGTGCTAACATCTGCCTCCTGTGGTAGTGTCCAGGGTTATAAATGCAATGTATATAATGCACTTGTCCCAGCCTGACAGTAATATGTAATAAACATGGTAATAGATCTTGTCATTGTGGGAGGTACAGAGGAGGAGTCTGTGAGCCAAATCAGATCTCTGTAGGTCTGATCCAAAAGGCCCAAGGCTTTCTCTCTTATGACAAAACTGTGACCTCTGTGGGTCAGGAATCTAAACTTACTCCTTGTAAAATATAAAAGAGAGTACAAATGCAATTAATATGCTGCTTCCATAGTTCACACATGTGAGGTATGTGGGCAATTATACTTGTACCATAGTTCTCCCAACTTATTCTCAGGCTCCAGAAACATGGACCTTCAAACCTCTGCCTAGTTCAGAAGTCAGGGCCAATCTAGGCCTCCTGCAGATGTGGAGACTGAGACAGAGGACTGGAACTCATGTTGACTTGGATTTCCAGGACCTGGACCTGTCTGTAATCACCCTGCCCCAGACATAGTGCCCAGAGACAGTATTCCTTAAAGAGAATTGTCCTAGGTTTAGCCATAAGGTATCTGTCTGATTCACATCTCTGGAGAGCATTACCTCTACACTATTTATAAGCTACCTCACCTAGCAATAAATTACGAGAGATGAGGATGGCGGGATTGGGTAGGTCGTGATGGTTTCCTCTTCCGCCTTAACTACACTCTACCATAGCACTCATTTCAACCACTGCATCCTGGGATGGCTTCTGTGGCTCCCTGAGCAGGATTCACCCTGCCTCTGTTCCTGGACCCCCATCCAAACCTGAAGGAGGGATGAGGGGCAGATGCAAGGTCCCAAACATTTCCCTGTTCATCATGGTGGGGGTAGATATAGAAGCAAACCTCCTTTTTGATCTTGCCGATTAGGAAAAGAAGACCTTTTCAACACCAAACCAACTTCAGTTTTGATATTAACCAAATTAAGTTGGGGGTCTTAAAATGTCTGTCAATTCCCCACTGACCACTGTATTAGACTAGAAAAACACATGTTCTACTGGGTACTCTGCCCAACAGTGCTGATCCTAGGGTGCAACTTCCCGGAGTTATTGTTAGCCATGATTATGCCAGGATTCCAGTTAGAGGAATGACAGGGATTCCACCTCCACTGCTGTCAGCTCTAAGGGTGAGTGCCCAGGGCATGGATGGTCTGCTCACAGTCTGAGTGTCTTATGTTACTCTGCTTGTGCTAAAAAGATGCTGTTCAGGAGAGACAGAGGGGTTGTATAGAGGGTGGGGAAAGGTTAAAAAACACATAAAAGAAAAAAGTGATAAGCAAATGAAGACAGGAACTGGGAAAGATGATGAAGATGATGAAGTTACTATGTACTATGTGCTGGGCCCTGTTCTAAACACTCTGCATGTGTTAACTCACTTTACTCATCACAACTCTATGAAGTATGTGCCATTGTCATTCCTCTTTTACAGACAAGTAAACTGAGGCATGGTGCCTCTGATCACATGTCTAGAAGTTTGAGGTCAAATAGAAGAAACTGAGGAAGAAAGAACAGGAAATGTTTATAGTGGTAACTTCTACTTGACTTCATTTCTGAAATGAAGTTCTTCTGCCTGATGTAATCAGCAAGCCATTCAAAATACTCACTGAAAGCCTATGTGTGAGACACTATTGTGGACATTGGGCAGAGAGCTTTGAGCAAGGCAGAGTCCCTGCCCTCATGCTGCTAACATTCAAGTGGGGAGCAAGAGTCTTATAGACAACTGGCCAGCCCTCTGGCAGCTCCTCTTTCCCCGGGGTTCCAGATGCTCTGCTCTACAGCAGGCAGGGCACCATGGCAGCTGTGGCTGGCTAGCACATGGCTTGGTTGTGATGAGCCTGGGAAGGACTAAGCTTCTCCGGACTAATCAGGAACCCCTAGGAAAGACTCTTTTTACCTCTCTGTGTGTCCTGCCTCCCTCTGAATTCCTTTCCTTCCTGCAGGTCAGCCAGGATGGTAAAGCACTGCTGGATGTGTTACAGCGTCCCTTGAGTCCTGGGAACTCTGAGTCCCTCACAGCCACAGCTAACTACTCCAAGGCAGTGCACCAGGTGCTGGATGTGGTGCATGAGGTGCTGCACCACCAGCGGCGGCTTGAGAGCATCTGGCAACACCGCAAGGTGCGACTCCACCAGCGGCTGCAGCTCTGTGTCTTCCAGCAGGATGTGCAGCAGGTAACAGACTCTGCTTCCCTGTGGCCCTTATCTGTCTCAGGAGACAAACTGAACTGGAGAGGCTGACTGGTAATCAGGCATGGAAGACCCAGACTGATAGAGGGATGATGACAATTGAGCCCCCAGCTACTCCCTTGCACCCTGCAAAAACAAAACAGAACACACTGAAATTGTTGATTGCATGCTTCTTGCTCAAACAGCTTTTTAAAGCTGGGCCTTCTCACTGTGTGGTTTTGGAAAGGGAGGCTCAGTCTCAGCAATTCTTTCAATCATATAACACTTTTCTTTTGGCGAGCTTGATCCTCATGTAGGCAATGAGATTGCTAAGCAACTTGGGGGTTCCAGGGTTATCTGAGCACTGCCAGAGTTGGACTCCCACATAAAGAAAGCTCACTTTTTGGTCAGCAATGGAGTGGTTAAAGAGAATGGAAGTGGAGTTAGAGACTTTTAGAAGATTCATTGGCAAAATTGGACCTGTGAAACCAGATTTAAAACACTGGCTATTATTCACTATACATTCCATGATTAGGGGTTCCTTCTAGCTTTATCTATCTTTCTGCATTATTATACCAATCATGGCTTTTCCTTTACTACATATAAGAAAGAAATGGTGATCCTTCTAACCATAAAAGGGCAGTGTTGCCACAAGTGCCCTTTGAGAGGAAAAACCTATTCTTCTCCCCCTTTGTACTTTCTGTTTCTCTCTCCTTGGGAACCCTGGGAACTTTACCCAGAGGACTAAGATGAAGGAAGCTTGATAGGCGCTGGACCTGGGATTAATTGGGATCAGAGTCATCTCCCTGTGGGTTCACTGTGGGAGGCAGAATATGGCACTCCATCTCAAACACCTGTTCCAGACTTTTCTATGGCTACTTTGTAATTACAGGTTTATACACATGAAATAATGATTTACTCTCCTTCCATTCTTCTGTGGTATTGACCAGGTATAATACAAGAGTATAGCAAAATAGACATGGGGATTAAGAGCCATGGCACATGTCTTCACAATGCTGGGGGTGAGGGAGTAGTGCTGAGTGTTGAAGTAGGCAGGACACCTGTGACACCTTCTAGGGTATGGAAAGGTCACCTGTAGTTAGTCTCCCAGGAGTTGAAGAGACTGCAGGTGTGCCCCTTTCCTAGGGCTTCCATGACTCCCTTGCAGCGGCCCCTCCGAATGGGCTGGGGCTGCGATGGAGTTGTCAGTGGAACACCTCAGCCCAGAGAGAGTGTAGTGCTGATGTGGCAGCTCTGAAACCCTGGTAGGGCTTGTGAGAATGGAGAAGCAAATGAGTCAGTCGCCTGCTTCTGCCATCTGGAGCCGACCAGATAAATATATCATCCCTGAGCACAGAGGAGCAAGGAAGTCTGTGATGGAGAAGTGAGGTACCAGCCTTGCCGGCACAAAGGAGGGGGTGTGGCTATTTCTGTGAACTCTTGGTGACTCCTGAAGATGATCTGGCCATGGATTGTGGATGTCACAGTCCCGTCGGTTCCTGTTTGTCCTCCTGCTGTTCTTAAGCCTGTGGCACTAGGCTGAGCTCTGCAAGGAGAGCAGGTGAAAGTCCTCAGTGCTGGATGTGGTGGTGCATGCCTGTGATCCCAGCACTCTGAAAGGCTGAGACAGGAAGATTGGTGTTGAGTCCAATGTGGGCAATTTAGGGACTTAGGTCCTGTCACAAAAGAAGAAAATAAAAAGGGATAAGGATATAGCCCAGTGCAAAAGCCCTTTCATATAGCCAGGACTGAAAAAAACAAACAAAAACCAAAACAAAACCTCCCTCAAGGATAGGGTAGATGGGGCAGCATGTCACACTCAGGGTCTCAGGAACTGCAGCTGTCAGACTTCCCTGAGGCCACCGTGATGTCTACACAAAAATGAAAAGAAAATGAATTGAACTACATGTGTAGCTATTGTACATCATGCTTTTAAAAGCAAGAACCTTTCAGTTCATCACATGGTTGGCAATGCAGGCAGAAGGTTAGGAGCTGGGTATGGTGTGCTAGGTGCTTGGTTATTCTGTGTGAATGGAATCCCCAGGATGTTTAATCCCCTTGTCCTTTTCAAGATCTGTGAATATGTCTTCTGGGAGCACAACCTCACTCACCCCACTGGCTTCCTTGCTCACTTACCATGTATCTGACAGTAGGACAAGTGCAAGAAAAATAGTGTGAAAATAAAGATCTAAAGCTGATGATGACACCTAAACAACCTTTACCTGATACACAAACAACCCTTAGTACCCAACAGGTATCTGAACTATGCTTCAAAAGGAAGCTGAACTCACACACTTGAGAGACTTGGTCTTTGGTTCCGGACTCCCAGCCATGCAGAAGCTTGTCATAATTTTCAGGATCAGACTTAGACAAGCAATTTCCCTGCTCCATATTCCACAGGTGTGTGTGTGTGTGTGTGTGTGTGTGTGTGTGTAATTTTGATAACACTCTCATTTTTATATTACAGTAAGTCCCTGACTTAGGAAGAAGTTCCATTCTGGTAGAATATTCGTAAGTCAGATTTGTTCATAAATCCTACAAAGTGAGTCTTACACACCTTTGACAGAAATATACAATGTGAAGTATTTAAAAACCAAACCTCCACATTACCACTGCTTTTCCTCTTGTTTCCAAGCATCCTGGATTCTGACTGAACACTGTATTAGTGTGCACTATTGTACTGTATAGTAAGCACACAGCAGCACAACTGTAACAATGTCTGCCAGACAGGTGAGGTACTGCCATGATTTGTTCACATCTATGTAACTCGAGGTCCATTTTTATCTGTGAAAGTTTGCAACTCGAATGTTTGTAAGTTGGGGACTTACTGTATATTATTGTTTTTAAACTTTGTGTGTCTCATCTCATCTATTCCAATATCTCCTTGAGAGTAAAAACCTGGGCTTCTGCATCTCTGTGATTCTTAAAGCTCTTAGCTATCTCTACATGAAGCTGAGGCTTTCTTTATGTTTCCTGAATTTAGTTGAAATTACTGGAGGAGCACATTTTCTACTTCTATGAAGTGAATACCATTTATCCTTCCCTCACAACATGTCCATTAGTTTCTTTGCTGGTGAATAGCTGGAGTCTGCCTGAATTGACATGAAAGTCTTGAGGAGCCAAGGTTTTATGTCCTAGACAGAGGGTGCAGAACATGAGGGCCTCAGTGCTCATGAAGTGTCACTCTGATCATCAGTTATTAGGCAAGTCCATGCCCTGCTCTGCCATGGGCCCAGCAATGCACTAGGTACAGGTAAGGTGCCTGCTGGAATGGCATAAACCATGAACTTTTGAAAAATAAAGGACAAGTCTATCAAAGCACACTGGCCAGTGTGCAGGGCAATACAGTATCAATGAACAGGTATAGGCAAAGGCATGAGAAATCAGAATTAGTGTCTTGATAAGAGAGAAAATGATTGAACCATACATGTAGTCTGGATCTAAGATGCCTCAGCACATTTGGAATCTAGAGATTTTTACCCAGAGATTTTTTTTTGTACTTCCACAGCCTCTGTGGGAAGCTGGTGTGCAAGCATCAGTGGCCAGGGTGATATAGAATCGTAGATAAATGCACGGGCTCTAGAGTCAGCCTGGGCGTAAGTCCTATTCTGACATGTGTTGCCTGTGTAACCATGGGTAAATCGCTGCAGCTCATGGTGCTTTAGTTTCTTCACCTCTGAAACAGAACGGATAACAAAAATACCTGTCTCATGAGATAGGAATGATTTGCGAGCACAGAGCCTGCCCACACATAGTAAATCCTCAATGACAAGTGGTAGTCACATCCTCTTTGTGTAGTCTTCAGGCGCCCCCTAGTGTTCATACTGTTGGGGGCACACAGCCTGATTCTATGACAGCAACCACCACATGAGTTTGCTGATACCATTTCATTCAGTGACAAAACCTCAGAGATGTCAAGGATTCAAAGAGCATCCAGTCTAATCTGCTATGCAGTTGAGGATATTGAGGCCCAGAGATGCAAAGTAACTTGGCCAGGTCCACACAGCTAGTAAATGGTAATGCCAGTACCAGAAGCTGTGTCTTCTGACCTCTTAGTCCAGATGTCCTAAGACCACCCACAGGAGGGAGGAAGCAAGGAAACACAGGAGAAAAATGATAGGAAGACATATTACATGGGGACAGGTGGGGAGATAGATGTCTCCTATAAAACAGGGAAGATAGGGTGAAACAGAGACACAGGCAAAGGGTAAAGAAAAAGATAGAGATTTAATGACAGAGGACAGAAAAAGAAGTATAGCTGGGGTAGGAGGAGAAAGGAAAAAGGAATATGGAGGAAGAGAAGGAGACAGAGACCCTTGCTGGAGGCCAGGGAGTCTCTGCCTGCCTGACATCTTGTCTCATTGCTATTTCTGGGAGCAGTCTTTCCCAGGTAGTAATATTCTCCCCGTGGCAGAGTAAAAAAGAGATATACAAGCAAAATACAAATGCCAGTGAAAAAGAGATTTCATTTAAACACTTGCTGCCAAAGCGAACCTGACACCTTTCCCTTAGGTCCTGGCAGGTATAGTTGCAGCCCTCTCTCCCCTGCTGTGCTGGGAGATGTTGGAAATAAATCTTCAATGTAAAACTGGAATTTGAGTTCATTAAGCTGAAGAAAGGCATGGGTAGGGCATGGCTGCCATACTGTTGCTAGTGGAATAATTTCAATCTTATTATTTTTCCAGCTTAGTAAAGAACAGTACTGAGCAGCAGGTTAAAAAGCATTCCATGACAGTATCAGCCAATAACCACTTCTCGGTTATTCTGCCCTAATGCCTCTGTCTTCCCAGGTGTGTAAAAAAGCGAGTTTCAAGCCAAGTAGACTTGACTTGTGGTTGGAAGAGAAGGGAGTAACTAGAAGCTTGCTCTTTCTGGGAGATGCAAATTCCACTCTATTTTTCCTTAGTGAGAGCAACTGTTTTCGGAGTATCCCCTGCAGGCCACCCAGTTCTGCATCCCTCTTTGTCTTTCATTTTTTGCAAGAATAAATCTTTAAAGTGCTTTTGGGACACCTACTGTGTGCAAGGCCCTGAGCTAGGAAGTCTGCCCTTGAGGGTAGACACATGCAGCTGAAGACTTGCTGATGGCATGTTGCTGTCTGTGTTCAGGGCCAAGAAGCAAAACAACACTGAGCTGACCCAAGTCTGAGCAGAAAGGTCCTTTTGGTGGGGGGTGAGATTTGCATTCATCCTTGCAGCACAGGCAGGGGAGATGGTACTGTTATTCTTGGGGGAGGCCAGAAAGCAGAAATATAAGTTATAGGCAGGGGACAGGGAAGAGGAAGTCTAACTGGATGCCCTTTTCCTACCTAGTCATAGTGAGAGATAAGTCTGGAAAGGAATTGGGAGTGTTTGTGGTCATGTAAGCAGGACAGTGACACATATGAGGCTCTTGTGTCACCTTGCCTTAAAAATAATGCCTTGTTTTTAAGCAGTCCAATCAGGTTAGCTAGTACAGGGCAGTGACAGCAAGTTTTGTCTGACTTGGTGCTTAACATTCTGAATTCATGAAAGTTAATATTAAAGTCCATAGTTTCTGTACTACAAATGAATCTCATCTGCTTCCATCAGTTTTTTTTTTTGAGCTTCATATGGAAAGTTATAGCTTTTATTATGTTGATTCTTACTTGCCAAAAAATGTCTGAAAGGGATTTGAAAGCAATTAAAAAAAAATTCCAGATAGTCAATCTTTTACTAGCTGTAGTGGCTATGGCTCCTTAATCATACTAAACCAGTATGGTTATTATACAGTGTCATTCACAGCTTTGCATAATAAAAAATGAGCACTGTGTTTTGCTCTCAGAATGATTAGTAATTTAAAAATGACCAGAATGATGATAGATCTAGATACTAACTCTTCCTATAAGAAGGAAGAATTCAGATGTCTGAGAAGGAAAGGATCAAGGCATCTTCAGCACACATTCAGATCAGAGAATGACAACATGGGGAACCATTCAGAATGTGAAACACACTCGTTACTTGTGGGTACTTTAGGAAGTACATCAACATCAGAAAGAGGGTTAGTTCCAACTCTGAGAGTCCATTTCTGAGGCTGAGTATTTCTATAAAAGTTATGCTGTTGAAAGCTCAGGGTTCATTATCTGTATGAGTAAACATGATTGAGTATCTATTCCCCTCACTTGTCTTTTCTTATTTAATCTTCCAACACCATGAAGCAGGTGACAGTTTGGTCCTTATCTTTCAGATCAGGAAACAGGCTTAGAAAGATTAGGTGACCTTGCTCAGGGTCCAATAGCTAGTGACACATCAGGAAATCAAATCTGAGTCCACCTACCATCAAAGTCCATGATCTTAGTCTCTCCCCTCTGCTATAGGCAGTGTAGGATGATGGGAATAAGAGACACTTTGAGGGGTTTGTAATTTAGTGCTAGGTGTCAGTGATCAAAGGACTCTGATAAATTGGTTAGTCCCAGAGGATGAGATCTGCCTGATGTCATAGCCTGATAGCCTGAGATTGATCCTCAAACTGTCTTGCCCCAAAGACAGTAATGCTTATATCCCAACATTCATTTCCCTGTGTCCTATCATTTTGAAATGATACAGCTATTTATCTCTAACAGAAATTACCCTAAAACTATCACTACTCATTCTCATTTATTTTTCACAGTCACCATTATGTTAACTCAGCCTTGCTGATGCTGTTCTTTGTGGGATAGATCTTGAATAATATCCATTTGTCTATGGTAATTCTTAGCTGTATTCAAGTCCACAGTTACGTTTTTAATGATGATAAATCAATTGTTCAAATATTTTCAAGTAGATAACAGATGATTCTTTGGGTAGAGTGAAACCTCAGAAAGAGTTCAGGGTTGAGGTTTAGCTGAGTCGGGGAGGGAGGGAAGAAAGGGAGGATCCTGTTTATTAGGGTTGCTTTTGATTGGAGTAAAGATAGGGAGTCTTTCCTTTTGGGATCCTTGATCTTAGAGGGAGCCCTCTATCCTTCTCATTCTAGAAGGAGGCTAATGCTGAGAGCTCTGGTTTCTACTCTTCTCTGTGTCCCTAGCCTCCATAGGGTAGGGGAGTGAGTAGGGCTTGTCGCTCTAGATTCCATTTCTCTCTATGTGTCCCCAGGCTCTGCAGGGTAGAGGGGTGAGCTAGAGGCTCCCATGGGTATTCTGAGACCCTTCCTGCCTGAAAACTTCATGGACACCTAGTACCCTCTTATTCTTGGTTCCCAGTTCCCATCTTACGTCCACCCCCCCTACACACACCTCTTTCCTGCCCTACTCTTCTGCCTTCCCAATTTCTTCCCCACCATAACCTTCTCCCTTGGTGTTTACTTCAGTATTGACTTTGCTTTTCTGAATGCAGACTCTGTCTTGACTGAGGAGTGGTCCTTCCTTTGTAAGCAGGCTAAATGCTGGTGGGCCCTGGGAGGCAGTAAAAGCAGGAAGTCTCTTTTAGGAGTTACTGAGCCTCTGAGATTTCTTGATTGGCAGTTAATTTTTAAATCTTTAATATCCTCAGTGCCTTTTGATTATTATGTTAATAAGCAACAAGACAGTCACCATGCAGGGTCACCTCTTTCTGATAAACCCTATGCTTGACATGTCCTTGATCTCAACATGCTAATTCTGGAGCCTTGGATGCCAGGCTAAAGGAGAAAGGATTCATACGATATTACTAACTGGGAATGATCGGAGTGAAGTGTGAGGTAATCTGGTGCAGGTGTGTGGGCTGGGGGTGAAGAGGAAGAGGCTGGCAGCCACAGTCATGGTGCATGGCCGTAGAGCATGAACAAGAGTAATAAAGCAAGCATGGATCTGACAGCATTTATTTAAAAATCACCAAAATTACTCTCCATTTTCTTATAGAAAACAGGGAGCTATCAAGTGTAAATATGAACTATATTTTCCAAATTGTGGTCCTTGAACTCCTGCATCCTGGATATCAAGGCAAAGTAGAGGGCTTGTCAAACACACAGATCATCCAACCCTATTTCACATATTTTGATGCAGAATCTGGAGGTGAAAGGCACCTATATTTTAAAAAGAATCCAGAGTTGATGTTTAATCACCTTGAAGTTCAGTACCTCTGGCAAGAGTTTCAAGTTTTAGTGATTAGAAGTATGGTGACTCCATAAACAGAACTGGGCTGAAGAGATTCTTTCAGGGAGGTACCAGGAACCTCAGCTTTGTTGCGACAAGTAGGTCTTCTGACATAGTCAGAAATTAAAGACAGAGGACAAATCCTGGCCCTTAACCTGTTAAGGATTTAAAAGTGATTTTGCTAAAAACTCTGACTCTTTACAGATGTAGGTAACTAAAAGCATAACAAAGCTTAACTTTCATTTTGTATTCTTTATTACCTTAAAACTTTGGAGATAAATATGTTGATCATTTAGAAAAAGGTGGCCAAACAAGGTTGATTAGCCCTAAATTTACCTTGTGCATCTCATCCTTTTTAAAACTGTGGACAACAAATAAGAGATTTACATGCCCAGAAGCCTCTGTTGCCCTAACCCCCGGGTCACCTTAGATTCCACCAGAACCTCACTGAAACTGCCTCAAGCAGAAACTATCATCTTATAGGAACTAAAATGCCCCATCAATACCTTAAGGATTCCTTCAGAGCTATGGAAACCAGAACTGAGATAATGATCAACCAGACCACCTCAGCTAGTACTTAAAAACCGGTCTGCTGCTTTTATGAGTGAGCCAGTCTGATCCTCTTCACCAGAGTGTTCACCCTCTAGCTACTACTCAAGCTGGAGTCCTTTCTCTATTTTCTCTTACTTTATAATTAAAATTTTGCCTGCTTTAGTTTTAATTTCCACTATTACTAAAGGAAGGACTCACACTAGTTGGTGAGACTTCTGAGATCTTTTGGACCTAATGCTGGCTCCTACTCAGCACTGAAGAAAGTGTGGAGAAAGGATTGTACCTCAGCTCACAGGGGAATGAGAACCTATATACCTGCTAATGAGGTTTAGCTCAGCCCTCTCAGAAAAGTGATGGGTCCTCCTGCCATAGCAAGACATTTATTGTGATTGTACTTGTTCCAAAGAAAGGACAGAAAATTAGTTGCTGGTAATTGGGCGTTTCATGTGGTGTCTGCATGCTCCAGAGTCACAGCTGCCAGATCTGGGTGGTACTGACTGTTCCCCTGTGGAACTAAGCTGGGTATGCTGTGCAGGCAAACAGAAATAATGATCTACCAGACTCTCCTGGGTGTTCTCACACACTGTGTTCCCGAGCCTTTAACACAAAAGGTGTTGCAGATGCCTGATTCACATAAATGCTCCTTCATTGGCCTCGGAATGATGGCTTTCTAAACAGGTAGGGGTGGGGAGTTGGGGTGCTGGGAGATAGGAGATGAGAGCAAGGAGTTCTTCAGTATTCTTTTTTTTTTTTTTTTTTTGATTTACAATTTTAGGTGCTTTATTATCTAAAGTCAACAGGGAAGATACAAAAGCTGTTTTAATTACCAATCAAGTACGCTAGGGCTCTGGAAAGTTTGGATCCTTTTTGGTAAGCTGCTAGATGACTGAAGCAGTCAATTAGTTGGCTGTGTTTTTATGTCCTGGCTTATTTTTGTGGCTGCTGAATAATGTAGATCCTTTTCAGTGGAGCGACCTTCTCCAGAGCAGGTGTGGGTTTTTGATGTGCCATGTGCACTGTTGCTGGAAATTTATGGTTGAGCTTGTCCTGTGTGTCGTTCAGGGCATCCAGTGTCTGTATTTTTGCAACATTTGCAATGGCACTTATTTTCTCTAATCCTGTTTTCTTAGTTTGTTTCTCCAACATGCCGATTTCTTGTTTTTTGGAAATTTGCATTCCTCCAACTTTTACTGCAGGAGGATGCCCCCCTTTGAGTGGGGATAGCAGGACTTGTACTTCATTTGCCATAGCTTGTGCCAGTGTCTTGCTGGTGGTGCTTTGGAGTGTCAGCTTGGGCTGCCCCCAGTTCTTCAGTATTCTTAAAACATCAAGTGCCTTGCTTATTTTACCATGGATCAAATTATGACACAAACTTAATAGCCTATTTTGAACAAGATAATTTATCAAAGAAAGCTAGGTGAGGCAATCAAAGAGTTAGATTCTAACTCCACATTTGTTTGCAAAATGTCTCTATTTCCTCTTATGATGTTTGCCCTTTATCATACAGGAACTTCCAAAATCAGATTTGTTAGAGTCACTCACTCATTTATTCAGCAAATGCTCTTTGAGAGCCAAGCAAAGCCCCTGCTCATGTGGAGCTTATATTCAGTTGTACAAATAAAACAACATCCAAACTGAGCAAATATATACACGTTGTATAGCAACAGCCAGTGCTGTACAAGTAGAGAGCTGAATGAATATATGTGTCATGCAGAGGGGTTTAAAACAAAGGGCCCAGGCCAGTGGAATGAAACCTACAAATTCCTAAAGGCCGGAATGTTCTCCCATGAATTCAGTCCTATTCATGCCCACTGTTAAGAGATGACCAAAAGTTCTCTTCCAAAGGACTTTTCCTTTCTCCTTGGCAGCTAGAAAGGACTGTCTTCTGCCCTGAATGGCACTGTGTCTTGATTGTATGGTGGTTGGAAAAAACACAATTAGATGGGGAAGAAAGAGGATGATTAAGAAATTATTCATAATGGCTGTTATTAGATTAGCTCTCAAATCTGGTTCAGGATGTAAGTATGTCTCTTGGAAAGGCTGTTCTCAAAAAGGACTAATTTCTGGTTGAAATGCCAGGGCGGGAAAAAGAAGGGAGAGCTTTACAATTGTTAAGGGACTGTCTGCCTGTTGTAGTGGTGAGTGTGGGCTGACTTGCACTACTGTTCTCATGACAGGACAAAAGCAGACTTCTTCAGAATGGAATGACACAACTTTTCCCAAGTAGTGAAGAAGCCTCCATCACATAGGCATGTATCAGCATTCACTGCCTGTCCCCCAAGCTCGGGATGAAGCAGGGTTGCTTCCTGGTAGAGTAGGGCGCTCTTCATTCTCCCAGGAACTACCTGCCAAGTGGGACAGTGGGCTGGAGGTGGAAAAGGGTTAGGAGTGAAAATGTACAAAGAAAGAACTTTGAATACAGACTTTTAATACTCTGTAACTAAGCTAGAGTTACACTGGGACTGTGAAGCAAGTGACATTGACCCAAGGTGTATGCTGGAGGGATCAGTTTGAGTACATTTCAGTCAAGTACATTTTAAGCAACCAGTCTATGTAGAGTGCTATGTTGTATCAGAGTCTGGTGGGAGACAGGCCTGTGGGCCTTAAGTGTGGTTTCAACAGAATCTGAGAAGAACCATACTATAACTTCCTCAGCCTGGATGGCTTATTAAAGGATAAAAATCTTCCATAGCCAATGATCTTGGGGTATGGCTCAAAGGATGAGTGGAAGGCAGCCTGGGAAATGGGCACAGGAGCAAAGGGGTATGGACAGTTCAAGAGAAGGAAAAACAGTGTGAACAAAATTCAAGAGATGAGAAACAGCCTTAGGGTGCTGAGGGGTGAGGCGGGAACTCCCTAGAGGAGGTGTGGACAGTGAGGAGCTGGCCACAGGAAATCTTGTCAACGTTGGATATCTGGCTAATGGGCCATTCAAAAGTTATACTGCCATGAAAGCACTTTCAAGAATGTACATGTTAATTCCATTTAAGTCTAAGATTATGTTTCTTAAATGGAATCAGTGTCTTGGTTTTTATTATTAGGATCCAGCTACATTAGCCATTTATAATTTTAAGGCTTATATAAATTACTTTCTTGAAACTAAAGGCACAGCTTGCCAGAATCAGATGGATAATATTATCAAAGGCTACTTCTTACTTGGTTCAGGAACGCAATGGTCATTTATAAAAACCGGAGCATGGGCTGAGTGTGGTGGTGCACCCTGGTAACCCCAGGAGTCAGGAGACTGAGACAGAAGGATCGCCACAAACTTAAGGCTAGCCTGGGCTAAGTGTGAGACCCTCTCAATTCAAAGAAAGGAAGGAAGAGAGGGGAGGGAGAGGAAGAGAAAGGATGGGAGGAAGCACACCAGGACTCACTACGGTTTACCTCAGCCTTCTCCAGGTCCATTTCCTACTTACTCTTTATTGACACTCTTTTAAAGCAATTTTTAACTTAGTTAACTCCTACTCTCCCACTAATCTCAGCTAAACCTCACTTCTTCAGAGAGGCCTTCCCTGACTCCCAGCTCCTTCATCTGACTGTTGATACTTTTCATCTTTGCAGTTAATGAGGAGTTGTGTGACTTCATGACTAGTGCTTTTACCCCCAGAAACTGAGTTCCTGGAGTTGGGGCCATGTCTACTGCTGCACCCCTCAACTCCGCAGGGATTACTCTAGTACCTGGTATTGGGGCACAGTAAGACAAAGAAATGTATATCTTAGTATATGGATATTCATATTCCATACATGCCTCTTTGCTCCCTGAGACTTCTCAAAATAAAGGGGTGAAACCTCCAATGTTGGAAATGCTTAAATACCAATTCAAAGCAGTCAGTAGACATAAATAGCTATTATTCTATTTATAATTGGTCACTGAGTATTTTAAATATAATCTTGTAGATGAGAGACATTAAAAAGGGGGAAGATTATAAGAGATACTTTGATAGGTGATTGTACTTACGTAGGATATGGGGTTTGGCTACCAGTCTTCAGATTCTGAAGCCTGGCTCATTAACTGGACTTCACAGAAAGAAATGAATATCTAGAATTCCAATGTTGCACATTAATTTATAGTGTGTAATGTATAGTCAGGCACTGCTGGTGTCTGGTCAGCACTCCCCTGGGCAAAATCTACCTAGGAAGCTGGGTTGCATCCCAGGGTTGCAGGGCATAAAATCAGGGTTAAGACAGCATGAAATCTAAATGTGTGTCTCAAGCGCTGAGGTCTCTAAATGAACTGTCTCAGACAAAATAGTCAGAAATCAGCATTTTAGGCAAAACTGTATATACTGATTATGATTATCTGTCCTTGGGTACGTTTTCAGCCTTAAAATATTACTAAAGTAATTTTGTTCACTTCCTAAATTGTTTGCTTTTTTATTTGTTAAATTGATTTTCTTATAGTCCCAGATTCCCTGGCCAGGTTGCATGTATTTTTCTCACAGGTTCAATTTTACTGGCAGAAGTTGAACTAAGTGGTGGCAATATAACATCACCGAACAAAGTTATATTTAAAGCAAGTAAAAGACTCTCAAAAATAAGATAAATTGGTTTTTCAGTGATGAAGTCTGCATAGATGGTTAAGTAAACTAAGTGCCACTAACTGAAAATGAATTGATATTGTAAAGAAAGCAAAATAACTTAGAAAGGAAACAAGTTGCTTGAAGGGTTTAAAAGCTGTGAAATCACCCCTGAAGAGTGCAAAAATAAATGTGTATGTGAACTAGTGGATGAAAAGTATCCCTCTTCGACTAATAAGTTTTAGAATAACCAATTTTCTTAAAGCTAGAAAATAAAGTGAAATAAAATTAAATTTATAAAAACATTACAAGATAATCAGGTCACATTTAATTGCTCAAAACTAATTTAAAAAAAAAAATTATCTGAAAAATCTGTCAGAAATTCTAAAACATTTGGAAGCTGTTGTCCTTGGGATCAGCTATCTTGAATATCCAGTCTGAGACTGACTACTGTGGCCTTTACTTACTTCCAAGGTTAGGAAGTAAAGGAGCCCCAGGAACATGATGAGATAGGATCTCCATGACTGGTCACCATTGCTGTGAGCATTTTTGTGATAGATTAAGGGATGAGTGATAAATTAAGGGCCAAAGTACTGCCCAAACTGTCTCTCTGCCTCATTTCCTGTCAATCTGTCTGACTTTACATGGTTGTGGTAGAGACAGTGGGGGAGTTAAACTATGCCCAATAGTCTGTATACTTGTTTAAAGTGATGACTTAGCATATGTGAGGCCTAGGGTTTAATCTCTAGACTAAAAAATAAAATAGATAAAATAAAAGACTAATTAAGGCTAAGAAAAGTGAAAGAGTAATGAGAGGATATTCTAGCAATCAAAGAAGTGATTTGAATTTAGTCAGGGGTAGGACTATTATATTGCCAATAACTATGCTGAAATCACTTGCATTCACAGTGGTTTAAAACATTTCTATGGGAACTGCTGCTCTCTGATAGGGATGGAAAGCTGTGTAGGGCTTTAGAAGTTGCACATGTTGTCACATCTTTCCTTCTTCTGAAAAGTCATTGTTTTTGTTTTCCTTCTTTGACCAGGTGTTGGACTGGATTGAAAACCATGGTGAAGCCTTTCTCAGCAAACACACTGGGGTTGGAAAATCCCTGCATCGAGCTCGAGCCCTGCAGAAGAGGCATGATGACTTTGAAGAGGTGGCTCAGGTGAGGGGCGGGGGGGAAGAGGGAGAGAGAGAGAAAGAGAGAGAGAAGAGAGAGAGAGAGAGAGAGAGAGAGAGAGAGAAAGAGAAACTATGTCATCTGGTGAGGAAGACCAGGACAATGGCTTTGGTGTTTGAGGGGAGTATATTGGGTTGATAATGTATGGCTACTGGGCCTGGTATAAGGAGGTCTTTCTTTTCTCTTGAATCACTAGGTGAGTGACAAATAGACCCCCAAGTTCATGGTCTTTAAAGAAAAGCTTCCTGCCAGCATGATCTAAAAACACTTTGTGCACAAGGCAGTGCTGGTGGGAGGGTAACATTATTAGAACAATCATCAACCCAAGGCTACTGTTTGTGACTATCAATGCTGATGAATGGGAGCTGAAAATCACCCAACTCACTTGCAAAGCCACTCACCTTCCAGGACCTGGAGGAAGAGATGGCATCTGATTGCTGGCCATGCATCCACAGGGTCAGATTGCTCAGAGAATGCTCCTTAGAGTCACTTGCACAATATTTATGCTGTGATTTACGCATGTTCAGTCTTTCAGTTGAGCTTCATGTGTGATCCAAAAAGAGTGCTATTTTCTAATCTGTGCAAAGGTGCAGTGTGAGAGATCCTGATCATTTGTCTAATGGTAGAATGACATAGTTTCTTCTCAGAGTTTTTACCTCAAACATTTTATTCTAACTCTGTTATTTTTTTTTTTTTTTACTGGAGAGTTTTCCAAAAGGATCCTGAAATCTTCAACTTCAAGATGAAATAGTGCTGTCCAGTTATGTTGGAAGCTGTGATCACTTGTAGCAGAAAAATAAAATTCTTAAGGATAAGGTTAAGGAGAATATCTCATTGGGACAGAGGGATGGGTGTTGCTCGAGTAATAAAGATGTCAAAGCTATGTTTTACTACATCACAGCTTTAGCTAGGCCTGGCTGTGATTTCACTTTGTAGGCAGCCCTCGGTGTGGGTGCCATTCTGGACATTGTGCAGTGACTCAGCCCCCACCAGGATGGCTAACCAGCCCCAGACAGACTTGCCTTGTGGGTTCAGAAAGACAGGGCCCACCAAGAAACAAATGATAACAGAAAGCTGCAGAACATTACCTCATCTCTTGGGAGCTTCAAGAACATACTAAAAAGAGAGAGGCCCTATGGGAGCCAGAAAACTCCATGTCTACAGTGACCTGGACCCAGGGAATGAGGGTGGTTTGAACCCTACCTGAGGATAAGAAAAGCCTCATATGAAACTCTTGTGCACTGTTGAGAATGCAAAACGTTGCAGCCACTATGGAAAACAATATGAAAATTCCTCAAAAAATTAAAAGTAGAATTACCGTAAGATCCAGCATATCCACTGGGTATATCCCCAAAAGAAGTAAAACCAAGGACTCAAATAGCTATTGTTACACCCATGTTTACAACAGCATTATTCACAATAACCAAAAAGAGGGAGCAACCCAAATGTCCAAAATGTTGGGTGTATGGGTAAACAAAATGTCATATATCTATACAATGGAATATCATTCAGCCTTAAAAAGGGAAGAAATTCTGACACATAGTACAATGTGGAGTAAACTTGAGGACATTCTGCTAAGTGAAATAAGCCAGTCACAAAGGGACAAATAACTCTAGAGTACCAAAATTTAAGTATCACTTAAATCCAAAGAACCAAATTCATAGAGGTAGAATAGAATGGTGGCTGTCAGGGGCCGAGGAGAGGAATGGGAAAGTATTTTATATATACAAAGTTTCAGTTTTGCAAAATGAGTTCTGAGGATAAATTGGTAATGATTGCACAAATAATATGAATAAACTCACTGTTACTGGATTGTGCACTTCAAAATAGTAAAAATGGTTTTATGTTGTGTATATTTTACCACATTTTAAGGCTGTATAGCCAATGAGAGAGAACCTTTGGCATGTGTAGGAACAGTCCCTAATATATCCTTTGATGGACAAGATACAGCACAGATCCAAAATATCGGGGTGGCCAGATACCCTGGATGCCTCTCCAGTCTGTTAGGAGAAAGGATGGGAGAAGACACATAGACCATGAAGCTCCTTGTTATAGGAATAATATTGGACCTCCAAGAATGATATAGGAGAAATATAACTCCCAACCTGCTAGATGTCACATATGCCAAATTCATGTTCCCCAAAACGAAAGAATGGATTCTAAGGAACAACAGAGGTTAAGAGTAGGAAGATATTTGTTGATAAGAGTGCTCCTGAGAGGCAGGAGGGGTTCCAAATGGGTTGCCAAGGACCCCACGTTACAGGGAAGTTTTATAGAGCAAAACCACATGGGTACAACATGGGTTAAAGCTATGATCAACCAATAAGGTTATAAGTATAGTCACTTAGGTAATAGTGATCCAATGGGGAAGCAAGTCAGTAGCAAGTGTACATGGAAAGAACAAAGAACTTTTCAGGAAGGTGATGGGTCCAAGGGTCTTGGTCACCTACCGAGGTGACTGATATCTATCTAGACTTCATTAGACCAGGTGTTATATATCTTGTCTCTTGGGGAAGTATGTAGGTCTGGTCAGTTTGTCTTTATCTTGAGGCCTGGCCTCCAACTCATGCACCACTGGCCACAGTTATAATGTGTTTTATCTCTTGTACTGACTCTCTCGAAGGCCCAGGCCTATCTGACTGCCTAGAATATTTCTACCTAACTTAGATGTCTATAATATCCTGTCTGCTGAGAGTGGGGCTTGTAATACTTACTGGAGTAGAGCCATCCCATAACTTTGGTGCTTCTGCCTCTAGACTGTCCTTTAGTTTAGACTCTCCTTATCGGGAAGAGTATCCTGACCTAGCTCAGCCCCTTTATCCTCACGGGTAATGTCGATATTGGTTATAGCCCATCTAGGGTCTATCATTTTGTTGTTATTTTGTTTTGTCATGGTGAGTACTGAACCAGGGCCATTGTACTACCATATCTCTATTACTTTTTAAAAATATTTGAAACAGGGTCTCATGAAATCACTAAGTTGTCCAGGATAGGCTCAAACTTGTCATCCTCCTACCCCAGCCTCTCAGAGTGCTGGTGTTATAGGCATGCACCTCTATTGTCTTGTGGCTAGCACATTTTGTGGCTATCTTAGCCCCATTTCTCCCTACTCCTCCTCTGCCTAACCAGTGCCTGTTGCTCTTTTCACGTGGAACAATACCTTTCATTTAGCAGCAGAGACATACTGACTTAATTTTATGCTAAAGAACAAATGGACACATTTTCAAGAGTTATGATTCCATGGTAATAACTGGATGATAAATACGGTTGGCTTTGCTTTATAGATGGCAACACTGAGGCTCAGAAAGCTGTCAGTGTGGTCACATCATCCAGCTTGTCAGTGGTTCTGCTGGGATTATTCAGGTCTGTCCGACTCCAGAGTTACCTGTACCCTCAGTCCACTCTGTCCCTCTTTATGGAGGTATAGGAACTGAGCATAAAATTCATTTTTCAGGGCTGGGGATTTAGCTCAGTGGTTCTGCCACCTGCCTTGCAAGTGCAAGGTCCTGAGTTTGATCCCCAGTACCAAAAAAAAAAATCATTTTTCAGCACCTGTTTGCACATGGAGCAGCACAGCAGCACAGAATGAGACTGGGGAAGATGGGGATGCTGCTGTGCTTGCATCCATTACAAGTTTTCTCTGGCCCTTTCAACAATAAACCATTGATATAATCCACACCACCATGCTGTATCTTTTTGACAGAGAGGAGAGTGCTAACTTCCAAAGGACTGACGCTTTGCAAAGGCAGATGTCCTCTGGAAACGAAAGCATGACCCGAAAGGGAGAACCCAAGCAGAGTTGTGAGGTCATTGCATTACCTTGTGGATGAGCCAGTGGAGGTGGAATTTGTTGAATGGAAACTAATCAGGCCTGCTTTGTTCCCCTCTCCCCACTTTGGGGGAAGGGAGTGGCCAGTATAACTGCCCAGCATCCTAGAATTGCTAGTCCATGTAAGAAAACCAACCTGGGCCCCACTGAAAGAAGACTGATTTTCAGTACCTACCTACCTAAGGCTTGCTTTATTCTGTGCAGTGTGATTACCAAGTGTGAGAACAGGTATGACTCTTCTCTCTTACTCTTCTGTCATTTAGGTCACTGGGAAGAGTAGATTTGATAAGGAATCAGAAAATTCTGGAATGATGCCAGACATCTATGACAGAAAGCCAAAGCATGGAAACCCTTGTTCCTTGTTTGGGCTTGCTGCTTACAAAAGATAATTAGGAAGGGTGTTATGCATGTGAAACAGGAAGCTGTGGATTTTGCTCTGAGCAGTAGGCTAGAGGGTCAGTTCTTTCAACCTCATTGTTTTATGATTCTTTAACCTTGGGCTAATATGAGGAGAAAGTTCTGAGTACCCATTCTCTGTTCAGGTTCAAAAAATTATCTTGAATCAGAGCAGGAAGGGAGCTGCTACATCTGTTATAGCACCTGGGAATTTGTCTTTCTGCAGGGAAGAGTAAAGCCATAAGCAGAAGAAATGGCCACCCCAGGGGAGAGGTTCAAGGGCTGTAAAGCCCCTGGACTAATGCATCTCTACTCTGGGATGGTGGGGTAATCTTGAATGGTCACTCTGAGCCATTAAAATACACATAAATGCTATCTGTGAAGACTTAATATAGCATTCCATTATCTATCATTAAACTTTAACTTAAATTTTGTGTTTAGTAGCTCATGAATATATTTTAAAGGATTCTTGAAACCATTTGCAGATGAATGAAGTAATTGGAGACCTCAGATCATCCTGCAGGTGGCACTCTTTCAATAGGCTACATAGAGGCTGAGTGGACTGGGAAAGGTGCCAGGTTCCTGACAGCCTTGCTGTGAGACATCCAGGGTGCAGATGGTGAGAGTCAGGGTAGAGGATGGACCAACCATCTGTGTCTACAGATTTTCCTAGTCTGAACTACTGAGGTTGTCACTGTCCACACAAAAGACATGAACACTGGTCGGAATGCCTCCTGGTCCTGGTAAAACTTGACTCAAGTGGTCTATAAACTCACCAAATGACTCAGGCCATAGAATAAAGCAGGTTTAAAATATATACTTGTATTCTTTGTGGCACATCAGGTGTCATTGGGAGTATAAATAAGTATAAGATGGAGTTGCTGCCTTTGTAGCCTACTTGTCAAGGAATAAATGTGTCCATATCTGCTCAGATGCTAGAGTAGAGTATGATACTGTCAGGTTGTCCTGGGATACTTGTTATTACTTGGTAGGAAAGTATTCAAATGTCTGGTTTAGATCACAGTTATGCCTCCTCTTAGTGACGTGGTTTATAGCCTCATTATCTGAAATGCCACACTTTCTGCAAACTAAGTTGGTCAAAAATTAGCAAGCATTTACATTCAAACATGTGTTACCTAATGTCTCTGAGCACAAAATGACATTTAAGCAGCTAAGCATATTAAGTAGAATTAGTGTAACATTTCTGAAGAATAATTTATAGAATCTTTTAAAGAAAAACAAAAATAAACACAAGTAATTCATTCAGTAATTTCTGGTTAGTTGTTTCACCTTGTTTTTTTTTTCTCTCAAACTTAAATAGAACACACTAAGAAAAATCCATTGCACATTTGGTATCATATAAAATAGGTAGAAATGGAAGAAAAGCATTTTGTTGCATCTCTCAGTGACATTGAATATAAAAGTATTCAAAGTATAATCAGTGATCACACAGAACTAGGGCAAATAGACCAGATAATACATAGAGGGGGAAAAACTGGCCTCAGGGGTGGACATTAGCTTTCATCGACATCCATGTCTCATCAAGTCTCAGTGTTGGGCACTGTGGAAAATTAAAGAGATGTGCAGTTTCAGTCTATAGGAAATCATAATCTACTGAAAAACATATCAGACATATTCTGACTGTCTAAGAATTTCCATAATAGAAGGAGATATAATCTTCATCCCTTTGGGGTTTTCAAGGAGATTTCCTAGTGAAAGCTAGGAAGAAAACATTACTTCACTGGTGATCCAGACCTGCAGCTGCAGAGGGGGTAGTGCAGTGACCTTTGGAGTAAGTTCCATCTTCTCTTCTTCCCTGAAATGACCATTTATAGCAGCTGCAAATGCAAGCAGAAGGAAAAGGTGGGAGAGTTTAAATAAGAACCTTTTTACACTCCAGCTTCTTAGAAAGGACGAAAGGGTCTTAGGCAAATGAAAAAAAAATAGTGAGGAAACAAGCCAGGAAAATGCAGAGAAATTAATGTCATGAAGTAAGCAGCATAGAAATGAAGGACATCCTTCTCACTTGGATCTTCCATGACACCTTCCCATTGGGGTGGGTTCAGAACATCCTTTCCATGGAACACTGGGGAGAAATTGCTGGCATAAGCTAATGGCGGAAGGGTCTCCTGGCTACTCTCAGGAAGAAGAAAGGTTTCATATGTGTGGGTAACTCCCAAATGAGGGGTTTGAAGGTCACTTTGTATTGCTCTGATGTGGAAAATTGGAATAGGAATAGGAGCCAATATCCAAGACATTATGGAGCCTACCGCAAACCCCTTACTAACTCCATGAATTGACTCCTCTTTTGCTGCTTTTTGCTTTTTCATGCTGGCAACAAATAGCACATTTAGAAGACTTTGGGACTGTATTCCTAATTATTTTAAAGTTCTGAGTAATAAACTGAAAGATGGTGTTTTTATCTCTCATTCCATGGTGATACAGTGACTATTGGAAAAGAAGGGAATCTAAGAAACAAATGACTACTTATGTATGGAATGTTTTAAAGTTTTCTGGACTGTGTCCTGCAGAACCAGTATATGGACTTCTGGCAAGGAGTGGAGGGTATCTTATAAAGATTGAAAACAGTGTCCATGGAGGGAAAAAACCTCATTGATCTCTTTGAAGTATTTAAGTAAATTTTTGAAGTAGAGGGAGAAAACTATCCCAAACCAGAAATACGTCAAGCACTACACAGGTGACATTAAAAAGTACCTTGTAAATAAAATACCCTTAGAATCACATTAGGTAAAAACAAATAAACAAAAACATCAAAAACCATATGTATGGACTTATTTTTCTATAAACCAACAGAAGGTATATGTAGCATGTAGTGTGTTTATATTTTTAACACAAAAAGATAAATGTGTAAGATGTTTTGAGTACTAAGCTCAAAACTAAAAAATGGCAATAGAAGAAGATTCTTTAAAGGACATGTTCTCAAAGGAGGACTGAGGCTATAGTTGGAAGTGTCACATCTTAATAAAATCTACAAACCTGAGAGTAGTAAGCAATTTGGAGAAAAAATAAGAAGACAAAAAGAACACATAAAATAAGCCGTCATATACTGGAGAGGGCCATAGTCTGCTCCATCAGATGAAGATGGGAAATGTCCAATTCAATTCTAGCTAAGGAAAAACCATAGTGATGATGGGAGTCTTTAAATTTCCTAGCATCTCATGGAAATTTTGTGACACTGTAAAGACAAAATAAGTCAGTGAGAGCAAAGGATTCTATGTAGTGGAAAGTGAGTCATTATAGAAAACCTTAAGAAAGTATAGATCGTGTCTTAACTTTTAAGAATTTTGACCTTTAGACACAAGGGTTTAGACTTTATTCTTAGACCAGAGAAGAATCTTAAAGGCTTTTGAGTGATAATATAAATTAAAATATAATCTCTGCATCAGAGAAATGAGACTTTCTCTATACCTTGGCTGTTTAGGTCACATGTGGAATATTGCACATAATTCTGGAATATTAATTTCCAGAATGATATTGAGAAAATATACTGTAATTGTTGGAAGGCCACCAGACTTATGAAGTTCAAATAACTGGATATGTTCAATTTTGAATAAATGCTTTATGAAAGGCAGGAGTGGTGAGTTTGGTAGTTGAAGGTCTTCTGTGGAAGAGACAAGAATAAAAGATAGAGTGAAGACAATTTTGGTTTAATTCAGGTACAATTTCTAATCCACCAATTGCTTTTTTATGTGCTGTCCAAAAGCAGAATGAAATGTCTTTTGTGATGTAGTGTGCTTCTTGTTACTGGAAGTTTTCCACTAGAGGCAACCCTTTTTCCCTAAGGATTAAACAGTCTCAACTCTAATTACTCCCCTCCCCATTTTTTTTTTTCTTTTTCAGTACTGGTGATTGACCCTACAGCCTTTACAGTGAGCTGAATCCCTATCCCTTTTTACTTTTTTATTTTTGAGACAGGGTCTCACTAAGTGGCTAAGTAGCCCAGGGGGATCCTTCTGCCTCAGGCTGCCAGAGTGCTGGGATTATAGGCATGTACCACCATGCCTGGTTTAAATCTTTCAAATCTGTCTCCTGAATCCTTCTCACCCCTTTCACCAACCAGTCCCTATTCATCCTTGACACTCACCTCAAGTATCATGTGTAGGAAACCTCCAGGGATCTCCTGATTTGGATTGGGAGCCCCTTTCTTAGGCATAGGATATGTTCTGGCCACATCCCCATTGGTGGTTGTCTTAATCAGTTTTACATTAGCCTCACTCTCTAGCTGGACTGTGAAGTTTCCAAGAGCAGGGATTCTGTCTACCTTTTTAAAAATTTCAGTGCCTAGCACAATGAACCAACATGCAATTGGTATTTGAAAAATGAATGAATGAATGACTTAGAGGGATTCCTTTGTTGGGTGGGTATCAGGCTAGATGATCTCTGAGGATGATAAATGGGAACAAGGTGAAATAGATGAACATTCATCAGAATACAGGACCCAGAACTATACAGCTTTGGAACCGAGTAACCCCGTGATAGGATGGATGCATCTGCACTAAGCTGAAGTCAGCCTGACAGCTGCAGCCCCAGATCTGGCACTGCATTGGTCAGCATTTTATTACTATGATAATATACCTGACCTCAACAGTGTAAAGGAGGAAAGGATTATTTTGGCTCAAAGTTTCAGAGGTTTCAATCTATGCTCATGTCTCCATTGCTTCTAGGTCTATGGCAAGGCAGAAACATTATAGCAGAAGGGTATGGCAAGGGAAAGCTGCTCACTTTATGGTACCCAGGAAGCAGAGCACAAAGGAAAGAGGCAGAGAAGGAGCCAGAGACCAGGCAGTCTTCAAAGCCATGCCCCCATTACCTACTTCTTTTAACTAGGCTCCACCTCCTAAGTCTTTATCACCTCCCATAAATCCCATCATATGATAATCTCATCAATGGATTAATCTGCAGATGGCATTAGACCCTTAAGGTCCAGTTGTCTCTGGAAACACCCACAGACACACTCAGAAGTGTGCTTTTCTAATTCTCTAGGCCTTTTTCAACCAACCTAATCAAGTTGATAGTCAAGATTAACCATCACAAGTATTTTGAAAGCAGCATTTTTTATTCAAATTTTGAGTGAATTCTGAAATCTTTCATGTATTTTAATGAAAAAAACTAAAAAGTTATTTCTGAAACTCTACAGGTAACCAGTTTGGTAAGAAGAAATTGCAGTTATTACTATGTTCATTTTCTTAGTCCCACTAAGTTTCCATGGTTTCTTCAGCTAGAAGAGTTACCATCACTCCATACCTCACTACCAGCAGAGGATTTAGCCCTCCCACTCTCTTAGCTGAAATGTGGGGAAGTCCTTATTTCATTTTTTAAAATCTCCTTGGTTATAAATGAATAAGGTTAGCCTTTTTCAAAAGGATTTTTAAAGAAACAACACAACAAAAAGTAAATTAGAAGTATACTATACACTGATTTTCTATTCAATATACTACTTTTAAGTCCAAGACACTTATTCTAGTCATAGCCTTCTTTTGATTCAATATATCATGTTCACCGACTGCCATTGTTTTCTTCTCCTTTGCGATAACCCTAATGACAGCAATAATGATAACAATAATAGCTTATGAGTACTTTCTGTGTGCTGGTACTGTTGCAATTATGTTTGTGTGTGTGTTAACTCATTTAATCCTTACAATATCCCATGTAATTCACGTTTACAGATACAGAATCTAAGACAAACAGATTAAATAATTGGCACAAGCTGACTGAGCTAGAAAATGGTAGGATTGATATTCAAATCCTCATAGTCTGACTCCAAGGCTCAGGTTCTCAACCACCTTGCTGTATAGTCTCCAGATCTTTGGATGACTCTGGGATCAGGAGTCCAGGGACCTCACTTCATCCCACAGCTAGGTCCCAGTCCTCTTGTGAATTTGTATCTGGGTCATCCCTCAGCTAGCTGTACCTTACCTTAGAACTGTGGCCACTGGACCACTGAGTAATGCTTTTCTCCACTATGTCTCTAAGATCTCCCTTGGATCATAGGGTCACTTTTATGATTCTCCATGACATCTTTTTAATAGAAAAGGTCCATGTGGCCCAAGGCCTCTGGGAATCGTATGATTGTCTTCTATCTTTCTCATCCTGTCCTCTGGCTTACCAGAGACATAAATCCTGTGGGAGACAACTGGCTCTGCCTGTCCTCTGGCTTAGCAGAAGCACAAATCCTGTGGGAGACAGGATTTGGCTCTGCTCTCTGGAGAAACTTGGCCTATTTAATAAATGACTTGGCCAGTGACTGGCCTGAATCTTCATTTTCACAGTATAGCACAAAATAGTGGACCACACTTGCCCAAGACCAGGAGAGTGTTTCATCTCCTTCCTTCTACCTTCTGCTAAAGGCAAGTTATCACAAATGCAACTTCCCAGTTTCGTACACATTCATCCTCCTTGATAGCTCCCTAAGCCCACTTGACAAATGTCCCACAGTTCTGATTTCTTATCTATTGGACCATATGGTGTAGTGAAGGAAAGTGCAGCATTTGGGGGTCCATCTGTTCTTTACATTTTGAGCCATGCTCCTTATGATAATCATTTAATTTCCCTGAGCCTCAATGCCCCTCTTTGAGACAATAAAGACAGCTACCCTGAAGAATGATGTAAGGCATGGAAATAACACATGGAAAGTGACTAATAGAAAATTTGGTTCACAGAAGTTGCTCCATAAATGATGGCCTTTGTAATAGCAAGTGATGACCACAGTAGTGCTGGTGGTTGGTGACAGAATATATCTAAGCTTTATTCCCTTCTAAGTTAAGCTATATCAAGTACCATGCTGTCATCTCAAGACTCGGTGTAGCATGGTCTGCTTAAGCTGAGAGTGGGTCTGTCCTTTGAGATGGCCAGGTGCCAAGGGGACATATCAACTACAAGTAGTATACTAACAAGCATGGTCCATGAGTAAACCATTGTGGAAGAGATGGTCATCCATTACAACTAGTCAGAACCAAGAAAAGCCAATAAAGTGATGGTGTATCTTGCCTCAGAGCAGGAGGTACATAGCAGCTGGGCCTCCAGGAGCCAATGGTGTTCACAGATCCAAGGTGGAGAATGGACAGTATGTAGTGGGAAGGCTCTTAACAGATACCAGGGCTCCAGCCACTGGGCTGCAGTTCATAGGTGGGATTCCTGGAGCACCAATAAAGAAATAGCTGGCTCTTAGGCACAAGAAAAAATTGTAGCTATCAAATCTGGGGACCAGGGCAGGATTGGGTTGGCTCCTAATGGGATTTGATATGAAGGGCCAGTCTGTGGATGAGATGTGTGATTCTGCTTGGTTTCTGTAACTAGGCTGGAGGTGAGCCTGCCATGGAGGCTCTCAGAAAAGAGAGAAGGGAAAAGAAAGAGCTAAGAACCAAGTAAGAGCAGACTGTTCTTTCTAAAGAATTCTCTGACTTGGCTGTCCTCAGAGGGATGTCAGATGTGTAACCACTGGATTTCACAAGGTAGCAGTGTGTTTACCTTGCACAGTGAGAGTAATATACAGATGGGAAGGTTAGAGTTAATCCATCAAAAGGCACCAGCATAGGCTAGAGAGGAAATGGAGAAGGCTGTTACACAAGAAATTTTCGACGTCTGCTAGTATTGATTCTAAAAGTAAGCCATTTATTACTGCATCTTCCAATAATTAATTTCAACACTGGTCAGCATGGCCAAATTAAAAGAAAAAAAATTGACTTCCTTTCTCTTTCTGCTTCCTTTGTTTCTGTGACATTGTGCCAGCAGAATGGTCCTCCAGAGCATTCTTGCTGCATGGAAGCCAGCATTTGTCTAAGCTGAGACTAAGCAGGAGCAAGGGATGAAACTGTAGAAGGGGGGATTCAGATCTCACAGCAAAGCTATTTTGACTGCATGCAAAGATCTCCAAAAGTATTTGTTAGGTTTGAAGCCTGTGCTTTGAAGAGAAACATACAAGAACAGTGATAATAACTGCCAATTATGAAAACATACTTTTACAAGGAAGAGCCCATTTAATCTTTGAAAGAACTCTGTAGAGTTCATGTAAATATTTTCCTCATTTTTCAGATGAGGAATCAGGCCTAGAGATGATCATTCAAGTGGAAAAAGCTAGTTCTGACCCCAGAATCCGTACTTCCAGTACACATCCATTCAGAGTAATGGAAAAAACTGGGATTATTCAACCTTCCTTTCAATTATTTCTAAAGGAAGTTTCTGTGTTATTTTAATTTCTCTTTATTTTTAATTACATTTCAATATAGAAAATACAGACAGGCAAAAAGGAACAAAAATAATCCACCCACTCAGTTGTCTGACAGTTGCTAATACTTGGTGTTTATTCTTTCAGATATTAATATCTGTATGGATACATTTGATAATCAGTTTTTGTTTTAATGATATATCCATGATAATACATATGATATCATTTTTCTTTCCTGCTGAAGTTTTTAATAAGGCTATCATTCTCTTCCAGATTCTAATAATTTAATAGGCTATTAAAAGCTAGGTACAATTATGTGTAAAGAGAAGCAAAATATGCATTGGAACAGAGGTCTGGGTTTGAGCCACATGTTGAGAATCTTTTTTCCAAGAGAAAGTGTCAGAGAATGGTATTTTATAAGTTTCCTCCCGAGCCTTTCCAGTTCTTCATTTCAAGTGCATGCTACAGGGCTGTGGAGACCTTCTAGGCCTCAAACCTGAGTGAGGCAGGAGGTAGTGATATTGGCAGTGGTGGTGGGGAGAGCTTGAAAACAGTAACATTTGTAGCCTCTTTTCTCATCCTGGTCATCCTTGCCTTCCTTCTCCTTCCTAATTCCCTTTTCCCGCTCTTTCTCTCTACTCATTCCTTTTCTTTCTCCTTTTCCTTTACGCCTATCGCATCTTCTCCTGGGAGACCTTTCCCTAAAGTAGGAGCTTTTGGTTACAGGGTATAGCCCTTGGCTCTGGGTCAATTGTGGTCCATTCAGGTGTGGTGTTTTTGAGGATGCCCGTGTACATGCAAGACCTCCATGAGGCTAGTACTTTCTGGCTCTAGCATTCAGGGGGATGGGGGTAAGTCAGGAGTACCTGAGTGAAAGGTAAGGGCTTTTGTGAACTGTAGGTGGATGAGGCAGCTGGTATAGGCAATGAGTATAAGGAAACAGCACCAAAGAACCCTGAGTTAAAGGGTTCAGGCAGCTGTTATGCAAACCAAAAAATAAACACTGGTCATCAACCCAGAACAACTCACCAGGCAGATCTGTGTCTTTTTTCTCTGCCAAGGAGCAATTGGAGGTGTTCTCATGAACCAGTTTTGTTTGGAATAAATTTTTAAAAAACTTTATTGAATAAATACAATACCAAAAAAAAAATACATTCAAATCCTTTCTTTAAAAAATCCATTTTAAAGGTCTTTCTATTCAGGCTAAAGACAAATCCAATAAAGGCAGATATGCTGGAATAAATTTTTTTTTTTTTTTTTTTTTTGTACCGGGGATCAAACTCAGGTCCCTGTGCTTGCACAGTGGAATAAATTTTTAATAGGAAGAAAACCCACTGTCAAGTTCTGACAGGAACAAATCTGAGTTCTTCCACCTGGAAAGAAAGCCAGGCTTGGGGAAGAGGGAGCTGGGCTCTTACGGCCTACTATAAGTACCCAGGGACATTCAAGAGTCATCAGGATTGGTCCCTATATTTATCTTGTGATACACAAGGCAAATCCCCTGCTAGGCCAAGGCACTGCTCTTTGTGTTTAAGTAGAACCTAGTGCAGCTTTCCTTCTACAATCTAAGAGCCACCAACAGAAAATACTGGCAACTCAGCTCTAATTACACAGCTCCATGGTCTTTCACACTGTCTTGGTTACTTTTCTCTCCTTGCTGAGACAAAATACCTGACACCCAAAGTTGGAAGGGAAAGGGTTTATTTACCTCACAGTTTGTCGAGGTTTCAGTCCATAATTGGCTGACTCCACAGCAGGGTGGCACATGGCAGAGGGACAACAGTTCATGGTGGGGGAAGACAGCAAAGCAACAAGGGAAGTGACCTTAACAATGTCTTCCTGCTCCTTTTATCTTATCCAGGCTACATAGGGCAAGTAGCACTCATTCTTAATCCTAGTGCCCTTGACCCTAGCATTGGACCATGAATCAATCACGCACTGAATTCAGTCATCTCTGAGAAAGCCCATCTATGACTGCGTGAGGTTTTGAGGGGATAGCTAGACCCAAACCATTACCCTGTGAGTTATTTTGTATAGTACAATTTATCTTAGCCTCAACAGTGCCAAAGATAGATTGAAATAGCTCTGGCAGACTTGGGTCCATCACATCTTAAAATTTGAAAATATCACTGAGGGAAGGAGGCAGTGAGAGAGTCTAAAAATGGAATTGCAGATCCATGTGATATACATGTTCCATATTTAATGTCCTTCTTCACAAGGCTTGGACTTCGCCTAAAATTGTAGACTTTTTAGTATCTCAGGCATTTACAAGGTCAGTATCATTTGCTTAATATATAGATAATTAGACGGATGGATAGATAAATAGCAGAGATAGAGTTATTTGGAAGTTGACCTTAGGTCTGATCCATGTGGTGTTTCTGTCACTTTATAAACTTAGAAGGGTTCCAAATTTGGAATTTACTCCAGTAAATTATATTCTACTATGTCTTCTGGGTATCTAGCAACATAACATCAAAAGATCTGAACATGGAACAATTTTCTAGATTCTTTTTTTCTTTCTATCTGTGTCTTGCATGAAGGCCATTTGAACAATCTACCTATGTATAGAATAGCAGCTACTGATTCTTCCTAGCCTCTTTCCTATGGTATAAGATTCAGTGGGATGGATTCAAGGATTGGACTACCTAGGTGGGAAGCCGAGAGCTACCCTGCCTACGTATATAGTTACCTGACCTTGCCAACTCTCAGTTTCTCCATCTGTAAAATGGAAACAATGTTTACTCCATCAGAGTTGAAGTAGGCATGAAGATCATGTGCTTAACGGCGGCACTTTAAGTTAGAGCACAGAGAAAATGTAAATTTTCACCATTATTATTTAGGACATATGATGACAGTGGATGAGCTCACATCTCACACACTCAGAAAAGAGGAACTAAAGAAACAGAAGCAATTGATGAGATTGCCTCAAACTGGTAGTTTCCGAAGAAAAGGAATGTGCTGACTAATCTCTGGGTTTAACTGAACTCTTGACATGCTGGGCTTCTTCACTGCTTGCAGGCCAGATTCCCAGGCCAGCTGGATTATCCAGGATTCCTTCCACATTCTAAAGCTAATGATTTAATGAGTGAGGGTCTTCCTTGGTCTGATGTTTATATAAGTTTAGGTCAGTGAGACTTTGTGGGCAAAGTGGCTGTAAATGCAAACACCACAATGCTTTGTATTTATAGCTTTCTGCTTATTTTATATGTCCTTCTACTAAGAGAGACCAGAGTATCCTCACTCATAGTGCCCTGCTCAACTGCAAGGATTGTTGCTGCAGCCCATGCTTTGGCCTTAAACCACCAATGGGGATTATGCTGGCTCTCGCATCTATTCTTTGAGGTCCTATGAATTTATTCAAGTCCTGTAGCCCCTGTCTCCCCATTAATGTGCCCATTTTGTCAACATTCACAAAACCTGACTGCTTAATTCTCTTTTAGTATAGAGTTTTAGTTTGTATGGAATTTCTTATGGCTCCTGCTTTAGGCTTTAGACTGTGAGGATTAGGGGTACAGTCTGTGGTAGCTCTTAGAAGTTAGCTCTTGTGCAAATTAGAAACATTTGAGAGCTCCATATAACCAGGTGAATAATGGATATGAGCCTGAATCCCATGATCCTTTCCTGCTTCATGGTGCAGTTTTCAGCTATCTGGATTCTGCCTTTTCCCGAAAGGTGTTATGTGGGGAAATGATCTTTCACAGCTTCTCTGCTCTGAGGAAATGTTTCTGTGACCGAAGCTTTTCACTTAATGTCCTAAGAAAAGGAAACAGGAAGATGTTGTTTACTTCTAAAAAGTGAGGATAATGAGGCCCGAGGTCTTGGCCAATAGTCTGTGGTAAACAGGCTTTGATGGGTATGTGATGTCTCTTCTATCCTAGGACAAGTTTCTGAATCTATCTTTGGTTGATAAGGGTATGCAGGTGGCCTTGTTCTCAGAGTAGAATCTCCTTCCTCTCATCTCTGGCTCTCCTCTCTGCCTCCCTCATGGCCCCTTCCCAGTCTTCCAAACCAGACAGCCACTGTTATGGACTTGTCCCACCATGAGAACAAGAGCTAGGCTCTCTGGTTCCCAATCTGCTTCTCTGAGGACAGAGGGGCCACTCCACAGCAAGCTTCCATCACCAGCCTGATGTGAAGGAGAAGCCCCAGTGCTATATCTCTCTTAGTCTGTAAGCAAGGCCCATTGTGTCTTCCAGACTTCCAGATCTATAAGTTTGCCATGACAACCCCTTCCTTAGAAGATTGCTCCCTTTGACTTTGCATTTTAGACTTTAAAGTTGCCTCCAAAAAAACACAAAAAATAAAAACAACTTCCTTCTAAAAACTTTTCCAAGCTTTTCCATCGTGCCCTGGTAACTCCTTTACCTAGCTTGCCCTTGGCATTATATCAATTTGTACTCATGACACACCTCATTTCTTTCATGTCCTTGGAGAATGAACCATTCTACATAATTTAATTGTATAGCAAACCAAGACTTAACCCTAAGGACCTCCTACTAAAACTTCAAGCTTCATCTTTACTGATGATAAATAAAATACAGTTCTGAAATACAATTCATGTTTCCCATGCCTTATTTATGAAGTGGGATTCTTCAGGGTTCATGGCAGTGTTCCCCTATTGTAACGATGAGTAGAGACCCTGCTAGGGCCTGCTGCAGAGGCTAAAGTTTTCCCCTCCCCTAAACTTCATGGAGGTGAGTCCCTCCCAAAACTGCAGTATGGTTCTAGGACTGGGTTGCATTCCAGGGGCGTGTTACTTACTTTTCTCTGCTGAGACAAAATGCCCAACACCCAAAGTTAAAGGGGAAAGGAATATTCAGCTTACAGTTTGTAGAGGTTTCGTTTCATAATCAGTTGGCTTATGGCAGAGGGGCATTGCAGAGGAGAAATAGTTCATGATGCCCACATGGGAGCAAAAGCAACAAGGGGCCTTAACAGTGTCTTTCTGCCCCCTTTATCTTTTTCAGACTACTTAGGGCAAGTAGTCCTCATGCCCTTAATCCTAGTGCTGTTGGGCCTAGCCCCACCCTGAATCAATTGCACACTCTAGATTCAGCCACCTCTGAGGAAGCTTGAGGCTTTGGGGGGTCATCTAAACTCAAGCCATAACAGGGGTCCTGGTAAGGAACTGCAGCGCCTCGTGCCAAATGTGTCACTCCCTCCCTGCCCTAGAACAACCCTGTTTCCTGCTCATGATGATGATTTTAGTAGTATACCTGGTGAGGGTGAGATTTCTGTGAATAGACTTTCTAAAGCCACACTGTTACCCTCACTCCAGAGTGAACCAGTGAAAGTGGAGGATAGAGGATGATTCTTCTAGCTCTGGTTTGCTCCTATTACCCCTTTTACTTTTGCATCACTCAATCTGTATTTTGCTAATTTTTATTTTTAAAGGGACATAAGAATTTCAATCTATTTCAGCTTGCCAGGTTCATCCATGGAAGGACCCAGGACCAGACTCCTGCCTGTCACTCTGTGCTGCTGTTGACTCTGTGCCATGGGCAATAAGGCTTTTAATATGTGTCAGGCAGTTATAGGGACACCTTTCAACCAAAACATACAATCCCATTTCAAACACATGCTTTAGGCCAAAGCCTGCCTCGCTTTTAAGTATTTTCAAATTTGATAAGCCTCGTACTTCTGACTGCTGAGGAAAACTCCTCAGGGTCATGAGCATATGCTACTGCCACTGTACCCAGGCAGAATAATTTCTAGGATTGCATAGCTGATTCCTTTTAACTCAATCGTTTTTTTGTATACATATGTCATACCAAAAGCATATTTCTTTTAGGTTGCAATGAACAATGTCATAAAGTCCAAACTGAGGAACATGAAATGTCTGCTTAGGGCTGCAGAGATTTTATATGCTTTGTGATTGTGTATTTCACTGTGGTTGGCCAGGCACTAATATCTTTAGGATCTCCAGATCTCCCAAAGAAACCTCTAAGATAAATACATTTGTAATGACATTCCTTTATTTCTCCAAGTTTACTTATATATTCACCTGTCAGTTGAAAAAATATATTGAATCCTTACCTTTCTCCCTTCAAATTTATTTTGCATTTTTCAAAATTTGAAGAAATTCCTGTTTGTTGTAATAGCAGGTAGAACATTACAAAGATCTGTGAGTAAAAAGGCTAATGATCCTTCTATTTGTACCATCCCACCTTTCCAAGATAATCACACATTTTTAATTACAAATAAAAAATAAGCAAACATACAAAATCTTCAGTTTACTTTTAGAGTGGTTTCTAAAGAAAGCCATACATATAATTTTATATTTAAGTGATTTTTTCATTGTTTCTGATAATAAAATTAATACATGTTTACCATAGGATAATTAGAAAACAAAAAAATAATGGAAAATAACATTCATCCTTAATGTCTCTAAGAGATAACCACTATTGATACTTATTGACAAATTCCCATTCAGCACAGCAGATACCAAGAATGTTTTGCTTGAGATCAAACATATGTGAATTCTAGATCAACATTTGCTACTTGCCGCTATAAGAGCTTATGCAAATTCTTTTACTTTCCTAAACCTTAATTTTCTACCTGTAATGTGCTGTAATAACATAATTTACCACATATAATAACACTTATAAGTTTATCCCAAAATGGTAGTCATCATTATGAATAGTTTTTTTAATAGATAATAAAATTAGAACTATGCTTTCCTGACTTCTTCATTCCATGTCATGTCAAGAACATTTCCTCAAGTCATTAACTATTTGTCAAAAACTTAATTGTGTTGACTTTGTGATACTCTAGCATGTGGATGGCACCACAGTGATGCTCTAGCATGTGAATGGCACTGTTCATTCAAAGACTGTAGCCATTTTAAGATTGAATCTCTCTCAATTCAGAATTTTAGCCCAGGCTTTGGACTCACCCTTATTGAGTGGTTTAACACATTCACAATGGGCCTGTAATTTGTATGTCTCGCTGCCAGGCAGCTCTGAACAGCCTGGTGGTACATGCATGACTGTCCAGTCAGGCAGCTTGGGACAGTCCCATCGGGTGGTACAAGCCACCTGATGGAACAGTCATTCATGTACCAGTGGTGGTTCAAGCTGGCAGGAACATGTGAAGTATGCACAAACGGCTACAATTAGAGTCACCTGGGTAGATTTTAACCCATATGGAAGCTAGACACTGTTCTAGCTCCCTCCCCCAGCCAATCCTGATTTAAGTGGGGCCTGAGCACTGCATTTCCTCCAAGTTCCTTTTTCCATCTCCCCAATCCTACTACTGCCAATCCTTCAGTCTACCCCACTTCCCAACCCAGTCCTGTGAGAACCACTGGTTTGGCCATTGGAAAGACTATCAGAATAATATTACAAGCTGGGGAATTTTATGGTCCCCTCATTGGGGCTTCCTGTGTGGTCTGATGATCTAAAGCAGTGGTTTTCAACAGGAGGGCAATTTTATCCCCCCGACCTGGGGGTATTTGTTAGCATTTGGGAACATGTTTTGTTACATATCTAGGGAAGAGGTTGCTCTTGGCATCCTGTGGTGGGTGTCAGAAATACTGCTGATCATCCTACTGTGCACAGAACAGCCCTTGCATTTGCTTCCCTAGGAAAGCACTATAGGCTAGATGGAGTAAAACAACAGAAATGTCGTCCCAAAGTTCTGGAGACTAGAAATCCAAGATCAAAATGTTAGCAGGGTTTGTTCCTTCTGTGGGCTATGAGGGAGAGTCTGTTCCAGGATTTCTCCTAACCTCTAGTGGTTTGGTGGCAGGTTGGTATTCCTTGGTATAGAGCTACATTGCTCCAATCTTGGCCTTCATGCCACATGGCTATTTGTCCATTCTTCACATAGCCATCTTTTATTTATGAACGCCAGTCAGATTGCATTATGGGCTACTTTTCTCCAGTTTGATCTCATCTCAATGAATTACATCTGCAATAACATTATTTTCAAAGGAGGTTACATTATCAGGTACTGAAACAGCTTTGGTCTTTTTGGGAAGACAGAATTCAACCCATAAGAGCCCCCCAAATTATCAAGCCCATAATGTGAATAGTATTGCTGTTGAGAAATTCGTCCATATAATCTGTAGCTCAAACCCAGGGAGGTTTGCTAAAGGAAAAATGGGGGCAGGTGTTGCTATGGTATGAATGTTTGTATCTCCCACAAATTTGTATAATGAAGGCTAATCCCTGGTGTGATTGTATTAGGAGGTGGAGTCTTTGGGAGGTGATCAGGTCTTATAAATGAAATCAGTACCCTAGAGAGTTAGCTGGTCCCTTCCATTATAGAACACAGTAAGATGGTGCCATCCAGGAACCCAGAAGCAGGCCCTTAGCAGATACCAAATCTGGTGGTGGTTTGGTCCAGAACTATAAGCAATACATTTCTATTATTTAATAAACCACGCAGTCTAAGGTATTTTGTTATAACAGCATGAGTGATCTGAGACAGGTGGGAAAAGTGCAGAATCCAGGGAGGGAAAAAGTGGGCAGGAGTACCACCTCAGAGGGTCAGTGACCCTAGGTCAGAGGCCACAGGTCCCCTACTGTTTGTGACCAAAAGGGATACAAGGGCTTGAAGTATTATTGTGCCAACTTGGGCAGAATCAGAAGTGTGAGCCAAATCCTCTGCTTTGGTCACTTTATCATCTGACCCCCATTTCCCTGGGCCAGGTACAGCCGTTTCCTCTCTGTGCCTCTTTAAGAGTGGAGCAAAAGAGAAAAATAAATCCATAGGCTCCACCATTTTCAGCAGTATTTTCAAGCTGTCTCTTGTCTCTTCAAAGCCCTGCCTTCTCCCTTTCCCACCCACTGCCTCCCACAGACAGCCAAATTTAGAATATGGAAAACAGGAAACACAGCAAGTCTGCAAAGTTACATCTTTCAAGGGAGAACAGTGCTTTGGGTATGCCCCCCTCCTCAAATTGCCAAGCCCTGCAGGCAGGTAGACTTATTCTGTTCCATGGGGATGGTAGCTCACCAACTGCTTGCTTCTCTGGCTTCAAGAATTTCATGAAAGAATGGATTCCTATAGAGCCAGGGACACTGCATTCTGTATGTCCACTTCTGAATACTTACGTCTGTCTTCTTTTAACAGATTTTTGTTCATATTCTCCTATTGTGGATACATGTTCCCCTTCATTATTTGGCCACTTTAAATAGAAGAGGGAAAGGATGTAGAGGGGAAGGGAATCAGAGAAGTAGAGATTTGTTATCAAATTCTAGGAGTGGTGAGTTGCTTCCCAGAAGCAATGCAAATGCCAGCTGGTTACATCTAGAGCCTGCACAGTGGGAAAAGGATAAGGCACTTCCCTCTGTGATCTCCAGAGCATTCTCTCTGCATAGCATGCTCTTGGTTCTGACCCCCTGATTAGTCAGTTTTCTTTGACTCTATTCCTCTCTTTGGTTTGTCCCGTGAAGCAGCTCTGGGCCAACTTATAGCCTCTAGTCCCCTGCTTGTCTGCATCAACTTACTTGTGTTCTGGTCTCAATCCCAGCCCAGGCTCTCCTGGAACCAGCTTTCAGATCTGCACCTGCCTTCTACTGCTTTCTCTGTGCCTTCCAGCGGTAGGTGGGAGAGGTCAGGGAAAAGTCCTTCCCTGCATTGTGTCTCATTCTGCAGAAGGTGGCTAGTTTTTTTCTGAAATCTGGGCTGGTCTTTTCTTATAGGCAGGCCTGATAATTCCTGTGCCATCATACCTTTTTACCTGTATTGGCAAGCTCTGGGATGGGTCATACCTTTTGGTCCAGAATCAAGTTGTATCACTGTTGTCATTATCATAGCAAATAGCCAAGATGCTAACAGTTCTATTTCTTTTGCTTCCTTGCTTGAGAGTGACTAGGTATTCTACAGTCAAGAAGAAACACACTGAAATTTCTTTAAAGCATAATATGTAAATGAAGAGGGTTGCTGAGAGTTAGAAAGAAAAATCAGTAAAAGAGAGAACAGAAGCCAGATGTGGTGGAACATGCTGTAATCCCAACACTCTGGGTGGCCAAGGCAGGAGGATATTAAACTCAAGTCCAGCCTAGGGAACTTAGCAGTGACTTAGAAAGAGCCTGTCTCAAAATTACTGGGGATGCTCAGTGCAAAGACCTTGGGTTCAATCCCCAGTCCCAAGAGAGCAAAAGAGAACAGGGCTGAGGATGTAGCTCAATGTTAGTCTTTAGCTAGCATGTATGAAGCCCTAGATTTAATCTCAGCAGAGAGAGACAGAGATAGAGACACAGAGACAGACAGCCACAGACCACCCCAGTAAAGAACAACTACTGTTCTTCCCTCAAATCCTGTAGGTCTAGGTATATTCTTAAAAACACAAAGTCAGTCTATGGTTTGAATACTTGTCCGCTCCAGAATTCATGTTGAAATTCAGTTGTCATTGTAATAGTATTAAGCAGTGGGGCATTTAAGAGGTGATTGGGGTATAAAAGCTTTAACCTCATGCATGGGATTCATGTCATTATAAAAGGGCAAGTTTGGGCCTCCTTCTACCTTCTGCCATGGGATGATACAACCGGAATGCCCTCACCAGATGCCATCACCCTAAATCTTGGACTTTCCAACCTCCAGAATTGTGAACCAAGAGGTTTTAGTTCATTATAAACTACCTAGTCCTGGGTATTTTTGTTTTAGTAGCAAAAACAGACTAAGACAGTATATTGGAAAATAAAACTTTTTTAAAAATCTGAAAACATGTCATTTGTAGGAAAAGATGCATTTTAGATATAAAGAGGAAAACATTCTGCAGCAAGTAGAGGTGTGTATAAGAAGGGGCAAGGTGATGACTGTGTAAATAAATGTGATAAGGTAGATATTGAGGTTCCCAGGGATAACTATTTGTGTTGGGAGATGTTGGCATCTGCAGTAGTTCTTTTTGGTATCAATTCCAATTATAGCTATTTACAGAGAGTCTCTAGCTAGGGGAACATTTGGCTAAGATTCCTCATTAGATACCCTTCATTTGTACATATAAGTTGCCCTAATAGAAGCAACTATTGTTTGTTCTGTTATTCAAAGCATACCGGAAGATGGTGTCCTTCCAGAAGATGTAATATGGTGTGTCCATTCCTCACTGGTATCCAGAAGTACTTTCCTCCTTTCCTTCTTACTACTTTCCGCCATAAACCACTTTGCCATTATCAGAGTCTCTTCCTTCCTTCCCAGAAAGAGTCAGTGCATGGAGGAGACCTGTGTACTTGGTGTCCCCAGGTGAAAACTGAAAAGTACTTTCCTATATCAGTGATGGCAAACCTTTTAGAGCTTTCAGTTATACAAACAGCCTGCTGCCATAGGTTCGCCACCACTGTCCTATGTCATCCTTGTTGATTGTAGATGAGATGCTATATCTTTACTATATTTTGAACATATTATGTGCTCATCTGAGCTTATTTTATCCCAGGAACCTCATTCACATTTACATAGCAAATACTTTTCTAGTGTTAAATGGAACTGGGAAATGTGACTTACAATGAGACTTTTGGATCACTGTCTATTCTTAAACTGAGGGGTGTCTGCATTAGGAGATAAGGCCAACATCCACTTTGAAACTTCCCTGGTGACAAGTGGCCACAGTGAGAGTATTTAGGAGAGCACTGTGCTCAGTACATACACTGAAGAATAGTTGAGATAGGAAAGATGAGTGAGATAAGGCTCTTTCCTGCAAGAAGAATGCACTTCTCTCTGGAAAGCAACTTGTATGTACTCAAAGTATGTTTTAAAACAACAAAAAGTCAGCTGTAACTGAACAATTACATTGTCGTAATTTTAAAATCAAAGACATACAAGTAATTGTATTTCAAAGTATTAAAGAAAGAGAGATCAAGATTTTATACTACATTTTAAGGGAACGTGTATCAGTAAAAAGTACTTGGAGGTTATAGAGAGGCATGGCTAACCATTTTCTAATTATGTAACATTCTTCAAATAAGTTACATTAACTCTCTGAGCCTCAGTTTCCTCATTTGTAAGATGAAATTAATAATACCTATCTCATGATTGACCCCAAAGCTTGGAGATAACATAGACAAAAAGCCTAACACATGCCTAGTGTACTATAGACACCCAGGTAATTGATACTACCTTCTTTGACATGTTTTAGTTTCCAGTAATTTGGGGGTTTCCCAGAGATATTTCTAGTATTGATTTCTAAATCATATTATGGTCAGAAAAAAATAGTTTGTTTGATTCCATTCCTGTAAATTTGTCATTTTGGCCCAGAATATGGTTTATTTTGGTAAATGTCTTCTGAGCCCTTGAAAAGAAACAGCTTTCTGCTGTTGTTGAGTGGAGTTTTCTATGAATGTCAATTAACTCTAGTTAGTTGAGACTATTCAAATCTATATCCTTACTAAATTACTATATACTTGTTCTATTGTTGAGAGGGGTCATTGAAATTGCTGGCTCTAGTTATGGATTTGTCTCTTTCTCCCTGAAGATTTATCAATTTTTGCTTCACAGATTTTAAACTTGTTATAAGTCACATGAATGTTTGGAGTTAAATCCTTTTGATGAATTGGCCTCTTGAACATTAGGAAATGACTTTCTTTTTCCCTTGTAATGTTATTTACTCCTAAATCTATTATGTCTGAGATTAATGTAGCCACCTAACTTAGTGTTATCATTCTATCTCTTTTTCTATCTTTTAAACCTACTTATATCTTTATATTTAAAGTAAAGTGTGTTCCTCATAGACACTATAGAGCTGGGACTTGATTTTTTTTCCATTCTGACAATCTCTACTCTTTGTTGGTTTTTGACGAGTTATATTTAATGTGCTTATTGGTATATTTAGGTTTGAATCTCTCATCTTGTTGATTCTTCCATTTATTTCATCTGTTCTTTGTTCTACTCCCTTTTTCTGCCTTTTTTAGATTAATTGAATATACTTTTATGATTCCTTAGTTTGCTTTTTAGCTATAACTCTTTGTTATATTAATGGCTGCTTTAGAGTTCATAGTAATTTAACTTATCATAGTTATCTATAAGTGATACCACTTTACATATAGAATGAGAACCTTCCAATAGTATACTTCATAGAGTTCTAGTTTGAGAGATTTATTTCTTTAATCACTTTAAAGAGGTTTCTCCTAATACCAAAAAATGTTATATGCACATAGGGAAATAAAATTTTAAAAATAAATAGTTAAAAGATTTTAAATTAGAAGAAATAAATATAACAGAAAAGCATATGCTCTTTAAATAGAAATGTCAAAATGCTACTGAAAGATTAAAGAGCTACATAATTTGAAATTTATACCATATTTGTAACATAAATATTCAAAATTATAAAGATGTCAATTCTATTCAACTAATGTAGCAAGAATTATACAAAGGGTCAAATCATGCTTTTCCTTTAACATATATTTTATAAGATGATATAACTCTAGAAGCTGAGGCAGGAGGATCACTATGAGTTTCAGACTAGTGTGGGCTATATAGTAAGTTCAAGGCTGGCCTAAACTACACAATGAGACCTTGTCTCAAAAAACAAACAAACAAACAAAAGATATAAACATTTTCTCTCCTCTTAATCTTTTGATTGTGAGTAAAAAATAAATCAACTCAAGTTAGCATAAACAATAGAGGAAATAGTCTGCTACCCATTAAATAAAAAGACATTGCTCCACTGTTTTTTTGTTTTATTTTGTTTTGGTTTTTTATTATAATCTTTCAAGAAGTCCACCATCATCCTTATCTTTATTCCTCTGTAGGTAGCATGTCTTTTTTTTTCCTCTGGCTGTTTTTCTTTCCATTGCTTGGGATCAAACCTCAAACTCATGGTCTCATACATGTTAGGTTAGTGCTGTACTACCAAGCTACAGCCCTTCCTCTGGCTACTTTTAAGATTTTCTTTTTATTTGCACTTGACTTGGTTTTTATGTGCCTTGGTGTAATTTTCTTTCTTTCTGTGTTGAGTTTTCGTTGAGTTTCTCAGATCTGTAGATTTATAGTTTTTGTCAAATTTCAAAACTTTTTGGTCATTATTTCTTCAAATATCTGTTACATTCCTCTCCTTTCAGTAGGGATCTCAACTACATGAACATTGGCATACTTAAAATTGTTACACAGCTTACAGTGCTTTAGTTTGAAAACTTCTTTATTTTTTTACCATTTCAGTTTAAATAATCTCTATTATTGTTTTCAAGCTTGGTAACTTTTTCTTCTGTAATGTCTAACCTGCTGTTAACATGATTCAGTACATCATCTCCAAAAGTGCAGACTTTTTTTAAAAAAAATCTTTTTCCTTTACTTTTTGTATGTATGAAATGCAGATATGGTGACCATTTTTAAATTCTTGTCTGCTATTTTTTTTCCTTTTTAAAAAAGAAATTAAATTCTTTTATTGGTACATTGTAGGTATACAACCAAATTACATTTCTCATTGGGAATTGTACCTTTACATAATGCATCTTGGTTCTTATTTTTTCCCCATTCCTAGCCCTCCCTTCACCCCCTCCACCCTTCCCTATTTACAAAGACTTTATTTCCATTTTTTCCATTTCTCAGCATTTTTTCCTTTCCCTTCTTTCCTTTCCCCTGCCCCTCCCACTACCCCTACCCCTTTGGACCTTTTCTTCCTATTTTGCATTATCGATTATTCATTCTAATCATTGGTACATTTTAGGTATACAATATAATGACATTCATCATTGGAAATTTGCAACTTTACATAATCTCTCTTGGTTCTTATTTTTCACCCTTGCCCAGACTATCCTTCAACCACTCCATTCCTCCCTATTTACAAAGATTTTATTCCTATTTTTCCATTTTCTCATATTAATCCCATTCCCTTCCATCCTTTCCCCTAGCCCTCCCACTTCCTTCCCCTTTGCCCCTTTTCTTCCTATTTCACATTACCTATTATACATTTTAGTTCTTATTTGCACTTTCAGTTTCTCACACCAGAGAAACTATTTGGTATTTATACATGTGTGTCCTATTTATGTCACTTAAGAGTATTGGCTCAATGTGCATCCACTTAGCTATAAATGTCTCTAATTTCTCATTTTTTATGGCTGAGTAGTACTCTACTTTATAAAAAAAAACACATTTTCTTGATCCAGTCTCCAGTTGATGGGCATTTGGGCTGTTTCCAAGTTTTAGCTATTACAAACTATGCTGCTATGAACATGGGCACACATATATCACTGTGGTATGATTCTTTTAATTCTTTGGGGAAGATCCCCAGCAGGGGAATAGCTGGGCCAAATGGGACTTCCAGTCCTAGTTCTTTGAGGTATCTCCATACTGATTTCCACAGTGCTTGCACCAGTCTACACTCCCAGCAGCAGTGGAGAAGGGTTCCTCTTTCCCCACATCCCCGCCAGCATTTGTTATTGGTTGATTTCATGATAGCAGCCATTGTTTCTGGAGTGAAGTGGAATCTCAGCATTGTTTTCATTTGCATCTCTCAAATGACCAGTGATGTTGAACAGTTTTTCATGTATTTATTTGTTATTTCTACTTCTTTGTCTGAGAAATGTCTGTTCATTTCAGATGCCCATCTTCAGATTGGGTCTTTAAATTTGGGAGGTCTGATCTTTTTAAGTTCTTTATAGATTCGAGATAGTAGACCTTTGTCTGAGGAAGAGCAGGTGAAGATTTTTTCCCACATTGTGGGTTGCCTCTTCACACTGCTGGTGGTTTCTCTTGCTGGGCAGAAGCCTTTTAATAAGAAGAGATCCCATTTCTTGATTGTTTGTGCTAGTTCACGGGCAACTGAGGTTTTGTTCATAAAATCTTTTCCTACACCGATGTCTTCAAGGGTTCTACCTAACCTCTGTTTCAACTGGTTCAGAGTTTCTATTTTAATATTTAGATCTTTAATCCATTTTGATTTTAGTTTAGTTCATGGTGAGAGATACAGGTCTAGTTTGAATCTTTGGCAAGTTGAAGCCCAATTTTTCCAGCACCATTTATTCAAGAGGCTATCTTTCCTCCAGTGAGGGTGTTTGGCTCCTTTATCGAAGATGAGATGGCTGAGTGTGTCTGGTGTTGTTTCTCCATCTTCTAATCTGTTCCACTGGTCCTCAAGTCTGTTTCTTTGCCAGTACCATGCTGTTTTTATCACAGTAGCTTTGTAGTAGAGTTGCAGGTTGGGGATTGTGATACCCCCTGCCATGTCTCTGTTACCTAGAATTGCTTTTGCTATTCTGGGTCTCTTCTTGTTCCAAATGAATTTTGGGTTTGTTTTCTCGAGGTCTATGAAGTATGCTTCTGGGATCTCAATTGGAATTGCATTAAATCTATATAGCAGTTTTGGAAGTATGTCCATTTTCACTATATGAATCCTTCCTACCCAGGAGCAGGGGATGTCTGTCCATTTTCTGATATCATCTTCAATCTCTCTTTTCAGAGTGCCATAGTTTTCAGAGAAGAGGTCTTTGATTTCTTTCATTAGGATGATTCCTAGGTATTTCAGTGTTTTGGATGCTATTGTGAAAGGAATTATTTGCCCTATTTCTCTCTCAGTGAGTCTGTCATTGGTGTAGAGGAAAGCTATTGATTTTTGTGTGTTGACCTTGTAACCAGCTACTTGACTGAATTTGGTTATTAAGTCTAGAAGACTTTTGGTGGAGTTCTTGGGGTCTTCTATATAGAGTATCATGTCATCTGCAAATAATGACAATTTGACTTCTTCATTTCCTATCTTTATTCCTTTTATTTCTTTCTCTTGTCTAATTGCTGTGGCTAATGTTTCCAGAACTATATTGAACACGAGTGGTGATAGTGGACATCCTTGTCTTGTTCCTGATTTTAGTGTGAAGGATTTCAGTTTTTGACCATTTAGTATGATATTGGCTGTTGGTTTTTCATAGATGGCTTCTATCAGTTTGAGGTAGAGACCATCTATTCCAAGTTTTTGTAGGGTTTTTCTCATAAATGCGTGTTGGATTTTGTCAAATGCTTTTTCTGCATCTATGGAGATAATCATATGGTTTTTGTCCTTGGCTCTATTGATATAGTGTATTACATTGATTGATTTGCATATATTGAACCAACCCTGCATGCCTGGGATGAATCCCACTTGATCAGGGTGTATGTTCTTCTTGATGATGTTCTGCATTCTGTTTGCCAGTATCTTATTAAGGATTTTTGCATCTATGTTCATTAGTGAGATTGGCCTATAGTTCTCTTTTTCAGTTGGGTCTTTCTCTGCTTTGGGGATCAAGGTGATGCTTGCTTCCAGGAATGAATTTGAGAGTATTGCTTCCCTTTCAATTTCATTGAAGAGTTTATAAACAGTAGTGGCAGCAGTTCCTGTCTAAATGTCTTGTAGAATTCAGCAGTGAAGCCATCAGGGCCCAGACTTTTCTTAGTTGATAAGTTTTTAATTACATTTTCAATTTCATTGGTTGATATTCGGTTGTTCAGAATTTTTAAGTCTTCTTCGTTCAACTTCAATAATTCATATGTATCTAGGAATCTGTCCATTTCTTCTGTGTTGTCCATCTTATTGGCGTATAGGTTCTGGAAGTAGGTATTGATGATCCTCTGGATTTCTGTTGGGTCTGTTGTAATTTCACCCTTTTCATTCCTAATTGCATGGATTTGGGCCTTTTCTTTCCTTTTTCTGACAAGGTTGGCTAAGAGTTTATCAATTTCATTGATTCTTTCGAAGAACCAACTCTTGGCTTCATTGATTTTTTTGTACCATTCTCTTAGTCTCCATTGCATTGATTTTTTTCCTCTGATCTTTATAATTTCCTCCCTTGTATGAGCTCTGGGGTTGTCCTGCTCTTCTTTTTCTAGAAGCTTGAGGTTCAGCATCAGGTTGTTTAATTGGGCTCGTGCTGTTTTCCTAATATGCGTATTCACTGCTATGAATTTCCCTCGTAAGACTGATTTCATTGTGTCCCATAGATTCCAATATGTTGTATTGTCATTGTCATTTAATTGAAGGAACTGTCTGATCTCTTCTTTAATTTCCTCTGTGACCCATTGGTTATTCAGAAGTGTGTTGTTCAATTTCCACGTACTTATGAAATTTTTTGAGTTTCTTTTGCTGTGGATCTCCAATTTCATCGCACTATGGTCTGATAATATACAGGGGATAACTTCAATTCCTTTGCACTTCCTTAAACATGTTCTATGTGTGAGTATGTGATCTATTTTTGAGAATGACCCATGTGCAGCTGAGAAGAATGTGTATTCTGATTTTGTGGGGTGAAAGACTCTGTAAACATCTGTTAAGTTCATTTGTTCAAGAGTTCGATTGAGTTCTAGTATTTCATTACTTATTTTTAGTCTAGTTGATCTATCTATTTTTGACAGTGGGGTGTTGAGGTCCCCCACTACAATTGTATTAGTGCATATATGGCTTTTCATGTCCATTAATATTTGTTTTATATAGTTGGGTGCACTAGTGTTTGGTGCATAGATATTTATGATTATCATCTTTTCCTCTTGGATTCCTCCCTTTACAAGGATGTAGTGTCCTTCTTCGTCTCTCTTAATCAGTGTTGGTTTGAAATCTACTTGATCTACAAAGAGGATAGCTACTCCTGCTTTTGGGGGGGGGGTTTCCTGTGGCATAGAGTATTGTTTTCCACCCTTTAACTTTCGGTCTATGAGTTTCCTTTTGAATTAAGTATTTTTCTTGTATGCAGCATATTGTTGGATTTTGCTTCTTGACCCATTCTGCCAGTCTATTTCTTTTGATTGGCGAATTGAGACCATTAACATTGATGGTTATAACTGAAGCATATTGACTTGTCATTGGCATGACTTTTTCTTTTTGTTGGGTTCTCCCCCTTTACATTTAATTTCTTGTCATGCCAGATGGGTTCATTCTGCTTTGCTTCCTGGAGTTGTGATCCTCAATGTCTGTTCCTAGGCTATTGTGTAAAATTCTTTGGAGTGCTGATTTGGTATTCACAAAGTTCCTAAGGTGCTCTTTGTCATGAAAGTATCTTATTTCTCCATCCATTTTGAAAGAGAGTTTTGCAGGGTCCATCAATCTGGGTTGGAGGCTGTTTTCTTTTAGGGCTTGGAATATGTCACTCCAAGCTCTTCTTGCCTTGATGGTTTGTGTTGAGAAGTCTGCTGTGATTCTGATGGGCTTTCCTTTGTATGTGATTTGTTTCTTTTCTCTCACTGCTTGGAGAACTTTGTTCTTCTCTTGTGTTTCTGAAATCTTAACAATTATATGCCTATGTGTAGATTTTTTTTGATCAAGGCTATTTGGAGTCCTATATGCCTCACTTTATGTCAAGCTCTTTTCCCCTGCTTGGGAAGTTTTCTGCCATTATTTCTGTGAAGAGATCTTTTATGTCATCTGCACTCTCTCCTGTTTCTTTATTGAGCCCAATCAGTCTTATGTTATTCTTCTTTGCATCATCTAGCAGCTGCTGGATTGATTTCTCATGTTCCCTTATAATTTTGAAGCAATTTTTCTTTTCCTGGTCACTAATTGCAATCTTATCTTCTATATCTGAAATTCTGTCCTCACATTGGCTCATTCTGCTGTGTAGACTTTCAATGGAGTTTTTCATGTCCTGGAAATCTATTTGCATCTGTTTTATGGATTCCATTTGTTTCTTATGTTGGGATTCCATCATGTTCCTGAGCTCCTCTCTAGATTTATTAATCATGTGTTGCACTAGGGGCACAATTTCTCCTGTTATCTGAGAAATTATTTCTGATTTCATTTTTTCCAGATCCCCTTTTGTTGCCAGTTCAGTGGGTCCAGGTGGTTGAGTATCAGAGTGTTCCTTCTGATTTCCCTTTGGGGTTGCTGTAGGTGATCTGGAAGTCTGGTTTTGAGACTTATTTACATGTTTTCTCATTTTGACTGGGGTGGGGGGCTGTTAGCACCTGCACGGGTTACCTCCTTTGAGCTGGGTGAGGTGGGACAGGGGCCAGGAGCAGCGGTAGGGATGGTGACCCAAAAGCCCTTTCCTGTGGGCTGGGAGCAGTGGGAGGGATGGTGGCCTGGAAGCCCCATCCTCTGGGCCAGGAGCCATGGGACAATGGCTCAGAAGCCCCTACCTCTGGGCCAGGAACAGTGGAACTCAGTACCTTGGTCTGGTGGTCTGGTGTCCTCTGTGTTTTTGTAGTGTGGAACCAGGTGGCTGCCTGTCTGCAGCGGGCTTGTCTGCTATTTTTATCATGTATGTCAGTTCTGGTTCAGTTTTAGTTGATTGACTCTTCCCATAGTTATATTTTCTGGGTTCTTTGGATATTTGATAATTTTTATTAGATATAAAACATTGTGAATTTCACTTGTATAAAATTTTAGTTGCTATAAATGTCTGCATTTTTATAAATATTCTTAAGCTTTTTGGGAAACAGTTAGATTGCTTGGGGAAAGTTTGATTCTTTCAGGTCTTTTCTTAAAATTTGTTAGGCAAGGCCAGAACAGTGCTCAGCCTTGGACAATGGTGGGGAGCCCTTTAACGCTTTCAGTGATTTTAAAAAATAACAGCTGCTGCAGCACACATGCCATACGTTCCTCACCACTGTCCTAGAGATATTACTTACAATAGCTTCTGATTACTCTAGTCACTATCACATGAGTCATGAGTTTTTCAAGCGGACTGGTGAGAACAGGTACTATTCCTACCCTTGTGTACTTTTATCTCTAATTCTTTCACATGACTTCTTCAGCCTCAGTTTTCTCACAGATGAGCCTTCTGCAGATCTGTCCCAGAGAGGATAAGAAAGAGATGTGAAAGAGATTTTATTTGTCAACAATAAAAATAAACTACTTTTCAAATGTTTTGGACATTCTCTTGACTGCTGCATTTCCTTTACATCTAGATCCAGAGACAAGTCTGCTCTCTCCTGGTGCCTGGGCCTACTCATCTGCCTTCCCATGTGTCTTCCATGTTACTTATTCCCTGCAATGCATGTGCTTCTCATGTGCCTTTTCCCGCCCTATCTGTTGGTTCCAACCAGGCTGGCCTTCAAAAATACACATCATGAGGGAGGTCTCTCCTGGTCCTCCAGCAGCCTGCTCTCCAATCTGCACTGCCTGTTTTGAATAAGAAGGGTGACTTTTAAGCCTTATCCCCTCTCCTCCCCAGGCCATGGAGCGACAAGGATTACTCTATGTTACTGAAGAAGCTGACTTTTGTCTCCAGAGGTGCTTTTATTCACTGTCTATCCCACACCTTGCCTTTAAAAACCCTGCCCTCTGCAGGTGGGATTCTTATATTTAAGATAAATTATCCTACAATGTTTTATTTCTTCCCTGGGGAGAAAACAAAAAAGTAATGGGCCAAGACTGTAGTAGGGAATTGAAGTTAGACTTCAGAGCTAAATTATTTAGTGAAATCACCTGGTCAGTATAGGAATAGAAAGGTTGGAAAGGGAATAACAGAAAGGACAGCTATCTCTTTGGTCCAAATCTCTGACTCAAGGGCCCTGGAAACCAGAAGTCCTGTCTGAAAGCCTCAATGGCTGAGGGATCAGTTCTCAAAACCTGTTTTTGGAGTATGAGTTGAGAAATATCATAAGGTGTCAAGTCCAAGGCAGAGGCCATAAAGCTAGGAAACCAGTGAATGCCTAGGAACTATACTCAGAATGAGGTCAATTCTAGCACTCAGGCAGTAGCTATTGTTTATTTAGTCAGAAAGTGAGCATAAATCTGTTATGATCCTTGTCTCAGTTTGGGAGCTCTGACAGGGATCAGTATATTCCTTTGGTAATATTAATATTCTCTAAACCCTTTCTTACTTTTAGGTTATGCCAGGACATAGGGGAAACAAAACAGGAATACACAATTACATGTTACATATGCATTCTACATGTAAAGTCTTATACCAAGTAATTGATGAGGACCAAGTGTTGAATATTGGGATTGATGTATCATTTATTAATTCATCAACTAAATATTTATGGTAATAGCTGTGGTATGGGATAAACATAGAATACCTTAGGCACAATGAGAGTTCTGTCTATGAGCCACCTACCTCTTCTCTGCTAAGTCCTTCCTACCCTCAGGCCTCTGCCTGTGCTCTGGATGGAGGTAGGGTAGTTAATGGTTTGAGCTTGGCTCTGTAGCCAGACAACAAAGTTTTAATTCTGATTCTCTCATTTTAGTCATATGACCTTGACTAGAAATTCTTTGTGCCTCAGTTTCTTCTCCTATAAAATGAGTCTGATGGCTGCATCAATTTCATAGGGTTATTGTGAAGATTAAAGGTGATAAGATGTATAAAACTCTTTAGGATATTTCTTGGCATGTGAAAAACTCAGTAAATATTAGCTACTATTATTCCTAGTTTTTACACATTCTCTTTTGAACATAATATTGTACCAAGAAAATTTAACTGCTAAATATGTTATTATATTGCTTGTCCCATTTTAAGTACTATCATGTTATTTCTGTCAAGACTGATTTCTGCTTCTTGAGACAGAATGTATTTTATATGCATTTCTACTCCTGAGCTTCATACAGTATAAGGTTTATGTTAGGGTGGTCAGCCACCCCATTTTTCCCAAGACTAAGGGGATTTCTGGGACAGAGGGCTTTATATGGTAAACCAAAGAATGTTCTGGACAAAATGGAATGAATTGGTCACCTTAAATGCAATAGGCACTACAGTTTTACTTTTTATTTATCCTTTACTGGTTTTAAGCTGAACTCACAAACCATCTTATTTTCTGAGCTTTGTGGCAAATTTATACATATTGTCTAGAAAATATAAAGTTGTAACTTTAGGTTTCTTTGGAGATTCCTGAGATTTCCTAGGACTTAAATTATTTGAGGGATTCCTAAAAAATGATTTCAGGAATATGTGTCAATTTACTAGAGATTGTAACCAACCCCAAAATGGTCTTTTTAAACCTGTTCCACAGGCCCAGAAGTCTCCCCTTGCCTGTCATTCTTCCTATGTTTTCCTCATGACTCTAAATGGATTCTTTTAGTTCTTTTCTGGACTTGACATTTTTTAACTAGCTAAAAAAAAATCTCTTTCCCTATATGAGGCTGCTCCATTTTTTCCATGAATTTCCCAGTTAGAGCCAAATGATTTCTCCTCCTTTTCAGCTCCATCTCACCAGAATCGGGCCAGTATTTACCTTGGGCAGTTGCTTTTCAGGTAACATTATTTCAGGATCCTGTGGGCCTCCCTGGGAATTCCTAAAAGCCTAGACAAGCATTTGCTGATGGCCTGCCCCGCTTCATGCTCTGTGTCCCTACACCCCAGAGGCTGGGCCAGCAGCCTCTGAAAAGGTCAACCCCATGTGTTAGTTTCCTAGGGCTGCGTGACAAAGCCCTACAGCCTATGTGATGTAAACAACAGGAATTTACTTTCCCACAGTTGTGGAGGAAAGAAGTCCAAGACCAAGGTGTAGACAGGTGTTGCTTCTTTCTAAGGAGTATGAGGGAGAAATCACCACACTCCTCTTAGCTTCTGGCACATTGCTGGCAGCCTTTGCCTTTCTGAGACACATTCCAGTCTCTGCCTTCATCTTTGAGTAGTGGTCTCCTTTCTCTTCATAGTGTTCTTTAATAAGGACACTGGGCGCACCAGATGAGGGGCCCACTTTCTCCCAGATGACTAGATTTCAATGTAACTAACTGCATCTGAAATGATCATCTTTCCCAGGAAGGCCACATTCTGAGATATTGTGAGTTAAGAGTTTAACATGAATGGGGGTGTACACAATTCATCCCATAACATCCAGATTTTCAACTGATTTCAAAATATTCCATGAAGATGTGGAAGCCATGTCTCTACAGGTAAAGCAAAGCTTCACAGCCATTGTTCATAAACCCAGACGGGTTCCCCCTCACTCTGTGTTTGATACAAACAGCTTCTGCTTCCAGGTTCTCACAGTCAGAAGTGAGCACCCATTTCACAGCGTGCAGACCAGTGTGCTGACTGGAGGGACACTGAGAAATAATATATGTGCATTCGGGTCACCAGTTCCACTTCAGGATGTGTCAGGAGATTTTTTTTTTTTTAAATAAGCCTGCTAAGGAAGAGTTCTGTTCATGGATATTATATAATAACTAGTATCCTGCCTTATATCCTAAAGAATAATCCAAGCTGGTTTTCTTTTAAAATGCCTTGGAGAATACCACAGTGTATACAGATAGGGATTGGGGAAGCATGTGTGTGTGTGTGTGTGTGTGTGTGTGTGTGTGTGTGTACACGTGTGTGTGTCCATGTGATGCCACAGCATCATAAGCAAAACTATCAGACTTTCCTCAGCCCCCAGCTTTCTGCTCACATGCTGCCTTCACCAGGCACGGGGAATAACCTGCATCTACTCTCCCTAGCTGAGGCTGCTTCCTCCTGTCATCTGCATAGAGTTGCTACCCCTTCCCTTCCAAAGAGATAGCTCTGTTCCAAAGAAGATAAACACCTGCAGTTGCAGGACCCTGGGGGAAAGGCAGAGCAAGCAAGTTAGTGTTTCCGTAGTGTTCTCGCTTAGAAACACACTCTGTCGTGGGTGCGCTATTTCCAACTCCGGCAGTTACAAGCCTGAGATGTGAGGGCAAGATAGGGCTTCCCAAGGGTGGTGAATAAGGAGCCAGCCGAAGGGGCACGGAGGTTCTCATGGGTCTTACTGCCTCCTTCCAGGGGCACTGTACCTCTGAGAAACGCCAGAGGCGGGCAAAGCTCCTAGCTAGTGCCCATGTGTAAGAGCAGCCCGGCTGCTCGCCTGCTGGGAGGCAGCGAGCCAGATCAGGAAGCTGACAGCTCAGTGCCTCCGCCCCTCCGCCCCTCCACTCCAGCTTGCACGGGGAGTCCCAGGGTGGGCTGCAGGAAGGCGTGAAGCTCGCTTCCTGACTACAAGTTGACTTTGCCTCACTGTTGTTACTGGCAGAATACGTACACCAATGCCGACAAACTCCTAGAAGCAGCGGAGCAGTTGGCTCAGACCGGCGAATGTGACCCAGAGGAGATCTACAAAGCAGCTCGACACCTGGAGGTGCGCATCCAGGACTTCGTGCGCAGGGTAGAGCAGCGGAAGCTTCTCCTAGACATGTCTGTCTCCTTCCACACACACACCAAAGAGGTAAGAGGAGAGAGGGTAGCTTCCTAGTGAAGTGATTCAATGTCTGACCAGGGTTGGGGGAGTCTGGGACTTAGTCTTCCGAGATATTGGTGATATTAACAATTTGCTCCTGATAACTTGCGTTTAGGACTCTATGAATGGGGCAAAATTTCATCTCCTCATCTCTAGAGAGGTAGGAGACTTTGGAAGCAGGTGGTGTCTGGGGTCTGTTGGAGCATTTAGTGTGCAGCAAGAAAAATGTGGGACTCCCTGGTATAGAGATAATTGCGGCAAGAGGAAGTATAAGAGGAGCACACACCACTCCCCATTTCTCCTGTTTGTCCTGCTGGTTAGAAATCAATTCCACAGAACTTTGGTCAGGGATCTTTGCTACCATCAAGGAGCATACAGAGTTCATAATTGTGTGTCAGCCTTCTTCATGAGGTCTGAGGCAGGGGGATTAAACTTAGTGCTCGCCTTGCTTGGATATAGGGTGACAGGCAGTGAAGGGAGACTGAGGTGCCCTCCATGTAGGAAGAAGCCAACTTAAAGCCCAGACAGAATCATTCACCGAGTAGAAACAGGGCAGGGGAGGTTGGATTACATTAAGTGGTTGGCAGGGCAGAAGGACCCTCTGGAAAGGAGGAGGGGGGTAAACCTGTGATTGCTTTTCAGTTATGATTAACAGGGGGCACTCTGAAATTGAGTAAGTGTCCAGGAAGGAGGCCCACTTAGCATCTTCCTCAATAACACCCTTGGCAGATGAATTCAGTTTATGTATGCTTGCTTGTGTTCCCCCAGGAATTCATTTAATAGAGTATTAATTAAAGTTTGATTGCTGCCTTGGAAAAAATTAACCCTACTTAATTAAGTTGATTTTTGATATTGGGAATGCATTAAGAAGCCTGGCTGTTACTACTTTACAGGCTTTTCTGACACGTTGTGAGAATGGATACGAATCATTGCAGTGCGTATCAGAGAAAAACATGAAAAGATAATCTTTTCTAAACTGAGATTCCCCAGGCAGATGAAGGCCTGGTGAGCTCCTGGAAGCTGGCTGTGTTTCCTCTCCATGGGACCTGCAGCCACTCTCTGATGAGTGTCTGTAAGGCAAGGGGATTAACTTTAATCCAGGGCTTCCTGCCTGGTTGTCTGCTTGCTTGTGGCTCACTCCATTCTTAATGATGGTTCAGAAACCGAAGGGATATGTATCCCCTTTAAATTGTGAGCCTGTGGGTGAGATAATGGAGCATGAATGAACAGGAGTTATGCTCCTCATGAGGGCTGGGGATGCTGGCTCTATGGGGAGGTGGTGATTCAAGGTCTGTGTCTGAAAGTACCACTCCCAAAAGGATGCCTCCAGCTTCCAGGAAGCCTCTCTAGCTACGTACCCAACCTTCTATACATATAGCTGGGATGCTGGGATTCTAGTCCAAATAGTGCCAAAAAACTGTATGAGCATATGTGAATCACTATGTCCCAGCCCTGGGTTCCTCCGGGATAAAACAGTGTAGCTGGTCTTGATGACCCTAAGGTCCCTGGTCATTCATTCTACTGTAAGCCCTAAATCTGCTTCTTTTTTTGTCTCCTTTTCTTTGATATTAATAACAGTAATAATAATAATACTAAAACCTAAAGTAGTATAAGTGATTTATTTATGCTAAGATTTGGTTCATTGTAAATACTCTGTATATATTAGGTGACTACAGTGGACCCTCAAGTCACAACCAGCCTGACATATGAACAACTTTGGTTATGACTGGAATTTTAGCTTTAACTTATGACCAAGGTCTTGAGTTACGACCCAAATGCCAGCCACTTGTGCTTCCAGGTGATCTCAGATACAGATTTAACCCTTAAAGAGTTCTGGAAGGAACATTACAACATCCTTTCCTGTGTGGGGTTAATTGAGAAATCTTGGGCCAATCTAAGGACACTGAAATCTGCCTGTGTACGGGAGAGATTTTGAAGGCTGTGTTCACCAACTTGAGTTACAACCAGCCCACAGGAACGAATTGAGTTCATAAGTCAAGGGTCCACTGTATTTAAAAAATTGAGTGCCTGTTATTTGTCAGAAACTTAACATATATCATCTCTGTAATTTTTAAAAAATTAATTTTATTGGTACATTTTAGGTATACAGTATAATGACATTCATCATTGGAAATTTGCACCTTTACATAATCTCTCTTGGTTCTTATTTTTTCCCCATTCCCCTGCCCTCCTTTCAAACCCTCCATCCCTCCCTATTTACAAAGACTTTGTTTCCATTTTTTTCATTTTCTCATATTAATTCCATTCCCTTCTTTCCTTTCCCTGAGCCCTCCCACTTCCCCTTCTTGTTTGCCCCTTTTCTTCCTATTTCACATTATCTATTATACCTTTTACTCCTTATTTACACTTTCAGTTTCTCACACCAGAGAAACTATTTGGTATTTACACATGTGTGTCCTATTTATTTCACTTAAGAGTATTGCCTCAATGTGCATCCATTTAGCTATAAATGTCTCTAATTTCTCATTTTTTATGGCTGAGTAGTACTCCATTTTATAAAAAAGAACACATTTTCTTTATCCAGTATCCAGTTGATGGGCATTTGGGCTGCTTCCAAGTTTTAGGTATTGCAAATTGTGCTCCTATGAACATGGGTGCACATGTATCACTGTGTATGATTCTTTTAATTCTTTGGGGAAGATACCCAGCAGGGGAATAGCTGGGTCAAATGGGACTTCCATTCCTAGTTCTTTGAGGTATCTCCATACTGATTTCCACAGTGCTTGCACCAGTCTACACTCCCACCAGCAGTGGAGAAGTGTTCCTCTTTCCCCACATCCCCAACAGCATTTGTTATTGGTTGATTTCATGATGGCAACCATTCTTTCTGGGGTGAGGTGGAATCTCAGCGTTGTTTTCATTTGCATCTCTCAAATGACCAGTGATGTTGAACATTTTTTCATGTATTTATTTGCTATTTCTACTTCTTTGTCTGAGAAATGTCTGTTCATTTCAGATGCCCATTTTTGGATTGGGTCTTTAAATTTGGGAGGTCTGATTTTTTTAAGTTCTTTATAGATTCTAGATAGTAGACCTTTGTCTGAGGAACAGCAGGTGAAAATTTTTTGTTTTGTTTTGTTTTGTGGGTTGTCTCTTCACACTTTTGGGTAGTTTCTCTTGCTGTGCAGAAGCTTTTTAGTAAGAAGAGATCCCACTTGTTAATTGTTTGTGCTAGTTCATGGGCAACTGAGGTTTTGTTCATAAAATCTTTTCCTACACCAATGTCTTCAAGAGTTCTACCTAACCTCTGTTTCAGCCGGTTCAGCGTTTCTGTTTTAATATATAGATCTTTAATCTATTTTGATTTTAGTTTAGTGCATGGTGAGATATAGGCCTAGTTTTAATCTTTGGCAGGTTGAAACCCAATTTTTCCAGCACCATTTATTAAAAAGGCTATCTTTCCTCCAGTGAGGATGTTTGGCTCCTTTGTCGAAGATGAGGTTGCTGAGTGTGTCTGGCGTTGTTTCTGCATCTTCTAATCTGTTCCACTGGTCCTCAGGTCTGTTTCTGTAATTTTCATGATAATCTTATGGATACAGATTTTATTAATTGTATTTTCAAATGAGGAATATTCAGGAAACAACTTATCTAAGATTATAGAGTTTATCAGCTGAGATTTCACCCATCTTCCTAAATACGGATTGAACATCCATAATGTAAAAATACAAAATGTAACATGATATTTCAGAGGTTTTTCAGATTTTTAGGGCATTTTCGGTTTCAGATTTTTACATTAGGGACACTTGACCTGTACACACTTGTACTCTTAACTGCTACCCTTACTCTGTTCTTGTTTCCTCTGGGCCTCCTCCCCTTCATTTTCTTTTTTCTCTTTACAATGACTGCCTGCGGAGGTATATCTTGGTTGAGAAATGCAAAGTGTTGCTGGTGCAATGGGAAGCTAGTAATCCCTTCTAAGAAAAAGAAAAGAGGAGGGGGAGGAAGGAGAGGCAAAGGCCCATTGTACCACATCTTTCATCCATTCCAGTTCTTTGGCTTCGACTCTGTGGACAATGAAAATAAAGGGGGTATGTGGGGAATATGAATCACCAATAGAAACTTTCCCTAGGACTTGCTTAGCAGACAGAAGTGAATTATTAGGTGGCAGAAGTGGACATCCTTCAGTGCACTAGTGAAAAACTCCTGGGGTTGGTTTTTTCATATTCTGTTTAACACCTTTCAAGACTTGCTACTTTTCAAACTTTGCTAAGTGTGGATCCTGTTCAATGATGGGGCCACTAATGTTGGTTCCTTTCCCTTGATTTTATATGAAGACTGCTGGCTTTTTATTTTAAAAGGTATTAGCAGTCAAATCTACTGAATTCTGAGATGCCATGATCATTTTTCCTTTCACAGTGAATACTGTAAAGGGGAGGAAAAACTTCTGCTCCATTTTGGTAAAGTGGCCTTGAGTTTTGCTGATAAATATTGTTAAGGAGTCCTCCTGCCTAGTTTTGATGAGGTCCTTTCTTCTTTACTTCATTTACCTTTTTTTTCCTTCCTATAATAACTTGCTGAGTTTTTGTCTTAGTGCTGATTTATAATAGAATATCATCATAGGATATAATTTTCATGGGATAACAGCCCCCTTCATGGAGATTTCTGAGTGTGAACTGAATATCTTCATAAATGATTTAATGTAGACTTCCTATGACTCCTCAGGCTGAAGTTTATAATTTTACTTTTGCCCACTTTCCACATCAGAAGATTTAATCTAATCAGGATCAAAGAAGAAACAGAAGGAAGATATGAAAAAAAGATAACCCCCAGGCTCATTTCTTCTGCAGATTAAAGAGCCTGCCTAATCAATTGGCCCTGCTTTGTGAATTCTTTGCAACCTTGCAGGTAGGGAGAATTAAAACCATACAATCATTTCATCACAGTGTTATGTATAATCTTGAATAATTAGAAACAATCTAGATGTTCCACATTGAGTGATTTGTTAAGCAAATCATAATGCATCTAGGTAATGAAATATTATAATAATTTGAAGTCACTGGCCAACGATCATTAATGACATGAAGAATGACTGTGATATACATAAAACCACATAATCAGCAATTATGATCACTGACAGAAAAAGCACTAGAATTAAGTGTAGCAGTAAGTTAAGAATACTATGGATCATATTAAAATATTTTTCTATTTTACAAATTTTCTTCTGTGATATTTTTAATTTATAATCAGGAATAATCCTTAATGTTATCTTTCAAAATCAAAACTTTTTTCGGGGTGCTAGGGGTAGAACCTGGAGCCTTGCTCATGTTAGGCAAGTGCTCTACTACTGCACTATACCTCCAGCCACTCCAAAACAAAACTTCTTAACCCTAGTTAAAGAGAACTACTTCATAAAAGAGAAGTGACAAACATATACTCAGATCCCTCTATGTGTCCATCAGCTATTAGCACAGATTGTGATAAGCTTTGAAATATTTTCTTTTTGCCAGTTACCAAAAGGGCAGCTGGATTTTTTTTGGTCTGGGTGCTAGAGAAGGTGTCAGGGAGAAGAGTAGATACAGTCCTCACTTTCTTTATCCAGGGACAAGGCATTTGTAGCATGTGTCATCTGCTTGCACAGATTGTCCAGACAAAATTCTCTTTCCTTGCTATGTTTCCATGGAAATAGTCCCTGGGCTTTCAAAGTATCAGTTTTTAGATAGTTTTATAATAAGGATATGAGAGTCAAATGAAGAAGTGTAGCCAAAGTAACCATCATCAGCTCTTAATTAGACAATTAAATGCCCACTTCTGTTTGTTTCTTACTTTGGAATCATTCTTCCATACCATTTCTGCACACACACACACACACACACACACACACACACACACACACCATACCACAAACACATATGCACATATTTCCCCACCCATCTACTCCAGAACCAAAACTAACAAAGTTTTCAAAAGAAATGACAGCCTCAAGGACAAAACTGCTCCTCCATCTATATTAGTTGCCAGACTGTCATGATAATTAAGGAATAAAAGTGATAGTCAATGCCAAAGAAAAATGAGAGAAGTAATCATTTTTCTTTGGCATTGACTATCACTTCAAAATGAGAGAAGGAGAGCCAGGGATTTAGCTCAATTGTACCACACCTGCCTCAAAAGCACAAGGTCCTGAGTTTGATCCCTGGTACTAAAAAAAAAAAAAAAAATGAAAGAAGTAGTTTACCCTGTAGAAATAGTACTGCTTTCGGTATCCTTAAGGGTCAGTCAGTTGCACCAGCCCAAGGGAAGCCACCATGTGTAAATAGAACAGCCAATTGGCAGGAGAGAATGATGAAGTAAAATAATGAATAAACCTCATTATTTCTGCAAAACTGCTGTCCTCCTTCCTTGTCTATCTCCTTCCTCTTGCTTTTCTTCAGCTGCCCTTTCCTCAGGCTCTCTGCTATGCAGGCAGGACAGGGGCTGTGGGCTGGCCCTTCCTAACCTCTGGATACTTTTCACTACTAGAGCTAACCTTAGGTAGGGCACTCTACCCTGCTAAGTTTCTAGAAATTCTTAAATTAGGCCAGTTCTTTAGTATGTAAATGTTTTGTGGCATAGCCATATGTATTCTGAGAGAAAGAATACGCCAAGCATTGACCAAGTAGGCATCGCCAAGTAGGGAGCTGGACCCTGAAAGATTGGGCCTGAGTTCAAGTCCATTGTGACCCAGAAGAGAAGATCTGGAAGTGTCTAAACATGGGATCCTTTCTGGGGTACAACAGATGGGTGAAGAACCTGTAGTTCTGACCTGTTAGGCTGTAGAGAAGTGGAGGGAAAGAGGAGTCTTTGATGGAGGAGAAACCAAAATGGAGGACTGTAAGGAAAAAGCACATAAGTTGTTGCTGCCATGATTTTACCTAATTAGTTCTGGCAATCAGTGGCTTGCTGAGCTTGAGGAGAGAGCTCATTCTGACTAGGTCTCATTGGCTGCTTAATATTTTGTAAATTAGTAATAATGTTTTCTCTCTAATCGGACTCTTTAAAGCAATATAAATATGCTTGTCAGGATTAAATAGATGGGCACCTGCAGAGAAGATCTATAGGACATTCAAATGGTAGAAAAGCTACAGCTTAAGGAATGGAGTATTGCCCCATCCCTGTGAGGTAGCAATCAGTTGCAGACTTAGGATGCAAAACACCTACTTCCTGCACAGTATGAAGCCTCAGAGGTGCTTATTCAAAATCATAAGCTTGTAATTTACATTTATTGCCATGAGGTGGTGACAGTGTGCACATGGTCCCGTGGAATTTCAAGTAACCCTCTGCTCAAGCTTTCCAGGTTTTAAATATTACTTTTAATATTGGTGTCACAATTATTCACAAACTAGTACTATACTCGACTTTGGATGTCTTGGTGTCAAAGTCATTCCTGCAGTTTTTCACACCTTGTGACTTGTTTATCAAGCTTCTATCTCTATTGTTTTTATTCCCTTGGAATAACCCTGGGTTTATCTTTCCTGCCAGCCATGTGAAAACCACAGTTTTCAAAATAAACATCACACTCATCTTCCCTTCCATCATTTATGAAAATACTCAGTAGTAGTAGTCAGAAGTGGAGCCTGTTGCAGGCTACTTGAGACCTATTTTCATTATGTGGAAGACCTATCAGCAAACAAGTTTTCAGTAATTCATTTCAACCCCTCCTTCATTTCCAGTATCCATTCTGTTCAAAACAGTATGTTTAGCTTTTAAAGTCTCATAATTGGTCATAGTATTCTGGGTGCATTTCAGCATCATGAGTATCATATGAAAATATCTTACACTTTTTGCGTGGATCGGGGATCAAACCCAGAGGTATTCTACCACTGAGCTATAGTGGTACCTTGGTTCACAAACTTCATTCTTTCCACAATTCTGGTTGCAACTGAATTGCAAGCATATACTATTCAAGTTTGCAAGTCAGCAGCCAGACTTGACAACAAGATTCTGTCTCAAAAAAGAAAGCTTTTTAAAAAAAAAAAAAATTAAAAAGGGGTTGGAAGATGTGTTGTATACACATACCAACTCACTGTGATGAGTGTAATTACTGCGTACTACAAACATGTATTAATAAAACTTTTTTTTAAAGATTTGGGATATACAGTGGTACCTTAGATATACTATACTTACATTTTAGTTGCAACCAGAATCATGGACCAAATTCTGTGACCAGAGTCATGGAATGAATTGAGTTCATGGACTGAGATACCACTGTATATCCTCAATTCTTTAAAAAAAATTTATTTGTACATGTTTATAGTATACATTGATTACTTTCATCACTGTGAGTTGGTGCATGTATACAACACACCTCCAACATTAAAAAAAATTTTTTTGAGACAGAGTCATGTTAAACTGTCAAATCTGGCCTTAAATTTGCAATCCTTCTGCCTCAGCCTCTCAAGTAGCTGGGATTATAAGATGGGTCATGATGCCTGGCTCTGTACTTTTATTGAAGTTAAGATGAGCTATGTTTTAGCCTGTTAGTGTTGAATCCCCTGACCAAGAGGGGCTTCCTGGGAAGAGTGGCATCTTTATTTCCCCTAACATAGACAACCTGTGACGTGAGTTTTTAAAAGGGCTTTATGTGAACTGTGATATTGTAATTTTTGTGAGCATCTTCAAAGGAGTAGCAAAATGATGTTTATTTACTAATTCTGATCAGGAAAATTGATGGTATTCATTAGATTTTAACTGGAGCAGTTCCTTCTAATCACAATTGTACAGTCAGGATAAAACACTAACTTAATGTGTATTCATTTTAAATTGTTATGTATTTTTACATTGCCAAGAAAAATAAACTGTTTTGTGTATTTGAAAAAAAAAAAGATAAGCTATGTTTTTAGTGTCCTACTTTCTAAGTAATTTAGCAATCCTGAAAATAGCAAAATGGTTTAGTATAGCACAGAGTATGCTTAATCTTCATTTGGTTCTCATAAAGCAACATATTATTTTTTGCATACTTGCAATATCAGGATAAATTTCTAGGAATCAATGTCTAGTTTCCTGGAAGTGTGCAGAGCCTTCCTTTTTCTCTCTTCTGAAAGATAATATTTTTCCATTCTAGTCTCACGTTCTTCCTGGTCTTTCAAAGGTGGGAGATCTGTTTGGTCTAAGAGAACTATAAGTTTCCCAAAATAATAGGTGGTCCCTGTCCTTCGGGAAAGCCAACATTAATGGAGTAAACTTGGTGAGGATGATGATGAATATAAATATGTAAACAACCCAACCCACCCCACATTGTGCACAGACACTGTAGATGTGCTGATGAAGACAGTCTGACTTGCACTGGCTGGTGAGGGTAGACGAGGAGACTCCAGTCCAGCATTCTCATCCTCACTCAGGTCTGTCCTCCCTCTCCCATCTGGCCTAAGTGGAGACTCTGCTATCTCCCCAACAGTTGTGGACATGGATGGAGGACCTACAGAAGGAGATGCTGGAGGATGTCTGTGCGGACTCTGTGGATGCAGTCCAGGAACTGATCAAGCAGTTCCAGCAGCAGCAGACTGCCACCCTGGATGCCACCCTCAACGTCATCAAAGAAGGCGAAGACCTTATCCAGCAGCTCAGGTCAGCGCCTCCCTCCCTGGGGGAGCCCACCGAGGCCAGGTCAGCATGGGCAGTGGTTTCCAGTGGGAAGCGCCTCGGGCTAGACACAAGATAAGTCATGTCTCAGTCTTCACTCAGCCCCAGCCTGTTTTGTGGTCTTGTGTGAGCTTCAGTTTCTTCATCTGTCAGACATACAAATGCCTGCACCACACCCAACTTAAATTTGGACTAAAACAGTAAATGGGAAGGCTCTGTGTTTCAGAGCATCATTTATCACTTTAGATGGTATTTGGCAATCAATAAATAACATAAATACAAACATAAAACTCAACAAAAGTTATCTTACTTCATTAAAAATCATGGCACATTTGACCATGTGGAGAAACAGACATGTTAGTGTTATTTGGCATCTGATCTTGGGCTGAACTGTGAACTCCAGTGACTCCAGTCACATTCACTGATGATTGGCTTTGGCTCCCTGAGGATGTAGAGAACTTATGATCTCCTACCCAGCTCTCTTTTACCCACTTAGGATCTTTCTACATCCCTTGCTGCCCAGGGGGGCAAAAAAAAACAACAACAAACTTCTCTGTGTTCACCTAAACATGTATACCTAGGCCACAACAAACATAACCCAAATACACTCAAGGAAAATCCTGTTGAAAGACTTCTCTTTGTTTAAAATTACCCCACCCCATTGCCTCTTTCTGTTGGCATCCTGCCCCTCCCCCTGTCAGTGCCACTGGCTTCTTAGATGAAGTGACACAAGGCCTTGGGCAAGCCTTCAGCAACCAGCCCCATGTCAAGGTGGTGTGTAAATAGGATTTGATGGTGCAAATGATGCCTGCCCCTGGGGACTCATTTCTATCCAGGAAACACTGAATGCTGGAACCTCTGCCAAGCTGTGGACAGGAATAATTTCATCAATGAATCTCAGGCCAATGTTTGGGCCAGAGGGAATTTCTTCAATTGGAGAGGACTTCTTTTCCCTCCATACCAGTAGTCCAGTTGAATAAACCATGAGAAATTGGTTTTAGAAGGCTCTGGCATGTTTTTTCTGTTGGAAATTAATAATTTATATTCTAAGCAGGCACATGAGGCATTCTGAATCCTCCTATTGCATACTAACAAGATAGGCTCTTTCCTTTCTTTTCCCTGTTCATCTTCATGAATATATAATGCATGCTAGCTTTGTCTTCTTACCTAGAAAATTCTATTGTCATTTGCTTCTAAAGAAAATTACAAATAGTGGGCAGTCATTTGACCTCTCTGGGCCTCAGCTGCTTCATCTGTGTAATTAAAGTGTTCACTCTAGGACCTCTGTCAGCTCTAGAATTTTGTGATGACTTTATGTTCTCTCTTCAAATACTTTTCACAAGCTTGGCTGGCTTCACTCTCTATGGGTGTGTGCCTGTGGAGATGCCAGGTATCTTACTTTAATAACTGCCAGGCTTGCACAATGCCTAAGGGCTTATGCTTCTTGGTGATGGTGAAGGCGATGATGTGAGTGATGCTTATTCTACAAGTTTAAGTTCCATGGCTTTTAGTGAGTGACCCAGAGCCACCAGTGTCATTCATTTATCCACTGGCCTGACTGTAGCCAAAGCTTCTCTCCCTGACATCAAAGCCAGTCAAAAGAAAAGAAGCAAACAGGACTCAGTGGACATTGGTGAGATGCGCACACACACACACACACACACACACACACACACACACATACACACACCCCAGAAACACATCTTCTTTAGATCTTCACTGTTCTGACTCTTCACTGGTGCATGTAAGGTAGTTTTTGCATCATCTCTGGATTCCTAGTGAGTGTGATGGACATAGGTTCTGTACAACGTGGTAGAAATCATTCTTTTCCTTCTGGAAGCTGTGTTGCAGAGAAAGACTGGGATTGGAGCAGTCAGAGAATAGTCAGATCCCCTCTGCAGGAAAGCTATTGACAAGTACAAAATGGATAGTATGAGTACATCTCTTTTTATGGTTGGGAATGTCTGTGTGATTGTGGGGGTAGGAACCCTGCCAATTTTATGCCAAAACAATCCATATGTGGAAGTGGGATTGGGAACTCTCTGAATTATAAAGGGAGAGGTGCTTGACAAACTGGCCTTATTCTGTCTTCGGGACCAGACAGTGTGTGCTTAGGTGACATTGTTTCTGAGATAAGCATAGGCCCAAAGGACCTGGCTTTCAGAGCATTCTAAACCAATGGTTTTCCCTTTGTTCTTCTGAATTCATAAATTGTATTATAAAACAAGGTATCACACGATAATGAAAGTGCCAGTTCATTTCAAGTTGTAAGGCTCTAGGGTACTCAGAGCCCTAAAGACTCTAAACTTAAGTTCCATAGTTTTCCTATGATAATTACCTCTTGGAGACCCCACCACCAACTCATCTTTCTCAGTAGGTCAGTGCCTTTATCTCTTGGTTCCCCTTACAGCACATTACTTCTCTCTACTACTTTTGTATATATCTGCTAAGAGAACACACAGTCTTCCCATCTACCTCACTGCATTTATCCATTTTTTTAAACTCCAAAAATCAGAACTTGTCTATGTTACCTTTTTGTAGCTGTGATCAAATACCTGACAAGATAGGTTAAAGAAGGAAAACTTTATTTTGGCTTATGGTTTCAGAGATTCTAGTGCAAGGTTGGCTGGCTCCATTGGTTTTAGCCCTATGGCAAGGCAGAAACATCAGGCAAGAAGGGTGTGGCAGGGAAAGCTTCTTACCTCATGGCAGCCAGGAAGCAGAGAGAAAGGGAAAGATCCTAAAGGAAAGAGTTGGACCAGATACAGTCCCTCAGGTCATGCCCTATGACCTAATCCCTTCAAATAGACCCTGCTTCTTGTCTCCATTGCCTCCCAGTAATGCCATCAAATTATGATCTCATCAATGAATTAATCCACTGATGAAGTTAGAGCCCTCATAATCCAATCACTTCCTGAAAGCTTACCTGTAAACACATGAGACTCTGGGAGGACATTTTAGATCTAAACCATAACATCATCTTCTCTGAAACATTTGTTGGCTGTCATAGCCTCTTGTAACCTTTTCAAATTGGGGCCTGTACCTCAATCACACTAGGTACTTCACTTCCAACAAGTGATTAATAATTATTCAAGCACTACACTCCTGGTCACTGTTCACATGCACTATCTCATTTAACAGCAAACTATGAGGTGAACAGGGTGTGGGTTATTAAATTCACATAACAAGTAAGGGAATTGGGGCCCAGAGAGTGAAATCCTAGGGTCACTGGCCCATATATGTCAGAGTGGGGACCTAATCCAGCTTTGCAGACACCAGATCCCATGCTTTCATAGCTTCAGCTTAAAGCCTTTTTAAGAACACCAGCCCACAACTTTAGCATAGCATTTTAAAGTGGATGAATAGTTTCAGCAGCCATATGTCATCTTATATTAACAATTCTGTGAGGTAAAACTAGGAAGGTTTTTGTTTTTCATATGCCTTTAATTCGTCTACCCTTGTGTGTTGTGATATACGTATGTGTATGTATTAGACTACACATCTTAGACTACACGTGTGGAACATTCTAATTATCTAATATTTTATGCTTTTAGAACCCTTTACCATAACTTATTTCATTTGATCCCTTTTGCAGTTCTTTCTGGGAATAGGAGAGCAATTAGTCTTAGAAATAAGTATGGTAAACCCAAAAGAGAATGCATATGTTTTTGGTTCCCCTACTAAGCAGTTAGTGACAGGCTCACAGTAGGAATTTGATGAATTTCTGTTGACTGAATAACTCACCTTATTCACATCCACCTTGCTTGAATGAGAAAAGACCCCTCCTTCTCTGTCCCTTCTAATATGGCAAGGTCTCTCCTCCGTTCTTCCCCCACTCTGCCACAGGGACTCAGCTGTGTCCAACAACAAAACACCACACAGTAGCTCCATCAGCCACATCGAGTCAGTTCTACAACAGCTGGATGATGCCCAGGTGCAGATGGAGGAGCTGTTTCATGAGCGGAAGATCAAGCTGGACATCTTCCTGCAGTTGCGCATCTTTGAGCAGTACACCATTGAGGTAGGGGAGGAGGTGGAGGGGAGGAGGAGGGGAGATGGGAGTGGGTGCGCTCAAGGACACTACTTCCTGGGCAAGGGTACTGCCACATTGCATGGACAGGTAGTACCCTGAAGGAACTAGAGGGGATTATGCTTTGCATTTTTAGGATTCACAAAATTCATGTTCTACCATGATATATTCCTTCTATTGCTTTTCACCTCCACTGCTAAATAGAGCCCCACTGTTTTACTCTGTCAGTAGATAACTTCATTGAGAAGTTTTTGTTGCAGTTCATGCACTCTTACTTGGTATTTTGGCTACTGAAAGGCCATCAAGTTGGCAGTTGACCAAAGCAGAATCACTGAATTTCACAGCTTATTGATTGGGAACGTGTTAAAATGAGGCAGCCCCCTTAGCTGATGCACATAGGTCAGGCATTAGACAAAGTCACACAGCAGCCAAGAAGTCAGGAGCTGCAGGAATGAAGACCTATAACTCAATCTGAACTCTGCCTGTTAGGAAAGTAAGTCTCCTGAGGCTGTCTGCTTGTTCATCTTACAGATGCCTCAGTTCAATTTTGGAAGGTCAGAACCATATGTTCTGGTATATTTATGTTGCCTTTTTGGCAGCAGTTAATGTCTGCCCCACATAATATCCACCTTGTATTTTTTGCTTTGAAATGGTAACTAAAGCCAGGCCAACTGGGTGTGGTGTTGCATGCCTGTAATCCCAGCACTTGGGAGGCTGAGGCAGGAGGATCAAGACGAGTTCGAGGCCAGCCTGGGCTATGTAGTGAGTTCAAGGCTAGCCTGAACTAATAGTGAGAACTTGTCTCAAAAAAACTTTAAAAAAAAAAAAAAAGAAAGAAAGAAAAAGAAAAAAGCCAGGCCAATAGAGTTTCTGGGATATGAATAATATCAACAAATATGTCACTGGCACTTTCTCCTATTCAAGGATGGTAAATGATTACATTAAAAGTCTTCTCTTTGGTCCTGACTGATGTGGTGGGATAGAAAACCAATTCTCTACCTACCATTTCTTTTTTTTAATTTTACATTCTAACTATCTCCTTGGTGTTGAAGTTTTTGGATTTCTGGAGTCCAATCTTTCCAACTATATCTGTGGAAACTTTGATAGAACTGGTTAGAAGGGAAAATGAATTTTCTTATATCTAAAGCTTCAATATCTTAATCCTAATCCAATTGAAGACCAGAGAACTATGACAGCAAAAGCTGACCTTTTCTTCAATCTGGGACCAAAAATGTCTACGTTGAGAATCTAAAATGTTAAAAAAAAAAAAAAAGAAAGCAATGTTAAAGATATTCATATTCCTATCCCTTACTTTCTTTCTTTCTTTCTTTTTTTTTTTTGGTACCAGGGATCAAACTTAGGCCCTTGCACTTGCACAGCAGGCAGCAAAACCACTGAACTAAATCCCCAGCCTTATCCCTTGCTTTCTTATGAGTACATCTCTACATATGCTTCCCTGGGATCCTTGGTAATTTATTACTTAAATATTTCATGTTCTAAAAGGTGCTTTCTGGATAGTTTCTGGAACTAAGGAAAAATAAGTATGAATCTAGATCTTAATTATATACTATTCATTTATTTTATATACTTTTTATTTATTTTGAATCTACATTGAAAAAGATTTCAAGTGACAAGTAGTATTAAACATAAACATGGTGTAGGCCCCAGGCACTCCCACAGTTCTCGCTCGGCTCCGTCTTACCCTCTGGGAATGAATATATACCTGGCGGAAATTGTGTTATCAGGGGTAGGGATTTTACTGTCATTTCAGATCCACATCAAAAAATGTTTAAGGTGAAGGAAACTATGTGAGGGTCCATTGTTTAAATTTTATTTGATTGGATGGCTGAGGTTTGGAGTTCAAAGTTGTGATTTAATTTCAAAATGAGTCAGCTTCACTTTGACATGCACTGCACTTTTGTCATCAGCTGGGGCATCTCTAGTGTGTATTTGACTGGAGTGATTCTGGCCAAATTCAGTTCACTTCTGAAATGCAATCCAAAGCAGATGCAGAAAATTATCCTTTAAAAATATGAACATAAATCAAATACCTGAAAATTTTATTTTAGATGTATGTTGCAGTAGAGGAGCTTGATATTAAGTTGTGGAATTTGCATTCTTCATCTTGCTGGGTATAAAGATTCCCCTTTCCACCTCAGGAATGAGACAGTAACTTGGATAACTTTGTAATGCAGTAGAGCAAATGTGGGGAAGTACTGTGAAGACCTGATAAAATGATCAAGATACAAACAGTCATTTGATTCTGAATCCTCTGGTGTAGGCTATGACATCCAAGTTTTGGAGGGGTCTTGTCTTGTTCCCTCTCTGGAGGGAGGTAGCAAGCTGGGGAAAATGCTGCATCTGATCTTAAATAGAAGTGGAAATCCTGCCACACCTATGGAAAAACTTCCTCAAGTCAGATTGTCAGAAGTTATTTTTGATGGAGATGAGATTATTTCAATACCAGCTCTGCTTCTCTGTAGGATGCAGAACAAACTTCTAGAGAAGCTTCAGAATGTGAAACTGAGGGTGGTTTCTATAATGAGTCACGTCAGAGCCGACATAAGCCAGGACAGCATCCATGTTGCAGGACCTGGAGCTATAGTTCCATTTCTAAAGGAAGGCAGTTCCTGCACATACTCCAAATTCCTAAGGATTACTGAAAACCAGAGCAGGTCAGCTACCCTGATCTCTGGGGGAATCTAAGCATGACTCCTCAAACCATATCACTCATGGCCAAGATGGGCCAATTAATTTAAAAATTAGAATAGCAGATGAGCTACTTCACTAGTCTTCTTTTACTCAACAACAGCAATATATATGGCTTCCACATTATGACCTGGAATGAGATCAGAGGACACTCCCATGCAAAGTGCAACTTATCCCAAATTTGTTAGGCAGGTGTTCAAAACCAGGATTAAGGCTGCATTCCTGATGTACCTTCTTGGATACGAGGCAATGGAACCCAGAGTGGAGCATGGTGTCCTCTAAAGACTATCCCTGTAGGTCTGTCCTCCATCTATGAAAGACATTTCATATGAACTAGTCATGATGGAAGAGAGTCATCACCAAATGCTAGTATTTATTTTGTGCTGGTAAGCGCATGGGTGATTTTTTTTCCTTATGCTTGATGCTTTCTTGCATTTTCAAGTTCTCTACAATTAGAATGATCAGAAAAAAATAAAAAGTATTTTTGGAAGCAAAAATAGGCCAGGGCCTCCAAACTTTTTTTTTATTATTCACCTTCTCAATAAAAATAAAATATTTCTGGCCTTGCAAACTCTATATAAGTACATTTATTATTTTACAAATTGTAAACATGTTCTATCACTGGCTGGTGATCTCAGGATTCCAAATGTCCTTTTGGCAAAAATTTAGCTTTTTTAGTAGGAGTTGTGATTCCAGAGTGTCCCCTGATAATTTCCAATTATTTTTTCCCCGGGCATCTTAACAGACCTGATTAGATTGTCATTGTTCCCTTTACCCTATAATACAGCTGACGGAGAGTTCAAGGTTCTCTTTTGCTTTCATGATTAGTATTATCTTCACACTGCAGTTTCTCTGCAGGAATCTTGTTAAGCCATGTCTTTTTATAGTTTATTTTAGCTTAAACTAGATAAGAGATAAACCCATTTAACAAGGATCATGAAAAGAACAATAATTTGAACCATACTAACAGCAATGAACAAATGAGACACAGTCTACCACTCTACACTTTGCCATTCCTGCCTTTCCTGAGAAGCCCTGTCCTCAACACACAGCACAAAGCCATCTGCTATGAGGTCAGAGTAAGACTCCAACATCAACCTACTAATGAAAGTCTAAGGAGACTTCATGTATTTTTCATTAAATGTGTACAAATGATACATATGCACAATATATGTGTATTTATATAGAGGGATTTTTTTCTGTCTATTATCAATGGTTAATCTTGGGTATCCCTTGATGCAGGTATTCTCATGTTGGAGAGCTCTAGAAATGACAACAAGAAAAATACTTTAAATAAGGAACTTTATGAAAGTATAGGTCATATTTATGGTCTTAAAAAGTCATTATAATTGGAAACAAAGTTTTCTCAATACATCTGAGATTTATCTGAGTACTTAACCTGAGTAAAGAATGGAACAGCCAACTCTAAATTAGTTTACATTAGGATACATTGGGGCCAGGCTGAGCCTAGGAAAAGCCCTAGTTCAAGCTAGAAACTTCTGCTGAAAAGGGGGAAGCTGACTATAACTTACTAGTGGTCTGCTAGTTGATTTCATGCAGAGGACCTTAGCATTTTATATTAGAAAATGATTATTCAGTCAGCCTTTCACCTGTACAGAAACTCAACTCAGTAAACATTTAGTGAGTATCCACTGTGTACTAAAAACTATGCTGGGCATTGAAAATACAACAGTCCCTGGCATTAGAAGGCTAGTTGAGAAGAAGTGCAGAAACATAATCATCGGGCACTGTGATAATTCTATGACAGAAAGCCTCGCCATTAGGTAGGAATACTGAGAGGGGAGTGCGTGGCCTGGTCAGAATGCCTGTGAAGATCTCAGTGAGATATACCTGGGGGATGGGCCAAAGTTGGTGGTGGGATTTGGCATTCCCAGAAGCATGGGATGACCAGAGGGGAGAAGAAACAGAATTTCATCACTGTATTGAACCAAAATCTCTAAAAAACAAACAATAACAACAACAAAACAGAAAAAAAAAATCTGCTTACTCTTTTATTTAGAAGCCTTGAAAATATTTAAAATGTTTGTATGTCTCTTTTCCTTTATTTGTAAAATCATAAGATTGTATGAGTTATTTCTGCAGTCTCCTCCAACTCTAAAACTTATCTGTGGTGCATATTCCCAGTTTATTCACTGCTCTGTGCAGGGCATGGTCTCTAGATACTAACTCTCTTGACCACCCTCTGCTGAAGGCACTCTAGTTAGCCATGCCCAGCTCCTGTGCGTACACCTGGGTGAGTCCTTTTCAGGACTCTGGCCTCTTCCAGAGCAGCCTGGGAGGCAAGTGTCTGTTCAGTGACTTCATGCACTGTCTTCTTAGTCTGATGATGGTTGAAAAGCTTCCTTTTATCCCTCCAAGGTAAGTGCTTCAAAGACACTGAATTTTTTAAAAACTCAAATGGCGGCTTTTATATTTTTCCCCTTACATGTTTACATTTTTTTATACTTCTTCAGTCTTTGCAAATGAATTTAAGTAAAATTTGTTATCACTACCAAGGTTTTGGCTGTTTGAAAAGTTGTCTGGGTTAGCAGGGCCCTTTGATGCTTCACTGTACGTTATCCTCCCATGATACAGCCATCAACCTGCACAACCACTGTTGGCTGTGGACCATCTAAGGACCCAGTCACCTTATCCAGGTTCATCACCTCTTCTTCCATAGCTGCACTGTGAGACTTTCAGAGCCTTGCTGTTCTCCATGTCTGTAATATGCCAAACTCACCCACCTATGAGTTGCAACTATATCAAGAAAGAAAGTAATGTTTATTTGAGATCATCTCTGTGGGTTCTTCTTAGTGATCACTGTAGCATTTTCTAAATGCACCTTGGATCCTTTGGGAAGGAAATGCAAAAGAAATTCAATGAAGTAAGCCAAATCCCTTGCAGAATGTTTATTCAGTAGTATTCTCTCCTGTTTTCTTGTTTTGTTTTGTTTTTTTGTCAAATTGATTTCAAAATCATTGGGAGGTTTTTCTTGCCTCCGTCTTTCTTTAAAAAAAGGTTTATTCATAATGCCTTATTATTGTGATAGGTCACCAGTTTTCAGTAAATTATCAAAGATCACTGATAGAAACTTTCAGTCCATTCTGTAATGGGCAGGATTGGAGCTGTGGGCCTGAACTGAAGTAATATCATAAAGAGGCAATGCTATGTACCCCTCCTTTCTGGCAAGGATGCAGTAGAAGAGAGCAGATGTAATCTACAAGACTAGATATTTGGCTTAGAGGAAAACAAAAATGTTTTAACACTCAAGAATTCCTAGGTACTAGAATAAGTGAGCACTGTGTGTTGAAGCTTTTCAGCAGACCAGAGATTATTTGAAAGCAGAATAGGGTTCCACAAGTCTCAAAGTGATAAGAGGCCAAAGTATGGACAAAATTCCTACTCAGGATCCCTTCCAACCCTATTAACAAAGTCATAATTGTATCAAAGACTGCAGGTTTAATCATATTGATAGTGAAGAAAAGAACATGAAATGGCCATTAAATTATCCAGCTCTCCAAATGATCTAATTGAAATAGAAAATAGGTAATTAAACATTGGAACTCATCAATTACAACATTTTGCAATATGGTCTTACATTATTTTGCCAAGAATTAAAAACAACTGGAGTGGATTTCCTTACTGCCAAGTCCTATTGTTTTTCCAGAAAATTCTTGTAGTACCTCCAAAGGCCTTTATATAGCTATTTAACTAAACGTTTTAACTCGCATACAAATTATATATACTATATTTCTGAAACAGAGGAAAATGCTATCATTAAAATAATCTGTTAGAACTCACTAATCTAATCACTTAATAAATTCACAGAAAAGAATCCTTCTCTGTTAATCACTGTAGTGGATAAGAAGAATAAATAGCTATAGTAGTTTTAGCTTCACAGTGGTAACCTGTGTCAACATACTAACCTGTTATAGATAAAATAGCTTTTTCCATCCAATGAGACAATCTCTTCAGCTGAAGAACTTCTTTCGTGGTCACCCAGCACTTGTAGGCAAGTGGAGAATATTTAGCTTTCATTTTTTCATCTTAAAAATAATGACATAAAAGAGAAAGTTGCTCACTTTGCAGTCAGTAGCCCTTGCATTTCAGTAGTGTCCTTTCACAATGAAATGTCATGAATCTTTTCTCCCCATGTTAGTTGGGATGAGATCAAACCTTAATCCATCTGACATATAGAGGTGATATACATATATATAATTACCGTTTGCTAGGAAGCAGTAGTGTCATGATCATATGCAACACCTTGAGCTAGACTGTTTGGGTTTGAAGCCTGTGTAGATTGCACTGACTACTAATTGTCCCATAGGCAAGTTACTTATGCTTTTGAAGTTTCAGTTTCCTTGAGTGAAAAATGAGAATGACAATATTTCCAAGTCCATGGGTTGTATGAGAAATTAATGACAACACACATTTTTAGTAAAGCTCCTAGCACTTAATAATCACTTAATACATTGCAGTCAGCATTGTTACTGGTATTCACAATATTATATATATACATATATTCTATATATATATGTGTGTGTATATATATATTCACTATATATATTCATTCTATACATTTTTTTCTTCCAGATTTTAAGCAGTTAAGCATCCCATCATTCTGTCCACTGTTTCTTCCCTAGTTCCTTGCTGAGTCATCCCAGGTGACCCCTGAGAGTGCTGCAGAGCATGTGCTGGGGGAACCAAAGGCGTTTGCTTTTGCTCTGCAAAGAACCTGTCCATGCAGGGAGCCATACACACTTTCCTGCTGCAGCTTTAATCCTTTTGTTCATATCTCAATTCTGATTGCAGATGTGTTGAAGCTCCCTAGGGAACCAGAGAACTAGACAGGATAACATTACCTTTATACTGAGCAATTTGGCAGAATCAATGAAAAATATAATTACCAAACTCAAACAAAAATAATCTGATTGGTGAAAAGCGTTGTGCTTTCTTGCAAGGATAAATTATACCTGTCATTCATATAAGGTTATAAACATACAATTTATTGATCTGTTCAAAGGACACATGATTAATTGAAAAGGGTCATGTGAAGTAAAGAAAACTGAATTATCATAGGTTTCTTTTCAAAGAGAAGGAAGCAGAGGAAGGGTAAAATTGGTACTTCTTTGATGTGAGAATACAAAAGAAGGGTATTCCCAGAAATCAATTTTGGGGGCAACTGTATTGATAACAACACCATGATTAAGAGCATTGAACTTTGTAATTGAATGCTCAGCTTTGCCACTGCCAGCTCTGAGACCGTGGGGAAAACTGCCTTCCCTGTTTTCAGTTCCCCCTGGAGTTGCTCTGAGGGTTAAACAAAGGAAAGTTAGATAAGTGCTTAACCCACTACTTATCCCATAATAAAAGCACAGTTCAAAATAAAATATCTTCTTTAGTCCCCTCATCATCATCATCTAAAAATTATCTTAAAAATAACTTCACAGTGAGATTTCTAACTCTGCAGGAGATAGTGAAGAACTAAGTAGATGAGTAAGTAGATGAGAACAGACCATAGGAAGTAGAAGAAAGGTGAAGGTGAGTTTTGACTCAGGCAGGTACAAAATAAAATATTTGAAGAAGAGGTACTAATATTTTCTCTACACACACACACACACACACACACACACACACACACACACACAAAACCAGAGGAAAACCCAGAAAATGGGAAGAGCCAATTAAGCTCAAGGTGGCTGCTAAACCAACTCCTATAGACCAGTTTTTGGCAATAGAATACAGAGTTGGTAATCTCATCTGGTAGGAAGCCATTGAACTTCTTTTTAAAGTAAGCCTTCCCATTTCCTACTCCTGCTTACCATTTCTACACTTTTTAAGCTCCTTGTCTGATTTCCGTTACTGCTGTGTCTCTAGAGTAGACCATTGTTAGAATCAAAATATTACCAAGTGTCTCTTGGAGAGGCCATCATATTCTAACACTCCAGTAAATTCAGAAGAGTAAGCAAGACCAGAGCCACTGTAGCCAAGAGGGAAACTAAGCAGGCCAAGAGCAAGATGGACTAATTGAGTAGAAGGAGAAAGCAAAATAGGTCGACTGAAGTTTGAGTACCCTCTGGGATTCCTTCCATCTTTCATTCATTTGGTTCAGACCCTAATTCTGGCCTGAGCAAATTCTCTTCAAATGGAGTTAAATCACCAAATTCATTCCTTGATATGGGCTTTGCTTTTCACAGCCTCATCTCTGAGTGAACAGACTTACTCAGGTCCAATTTCATGAGAGAAGAGACAAGCCTCTGGGTCTGGGGGTGTGGTGAAGCCTTTCACTCCACAGGTGTTGTTGGGATATTTTTGGATTTTTTGTTTTGGTTTTTGTTTTGTTTTTTTGAGACAAAGTTCTCACTGTATTCTGGACAGGCCTTGAATTCACTATGTAGCCAGACTAGCCTCAAACTCAAGGTGATCCTCCTGCCTCTGCCTCCTGAATGCTGATTTATAGGCTTATACCATCACATCTGGATCAGAAGGTTTGTTTTGAATGGTGGTCAGGTCTTGGACAGACTGAGGAAGTGAGAAGGGCATTTCAGGGCTATTGGACCAAGAAGGAGGCTGATGGGGACCAAGCCTTAAATCAATTGACTAGTTCTTAACCAAAGTTAACTAGCTCTTAACTAATGCTGACTATTTCTTCTAAAACATAAAGCATAATTTGTGATTGAAAAGCTAGGTTTACACATTAGCAGTAAGATTAGCTGCAGGTTTGAAGTGAAGTTTTTTTCTTAAAAAAAAAAAAAAAAGCAAAGAAAAAAGAGCCTTGCTGCTTGTCAGCCTTTACCTCTGAAAGATGGTGAAAGGAACTCATTGAAAGAATATTCCTTTAGGAAACAGAAATTACTCAGGAGGATGAATGATTTAAACTCCTGTCTAGTTCTTATTGTAAAATGTATAAATCAAACTAATTGCTCTGACCATTGTGCTTAGGGGAAATCAGGAGGGAGAGTCAGATACGGGCAGAATGAAGAGCAGTGGACCCTGGGGGTGGCCTTAGGGAGAAGCTGCTGTGTTGAGCAGTTCCATGACATTCCCACTCTTCAGGCTGCGTAACAGATTTGGGTCCTTCATCTTAACAGTGGCAACTGATTAGGGTGGAGGAGGCTAAGGAGAGGGAGGACAGAATAAAGAAACACCAGATACAGACTCGTGGACAGATTTCACATTCCATTTAGGCTGTACCCAAGATACCAGATTTCTGGGGTTCACTCTCCCAACTGAAGCACATCAGCCTTCTCTGCTTCCTGTCACCGGGATGCTTAGCACTTCCTGCTCCATGGGTCCTGGCCTCAGGACCCTTCTGGGATCTTCCTGAAACAAAAGGACCCTTCATGGAGTCAGTTTTATAGAAGCAAAAAAACTAAAGTAAAAAAAATAAGCAGGCTTTCTTTCATGCTTGTTATCTTAGTAGTTTTATATGAATTTCCTGTAACTGATAGACAAGGAATGAACAACAAATTGGGGTTTGGGCTATTATTAATATATTATCTCATAAAAGATTTATATCCAAAAATATTAAGCACTCTTACAATCAAAAGATAATAACCCAGTTTTCTAACAAAAGGCAAAAGACGCTTTACAAAAGCTTATATATAAATGTCTAATAAGCATATGAAAATGTGCTCACCATCATTCACATCATTAATCAGCAGAGAAACATGACTTAAAACCATAACGGGATATCCACACCCAGTAGCATGACTAAAATTACACAGATGATAATACCAGATGATAGGATATACAGCAACTGGAAATTTCATACATTGCTCCTATAAACATAAAACAGGATGTACAATGTTACAATCACTTTGATGAATTCTATGACAATTTCCTATACACCTACCCCTACAACCCTCCAGTTCCACTCCTAGGGAAAACCTGAGCCCACACAAAGACTTGTTTGCATAAAAACTGTCACATCAGCCTTATTCATACTGGCCACCCACATACTGGAAGTATCCAGCAGCTCACCAGCAGGAGCATAGATGAATAGGTGTATCAGACAGTGAAGTATGCTCAGCTGTGGCAAGGGATGAACTACACACCATGCAGCCTCAGTCCTAGGAAGTCCAAGGGTAGGCAGAACTACACCTGTGATGATAGAAGTCAGGAAATGGTACGTGGTGTTGGCAGGGCAGGAACTGACTTCAAGGGGCACAGTGGAAAGGCCTATATTTTGTTTTTGATGATGACTACATGAGTGCATAAAATTGTCAAAACTCGTCTAACTGAATACTTAAAATATATGTATATAAATTACATTTTACTTTTTAAAATATAGAAGAGGAAATAATCTCTGATAAATTGTAAATGAAATCTCTTTCTTATTCTCCATTGAACCCCTTTTTCTAGTTAGAGAATGAAGCACTTTTCAGAGATGGAGCTACAACAGAAACCTGTTTTGCCTGTCGCCCTGTTGGTTCCCAGGTCCCCTGAGGTCTTCCCACAATAAATAGATACTGAGTTTCCCTGCTGAGTTCTGCAGATCCCCAAGTTGACCTGAAAAGATGTGAGAACCTAGGGCAGTGGGAGTGATATTTCTACAGTTCCCTCATCTTAACTTAAAAGAAACTATTACACTTTCATCTGTTTCTGTTTTGACTGAAGAAAGGTCTTACTGTTAGACAACAAATGGAATTCTATGACCAAGACAGCAACCTCTTGTGAGGGACTGCTTGGCTTTCCCAGCCTGCTGTCCATAGCCCCAGCATGGGTATAAGAGTACTACTCTCACTTGCATCAAGCTGTTCCTCTATTCATAGTGTCCGCTGCTTCCCCTGCACCAGCAGTATTTGGTAAGGCAATATCACCTGTCAGCTGGGATATGACCTAACATAAGGAAAACTACTAAACTAGGGGTCTGGATATGCACTTATACTTCTGGGCCATACTGCAAATATGTGACCCAGGTGTGACTTTAATTTTCATCCCTCAGCAAAGAAGATGACAGTACACTCATTATTGCCTTCACAGGGCTGTCACAGAGGTGGCATGAAATAGCAGATCTGAAAATGATTCACATATCAGGTGGAATTATCATCTAATTCAGTGCTTCTGAGTTCCTACCCTGTGGATGATTGCAGAAAATGTAAAGGAAGTGTAGGATTTAGGCTATTTGCAGAGGACTGAGAATAGAGTAGGTTAAGTCACCTGAGTTAAGGTGTAGAGCAATAATCCACTAGCTAATTCATGTTAGGGCTGTGTTTCCATTCATTAATGCTTCAATATTCATTAGAATCATTACTGTTTTTCAGTTGATTATAATCTGCTTGAATTTCTAGAGGGTTGCTGTACAGTACATTTATACTTGAGTTGGTCACTATTTCTAGGTATCAGCCTTTGTAATTGAGGGAGAATCCTGCACAGTAGAATACAGGAACCAGAATGGGACCACTTGGTTGATGTACACCAGCCCTTTAACAATGTAACCTTGAGCCATTCTCTAGATTTTTCCAGCCCTGAATTTCTGCTTCTAAAATACCCTCACTACTTGGTTTCTGAGGACCTCTCCAATTATGAAATATTTTTAGAGCAACAGTTGTAGGGTGGTAGACAATCTTTGCAGTCAGTAGGAGAACTGATCTACGTTTGAAGATATGTCCCTTGTTAGCATGGCAGACTTTGGGCAAGTCACTGCATCTGTCTGAGGAGTAACTTCCTCTTCTATAATATTAACAGACCTAGAGCTTTCCACGTTGCCTGCTTTAGTGGGTCATTGTGGGGATCAGATGGGATAAGTGCACAGAAACTTGATAAACCAGAATTCAGAGCATAAATGTTTGCTGCTCTTCCTTTGCTGTTTCCATATTGAAACACACAGATCGCTTTTAAAGCCACATATATTTTAAAGCCACAGTGTTGCTCAGTTATAGCCTAATGGTCAAAGAGATTTGAAGCAGAGACTACTTGCAGGGTGGGTTAGTTGTTAAGGCTTGGAAGTAGCAAGCTTCAACATAGCAGCCTCTCATGGGTCCAGCAAGCCTGTACTGATGATAATAATGACGGCTCCTTTCAGGTGACAGCAGAGCTGGATGCCTGGAATGAGGACTTGCTCAGGCAAATGAATGACTTCAACACAGAGGATCTGACCCTGGCAGAGCAGCGGCTGCAGCGCCACACAGAGCGGAAACTAGCCATGAACAACATGACCTTTGAGGTCATCCAGCAGGGCCAGGATCTGCACCAGTATATCATGGAGGTCCAGGCCTCAGGTAGGGACCTGTTGTTCCTCTGGTGGGAGAGATGACGGAACAAGGAGACCACTTAGCTCCAAGGAGCACTTTTACACTATTCATTGATTTTATTCTTCCACAATAGAAAAATTTATCACCATTTTAAAGAAAAAGAAATCAAAACCATGAATGCCAAAGCAGCTTGTCCAAGGTTTCCCAGTGGGAAAAATGGCAATAGGACCAGCGTCTCCTGGTATTGCAGACAATGGGAAGACCAATGATGAAAATCAGATTTTTTTGGTTTTTAAATGGTGGCCTAGAGAAACAAACCAAACCAAGTATCCATGGAATGATACTCATAATGGAGCTGACTCCTATTCTGCTCCCCCATCCCTGCCCCTAATGCATACTTCCTAACCTGCCCTCTATTCCCAGGCAGTCTCCTGGTCTCCAGCTCATGCTTCAAGTCCTCAATTTTTTATTACTGGTCTGTGGGTGAATGTGAGCAGTGCTGATAAAAATTTATGACAAGATTGTATGATTTTATAACTTCTCAGAAAAACATGGCTGAGTTACTCTGATTTAGCTTCTTTTCCTGCTCAAGATCTATTCAAAATTTATTTTAAAAAGGTGTGATCTCATATGTATGTTTGCCACTCTCTAAGACAGCCTTTGATGTTAGAGCTGGAGAAAGCCATTAGTGATCCCCAAGGACAGGTGGTCCAGAAGAAAAGAGCCACTTGTCTGGTCATCTACAGTGGAGTCTACAACCCAGGTCTCCTCCCATCCAGCGCTCCCCACTGCACACCTACCCAGGTCCTTGTTGACTGAGGTTTCTTGGTCTCTAGGACAAAGTAGACAGGGGCAGAGGGTATCAGCTCCTTAACACACAGCTGCGTCAAGTCCCTGCTGACTGTGAAGGTAATTAAAATCGTGAGAGTTTAAGGGAGATCTTAGAAATCCTACTGAACTTTATGGTTCTGTGTTTCTTTTGGTGACATGAAAGAGTTAAAGCTAACCAACATTCTAAAGAATTTCAGTTTTAATCAAAGGGGAGAGACTCTAGTAAACTGTTCACTTTTGTCAGAATATTTCCTTGAATGTTCATCTGTATTGTGAGTAGGCTGCACTGTCTGTAAGGACCAGGCTGGTTTCCAGATGTGAAGGCTGTGCTCCACCCGGCCTAGGAAGGTCCACTCACTTTGCAGTCTGTCTGGAAACATCTTTCAAAATGACAATGCTCTAGGCCCCATACCCAGATATTCTGATTTGACTATCTTGCCCTTGAGACTTTGAACCAGGGCTGAGAACTACTTCTTTTGATCATAGTAATTAAATCACATAGCTACCATCTATGGAATGACCTAGGATAGTGGCTTTCAAAGTATGGTCCCCAAATCAGCATTGACAGCATCACTGGAGAACGTGTTTGAAATACACATTCAAAGGCACACCTCTCATAGCCTCTCTTGGGTTAGGGCCAGTAATCTAATCTGTACTGCTATAAGGCTTCCAGATTAATCTGATGCTTCACTATCAAAGACCATGGTATTCAGGGTCATCCCTGAACAGCAGCACTTGCATCGCTTGGAAGATAGTTAGAAATGCAGAAATTCAGGCTTTATCTCAGACTTATGAATCTGAATTTGCATGTTAACAAAATCTCCAGGTAAATTGTGTATAAAGTTTGAGAAATGATGTTCTAGCACATGAGCTGTATCTTTTAATCTCTTCTCTGACTGAGAATCTCACCTGGACCCAAGGTTAAGCCCTATAGCAGCCATCATGACCCTCCTGTAGGTGGCTATCCAGCTAAGCCTGGGAGGCATGAGACATGCAGACACATATCTAGGAGAGAGGTAGGCAGAGAAACTATACAAGGGTGCTCACCCTTTACTCCTCTCAACGTATGCTGCCAGGACAAAAAATCACTTACTGTGAGGGTGCTGACATGACCTTGGGGAAACCAGCCTCTGGCCCAGGATCCAAGTATCCATGATAACAGAAAGACTTCTAGGAGTTGGCAGTCTCTGAGGACTGCTTGTGAGTGGAAATTGACTGTGCTTGGTGTCTTGGTGTCTACCTTAACCATGAAGGCCGAGTGGGTGAAAATACCCCCAGGCAGATGGGCTTCCCACCCCCACAGTATCCAGTTCTAGAAATGAGCTTTTTTAGCAGAGGTTTGGTTGGCCTCTCCAACCCTCTCTGCTGAGACTGGCTGTTCCCCATACTCATGCTGCAGCAAGCTGTTTAGTCTGGCAGCACCCATGGAGCTTCAAAGGGAATGAGTCCAGAGGTTCCAGGGAAGTATGCCCCTGCCCATGGCCTGCTCCTGCAGAGAAGGCATCAGCCTAATCTCAGGGCTTGCAGCAAGGGGAGGGCAGAGTCACCACAACTGAGGGGTGGGGTGAGGTGAAAAGTGGATCCAGGCTGACCTCCTCCCAAAGACAAGGAAATCGCTTGGGTATTTGCAGTGTTTGTCTAATGAACTTTATTTGGACTAAAGCTAAAATAAAAGACAATTAGAAAAGTTAGTTGGTTTTTAGCCCTCCCTGCTAAATTAATTAGGGGCTTATATTTTGATTTTTTTTTAGTAGTAAATGGAACTAGGGAATTTCTATATGCTTATTTTCAAGTGTGACCTATGTAACATTGAGCCATGTTCACCTCAATCCCTCTGGCAAGCCAAAAATTATAATCAAAGCAAAAGGCTTGGCATAAGTCAGTATCAGCCATAGGAACAGAGGCAAATAGAAATAATTCTTAGTTTGTTATGTTCATTCCTCATTACAGTATTATCTATTTGAGCCTTAAATTGGGAGGTAGTGGGTTTTTCTGAGAAAAATACCCAAACATGCTGCCTGAATTCAAGATCCATTCCAACTATCAACAGTCTGAGTTTGGAAGTCCCTTTTATTTGTCCTTAGACCTTAGTCTCTTCTGCTTTGATTCCTAAAGTCCCTTCCAATTCTCATATTACTAAATTTAAGATAATCACCCTCAGAGGTCTTGTCTCCAGTGAAATCTGGCCATGTGACTATTACGCTTGACCTTGGGAATAAAACAAGAGCTGCATAGCCTACGGATATGTTGCTTTTGTGTTTAATCAAAGCATCAAGTTCTCTCTTTATGCAAATTTTTAAGAAAAAAATCTTGGGAGTCTCTGGCCATAAAGTTTAGGATTTATTGTGTCTAAGATGTGACCACCTCCACCTTTTAAAAATACTGTAAATACATTCTTAAATTACATCTTTCAGGGATCATTCTCCTTGGGCATGGAGGTTAAGAGGACAGAAAAGAGAAGAAATTCTGGGTTGAATTCCCAGCCACCCCTCTACTACCCAGTTGTCCTTGAGCTTATTACTCAATTACTCTGAAGCCTCCCCTTCCTCTGAGGACTGGTGATCATAGGAATTCCTGCCACATGGGGTCATAGTGAGGTTGCAGTTGGGTCAGGCATGAGCAAGGAAAAGGGTTCATTCAAGCTCCACAGCTATCCTGTGTAATACTTGCACTCTACCACACATTGCATTCTATTGGGGTGATTTGTGTTATGGTAGCCTCTCCAGAAGCATTAGGCAATTTATTCACACTCCTAGTCTCTAGCAGAGAGATTATGTCTTACACCCAGCAAATTCTCAATAATAATATTTGCTGACTTAAGAATGAACATCAGTGTGGGTGGAACAGATGTAGGTAAAAATAATGGACCACAAATAACTTTATTTCATAAAAGGAAAAAAAAGAAAGAAAGGCTTGTGTTTTTTCAAAATGAATATTACTCTGGGCTTAACAGGAATGTGGACCTACCAGAGCCAAGAGGAGGGAAATAGAGCCTTGATGTAAAGCACTGGTTCCCCACCTGGCTGTACATTTAGAATCACCTGATGTAGTTCTTAAAAGTACCACTGTCTGGGCCTCATTCCTCAGGGAGTCTTACTTAATTGGTCTGGAGTAGGCTCAGTTTTTTAAGCTTCCCAGGTGATTCTAAGGTACAGAGCTGAAAATACTGATCTAAAAACCTGATTAAAGGACTTTGTCATTTCTGACCTGGATGCTATAGAGAGATCAACACAGAAAGAAGAGTGGGAGTGGGGGATTAAAAAGATGTTCTCCATATGAGGCACATACAGATATTTAGGAACACAAATCATTGGAAAACATATTGCAGGTATAGACAGCATGTCCAGGAAGACCCAGATCTGACCCTGGACAACATAAGCCTCTTTCCTTGAGAAAATTAAAGTGGTACCAGAGGCTCATTGGTAGCTCATTGGTAGAGCACTTGTTTAGCATGTGTGAGGCCTTGGGCTCAATCTCCAGTACCTAAAGAAACATATTTTTAAATAAAATGGTATCCTTGACCTTGGAACCAAGGAAGGCAGAGTAACACATACTGTAATGAGTTGTGGCCTTGAGCCCTAAATAAACACCAGAGCAGATGTTCTTTAGCTGAGTAAAGCATAAGAGTATCTCTCTTTCCTTGAGATGTGGCCACTGTGCTATCTTATCTATCTTATTCAATAGTTCACAATTTTGGTCACCTATTGGAATCACCCCAGGAACTTCAAGAATTAGTGACAGTTGGGTCCCAGCAACAGAGACTGTACTGCTATGGCCAGGGTGTAGCCAGGACATGGTGATATTTAAAAGTTCTCCAAATAAATCTAATGTGAGCCAGGATTGAGAGCACTGGTCTACTAGCATTCAAACCACATAATTTATAATGGTATACATTAAGCAAATATATAAACACTTGCCAGTAGATTTCATATTTACATTTTATATGAACCATTCAATGGTCCCATCAGAAATTTGCCAATACTATAATCTCCCCAAGGAAAAGGAAAAAGAAAAAATGGAAAATGGATATTTTGAGCCACCTAGATACCAGGTACCGTATATACTATATCTCATTATGTCTCATCCATATGAAGTCATTGTTGTGATTCCATTTTCCAGGTGAGAAAACTGGAGCTCTGCAAAAGTAAGAAGCCAAAGTCCTGCTGTTAATAGGTTGCAGAGTACAGATTCAAACCTAAGCCCATCTCTCCCCAAAGCTCTCAGGTATTCTCCATCACAGTACATGACCCCAGCTCTTCCCTAAAAAGGCTGTTTATTCATCAATCAGTTATTGATAGGGTGTGAGTCAAGCACAGAAGTAGGACCAGAGGAGGCAGACATGAAAAAGACGCGTGGCCCTTGCATCAGGGAACCAGTAGTCCTGCAACAATAGGAGGAGGAGTAAGAAACAACAGCCATGTTGGGATGGGCCCAGGATGCTGTGGGGCACATCAGAAAGAAACCTCTTGTGTTTTAAAGACTAATATACTCTTTCATTCTAAGTATAGACACTACTTGATGGAAAAAACACACACGCCATTCTGCATTTCTAGGAGCCCCTAAGAAAGGGGCTATGCAAAGGTCTATGAAGAGGTTCAGAGCGGCAGTATGAGCATAAACAAACTCTACTAACTGTTGATTGGTGGGTACTGACCAATTGATGGCTTTTAGGGGGCACTCACATCAATGTGCTTGGAAGCAGAGGAGGAGAGAGGTTAGTTTCTATTCTTCTGGGTGTGGCTCAAGCAAGCCTCCTGTTTTCTGTGTGCTCCATTCCCAGCATGCTGTGTTGTTGAGGAGTACAGAAGTCTGGCAGGCCTCACCTTCCTCTTTTGTATTTCCTAGATCCATCTCATGTAAACAGTATCGAGTGAGACAGGTGAAATCACAGGGTGCGGATCTCCAGGCAGGCTGGGAGGCTGTTCTGGATGACATGCTGAGCATGTGGTGACCACCCTTTGGTGGGCTACTAGGCTTAAAGCATCCAGTGTCCCTCAGTGTAACAGGGATGAACTAACTGTAAGCTTTACACAGAAAGATCCTTTGACCAAGTCCAGCATATTAAACACTAGTGACCCATTCCAAATGAAGATAAGCTGGAATAAATCAGCACTGTGACTGGATATGAAGAGGAGATGGGTCTTAAATTGCATTCTAGAAAATAGACAAAGGGGTTAGAGGCATTTCCCATGCTCTCCTCTGAACAGGTGGAAATTTCTCTATTTCTTTTTATTTTTCATTTCAGTCAAGAAGATGCTCTACCTCATCCTCCTGAAAATAGTAACCAGAGGAGGTTGGCTGCCAAAAGAACAAGCCGTTCTTTCTGTATCCCATAGATATTTCAGGAGCTAGAACTTGAAATTATGAAACTGACAGAAAAAATAAACATGCAAAGATACTGAAATTATTACCATGTAACACCAGAAAACATTTTTCCCACTCACCCATATTGTCCTTATATAAAACACTATTTTTACCTCCAAAAATAAATTTCCCTTTGGATGTACAGACTCCTGTTCCTTCCCCAACTGCATGCTGCAGGTGTGTTAGGGTGGTGAGATGTATTTCTGATAGTGTGAGTCAGAGTGATAGGAGAATCTCCCAAAAGGAGACTCTCCATATATTGAGATTGGTGGGTTCCTTTGGAGTTGATCTTCCATGGAAGTGTACTACCCTTTAGGAACTTCCCTGCTTGGCTTTTGAGTCTGAATCCCATTGTTGGTTGTATCCCTTTTCTTCTTTGTCTTAGACAAGGTATTAACATCGGGACCATAGCTGCTTTGTGTCTTGGGCTATAGGTTGAAGAGCCAAAGAAAAAATTTGGATAGAACTAAGAAGCTACAGAGTCAAGTGGAGTCAGAGGACATAATAAGCAAACAATCCAGAGTTAGAATTTTCCCAAACCTAAGGATCTGAGCAAAGCTGAGTTAGAAATAAGTACACAGTCAGAATCAAGAAACAGCATGGATCACAACTTCCATTAAGTCAGAAACAGATAGGAACCAAGAGGGCATGAATATTAGAAGGCAGAAAGTTGAAAGTTTAAAATGAGAGCCCAAAACTAAAAACAAAAATAAACAAACAAGAAAATAAAACATGGGACTGGGAGCACTCTATACTTATTGCATGTATATTGATATATATTGATTGTGTATATAAGACAAAAATGCACACAATAAAGGTATGTGTATATAACATATGATTTACATGCATTATCTCATGTAATTCCCCCAATAAGTTTAAGAAGTAGGTAGCTTATGAGATAGGAATGTTAAAACCTAATTTAAATATGAGGAAAATAAAGCATCTGAGAGCCTCGATAACTTGCCCAGTATCAGGATTCTAAGTCAGGACTGGTTCTAAACCTCATACATTTCCACATTGTCTTAGAAAGTTAAGAAGGACTCAAGAGTCACATCACCAGCAGACAAAAGAACCAGGATAACTAAGGCAACCCATTACTCAGTCTCAGTTTGTTAATCAGTCTTCCTAAGGTGAAATCCATTGAAGGAAGGCTACTTTGGACCTGCTGGTAATAATGTATAAATAGGAGTCTTGGCATGATGAGGAGAGAAAGCATGTTTCTGTCCACTCTTGGATATGGGGAAAGGAATTTAGAAAGAGAAGACAGGAAGCCCCATGCTGGACCATGTAGCACTCTCTGCCTATGCAAACAAACAGGTACACACTTGTCCATGCAGCACCCCCACACACACTGATATATCCTACAACACTGTCTTCCAAAACTATTCTCCAGAACTATTCTCCAAAACTGATGGAGAAATAAGATATTTTCATGTTACAGAGACACCTAAAAAAGTCATGACTACCAAACCAGCACTCCAAAAAATTCTCAAGGATATCCTAGAAAAAAACAATGAAGTTAGCAATGACAAAAGCTCTAATAGAATTAATATACCAGATAGACTGAACAGATAGATAGAAGGAGGAGGTAGGAAATAAGCAACAGGAAAATAAAGCAATTAAGGAATAAGTCGATACCTATCAGTAATAACTCTCAGTCTGAATGGTCTCAATTCCCCAGTCAGAAGACACTGCCAGAATAGATCAAGAAACAAAATCTAATGGTATTCTGTATCCAAGAAACACAACCCAAAAAAGAAACGCATAGACTAAAAATCAAAGGATGGAAAACAATATTCCATGCAACAGGAACCTGAAGAAAGGCAGGTATAGCTATCCTATATTTAGACAAAGTGAACTTCAAGCCAAAGCTGATGAAAAGAGGCAAAGAAGGTCACTACATATTGGTTAAGGGAACAATCAAAAAAGAGAGGTAAGAATTATTAACATATATGCACCAAACAATGACACACCATAATGGCAACTTTATAAAGCAAGTACTACTGGACATAAAAGACCAGATAAACATAAACACAATTATAGTAGGGGACCACAGTACCCTACTATCAGAAATAGATCAACTAAACAAAAAATCAACAAGTAAATATCAGAGTTGAACAAAACCTTCAAACAAATGGACTTAATATCTACAGTATTCCACATAACAACAGAATACACATTTTTCTCAGTAACATATGGAACTTTCTCCAAAATAGACCACACACTAGCCAATAAAGTAAGGTTAAGTATGTGAAAGAATTGAAGTTATACCATATATATTATCAGATCATAACACAATGAAACTAGAAATCAACAACAAAATAAAACACAGAAATTTTGCAAATGCATGGACACTAAATAGTATGTATTGCTCTTAAATAAACAATGGGTTGGGCCGGGGATTTAGCTCAGTGGATCTGTCGCCTGCCTTACAAGCAGAAGGTCCTGAGTTTGATCCCCAGTACCAAAAACCAACCAAACAAACAAACAATGGGTTACAGAAGAAATCAAGAAAGAGGGTTTCTAGAACTATACAATAGTGCCAGTATAACATATCAGGGCTTATGGAACACAATGAAAGCAGTCCTAAAAGGGAAATTATAGCTGTGAATGCCCACATCATAAAAACAGAATAAGCCCAAATAACCTAACAATGTACCTTAAGGTCCTAGAAAACAAGAACAATCCAAACCCAAAGCTAGTGCAAAGAAGGAAATTACAAAGATCAGAGCAGAAATCAATGAAATTGAGACAAAGAAATACAAAAAAATCAGTAATCAAAGAGTTCTTCAAAAAACCAAATAGACAAACCCTTAGCTAAAAGAAAAGACCCAAATCAATGCAATTAAAAATGAGAAAGATGAAATCACAACAGATACTGCCAAAATAAAAAAGATTATTAACAACTACTTTGCACATCTGTATGCCAGCAAGTTGGATAATTCACAATAAAAGTATGGATTCCTAATACTGTACATATGAATTATCAACAGAACTAAGAAGGTTTTTAAAAACTTTAAATAATCAAATAACAGGCAATGAAATTGAAGCAGTGATAAAAAGCCTATCAACTAAGAAAAGCTTAGGTCCAGATGGATTCACTCCTGAATTCTACAAAAATTTCAGGGAAGATTTAACACTAATACTCCTGAAACTTTTTAATGAAAGTGAAGGAGTACTCCCAAAGTCATGCCTGGAAACTATCATTACCCTGATTCCAAAACCAGAGAAGAACCCAACCAAAAAAGGAACAGTAGACCAATCTCTTTAATGAATACAGGTGCAAGAATACTCAACAACATACTGGCAAACAGAATGCAATGAATCATCAAAAAGATCATACATCATGACCAAATAGGCTTCATCCCAGGGATGCAAGGATGGTTCAGCATACACAAATCAATAAATGTAATGCACAGAACATGAACAGAACTGAAGACAAAAATAACATGATCATCTCAATAGACACAGAAAAAGCCTTTGACAAAATCTAACATCATTTCATGATTTAAAAAACAATAGTGAAGAAAACAGGTATAGGAGGACCTTATCTCAGTCTGATAAAAGCCCTATATGACAAAGCTACTGGCAACATCATATTAAGTCAGGAAAAACTGAAAGCTTTTCCTCTAAAATCAAGAACAAGACAAAGATGTCCACTCCTGTTCAACATAGTACTTGAAACATTAGCAAGAACAATTAGGCAAGAAAAGGAAATAAATGAGATAGGTACAGCAATGGAAGAAGTCAAATTATTATTATTTGCAGATGACATGCTCCTGTATATAGGAGGCTCAAAAGAAATCCACCAAGAGACCTATAAAATTAATAAGCAAATTCAGTAAAAAATGAAAAAACACTAAGATTCCATTTTACCCCAGGAAGAATGGCCATCATCAAGAAATCAAATAATAAATGCTGGCAAGGTTGCAGGGAAAAGGAACCCTTCTACCTTGTTGGTGGGAATGTAAACTAGTATACCACTATGGAAATCAGTATGGAGATTCCTCAAAAAACTAGAAGTAGAAATTCCATTTGATCCAGCTATTCCCCTTCTGGTATCTTCCCGAAAGAGTTAAAGGCATCATATTACCTATGTTTATAGTAACACAATTCATAAAAGCTAAATCTTAGAAGTGGATGTATGTCCATCAGCAGATGAATAGATAAAGAAAATGTGGTAGTTAGACACAGTGGAGTACTACTCTGCCATAAAAAAGATAAACTTGAGTCACTTGTAGGAAAATGGATGCACCTTGACACCATAATGGTAAGTGAAATAAATCAGACACATGAGCTTCAGTATCACATAGTTTCTCTCACATGAGAAACTCAAACTACAAATAAAGAGCAAAATAAAAGAAAAAGAATAGGAAATGGGAAGATAGATCTTTCTCAAATGGGAAGGAGATCAAGAGATAGAAGAAGGAGAGAGGGAGGGAAAGGAGATGAAATAAGGAAATAAAATGTGTTATGTGCATGTGCCAGCTCCAACAAGGAATGTAAACATTACTGCCAACATGAACTAACAAAAAATTTCAAATAATAAGTAAATAAGACAAGGCATAGTAACACAGCTCTTGTCTGGCATGTATGGGCTCAAGTCTGTCATTACAGGCTGGTGTTTTATTAACGTTGGGTGGTATATCCATAAACAGTGGCAACACTTAGAAGCTGATTGAACTTACTAATTGTTTTTAACCAGTAGAACAGTGAGCAAATTCCCTATGTAGGCAAAACGTAAATGTAATGTTTTTTAAATAGACAAATATTCAATATCCTTGTGGTCTTCCTGGGGTGTTTATTGGATGTATTTGAAAACTAACTTGTTAGTTGGCTAATGAAATCATCACTCCCTAGCTACTCAATCGTAATGGACTTCCTATCTAATAATAAATTATATCTGATCAGTTAAAAGAGAATGCGCCTTAGGCAGAAGCTCCTGAGACAGGGTCTTTTTATTTGGGTGTATATTTTGCAATATGACCCAGAGCTTATGAATGTTCTGGGTGTTAGCAAATCTCCCAGCAGGAACTGCCAGGTACTTTCTTGTCTAGGGATGTACTTCCAGAGAACCAACTCTCTCTCTAATGCCTACTAAAAATAAGGAGCTGATTGCGTTGAAAAGTAATTTCTAGGCAGAGGATGAGTTAATCCAAAAGAGATGGCATGGTCTGACCACCCTAAACGAGGGCCCATTAGGATGATCTGTACAGTTATACAGAGGGATATGGACACGTTGAGAACTAATAACAGCTGCTCCAAATTCCATTTGTCTTATACATATTAAAATATCTTCACAGTACTACCTGGTTTTTACTTGTTTATATTTTTTAAAATCAGGAATTGAATTAATCTGTGAAAAAGACATTGATCTGGCAGCCCAGGTGCAAGAGCTACTGGAGTTTCTCCACGAGAAGCAGCATGAATTGGAGCTCAACGCAGAGCAGACCCACAAGCGGCTAGAGCAGTGTCTCCAACTGCGACACCTCCAGGCCGAGGTCAAACAGGTGAGCCTGGCCTAATGCCTGCTCCTGCTATGGAAAATATATGAAAATCCAGTAATGTGTATACAAATTCTGAACTTTTAGCAATAACGACATTACTTTCTTTTATGATCTCATTTTAAGAGAGCAGGCTCATGGGGGAAATGATATTATGCTTATTTTACAAATGAGGAAATTGAGGTTCCATATGATTAACAGTCGCATCGCAGGTGTGGGCTTTCAGTATCCAGGCCTTAGGAGATAGGTACAATAAAGTCAAGCTGTGTTAATATCTCAGCGCTGAGCTGCTGTAATGAATAGATCCAGTGGTACAAATGCCCAAACTATAAGTGTGTTATCCTTCTCTCACATGACAATCTAAGGAGACCATCTGAGAGCTTTCCCAGATCATCCTCCATTATTGAATCTATTCTCTTCTTCCCTATGCTTGATCCTTTCATATAGTCCATGGGAAATACAAATTTTTAATCAATAAACATATTCAGGCTTTAAAGCAGGTTGATTAATTTGGGGCACTTGTATTGGGACTACATAGTTGATAGTCATTAATAAATAGCAGCTGCCATCATTGTTTGTAATGTGTGTGATTCTTAAAAGAACCATTTCTTTCCATTTTAAAGTTGATTTTAACAAGATAAAAGAATTCTTATCTGCATGAGGCATTATACAGACATACTCAGACCTCTGGGAACATACATATACTGACCAATGGCACATTTGTCAATATCACTATGAGAAGATCCGGTGGTAATGTAAACATAATAAATGGAGGATTTTTTTTTACAAAGTCAGATTGAAGAAATAAACATACAATAATCATTCTATTTCTATGTGCCCTTTCTACCTCCCCTCAAGGAGATGCAAGTTCCTCTTTTCCACATGAACCCACTGAAGCTTAAAGGGGTCACCAAGGATGAGGTCACTAATAATGAGGAAAGAACACACCTGAGTATAGAAGGGCCTTCCATCAGGGGAAGCACCACACGTTTAACTGAAGTGATGGCTGCTTTCTGCTCTGTACTCTCCGAAGCAACCCTCCTCGCCTGCTTATGCAGAGCCCAGCCCAAACTATCCTCAGCAGAGAAATATCTTCCACTTTTAAACACTTCTGTGTGTGCAGTGGCTGTTGGAGCTTTTAGGTTTAAAAGTATTGATTTTAGTATAAGGGACAAAAGCGTATTTTATTTAAGTGTTGCTCAGTCACTTGCATTCAAGATATGCCTTGCTAATTCCTATGTCATAGTTAATACATTGTTATTTGTTACATTGGGCAAAATTATCTTTTTCACTCTCCTTCTCTCCCTATCAGTGCTCAACAAGAGCCTACACACATGCCATGCTAAAAGTCTATGTTCATGCCAGTTGAAATCACTGAGGCCCACGCAAGGCCAGTTCACAGAGCTGCCATCCCAGTGTTTTCTGCTTAATTACACTGGGGTCACATTTTAGCCTCTAGAGAGACATGTTATTCATGAGGAAATGATGAAAATCCTAGTAGGCCGAAAGCAGTAATGCGTATACAAATTCTGAACTTTTAGCAAAAACGACATTACTTTCTTTTATGATCTCATTTTAAGAGAACAGGCTCATGGGGGAAATGATATTATGCTTATTTTACAAATGAGGAAACTGAGGTTCCATAGGATTAATAGGCTGAAGGGACTTGAATTAGTTAGCTGAAAACTGAACCCAGGCCTCCTAACCCCAAGATTTTCCTCTATGAGGCCGCACATACCCACCAGCCATTCCAGAAGCAATGGAGAAAAGCCTAGGAGCAGAACACAATCTGAGCTGGGCTGATCAGCACCATGTCTGAGAAGACAGTAGGCATGGCCTACAGAGAGGGTAGCACCTGTTGGAGGTGAGCCAGGCTGCTACAGTCTTCCTGTGCTTTCACAGCAGATGGCAGAAATAATCATCTGAATACAATGAACAACAGAGAAATTATTTCTATTTGATTTAGAAATGAAATCTACAGTTTTGCTTTTTTTGTCTGGTTTTTGTTTATTTTTTTTACTCTGGCATCAATAGTAGAATCAATCTCCTAATCATGTTTTTTTCAACTGATATTAAATGGAAATGAATTTTCATTGTCCAGATATACATTCTATATAGGATGGAGCCTGAGATGATGATAGGTGGTTTGTCAAATGGTTCGCTAGACTGTATATAAATAGTCCTGGTTTGACTAATAATACATTCCATTCATAATTGCATTAGTTGGAGGACAAAAAATTCTTCTGCAGGGGTGGGGAAGTGCCTTCTCCCTAGCATGGTGAAAATGACACAAAGTGGGATTATAGTTCCAAACCATATAAGATTGTTTAAGTCCAACTCTGAAGAAACCTACAAAGACCTTTGCAAAACACAGTGGCCTTTCAAGGAGCCAAGGGACTGCTGGTTGGTTAAACCATGATTCCCCATTAGATAGACTTGTTTTCCCTGTCAGTGTAGGCTCTTTCTTTACAGATTGGACTGATCCATTTTCAAAGAAGGCATTTGTGTTTGATGGAAATTGGTGGAACAGGAAATATTGATTTGTAAGCTGTTGACACTCAGAAAAAGGGAGTTAATTTAGATGTCAGTGTTGATCAATGAGGCTAAATTTAGATACTGACTTGAGAGTTTCTCTTGAATATATTCTCAAGAAAAAAAAAGAAAAGAAAACCTTAATTGAAATGCCATTAGGACAGAAAAGGAAAGGACAATAATGTGTTATGATACAGCTCTGTTGTTGGAACTCATAGGTTAAAGGTTTAGATTTAACTGTGACCCTCATGACTTTAAGTGTTGCTACATTGAAATTATATGAAACTGAAGTTTTAAAGAGTGATGAAGCACACAGTAAGCTGAAAGTTATCTGTAAATGTTAAGAACAAATGAAATTGATGAATGTAACTGATTTCCCTTCTGAAGGATGAGACAGGACTTTATATCTAAGATAGCCCCCACATCTCTGGAGAAACCCTGCACCTTGAAGAGAAATGTGTCCTCTGATTACAGCATATGGGCCAAGTCCTTAGACCACACACATGCCCCTCAGATTACTTTCAAGACCCCACAGAATTCTCTGATTGCTTCTAGGAAAATTACTACTCTGGTTAAGATGACCTCACATATATTAAATAATGCAGGAAGATTTTTTAAAAAGAGGACATAATGGGCATAAAAATAAATAAATTTCCATATGTATTCCCGCAGAGCAGTATATTTTACAGAAAAGAAGATCAAATAAATTTATAAGTTATTGGATTCCTTCTTTGGGCCAAATGCTGGCCAAAATTTGCATGTGATCAAGATAAACATTCAGAGCAAAGTAACCAAGACCAGCCTGGCCTCCCCAGACATGATCACAAGACCCAGCCTGCCCAGCTGAAGTGGCATTGTCATGTGTGGACATTCACGTCCATTTACCCCAATCCACTTTCCTGATTTTGGCTTCTCTGAGCCTCCTTGGCCTCAGGAAGTAATAGATGGCATTTTTAGGTCAACCACTAATCTCAAACTGAGCTGAATTCTTGGCCTAGCTCTTCCTTTTATAAGCAGTATTCGTCCAATCTCTCATTTCTACCTACCCCATTTCCTCTGTAATCCTAAGGGTACAGGGGCATTCTTTAAATTTTGAAAGAAGTATGGGATGTTAAAGCAGGAAATGACCTTTAAAAATTATCTAATCTGCTAGGGAGTGGTGGCACACACCTGTAATCCCAGCACTCTGGAGGCTGAGGCAGGAGGATTGCCATAAATTCAAGGCCTGTCTGGGCTACGTAGTGAGTTCAAGGCCAGCCTGGGCTAATAGCGAGACCCTGTCTCAAAAGACAAAAACCGAAGAAACAACAACAAAAAAATTAACCCATTAGGCAAATTGTTGCCTCAGTAGTTCATAAATGTAAAATGTTAATTTTATGGTTTGAAAAATACTTGTACATTAATGATTTCATTTCTTTACCCTTTGCTTTAGGCAAGTAAATGTTCACATTTTACAGATGAGAAAACTAAGCCTTAGATTAAATAATATTTTCAAGATCACACAGTTTGAGGTCAGTATATTTTCTCATTTTAGTTACAATATTTCTTCTACTACCTAACACATTTGGATGCTCACAGGATAATAACAAGTGTAAAAACCAGGAAGATAAAAGCTCCCAATAATAGAAAATTATACTAAAAAATTGTCAGTGATCACAAAGTATAAAGAGTAAGTACAACAATCTAGGAAACCTACATTGGACAAGAATATGCCAATAAGCTCATTCAAATTGTTGAAGAAAGCTTAATATATCTAATTTTTTTTCTCTTTTCATTGGGAAAAGTATAATGAAAAATCACAATATTACCCAGCTTTGCACCAAACTTTGCATGAACACAAGTGCTAACAACAGCAGCAGCAGTAGCATCAAACTTTACATTTTCCAATATGTTGCATTAACCCTGCAGTGCAGAAAAAGAAAAATACAGTTATCCATATTTTACAAATGAGGAAACTTGAGATTCAGAGAGGCTAAATGATTTTTGCTGGATAGGTAACAAAGTCATGTATTCTGACTTCAAATTTTATGTTCTTTCTATACTTTGCTAGTTTTACTTCTAACATTGACTCATTCCTGGGGATCAGTCTCAGCCTGGATTAAGACCATGGATCTAAATTACCATGTATTTTTATCTTCCTAAAATCAAACACTTAGGACTTCAAAGTCCTAGAATGGCATTATAAACAGAATTTGAGAAATAAACATGAACAAAGATATGTTATGAATCAATAAAAGAAGCAGGGACTAAAACACACGATATTTCTAAATGCAAAGCTGGTAAATGGGTATGCCCAGCACCATAGCTATAACTGATGTCTCCAGTTGGCTGGAACTAGAGAGAAAATTTCCTAGCAAGACTCAGGAAGCCCAGATGGAGCATTGCTTTATGATGCATATAGAGAAAGTGTTTTTCTGACACCCTCAAATGAATCTCCAAACTAAGGATGCAGTAAAACATATTATAGGGACATAGTTCAAAATATATACGATGAGTTCCATTTTCCAAAGAGGGGAATCATTTGGGCATGCAATCTATGAATGCATGCACCCAAACTTGCAGGCAGCTTTTCAAAATCATTAGCACCTCTAGCCAGCCAGCCACAGTCCTCCAGGGACAACAGGGATTTTACACGTGCACTCCAAGCAGTTATTTCATGCAACTAATTGCTTCACGGAACAGTATCTCATCCACAGTCTGCCAGACTGGCCATGAATTAACTTCTCACTCCAAATATTCTAACTCCAGAAGGATTTATGCCCCAGTGTTATCTACACAAAATAAAGGATCAATCATTTTCTTCCCCGGCAGTGAAGTTTAAGAGATGGTTACGAGAGTCAGGGCAGGAGAGCAGGCTTAGTGTTTTCCAGTTGTTCAACATAAGGAAGTTGAAGGGAGAAGAAAGTCTGAAACAGATCGTGGTGTCTTCTCCTTTGGCATGAAGTAACAGATGAATGATATTTACTGATATTGAAATTTCAGAAGAATTTATATTTCCTCACCAAGAAAAAACTCAGCTCCCTAGAAACGAAGATGTTTGACAATGTTTTGGTGACCAGACGTATCAGGTAGGTTTGTAGAGCCAACCTCTTCCAGCTGGATTATTTTTGCTTATTCTATTAGCAGATAAGCACCACATCTCTGTATAACCTAGGACTATGTAGACAGTGTTAAAGTGTTTCTCGTCGTACCCTAATATTTCCGAACTGAGTTTTCTTCTCCCAATACTACTCACAAAGGTCATCTAGAATTTGTATTTAGCCTAGAAATAGCTGCTAAATAATTTGATTGTAATGTACTCCCCCCCCTTTTTTAATGATCCACTGTATAAATTTTTGTGCTATTTGCTTGTTCTCTCTCCATCCTGCTTCCTACGGATTGTTTACCTACAAAAGCTCAAGTCTGTCTACTCTTAGTTGTTTTTTAAGGTGTAGGAGGTTGGGCCCAGCCCAGGTATAACTGGATATTCTCCACTGCTTTCAGAACATCGCTGTACTGTACCCACTATATGCAGAGTACTGTGCTAGGCACTTTGTGAGATTTAAATATGACTGATAGATTATTCTAGTTTTCAGGAATTTTACAATCTGAGAGGGAGATGAATTGTAGGTTGAAATAACTGGTGATTGCCATAAAGTTGGTACATACAAAACAGTATGGTTGTTTTTGATAAGGATATTGTTTCCAACAGAAGATTCCAAGAAATTATTTGAACTGGGTCTTTTAAAAAGGAAATGGATACAAACAGTTAAAATTTATTTATTTATACCATTGTGTATAATTAGACACATATAAAAACAACCAGATTAAGTAATTCTTAATTCAGTGAATGAGGAAATTGGGACAAAAAGGTGATGAGGGGAGGAAATAATATATGAAGCCAGGAATGAAGTTGGCATGTAAAATAAGCTCCTTATAGCACAAGGTAATAGAAAGTTTGGGATGGTGATCATTTAAGACCCTAGCCAGGCATGTGGTGCACGCCTGTAATCCTACCTACTCAGGAAGGTGAGATACCTGGGCTACATAGTTGCAAAATCTGAGGCCACCCTGAACTGCATAGCTGGAATCCATCTCAACAACAAGAACAACTAAAAGACCCTTTGTGGGCCAGGGATTTAGCTGAGTGGTTCCACCACCCGCCTAAAAAACAAAAACAAAAACATAAACAAAAAGATCCTTTGTCCTTTTTTTTTGAGACAGGATCTTGCTATGTAGTTTAGACTGGCATGGAATTTACTATGTAGCCCAGGCTGGCCTTCAACCTGCAGCGATCCTCTTGCCTCAGCCTCCCTAGCACTGGGTTTACAAGCAAGCTCCACCACACCCAGCCCCAGCACTTTTTTAATGTTTTGTTTTGAGACAGGTTCTCACTGACCCATTAAGTTGCCTGAGCTGGGCATCAGCCTATGACCTTCCTGCTTCATTCTCCCAGATCGCAAGGATGACAGGCACGCACCAGCACACCTGACTAAAGATCCTCCTTTTAGAGAGCCCTCCAACTGAAGCGCCACTCAAAAAAGGCACCAACACCCAGGAAGTTGCTGAAGGTCATTTACCTGTGTGTTTGTACCAACTCCCTAGGTCCTGGGATGGATACGTAATGGAGAGTCCATGCTCAATGCTAGTCTGGTAAATGCCAGCTCTTTGTCGGAGGCAGAGCAGCTGCAGCGGGAGCACGAGCAGTTCCAACTAGCCATCGAGGTAATACCCAAATCTGGCTGTACTGTCTTCTGTCTCCATTTTGTTCTGTACTTCAAGCAGGACTATCCCTGAGATGTGGGCATTACTCCTTCTAGTCAAATGGCCCTAGAGCCTCCCCGACCCTGAGCTATCAAGGGGAAGCACGCGCAGGGGCACACCTCCCCTAGAAGTTCTGCTATCACAAGTCAGGTATTCACAGTACAGATGAGACTTTGTTGTTCATTGGTGCCTTCTGTCTTTAAGGAGCTTTTGCACAGCATGGACTATGTACCAGGTGAAAAATATAAAGCTAAAAGTTTAGAAGTTACTTTCAATGGAAGATCTCTTAAGACTGAGAATAAACAAGTCAATAGTAAATTGGGATCTTATTTTTAAACATGTAGTTGATAGGTGAAAGTCTGCCTTTTAACCATTTATGCTGAGATGAAATTTTTTGAATTTTTGCATGAAATTCATGTGTTACCTAGAAAAATTCAGGGAACAAGACTTTGAAAACATTTCGTTATGTTCCATTGTTGGGAGAGGGTCCCCAAAAATGGATCCTACGCATTGAAAGGTTAATAAGGACTATGAGCATTAGAGCAGCTTGCACTAGATAATTTGCATCAAGAATGCTGATAGATATCATATTTTAAAAATCAACTGCAGGGCTGGGGATTTAGCTCAGTTGTTCCAGCATCTGCCTGGCAAGTGCAAGGTCCGAAGTTTGATCCCCAGTACCAAAATAAACAAATAAATAAATAATTTTTTAAAAAAATCAACTGCAACTAGAAATTCACCAAATAGAACTTTTTAAAAGCCTAAAATACAACTTCACTCATGATAACCTAATATATATAAATGCTGCCTTGCTTTAAATAACATCTTTAATTATCTTTTCTGCTGCTAGGTCATTGTCCTTCCCAAAGAGACTTAAGTTGATTGCTTTATAGTGGTATGGTGGAAAGAGTAGGAAATGGGACAGGAGAAATACATTAAAAATAAAATAAGTTCAGTACCGATGGGAAAAGTGAGCGAAAACTTCAAATACTCATTGTTTGTGGTTCATGTAGAACTTAGCCCACTTCTGAGTGTATAAAAACTGAAAAACATGTTATTTTCTTTTAATACGATTATCCAACTGATTACTAATGATGTTAAACTTAACATTGATTGAATTTAAATATTTAATTTTACTGAAACCATCTTTTAGGCATAAGAGTAAATTAAGATGAAGGACATGTTCCCAGAAGATGCTTGATATATTCTTAGGAACCAGTACTGGTCCTAGAAGTACTATCTGGGATTTAAGATTTAAAAATAAACTATGTTGCATGCACATTTTGAGCAAATCATTTTCCAAGGAGAAATTAACCATAGGAGAGGTTTTATTATCATCAGCTGTTGCAGAATACTGATACATCAAGATTCAATAGTGTTACGATCTCATTATAAAGGAAGAACTAGGATGGGGTTATCATCAGGCACACAGTGTTTCAGATCCAGTATACAAAGGCAGCGAGAAGGGTCTGACAGTCAAACCAACTGCGAGGGAAGCTTAGCAGAGACAGGACAGAACTTGGCCATTCTCCTCCTTACTTATCTTGAATGAGAAGGTTTACATTGCCCTATCAGGTGATTACAATTCCAGTCCCTTCATTTAATGTCTGGCAAGAAAGACCAAGTGCATGACATGCTTGAATATCTCAATGAGCTGACAGGAAAACGTGAGCAAATGCTTTCACAATAGTATTGAAATGACTAAATCCCACATGGCTGTATAGACATCTGTGCTAATTCCTATTAGATGCCACTCATTCTTACAGTATAGAGCCTCACTAAGCATAAACCTTTCCTAATCAGCCCTGAGTTTCTATGAGTACAACTTGGTCAAATATTGTTGGAATTGATGCTGAGATACAGGTGACTCTAGCTTGATGTCTGTGGTCTCAAAAGGGCATGGCAGAGCAGATGGGAGTATTGGAAGATCTTGAGAATAGGAGGTAGACAGGGCTTGCAGCATGGTTAGAATAACAAGGAGAGTAGAACCAGTTTCAGCATATGCTCCTTCTCCTGAGGGCCCGTACTGCTCCTTAAGTGTATATCAGATACTGCATCAGGAGGGAAATACTCCAGGGAGGATATAAACATTGTTAAAAGGAGTTTAAGTAGTCTGGTTTGGCTTATCCCATTTGGATGGTGTTATGGAGGCCTTTATAATGATTGCTGATAGGGAGCATCATTTGTCTTCTTGAACCCTAAGAAAGAACCCTGAGTTCCATCGGGAAAAATAAAAGAGCCATTGGTAGGATGATCATATATTTTATTGTGCCAACTGAGACATTTTTAAAAGTTAAGGGAAGAATTACTGGTAACTGAGGCAGAAAAATACACACATACCAGAACTATCCTGAGCAAACCAAAATATCTGCTAACCCTAGCTGGAGTGGCCACACAGGTTGAAGGCTTTGGTCTTCCCAAAGAAGGTCAGAATATTTATCTGAAATAGCCTTGGCTTCAGGCAGACTTCCCAGAGTCATTCATAATGGGAAGCAATGAACAACACTGCAAGCAAACCTAGATTATTATTTGTTAGTATCCAGGATATAGCAGGTGTGTCTTTAGGAACTACGAACTTCATAGAAGCTCAATTTTAAAATCCATTTTTTAAATTCTCTTTGGCATTTTAAATATAAATAGTATGCCAAAAATGTAGTTAAAGTTGGATAATATATTCAATTGATCCACTCCAACTTTCTTCCATGTATTCCTACTAAACATTAATGCCCTTGATAATCCATGTCTTAAAGTTATAGCACTCAACAGGATTAGATAATGGGGAATAAAAATAAATGCAAAATAATGGCTTTAGTTTAGCAAAGCAAAGATTATGCTATGCAAATAAGATTTTATCATTTAGGAAATTAAAAGGGGAAGGAGTTCTTAGGGCTATTAGATGATAATGCAATTCAGAGTAAGAAAGAGAATTTATTACATAGCATAGACTATAGGAAAATCCAGGCTACTCCCCTACTCTGAGAGAAAAAGATATAATGGGTTTATGATGACTATTATATGCTGGTTTTATATATTGAGGAAAGACTAGATAGTTATCATAATCAATTATGTTCATCTGGTGAACCCTTCCTCCAAATGAGTACACTTCTAACCCAACAGCTAAAATGATATGGTGCTATACAGTGTAAAGAACATAGGTCTGGGAATAGGTCAAATCTGAGTCTTATTTCTGGTTTCATCACTTCTTTGGTTATAGATTTTTGAGTAAGTCATTTAGCCAACTGAACATCAGTTTCTTAATCTCTGAGATGGAAAAAAGTACATCCACCTTGCAGTAATGTTAAGAGAGCTAGAAAATATGTGCATAAGCACAGAGCGTACCCTTGGATGAATGACAGCTATTTAAATGACTTTTCAAACTGTCCTTGCCTTGAGTTTCACGGTGTAAGTAACAAGATTCAGCCAAGTGTTAGATGAGTGACAGAGGAGAACAAAAGAGAGTAGTTTTCAGTGAGTCTCAGGCCTTCCAAAAAGTCTACCTTTGTTGAAGGGGGTAGATTTAAGGAGAGTGTCAAAGGAAAGCTGGGACGCAGAAAAGCACAGCCATTCACCAAAGGTAGGAGGAAGGAAGACGGCAAAGGGAAGAATGCACATGGTAGACTCTCAAATGATTTATGGAAAGAAGCAATAGGTAGTAATGTTACAGAAGTAGGGGGAATTTTAATGTCAGCCTTTGAAGTTTGGACTTAATTTCATAGCAATGAGGGAAAACACTCAAAGCTTTTGAATTGACAGAAGAGTGATACTTAAAGCATAAAATCCAAATTTTAGAGCTGGGAAGGATATTAGAAGCCATCTAATGGAGGCACTTCCTAATACAGAGAATTAAGTGAAAGTGTAGAAAGGTGAAGGATGGGAGGACTAGCTGGGAGTATAACTCAAAGGTAGAACATATGCTTAGCTTGCTTGTGGCCCTGAGTTCAGTCACCAACATGCATAAATGAATGAACAAATAAATGAACAAAGTGGACCCCTGAGTGCCCTTTAGTTTACTTTTTCTAGCGGCATTCAGCAATTAGGAACCCGATGCTGACATAGCAGTCAGGACAAAGGGCTGACAAGGGCCTGCAGGGACCTGGGTTGCTGGAGGAAGTCATACTAATGGAGCCACTACCAACTCAGGAGAGAATGGACAAAAGCCAAAAGGTGGTTGATAGACTGGGAAAAAGAAGTAGGAGTGTGTAGACTGCAGTCTGAAATCAGGGCAAAGGCCAAATGTGTGGGGAATCCAGGAGAAGTATGGTGAAAGTGAGGGACCAAAGGAATGCTGAATGGACTAGCTCTTGAGAACAAACAGTCTCAGCACTGCCCAAGAAGGGCAGAAATGATTTCTGGAGTAACTCCCTGGGCTTCCTAGCTTTCCCTCTTCATTGCCAGCTGAACTATACTTTCCTAAAAGTACAAAGGCCAAACCTACACCGTTAGGCTGAAGTGGTCCCAACAGTTGAAGTTGCAATGCTCTTAGCTCTTTCAGGTCAGTTGGGCTCTGACATTCTCATGTAGATCATCCATATCAGTGCTTGGTCTTGAGAGACTGCAATCCCATTTGGTTCTCTCCCTATTACCCAGTCCCCCACCCTGGTCTCCCCACCTCCTGCAATTAATGTGAACTCAGAGAATACAAAGTACATTTAGTCTGAATCAGAAAGCATTAAAAAATAAGATATATGATAAATATATCCTAAGATCAAATGTAAATATCATGTGTTGAGTTGGTTATCTACTGTTCTGCTCTACTCCTTTGGTGAAGTAACTTAAGGGAGGATGTGAGAGGTTACTCTTTAGTTTTATTAACCTGCCCAATTTATTCCTTCTACTGGAGTCCTTTTAAACTGTTTATTAATGTTTAAAATGTGTGCACTGTTTGAGATTTATGTGATATGGAGGTTTTTTAAAATATATCGTATTTAATCTGTAAAATGCATCATTTATCTCTGAAAATGTAGTGATAATTTTATGGTTCGCTTGAAAAGAAAATTTAACTAATGAACCAATCAAAGAGCACATTTATACACTACTTCTCTTTCTCTGCCGTGAAAATTGAGATGTCATTAAATTCCAGAGAGATGCAAGCAGAAAACAAGGAGTGGAGACAGGAGTTAGAGTCCTGAGAGATCAGTTGATGAAAGTATATGAAATTCTTGTTTAAAATATACTTTAAAACAATAATGTATTAATCATCTTGATGAAATGGATCAGTCATTTAAAGCTTTTTAACTTCTCTGCATCTTTCCACTCACGCCTCACTCCACCCCCTCCCATACCATGCCTGGGTTGTTCCCATGGACCTCTCTCTCCTACCCCTCGTGCCCAGTCCCTCTTTCATGCCACTTCCTTGCAGAAGACGCACCAGAGTGCCCTGCAGGTGCAGCAGAAAGCTGAGGCACTGCTCCAGGCTGGCCACTATGATGCAGATGCCATCCGGGAATGTGCCGAGAAGGTAGCCCTCCACTGGCAGCAGCTCATGCTGAAGATGGAAGACCGACTCAAACTGGTCAATGCCTCTGTGGCCTTTTACAAAACTTCTGAACAGGTGAGGGAAGGGACTGTGGGACATGTGGGGCTGAGGCTGACCAGGGCTGTGTCCTACCACACATTGCAGTTCTGCAGTACAACCGCCACTAAGAGCAGTTCTCTCAGCACAGCCTTTGAGAATGAAAGAATGGCTTGCAGAGTAACTCATTAGCTTCCTTATCATCCTTTCCATTATCCAAGTGGACCATGTGATTTGTTTCTCTTACATTTTTCAAACTCATCAGGTCTATATATAAGTGACAAAGTAGAAAGTGGATATATGCTGAATGCTAGATTTAAGCAATATATCTGTCAGCTACTTCCACAATAACTCTATGTAACAAACCACTGCAAACTTGACAGTAAAAACAATATGCATTTATTTATTGTTTAACTATCTGGGGTTCAGTTGACTTCAGCTGCCTTTGGTAGAGATAAGCTCCCAGCTTGCATGCTGCATCCAGATCTGCTCCTATGTCTTTCATCTTCCTTGACCAGCAGCTACTTTGGATACATTCATAGTTACAGGCAAGCATGCAGAAGCCCAAAGTCCTCTGTGCAAGAGTATTGCAAGTCTTTATCTCTGTCACATTCTCTAACATCTTGTTGGCCAAAATAATCATATGGCCAAGCCAACACCAGTGAGCCAACAATGCCTCCTTAGAAGGTTGGGAAAGGAAAATGACTATTTGCTTAACAATAATATAATCTACCACAATCAGGCATTACACATTGCTTTAAAAACATATGATTCTGCCATGCATGGAGCTGCCAGTCTACTGTAGGGAACATAGCTCTCTCTCATTGGGGAACTGTGGGCCTAAGCAGTAAGCTGGTATCACAGGAGAGGCATGCAGTAGGGCCATGAAATGCAGCTACATTATCAGTACATCTTCACAGCAATATGTGCAATTTTTAAATGATTTGGATGCTGTTAGGGAATTCTTTTCATGAAACAGAGCCTTAAAGTGGGAGTAATTTTATTCAGTCTAAAAAAGTTTTCTCATTTGAATTGCTCCCTAGTAGAAATAGATCAGAAAAGCATTCCCCTATGGGTCACTTACAGGGACCTTGAAATGGAGCAAATATAACATCCCCATCAGAGCCTGCAGTCAGCGTTGTAGTCCCCACACTTCTCAGTCTTCTTTTTGTTATTTCAGAGAAGTATGCTTTTGATGGCCACAGAAGTTGAAAGCAACAGACTAAGATGATAAACAGTTTCCCCAGTAGAATCAATACAATCCCAACCAAATCCCAGCAAGATTTATACATTGATTTTTAAGATTTATATAGAAATAAAATGCAAATGCAGTGAACCTAGAATGCATAGAGCTTAAAATAGCAAAACAACCTTGAAAAGGAAGAATAAAATTGGAAGAGTTACATTGCCTAATTTAAAGACTTATTTATTCTGAAGCCACTATGACCAGGACAGATGGTATTAGTATAAGGTTAGACACAGTCTAACAGAACAGAGGTTGTAAAAGTAGATCTACATATATACAGGTTTTTTTTACAAATTCAATGAAGGAAGGAAAGTCTTTATCTCAAGATATAAGCCTGCCTGCAAGTTTTCATGTCTTGCATAGAGACATGCTAGAGATGGGGCTAGACAAGTTTCCTTGAGTACAGGCACTGACCTTCATATGACAGGGAAGCCTGTCTGGTCACAAGGGTATTCTGGATGAGACATCTTTCAGCTCAGCTCATAACTCAGTGAATATCCTGTCCAAAGACACATCCTTCATCAAAAGGGATGACTTTCTCACAGGAGACTAAGGATAATTATAGCTACCCTCCTTTGCTGCAGTATCTAAGAAAGTACTCAAGTCTATTAGAGGAAAGTGTAGGGACTCAAGTTTCTACTGTCTGTATCCTTTCTACCCTCTGACACTAGACTACCTTGGGTCTCCCACTGTATGACCCAACCTAACTTTCCCTCCAAACCTCCTTCAAAATGCTCTGCTCTCTTCTGAGGTCATTGATATGGTCATTCAGCATGGTTTTTCCATATTTTCAGAATTGAAAACCTTTTAAACTATTTTTTAGGTTAACTCAAACTTATTTTTCCTCTGAAAGAAATGTGCATTTTGTAGTAGGTAGCCTGGAGATTTCACTGCCTTATGGTAGGACCTTAGAACATTTTTCCCAGGTGAGGAGAAAGATGACTTTTGTTTATGACCCACAGATCACACAACAGAGGCAACTTCTTCTTTCACTTCTGCTTGAGGCTCCTTATAGCAGGACAAGTACATATGATTGGGCACATCAAGTATCTTTTTCAAATCCCATTTTCTTTCCTGCCTAGCTCACAATTATCCTGAGATCATAACAATATAATATAGATAAAACACTTTGAACCCCCCAAAAATATACTAGTCTTCCTTTCTTAGTCCTCATACTATTCCTAAGTAATTTCATGAACCCTCATAGTGTCAGCCTTCAGCCATCAGTGGTAAAAAGATAATTTCAAAACCCATATCTCCAGCCACAATCTGTCTCCTGAGCTGCAGACACAGGATTCGAACCACCTCCTGGACTTCTAGATGTCCCAGGGATGTAGCATACTCCAAATATACAGACTGAGCTTCAAATGAAAAATGTCATTATGTAGAGTTCTGTGGGCTGAAGTCCTCAGAGAACTCTTTGTGACTGATTAATCTACTGAGTCTTCCTCCTTGATTCATAAAGGTGTGCAGTGTCCTGGAGAGCTTAGAGCAAGAATATCGGAGAGACGAGGATTGGTGCGGTGGACGAGATAAACTGGGGCCAGCAGCAGAGATCGACCATGTCATTCCACTCATCAGCAAACACTTGGAACAAAAGGAAGCTTTTCTTAAGGTCAGAACATATTGTCATGCAAGGCCTCAGACTCCAGCCTTATTGCCTGTCTGTCCCTGTCAGTGTCTCTCTCCCTCTCCCTCTCTCTCTGTCTCTCTCACATGCGTGTGTGTGCACATGCACATGCACACACACACATATTCATATGGTCTTCCATTTTTTCTAAACAGGGAAAAGAGTTATAAAAAAAGATGTTGACTGGTTAATTTGAAAGACAATAAGGTTACATTTTACACATTGATTTTGCCCTTGTACTTTTGGTAGCACTAGGCAGTTAGGATACACCATTACTACCACTGCCAATTAGAATAGCCTGATATCCCATGGATGTCATTTATTGAGAAAAATACACACTTTTGCTCAATTACATTTGGTTTATAAAATTACTTTTTGATCAAAAGATATAAACCTAGTTATAAAACACTATTTAAAGTATTTTAATAATGGATGATGCAAAATTTGGGTAAAAATTAATAAATAAATTTAGACAGCCTATTTATTTATCAGTCTAACAATTATCAATTACCGATAAATACTAGAGTATTTATCCTCTTGTATGAAAGTAGAAATATCTTACTTGGGGTTTTCTGACAGAGGCCACCTAAGCCTCCCAGGGAGGAAGCACAGCCCTGCTCCGCACAGGCACAGGCCGTCAGTGGAGTGGGAAGTCCTACTGAGCATCTCCAACTGGCCTTTCATCTTCTCTGTCTTTGTTCAGCCTGATCTAAAGGGACCATTCACTTCTAGGTTTCTCACTTTTATCCTCTGCTTCCTCTTGGGTTTTTAAAAATACAAAAGAAAGTTTTTATATTCTCACATGTTGCCACTAATTTTGTGTAATTCTATAATTGTCTTTCTTTTATTAGGTACATTCTCTACTCAACTACTTCTTTGAGTTTTATTTTTGTCCTTCTTTTGAAGATAGCCTCCCCCTGCCTTTCTCCCATCTGTCTGGTATCTGCACCTGTGTTGGTCAAAACCTTTAGTAATTGGCACTGACAAATATGGTTAAATAGAAATTCTTCTGTACAGGGCTTAAAATAATTTTTTAAGTTTTTTCTATTATAAAACAAAGTCTAGAACAAAACAATTTAAGTACTCCACAGCAAGGATTTTAAATAAAGGTATAAAGGTATTTCTTCAGAAAATTAAATGTTTCTTTTGAAGAAGAAAAAAGGAAAACCTCTGGGCTAATGTTTTCTGTGTCCCTAAAAGCAGAGAGAGAAACTCCTTGTAACTGTGGAGATTTTGTGCCCAATAGAGAGAATGTTGAGCTCTCCATCTGGGCACATTAGTGGATCCAGTTCAAATTCCTTAACTTTAGATCATCATCGGGCCCTCAAATTCATGGTTCTCAGAGATCCTGGACCCACCAGCAAGCTTATACCAAAGATCTCACCAGCCTTTGTTGCTGATTTTAATAAATCATAAAATTATATAGTAACCTCTAATCATATAATTTTGTGGGCTCAGAGGCTTAAGCATAAGAAGATTTAAAATTTAACAATTGGTCTAGAGATAATTTAATTCAGGAAACTATGGATAAAAATTAGTGTACTAGCATGTATTGGTTTTACAACCAGAGGAGGAAAAGCCTACATTTTAGAAAAATTCAAAACCTATATAATCTCAAGAGAAACTAGAACTGCTATTAGTAGACATAGAGTAGATATGATTGCTTCCTGCTGCCTGCTCTTTTGAGGCCTTAGTCCTGTCCATCCATCGGGGCAGCAGAGAGAAACTGAGCTGTCCTCTCTGCTTCTCACAGGTGATATGAGTCTTGAAGGGGTGGTATAAAGGATGCATATTAGAGTTATTAAGGTAACTGGGGCTTAACAGACTAATTTGAAAAATATTGATTAAAAACTTCCACTTAGATTTATGGTTAATAGATATATTTACCCCCAAATTTTTACTTTCTAAAGTCTACATTAAACTAATATTACAATGGGCTATGTTCCTTGGGCTTACACCAGTGGTCATATGAAAGGCATTCTGGAAGAAGAAGAAAACCAGCCCAGGAGTGATCATTAACAATGATAAATTTATATGTAGGTGGTCCAGGGATTTGACTATTTCTGATTTTTATCTGAGATGGAAAGGAAAGAGGCACAGGGAAGAATTCTTTACTTGGTAAAAGAAAAGATCAGAACTCGAGCCTCTTGAATTGGAACTGTAGCATCCATGGGCCAGAAGTGGCCTCCAGAGTTCCACTTCTTCTGGATTCCTCCAGCACCTTCATCACCATCGGGCCCTCAAGCCTCCTAAAAAGTGCAAGGAAGACACACTTTATTTGGTGTCTTGAATTCCACACACCTGCTGGATATAAGACCCTCACACTTTTGTCTCTCTCAGGCCTGTACCCTGGCACGGCGGAATGCTGAAGTGTTTCTCAAGTACATCCACAGGAACAATGTCAGCATGCCCAGTGTCGCCAGCCACACCCGGGGCCCTGAGCAGCAAGTGAAAGGTCAGTGAGAGACCTGCCAGGCCACAAGTCACACCCATGGTATGGACAAGAGGCCAGCCCCTCACTACTGTGAACCTAGTCTTTGTGCAGTTGCGAATTTCCCAATTCTTCTCCTTAGAGAAGAAAAAATCTGAGGTGGGACGGTGTGGGCAGTGATGATTGATGCTCACTTTCCTAACATGCATCAAGATTTGGAGTAGAAAAATGAGAATAAACTTTCTCCAAGCTTTTTCAATTATCTTAGGGTCTAGGAAAATGATAGCGAACCTTTTAGAGCTTTCGGTGATAACAAACGCCGGCTGCAGCACTCGTGCCATAGGTTCACCACAACTGGTCTAGGGCTACTACATTGCCTAGTAGAATTTTCTGAAATAATGGAAATGGCCCATATCTACACTGTACAATAGAGTAGCCACTAGTCACATGTGGCCATTGAGCACTTGGAGTATGGCTACTGCAACTGAGCAACAAAATGTTTACTTTTATATGACATTTAATTTAAATTTAAATATCCATATGTGGCTGTGGCTACCATATTAAACAGCACAAGACTAGGGTGTCTTCAACCTAGGAAGAAGGCATAGACTGAGAATTATAAAACCAAGGTCTAATCCTAGAGTTGTCACTTATTGCCTGAGCTTTTAAAATTTAGTTTTCATGTTTAAAATGAGGAGAACGTCTAGACTCTTACTGCTCAAAATATGGTTCTCAGATGAGCAGCATTAATGTCACTTCGGAGCATGTACAAGAAACAGACTCTTAGGGCCCACCTACAGAGTCAGAACCTGAATTTTGGCAAGAAGTACCCCCCAAGCCGGAGTGGTGGTGCACACTTGTAATCTCAGCACAAGGGAGGCTGAGGCAAGAGGAGTGCCAGGAGTTTGAGGCCACCCTGGACTATATAGCAAAATTCTATCTCAAAAAAAAAGAAGAACCACCCCCAACCCACCTATACAACATACACATAAAATTTACATAACTACTATTCTAGATAGTCTTCAATATCTCTCTGAATTCTGTAAAGTCTATAATTATATGAAAATATATAACCTTTAGAATTGCTTATTGTCTGATCACATTACACTTAAATTATTATGTTTTGCTATCTTCAGTTATTGCTCTGACTGACCATGCAGAAATTAGCCTTTGAGTCCACTTGTCAGAGCAGAGAAATACAACCCTGGATTCCAAGACTAGGAAGGGAACCTTCGCTGACTGGAGTGAGGGGTGAGGCAGGCTTAGAGACATCATTGACAGAGGGGATGCAGGGCCTTTAGGTGAAGCTTTCCTCCTCATCAGACAGCACAAAAGCCAGGAAGATCAAAAGCCCTAGGAAAGAATTAAACTTGGGAATCAACGTTCCCTATGGAGAGGAGGGTTGCAAAGTTTCTTTTCCAGATGTGTTATTCTGTTTTTGATTGAGAGCCCCTGTGGGTGGCTGACATTATGTCACCCTCTCCTTCCAGCACATTTCAGAGCATATGTTCTGTCTTCCAAATGCAGATAGCAACTTGGGTGAGGCCAGCTGCTGCTGAGACACCACACCCCACCTACACTTGTGTGCAGAAGAGGGGCGGGCACCAGAGGGAGCCAGAAATGCCTGTCTTCCTGGGGTGATGGTAGATTTTCGTCCATATGAAACTTTCAAGAAGAAGAAAAAAATGAAACCCTAAACTCTTTAGGATTGTTGTCTGATTTAGCCTGATTCTGTCAGGCATCAGAGAGAGATCTATAATTAACCAAGTTCTGACTAGGGGACATAAAGACAAAAGGGAAGAGGCACTTCCTCTGTCCTTGTCCAGTGAATGCTTCCACCTGAGTAGGAACCTGCAATCCCTTTGGTATGTTTCCTTTTCACCTCCTACCTGAACACAAAGCCAGTGAAGCTTATTGTAAGTATTTGATATGGGAGCAAAGATTGCAGTATAACAACCAAAACAGGTTGCTGCATAACAACCACAGCTGTAAACATTTATTGTGCAGGTGACTAAGTATTGGCTGGGCTTCCCCTCTGTGGTAGGCTCAGCAGCGTAGTTGTACTTCAGGCTGACTAAAATGGGACTTCACTATAGGAGAGGTTCTTGTCTGTGCAGCGACCAGGGTGGGAAGAGTAGTAGTTACCTGGAAGTTCTCACAGTGGAGGTGGCAGAGGTACAAGGGACAAGGTCAAGTCTGCAGTCATATTTCAAGCCCCTGCTTTTGTCATATCTGTTAGCAACTTATTTGCCAAGGCAAGTCACATGGCCGAGCCATGTGACTTATCCACATGGTGGATAATTGGGACCCATCAAAGTTCTCAGGTTAAGAGGGGGAGTATGAACAGATTCTATCCCTACAGCCAAACCTCCAGGGAGCCATTAAAAAGAAATAAAATCAACAAAAACTTCTAAGTGCAAATACTGCAATTTGGGTTGTGCTCTCATGGTAAAGCACAGTAATGTTTTATACTCCCTACGCTGAAGCCAGATACTCAGTTTTTCTTATGATCAGATCCAAGACAACGTGGAAGTTTGGACCTAATGACAGCACATAGACATGATTCTAGTGCAGCTCCCTATGCCCTCTGCTCAGAAGTCTTGTAACTGAGGTTCTGCTGTTAAGAGTGCTATATGCAGGGTGAAGAAGTCCATACATATGTGAGCCTAGCCCCTGCCCATACATTAGTCCAGCCCCTCTTTTAGAAAATCCTCTGGAATGCCTAGGAGTCCCAACAAAGTCCATCCATGCTCATTAGGCTGTGCGGCTGAATCAGTTGCTATTTTAGGGACTGGTGCTCCCCAGCATCTCTTACAACCAAGATCTAACTTTGGTGTGAAGAGGATCAGGCTCATTGTCAGTCATCCATGGCTCTTCTTCCTCCCCTAACTCACAATGCCCTCAAAAACTGGCTGTCACCTAGACTGCCCAAGCTTGCTCCCCCTGGGAAATTCTCTGTCCCCAGTTTTGGCTTTCTTCCTTCTGGAGTTGAATTAGTCCCATGGGAACCCTTGAAAGTCAGTTACCTACAGCCTGGGTGGTAGGGCCAAGGGAGTTGAGGGTTTGATCAGAGCCTCCTATGACCAGTGTTCATCTCTTCTGCCTCCAGCCATCTTGAGCGAGCTCTTACAGAGGGAAAATCGTGTCCTGCATTTCTGGACCTTGAAAAAGAGGCGGTTAGACCAGTGCCAGCAATATGTGGTGTTTGAGCGCAGTGCCAAACAGGTATGTCCAGAGCTTTCCATGGCTTTGCCTCTGTTCTGTGGAGTATACGGCGGCCTCCATGACTATGGCTTGGGACCATCCAGAAGAAGACCCCAGCAGCAGGAGAGTAGGGACAGAGAGGGGATGGAGAGATGAAGGAACAGGCTGTCACTTGTCAATTTAGAATGACCAAGCATTCTTCTGAGTTGGCACCAGGTATGTGAGGAGATGCTGTTCATTGTGTCCCTAGCTCACAGATGAGACTGCACCTGGCCCAGAAGAGTCCCCTGGCTAATGATTTGCTGCTGGGATATTCCACATCAGGGACAGGCTCATTCATAAAAACACCTTCCGAGATAGCTGCTGAGTCAATGGTGTGAGCATTTCCCAGGCCCATCATGTTGTCCCAAGTTATAAACCTTTCTTGTGGCATGCTTTCCTACTGACAGCTGCCTTTGGGGGACTGGCTGGGTTCTTTCCTCTCACAGGCACTGGACTGGATCCAAGAAACGGGTGAATATTACCTCTCAACACATACCTCCATGGGAGAGACCACAGAGGAGACTCAGGAGCTACTAAAAGAATATGGAGAATTCAGGGTGCCTGCCAAGGTAGGAAGCACCCTGAACCCCACCCCAAGTCCACTTAGCACCCCCATCCTGGCCAATTTCACATTATAGAAGTAAGAGCAGCCTCTGGAAGCAGAAATGTATGGCTCACATGGTGAGAGGGAAGCATGTTTAGGATTGTCTCTTGTGAAACCTGCATTCCCAAGGAATTGCAGCTGCTAGGCACAGCAGCTCTAAGTGTAAAGTCAGTTGCTATACACTGTGCTTCTCATTATGCTCCAGGTTCTGGGATATGCTCTATTCTTTCAGACCAAATGAGCCAAAAAGGTGTATTCATGCAAAAATGTGCAGGCATGTGTGAACATCTGCATGTATCCACATATTCTTGAAGTTTGAATGGCTTTGAAAATTCCAACTATGGGAAGGGCTGGTATCTATGGGTGGGTTCCCAAAGGAGGTGAGTTTCTTATTTCCTGAGTATATTTTCCTGAGCTATTTCTGTCTAGCCTCAGACCTGCTAATGAGTCAGGCTGTGTCTCTGGGAAGCAAAATGTGTATACACCCTCACATCCTCATGCACATGAGGTGGCAAGGGATGCTGTGTGAAAGGAAATGCGATTTTCATGTTGTCACAGCCACCATTTCATCCTAGACTGCTTGGGTTTGAATGAAAATCTTATCTGTCTCAGCTTCCTCTCTCTAACATCCTCATCTCTCATACTAGGCTCCCTGCCATGTAGGAGCCTTTCTTGGCTTCACTCAGACATACAGGAGATGCTCTTCCTAAGGTGAGAGCTGCTTTCATGGGAGCCAAAGGCCAGAGCATGTTAATTCCCTATCCTACCCAGAAATGTTTCTGGCACTACAGTGCATGTTCCTCTGGTTTGGTGTAACAATTTTAAGACCTGAACCTCATTCCTGAACCAATTATTTCAAGTAATTTCCACTTTATGAGTCCCATACTATGAACTCTCAATATTAGAGAGCTGTTCCCTATACCACTGTGACCTTTTTGGGACTTTTTGCCCAACACAAAAAAGTATGAAATCAGATAAGAAACTCATTTCAATATCAGGTAGAGTGAACAGCACAAAGAAGTGGCACATTTGAACAGAGCCATGTTCAAATCCAACAGAAAACAGCTTTTAAGTTAGCCAGTTTAAGTCTATGTGCCCTTCTCCAAATAGTGACAATGGTAAACCATTAATGGGATGAATAGTATCAACTTTCTGGGTGTTCTTACCTGCATAGGATGGACAACAGCAGATACCCAGAACTTCTTAAACTATGAATCCTAAGGTTCTTTGGTTCATAACCAAGGTGGTAATGTGGAGAACTACTCAATTTAGTTCATCTTTCCTTTACGACCCACTTCATAACTTTCTCCTCTTTTCCATTCCTTGTTATCAACCTAAGATGTAATCAATTCTCAGTTGGGCTCCTTGCTTTTGGCCCTTCCCTCCTTCCAATCCCTCCTGCTTTTCCTCTCTTTAAAAGATTACTTTGGTCACATTACCACTCAGCCAAAGAGCTTCAGTGGTTCTCCAGTGCCTCCGGGATAAGGCCTCACAGCTTTTATATCTAAGCCCCCTTCCCAGCTTTATCTTCAATTATGCCTTTATGGAAGTTTTATGCTCAAGCTCAACGAATGTATTTTTTTACCTTCCAAGAAATGCATCATACAGCTTTTTGCCTCTGTACCATTTCTCCAACTAGAATATCCTCCCCTTCCCTCTTGTTTGCACTTTTTAAAAGGAGTCCACCTGTACAGTCAAGTGCCATCTCCTCTGTGATCCAGGCTGTGTTCTGGGAAAGATCTGGTCCTTCCTTGTATCACAGCCTTTGTCTGTATAACCTTTGGACACCTGGCATGGACCATCTGTTCTCCAGTAATCTGTACAACAGTATCACCTTTGTGAGTCAGCAAGATTCTGAAGGATATGATCTTTCTCATGTTTATTCATCTCATGTTCCTCAGGTCACCTGACTGTCTCTTGTGCATTGAAGGGAGGCCACAAGCTTGCATGAACATAGAGGAAAAGGAAATTTGTGTAGATTTCACCACCACCCCCAAATCTGTATTTACTATGATTTTGATACTTTGGCTCTCTATGTTCTTATCTTCCTTCCAGCTTAACTACAGCTTAACTATTTCTGTGTAGGGTATCATTCTCCCATCTAGCAAGCTCCAAATCTCAGGGTTATTTGTATCCGAATATCTGTTGGATAACAAATCCACGTGAGAACCTTCTGATGAATAGCAAAAGCCTCCTGTACCACCTCCATTCCACTTCCCAGACTCTTATTACCCAGCCATCTTTGATTTTAATCTGTGAAACTAATGAAGTGAATTTGAAGTGGAAACCACACTGACCCTGAGCCACAAAGGGTGAATATGGTGACCTTCATGACTTGATAGGTCATAGATTATAGATTATACTGAATTATTATACTCTGCTCCAAAGAAAGGTCAAGTGGAAGAAACACTGAATATAAAAAGGTACTTTCTAGGGCCTGGGATTTAGCTCAGTGGCACTGCACCTGCCTGGCAAGTACAAGGTCCTGAGTTAGATTCACCTGGTACCAAAAAATAAAAAGATGCCGTCTATATAAAAACCCACAAATTAAAAATAAAAATTAGATAGAGTTTGCGTGAGGATAAGAGGAAAATAAAATTTTACATTGTGATATCCCTATAAATAATCCAATTAGGAGACTACAAATGAGATTCCCTATTGTGGGTTTTTTAATTTATAAGGCATCTTAGAGCATGGTAATAGATACCACCTTAATATCTGGAAGAACTCTTGTCTTTTCTAAAAACAGAACCTTTTTTTACATTTTGTTTTTCATTTCTTTTCTTTTATAATTTGGTAGTTTTTACTATATTCACAAGATTGTACAACCATTGCCACTATTGACTTCCAGAACATTTTTATCACCCCAGAAAGAAACTCCATACCCATTAGCACTCCCCACACCCTCCTCCTTCGGGCAACTACTAGTGTACTTTCTATCTCTATAGATTTGTCTTCTGTATCTTTGATATAAATGGAGTCATACAGTATGTGGCCTTTGGTGCCTAGCTTCTTTTCCTTACATAATATTTTCAGGATATATCCATGTTATAGCATATATCAGTATTTTATCCCTTTTGTGGCTGAATAATATTCCATTGTATGGACATACCACTTTTTGTTACCATTCGTCAGGTTAATGTTTTGATTGTTTCTAGTTTAGGGCCACTATAATGTTGTGAAAAGTTATGTACAAGTTTTGGTATGAACATGTTTTCAGTTCTCTTATTTGTATACCTTGGAGTGGAATGGCTGGATAAACCGATCCCTCTGTTTTTAACCTAGAAGAACTGCTAAACTGTTGCCAAAGTGGCTGCACCATTTTATATTCTCACCAGAAGTGTATGTGGGTTCCAACATCTCTACTTCTTTGCCAACACAAAGTTATTGTCTGTCATTTTGATGTAGAATCCATTGTGGTTTTGATTTACAGTTGGTGGTGACCTATGTTGAGAATACACTTTTTAAGTGGGTAGTTTTGTCTCTGAAAGTGAGAGCAGCAATAAGATAAACCAGACTTCATTCTTCTTAAGAAGAGAATTAAGCAGTGATGAAATGACTGGAAGCTTATAGATTATACTTCTTGGAATTCAGACAGCAAGGAAAGGGAAACCTGGAGTGTCAGACAGGTACTTTAGGCAAAGAAAAGTACAATCTAAACAGTTCAGATAGGATGGGAAGAATTCTGTTTCTGAGGCTTTAACAGGAATTTAGCTCATATGTGATGGGAAATTTTTAAAGGTTAAGTTTTTTACATGTAATGCCAAAGGATCCACAAAGTGAATATGGAAATTTATCTCAAGAAACCTGTTTACCTGAACAAGGAGCTTACTAAGCCAATTTGTACAGAAAATATGTACAGTAAATATGAGGTCAATAATGAAAGGCAAGTGTGAAAGATTATAATGAAATTATAAAACTAATATCAAGAGGATTAAATCTTAAAGACAAAAAAGCTTCTTAAAATCTTAGAGTAAGGCTTACTAATTATGGGAAGATGACATAATATTAATTGATCAAAGAAAATAAGATGAGAAAGGAGAAAAGGGGAGATAGGAGGGAGAGAGGAAAACTAGAATTGCTGAATCTCTCTTCCTTAAAGCTCTTTCCCAGCAGATAATATATATTCAAAATAAAAAGGGAAAAACGTACATTAGGAGACGCATGACGCCCAAGATATGTGAGCTGTCAGTTCTAGATTTCTAGACCCAGGTGAGTTATATTCCCAAACTCTCCCTCTTCCACAAAGATCAGTTATGGCCATACGTTTGAACCTGTTATCCAACAGTCACTACAATCTGAACTCTACTTTATCAGTCTATACAAGATACTGTCTTTGATGACAAGATTTGAGTTTCAAACTTACTTGCATTCTGTAGGGGACAAGATATTGTATGGCCATGTGTGGAAATAAAGATAGAAACTGAGTAGATGGACCTCTCAGGGTCCCATGAAATGCTGAATGACTCACCCTATGGGAAAAACAAGCAATGTGGCATAGTCTCACCTCTGAAGATGACAACTACGGTGTCACCCCAGACCAGGAGCACCCTGAGAAGCCACATTATCTGATCTCCCCACAGCAGGAGCTCAGACGTCTCTGTAATATTCCCCCATTATTAGGATTCAGCTTCCATTTTCTTCTCCCCTCTCCTTGATGTGTTTTCACTTCTACCCTGTAGTCAACCACCTGGATCCCTGATTCTGCAGTGCAGATCCCCAGAGCAAAACCTCCATTGACCCACCATGTTGACATTATCCCTTTTAGAGAGAGCTTTTAGGCCAGGACACCTCAGGAGTCACTGGCCACATATTGATGGAGCAAGGTTTGCCTCTGATCTCATCAGCTGTGGCCAGGAATGTGGCAGGTAACATGGTACTACTTTACTCACTATGTAAGAAACCATTCCAGACTGCATGTTGCGAGGGTTATGGCCACAGTTGGTGTCTCAGTGGGCTTGTTCAGTGCATGGGCCAAGTTTGTCATCTGATTCTTCCCAATGTAAACTGTTAACTCTTGCAGGTATGGCTTTATTCTCCCCCAGACACAAGATATGCATATTCATTCACTCATTCCTCCATTCAGAGTTTACGGTATGCCCACTGTATCCTGGGCATTAGAGACAAGCAAGTAAATAAGATGTGATGGTTACCTTTTAGGAGTTCATGGTCTAATGAAGGAGACATATAAATAACTCTGCATGGTAAATACTGAGACACACGTGTAAGGTTCTTTGGAATCACGGGGAAAGGCATCACCCACCTATCTTGTGGGGAAGAAGGAGACAAAAGGGGCCATTGGATTGAGAATAAAATGAGTAGGAGCCCATCACGATAGCAGTAGGGGCCTGTGACCTTCAGCCTGGCTGCTGTTCAGGGGCATGGAGAGCATAGAGATAGGGCTGCTGCAATGGTAAGCAGGCCACATGGGGGAGAGCTTGTGCACACTGCTCACTTTACTGTTTGTTCCCCAGGCTCTACAAGAGCCTGGGATGCTCTTGGTTATAAATCTTTCTCCTTATTGCTTTGAATAACAGTTTTGATGCTTTAGGTTGCATTTTCCTCTAACAGAGCTGCCCTGGTAGAGTTACTACCACTACCTGACTGAAAAATCCCATCTGATAAATGAAGTTACCTTAACAAAAGCAGAGAATATATATTTCCAGCACTTTTACATAAATATGGATTTCTTGATTTTTGGCAGCAAAAATTAAGCTCTGTTTTAAGTAAACAGGAAAATTAAGAAAACCATTTTCTCTAAAAACATTAAAACCCTATATGCAATATTATAGAAGTCCTTAGGACACCTATATTTTCTTAACCAGCTCCAATGCTGAGCCCTCACTCTCGCCCCTCTCCTGCATTTCAAAGGTCTTCCAGCTCCTTGGCTCCCAGCCCCTGGCACCAGCCCACTGTCCTGAGATAGGAGAAGCTCAGTATGTAGGCCAAGCTAGCGGAGAGCTGGAGCCCTACTATCCCTGGCTGTGTGCAGACAGAGCTTTCTGGCATCCTTGGAAGAGTTTGTCTCTCTTGGAAAGGGCTGTAGGTGAGCCTGGAGAGGAGGATATAGGAGAGTTAGAGGGGTTAGGAGGCAAAGGCAAAGAAAGAAAGGCTCTTCTGTCTTTTTGAGTGCTGCTCCACTGATTTTTCTCCCTCAGTTTCTCTCAGTCATCTAAACTGAATGAGAAGTCTAACTTTTGCACCTACTTTTCTCTAGCCCAAAAGATAATTTTTCTTCTTAGAATATTATTTAAATCCTTTCCCTTAAGAATTTTCAGGCTTCCCTGATAGATTTTAGATTTTCAAAACTTACACTTAAGATGAAAGATGAGCAAGTGGTTTCTTGTCTAAATATCCCTTCAATTTTTACATCTTACCCAATTTGAGCCCCACCTTCCCCAAGAGTTCTTTCCTACCTTCTCATGCTACCATGCCTTCATTTTTCTGTACTTAAAATTCCTGCTTTGTTAACTATACACACTTCTCATTTTGACATTCAATTACATGACGCCCTGAGTTACTTAACTACTGAGCACGAAACTCTTGTCCCCTCTAGGGATTATGCACTATTGGAGAGCATGAACATCATTTTTTCCCTCCTTTTGTTTACCCCCCAAGCCCGTCCCTATAGCTCTCTGCACATATGAACAGAGTGGGTATTGAACAAATTTTTGCTAAAAATGAAATTAACCCAGCACATGTCAGAGTTTTGCCTTGTTAGACCTGGAACAGTTACTGGCTCCTTTAAACCTTTTCTCTCTAAGGGAAAGTAAAGGCTAATCTAAAAGGGACAAAATTTACTCCTAAGTCTGTTGTTGGATTTCCTTGGATGCTAGCATATGCCAACATATGTTTCAGAGCCTACCTCTGCATCTCTAAACCAGGGAAGGGAGAGAACTAGGAAGAAAGGATCAAATAAAAACAGGCTTTATTGCTTACTAGTGATATGAATTTGGACCCTAAAAACTAATCCTCAGGTGTTTCATCTGTGACTCAAAGAGACCCAGGCTATCTCCCTCCACCTACTTCTTAAGGATGCTTCAAGACTCACACAGATCTCAGATGTGATGATAACATACTGTATAAACCAGAAAAGCACTGTATTGATGTGGGTAGTAATAATAATGCCTAACGGTTATGGCTTCCTGTGGGCACTGTGAGGGCCTGCTGAGTTCAAGGCACTGTTCTAAGGATTCTGCATTATCAGCTCATTTAATGCTTATAACAGCCCTATGATGCAGGTACTGTTACTGCTCAAATTCCTGCTTTGTGGATGAAGGAACTGAGAGGGCACAGAGGGTTTAAACACTTTGCTCAAGGTGACCAGGGTAGTAAATGCAAAGATGGGACATAAGTCCATGCAGTCTAGCTCTTAGGTGCCTATGGCTGCTGTGGAGAGAAGGAGACTTGGGAGGGAAGGGGCCCAAGAGTAATGTCGTCTAGTAACTTAAGACCATCTTTTGGGGCAGCAAACAAAGGAGAAGGTGAAGCTTCTGATTCAGCTGGCTGATAGCTTTGTAGAAAAAGGCCACATTCATGCCACAGAGATAAGGAAATGGGTGACCACAGTGGACAAACACTATCGGGATTTCTCTTTGAGGATGGGGAAGTACCGATACTCCCTGGAGAAAGCCCTAGGAGTCAACACAGAGGTAGGTATGCGGTCTCCCACTGGGATGTACTCCTTTCTCGTCTCTCATAGTACTGGGCTCCCATTGCCACCAAGGAGAAGTTTCCAGAGCAGTCCTTCTTAGCTGGCAATCCTAGAGCACTTACTTGCCTTGTGTGGCTTTTGAGTGGGGGTGGGGTGAGGGACAAGAATTTGTTCACCTCTAGTTAATGCCCTGTATATTGCAAAATTGACTGGCCAGGAGAGGAGCCTATGGCTACTGAGCGGTTTTTCTCTGTGTAGAGTTAACTATTGACTTTGAGGACTAACCCCTTTATTTTAGCCTCATCAGTACCATCTCCTACTCAATTATATTAATCCCCAAATGATTAGAGTTCCTAGTATATATAATAGCGCTCTTTCAAGAATAAGGGGTGTAATTTGTGTGAAGGCTATTGACATTTCAAATGAGAAAAGATACTATTTGCCATGAAGCAAAGGAAGACCGACTTTTAATCTCTTCTTTATAATAGGGGTCAGTGACCTATGAATTAAAAGCTAAATACAGCCTGGCAATTTAATCTTAGAATTTCTAATTCATAAATCTTTAAATAGGCTCATGCTTTAAAGCAGAGAAGCTTAGACAGTAGTTAGACCACTAAAAGTTGAGGCAGCTAACATTTCCCCCAGTCACTGATCTAATTTTTTCCCTAGAGGATTCCATCATGTATAAATACCAAATGTTGGTTGAAATAAGCAGGGACAAGTAATTGGAAAGTTCAATCATTGATCTGTTTGCAAGGGAAATTGGTTATTTAAATAAAAATATCTTCCCTTGACAAAGGTTTTTATGTCTTTATGTGTTTCTGTTTCATATTTATCTTATTGGTGAAGAACTAGTCCTAGACCCATTTATGCCTGTGTATGTTTAGATGTAATCAGGACTAAAGGCCTCAGAAAAGTGGATACATAATGTCTATCACTATGGCTATTAGCACTCAATATTTTCTGTCTCTTATTTGAAAGGAAGAATTGCCTCGTAAGAAGAGTGCTTGTGGGTAGGAGTTTATAGCCCCCCCCCATCTTTTCATCCTCCATTACATTCTTCTCTCGTTTTCTGCTTTAACACCTCACCCAGCATGGGTGAGTGGCTTTTCTAAAGCTTCTCCAAGGTAACCTCTGTGATCCCTCTGCATGCAGGATAACAAGGACCTGGAGCTAGACATCATACCAGCAAGCCTTTCCGATCGTGAGGTCAAGCTTCGGGATGCCAACCATGAAGTTAATGAAGAGAAGCGAAAGTCAGCCCGAAAGAAAGAGTATGTGCTAGGGAACTCCTACTGCAGTGAGCAGGCTTGGTTTTCACTGCCACCCATCCTTTTTAACAGTTTATTGTGTCCTCTTGATCACCTACAGAGGGGAACAGGCAGACATGATGCTTTCATTGAGAAATATGGGCTCATTGGATACTTTTTAGTCACTCCTATATGTCCTACATGGTCCTCATCACATATCCATGACTTCGAGAAAACACAATCTTATTTCAGAATACTTCCCATTACACATGAGTTCCCACGACACATGAGTCAGATCACTTTCATTGACTCCTTTCATTTCCAAAAATAAGTTATATACAGTTTTTCATGTCATATTCTTGGCCAAAACCCTCTTGTTTTGATTTGTTCCTTTCCCTTCCCTTTATTGTTGTTTTTTTTCCTGTGTGCCTTTTTTTGCCCCACTTTAAATCCTACTGATTCTTTAAAATCTAGCTCATATCCACTACCTCTATGAATCCTTTATCTACAACCTCTGTTGGCATTGGTTCCTTCCTTCTGAATGTCTACAGTTTTTCCTATACTGACTCACACTTTACTTGTTAGTACACTCTTTTTTTTTTTTATTAATTGGTAAATTTTAGGTATACAGTACATTTACATTTATCATTGGGTGTTTGTACCTGAACATGATGTATCTTAGGTCTTATTTTTTTCCCCATTACCTATGCACCATTCACCCCCACCACCCTTCCCTATTTACATAGATTTTGTTTCCATTTTTTTTTCTTTCTCATAATTTTTTCCTTTCCTTCCTTCCCTTTCCCCTTCCCCTCCCGCCACCCCTCCACCTTTGGAACTTTTCCTATTTCAAATTATCAATTATTCATTTTAATCATTTTAATCCTTATTTAAACTTTCAGTTTCTCACTAGAGATACTATTTGGTATTTACACATGTGTGTCCTATTTATTTCACTTAAGAGTATGGCCTCAATATGCATCCATTTAGCTATAAATGACTCTAGTTTCTCATTCTTTATGGCTGAGTAGTACTCTATTTTATAAAACCCCACATCTTCTTTATCCAGTTTCCATTTGATGGACATTTGGGCTGTTTCCAAACCTTAGCTATTACAAACTTGGCTGCTATGAACATGGGTGCACATATATTGCTGTGGCATGGTTCTTTTAATTCTTTTGGGAAGATACCCAGCAGGGGAATAGCTGGGTCAAATGGGACCTCTAGTCCTAGTTCTTTGCGGTATCTCCATATGGATTTGCACAGTGGTTGCACCAGTCTGCACTCCCACCAACAATGGAGAAGGGTTCCTTTCTCCCCACACCCCCACCAGCATTTATTATTGGTTGATTTCTTGATAGCAGCCATTCTTTGTGGGGTTAGGTAGAATCTCAGTGTTGTTTTCATCTACATCTCTCGAATGACCAGTGATGTTGAACATTTTTTTCATATATTTATTTGCTGTTTTTACTTCTTTGTCTGAGAAATGTCTGTTCATTTCAGATGCCCATTTTTGAATTGGGTCTTTGAATTTGGAGGGTCTGATTTTTTTCAATTCTTTATATATTCTAGATAGTACACCTTTGTCTGAGGTACAGCTGCTAAAAATTTCTTCCCATATTGTAGGTTGTCTCTTAGCTCTGTTGGTAGTTTCTCTTGCAGTGCAGAAGCTTTTTAATAAGATGAGATCCCAGTTGTTAATTCTTTGCGCTAGTTCCCATGCTACTGAAGTTTTGTTCATAAAGTCTTTTCCTATGCCAGTGTCATTGAGAGTTCTACCTAACTTATCTTCCAGCAAGTTTACTATTTCTGTCTTGATATTTAGCTCTTTAATCCACTTTGATCTTAGTTTAGTGCACAGTGATAGGTGTGGGTCTAGTTTTAATCTTTGGCAGGTTGATTCAGTACACTCTTAAGTATGTCTCTCTAACTAGATTACAAGCTTTGTGAGGAAAATGTATATTTTTCTACCCTCTTGGATGAACCAATTAAGAGAGTAATGAAGATATCATAGGCAGCTGGGGATTTAGCTCAGTGGTTCCGCCAACTGCCCCATAAGTGCAAAGTCCCAAGTTCGATCCCTGGTACCAAAAAAAAAAAAGATATCACAGGCAATCAAGAAAAGCTTGTAGTATACAATTGCATGTGGAAGCTCAATCCTTTGAAAAAGGATAAGTTATCCAAAAATCACAGTAACAAATAAGCACTATAGTACCAACTTCCTTACTTAAATAAAGGAATATACTATTGGGCCAAAAGAAGGTAACACACACTGGGAGATATTCTAATGCCAGATGGCCCCTCCCCTGACTTGGTGTAGGTATTCAAATTTCAGAATCTTTGCCTGGTGGATAATAGGATTTTCAAAAGAAAAAGAAGCTGTACCTGGAAAGTGGCCCAGCAAGTAAATTGTAGAGCTCAGATGTAAAACTGCCATCTACAGTAGCACATGAGGAGATGAAGCAAAGGAGACTCAGCAAGAAGAGATACAGGATGCTGAGATTCAAACATTTTGGAATAATCTGAAGTCTGAGAATTTCATAAATTGAATTCTGTGTTTCTCAAGAATAGGTAGGGACCAGAATCTATTTAAGAGAGCTGAGGCCAATTTTTCACTATATTCTCTGCTCTCTAAGTATAATCAGCCCTCCACATTTGTGGGTTCTACCTCCTATGACTCAGTCAACTATGGATCAGAAATATTGAGGAAAAAATTACATATAGTCTTTCTTGTCATTCTTGTCAGTGGTTATAACAGGGACTGAAAGCTTACAGATGCTTTCTATCTGGCTCCTTACAAAAAAAATTGCAAATTCCTAATCTCAGTGATGAGTTGGGCATCTTTGCCTGGCCTTGAAACCTGGGTTAATTTATGGTATTGAAAACTGTTTTGATCTACTTTGAACAGTATAATATAACAGCTGTGTCACAAGCATTTACATTGTTTGGATATTCTAGTAATCTGGAGGTGACTCAAAGTACACAGGAGGATGTACATTGATCATCTGCAAATACTGTGCCATATTACATATAGAAAGAGCACTTGCAGATTTTGGCATCCATAGGGATCCTAGGTCCAATCCCCTGAGGATACTGAGGGAAGACTGTATTTCAGCTCCAGTCTCAGAAAATCTTGATTCCAGGTAGGCAAAATACATTTTACTTTTTTAGATTGGTAGGTAGTTGTTTATCCACATTCCCCATTAATCAAGAATTTATAGGGCACCGGGCCATAGGAACAATGAGTCATATCAGTCTGGGGACGCTGCTTCCTTTATGTTGGAGTTACAAAGTCACATGTGTACAGAGATCTTTGGAGGACTTTATGAAGTATATTTTGACAGACTCTGAGTAATACTTGAAACAAAAATGTGTCCCAAGATTAAGCTTTCTGTAGATTATCAAAATGAATTAGGACCACAGCCTCTCTGGAGCTTAAAAAAACTAAAGCAAGGCTGGGGATTTAGCTCAGTGGCATCATGTCTGCCTCGCAAGCACAAGTCCCTGGTACCAAAGAAAAACAAAAAGTAAAGCAGGACTATGAAGTCAGAGCTTGTTTCATGTGGTAAGCACACTAGTTTGTTAGGGCTTCATAACAAAGTGCCACAAATTGAGCGATCTAAACAGCAAAAATGCCTATCTGCCATTCTGGAGACCAAGTGTCAGAATGGCTGGCTCCCTTCTGAGGGCTGAGGGAAAAGTCTGTTTGAGTCCTCTTTTCTCAAACTGCAGCTGACTGTTTTCATGTCCATTTGACAGTCTTCCTGAATACCTATGCCTTTTTATAAGGGCACCAATCGTATTGATCGGGACCACCCAGCTCTAGTACAAATAAGGGCAAAATCTGAGTTACTGAGAGTTAAAACTTCAGCATATCAATTCTGGAAGACACAGTTCAACCCATAATGGGGAAGGGAAACAGAGACCACATGAGGCCAAATCCTTCTTCTGAGTTCTTTCTGGGAAACCAAATAGAGGAGGGTAAAGGATGAGTGGAAAATAAAACAAAATTGAACAGCAGGTAGTAGAGATAAATTAGGAAGAAAGACAGGTAAAACTGCAGAAATCAGATAGGAAAACAAGAACAATGCCAGAAAACCCAAGGCAGTGAAACCTGAGACAGCTTGTCAAAGCCCATCATTTTATGTTTCTTCTCATCTTTCTTCTTTCCTAGTTTCATAGCCATCTGGAGATCTAATCACTATCTCCAAGTACCCCTCATACCAGGCCCTTTGCTTGAATGATCTTGAGTAATCCTTGCAGCAATCCCGTGTGATCAGCCTTTTTACTACTAAGGTGTCTGAGGCCAAGGAAGAAGATCTACTAGTAAATGACAGTCATAATTCAGTTCCTGTTGTCTGACTCCAAAATTCATGCTCTTTGCACTCTACCAATTGAGTAAGAATAGGAAGAGAGTGGCTAATTCCACAAAAGGAATTTTTTAAATCAGTCCTTTAATTTTAACAGAAAGGCCACTGCTAGAACAATGTTTTGTTTTAAGGAAAATCCCAATGTAAAGGTCCAGGAAAAGATGCTGCTCATAGCATATTTCTTGTGAAACTTCCAGAAGAGGGCACTTTAGAGATGTTAGATTTCAAAATTTTCATGTGATGGAACACCTGGAAATAGGAGTTCTCATTCTGAACTACATGAAAAAACTGCTACAGAAAATATAAGATAAATATGTAAGTATAGAGTTTGTGCTAAATTAGATTATCATATGCAAGCTAGAAAGTACCATTTGTAATAAAAATTTATGGAGGAAAATTAAGGTAGATACACTGTGGAACTGTGCATCATAAGTGTAACAGTTACTCAAGTCTGTTGTGTTAGTTCGGGGCCCCAGGAGGAAGGGAAAACTCTCCTTAAAAGATATGTAGCACAACTTCTCTCTATGGAAAACTGAAGAGCAATCACTTAACATTGCTAACTTATGCTTGAATGTTCAGGTTTATCATATCAGTTTGTGACACAAACAAGTCCCATTGTAAATAATGTCTAAATACTTAATGGGATAATCTAAGTCAGAGGTCAAATGGTGGCTCATAGGTCAAACTTGATTTACCATCTCTTTTATATAAAAATAATTTTGTATATATTGAAATGATTGGGGAAAAATAAAAATATTTTAGATAAAATTCACACTTCAGTGTCCATACATTTGTTGGAACACAGTCACTTATTTTTTTAAACACATTCTGTGGCTCCTTTCATGTTGCAGCAGCAACATTGAGTGGTTATAACAGGGACTGAAAGCTTACAGATGCTTTCTATCTGGCTCCATACAAAAAAATTGCAAACCCCTAATCTCAGTGGTGAGTTGGGCATCTTTGCCTGGCCTTGAAACCTGGGTTAATTTATGGTATTGAAAACTGTTTTGATATAAATCTACAAACTATATGAATAGAATTCATTCTAGCAGCTCTAAGACAGATGTAGAAAGCTGAGATCCAAGCTATTTACTTGTTGAAACAGAGTATGAGTGGGCCTGCATCTTGTGCCCACATACATATGCACAAATGCAGTTGAGAACACATACATATCAATACAGAATCACAATGTGATAGAACTGAGTAGAAAGCAGAACATGAAACTGGCTGGGCACACATGTATAGAGAGATACAGAGCAAGTAATGAGGGTGAGAATGGCTCATAGGACAGGGAAGGAGTTTGTTGGTAAAATAAAAAATAGGACATTCAAGAATGTCATAGATGCTGGGGTGGGGATGTAAAGTTTAAAGGAAAGGAGGCATTCTATCTAAAACTAAAAACACATTTGCTTTCCTCTAGATTCATTATGGCTGAACTCCTTCAGACCGAGAAAGCTTATGTAAGGGACTTACATGAGTGCTTGGAGGTAAGTCTTGCAGTAATCAGTTCACAGCTCTATTAGAAAATGATATCCTTGGGCCAGGGATTTAGCTCAGTGGTTCTGGCACCTGCCTCGCAAGCACACGGTCCCAAGTTCGATACCCGCTACCAAAAAAAAAAAAAAACAGAAAATGATATCCTAGCCATTGTCAAGTCCTTGAGAGGAGTTCACTGCTCTTGTTCTTTTCACAGAGATTAACAAATTTTTAAAAAGCCAACCAGAGGAAATCTTTCTCCCAGAATCAACAGTAATTGCATAGGAGTTTAAAGTGCTTTGAAAAGAAAGTCTATAGTTTTCTCACACTGGAGCTAGACCCAGAAAAAAAAAAGTTTGTAAGGCATTCCAATTCAAAAATAAAAACCATGACACACTGAGTGAACTTAAATTGAGTCTGAAGATCTTCACCCGCACCTCCTCCACTCACATCCACACACACCTGATAAATAACAAGAGGACTTGAGGGTGTACTTTCTGTAGTTCAGGACACTGGATCATTCAGATTTGTTAAACTGCATACATTGCCCACCTGAGTCTTGTCCACAAGTCTAAGAGCCTCTTTATTTGTCTGAATTTCTGGTGGCATACTTTCCAGTAATGAAACTGTTGCTGTCTTACAGACTTACCTGTGGGAAATGACCAGTGGTGTGGAAGAGATCCCCCCTGGGATCCTTAATAAAGAGCATATCATCTTTGGCAACATCCAGGAGATCTACGATTTTCATAACAAGTAGGTTGGTGGTGGGTTAAGCAGATCACACTTAGGGCCATAAGTACCAGACAAAAGGGGCCCCTAACAAATGAATCCATAGCATTTGGTGAACCTTACATCTTACCTGGTATAGTCTTACCTGGTCAGTTCTCTAAGTCAGTTGCTGTCATACTTCTTTCTTACCATTTTTCTGCAATTGTCCGGAATTTCTAGTGGAAACTAAAATCAAGTGTTCAGCAGTATTCCTCCCCAATTTTTCTTGAAGACCTAGCAGGCAGCATCCTCATCTGCCTAATCAAAATGGTTACTGGAATTTAAAGAAACAAGAATAACTTCTCTTCATTAAACTTGTGGGAAATCCTGACGTTAGAATTCCCTTGAGACTAACCATCCTGTTGTGAAGCTTGGATTTCAAATTCCATTGACATTTTTCTCAACCTAAATATTTCCTCCACTCCCAACTATCCTATTATCCCAACCCTCAACCAAACAACAACAAAAATAATCAAAATACTTAATACAGCACATTTCTTGACAACTTATGAAGGAAAACATCCATCAACACTAATTTGTTGAAATAAGTAGAATTACAGAGCCCTGAAACCTTGCAATTTATTTTTTCAGCTCCCATCTTGATGTAAGATCTCTCCCCACAGCATACCACTCATGTTTGTGGTTTATAGAGGGTCAGCAAGATCATGAGTGAGATTAGTTACATGACCAACCAATAGAAATAACTTAGTTTCTAAAATACAAGTAGAGAGAAACTTAAGACACAGGAAGAGTAGTGGCATGAAGTCCTCGAGCTCTCAGGAGCCTGCTGCAGAGAAGGCTAAATTGGGTAGTCCAGGGCCTTCCTGAGCTGACAGAGATGCTGGAGATAAAACAGCTGGCTCCAAGGGTTCATGGAGAGGCCATCTGTGCAAGTGGAGAGCCACCCTAACGCAGGACTAGACTCACACTGTCCAGAGGAACTTTCTCCAGGGATAAAAATATTCTATATTTTTTCTCTTATTTTGGTACTGGTGATCGAACTCAGGACTTTGCACATGACAGGCAGGCATGGTGCCACTGAGCTAAATCCCCAGCCCATAAATAGTCTATATTAATCCTGCCCAACACATTAGCCATTAGCTATGGGTGTTAATGAGCTTGTGCTACTGAGAAACTGAATTTTTAATTTTATTTAATTTTAATAAACTTACATTTAGATGGCCACATTGGACGACCACTAGAAAGTGAAACCACACTTTGGCCCACTGCTGAGAATAAGATGAAGCAAGGGCTGGGTGTAAGAGGATCCTGGACTCTGAAGGATCCAAATAAGGGACTCACTCCCCTTGTGATTAATCTTTGTTACGGCATCAGTTTAAGTAAAGATAAAATATGAAGCTCCCGTGACATGCTAACCTTGTCCCATTATTAAAGCAGTAAACACTAAGGGAGGAAACCCTTCTGATTCTAGATACTTAATAAAAGTTCCCAGTCTTTTTTCTTAATCGTAAACTTTAATACTCCCTATCTGATTTGTTTGGCATCTCCAGATATAGAAATATTCTGTCCTCATGCCTATTATTAATAAGATTCCAATAAATCCATTATTGACCATCAATCCCAAATTCCACCATCTGAGCTCAGCTCAGTATAACCCATCTCCCTCAGGATATCAGAGAAGACATCGGAACGGCAAATGGTGAGTCTCATTACTTTTCTTGTCTGACTTATGGTCTCTGGGATTCAGTCAATAAGTCTCACTTTCCCCATGTTCTCCCAAAGTTAACTAAATATGGAAGTGTCAGGTTCACAACATGCACATCCTGTGAACCCCACTTTTGCCAAATCAGTTTATAAGAGGAAAGAACATTCATTTTGAAATGAATAGTTGTACCAAATTATCTAACACAGGTATGCCCCTTATTCTGGCTTCACAGTATCACTTTAGTAACCCATGGCAAGCAGTCCTGTAGTTTTTAAAGAACTGAAAGCTTACCTACAATTTACAAAATATAGTTCTAAGAAATCCTTCAAAAAGTCAAATTAAGCTGAATTCTTTAAATAGAGGAATAAATACAGATACCAAGAACACAGATATCAAGTACACAGCTACCAAACACATGTTGTTTATTTAGCACATTACAGAAGAGCAAGAAGAAACTAAAAACCAGCCTCTGAACAACTGAAAGACATGTCACAAAGATTACATTTTCATCTTTTCATAAAAGTAGCTTTCTGTCCTCCCTACCAACCACCTTATCTCTTGGTTACTTGGTTATATAGTTTCCATAGAAATTTAGAAATAAGAAATGCTGTAAGGAGGAAGAACTTATTGTAGAAACAAGGAATACTGTAAGGAGTCAGGTGAGCAACATAAAGTAAGACCTGGCAGGAAAGAAGATGGGTAAATATCAAAAAAGCAATAAAACAACAATAACAATCATAATCCTGAGAGGCTGCTCAGTATTGCTACAAAGCACCCTGTATCTCACTGTAGGGTCTAACACAACCACTATATTACAGAGTAGCATAATAATTGATTGTAGTAATAACCCTGACTCATTAGTATGTTCTGCATTAAAAGCAAGGAACTTCACAATATATTTAGAAAGTTATTGACCAAAAGAAATTAATGTTTTAAATTATTCACAATTCAAGGGAACATCCAAGGATATCAAGCTGTATATTAATTTCCTACATTATCTGCAGACTAAGGCTTTATAGTACCCATAATGTGTGTTTTCTACTTAAGCCATACAAATTTTGATTAATGGAGGAAATATAACACTTCTAAAAATCTGTAATAAGTAGAAGATAAAATGGCTCTTGACCCAACTTAGAAAATGTAAGAACTATGAAGTCCTTAAGGGTCTGTTTCTTTCTCTGCATAGTTTAATACCTGGCACATAGTAGACTTGTAGTATTTGTTGGATAGGTGGATGAATGAGCTAAAAATAAAATTACATTTTGCAGACTTACAGTCAGTGCTATTCAAGTCACACTTCATTCTTTGCTTGTGAAAGTCTCAAAAGAGACTTGAGGTTGAGTTCTACTGTATTTGAATATTATTGTAGTTTTTTCCCCCTTGCATTGTTCTTCTTTGAGTGGTTTTAATCTTTTGTATGTGTGTGTGTTTGATAATAAAGTTATTTAATAAAAAATTTTTGAAAAAAGAGAGAGAAATACCCTAGGTATGATGTTTCCCCTCAACACTACCAAATCCTCCTAGACCAGCAAAGAAATGGAATTTCTGAATGAAGGAGCTACTTAGTGGGAGGACCATGCAACTGTCCTCATACATATTAGTCTTCAGATAGTCCTCTTAAATAGTGTTTCTCTTAAATAGTCACTTTTAAAACTGAAAATATCAAAGTGTTCTTTTTAACTCCAATTATAAATCTGTCTATACTTCAGAGAGTGAGGGCAGGATGATAGGAAGGAAGAATCTTGGGAGTTTGAAAGAGGAAGAGTGAGACTTGACACTACCATATGAACCTCATTAGCTGAGTCACTAGGAAATTAGTGCCTACACCCAGGATTATATGGCAAATATATTTCATATTTCAGCTAGTTAATATTGATCCATCTAAAATGATGTCACAATGAAAAATGGCAACCAAGATTAGTGGTGTTGGGGGGGGTTTCCAGTGCATGTGATATGTCTTAAGACCCCTTATCTTTATAGGTACTGAATGGAGAAATTCCTACACACCGAAAGAATAATTAACTGTGTAGAATCTTTTTGTTGTTGTTGTTACTGGGGATCCAACTTTTACCCTGCATTTGCTAGGCAGACAGCACCACTGAGCTAAATCCCCAGCCCTAACTGTGTAGAATTTAATACCTACAAGAATGGTTTTGGGCCGGGGATGTAGCTCAACAGCACAGTTCCTACTTGAGTGCGAGGCCCTGAGTTTGATTCCTGGTACCAAAAAAGAGAGAGAGAGAATGGAGATTGAAGTGGAATATACTTAGTTTTTCCTTCTCTTCTCCCCATTTTGCACTAATCTTTTTCTACACAACTAAATACAAAAGATCATGAAATTTGTTTATGTATACAAGGCTTAGAACTCTTTCCACTGCATTTTACTAAGCCTTTCTGGAACAGTAGACAAGAGTGCATACCATAAATAGATCCTCCAACTAGGAATGCTTTGCCTAACTTACAACTTGTAATTCAAAAAATTACTTGTTTTCAGCTTCCTTAATTGTTAGATATTCAGCTTTGGTAAGAACAGCTCTTTGTTTGAAATGCTCAGTTAAATCTGAGCTTCTTCCATTTGAGTTATCAAGAGATGTGATGGAACATGAATCTGAACAACAACATTTTTATAACATCTCTGCTGTGAGGGTTCTTAACCATCAGGCACAACCCTGACCATTACAGGAAAGGAGACTGAGACCCAAGGAATAGCCAGTGCCTTGCTCAGAGTATGGTCTCAAATCCCCTAAAAATCAGACACTGGATTCCAAAAGGCTGGCCTCTCACTTCAGTTCTGTCTCCTTCCCCTACTCTGTAGACACTGGACTATGGTGGCCAAATACAAGCAAATTGGTTCATAGCTAACTAGCTTTTTCACCAAATGAATCCCCAAATTTGAGGACCATTTTCTATTTCTTCTATACTTGTATCAATCAAGTCCATTGTCCCTACAGTAATTTCCTGAAATAAATCTGTTTTCAGCAAGGGTAGGAAAGGCAAGTTGGAGACTAGTAACCAAGGCTGATGTTCCTCCTATGCACTCCTTCCCTCTGGGCATGGCTGGAAGCTCTTAGGTTTAGCTATGGCTGTTCTTTCAGCACTGCATTTCCAGTCTGTGCTGTGTGGGACTGGACTGGGCAGCCAGGAGTCATGTGTGGTGCATAGCTGAGGTGAAGACCAGGTGTGTATGTGGTGGGGTACTTAGGTGGGAGCTGAACCAGAAGTACATTTTGGTCATCTTCCCAAATGGGCCAGACCTTTGCCACTTTGGAGATGAAGCCAGTACCCACTGATGAATGGCATCCAAATTCTGCCCTCTTGAGTTCTGGGAACAGTGGGTCCTGTGAGAAGGATGGAGGTGGTGCACAAATGCAGTTCACAGGTCCAAAGAAATGACCACAGTCAGAGTAGCAGGAAAGGCCTTTAGGCACAGGTGGCTTCCTTGTTGCCAGAGGACAGTTTAAACATGGGCTTCCAAGGGAGAAATTTGTGAGTATGGCTTTAATCAACCCTGGGTCTTGGAAACAAGAAGGGATCCTTTCTCGCCCCCTGCTTAGGGTGTGACTTGTCACATAAGTGTCTCTGAGAGTGAGGAGAAAGGGAAGGTGGAGGTATTGTGAGTCCAAAGTGGTGGGGATGGGGAGACAGAAAGGAAATGAGATGTGGCAGATGGGAAAATGGGGCGAAATACCTAGAGAGAATGTGAGTGAGAGAAAACAGTGAAGTGGGTGGATAGTAAGGGAAAGAGAAAGAAATAGGGATCAGAAAAGACAGAGAGAAAGGGAGGAACAGGAGAGAGGCAATAGCTGGGGAGTGGGCAGGTAAGTAGGTAGGTAGATTGAGGAAGAGAAAGGTGCAGAAAGGAGAGGAATGAAGAGAGGAAGAGAAGTGGGTAAGAACAGCGACCTCTCTGAGACTACCATCCTACTGCAGTCAGGAGAATAAGCAAGGTGATATCTTCAAATATGTTTTATCATGAACCAAAGAAAAAGATTACATACAAAGTCCTGATGTATGCATCCTTATGTACTATGTATAATAGAGAATAAAATTTTGCAAAACAACACCCTCACTATGTGTGATGCACTGTGATATTTTGGGTTAGGTTCTACTCTTTCTCCTCCTCTTTTTTTTTTTTAATGCCAATTGCCTCCTGTAGATTGGTTTTACTACCCCTTGAAACACAATGGGTTGACCCACAGCCCAACAGAGAGGTGTGGACTCCACCAGGTGGTGAGAAAAAGGCTCTGCAACTCATGGCCCAGGGCAGGACAACTGCCAGCTACCGTGCAATGCCAGCTACCTGTGCAATATACCCTTGATTAAAACATGCATTTTCTCTGCTTCTTCCCCTACCTCAAATGGCTTTGGAATTAGTTTAATCTCTTTTTAAGGAGAATCATAGAATTACTAGATGTAAATTCTGGTGATAATCTGTCTCCTTTGTTTTATAGAAACTGGACCTTACAAACATTTGTGACCTGCACAAACTGATGACACAGCCAGAGTCCAGCTGTCATCTTATTGATAGTCATATGTTAAGAGGACAGGAGGGAAAAGACCTGTGATCATTTTCCTTGGGCTCTAGACCCACACTCTAAGGGATATAACTGTGGGCCTTATGCAACCCTTGGAGGTTGTAGCTGTGGTCTTGATAATATTGTTTGTGTATCAGTAAGCTGTCAACATTACAGCTGATATAGACATTAGAGAGTACCCAAAGAAAGATGAAATCTAAACATTTGATTTGAGTGTGTCAAAGTCATGTTATAGTTGTACCCACTAATTTTTTAGCATTCATGCCTCATTACCAAACGGCACTTTAATGGATGTGAATAACATTACCCGTGAGATTTATTTTTTTACATTAACATTAAATTTTATATGCACATGTGCAAATAAATTTGTATTCATCTGATCACACATATTAGATAAAATAAGGAACTACTAAGAAAATCCATTGAATAGGTAGCGGTGCAGCAAGGTAAGTTTGTTGCCTGAGGCTGGAGGCTGTGGGAAGAGGAGTACAGAGTGGTAACTTGGCCCTGGTTCAGCCCTCTCCTCATCTCTAACCCAGACCAAAGTTTCTGATGTAAAGTGAAGAGACAGGGCCAGGAGATTCCCATAGCTCAGCCAAAGTGATCAAACTGTACTAGACTTGTACCATGAATAATCCAGCACCTTCCACTCAGTGCTCTTGAGTCTCTATTAGTTCAATATCTACTCCAGCCACCTTAGCCCTGCAGTCTAGGACTTTACACTCCAGGCTCTGGGTCTGTCTGGTCATTAATGGTTCTTTAGAATAATCTCTAGTCCCACTGGGTTAAAGGCAGTAACCCAACTCTGCTTTGATCAGGAGGCAGTGTCCTGGACTCTTCACATATAAGTTAGCCTGACATCCTTCTCCCCACCCTTCCCCAACTTTAATCTTTTCTTGTATGTTCTTTATGTTTCTCTTTAACTTCTTACCATGGCTCCTTACCCTTCCCCATCACACCACTTTCAGCATTCTGACAAGCATGTAGATGTATACACACAAGGTCATCAAACCGCTGTTGTTCTGCAGATACAGAAACCTCCTTGAGGTAAAGATCTGTTTGCTGGGCAAGGTTGGGAGCCCCTCCATGAAGGATGCACTTCCCCAAAAGCAGGGAGACTCTATACCAAATTTATTTTTGGAGAAAATAACATGACTTTAGAATGGTACATCTCCATAATGGTCAATGTCTTAGTTACTCTTCTGGTTGCTGAGACAAAATACTCAACCCCCAAAGTTAAAGGAGGAAAAGTTTATTTGGCTTATAGTTTGTAGAGGTTTCAGTTCATAATCAGCTGGCTCCAAGGCAGGGTGGCATAGCAGAGGAGAAACAGGCCAGAAGGTAGCAAAGCAACAAGGGACCTTACCAGCATCTTTCTGCCCCTTTTATACCCTGTCTAGGCTACTAGGATTAGGGTGGTGCCAAACCAATCAGTGGACTGATTAAATAATCACACGCCCTTAATCCCAGCATCACACACTCTAGATTCAACCACCTCTGAAAAAGCCCCACCTAAACCTGCATGAGGCTTTGAGGGAACATCTAGATATAAGCCATAACACTCAATGACAAAACTCAGAAAGATTTCTATCAATAAATTCTACAGGCCTCATTTCCCAGGGTTCCACACAAAGTCAAAGAGAAATATTTTCCTCATAAAGTAACTGCATAATATATTGCAAATAATAGAGTGATAGCATTGCTTAAATCTTGATATTTCTTTTTTCTTTTTTATTTTTAATTTTATTAGTACATTCTAGGTATACAATATAATGACATTCATCATTGGGGATTTCACCTTGATGTAATCTATCTTAGTTCTTATTTTTTCTCCATTCCTCTGCCCTCCTTTCAGCCCCTCCACCCCTCCCTATTTACATAGTCTTTGTTTCCATTTCTTTGAAAGTTTTCTTTTCATTTCTGAAAGGACTCCAGAGACTCAAAAACTTTAACTCCTTGCTTTGATTGTTCATCCATGGTTTGTTACCTATAATTATTGAAATGATGAGGGCCAAGCTGTTGCTGCAGAACAGCTGAAGGGGAATATTGCATCATCTGTGGGAGTGTTGTGAGCTATTGTGCTTTAATTTAAACTCATCATATCTGTTGATGGACATGGAATGATACTGATCAGATTTAAATTGTCTCCTTCATAAGCTTCAAATTAAAAAGCCAAGTAGAATTTAATATTCCACTTACCTGCAGCTATGATGTTGAGATGGTAGTGAATATCTTCCTCAAAGTTCTGAATTGACATGCCTAGCACAAGCCACATACTTCTAATTCTGAGATCCCACTCTCACCACCAAATTCAGTTATAGAGTTGTTGCAGGATTTGCCAACTGGAAGCATCCTGGAATCTAGAGCAGTTGCCCCCAGGTAGCTCTGTGGACTAGATGCATTAGAATCACCTAGGAAGCTTTCTAATCAGTGCAGATGCTCAGACCCTAACCCCAGAGGGCAGTGTGCAGCCAGATATGCTCATCATTAAATAAGGTTTCCTAAGAATGTCCTTTGTAACAAAGGGGGTACTAATACTGCCCCCCCCAGAAGTGTTATATTTACAAAAGCACTTGAGAAACACTGCATATACTCTTTTCTCCAGAGATTTACAGTGTACCTCACTATGGTATAGAATTTGGAAAGTCCTGTAGTCCCCAAAACAGAACAAAAACATCAACTTAGCCCAGAATTTCCCTAATTTAAAGGATGTACATGACCTTAGAATCTAACTTTTACATATCATCTAATTAAGACTTTCCCAGGATATGTTAAGGGAAAGTAACCTTCTGTAGATTTTTCTTAAACAGGGGCTTGGTGGGAGAAGTCTCTTAAGTAGAAGATTCTAAGAGTGTGAAATGTGTATATTTATAAAAAAAACCATGTAATTTTGTTAAGAGTGAGAAGCACTGATCCTGAAGAACTACTGTTTAGTGCCTACTGTGTGCCAGGTAGTGGATTGAGTCCCTTACTATGTGGATTTATTAAATCTTCACAACACTGCAAAGATGTTATTTAAAGATAAAGAAAGTCACACTTGTAATCTCAGTACTTGGGAGGCTGAGGCAGGAGGATCACTGCAAGTTCGACACCAGCGTGGGCTACTTAGTGAGTTCAAGACCAGTCTGAACTGCAAAGTGAGATCCTGTCTCCAAAAAGAAAAAGAAAAAAGATGAAGAAAGTGAAACTTTGGAAGATGCCCTTACATCTTTGACCGAGTGTGAACTCATTCTTTAACTTGTACAGTACTTGGTAATGGGAGACAAGGAATGTGGCACCTGGGATCTGTGGAAGGTAACTAGTGGTGACTGTTATTAAAACCCTCATCTGGTTTCCCTTTTCCTAAGTGCAGCAAGCCATAAAGATTCTTCTGGAATGGATATTCTTCACATAGCAAAGCCAGAAAATAGCCTTGATCACCAGAGACTAGAAATCAGGGCTGCAAAGAACCTGAATAAAGAAACTCTGAAATAGCTTCTCCATCACCCACACACCAGCAGCCAGAACTCCTAACAACATCCCTAGAATTTACCACTCTGTTCCAGATATACCTGGTCCAGATGCCATCATTCCTTCATACATTTGTTGTTCTTCATCTAAAGAGTTATAAAAGCATCATGCTTTGGTCATTTCTTTGGACTTCACTCTCTCGTGAAGATCTCACATGCATGTAAACTTGATGAAAATGTTATACTTTTCTTTCTTAAAAATACCTCATTTTATAGGAGGTATTAATCATGGGATCATATACCATCCATTTAATTCAGTTTATACCATTTTCATTTCCTGGGAATTTTCAACCCAAACTTCTTCCCATAAAGTTTTGGTAGCTGCCATCACGAAAGTGTTGCTCTGTTTAAATTACTAGGATTTTTAATAAAATTGATAACACTGTCCTCATCTGGATCAAGTATTAACTCCATAGGTACAGTTGCCACTGTTTGCTTAAAATTAACATTAAGTGACCAGTTTAGCTGATCTTGGGTTGTAAGTCAAGGAAAAAGGGAAACTCTCCTGAGTCACAATGGGTGTCCTTCCAACTTCTGGAACAACAATGCCATTTTAGGTCCTGTATGGAATGTTATGATCCAGGCTGTTCACCATATCTTTGGCCATGCTTAAAAAGAGAAGGGTCTGTGTAGCACTAGGATCAACACTGGAGTCAGAGTTCAGAGTAATGATAGTAACATGGATGAAGAGACCTTGACATTGGGCAGGTGACAGTTTCCTTCTGGCTGAGAGCCATTCCCTGGACCTGTCCAGATTCTCCCCTTTCTTCTCTTTCTCTCATTCCAAGCTCTCTTTTCCTCCTTCTATTAAACACTGTTCTCTTTGGCCAGTCCTTGTCCCAGAATAAAACATCAGATTTTCTTCCCCAGTTACCCCACCATCCCAGCCCTCCTGCTAGGTGCTGTTCAATATGCTCAGGGCTGGATTTTCATTCATGTCTTTTCTGAGGGTTATATTAAGGGCCAGTACAAGAGATGGCTATGTAAGAAGCATCTCAACACCTTTTGAAAAACCACTTCTGAAGATACTGTACATTATATTATTTAGTGGTCCTTGTGAAAAGTAGCTACAGAATAAATAATTTTAGAATTCAGTTCCAGAGATTAAAAGATAATACACATAGATGTGAACCTAAACATCCATGTACCTCATGTGTGTGCATGTCTGTGAGAAGCCAGACTGCCTCTCTCTGCAACACAAGTGTGTATTAAACCAAGTTTAATCCTCAATTATAACATTACACACCTTTTTTCATATTTCAGTTTTAGAAATTATATTAAGTGTGTTACCTGTGGCCCTTTTAAAAGTAGAAATAATATGATATTTTACTGATTTGGAGCACTACCTGTTTGTGTTTCTAAGGCCCAGATTGTATTATAATTACTTCTGCTCCATGAGTCAGTTCAGGGTGCTATAAAATCCACACTTACTAGGAGAAAGCTAATTATCACCAAATGGGTACTGCTGGGAGTCCCCCAAGTTTTTAATGACTATTTTTCTTATTACTCAAGCAATGCTCGTGAATTACAGAAAAAATTTAAATTGAAGGTGGACAAAGAAAAAAGTCATACATGACCCTACCAATCATTATTAGCATTGTTACTTTCCAAGTGGGATCTGAAAAATGTTTTAAAATTGCATATATATATATTTTTTTCAAACTCTGAAACAGTATCTTTCAACTGCATATGATGGTGCATACATGTAATCCCAGCTACTCAGGAGGCCAAGGCAGGAGTATCACAAATTTGAAGCCCACCTGGGAAAATTAGAGAGAGACCCTGTCTCAAAATACAAAGTAAAAAGGGTTAGGGGTGTAGCTCAATGATAGAATTCCACTAGATTCAATCCCTAGTACTGCAAAAACAAACAGCAACCAAAAAATTTTTCTACATCACTGAAGGAAGAATACAAGTAAGCCATATATAAAATTCATAATTACTTATAATTAATTATATGAAACTACCAAAATATGTGACCAAAGGCGTCAAATAGAGAAGTCAAAATAAAACATTTTTCCTATGGTGGAAGTAAGTAAAATGATGCAAGACCACATCACACTTTTTAAATGTAATTTTTAAAGATAATGCATTTACATGATTTTAAAATCAAAATTAAAGAGAAATGTAAACATTGAGAAATCTCACCACTGCCTTCCACCCTGTTATTTCATTTGGTTCCCGATGATAATGGCTTTTACTAGTTCCTTGGTTTGGAAGTAGAATATATATTCCCTCTTGGACAAAAAGTAGCAAAATATTATATACATTCTTCCACATCTTGCTTTTCCACCTAGTTTGTTCTGGAATCTTCTGTGTGAAAACATAGAAAGTTTTTTCTATTTTTCTTTATTCAACTATATAGTATTCAGTCTTTTGACTATGCTGTAATGTAAATACTTTGTTCTTTACAGACCATATTTACTCTTATAAACAGTGTCACATTTAATACTCATGTACATGTCATCTCATTATAACTATAGGAAAATTCCCATAATTAAAATTTTAGAGTCATGGCCAAGAATTTAGCTCAGTGGTTCTACCACCTGCCTTGTAAGCACAAGGTCCCAAGTTTGATCCCTGGCACAAAAAAAAAAAAAAAATTTAGAGTCAAAAAGTAAACAAATTTATGATTTTTATAGCTACTGTCAAATTGGTCTGTATTATAAAGATCACAGCATTTTCTATTTTCATCAATAAACTTCCCTGAAGCCTCATACTTTTTATTTGAAAAACTTTGTGTGATCTTTAAAAGCAAATTCCATTCCAATAATACTACTAGCTTGTTAAAACTTATATTCCCTGAACCTAAACCAATTATATAATACATTAATTTGCAGTCAGTGTAATCATTTCTTTTTTATTTGTTAACATGGAAAAGAGCCATGAGGTGTACATCCTCAAGTGATAATTCATTTTAGCTTTGGAATATATTGCAATTTTTCCCAATTAAATATATACATATTTTTTTTTTGCAGTACTAAAGGTTGAACCTAGAGCCTCTCACGTGCTAAGCAAGCGCTCTGCCACTAGGTTACATCCCCAGTCCCTAAAATTTCACCTTCCTAATGATGTCTATATAATAAAACATTAAATTCAACTCTTCTTTTTTTTTTTAGCACAAACTGGCTTTTGGTGGAAAAAGACAAGAATTGTAAAGAGGCCAGTGATGTATTGACTTTTTCTGTTTCATCTCTGGGATCATGGATGATATTTTATTCTCTTTCTCTCTCTCTCTCTCTCTCTCTCTCTATATATATATATATAGTATACATATATAGTATACATATATACTATAGATATATGTAGTATAGATATAGATATATACTTTTTGCAGTACAGAGGATTGAACACAGAGCCAAGCCTTGCTCTGTCTCTACTATGTCTGCACTGTGTTCTCCAGGACTTTTTATTTTTTGAGACAGAATCTTACTAAGTTGTCCAGGCTGCCCTCATACTTTTGTCTTCCTGCCTCAGCTTCCCAAGTAGCTGAGCTTACAGGCATGTGCTACCACCTGCCCAGAGATTACATAGAGATAGATAGATAGACAGACAGACAAAGTGTGCTCAGATTACTTGGGTAAAAAAATTCATAATTGCCAATAAAATGAAAGATCCAACACAAGTATAATATTTCATTATTTTTACCTCAAAAAGTGTGAACCTCTGAGAGAAAGAATATTGCTTTAAGTAGTACTAATTAGTTAATTAACACACATTTTAATGAAATGAATTCCAGCATTAAAAATTGCATCTCACTGTGTTATCACCTAGAGAATGGAGACCGCAGTGTAAGTAATTGAAAATTTACCATTGTATTGGCATTGGTAAAATCCTCTGAGGGGGTCCTCTGTACCATGGTGTCTGATGCAGCCTTTCTCTTCCCTTGCAGCATTTTCCTTAAAGAGCTGGAGAAGTATGAGCAGCTGCCTGAGGATGTGGGACACTGCTTTGTCACCTGGGTAACCAAACAACTCCTTTTCCCACAGTCCCTATTTCTAGGAGTGCACACAGCACATCCGCCAGAGCCAAGAATTGGTGTCAGTGCCAGTGTCACTGTGGACAGGGGCTGCAGAGAGGGATCATAAGTAGATCTGTGAGAACTAATCCATCCCCAAGGAGCAAGGCCATCCTTGGGAAAGCCTTTAGCTGTCTACTCCAATCCACATCTCAAGCTCTCTAAGAACTCAAAATTGTGACATTGGGAGAGTGGAACAAGATCACCACTCTTGCAACAGTTCAGTCCACTACTTATTTTTACACGATATGGATGAGGGAATTAGAATGATCAGAAGCCACAGGACTATTGATTGCACTTTTTTCCTTAATAGAGATGAATAGACGTCTAGGTATCTATTCCAATTTTGACCTGTAAGATAAGTGTTCCCTCACCCTTTGTTGATGCTATTTTCAGATGAAGTAAATGCGCCAAATGTACCAAGTTCTAATCCTATAAACCAAAAAATTAATCTTCATTAGCATCTCCATCACAATGTTCTAAGCTTAGGCTCATGGATATGAGTACAGAGAGCTTCAGGAAAGACTGCTAAGGATGCTGAGTACAACAAAATATGAAATTCCTTCCCCAAGGCCAAAAATTCTACTGTAATAATAATTACCTGATTATAATTTGCACTCAAAATTGGCTAATTATTTTTTAGATTGTCTTCACAAATCAGAGAATGTATGCTCCCAACAGCCCTATGGAGTCAGCAGGACTATGGTTATGTTTTAGATTTTAAAGATGGGCACATCTTAGCTGAGATAGGAGGTTGGCTGGCCCACTGACATGTAATCAGTATCACAGCCAGCCCCACAACTCAAGGCCTGACTCCCAGACAAGCTTTCTTTTCATGAAATCCTAATGCTTGCTTCCAAGAATACTGGGTTTTTTTTAGTATGCTGTCTCATTTTGTTCTAATACATGCTGATAAATAATGTATGATCCCTTGCACAGCCAACATAGAGAAAAACAAGATTGATCATTAAGTAAAAGGATTTTTTGCATCGTGTTTCATGCAATTTGTGGATCGTTTTTACAATCAACCATAAGTATGATTTAGTATCCTCTTTTAGAGATGATGAACAACCTCCTAGGCAGTTTATAGCCTCTAAAATTGGTTTCAGAAAACCTTTGGTGACTGGATAAATTATGAACCTTTTGCCAAGAATTATCCATAGCAGACTTTCTTAAATCTCATAATCTTAATATATGAGTGTAGGACTGAAAAGTAGAAAGAGTTGCTTGTAATATATTGAATGTTAGTGGCTAAGACTAAGAAGCTTGAAGCCAAATTGTCTGGGTTTTCCACATTTTAACTGTGGGAATTTAAAGTCAGTTAACCAATCTGTGTCATAATTTTCTCATCTATAAAATAGGGACAAAAATAGAACTAACTGCAGAGTGGTGACCTGAGGATCAAATGAGTTAATCTATATAAAGCACTCAGAATAATGAAATCTGATGTGATGAGCACATACTTAGACTGCTCTAGCAGGGGAAGATATTTGAAATGTCCTCTAGGTATCAAAGTGGACACTTTCATCAATGGGAAGAGTAGTTGGTGGCCAAAATACACACTTTTCCCAGTAGAAAGGGCATGCAGCACTAACCAAGAGGGTTCTGAGAGAAATAAGAAATGCATTTTCACCAATCATAAGATTCTTGGCTTGAAGTAGCAATCTGTTTAGGAATCACTGTTCAGACCCTGACCCAAAGGCTCATCCCGCCTTCTTTCCCCACTCCTATCATTGCTTCTGGGAATTTGGGGAAAATGGAGTAGTTGCTTGACATGATCCTCAACTCTCCACCAATGGAGATATTTAGAGTAAAATAGATCTTGGATCATAACTCTTTGTTTTTGTATTTGTCTTGAAAAGGGCTAGCATTTTTCCTTTTTCAAGGTGAGTAACACAATTTTGGGTAACACAAAACAGGGAGTAATCTCTAAATTGTCCAACTTCAGAATACATTTATGATATGTAAATTAGTTTTTCTTTCTAAATCAGACTCATGTTAACCTGAGTTTACTTTCAGCAAAATTTTTCTACCTGCCAATAGGAGAAAAATAACCCAAGGTCTAGTAGGAAACTGAGGCTTGGATGAGCCCAGAATATTTGTCATGGAAAATCTAGGCACCGGTGTCTGTGGATTTAATTGTGAAGCCCATGCTGGGCTCTTCAGGCACAATAGACAGAAGGGAGTAAGTCATTCATGCTTACCTATTATTGTCTTTGTTCTTTTTAGGCAGACAAATTTCAAATGTATGTCACCTACTGTAAAAACAAGCCTGATTCCAACCAGCTGATCCTGGAGCATGCAGGCACCTTCTTTGATGTAAGCTGTGGTTTCCATTCCTGAGCAATTGATGAGCAGGTGGAAATGTTTCTCTGCTTTGAGATAAAGGATGTTTAGCTATTCTTTGTTCCTCATTTTTATTTACTGACTACACTGAACCTTTATCTCATGGACAAAGTAGGGAGGAAAAACTAAGATAGTATTTGTTTGTCTTTTATTTCACCCTATCCCATCTTAACTGCTCTAACTTTGGACAAAGCAAATCTGTCTCTATGCCTCAACATCAAATGTAGCTGGACACAAATTTTGTGATTACAGGAGGACTAACATGATGCAGTTGTTGGTGAAAATGTTTTGCTTCTACTTTATGTGTGGCTTTCTCAAACAGGGTGGTTATCAAAGTGTGGTCCTTGGGCCAGCCATGTCAGTATCACCAAGATGTGTTAGATATGCAAATTCTTTTTTTTTCCCAGTACCAGGGATTGAACTCAGGACCTTGCACTTGCCAGGCAGGCACAACAAGTTACATCCCCAGCCCAAATATGGAAATTCTTGAACCCCAACCTAGATCTGTTGACTCATGATCTCTTGATTGGGGCCTGGCAATGTGAGTTCTAAGGAGCCTTCCAGGCATCTCTTATGCCCACTCCAGTTTGAGAATCACTGCTCTAAAGCAATTGTTTTAACCTTGGTTACCCATTTTAATTGCCTGTGGATCTTTGAAAAATATCCTATGTCCCCGACTTGAGATTCTGATGTGATTGGCCCAAATGAGACTGGACATGGGATTTTTTTAAGTTTCTGGTGAGAGAACTGTGCAGTCACTTTGAGCACTTGGTGTTATTGAAGCCAAGAGAAAAAAGAAAGCTGGCCTCCCTTGTCAGATCCTTTGATTTTGAATAAACACACAATCAGGTTGATGGATGATAGGATAAATCTATTTAGTGCTGGTCCCCAAAAGGAATAACTGCTTGGATATAAAGGGAACAGAATCAAATTGATGACTGCAGGATTCAAGGGATGAATGAGAAAGATGAAATTAGGAAAAAAGAAAAATTCAGTGGGAGACAAATTGTAGCATTGATGGCCATTCTGATAGTCAGAAGTGACAGAAACTTGGAATTCAGAAAAATGTAAAGGCCATCGGTCTATCTTGCTGCCTATGTGCTTTCTTTTCTCTCTAAGTATTTGGGTATCTGTTGTATGCAAGATAGTGGACTGGGCCCCATGAAGAATATAGTCATTGAAACATGGTTCTTGTACTCAAGTTTATAAAATCAACCTTCTCTAAGCATCTTTCGAGGCTGACCCAGCCATAACATAATTGATTCCACGACTATCTTGTTGCTCAGCAAAGGAATCACTCTTGAATGGGAGAAGCTAGGTAAGGAACAAATATGTGTGATTTTATTTTTTATTTATTTATTTTTGGTTCTGGGGATTGAACTCAGGACCTCGAGATTGCCAGGCAGGTGCTATGCCACTGAGCTAAATCCCCGGCCCCAAATATGTGTGATTTTTAAAATGGAGAATTAATATGGAAATGGTCCTGGGTGCCTGAAATTGGAATTCCTAGAGTAAAACAGAAAAACCCAAGAAAAATGCTCTAAATTAGTATCAGAATTTGTCGGATATCATATTGAGTGGTCTGTACCACTAATTTCTATGATAATGTATTTCCTTAAAATGTTTCTGGTTTATCATTCATCAGAGTTATCCAGAGAGGTCTTTTTGAAGTTTTAAATGAACTGTGCCCTGTTTTACATGCATCTGTATGACATAGAGGTCCTGTGCTCTGAGCATGCCTCCAACACTTCCTTGTCCTTATTTTAGTTGACTCTGTTTTCCTCTGCCTAGTATGGATTGTGCCCTATACTTATGTGTGCATATACCACACCCCCCAACACACACACACATACACACACACACACACACACACACACACACACAGAGTCATTCTTCAAAATTCAGGAAGGCCAAATGCTGCTTGGGGCACGAGTCCTTCTGTTTCTTAATGCATGCCTTGTACTCCTACAGTATTTATAATAGTTTGCCTTCTGGCAGGCCAACAGTGCTGTGAACCCCTTAGGCCTGATGTTATGCCTACTTGTTTTTTTTGGTTTTTGGAGTTTTCTTTTTTTGGTACCAGGGATCGAACTCTGGTCCTTGCACTTGTGAGGCAAGTGGCGGAACCACTGAACTAAATCCCTGGGGCCCCTGCTTGGTTTTTTTGTATACATCTCAGTGCCTGGTGTGGTACTGTTTCCCTTAGTCCAATGATCCTACCTAACTGTTTCTAGTCCATTTCTGGACCTTGGCTGAGGAGTGAGATACCACCTACCCTCATTTCCAATGGAGGCCTGAGGTGCCTCTATTTTAGTTGAGAAGGCTAGTGAAGCCAGAGCACCAGCAGTTCACCTTTGGCCTGACATGAGGAGGGAAAGCAATTACTCCTCTTGGTTTTTCCCACAGCTCTTCAGAAGGCATAATTTTGTGGTTTATTTCCATTCCATCAGAAGGGTTTATCTGAATTCGGTAACTAACAACTTCCTTTCCATCAGAAGGCTTTATCTGCTTTAAGCTCATGTTTTATAAGAGAGATAAACCCTTTAAAAAGGCAGTCTCTTATAATCCATTATTGTAAAGAGAACACAGAAAATTGAAGTCCTAGAAAGACCTACACATTTACCTGATGCAGAATTTTTACCCAGATTGTGAGAACAGCTTGGGTGTGGTGTCTGTTGCTCTCGTGACTCCTGAGCTTGCTTAGGTTGATCTTGCTGCTGGGGCAGCCTCTTGCTCTTCCAGTGAGAGAAGAATGTCAAAAGTGCTTGATTGCCTGTGTTCTCCTGGTAGACAAACCATGTTTAAATGACTTTGTATTCTCTCTGAGGAGCCCAGATCCCTCAAATAAACCCACAAATTTCATTTGCCCAAAGAGAGTCCAGCTGCCAGCTGTTTTGCCACCATTTTCAACAAATTCTGCTGTAAGCACATACCTTTAGGAAGAAGCAAATGAGCAAGAAAATTACTACTCTGGTAGTTGGTGGGAAATAGAATAATTCTTAAGTTATTATTCCCTCTCATTCCCTTCCTCTGTAACCTCATATAAGTCTTATCTAGCCTAACTTTAAAATATTTCTTTGTATGCCTCCCAATGCTTTGTTCTCACTAATTCTAATTTAGAGAAAGCCCCACCTGGAGTTTTTAAAATAACAGTGTTCTTGAGACACAATTAACACACCATTCAATTTGCCCATGTAAAGTGTACAGCACAGAGCTTTCTGTTATGTTTGTAGATATGTACAAACATCCCTAATATTAATTTTAAAGCTTTTTTATCACATCAGAGAACAAGCCTGCACCTGGTAGCTATTACTAGTGCCACAAGCCCCAGCCTTAAGCCATTATTGATCTACTTTCTTCTCTATAGATTTGCTTTGTCTGGACATTTCATATGAATGGAATCATGTAATATGTAGTCTTTGCCACAGACTTCTTTCACTTAGCAAGCTTTCAAGGTTGATCTGTGTTGTCCCATGCATCACTATCGCTTTCCTTTTCATGGCCAAATAATATTCCGTTGTGTGGATATACCATGTTTTATTTTTCCATTCATCTGTTTATAGACATTTGAGTTGTCTGGGCACAAACATGAGTACATTTTCATTTCTCTTGCAAGTGGAATTCTACTTAGGAGTAGAATTGCTGACTCACATGGTAACTTTTAATTTATATACCTGGGCTTTTACAGTACCTCTTAGTTTGGCTATCTCTGTTTCCCTAATCTCTACTTCCTATAATTGCCATTCCTGAAAAAATACTGTCACCATGTGTTTCTTCTCTTTAAGATAAGTAATCTTTTAGGGGCTGGGGATTTAGCTCAGTGGTACCGCCACCTGCCTAGCAAGTACAAAGTCCTGGGTTTGATCCCTGATACCAAAAAAAAGATCAATAATCTTTTCCTATTGAAAAAAATAGCATCACATTCTCTTTTTTTGTAACTCAACCCCATCAATGAATGACCCAACCAGTCTTGTTTATCTGACCATGTTTTGTTTTGTCTTGTTTTATTTGTAGAACCTAGGTGTATATCTCTGCACCATTCAAGTGTGGTTCTTGTTTTCATGGTTATTTTGCACAGTGGTCATTTCAGCCTATTTTGTGTTTGATGATCTCTCTTTAGAGACTGCCATTCTTCCAACTTTCCACTTAACCAACCCCTTCCTATCTGCTATACCCAGGTGAGGCTTTGTCTCTACCAACCTCCCTGACCACTCCCTTCCAATAATCTGTTGTCACTGTCGATCTTTATTGGACTCTAGTTTGTACGTGTTGAGCAGTCTCAGGTAAACTAAAACCTTTTTGAGCAGGTGCTAGCATATGCCCTTCTCTGACCTCTGTAACCCTAAGACTTTGGGGAGTAGAAGCCCCGGTGAGGTGGAATAGAGAGTGAATTAAAAGGCAAGATCAGAGGCACCAATAACAGCTGGAGGCCATGGTGCTGGCATGGACATGAATGTTGAGGGTGGTGTCCATGGAACTGGGGAAGAAATATTTGTTACCAGGGATAACAGAATGGAAACAGCTAAAAACTACTCTATGGGTTCCAGCTCAGGAGACCTAAGGGTTAGAGAAGATCCATTGACCACAATGAAAAATATGGAAGAAGGATGACTCTAAATTGGGATACATTAAATTTAAAAGGAAGGGATGGGAAAAAGGTATATTCTTCTACTATTTTAAGAAGATTGAAGACAGATAAAATCTCAGGCATAATCAAAATGAATCAGAGCCACATCCTCTGTGTCTGTTTTCATTGCCCCTTTATCCCTCTTGTATTTCCCCCCATCTTTGTGTTTTTTCCTTTCACTTAAATTGCTTCATCTCTCCTTTTCCCCTTCTGCCTATTATTGACCTCATCCTTTTTTTTTTCTACTTTCACCTTGCTTTATTTCTTCTTCTATCCTATAACCTCACTTCTCTCCTGAAAGCTTCTCCCTTTTTGCTATCTCTCCTGTTTTCTCCCTATATGTGCACCTTGGTCTCTTTTGCTTCTCTCTCTGCCCATTTCTCCCTATCCAAGAACATTTTCTCGTAATTATATACCTTTCCTTTTCCTTCTCTCTCCTTACGCTTGCTTTCCTCCTCCTTGAACAGTCTCATTGTACCTTATTCTCATCCCTGCAGGAGATCCAGCAGCGGCATGGTCTGGCTAACTCCATCTCTTCCTACCTAATTAAGCCTGTGCAGAGGATCACCAAATACCAACTGCTCCTGAAGGTATCTCCCTCCCCCTTCTCTCACACCCTCCCATCACCACTGACCAGGGCACAGAAGTCTCAGTTTTGCCATCAAGTTGGGAAAGCTTCCACCTAAAGATTTTCTTTACCAAGAACACAGCTTCAGAGTGAGCCCAAGCTGGTACTGCTGGCTCCAGACTACATTTCCCATTCAATGGAATTCCAGATGCTGGTTTTGGGGGAGAAAGAGAAGAAATGGGAGTGAGAATAAATTGTGACTACTTTTCACTTACACGAATTTTAGCTACTGCCTACTTAATCACTAACTGGTTCTGAGAAATTTTCCCATCCCTCTTTTCTGAGCAGATCCCTCCTGTGGCCCCTGCTTTTCATGGACTCAAAGGTCAGGGTCTTCAAGACAGTGCTAACTTATATGGGCGTTAGAGGCCAGGGTGGCACCTACCATCACCTCCATCTCTGTGTTTGTCAAGACCATGGGGTCATTGGGGGAAAATAGTCAAGGGGTACATAAAGAAACCCAATGGCATTTTATATTTGGAGGGTCTCATATGTTAGGGGCTTTTCTGGAACCAACCAATAGATTTAGATTTCCTTTTGTAAAAAATAATTTAAAGTTAAATAAACGAATTATGCAAAACACTAAGTAATTTGGCTGAGCCTTCTCATATAAGAACACACTGATATTCTGAAAATATGGCATTTCTGCTGAAAGCCAGAGAAATTGACATTAAAGGCAGTTAGATATTAACATAACTCTATGCTAAGTCCTCAAGTGTAAGGATGGAGTTTTTCTCCCTTTTGAATATTTTTCTGGTTATTCCTGTAATGCAGTGAATATAAGGATATAAAGAGATGTGTTAAAAGAAGTGTAATTTCAAAGAAAGTCTGATGAAATACAGCTCATGTGTAGAGATGCCTGTAGAATCTTACATATTCTGGCTTCACCTAACATGAAAATCAGTCTGGTTTTAAATCTAGGGCTCTGGTCACACTGGAGAGCAGCCACCATTCCTAGCCCCTGAGGTCTCCCTGGCTCAGAGATTATGGGTCTGTGATGAAAAGCATAAGGTGGAGGCACAGGGAGACTGGGCCAGTTCTCCTGTCCTCTGGCTCAGGGCAGAGCCACACACCCTGCTGCTCCTTCAGCCTCCTCCCCTACCAACCTTCTCCTTCCTCATCTCTTAGGAGAGATGATGGGCTTCTGCTTCCAGGCACTCAGCTCCCCTAGTCTTGCAGAATGACTCCAAGAACTAGAGCTCGGCATCATGCGTTCAGCCTTAGCCGAGGACCTAGAATGAGAAGTGGCATTGTGCTGAACATGCCTGCTGTTTTGTCAGAACTGCTTTTGTGTCTTGAATTTTTGGAGTTTCCATAGAAAGACTCAGATATTCTCATAAGATCCTGGGGTAGGGAGCATCTTTGCTCTAAAAAGTCCTTGTGCTTTTGACCTTGAAGGCACAGATACTTTATTTAGGCTCTTCATTGCCTGTGATTGTTGGATACTTACACTAGATTCTCCTCAGCCCAGATTTCTGTGAATACCTCCTTCTCTATCATGCTACATGTTTGACATTCTAAGTTATTTTTCTTGTGCTAATATTCTTTAGCATTTATTTTTGTGGTTTTTAATTTATGTAACTCAAAACCTTTGACCATATTGGTGTTCTGAATTTAAAAAGAAAAAAAAAATCGACTCACCATCCACATTGCTAATGTCTTTAATCAATAAGATGCATTTCTAAGAAAAATACAGCTTTTTTGCTCTTGTCTTTAATCTCATAAGGCTGAAGTTCCCCAGGATGAATTATATGACACAGACAAGGGAGGGAAGTGGAGGACAGAATGTGCCACCCTACACGTGGCTTTAGGTGACTGGAGGGTGAGCTCCGGGCATTCATTCTGGAACTGAATGTTTCCCAGTGAGAAGAGACTTTGCAAGAAACTGAGAAATGAACAAATAAAGTAGCAGGGATTTTATTGTTGGGAGGTTGTAAAATTATTTTTTTTTAAAAAGATAATTTTAGCTTCTTTAAAATGTGCTGGTGGCAGAGTGCCTGCCGAGTAAAAGAAAAATAGTTTGCTGAGCTTTCAGTATAAATAAATAATACGAGATTTATTTTCTCCTCAAAGTCAGTTTTACTTCAAATAAATTTATATTTAATTATTGGTGTCCTCTGGGGGTCATCCCATTAGGTGTTGCCTGAGTGTAGAAACTATATGCCCATAAGAGTGTTCAATATTCTTCTTATAAATCTGCTACAGCTGTCCTTTTGGAGTCTGAATTAACTGTGGAGGCTTCTCCTTATCATAAATTATCGCAAGGATATAAGGAGAATTTATTGGCTCTGCTGGGAGATTGGTAGATTCATTAAATTGCTTTGGGAGATTAAACTAATTGGTGTTTTCTGTTGTAAACTGAAGTATATCTCTTGTTTCTCTCCCATGTTCTGCCTCAAGTGTTTTTGACGATGTGTGAGAACAATGTTGGGAGGGTTAAAATTAAGAGAGGTATAGAGGCATCAGAGAATTTCAGGTTGGCAGAAGTAAGTACGACTTTTTGTACAATGATAAAATTATACTGGCTAGAACCAACATCAGGGCTGAGAACTACAATTCCAAACATGTGCTTCAAAAACTTTACCTCTTCTTGAACACAGAAAGCTCCCTTGTTCATGTAGGAATGGATCCAAGATAACATAGAAGACTGGGTTTCCATATCATAATCTCACTAACCAGATATTTTGCCAAGTATTAAGCTTTTTAATAAACTGAAGCATATAAATAATCCCAAGGAAGAGGTGAATCAATAAGTCCAGGACCACCAGTGCATCTCCAAGTCCCTTCTTATAGCATCAGAATGTGCTCTGGCCCAGATCAATATACAAGGTCTCCAAATGATGTGTGGCACATTGTATCATTTTCCCAAAAAAGTGCTACATCCTATTCCAAAGAGAAACGCATTTTGGTCATGAAACGTGGTTGTTTTTTACTTAGACACAGTAGTTGCTTAGGTTATAAACTACTTTCCAGAGGACTATGCCCCTAAAATTACAAATTCTGGGTTTACCATAGGAAGTCCTACACAGGCCAGACAGATAGATTCTGATAAAAGAACTATAGGTAAGCATTCTGCTGCTAGCAAGTGACATTAGTGTATTTTCCAGGAGTCACTAATTAACTTACCAGATTTGATCTAAAGAACTTTCTTTCCTAGAAGTGTGACCCTACCAAACTACCCATTTCCTGCCCCGTCAAAGAGACAGTATAAATTGCAGCTCCATGTTGCTTCACTGTTTCTTTCCCAGTGCCAAAATGAGCAAAATAGTAATCCTCATAGGAAAATTGAGCAACAACCATTCCAAATGGTCTTATGAGTCCTAAGATATGGAAATTATCTTTTCTTTATCAGCAAGATATTGTATGTCTTTTATGAGGATGGTGATAACCAAAACATAAGTGGAGAACTGGAGAGGAAAAGATATGCTCCCCAGGAAGTAGGAAGGGGTTTGCTCTAGGCAGTCTTGGTGCATAGATGATATGGTTGGGATGACTGCTGTGGTGGATAGAGGGCTGGGCTTGGACTCAGGAAACCTGTATGGCCTCCTTTGAGTTACATAACCTGAAGGACATTACCTCGTCCCTCTTCATCAGTTTCCTATTCTGACAATGAAAGGGCTAATCTAGAGTCTCATCTATTGGTCCTAGGATAGGAAATCCTGATCCACATAATCTAAAAATCTTTTATAACTCTGAAATATCATAAGCCTGTAATGTCACTAGTCTCAGGTTGCTCCCAGTAGAATAGAAGTCAGCCTTCATGCAGTAGAAGTGATATTAATAATAGGCTTGGAGGGTCGGGGATTTAGCTCAGTAGTTTCGGCACCTGCCTCGCAAGTGCAAGGACCCAAGTTTGATCCCTGGTACCAAAAAAAATAACAATAATAATGGGCTTGGAGAGACAAATGAGTGCTATGTGTTATGTAGCACATCCTTTTGTCTTCTCTTAATTCTCTTTTTTCTTGTGATTCCACAATACTGCACTTCTACATGTGCTTCACCAGGGCATATTTCCTTCTCTAGAAAAGCAGTTCAGCGACAAAGAGTGTCCTACTTGCTAACTTAAAGTTCCAGCCATTTGGGAGGTGGGTTGAATTGACTTCGTTAGAACTAGCTGGGGTTGAGGGAAGCTCAGACTGGAAGAAAAACAGTGGTTGAATTCTTTGGTGATAATTCCCCACCCCACTTTCCTTGCAGCTTGGAGAGCTGTTACAGAGAATGACACTGGTGTATAACTTCCTTGATGTGTTAGAGGCAGTCAAGGGTTGGGGAGAGGAAATGATCCTAATTGTGTTTGGACTTTTTTCCCCAGGAACTTTTAACTTGCTGTGAAGAAGGGAAAGGGGAGCTCAAGGATGGCTTGGAGGTGATGCTCAGTGTCCCCAAGAAAGCCAATGATGCCATGCATGTCAGCATGCTGGAAGGTACCTGTCTTCCTGACCCTTCTGAGAATGCCTCCTCCATTCCTAAGACCAGGGAGCTTGCTCACAGGAGTGAAGTACCTTGGAGTCAGGCAAGGGGCAAGGCTAGAGGAGAGGAGAAAGGGCAAGCTGTTAGATAGGTCCTTCGTAGACCTGTGAGGGGCACTCCACAGACCAGTTTGGCTAACATCTGCCTCCAGGTAGGACCAGGCCTAAGCCATTTAAGGTGTGTGGACACAACACATGGACATGTTGCTGCCAGTGAAATTGTGAAGGCCAGGCCATCATCTTTACCATAAATATGCTTGAGTTCTGACACACAGCAGTCCTGTTAATCTGTACAGCATTGCTTTGGACATCAGAATAAGAAATTTTAATTATACATCCACACATCAGTGTCTTCAGAATTATCCCCTTCTTTATTTTTAATTTTGGTAAAATATACACAAATATACATAATGTAAATTTACCATTCAATAGGATTTGGTACATTTAATTCTTGCACAGCCAGTCCTTCAGCCTTCCTGACAGTTAGGAAAGGCCAGCCATATAACACTGGTAGGATATCAGTCAGTCTTGGGATCCAGAATCCTTAGAGAGCAAGGCATCAATAAAGTGGTTTTAACACTGCAAAACAAATGGACAGAGAAGCCAGAATGGGCTGGAACTGGATGGATGATTTAAGACTTAACATTCCAATCCAGGCTGGCAGTCAAGTGCTAAAAGAAGTAAGTATAGTCTGTTGCAAATACAATAGCATGTGGGCTGCTTTTGCTTTTCTGGCTCCATCCCACCTTATCTTACTACTACCACCCCTATCTAAGAGACCTGATATGATTTCACTAGTTTCTGGACCACCCTCAGCACAAGAACCCCAATTCTAAGAGCGAAAGAGTCCAGGTTAACTTCTCCAGACTGAGCACTAATCATCGGAATGTATTTCTATTGTCACACTTTCTCCACCTCTTTCTTTTTTGTGTGCACCTGTTTTCCCAACCTTGGGTGTCCTCTTTAAGTAAGTGTTCCTCCAGCCTGTCCATGACTGTACTCTGTTTCCAGCTACTCCATATACGGTCTATAGGCAAGCAACACAAGCTAAGGAGTTGGTCATGAGTGCAAATTAATGGACTTTCCCCAAACCTGCTGCTTGAGATTTTCTTGGGGAGGTGAGAGAGAACAGGAACCTGTGTTTCCTCATGCTTGCCAGGTGATTTTTATGCACACTAAAGCTTGAGGACCTTCTAAATACTTGAAGTGGTATAAATGTAAACTGATGAAAGCTTGTACACAATGCAGGAGCAATCAAAGGGAAAAGTCCTAGAAATGAAATATAAGAAATAAGACATTGACAAATAAAGGAGCCAAGGATTGTGTCCATCAGGCAGTGTTTGTCCTCAGCTCCACTCAGAACTCCCCAGTTGGGAACAATAGGGAGGATGAAGGAGTTATGGGAGCCCTTAGGGAGGTCAAAGGCCCCTGCCTTATTTTGAGTGGGAGGAGGAGAGTTCACATGGCCCATACTAATGGGGAAGACTTTCTCCAAGGGGGAATGGAACACTGCTTCCCTGAGTGTGGTGGTAGAGAAACTCCATAGAGTGGACATGGGTGTTTTTCAGGGTTCGATGAGAACCTGGACGTACAGGGGGAATTGATTCTCCAGGATGCCTTTCAAGTGTGGGACCCGAAATCACTGATCCGGAAGGGACGGGAGCGGCACTTGTTCCTCTTTGAAATCTCCTTAGTTTTTAGCAAGGAGATCAAAGATTCTTCAGGACACACGAAATATGTTTACAAGAACAAGCTACTGGTAGGTGGGCTGGATGGGGTAGGAAAAGATTCCCTGCTTTCCTAGAGCCTTTAGACAGGTCAGGATCTGGACACCCAGCTCCTTTCTTCCCAAGCCTTCACAGGAAAGTCCTCCTGGGAAAAGGCTCCTATTTGGACAGGTCTCACCCTCACTACCCACTTCTGCATTTTAGAGTTCACAGTTCTTTCTGTTTGCTTTTAGTGCCTCCCTCTTCACCATCCCTCCCTGGTACCTGCTACTCAGGCATGTGCCTGTAGGTCCTTTCATCTGGGTAGATGAACAAAGTTTCTAGTCTTGAAGTTTGATTGACAGAGCCCCTCCCTCGGTCCTCTCCTCTTTGTTGCCTTTCCCTTCCCACCCCAGCCCTAAGTTTCCCCACTGCCCTCCCCTTCCCCGCCTCTCACAGGCATTTCCTGTCTACAGACCTCAGAGCTGGGTGTGACCGAGCACGTAGAGGGCGACCCCTGCAAATTTGCCTTGTGGTCTGGCCGCACCCCATCCTCAGACAATAAAACAGTGCTCAAAGTAAGTACTGCTCTCCACTAGGAGGCCTGGGGGAGTGGGATGGGGAGTTATGAGCATGTGGCACCTAAGAGCTGGGGCCTGGAGACCACTGAGCCACTGGGTCCGTCTTGGAAATGGCAGCATCACCTGGGTATTGAGAAGCAAATTCCATCCTGAAGGTAGACTAAGAATCTCAAAGACAAATGTATTCCTCCAGTCCATAGGGAGAAGAGGCCAAAGGGAGGGCCCACTGACTTCCTCAACAAGGCCCACTCAACTATGTTTGTCTATATGTCCCCTTCCTGTGGTGAGAACAATTGGCTTTTTGACAAAAGGCACCCTGATTTGTTCCATATCCATTCTATATATTTTCCTAAACAATGTCCATGTATAAGATATTCTACCCAGTGCCATGAGTGAGTCACTATGTGTAAGAGATGGACCTTATTCTCTGGGAACTTGTGTTCTAAGCTGTAGTAAATCACATGAGCATGGAGCTCAGCACACTCATCTCAGCTCTCCAGTGTGTGACCTGGGCCAGGGGTTGCTGCTGCAGGTAAAGGCAGAAGTGGTGCAAAGGAAGCTCCCTCCCACTGGTCCCTGGCTGCTTAGGGAAGTGCCTATCACTACAGAGCAGATGACTTGCTAGCATGGCTGTTGCCAATCATGAGGCAGAACCACTTGAAAAAGAATCCATTAGTCAGATGAAATGTTCCTGGAATGATGGCAGGTCCTCCAGGGAACCAGTTTAGCAGGCTAAAAACCCTTCATTGACCTCCAGGCTCTATGAGCCTCTGTGGCTGTGGTAGGTATTGGACGTGCTGACAAATATCCATGCTGGCTGATGAATAGGCTGCCTTCAAATGACACCCCTCAATGAACCCAGACCTCCCCCGCCCCATTATCTAGCAACTCTAGTGTTAATCCAGCAGAGGCCTGCATATACTCCTCCATCCCCAGGCCGGACATGAAGATTGGTCAGCATGTTATGGGTTGTGAAGTATTTTGAAAACTCCCTTTCCAGTTCTTGAAACCATAGCTCTATTCTAAGCGTTCGGGATGCATGTCCCTGGGATTAAAAAGTCATAAATATAAAGTAAGAAATAAACTCCCCAAACATTTGAAATCCTTGAAAATAATAGCTAAGGCTAACAGGAGGTTGGAGAACCATTTTGGCATGGCAACAGGAATTGGGGTTCTCAATCTTTCTCCCTGTGGTACTCTAGGCTTCCAACATTGAAACCAAGCAGGAGTGGATCAAGAACATTCGAGAAGTGATTCAAGAAAGGATTATTCACCTAAAAGGAGCTTTAAAGGAGCCAATTCAGCTCCCCAAAACACCAGCCAAACAGAGGAACAATAGTAAGAGGTAAACAGCATCTCTCCCTCCAGTACTGTCTGCCTCATGTTTCTGGGTGCGGGAGTGGGGTGACCCTTTGCTTCTGAGGAGTTGGTGTTCTGGGGAGGCCACAGATTCCACCTGTAGAGAATTACTTATCTTTAAGCATCTCACTAGTTCCTCTCAGCTAAATGTGACAGGGTTTCATTTAGCACCTCCTATGTGATAAACATTCTAGTAGGTGCTACCAGAAGAGAAAAAGAAGTATAAGATTAGTCAGTTCCCTCCAGACCATCTCTACCAGTCACATCTTATGTATGGAATAGACCAGAACAGTGCCATCTGTAGGGATGGTAAATGCTGTAAGAACTCAAAGGGGATTTTAAGTGGCTCTGAAGAGTCTGGCAAAGGCTTTGGGAAGGAGCTGAGCTGAGCTGAGTGGAGAGCTCTGTAGACTGTAGAAAGTAGGGATACACTGTAAGCAATGGGGTAGGGGTGGGGGTTTCACTGCAGCTCTTGCAATCACCATGGAGTCCACACCTTCATTCTCCTGCAATAAGCAATATCAGGCAGAAGAAGACTTATTTCTTGAATCTCTCCTGACCTTTCTGAATCCCAATTTCTCTAAACCAGTGGATGACTTCTTATGAATTTCTTTCTCAAATCTCCATGTGACATTGATACAATGACTGTATTAAGAGGGCACTTCAAAGGAATGCATACAAAAATGACACACACAGTTTAAAACATATGGCAGAAATAGAATTTTGAGAATGGTAGTCACTGGTGGTACCAGGTTCTCTGTCCTTTTTCCTGTTCACAAATTGATTAAGTCCAGAGAATTTAGTTGACTTCTGGCCCCACCCAGGATAAGAAAGATGAGGAGCCACTGCAGGGCTATGAAGTGGGAGCATTATTTTGAGTGAGGTGGCAACTAAATGAATAAGGTAAAGATGCCTCCATGGGGCAGAAGCCCCAAGCCCCAAGTCCACATGGTCAGGATAAGGTCATCCATCCATACTGGAAGAACCAATTATGACTATATTGGAAGAGAGGTCATTTTGATTTCATGTACCTGTGCTGGGTCCAGGTTATGAGTAGACTTAGTTTAACACTGGAAACAGACAATGCTTTAGATTGCCTCTATTTTAACAAAGAAGACATAAAGGAAACTATGATAAGGAATGGATTGTCCAGGACCATGGTGAAAGAGGAAACTCAGGTGAGGTTGGCTAAGGTTGCTCTGTGAAATAACCCCCTATTTCTAGATTAGTAGATTCAGAGTGTTTTTAGAACATGAGAAGTGCATGTCTCAGAAATGTCCTCCACATTCTCTCTTGTCCTTGATATGAGAGAGAAATCTCACAGACTACAGAGAATGCCTGACAGTCTGTACTTCCATTATCTTGGCTCTCTGAATATGGGGACAGAGTTTCCGGAGGAGTGGATTGGCTTACGGAGTGCCACCCACACTCCTGGATGGGCCCCCACACCCTCCAGAATTGTCTTCATCTGGAGTGGGCCAGAAGGGCCTGAGATGGGCCAGAACAGCAGAAAGTACAGCCAGCTCTCAATATCTACAATGGTGGGGGCAGCAGTCCAGATAATCCAAAACAACAGATGATCTAAGAGTATTTTATTTTTTGTTTCAAAATGCATCACATAATTTCTTTTTACAGCATATTTCCCTTCCTACGAATGTGTGGCTTATGCTATTAAAATAAGTTGGCATTTCCCAAGCCCACAAATGGTGGTGAGAGAGCAGTCAACTTAGAAATGTTCTGCATGGGAGAAACTACTTTTTCTGATGATGTGCATCAGACAATGATGATGAAACTACTTTTTCTGTGTATGTACAGATGCACACTTGGAGATATCTGCATGCACACATATGTCCCCACAGACACCAGATTATGATTGTTTTGATGCTGTAAGCTGGACTCATTATCTGTGGCATCTTGCTCGTGGCATAAGATTCTCCAGCACTGAGTTCTCCTGTCTCCAAATGCCATGACTTTTCCACAAAAAGTATCAGCGATGTGACGTTCATAAAACAGTACACAGGAAGATCTGTGGTTTCCTCTGCTAATTCCAATCTTAGCCCTCATTTCCCAAGTTTCCCCAATCCTGGCCATTCAGTAGTTCACAGGTATCCAGTCTGTCTGGGGCCTGGCTCTGGGTTCAACATAGAATTGGGGTGCACTCTACAACACAGATTTGAAAGAACTGCGTGGGTGGAACTGCACGGTCCCAGGTCACAGGAAGGGAGTGCACTGGGGAGAATGTCTTGTAAGACAGTAGGAGCAGAGCTGTTGCAGAAGCTTCTGTGGAATCTGTGACTGTTCTCCAATCTTTGAAACAATGGGCCTTCTGTGCTGATAAGAAATCATGACAAATGTACATGGGATTAACAATGCTCACCAAAAGGATGGCAATATATGCTTCCTCCATACCCAGGAGTTGAGGACCCAGAATCAAGAACTTCCCAAAAATAATCTCCCATGGAGAAAACTCCCCACCCTATTTTCTTAAGCAGAAGAAACATAAGTAAATAAAATAATCTTAGACTCAGTGGTACATGCCTGTAGTCCCAGCCATGTGGGAGCCTGAGGAAGGAGGATCACTTGAGTCCAGAAATTTAAGGCTAGTTTGAGCAACACAGCAAGACCCCAACTTGGAAAAAAAAAAAGAAAGACATCTATCCATTCTGGGTTTGTTTGATTTTTTTTGTACTAGGGATAGAACTTAGGACCTTGCTCTTGGGAGGCAGGCAGTGGAACCACTGAGCTAAATCCCTGGCTCCATTCTGTTTTCTTTACAGGCCAGCAATAAGCTAACTTCCACTCTAATTACAGCATGCAGAAAACTACTTGGGTACCCTGAACTCTGGAGTCACTGGAAATGACCCTGTCAGCTAGATAGATGCATCTTTCTACTATATATTTTAGACTCATTCCCAGTTCTTTTTAATTGTCCCCCCCCTGCAGTATGGACTGGAGGCATTATGGGAAAGGAGTCATTTTGCATTCAGGTATCAACATAGTGATTATATGTTCACCAAGTGCAAAAGGTGACGTCCTTCAAAATCACATAAGGCTGCTCCCTTTAGCAGGTCAGTTTTACCCAAATCCCTGCTAGAGATGCTGAGGTGCTGCTGTGCCAGCCCAGCTGGAAATCCTTGTGTGCTCTAAACCCACAGTGGTTCCCCCCACCCCCACCCCTGTTTTTTTCTCTTCTTTCTACAGGGACGGAGTGGAGGATATTGACAGCCAGGGGGATGGGAGCAGTCAGCCAGACACCATCTCCATTGCATCTAGGACCTCTCAAAACACAGTGGACAGTGACAAGGTAGGAAAGAATCCTAACCTTCCTTCCCCAAGGCTTCTTGTTGGTTTAGCCACCCCTGGAGAGTTTCCCTCAGATTTCTCCCACTCTGGAGCCAATGCACAGGAGTCAGTTGGCGCTTTGTGCCAGCAAAGGGAGGAGAACAGGACTGGACTCTCATGTTGAGAGACTCATACAGAAGTGGAAGGAAGAATAGTTCGAGGGGCAGGGTGTCTGTTCTCTCTCTCACATGCCCCACCTGGACTGCTTGGGTTGCTCTGCCTTTTGGGAGGATGGACCTCAGAGGGGCTGAGGTTGGGGTAGTTTCCTGAGATGCCAGTGGCTGTGACTAGTTTGTATTTATCATAACTCAAGTGGGGCTCATCTCAAAGTTACACCAATACCAGTGCTTTGGGAAATGTCCACAGAGATGCTGCTTGGCAAGGGCCTCTTATCCAAAGGGACTCTAGTGAATAAATGATGCCATCCTTTGGCCAGGTTACTGGGGCTCGGGTCCTGAGAGATGGGAGGAGAGGGAAGTGGTATATGAAGGATGTAGTCATCTTACAAGAAAACCTGGTCACTTGCTATCTCACACCTTGGAGTAAGCAAGCAAGGGTTAGCTCTGAGGAGAGCATAGTAAGGGAGCTGGTATAAAGACTCCATGTGTTCACTGAAGCTGTGCAGGGAACACAACCTCCATCACAATTCGCTGCAGAAGGAGGAAAGGGTCCATGTCCCTGTCTACTTGAATTTGCTCACCCCAGGTCCAAAGGTGACCTTTTTCTGCGTATTAATGATTTTGTTAATGAAGTTACAGCTTTCCAAAGACTCTCTAGCCCTCATTTATTTAGACCCAGTGTTTTGGCCCGCGCCTTCAGCCTTAAGCATGTGTCTTTACTTCATTTAAATTTTCTAGATTATGAATATCTTTAAAGATATCGATGTCTGCATTCACTAGAATTTTTCCTAATTTTTTCTTACTATGAAAAAATGTCACTGAGACCTTAGCATAGGGACAGTGCCCTTCCCTGCTGAGATTACGGCACCTAATCATTGTAACCATGCTTTGTTAACTAATGTTCAAAAACATTCATGATCATTCTAACAGCTGTCTTCAAGTTTTGAAGCCATTTTTGACTATCAGAGTGGATGGAAAATTAGTTTTTTCCCACTTACAAAAACATGCAGAGAAAACCATTTCCGTACTTTCCTGTTTCCCCTGATCTGTTGTCTTTATAATTAGGATACTCAAGAATGAAAATGTTTCTTTTTGAACACTCAGTGGGCAGTAAGCCAAATACAAGGCTGCTCATGTTCAGACGTAGACTGTTAAATTTCATAGTCCTGGGAGTTCATCCCATCCAGCTGTTTGTTAATCCATCTTCCCAAGAGCTGTGTAGACTCCTCTGCTAGGGCCATTTCTCCTAAGAAGACCTGGGCTCACCTATTCATTTTCTTCCTGGCAAGGTAAGTGAGGCTAGATTAGATGACAAACTTATGGCATTAGACATTTCATTAGTAATGATAGTTCCTGGTACTTATACTTTTCCTTTAGTAAGGAAACTGAGGCTCAGAGACTGAGTGAATCACCAAGAAAGTGCTAGTCATTAATGGAAAAACAGGAGCTAGAACTGAGACTCTACTCTGTCATGTCTTCCTTCCTGTCGCTGTAGAAGTCAAAGCATTGAACTCTCAAAATTAAAAATAAAGTCAATTCAACTGGTCAGTCTTTCTGCACATTCCTCAAAAACATTGGCTATGTATTTGTGTAAAGGCATCTTGTGCTAAGCTGTGTGCTGGACACTATAGAAAGATATGGACTGTTGTTGAATGTAAATCGCTTTCTGTGATTTTTTGTTTCCTGTCTGTCACTATAGTCCATGCCATTGGTCCCTGTTGAGGGCAGGGGTTGTGTCTGTCTGTTTCACTGCTCTGCTCCTGGCATTTAGCACGCATAGATGCTCAGGAAATATTTGTGAAATGAATGAATGTAGGGTACATAGTCCCAAGCTGCAGGGAAGTTCAGGATTAAGAGGCAGCCAAAGCCAGCTGAACAGATAAACACTCTATTTTAAAATGTACTAAAGAAGTTTACTTACATCCAAGCAGAAAGCTTTAGTAAGCTAGAGAACCCAGCTTTGTTGGAAGCATTAGTCCCCAGCTACCTCCTTTAGCCTTAAGAGACATGGGCAGACAAGATGGGAGGATGATGAGAAATTCTATGTTTCTAATACAAAACCTGTAAAATCACCAAGAAATAGTTACACTTTCAAACTAGAGAGCCTGTCACTGACTATCCAGTGTAATTTAAAATATTCTCACTCTTTAACACAGAGCAGTATTAATAGACCAGCCATATGCTTCCTTTTATCAGTGAATCCTACATTGGTATCTTGAATTCATAGGTGTTATAAAACAGGGTCATTTTCCTCCTACCTCTACTAGAAGGTCAGGGAACCCCAGTTCCCAAGTGGGCAGGTGAATTGACTCTGGAGAAAGGAAAGATAAAGTGAACTATTTCAGATAAACTGGCCTGTTTTCAGCAGAAAGGCAAACAAGGGTGGCTGTGGGAGGTGACAGGGCAGACACACCTTACAGAAATCAGGGTCATTTGAACAGTGGATTCCTTTGAAAGTACTTTAGTCTTCCTCTTCTGATATAGAGGAATGACTGGTAGCTGAGGACAGTGTAACCATTAATGACCCACTTAGGAGCTGTGGTGCCACAGGTACCCCTCCGGTGCTCTGTATGCTCTCTGTGGTGTAGGGGAAGGAGTTTGGACATACCTGGGTTCAAATCCCAGCTCTGACACTCTCTGTGTCACACTGCGTATGTTGTCACAGCTTAGTGCCCCTGACTGTAAAACAAGGGTAATACTACCATCTCATGGAGTCACTGGGAAGATTAAGGAGAACCCTTTTACTTGGTAGCTGTTAGATTCAGTAAAGGCCAATTTCTTCCCCTATGAGAAGGGAAACAAAGATTGAGTCTTATGAATAAGAGTACACAATTTGTAAGCAGACTATGAAGATCTTTGCAAGTTTTTGAATTCTGGCCTCTGGCCTCATCATTATTAATAATTATCAGCAGTTTCTCTGTGTTAGAACTAAAGTGGTATCACTTCAGTTTACCTGTCTATAAACAGAATGGCTTTTCTCCCCTGTTCATTTGGTAGCCCTCAGAGTCTCAGGCTTAGATACTTGTTGTTAGCATTAGCTCGTGGGTTATATTATTATTTAAAGGATTATAATTCATTACTAACAGTCACTTAATGCTCCAAGTGTTCCTACCATGCTTGACCACTAGTTGACTCTAAAGTTGTAGCTATATGGAGACAAAGTACTTGTCATGTCTTTTTTTTTTTTTAATTTTCTCTGATTAGGTTAGAAGTCCTAAGTTTCTCCTGCTGTTCTTTATATTAATATTTTTTCAAATCCTCCCATTTTCTGGTGCTTTCCCCTGGATTTCCTCCAGTGTGTAGTTTCTGTATAAAATGGGGCCTCTAGAATGGTATGTGGTCTGCACATGTGACCTTGCTAATGTGAACACAGCTTCTCAATCTAGGGCTATGTTCAGAATTCTCCCTAAGATGACCCATCATGTTTAGTACATGTGTCCATTGTTGGCTCACAAAATCTCCATACTTTTCTCATGGATTTAGTAAGTGACTTAGTAACCTGAGTGCGGGATGACTTTGCATCTATTAGATTTTCTCTCATCTAGTCCCATCCCAGTGTTCCAGCATGTTTTTGAATATAAATTATTTCATCCAACATATTAGCTACACCTCCCAGAAAACACAACCTTCTATGGCTTCATCCAAATTCTTACTTTTTTTTAAGACTGAGGACAGAAGACCAATGTGCAGGTCCCTTTCTCATTTCAGAAGACCAATATTCAGGGTTTGACACTTGGAAACTTCCTTGCCTGACTCTTCTTTGAGGTATTGAGAGAAGGAAATTCCACCACTTTTCTCATAGCAGAGGAACTGGGACTGTTGACTGAAATCCCACCTTAATGCAGAAGCAGTCTACTATTAATAATTCTGCATTAAGCCCTGACAAAGCCAAGATAGGTGCCTCAACAAGTAAATAGCATGAACAGCTTTCCCAGAGTTGCTTTTTTTGGACCTTGATATTTCTCCCTTAAGCCTGTCCTAATCAAAAGTTGTTTCTTGAAGGCAAAAGGGTAGGCTAGCTGTATTCCAAAGTGATCTGAGCCCCTCCCAAGTCTGCCCAGAAATATATTTGTGCTATTCTGAATAGGAAAACTATAGAGTCTTTGCTTGTATGTGTATTATCGAATGATAAGGTTTTGCAACCACACATCAAAGATATCTAAAATTATAAGTCTAGTCAAACAAGGCTAAATAATGATGTGGCAACAAAGAAGAATCTTGTTCTTTGACATAATAGATGTCTACCAAATAATTCCCACCTAATGGTATAAAAGCAGCCACCTGCACTGTGATGTGATGAACCTGGTACATGTATTTAGGGGACACATGATAGACACATTCAATATGTGTTTATCTAATTAAACATTATAAAGCCATCCTAGTAGGAATACTCTCCATCCAAAAATCACTGAATTTCTAGACAGGCCCAGCCTAGCTGGAGAAAGGGAAATTGGAGTGAAATTGAGTTGCAGGTGCTGTTCTCTGCAGAAATTGTAAAGGAAAGAATACTGTGGAAACATCCCAGGGCTGATGTGTGATTTGAATGAAGCTTCAGTAACAAGCTAATGTGACCTGAATTAGACAGGGGGCTGATAATGCTGTGTGTTTAAGGGCACAGGGAAATTCCTGGAGAAGCTGGAGGCTTGAAGAACTAATTCAGTGACTTTTAAAATCAGAATTGTCAAATCAATGTAGTTGGTCTCATGACCAAAATTTTGTTTTGCTGACTGGGAAAGAAGGCAGAGATGGTAAGGATCCAACTAAGGGGAATGTTAAATCCTACAGTATCAGTGCTACTTTGATAACAGGCTACAACCTGATCCCTATAACAAGAGGTGGGGGAGCCTGCTGAAAAGAGACCTCCCCTAGAGCCTTACCTGGTTTATCAGATGATATCAATCCCATACCTACACACTGGAGACACACAGAAGGATACTATGTGCAAGGGTGGGAGTCAGAGAGAGAGCCCTATCCCTATGTTGGCGAATTGGCGAGGACGAGATTCCTGCACTGATCCATCGGTGAGGATATAACCATGTGTTGGTGCATTAGTAAGGACCTGTTCTCTGCCCCTACAATGAAGCCCCTCCATTGGCATATTCTCAGCCTCTTCATATACTGTGTAGATCCCAGACTTGCTCTGTGGCTGGTACTATTCATGCTAGGATTACAGCATTTAGTGAGACAAGACCCTACCATCCTCTAGTTTACGTTCTTACAGGTAGGAAAGGGAAACACCCAGAAGAGAAATAATGGCATTCCTAGCCAACTGCTAATAGCATTAGATTTTTTTAAAAAACCCTTCTTGGGGCAGATTACTGACAAAAAATAGGATCTCTTCATTTAAATTAAATCATAAATAGAAGACGCAGCCCAGCAAATAGGGATAGAGAGAGAACTACTCGAAGGAAGCATCATATGTCTGATTCCCTAGAAGTGGAGTCTACCATCAAGATTGCTACCTGGGGGCCAGGGATTTAGCTCAGTTGTTCTGGCACCTGCCTCACAAGTGCAAGGTCCTGAGTTCGATCCCTGGTACCAAAAAAAAAGATCACTACCCAGGATGTACTAAAAGGTGCCAGGGGGAAGGGGTGGGGTACAGTGGGGAAGGAGCAATAAATAAATGTGCATGAGGATTCAGCTGGGGTCCAGCTCAGTCCAGCCCCTCCCTAAGCCCCAGCACAGGAATCACACCAACTTGACCAGCCTCAAAGCAACAGACCTGGCCTTCTGTGTCAGCTGTGAGCAGCCACCAGGCACAAGAGCTGGGTGCAGCTGTACTGGCAGGAAAGGGATCTGGTTGGGATGTGAAGCATGTACTGTGGGGACATATAGTAGAAAGGGGCTGAATTTTGATATCGCATGAGGATTCAACCTGACTAGATGCATGTCCTTGAGTGGTGGTCACTGTACCATTTCATGCCTCTGTCTCCTCATCTATACAGTGAAGGCAGGGATTCCTCCTTCCCAGGGTCATGAAGGACCAGCTAAGGTCTTATCTGAAAGAATATCTGGACTGCAGAAGGTCTGGTTAAGCCTCTGTGGTGACTGCAGGGCACTGCTGTGCAAGAAAATAGGCCATGAGCTCCCTGAAGTTGTAAGGGGTCACAGACTACTGTGTTTTGTCACTGAAGAGAAAGCCAAACATCTGGAACTGTGGACTTATTAAAATCTTAGTTCATACTAGGTAATATTTTTTGAATGACAAATTCTTAAGAACCACTGAGATGGCCCACCCAGGTTGTGTCTCCAGCATGTCACTGTCACATGTCATGGGCAGTTGTCCTCCCTGGACAGTTGTTACACCTGTTGGCAAACAATCCTTAAAGACACATGAGAATTTTAAGGAATACTGTGTCTTACGGTAGGAACTAAGGCACTTGTATTACTCTGCCTTTTGACACAGTGGGCATGAGCCTCATAGAATATTCCTGGGTGGAGTGAGATTATGCTGTCTCCCACTCAATGACAAACACTTCCCAACCCTTAGGTAAATACCTGGAAAGAGCATGTAATTCCACTTCCTGTTACCAGGGCATGCAGTGGATATATATGAGGTTGAACTTTATAAGTTTGATTCTCACTTTCACCCCATACCTGATTGTATATTAGATTATAATTGCTGTAAAAATCTTAATTGGGAAGTATTCTGATTTTTCTCAACATCTTGATAGTCCAGAGTAAGAAAAATTCCACTTCTACTTTAAAATTTTAAGCCCAACATATAGTTTGAGGTGTTTGTTTCATTTTTTTGGTTTTCTCAACAGTACAAGTCCTAGGCTGGGCTTGAAAAATAATTCTTTCCTAGAACAGTTCCATTATTTCTCTTATCTGCAGTGGGCAGAGGGCTGGAGGAGAGATGACAGCAGAGGGCCAAGGAGCCTAGAGTCCCAGGACACCTGAAGCCCCTTTCTCTGGCTGCTCTGTCACCTCCCAGAAGTTCAACTCCATCCTTTTCTCAGTGGTTCATCAATAATAAGGCCATAAGTTCCCTTCTAAATGAAAGCTTCCTCACATTGATACCTGGCTTCCAGCTGCTACAAACCCATCAGAGGGAATGAAATACAATTTAGGATTACTGGACAAAACCTTTCCTAATTACATCATTTCTCATTTATAGAAACTGATTAAAATTGTCAGTTATCTCAAAAAGCAAGTAAATCTAGGCTGGGAATTTGGCTCAGTGGTGCCAATGCCTGCCTCGAAAGTACAAGGTCCTGAGTTCGATCCCCAGTACCAATAACAACAACAAAAAAATCAAGTAAATTTCATAAAATACAGCAGCCAGTGATTACAGAAAACCTCAGACATCCTCTCCTGGTGCTCAAGACATTCGCACCTGCACAAAATGCCTTTGTTTCGGTGGCAGCATTGCACAAGTATCTGTTACAGCAATGGAGAAACTAGAAAAGGCCATTTGCCAATAGATTCGATCTATGTGTGAAAGCTGCAAGAGAGGTCAAAGGCCAGATTTGATGCAGGGTTGGTCTGGAGTTTGCAGTTGTAGAATATCAGGGAAGAAAAGAGCTCAGAGATCATCTAGCCCTACTCCATCCTGTTTAGAAAGAATAAAGTGATTTGTGCAGAGGCACAAAAAAGTTAATGGCAGACCTAAGACCCACACCCAAGTTAATCTCCTGCCTGTTAAATCAGATCTAAAACAGTACTTTTGCAGTAACCGTGAGAGTTCAGCTTATTGATCCTTGTGGGAAAAAACACTGTTGTTATCCCTTTCTCCAACTGCCCCTGCACACCCTCACACTGCCCCAGCAAATCTATAGTGCCCCAAAGTAAATTACGACATGGCTCTGCAGCCCAGGCCGTGTTTCTGGAGCTGACGTGTGGCAAGTATCAATGCATATCACAGACTGCTCAATACCAAGTAGTTGTGACTCACGCTGTGGCCTTAGGGGGTGTGATTCTGCCCCAGACACAGTCTTCCAGCTTCCCAGGCAGATTCCTGTTGGGCTCTGAGAGCTTGGCCGTGAGTGCTAGGATCCGGCAAGACTGATCCCTGCTTTTGAACTGCCTGGGAGGAGTGAGTTTCCATAACCAGCTCAGCCCTGCTGCAGTCCCAGCCCTGCATGAATTGAAATTGTATTTTATTGTTAAAATTCTGGTGAAAGAGAAAGCAAATCTGAGAGCAAGCCAAGATGTTAAAGTGGATTAGCTGGCGACAGCCCAAGGCAAACAGGACCCAAGTGAGTACACTTCTAGCCTTACATGTTTTGCTGGGGACAAAGGGAGATGTTGGATGGAAAGAGGAGGAAGCTGGAAGGCTGCAAGTGGAAAGGGAAGGGGCAGTTTCAGGCCAAGAGCTGTACGGCAGTATTCTGCATAGACCTCTTGACATATCACCCTTTTCTCTTTTGGTGTCAGTTAGAAAAGTTATTTCTGTGCAGAACAAAATGACTGAATCTGCCTTGTCAAAGCTAACAGGGGAAGCAGACTGTGGGAAATACCGTTCTTCAAAAGTTAGCTCTTCTGGCAGGTTCAGTGAACATTAGCTCGTTTAAAAACTTCAAGAAGAAATTTTGCTAGACAGCAACATGTGGAGCCAAAGAGTAGAGTAGGTTGGGGCAGGCTGATGGTAGCTTTGAAGTTGTAGTTCTGTGTAGCTAGAACTCCTGGTATCTGAATGTTCTAAGGTGTTAAAAGTGGCATATGTTACCTGTGGCCAGAATCTAGAGTTCTGGGAGAAAGCCTGTTGAGTGGGCAAATCTTATCCTGATTCTTGACTTTGAGATTACATTGAAAATTCTTGCTTGGGCTTTACCTGCCTGGCAGCTGGTGTCACTTCGTTGATTCTGATGACTTCTGCCAACCTGTCTGCCATGACCAATATGATAAGTGGATAATGAATGTGGGAGAATTAAGTGTGTGTGGCATTGTGGTGAGGTGATGCGATCCCTGTTTCTGAAAAGCAGAACTTTTTATTATTGGCACATGTTTATGATACATAGTAATTGCATCTCAGTTGAGGAATTGGTACATATATATTGCATCTTGTTTTTATTTTCCCTCCCCTCCCCCACCCCCTTCCATCCTCCTTCTCCAGATCCCTTTCCCATCTCTACAAAGTCTACCTCCCTGTTTCTGTCTTTTATTTTTCTCTTTAAATTATTTATATTTTGCGTTTCTCATATAAGAGAAACTATGTGATACATATTGTTCTGTTTATTTCACTTAGCATTGTGGTCTCAAGATCCATCCATTAAGAAAGCAGAACTTTAAAAAAAATTAAAAATTAAAAAAAAATTAAAAGGAGGAAAGCAGAACTTTTCCCTTGAAAAGCAAATTCATATGTCCTCCATGCTGATGTCCTACTAGGAACCACAACAAAGACATACTTTTTGGCTCAGGGCCACTTCCAGAAGAAAGTCAGAGGTGCCAGCTGAGAGGAGCAGCTAACTCTGCCTTGGTAGCTCTTCGTTTTGAGAGAAAACTGATAGAAGATGTGGAACTACAGAGATCAGACCATCACAGATATCCACTGCTGTTTCCAACCAGACCTTTCCCCACACAAATCTATCTTTTACTTTTGCTCTGCCTTGTTTCATGTGGATATGGTGTGTTGGAATAGTCATTTCCTTGTACCAGGGCTGCTGGTTTTCTGTTTCCCTATTTGTAGGAGTCTTAAACTTGAGTCTTAGAAGTTCAAAATGTTCAGTTTCTTTTTCTTTCTTTTCTTTCTCTTTTTCTTGTCTTTCTTTCTTCATGCTCTACTTGTTTCTATTTGAAACTGCTAAATGTAGGCAGATGTATTCACTGACTAGGATTTCAGGAGGTTGTTCCTCCCGTCTGCATTGCACTGCTGGTACTGGGTGTGGATTGCTCCATGAAAGCTCTTATCTACACTGCTCTCTGCCCCTTGCTGGCTTCTGTACTGAACTTTGAGATGTGCTGGAAAAGAGGCTTTCTGTCTTTACTATGTTAGTATCCTGTCTCCTGTTAGCTGGTATCCTTTCAGCTGCAGAGCAGGGTTTTAAAAGTTTCACTTTTTTTTCTTTCTTACTTACATGTGGAGAATAGGTTGACTTACTGAGCAATAGAGGATATTAAAATTCCATCTCTTCTCTTTTCCTCAAGATTTTTGTGTATGCTGTCTTTTTACCTCCTTCACTAATTCATCCACCATTTATTGAGCTCCACACTGCGCTGTGCACTGTTCTAGAGGATGTGACTGTGGGCAAAACAAGCAAAGATGCAAAGCACCTTACTTGTCTATTTAGAGCCTTCTGTATGCTGATGTTAGCCCAGATGGTCAATTCTGAGATACTGGGAGTTGTTTTTGTAAAAAGAGAGAGAGAGAGATGAAAATTTTTTCTAAAAGCAACAAAAAAAGAATTTGAAGGTGTTTGGAGAGGAGTATAGTTTGGTAAAGGGAGGTATTTCCCATCATGGAATCAGAAATCCATAATGTGGACTCTGACCCATTTTACCTCTGTACCCCTCTTCACCAGCCCCACCCTCGGTAAGAACAGCCCCAGTTTTTATGCCTTATTCCACACAGGTTGTCAAGAGGGATCCTTTATTGCATTTATGAAAAATCTATTGAAAACTCCCAAAGACAAAGCCACTTCAGGTATGTTGCTTAACATTTAAATTGGAGACCAGCTGCTAACAGAAGACTGTGAGGTCCAGACCACTGCATTTGTTGCATTATTCCTAGAACAAACTACTAGGAACTGCTACTACACATGACCAAGCAGAAAAACCTTTCAGTGGAGAAGAACTGAATCAGTAAGTGGGAGCATAGAAAAATATTTCAAATTTATTGGTACAATGAATAATTCCTTTCCTCAACAAAGTTAAATTGTGTGTCCACTGATGACCAGATTCTGTGGAATTTCAGAATATATAAAAACAATCTCTGCCCTTGCCCATAGTCTATATTTCCCATTCCAAGCACCTTATATAGAATGATAGTGTGTATGCATACATGTCCCATGAATTTATGAAATGAGACAGTTATCCTGAACACTCTCTTTATGCTAGTTACTGTGCAAGACATCAGAGAAGTGACAGATGACTATCAGATGAGCTCCCTGCTTTCCACACAATATGTTACATTTTATTCCAGAAGGATACTCACTTCGCAAGACAAAGTTAGCCTGGGAACCCAGGGAAGGCTTTTACACCAGGAGTGAAACGGGAGCTTGGCCTTGAAGTTCATCTTCCTTTCTGTTCTCCTCCCTTGTATCAGTTTTGGCCCTAGAACAATTATTCTAATCATGGATAATTTGTAAAAAATCAGTGCCACTGATAAATGTGTTTCAAAAGAAGTGTTGTATTCTAATGTACAATTAGACTTAAAAAAAAAATAAACTCTTCGAGGTGTGCATGGAAACTCTTCAGTAGTTCCCTTAACATCTTTATCAAAACCTTCTTATATTTCTTCAATTCTCATCTAATTAAACCTGTTTTCCTTAATCATATACATTCAAGATTTTTAAATGAATTTTTGAAGCAATACAGAATATAAAATTTAGATATTCTAGAGACATTCTTTAAAAATATAAAAGCTGACATTTATTCTTTAAAAAAAATTTTTTTTGGGTACCAGGGATGGAACTCGGGACCTTGCGCTTGCAAGGCAGGCACCAGAACCACTGAGCTAAATCCCTGGCCCTCATTCTTTAAAATATTTAAACAAGTAGTAGCATACAATAAATGTTGCTTTATATTTTTTCCATGTGACAGACCTCCATAATCATTTCATGCCAGAACATGAAGCTGCTTTCTTCCTTTTAATGGCTGCATAGTCCGTTATCTGCAGCACTATGATTTATTTAACTGTCTTCTATTGATAGTTAGATGGGATGTTTCCAATCTGCTGCCATTACTAAGAAGGCCATATTAATATTTTGTACACAAACACTTTTTCATACTTGTGAGTATATTAATAGATAACAAGATAACTTCCTAGATGTAAAATGATGCATCAAAGGGAATATGCATTTTAAATTGGATAGATATTTCAACTCTATATAGGTATATACCAATCTACACCCCTCAGTTGTATATGTGAATACATTGCAAAGTAATGTATCACAAATATTTTTTTCTTTTTCTTTTTCTTTTTTTTTTTTGAGACAGGGTCTTGCTCTATAGTCCAGGCTTCCCTTGAACTAACTACAATATGTAGCCTAGGCTGGCCTTGAAATTGGGGCAGACCTCCTGCCTCTGCCTCCCAAGTGCTGGAATTATAGGCATACCTGGCAATTTTTACATAACTGAATCATACCATATCTATTGTTTTGCTTTGTGCCTTATTTATGTCATTGAACATTTGTTTTTTATGGGATTCATCTATACTGATGTATAGAGCTGTTCATTCATTTTCATTGATGTATAGTGTTCCATTGTATGAATATACTAAAATTAATTTATTCTGTGCATCTGTACATGTAATGTTTGAGGCTATTATGAAAAATGTTGCTGTGAATATTTGTATGTGTGTATGTGTAGATGTAGTTCAGTTTCTCTAAGACATAATGTTAGGAACACCATTACTAGATGATAAGAAGTATATGTTTATCTTTGGCTTCTCTAGATGATGTCAAATTTACCAAATCTACACTCTGCCAGTGCATGTATATAAGTTTTTCCATTACTCTGCATCCTCACCAATGCTTGATACATTAGACTTTGAAATTTTGGCAGACCTAGTGGGTATGTAGTAATACCTACTTTTGTTTTTAATTTGCATTTTTTTGATTACTGATGGAGTTGGATGCCTTTTCATGTACTTATTCGGGCTTTGGATTTTCTCTTTAGTAATGTCCCTTTCCAGACTTTTTCTTATGCATCTAGTGGGTTGTTTGAAGGTTTTTAAAAAATTCATTTTCAGGAGTTCATATATTCTGAATATTGGTACTTTATCATTCATATATGTTCTTTGTGGGTAGTCTTCTTGGTGGGTTCTAGAGATTGAACCCACATGCTAAGCAGGCACTCCACCACAGGCCTACACCTCCAACCCTTTTTACTTTACTTTGAGACAGGGTCTCACTAAGTTGCCAGGCTGGCCTCAAACTGGTAATCCTCCAACCTCAGCCTCCTGAATAGTTAGGATTACAGGCATGGGCCTGTGGCTAGTCTTTTTCTTCTTTGTTTTGCATCTTGATAAACATGTAACTAGTTTTCTGAAGGCAATACATTGGTAAGTTAGAGACTTGTGTCACGTGACATAGGAGGCATTTCTTATATTTATCTTTCCACAGAACACTATTAGAATAGGAAGACTTAATATATGATGGAAGTTTCCCTGTTTTAATAAAGAATAAGAAGTAGTTGACTTCTAAAAAATGTATTTGTCTATTACATTTCACTCTATACATTATGTGACATGTGATAGGAATAAGTATGTTAGGAAAAGCTGATTAATACATTGAGTTTGTCTCTTAGCTGTCTGATAAATAGATCCAAGACCTAGGGAAGAAGTTTTTATATAACAAAAGTAAACACATATGGTTGCTACAAATCCTCCAGTCTTAATTTTATATGCAAACCTTGCAAATCCTGACCCTCTAGTTACTCAGCCTACATGAGAATTGCAAGAGGAGAAAGTTTCTTTTATGAAGGCACACTTATTGTCACAAAGGCCGAGCCATTGGCAGCAAGGGAGGACACAGAAAAGCTATGAGCTAAAAGCCAGAGCTGACAGGAACTGAACTTCCAGATCCTCTCTCACAGCCGTCTGTACCAATGTAGCTTGTGCCTGTCACCCTCAGTCATTATATAAATATCTGTATGCTTACATGATTGCCTTCTCCACCAAACTCTAGGTGCATTAGGGCAGAAACATTTCTGCTTTATACCTCCACTTAATCACCAAATCAAATAAAGTTTGACTCATAGAAAGTATTTGATAAATATGTGTTAAATGAATAAATGAATAATGAGCAAGTAAATACAAGGTAATGTGTTTGGAGTTGTAGGCCAGAGTGATCTGGAAATTGAGACAAAATATAATTAAGAAAATCAAAGTCTCTACTTTGGGAGATCAGCAACAGTTTGTTGTTCGACTTTATCAGATGGTAGAATTTTTCAGGGTAGCATTGATGTTGGGAGTGGGGAAGAAGATCTTTCCAAACTGCAAGGGTGAGGTAGGGAGAAAGGAAAATATAGTTATGTCTGAGACATGAAAAGGAAGTATTTCTGGTTGAAGCTCAGAGTTTGTGTGTTGAAAATGAAAATGATTGGCTAGGTCAGGTCATGGAAGATGCTGAGCACCATCAAAGGAATTTAGACTTTATTGAGTAGCATCCAAGAAAAACTGAGAGTTTTTGCTTTGTTTTGTTTTTCGTGTGATGGTTATAGAATCACTTCTATCTTCACCTTGTTACCTCACTGTCCTTTTATGCCCTCATTCTCTGGATCCTGTGAGAGCCTGTTGTTAGCCTATCCACAGCACTCGGAAGCTCACCCCATCCCTACCTTCAGTGTTCACTTCGTTACCTGTTCTTGCTTAACTTGGCAAACACTTGCATTTCCTTATGCTATCTAGCACGTGTGTTATTTCACACTCCCAGTGAGAAGTGCACTTGAACTTTTGCTTCTTCTTCCTTTAGCTCATCCCCTCCATTCCCCAATAGTTTTTATTCCTTTACTTCTGACATCCATAGCAAAAATCCCATGGCTCTGTCTCTGAAGTGACTTGACTCCTAGTGGCACTTTTAGAGTCACTCATTCTCCACGCTCTTTTTGAGTACCTACGATGGGCAGGCACTATTCTCTACAAGAGAATGCAGGAGTGAAACAGAATAGGCCAGGCTCCACCTTTACAAACACTGCATTCTACTGAAGAAACAGAAAACCAGCAAGCAAATATAAAGCCAAAGTGACCATTACTGCCACTAGACATTTCTAGTTGCTTTTCCCTCAGTATCAGCATCAGAAAATTCTTTCCTTTTCTCTGAAACTTGGTGTGACTTCCCTATTGGGAGCAGAAGCCATATAGCTTCTCTTTATGGATGCATTTTTTTTTTTGTATCGGAGATCAAACTCAGGACCTTGCACTTGCAAGGCAGGTGCAGTGCTGCTGAGCTAAATCTCTGGCCTTTTCTATGGATGCATTATTGGCTTCGTCTCTGATGCTCATTTACTGCCAGGTCCTGACAGTGATTCCCTCAAAGTTTCACCCTGAAGCTTTGGTTACCTCTTGCTTAAATTCTTTCTGCACAGCCAGCATGGTGACAAAGACCTGTAATCCCACCACTTGGGAGGCTGAGGCAGGGGGATTGCCACTAGTTCAAGGCTAGCCTGAACTACATAGCAAAACCTTGTCTCAAAAAAAAATTCTTTCTGCAGCCTCCTAAACAGTCTCCCAGATCTCTGGGATTGTGCCCCTGCCTTTTTCTTTTCTGCTGATACCAGATTCATCTTCCTAAAACATTCAGTATTTCACTGGTCTGTTAAAAGCCTTCAGTGTACATTTTACAATAAAGTACAAGCCCATCCCCAAAAATATTTATGTAGTTTCCCTTCCTAATTCATGACCTTCAGAGACCCTCATCTATTATACACACTTTAATCCTCCACATTAGATTGAATCATATAAACCTGACACTTTTTGGTTCTAATTGCCAATTTATATGTTTCAACCTAACTGCACCCATCAACTAATTCATTGCCTTATAGGTCTTTCTCACATGTTGCATTGTGAGTTCCTTGGCAGGTACATGTGGTCTTAATGATGCTGGTATCTTTACTTTCTATTGCAATATGTGGAACATAGTAAGCAATGGTAATAAAATACCCCACCCAAGTCAGCCTTGCTCCTGCTGCTTCCATCTGCACTACCCAGAGACCTTGACCAGTCACATCCATCCCAACACTGCCAACTTCATTCACATCTCCTTCGTTATTTCTGGAAACGCTGCTTCTCTACATCACTCCATGCCCCAGTTCCACTGAGCCTATCCATGCCAGTAATGCCCCTCTCTCCTCAGAAATCAAGTATATTCTTTGATATTTGGGCCACGCATGTGTTTTACTTTGTATTGGCCACATTTTGTACCATAATGACACTCTTAACAGTGAGCTGAGCTGTCTTTCTTCCTTTTGCTTTTACCCAGCACCTGATATCATTCATCCTGCTGTATGTGGCATAACTGCACTGCTCTCTGCTCAATAGAACAAACTAAACCCATCATGTACCATCTCTCCAATCTGCTTCCCAAGACCCCCTCCACATCTCCACCTGTAAGTCCCTGGCTCTTCCTCATCCTCTACTCTCCTCAAGTATCTTTTCAGGGCTGCACTGCAGGGATCACACTCCCTCAGCCTGGCTTCCTGTTGTTATGAAATATGTAAAGTCTGCCCCTGGGGCTTCAGGAGGCGAGCATGTCTCTTGAGCCACAGTAACATTTCCCAGGACCTAGGACTTCCTGAAAACCCAGCCCCTTAACTTCTGCTCCTGAAAGCCCTGCCCCTTCCCTGGGTCCCTTGCTATCTTTGCAAACCTCTCCTGTCACATATGTTTTCTGATATATTACAGTTATCTTCACTAAAGGATAATGATCTCTGAACACATAAATCTTTTGTCTACCTACCTGTATTGGCTCACTGTGTGTCCAAAATTATTTCTCTGTCCTAATAGATATAGTTCTGCCCTCAGAAAGAATGTTGGTGGACTACATCTTCATTGTTGGGATGATTTCTGGAGTTCCCTCCCTGAGCACTTTGTGAGACAGTATCTTTTTCTAGTTTACTGTTGTTTCCCATGGATGAGTTTTTGTTTCAGCAACTAAATCTATAAAGTTTATGCTTGATGCTTTGTGTTATCTGTAGCACACAGAGATAGAATTATTCACAGAAAGTGCTCAAAAATAATTGAATGACATGTTTTATGTGTGTATCTTCTACTTGTATATATTTACAAATTTGTTTGTAAATGTGTTTCCCAGATACTCTCTAAGAAGTACTCATCTGTGTGACTTGGGAAGAGGGCTACCTGATTTTCCCTGGCCATTGAGCACATGACATTATAAACTAATAAGGGGTATACTCCAAAAGCTAGTAATTGGTTAGCACAGGTGAAGAGTTCATCTGAGCTGTAGCCTAAAATTACTTCTCCCAGTTTGAGGTTCTTTCTCTCTCTCAGCATGAAACATTAATCTTGCTGTTAAAAGGGGGCAATATGTATGTGTACATCTGTGTGTATCTGTGCTTATGTGTGTATATACACATATATATGCATATGTATATGCACATATGTATATATGGAGGAAATATACCACATATAAATTATGGTTATTTCTGGTCAATGGCATTTTCCAAATCTCTACTGTAAAACAAATTCATTTTATTGGACTGGGGATTTACCTCAGTGGCACCATGCCTGCCTTGCAAGCACAAGGTCCTGAGTTCTATCCCTAGTACCAAAAAACAAAAACAAAAACAAATTATTTTTATTAACAATAACAAAAAAAGTAATGTTTTTTAAAGGATGAGAAGAGACAAGTTTAGTAGATGGTTGCTGAGACCTACACTTTTCATGAACCAAGGGTACCTAGTGGGAAACAGGGTGATTTGCTTCACTTTAGTACCCTGAGATTCTAGAAAATAACTGAAGAGTGAGTTTGCGGTGGCTTGCAGACGGCCAAGGTTGTAAGCTGAGGAAATGGCAACTTCATTTGATTGCGAAGGTCAGGAGCCTTGAAATGTGAAAGAAAAGGAAAATCCAGCAAGCAGGCAATGGGGTGAGAATGGGCTGATCAATTTAAGGTTTCCCCTACCTCCCCTACACAGCTGTTTAAAGATACATGGAAAAGGTGAGGGAAAGGCAGAAATATGCTCTCAAGTACAGAAGAGATTTCACAAAAGGTTATGCCATGGGAGAGAGGAAGGATGTTTCCAGTTTTATTTTTCCCTGGTGATTCCAGAAGGAAGGATTTCCAGAGACTTCAGGGAGGACACTGAACCCTGGTAAGAGGCACAAGGTTCTCTAGGGAGAAGCTCGGTAACCACTGCAAGGGTTCACCCAAAAGGTAGTCCATCATAAGATCAAGACATCCCTCTACTCTCCCCTTCCTCCTTCTCCACAGTTAAAGGACAGAGGGAGTTTTCTGATAAACAGTCTGTTACCAATCTTTCTTAACTAGGAACCAAAAAAAGGTTACATGAAACAAATACTTTCAAAGATATCTCTCCCACACTGGCCAGTTTAGAGTTGTCTCAGAGTGTTCCCACGCAGAGGAAGAAATGGAAAGAGGGAGTACAGGAAGGGTGAATATTTTTGAATCTGGCCTATTTCCTTTTGAGAAGTGTCTGGGTGGTGGTGTCTTGCCGTCACTGGGGAGGCAGCCTAACAGATAGACCTGGCTCTGCACCCTCCGCAGAGGCCCTCTTGGCCCTTACGGCACTGCACATCCAGGCACTCATTATTCATCCCCACTTCACAGGATGTGGGACCACATGAGTAGCAAACACATGTCTAGATCCTAGGGACCTTCAGGCATAGTAGGATGCATGAAAGAACAAATAAGTCACAAAAGCCAACACTTGAAAAGAGCTGATCTGAAAATATATTTCATGGTCTTGATGCCTTTTTGCTATGCACTATTCAGTGCTACTGCTGTGTACCTCAGTTTTTAATTCTGATGGCTATGTCAAGAATCTCCAGTCTGGGCTCTGGTCTGAAACTTGAGGTGGAGAAAGGTTCTGGCAAACCATTAATACGCAACTTGCAGTGTTTGCTGTGTTTAATGGAGGGACACAGTGCACACAAGGTCCCCACCAAGGACAAAATCCCCTTCCCGTCTCATGGGACAGATGCAGTTCTTTCACTGAGAAGTCCCTGCTGTAATTGGACAGGCAGAGAAAAGCACACAGGCTTCCTGCAAGAAAGCCATCCAGAACACAAACAAGTGACCCTAAGACAAGGCTGACACTTTACATTTACTCTCCTGGTCCTCACCAGAGTTCTTCAAGGTAAGTATCATTCTCCTCAATTTGCAGATGACAGATTTTATAGGAAAATGTCACATAGAGAGGTTCAGTAACTTACCCAGGGTCATACAACCATAAAATGCAGAGCTGAGGTTTGAACCCAGGTCTTTGACGTCCTCTTATGCACACTGCCTTCCACTAGCCAAGTCCAACAAAAACAACCATTAAATAATGTAGGCACATATATACAATGCAACATTTTGGCCTAAATATCATGAACCCTATCATTTCCCCCTTCTAATCAACTGAATGAAGTACACCTGCATTTACTCACCAAGAACATCTCATGTTCTGTGAATTGTATGTATCAGCTGCTCACTGTCTTCTGTACCTTGTGAAGCATGGCATAATCTGAGATCTAGAAGAGGCTGCTGATTATGTCTTAGTCATGGGAGGAGAATTTAGGTACATCCCTGCCACAGTAGGTTCCTAATCCATCAGAATGAAACACTGGCAGCAGTCAACTGAAGAGTCTCTTAAAAATATGTTGCAAAATAGCTGCCTCAAATTCTTTGTGGAACAAGAAAGGGTATAAAATCTATCATATAATAAATATATTCCCCATTTGTGGCTATTTTTACTGCATTGGACATATAGTGGTATCTCTTGTGTACCCAGGAACTGCAGAACATCTCAGTATAGTTCAGGAAGCTCTTATTATGAGAATCGAGTATTAGAATGGGGCCTATGTTATGTAAGTAAAAAGTTCATATGAAGAAGTGTAGACCTGAATATGGGAGAGGTAGAGAAATCTCAACACAGCCAGAGAAAGAATGAGAGAGTGTGAGAGGGAGAGGAAGAGGAGGAATAAAAAGAGAAAAGAAAGAATCCTGAGGAGGTCTGGTTAATAAAGGCCACTACTCTATAAAGTGAGTCTCCATGATTCTTGCCCCTTGTGGAAAACACCAAACACAAGTGCTCTGGACAGTGTGTGCCGGAAGACATGAAATATAGCCAAAATGCTGCAAACTCAGGTTTTCCAGGGCTGGAGACTTCTGCACTGAGGGTTCCAAACCAAGAGACTTTTAGAATTACCAGGGAAATATTTCAAAAATCTTATTTCAGGCCTTATTCTGGCCTATTGAATCAGAAAGCCAAAGGTATAGAGTGATTGGATATGGGATCTATGTGTGAATTCTAAGCTGAGAGCAATTTTCTAATTAAGAAAGATCATTAAATCAAAGATCAAAAATATACAATGGTCTCTTTTTCACACTTCCAATTAAACTTTTTCTACCAGTCCTTGCCTTGGGCCAGATTTTTAAAAATGAGATCATGAATGGCTATCATTTTTAATATTAAGAGCTGTGTATTGGTGTTAACTACTCTTCTAAAGCACTAACTGGGCTATATATAATGATGACTTCCTATGTAAACATATATGTGTTTTCTCACCGTCTCAGGGAACAAGTGTTCAGTTTGCCTATGTGGGTTTTTCTCTTGGGTGTCTCATACATCAAACCATCATCAGATTTGCAGGGGCACAAAGATGATCACAACTTGAGGTTTAAGGGTATATGAAATTTTCTATAAGACTGAATGAATATGTGTAATAAACTAACCCAAACTACTTCAAGTTAGGTCCTCAGGTGTAAGATCATCTTCATGTGAGGGATGCTTTCTAAGATCTTTGCATTCAATCACCATGCAAATGTACAAACATTATTTAGCAGATGTATTCTCCTTTAGATGAGACAATATAACACACTTAAAAACAGCCTTGGAATCAAACAAACCTCCATTCTGATCTTACTCCCCTCCTCTACTTGCCAGTTGTATGATCCTGGGCAGGACCTCTTCAGACCTCAATCTGCAAATTGAGGGCAATGGTATTACCCACCCCATAAGGTGTGAAATGATGTGTATACACACTTAGCACTTTGCCTGGCACATGGTAATAAATGTTAGCTGTTGATAATAGTGAAAAATATTTTTAAACTTTTCTCCTTTTTAGAATTCTAATGACTGTATAGAGAACGGAATGTCAAATTCAGTATTTATAAAAGTATTAAATTTTCCCATTAACATAAAATCTGTATACCTTATAGCACATAAAGTAACCTGAGAATGACAATGAATTGTGGTGTGAAAGACTAGCTAATCAGGATGACTCGGGCCACATCCTTGGTTTGTGTTAGTGTGACATTTTACAAAGGAGAATGTGAATTGAAATTCTACAGCCCCTTTTGCACTGATGAAATGAGTTCGGTGAGCACTCTGGTCCCTTGATCATGAGTTATTTCACACATCCATGTGTACAGCTCCTGTCTTTCTTCAGAATTTCTTCTCCTTTATGAATCCTGTGTGTCCAGTACCTTCCATGAAGCTCAGGGTAACTACCATCTCACCTTGAGGCTAAAATGTTCTTTCTGATGAATGAACAGCTTTTGCCTGGCTGAAGTTCTTACTGAGAGTTTCAGACTGATTTTTCTCATCTCTATATGGTAAATACGATGGAGCCTTTGACATCATAGAACTGAGTCCCAGTCAAATGTGAGATAATACTCTGATTTATCCTCAACTTTTGTCCTGGCTGAGGGCCATTGCCATTTAGAATGTTTCACTCCTCCACAGGTACTAGGAATTAACTCTCTTTGAAGGACCATTTTTCTTAGAAAAATAATGATTCATTGCTTCAGAAGGCCTAGTAGAGAAGGTGTAAGCCACACTGGAATATGGTAGCTGGGTTTCTAGCATAGATCTACCTCTGGCTCACTCACCCGCTCAGTACTCTCTCCCTTTTCTGGCCTTGCAGTCTGCCCAAATCAACCACATGCCTTAGAAAAATTACAGATTACCACACATCATGGCCCCTGGTAGCAACTGAAATCATAAATTTCATGTCCATTACTGCCAAACATCTGCTACATAAAAGAATGAGCTTTTCTCAGTTTCTTTCCCCCAGTTGAATGTTGTAGCAAGACTTGTTAGTAGAGTACAGGGACCCTAAAAGAATTTAAGCAAGAAAACATAACGGAGTGTATGAAATAGGCACTAAGGATCACAGGACCTTCTTTTCATGCCTCCCAGTTTGTACTATTTCTGGCTCTACTCCTGCCTATGTGTCTGGGACATTGGGAAGCCACTGCAGGACTGGTCCACAACTATCTAACAGGCTGAAGGATATGATTTGGGTGCTGACAAAGTTATAAGCAACCAATCAGTGATCCTGGACCTAGTTGGTTTCTTCTGAACCTTCAAACTAAAGTGTGTCTTCTAGAACACTCTGCTTCCTCCATATCTTCTTCAAAAAGAATGATTGTGTGCTCTCTAGGTTGCACTCTGTGCATTGGGTTACTGGAAATACAGTAGGGTGCACTGATGATTTTAACTCTTTTTTCTATAAAGGGCTATGGGATCTCATGCAGATTTTTGCAAAGTCATATGCAAATCACAGAGCCCAGCCCTTTTCTTAACAGGATGGCAACCTTGTTCCTCGGTGGCACCTGGGACCTGGAGATCCTTTCTCCACTTACGTTTAGCGCGCAACCTGGGACTTGTCCCTGCAGCTCACCGGGTTAGCCATGGCGCCGTTGGGACCTCCCACCAGGACTCCAGTCACCCACTTCTCTTGAGACTGCTCTGGCAGAGCTGGTGTGGGGTGCAGCCTTTGCTCAGAGGGCAACATGTTCCAAGCAAAATCTGCCCACCTGGGCCATGGGCTCACCCTTCGGGCCTCCCTGCTTCTCTCCTGGGTGCAATTTGAGGTTTCTGAGCTTCTCTCCAAAGTCCAAAATGTTGGGGCAACAGGGGCCTGTGAGAGGCCCCATGGCCCAATGTACTCCCCAGCTCTCAATGTGAACACCGGGTACCCCCAAACGCTTGCTACCCTAGAAGTCTGCAACACAAATGGACAGGTTAACTAGAAGGATGTGTTTGTCTCCCTAGTTCTTCTCCAGGTTGAATATTTCTATCAACAGTGGCCCCCAATCTAGAAACATCCACCATTCAACTCTAGCTTGTCTCCCCCATGTCATGACAAAGAGGGAGGAAGAAGAGATGGTTTATGATCAAGATGAGGGTTAGCTCTAGCCGTTCCCAGACATTGGCAGTAGCCACTTTCCCCCAAAATTTTCTGTTTCTTCAGCCTACCTGGGTTTTGTCATGTTTTTCCAGCTCCTCCCTCCCCACACTCCCTTCTGAGGACTCTGGTTCAAAACCGCTCTTCCAGTCTCTGTTTGGTTCAAGTTGTCCCATTGGGGGTGGTCAGAAGTATGAGAAGATATTATAAATGAAACAAACTGGCCACATATTGGTAATTGTCGAAACTAGATGATGGGTACACCAGTGTTCATTATTGACCATACAGATAGTTTCCCCATTTTTTTATATGTTTGCAATTTTTCATAATAAAATATTTTTTAAAAGTCCTCCAATTTCCACAACATTCGACAGAGAACCCTATCCCCTAACACAGAGTTTCACAGAAACCCCACACCAAGACAAGAGGCAAAGGTGATTCTATTTCATATATAAACTCATTTTCTAACCTTTTTTAAAGGCCCACTAAAAAATAGACTAAATTCTTATTTCTAAGCGGTCCTGAAGTTGGGCTCACTTCCCAGGCTGGGTTATGGGGGAGGGCAGGGGAAAGGGTTCCTTAAAGTTTACACTTCTATGTATCTCACAGTCTTATTGTGAGGATGTGACTTGTTCAGTGTTCTGAACTTTGTGAAGGATACATGGTCTCAAGGGAAAGTGTCATTCTCTGGAATTGCACCTGGCTCAGGAAAGGACTGTCTTTGTACTTGAATATAAATCCAATGGAGAACCTTAACACGGGCATTTGCATGACTGAGAATTGCTGCTGTCTTTTATCCGTATGTCACTTTCTTGAATGTGTTCTAATAAAGTGATTCTAAAGCAGGCTGTTGATATACAATGATTTATAAATACTTTCTGTTGAGTGCTGAGGCCCTTAATTCTCTGCCAAGAATCTACCCCCATCCCATTTTCTGGAAAGATCTATCAAGCTGGGGACAGATGCACTGAGCATGTGTGTGGCATGATGGCGGCACCACTGCAATTGCAGTCACTAATAAGGATCATACCAACCACAGATTTGTCTTCTGGCTGCCTAGTGACAGAATTTGTTTTCAGCATAAAGATGATCGATCATATATATATATGGGGGGGGAGGGATGACAAGAACAGGTGTATAATTCATTCCTCCAGGGAAGGAGTGAGGGAGGAAGGTGTGAAGAGAGACAAAGGCAGCCAAAAAGACACCGGCCAAGTTTAAATTCATTTTGTGCAGTGATGGGTCTCAGCATCCTCAAATGATAGTCGATTTTTAATTTTTATTTTCAAGATTGTATCTTTTGCTATCAAGCTGTAGCAAGTTACAAATTCCATTAGACAAACTGGTATATTTCCAAAGGTGAATATTTTGAGATATACTTTTTATCTCAATTCTTATACCCCTTTAGCCAAGACTAGTTAGGGAACTCTCATGAGCCAGTAACCAATTTAAGTCAATTCTTTGGTAAAGGAGCCACTGTTAAAAACCTTATGGCCTAAAGACTTTGTAAAAGGGAAAGGAAGACAGAACCAGACAAAGAGGCTTCCATTTCCTGAGCACCTTTCCAACCAGAAAGGAAGGCACATTATATACTCCTGTAATTTTCACAACTATCCAGAGAGGCTGTTTTCATTTTCTAAAACAGGCTAAAGCTAAGATAAATAATTTGAGCAAACTTGTGCAGCTAGAAAATAGCAGATATGTGATTCAAATTCAGGTCTGTCATTCCAAATGCATGCTTTTGCAAACCTCCAGGCTGATGGCCCAGGTGCCTGTCCTCAGCTCTTCCTTGTACACCTCCTGCCATTATCCACATCAGTGAACTCTCTAGCTAGGGGTACCTCAGGATGCAGACCAGCATTCTGCTCTTCCCTGTGTGATGGAGAGCTCTTCCAGGCCAGCATGTTTGCAACACTTATTCACATACCTGGCACTTGGTTATGTAGAGCTCAGACTGATGAGGCTGTAGTCATTGTTTGGTTTTCACAGGGATTTGTTTACTCATCAAATATTTATAGAGAGCCTTCAAGTGCTGGGCATTCTGAATTAGGTGAACAGTCCCTGCTCTCACCCACATAAAAGGATATATAATAATCACCAGAAGGGATCTTAAAGTCATTGAGATGAAACCAAGACCCAGAAATGTTTGCCCAAGCACCTTCCCCAAAACCATATTGCAAGTTAGGGGCAGAAGAAAGGCTAGAACTGAGAACTCTTGATTTTATTCTTACAGTACTTTTACCCCTACTATGTCACACTCTTTTGTTGTGTAGCTGTAGACTTTCACCCAACCCTAACCAGCCATATAAACATATCAACCAGTCAGGATAGTATTCTCATTCCTAGCCAAAAGCAAACAAAAAACCCAATACATTTTGAAATGATAAACAATATAGTGAACTAAATCCCTGAGACTGTTCTAACTAAACCCAGGTTTGCAGACTTATCTCAGAACGCCCAGCAGGCACAGAGAAAGGCAATGCTCTCATGCCTAAGGGTGCTGCCTAATGAGCAGGTGTATAGGTGCTTCCCTGTTTTGATCTGACCCCAGTATTTCCGCATCTTCCAGAACTAGCACTTACTCATTCACTGGTTAATTCAACAAGCATTTATTGAGTGCTTACCAGTTCTTAGAGATAAGGACACAGCGGTGCACAACACAGACAACCCTTGTGGATCATAAATTCTCCCTGAGAGGAACAGACAATAAATAAGTAAATAATACAGCATATTAAGAGATGATAAATGCGGCAAAGAAAAATATCAAGAAAGGAAAGAGCTGGCTGGAGGTAGGGATCCATTTTTAATTAGAGTGCTGAGGAAAAGACATCCCTGACAAAATGATGCATTGGGTCATCATTATATACATACATATATACACATGTGTACATAAATGTATAATATTCATATATATGAACAAATCAGTGATAAAATGATCTCCTCTTTGTAAGTGTGACAAACTGCATTTAACAAGGTTTGACATGTGGCTTTGGCCCAGCTCTGAATAGCCAGCAGTACAGTGTGATTTGAAAGGTCTTCAGGCTGCTTTCTCTGGCATGTCCCAGTTCCCAGTCCCTAACTTTCTTTTCTCCTTTGGGCTAATGCAATTGTTCTCAAATTTGAGTATACATCAGAATCACCTAGTGGGCTTGTCAAAACACAGATTCCTTAGCCCCATACCCAGAGTTTATGCTTCAGTATGTCTGGGCTAGATACACAAATTTGCTTTTCTTAGAAATTCCCAGATAATACTAATGTTGCTGGTATAAGACCCACAATTAAAGCATCACTAAATCATTATAGCTAGAAAATTCCTGTTAAAATGAAACTATTACATGAGAAATAATGTGCTCATTCATTAGGATGCATGGATAGTATCAATGTAGCTATCCTTGCAGGGCAAAGTCCTTGAGAAATGGGACTATTTATTTAATGGGATAAGATTCAGAAACTACAGCCCAAGACCTCAAGCAATGAGAATTTAAGGCAAGGAATGTGCCCAGAAAAGGAAGTACAAACAATCCTTCATTGTTGTGTATTTCGATAGCTATAATAATATCACAAGTCCTTTTGCCAACTACTTCCTCCTGACCAATTAACCTGTTGGTAGGCAGAACAGGTGTCATGGTTACATTTTACAGATAGAAGTAGAACACAAAGAGGTTATGTGGTTCCTGTAGGTCATCAAGTCTAAGAACCCCAGTTGCCTTTCTCTTAGCTTGGTGTTCTTCCTCCCTTAACACTCTTCATGACACTAGCAATAGCAGTGTCCTGGGCCATCTACCCTGGATCATTAAGATCCAGGACATGTAGTTGCTCTCTGCCTTTTGCTCTGTTCAAAATCCCACTTACTATAAGTAGGTTATTCACATGAGTGATTAACTGTGGTATTAGGCCCTGGATGGATTTCCTCTGCCATAAGCACATTTCTCCTCTTCTCCTACAAGGTATTATACAGAGAAAATACCAACTCATTTTATTATTAGCCTAAGCTAGAACTATTCATTATGAAAGCAAACCTGCTAGGGAAAAACACACATAATACTTTCCAAAGGTAAATAGAAATGACATTTTGATTATATGTACCATTGCTTCCATTCCATTAGAGGAGATAATTGAAAATTTTCTGTATCACTAAAACAAGCATCAAAATGAGAGTGGATTTTGCTAAATCTGATAACTAATGAATCACATTTTCTGGTATTTAAATATACCCTCTGTTCCACAAAAAGTGAAAATGAAGAATAAAATTGTCCTTCCCAGTACTTGTCCGCTAAGTCTCCTATTGACTCTCATGGATGGTGAACCTGTGAGCCACAAGGAGCTGCCCCCCTTAAGTTTCTATAAGATCTTTTACCATCCATGAGCCCAGGGTTTTAGAAGTTTAATTTGTAGAATTTCCCTCATCTCTCTCCCAACCCATTGGTATTTTGCACATACTACCACTGGGACCACTCATTTATTCAATAAACATGTTAAGCACTTGCTATGCATCAGACCCTGTAAGAGCCATTGAACAGGCTACAAAAATGGGTTAGAAATAATCCTATCCTGAAATAACATAGCATATAATAGAGTTGCTCTCTAAATCAGACAGAATAGTCAACACTCAAGTATATTCTAGATGTGAATTGTAGTCCATGAGGGCTTCTCCCCATTTTCATTCTTTGTACTTGCTGTATGCCCAAAAGAAACTAATTGATGAGTTAGTTAAGCTTCAACATAAAATTGGCACCATTAGGAAAGAAAACATACCTGGGGGAGAGAAAGGTGGAATGCGGAACACTATTCTAGAGTTCTGGGCACATGCAGAGATAAGTATGCATCAGCAGTCCAAAAGCAGGGTAGATAAGGGGGCATTCTAGGATCTCACACCTACTATATAAACTCATATTCCACATGTGGACCATGTAATATTGAATAAATCTTGAGTGATTAGAAATTCCATACTGGTGAAAGATCCAGCATGAACATGTGTTTGCTGAGTTTCAGACTCCAAAGCATACAAGAAAATATTCCTTAAAAAGCATAATTCATGTCAACTGCAGCACAGGGACTGAGCCTATAAGAAAATCAGCTGGGTTGAGGAGAAGACAGTGGGATGAAGAGAATTCAGCTAGCTTGTTCAGTGTCAGAGCACATGTGAGAAGATTCAGACCGTGATCCAACAAGGTGGGAGTACATGTGTGTGCACATGCGCACGTGCACACATGTGTTCACCAAAATGTATACACATAGCACAAATGTTGAAGACCAGCAATAATAATTTTAAGTCTTTTTAGACAAATTCTAAATTCATAATCTAGAAAGGAGGACAAGTTTAGAAAACCAAAAGTGCAGACAGAAGTGAATGTCAAGAGTGGTTCTAGTGGCCATCACAGCTTTATGTCTCTCAGCAGCTCAAAGGGTCTCCCCAGGCTCTGACACCTTTCTTCCTGGATTTGGACTTGTGGAATCTCAAGTCAGGAGTTCAAAGAAGATATATAGCTGGTTCTCAGATCTGCCCTTACAACCTATTTTCACCCATTCTGCAAACCTGTCCTGGCTCTGGAGGGAATTTTCTCAGCACCAGTGCTATATCCAGTCTTACTCATGATCACCAAGAGTACTAGTGGCATAATAGTCCATCCATGCCTTCCATGGGTCAGTTTGGTCATGAATAATGGTAGCCAGAGGGTAGGGAATAGCACTAGTGGAGGGAGTTTCTATGTATTTGCCTCTGAGTTTCTGGGATGATGGAATAAGGAGTATTACTTCTATTTGTAAAGATATCCAGGGACCCTGGTGCCTGTCAGTGGTGACCTTTCACTGTCCTTATACCCAAACACAGTGTGGAGCTTTTAGATTGAGATGGAGTGGGTGGGTTCTGCTGGGTGGTGGTTAGGGATGCATCAGAGTAAAGAGAAGGACAAGGATGGGGTGGAGTTTAAATGTAGTTCATGTAGAAGTAGAGTTTAGATTTTATTGGTATGGGACTCTATATGTTGCTCTAGTATCTCATAGATTCACAAGGACTTGTGTGGGCAATTTGGCCCTGAAAGGAGTAAGTTAGTGATAAAACCGACTTCTACAATTGTGTTCCTTTAAGGCCAACTGGAAGTTAACAATGGAAGTAGGAAGCTTTGTACCCTTCCGTCTCTCCCTGTGTTCCCATTAGTTATTGACGATTCTGACATGTTGCTTTATTTTTGATATTTATGGAACTATTCAACCAACCAGATTGTGGGAATGCTATAGATTATAAGCCTCAAAGCCAGTCTGTTATCAAGATCTAGGTACTGTCTATGCCCTGCAACAGGTAGCCTTAGGGACGGAATGGGTCACTAAAAAGGGAGACTCCTTGCAGTGTGCAATTGCTTAGCTGGTGTTACAGAATAAAAGTGATGACATTTCACCTTACTGACATGGCTGCTTTTAGGGCCAGATGGATGCATGCCTTCTAGAACAGGACATCAAGCCATCACTCCAGTACTTCTGGCATCTGGGGAATGAATTATTGAAAAATTAAAATGAGAAGGTAATTGGATGGGGCTGCAAATATGATTACTTAGACTAGGAGCCCATTTCCGATCACATCCCAAACCTCAAAAATCTGAATAAATCATTCTTCTGGATTAAATTTTTTATAAAAGAATGCACTGGGAGCCAAGAGTGGGAGGAGTAGTTTGAAGGATTGAAATGAGACAACAACGGGAATGACACTGGACACGGTCTCTTTTGTAAACATTTAATGTGGGGAAGGAATATCAAGGGTGATGCCCAAAGTAATGCAATGATTTGGACTCTGGAGAGTCTCACAGCAACCAAGAGTCTATGGCAGTGTCTGACTAGTAGATCCTCTAGAGGTCAGCGAGGGGGTCATATGTCCAACAAAACAACAGAATAGATACTGCTAATGATCAACAACTCTCAAGAAGTACCAGGTATCTATTATGTTCATTCATTTATTCATCCAACAAATATTTATTAAATACCTACCATGTGCCAGGTATTATTCTAGACAGCAAAGACAAAGCAATACATCTCCTATCCCCCCAAAAAACTAATTCCTGTCCTCATGGAGCTTACATTCTAATGGGACTACAGACAAATAGGTAAAATGCCAGAATGTGATACATGCTCTGGAGAGAAATACAACTGCAAATGAAGTGGCATGTGGGGAGGATCTGAGCTCTGGGCTGACACAGTCAAGGATCCAGGGATGATGAAATTAGCCCAGGTGGTCTCAAGGCAGATGGTGGTGATGAGGCTGTGAGTGTTGCAGGAGTGGGTAGGGTAAGGCTTCTGCTGTAACAAAGGGTTTTAGAAATCTCTTTTCATTATTGCCACAAAAAAAAGCATGAAGACTGAAGACGTAACTTTATCTAGGAGGTATAGTGGGTATAATCAGTGGTAGAGCACTTGCCTAGCATGCATGGGGCCCTGGGTTCAATCCCCTGCACCACAGGGAAAAAAAAAATCTAGGAGCAGGTAGGCGCTCTCAGGTAAGATGGCCTCTCCCTCAGCATTCATGCCTCCATTGGTGCCAAGAGGGTGCCCAAGAACATGCCCTGGAACTCAAGTGGGAACTGAGACTATGCCCCAGTACCTACCAGGATTCGAGGGGAGCATTTCTGATATGACCCTGGCCCAGGTGAGAGAAATCTGGATTCCATTCAGAGTGATAAGAACCTCACTCTATGGTGTGGTTTATGTCCCTCAAGTTCACATTGCGAGATTCTTGAAAATAAATCAAAATTTAGTCCAAGTTCTACATGAATCTAGGAACCACGAGCTCTTCGAGTACACTATATACAGTATCTCTAGAAACAAAAAGGCATTGCAGATTCTGAGTAGCATGTTAAAGTATTTGTTTTTTTTTTCTTAAGAGGTTTAAAATACAAATTCCCTTTGGTTATTTCCCTCATCTCCTAGCAGACCATGGGCCCCCTCTAGATGAGCTTAATGAAAGTCAACAGTAGCAGGAAGCAGTTTCCAACATTACCTACACAGAAACCCAACCCTGTCACTAGGACAAAGACTGAGAAAGTCCCATTTAGCTTTATCACAAACAGGACATTGCCCCCAGGAGACCCAGTAAAGAAGTGCAGGAATTCATTCTAATCTTGGGATCATAATTCATATAGCATCTATTCCTTGGACCCAGCTAATAGATATGCTCAACCTAGATCTGAGTTCCTGACAGCAGGAAGACAGCCCACTCACAGTTGTGGTGTAAATGTAGCTTCCCTGTTTCCTCTTTCCATACCCCACTTAAGGCTCATTAAGTTTAGGCAGCAGGCTTGGGAGTTAAAGAGAATTTAGCTCCCTCCTCTCAGCTATATCAGTCTGTCCCCACAAGACAAGTTATTGAGGTTGAAGCCAAATGAGAGAGGAGTTCAGAATACTAGCGCGCGCACACACACACACACACACACACACACACACACACACCCTCACCCTCCCATTCATTGTGTAATGGGTCCCAAGCTCCATCTCTAGAGATACACTGCAAGACTAAGTCTGGGAGGTTGTCTCTTATAGATGTATGAGACATTAGTTAACCCTTTCAGACAAGGACTTCATGGGACAAGTCCATCCCAATTCAGATCCTAGTCAGGAGCCAGGTGGTGTAGTGGCAACAAGAGAGCCAGGTGGTGTAGTGGCAACAAGATCACTTTTTCTCTGTGGCTGTCAGAAATTGAATGTGACACTGGTTATTTTCTATTTTTTTGGATCAATACATGTGCTCACCAAGAGGTTTCTAACCTTACCTGATACAGATCAACTATCTTTTGGCTTCTCCTGATAAAAATTTACTTTTGAATATGTCTTAGACTTAATCTATAGAGTGCAAAACCTTAGAAGCTTATACGTAGATGCAAATTGTTAGCTGAATGAAGAATCAGTATAGTCTTATAGGATCCATGTCAAACTATGCTAGTAATTGAACTGGTGATTGCTATAGGGTAACTGCTGTGAGGCAGGGACAGTTGTCTGCTGTTTTTCACTGCTGTATCCCCAGTGTATATACTAATGCCTTTAAGTATAATTGCATAATATGTAGAGTAAATGTAATCTCCTTAGTCCACAGAAATACAGAGAGAAATATTCTTCATCTTTAATAGAACCAGACCATAAGTAAATGCCTCTGTTGTGCTGCAGAGGAGTAGAAAGGAGTTTTGCGGAATACGTCATACTTGACAAAAGCAAGTAGCATGCTCCTTGAGTTTCAGATAATATAAGGATAGAAAGCAAATTTGATGTACAAGCTGATAGGCAAATCTTAAATATGAGATCCAGGGCCAGGACAGGTAAACAGGGATGGCAATTGAATGTAGCAAAGAGGGTTTAAGCAAAGGAGCTATAATCAAAGGAGCAAGTAGACAGTGGAAGGCCATGTCAGCTGTGGGAAACTTCAGTGTGGTTTGGTCAGTGACAATTCAAAGAATTCTGATAAATGATGATTCCTCTCAATATACCTTTTATTCTGTTACCCACTCATAAATTTTTTTAAGGTACCACTTGACTTCTGAGGTTCTTTGGATCATTTCTAATTAAGAATGTTAAATGGGAAGATTGAAAAAATAAAAGCACCAGGGGCCAGGAGCAGTGAATAGGAAAATAAACCTAACAAAGCACATGTCCCAAAAAACAAAACAACTGTTATAAGAGTCAGATTTCAAGAGTGTCTCTCATTTGGTTTGCTTCACTGAGTTGGTTGCCAATGAGAAAGACTTAAATTCTAAAGATAGTGTTGATTGAAAATGCACTTCCCTTCTCTGCTCTTCCCCACCCCCATGTTCATGTTTCTCATTAATTCCGGAAGCTCCAAGAAATGAAAATGTGTGAATCGACCCATCTGTCGTGAGTCAGCCCAAGAAATGGACAACAGTGGATTCTGATGCCAGTTCCCTGGTAGCAAGCAAAGCTGCCCTTCAGCTTGATTTTATTGTGCTTTAGGACTGTTCCAAAAGTACACAAAAAGAGTATAAAATATTCTTAACTAGAAGAATTTGTAGTTCATTTGGGAGAGAGAAAAAATAAATGCTCAGAGAACAAAATTCACACAATACAAGATGGGAATAGCTATCACATCAGCCTGAGTGGTCTAAAAACTAGTATGATCTCTGTTCTATATATCTATCTAGCATCAAGGATGAGTCATTGAATATAATGACAGTAATCTTCAAATCACTTTTTAAAAACTAATAATAATAATGATAGTAGTAATAATAACAATAAAATCTGCTAAATCTGCCAAAATTATTGCATTCAATGTGTATTTGTCTTAATATGGTTCCATTTTGTCTCTTTCCTTTTCCTTCCTTTCTTCCTTCCTTCCTTCATTCTTTTTTCTTTTTGTGGTATTGGAGATCAAACCTAGGGGCACACTACCACTAAAGGACATCCCCAGCCCCTTTTATTTATTTTGAGACAGAGTCTCCCTAAGTTGCCCAAGTGATACTTGAACTTGCATTCCTCCTGCCTTAGATTCCCAAAGTACTGGGATTACAAGGATGAATCACTGTGCCTGACCCTCTCTTTCTTAACTTGGTTGGTCTTTCAGTGATCCTGGACTTTTACCAATACTCATCCCCAAGATAATTCTATCCAGAGAATAGAACAAAAGCAGATGTGTCTGTCAGGATAAAACTAGGTTATCCTGTGGTAACAAACAACCCTAAAATTTTGGTGACTTAACACAATGTGGATTTATTTCTTGCTATCATTACCTGTTCATAATGTATATTGGCACGGGGCTCTATTCAATATAGACAGTCAAAGACTTTGGCTGATAAACCGGTTTCAGACATTGCCAGTTACCATCCAAGACAGAAAGAGAATTCCAAAGGTTCTTGCACCCACAGTCAAGTGCCTCAAGTTGGAAATAACTCAGTATCACTGCTAGAACTAGTCACGTGGCTCTAGTCAACCACAAGAAAGCCAGGAAAAACAGTGGAATTATGTATTCAGAAGATAAAGAGCTAAAAAAAAGAAGATAGAGAGCTAGAAATGTTTGGTGAACATCAGAATGACCCCCCAACACACAGTTGACATCAACTCATATTTGCAAATAATATGCATTTTGGCCCCTACTCAATATTTACATTCTGGCTCTAATTCAGACAGGTATTCAAATTTGGACTCAGCAGATTTGCATGTGTATGTGTGTATTTCAGATTTACACATTGAAGTGACATTATTCAAGTTTAGCTCATTACTGGTTTTCTGTTACTCCTACCTCCCTAATTTCCACAAACCCCACCCATTAATAATACTATAGCCCATATAAAGTGAGTCAGTGCTAATGTCAATGTCTAGTCAGAATATAAAGATGAGCGCAAGCTTCCTGTTTATGTTGAAACTTTTCCAGCCTTAGGGAACCAATTTTTAGGATAGAATGCCTCAATGAGCCCTTTTGTATCTTAGAGCTGAGTTAGTTACCTTACCCACATGCTAACCTGTGGAGTGCTCTGCTAGCAATAGATTCTACACAGTGGATGCTTACAAGATAGGGATATGACCTTACTAAACCTCATATAGCAAAGTTACTGACTAATGCTTCAGAGGTTATTTTATCTAAATGTAAGAACATAGCCCAAATGCCATGAACCCTTGAAAGCCGGGCAAGGTAGTACATGCCTATAATCCCATCACTCTGGGAGGCCAAGGCAAGAGGATCACAGGTTCAAGCCCAGACTGGGCAACTTGGTGACTTAGCAAGACCCTGTCTTAAAATTTAAAAAAATTTTTAAAGGGCTAGGGATGTAGCTTAGTGTGAAGGCTCTGCTTCAGAGAGGGGGAGAGGGAGCGGGAGAGGGAAGAGTAGTAAAAGAAAAATAAATTAATTGAATATATGCTCCATTTTCTCATTCATTTATTCATACATTAATTTAAAAGTGTATTGAACATCTACCATGTAATCTGGGTTAAGTGAGCAGACAAGGAAAGGGAATTGAGTATACTGGCTAGGTCATGGCACTAAGCTGAATAAGAAGGGAAGTGAGGAAGGAGAAGACTGATATGTTTAGAGAAAGTAAAGCCCTCTCTCTGGAGGTCTCAGCAGAGTTAAGGAAAGACTGCAGTACAGATTGAGTATCTCTTATCCAAATGCTCAGACCAGAAGTATTATGGGACTTTTAATGTATGCATAGACTTTACCAGCTGACAATTCCTAATTTGAAACCCTGAAATCCAAAATCCAAAGCTCTTTGAGCATCCTATTGGTATTCAAAAATTTTCAGATTTGGAGGCATTTCAGATTTCAGATTTTCAGGTTAGAGATGCTCAGTCTGTGTGACTAATTAAATAAGCAAATTGGAATAAGAAGAATTTGTGCTCAGGAAGGAAAATGTGAAACTTCTACTTCTTACCAAGATACAGAAGCCAGGATCAGGTTTACTTCTCTGCCTGAGAATATTTTTAATAGGAAAAATATAAGAAACAACAATTTTCAAGATACTGGACATCAGATATCATTGTGATCCCTGAGAGACAGGGGAAAAAATGTGATTCCTATAAATAGCCCAGATTAGTGCTTTGAGTTTCCAGGTTTCCTTACAGGGAAGAAAATAGTGCCTGTTCCTACCAATCAGACTAAAAAACTTCACACACATGGGGCAAGTACTCTGGTAGCGGGGAATAATAAACCCTGGACTAAATATGGCTCTGGTTCTACCTGTAAGACTTAAAGAGTCAAACTGTTTCCCAGTAGCTTAACTGCATCATAGAACAAAGCTCAATAACACAAAAATATCAAGTATCCAATAAGGTCAAATCCACAATGTCTGACATCCAATAAAAAATTGCCAGGCATGCATAGAAGCAGGAAAATATAACCTGTAATGCAGGGGAAATTAAACCAACTGAAACTGACCCAGAATTGATGTAGATGTTAGAATTAGCAGATGTGATCATAAAAATAACAGTATTCCATACATATGAAAAGCTGAATGGTGACTTGGAAGATATTAAAGAGATGCATGTTGAACTTCTAGAGGTAAATGTCTGAGGTTAATAATTTTTTTAAAAAAAGACCTTCACAGGCCGGGGATTTAGCTCAGTGGTTTCGCCGCCTGCTGTGCAAGCCCAAGGACCCGAGTTCAATCTCCGGTACCAAAAAAAAAAAAGACCTTCATGGGACTAAAGGTAGATCAGACATTGCAAACAAAAAGATAATTATATTTGAGGGCACACTAATGGAAACTATTCACAATGAAACACATAGAAGATATAGATTTAGATGTAGATATAGATATATGTATGTATATCCTTCACCACATAGATTAGGAGAGATGGAATAAGAGTATCAGTGTTCTAATACAAAATCTACTGGCCTGGATTTCTATACCCAGTCAAACTATAAGAATAAGGGTAAAATAAGAACTTTTTAGACACACAAGAACTTAGAAATTTTAATACTCATAAATCCTCACTTTTTAAAAAAAGTAAACTGAACCCAAAGAGAAGATTTAGATGCAAGAAGATATAGTGGGCATAGGACACACTAAAATATTGTAGTAAAAATAACTTAATTTTGAATACAAATAAGAAAAAGAATAGCCATTTAAAACAAAATGGAGAGTTTTGAAAGTGAATAAAGCAAGCTCAGAACTTTGTCTGACTTGAAAATAGCATAAAAGTAGGAATTAACTTAGATTTTGTTAGAAAAATATAAACTGGCATGTTAGATAATAGGATAGTCATTAAAAGAATAAAACTGGTGTATAATTTTAATATTGACAGAGGAAAATAAGAATAAAGTAATCTTGATCTGTCCAACAGAAAAAAAAAGTAAATAGGCAAAGACAACTGGTGTCAAATAGAAAATACAAACAAAACATGACAGAAAAAAGCCTGTTTGTTGGAATCACAATAATGTAGATGGATTTGCTGCATTAATTACAATACAAACACTTTTCAATGGAATCTTTTAATAAAAATTCAGGTACATATTGTGTAAGAGAAATACAAGTCAAAGAAATATTATAATAAAAGAGAGGAAAAGAAAGAAAGAAAAGATCCATCAAGAAAATATTAACCAAAAGAAAGTTGGTATAGAAATTTCAAGGTCAGATAAAATATAATTAAGATCTCATTCTTTAATTTTTTTGTTATGTGTGGTATGAATGTTACTCCACCAGAGCTAATACAGAAATTGCTACCTAGAATTTAGGTGCTGCTGTGCCAAGATATATTTTAAAAGAAAGGAAAGAACAACAAAAATAAAATATGTAGTGATGGCTTGGAGGAGAGCTGAAAATAAGCTAAGGTTCAGAACCAGGAGCAACAGACCCCAGTGAAATAAGTGATGAAAAAGGCTCCAGGGTGGGAATGCAAAGCAGGTGAGACCACATCCACTCACCTGCAGGGCAACTTCCAAGGCTGCATTCACACAGGTGGGCAAGGGATTATAGCCTGCAGGATTAAATTCCATCAAGGAAGAAGACAAAACAGCCAAGTTTTGGACAAAAAAAAAGTTTTGTTAGCAAGGGCAAGAGACAAAAGTGCACACAAGTAATATCAGGTGCAAGACTTGACTGCTGACTAGGTGAGCAGCCATGGGGCAGGAGTTTTCCAAAAGTTTATGTAGGGAAATATGGAAATAAGTGGTTCTACCCAATATGAAGAAAAGCTACATATTGGAAAAACATAGTAGACATTGGGGGCTATCTCTTTTGGGTTGAATCAGTCTTTTTTTATTGGTCTGGGGATATAGCTCAGTGGTTGAGCAAATGATCAGCATTCACAAGGCCCTAGATTCAATATCCATCACTGCCAAAAAAAGTGAATTAATTGACATTCATCACTACTTAGGTTTAAGAGATAACAGACCAGCTTTTTAGAGGCTAATTATCCCTTTGTTGGCACTTTCCCCACAATTTTTATAGCTCATGCCAGGACATTATTTGGGCCTTTTAACAAGCAGAAAAGCAACAGAGGTGTTGGTGGGAGTGCAGACTGGTGCAACCACTATGGAAATCAGTATGGAGATACTTCAAAGGACTAGGACTGGAAGTCCCATTTGACCCTGCTATTCCACTGCTGGGGATCTTCCCCAAAGAATTAAAAGAATCATATCACAGCAATATATGCGCACCCATGTTTATAGCGGCACAGTCTGTAATAGCTAAAACCTGGAAACAGCCCAATTGCCCATCAGCTGGAGACTGGATAAAGATGTAGTTTTTCTATAAAATGGAATACTACTCAGCCATAAAGAACGAGAAACTAGAGACATTTATAGCTAAATGGATGCACATTGAGGCCATACTTTTAAGTGAAATAAATAGAACACACATGTGTAAATACCAAATAGTTTCTCTGGTGTGAAAAACTAAAAGTGTAAATAAGGTTCAAATGGTATAACTGATAATGTGAAATAGGAAGAAAAGGTCTAAAGGAGTAGGGGAAGTGGGAAAGGTAGGGGAAAGGAAAGAAGGGAGAAGAAAAAATATGAGAAAAGGAAAAAATGGAAACAAAGTCTTTGTAAATAGGAAAGGGTGGAAGGAGTGAAGAGATGGCAGGAAAATGGGGAAAAAATAAGAACCAAGATACATCATGTAAAGGTACAAGATCCCAACAATGAATGCTGTATTGTATACCTAAAATGTACCAATAAACTTAATGAAAAAAAAAAGAAAATACTTATTTTGGGTATAATATCTATAAAAGCAATAAAGCATGCCATTGTATAGTTTAGCATCAATTAAGTTTAATTTAAGGGCTATACCAACTCTTGATGATATAAAATGCTCCTTTTATCACTTACTAATTCTTGCAATTATAATCCTTACCATCATCAATGGGTACCTTGGCATCATCTCATTGCAGAATTTCAAGAGAATACTTTCACTCAAAAGTAAAATACTTTCTTACAGTTCGAGATCCTCATGGTCAAGCACAGAGCCTCACATATATTACCTGGCTAAATCATATGAGATTACTGATATTTGGCCATTTATGGCCTACAAAAATGGCAATTTAATGACTTCAGTGAGTAGCTAGTAAATAAACATTTATTCTCTTAAATGTATAGGTAAAACAGTAACTTTACATTTAGTTCTTAATTCTCAGCATTGTGGAATCGGCCTAGTAGTAATGCCTCCAGTGTATGATTACAATCCCAATAAGAATAATAAACCAAGGTTATCTGGCAAAAAAAAAAAAAGCTACAGAAGTCTTCCCAAATGTAAATTAGAAAATCAGTACCTGATTGTACAGTCGATTAGGTGTGTAGGGGGGATACCGCATACACTTATCTTTAACACTATAAACTTATAAATAGTATACTAAGATTATAAATATTAAAATCTATTAAAATGAAGCAAAATTTTTTTAAAGAAGAAAACTATGTTCAGGTATTCTCACACAGACTCAGCCATAGTCAGTTTGTCCATACTTTCAGTTTGTCCATTTACTTTCAGTTTGTCCATACTTCCTTCAGAGGCTGATTTATAACTCATTTCTAGGCCTTTATTTTAGATAGAGAATTTCTGGGCAATACCTGGATGACCTGATGTGAAAACTTATCCCATCTGTTCAGTCTCTCTGGTCACATTGGCTTTGGACCAGTTGTATATTAGGCATGCCTGCTTGCTAAGGCCTCATAATAAGTCCTGTGGCATTTCCCACTCTCTCTCCCTTTGTCAACAAGATACGATTCTTTGATTTAAGCTACCTTCATGTTTACTTTTCTATCTGGACCAGAATTTTCTAAAACATGGAAATTAAAAATGATTTCCAACCTTCCCTTGTCTACTTTCAAGAGACCTATCATCTCTATCAGGATTATAAAGCTTGGCTACCTATAGAAGCAAAACACACAATGACACTAGCTTAAAGAAGAGAGAAATTTATTTTTCTCTCACATAACAGCTGCTTGAAGGTAGGCAGTCCAAGATGCATAATAAAGAAAGATCCACAAATTCATCAGATACCCAGGCTGCTTTTAGCTTATTCCTCCACTATTCCTAGGGTTTGGTCTGGTTCTTGTAGTCAAAGATAGATGGTGTTCTAGGGAGCAGGCTAGGCAAAAGTGAAGAACTAGAGTCATCTTCCATATTACCGAGACTACTTGCACCAATACTGAAGTCTGCATCCTGTTGTTCATTAATATGGCTGTATTCACTGCTAGGGACCCTAGGGAATGTAGTCTTTTACGCAGTAGTAGCATGCCCTCAAAAAATGTGTCTTATTATTAAGAAATTAATGAAGAATAGATTCTGCCACACTATCTCTTATTATTGGGAAATAATGGCAATCCATTATATATCTCTGTAATTAATTTCTTCTACATTTTGCACTTATTTTGTACAGAAGAGCATTAATGTATAGCAAAATGTTGCTTGAGACTGAACAACTTATTCTATATATCAAAAAGGAGCATTGTGTTTTACCCTCTTAACATTCAAAATATATTTTAAAACACATCAGTGTTTAAAGAATTATGAATCATTTTCCTCAGAATTTATGATGGCACAATGAAAAGTCCAAAGCTATAAGCCAATAAGAGGAATTTAAAATGTAGCTCTTTCCAAAAGGATTTAGAGAGCTTAATTAAAGCACAAAGAAAGATGTGAAATCTAAAAGTTAAACATAGTCCAGATGAAGGAAGCCAAGGATGTAGAAGTATCAAAAATATTGTGAAGCAAAGTACAAAACTTTCCATGTACTTCAGCAAGCTCCAATCAACCATAATTGAAAATCTACTTTATATGAGAACATTTTTAAAACCACAAAGACTGTATTATTAAGATACTTCCAATCCAGTGAAAGACAGAAGAGTGTAGATAAATGTTGTCCAAGGCAAGAATGTGCTGTAATAGAGGTGCCAGTGGCATTGGTCTAGAGCTAAAAAGTAGAGAGAACTCTGTGGACTTGCCGGTGACAAGGATGTGGACAGGAGCTGCTGTATTGGAGTGCGTGGGTATGGCTGTGTTGGAGCTGAGCTCCGAAGAGGAAGGATTTGCAGAAGGTGCCAGGAATGTGGTATGGAAGAAGACAGAACCTACTCTAGACTGACAAAACATTATGAAGAAGAGGACAATCTGATCAAGGTCCCCATTTCAGTGTTGGAAGTAAATTTGCCTTCACGTTTTCTGACAGCAAGAGAAAAAAGGCCAACATGTTAAGTTAATAATATTTTGGCTTCTTCCACCACAGCTTTTATTCACCATGGAGGGAAGTTTTGGGTTCGGTTTTTTTTTTATTTTTGGCAGTACTGGGGGTTGAACATAGGGGTACTTTTCCACTAAGATATATCTCCAACTCTTTTTATCTAATTATTTTTAGACAAAATCATGCTAAGTTGCCTAGGCAGGACTCAAAGTTGGAGTCCTCCTGCCTCAGCCTCCCAAATGCTAGAATTACAGGAGTGTGCCACCACACCTGGCTTTGGTGGGAAGATTTGAGTGATATAGGTGGTAGAAGGTGTATGATATAGGCATGATATATGGACCTCCAAATAATATAAGGGAAATATAACTCACAACCATGCTAGATGTCCAACACGCCGAGTTCATGTTCTCTAAAATCAAAGAACGGATTCTAGGACCAGTAGAAGTTAAGAGTGGGAAGAATTTATTGAGAGAAAGATAGCTTCTGTCTAAGAGAGACAGAAGGGGGACTGGGAAAGTGGGTTGTCCTTGGACTCCACTTCTCAAAGGTGTTTTGTAGAGCAAAACCACAAGGTGAGGGGGGTACAAGGTGGGACAAAACTATAGTCAACTAATAAGATTACAAGTTTACTTGGTTAGGTAATATTAATCCAAAGGGAAATCACAAGGTGGATATAAGGTGGGACAAAACTAGGAATCAACCAATAAGATTGCAAGAAGTATAGTCTCTTAGGTCATATTGATTAAATGGGGAAGCAAGTCAAGTAGCAAGCATACATGAAACAAACAAAGATTTTCTGGGAAGGAATGGCTAAGAGGTTTTGGTCCCCACCCAAGGTGATTGATGCCTATTTAGAATACCAATTGCTGCTGTTCATCCCTAGGGGAAGTATGTGGGTATAGTCATTTCTCTTTGTCTTGAAGCCTGGCCTTCAGTGAATGTGCATCTGGCCACAATTGTCTTCTGCATTGACTCCTTGAGGGCCCAGCCCTGTCTAACTGCCTATAATACTTCTAACTAACTTTAGCTGTCTACAATATAGGAACCAAGGAAGATGATATTCAGTAGCTCTGTCTGTGTGTGCATGCGTATGTGTGTGTGTGGGTGTGTGTGTGGGTGGGTGGGTGTGCGTGGTCGCGCGTGTGTGTGCAGGCATGCATATGTGGGGGTGGGGGCAGAGATTTCTTGCAAGAGATGGGGAGGAGCAAGGATCTGTTACTTAGTTGAGTAAGAGACGAGTAGTTAACAAATGATCTGTGAGTAATAGTTTGTGGTCAGAGGAATAGGATGTATGTACATTGTAGATTCCTTGGCCAACATTTGAGATAAGTTTTTGGTACTTGGTACTTTTTTTATTTTTTTGGTACCAGGGATCGAACTCGGGTCATTGCGCTTGCGAGGCAGGCGATGGAACCACTGGGCTAAATCCCCGGCCCTTGAGATAAGTTTTTAAAGCAATATTGAATACTCTGGGACACAGTGACACTAAAAATGGGGAAGAGAATTTTCTAGAAATTTAGTGAGAGAAAAAAAAGAACTAAGAGATGCTATGTGGTGGAGCAGAGGGGAGATCTTTCCCCTTCTTTCTTTCAGGTCCTTGTAATAAAGGCAAATCTGGAGATGTAAGAAGAATGCCTTGCCAGATGTCAGCCCTATTCAGAGCAGACAGTGGGACCCCAAAAGGCACAAAGCTCAGAGTGGCTGAAGCAGCCCACCACCACACTGGCGCCTTGCATCCTCAGCATTTCCACCAGGATTCTGCTACAGACAATCTGTGGGTCAGAAGACAAAGTCAGAGCTGAAGGATGCTTTTAGATGTTTTTCTGGGGTCCCTTGGTTTTATAGAGGAAGGAATAGTCCAGGACAGCTGGGCTGCTGATACGCTTTCTCTTAGCCAGTTCTCTGCCTATTGTTCCTGCTGTGCTACTACAGGGGCTGGCAGAGTCCCTGTGAAAGTGCCACCAAGGCCATATAGAACCTGGTGGCCAGGCACGTCATTGCCAGAAGTGACAGTGGGGATGTCATCTCTAGCCTGGTGGATGAAGAGGAGCTGGGGAAAGCAGTCAGCTAGGTATTTCAGGAAGTATTCTAAAATGGCTTCAGAAAGTTTTAGAAAAAAATCTACTTACCACCCTGTTTCAGGGATATTAAAATGCAAGCCAAACCTCCCTCCTGCATTGGGCTTGCTGTACTTTCTGGAGACTCATAGATCTCTCCAAAATCCATTGATATGCTGAGGGAAGTAGACCACAAAGTTCCATCCTCCTCCAGCTGAATGAAGAAGGTTGGAAGCTTTAAAACATCGAATGTTGTTCCATTAGGAATAATGGCATGAATCACTTTCCTACCAACTGACCATGGATGTCAGTCAACCCCCCAGGACAGACAGATGTACCTGCACCATCCCAGCAGCCAGCTTCAGGGCTTAGCATGAGGCCAAACGGAAGGGGTGGGGCTCCTTTGCTCCAGGTGTAGTGAGGTCCTCAATAAAGAAGGACATGTAGCCCCTGGTGTTTTTATTGGAAAACCTCGAAGAAGGAAGCTAGACAAGCCTTAGGTTTTCCAGATTCTTGTAAAGGGAATTAGGAGAGAAAAGGGGGCGACAGTCATATACATTTTTATACATTTGATACATCACCTTATTTTAAATGTGAGATAAGAAATGAGCCTTGCAAAGAAATCTTTTTTATTTTTAGTAACCTATTCAGGCCCTTTTAGAAGAATAAACACCAAAGTAGCCATGTGTCCAGGTTGATACATACAATAATTAATGGAACAACTGTAATCTTAAAGAAACTTGTCCTGTAGCAAGACCATTTTTATTTGTTTTGGGCTTTTTAGACCTAGGAACATGGTTACTATGTATCTAGGGTGGTTGGGTAGTGGAGTAGCTAGCTGTGCAGGGGTGTATAAGACTGAAGCACACCTGTGCAGTTTTTGTGCTGGAATGGACCTTAAAGATCTTTTAGTTCAGTGCTTTTGTTCAAGAGGTGGGAAAACCATGACTCAGAAAGCTGAAAATGCTTGTTTAAGCTACAGCACTGGGAATCATATCCAGGACCCTGCATTTTCAGTCCTGAATTCTTGACACTGTATCTTTCCGTCCTGATGCTACAAAGGTTTTTTGGCAGGTCATCGGCCACTCAGTGGGCACCATTTAGCAAATTGCACTCTTTCATGAGGCAGTGGTTATGTCCATCATGGTTGACATGTAGGGATTCGCAAGCCTGCCCTCTGTGAACTGGTTAAATCCCCACACAGAGTTTAGCACCAATGGTTAAATTGGCTTTTGTATTACTCTGGATGACTGTTACCTCTTTAGCACCATTTGGAGCAATTTTTTTAAACTGAGAAACAGTTGGTTAGTTCCCAGTCACAGCTTGTTTTGTGCGGGGGTAGAGCTCATCTCCTGTTGTGTCTTGGTGCCATGCAATGCAAGCAGTCTTTGGTGTCGGAAGTGTTTGTTTACTTAACTGTCAGCATCCATGGAGGTCTTCATGTATATGTGTTTGGTTTTAGAAAATCCTCGGAGTCTTGGAATTTTATAACCACACAGTTGACTTTTAAAATTTTACATTAGTCATGCTAGCTTTAGTTGAATTTATTTAGTTTCTAGGAAAATAGCACTCCCAAGATAGCTCAAGTTAGGCATAGATATTACAGGAACTGATGAGCAAGATGGACTCTATAGGAACTCAACACTCATAGCCATGGTAGTGTTGGAGTGTAGGATGGCCCAGGACAGTTAGACAGACCTTACTGCCAGTTCCCGTTGAAGCTCCTCTCCGCAAGTCTACGTTATCCTTTCCTACCAACACTCGTCTTCACACATTCCATCAATACCTTTCTTTCCCTATCTTGCCTCTGCTTATTCTGAGTTTCTAGTCTCTCCTAACTTTGGCTTTCTGGGACCCATGATGGTTCCTTAGCCTTCTCTGCCTCATAACCTTTACTCTCTCAGATTAGTGTGTCGTTCTCCTGCTGTTTCCTAGTTTACATTCTTGACTGATAGGAAGTAACTTGCCCAGCCCATCTTTTTGTCCTAGATCCCATCATTTCTCACTGGTGGGGTTTTAGGGTAACTTTTCCTGGGCTAGATGGCCCAATCCCCCAAAAGGTGCAAAAGACCTGGCCTTCTGCGATAGGAGGTGTTGCCTCCTTTGCCTGCCCTGTCAGCAGCTTCTCCTGAAAGGGCTTGCATCCTTTTCATACAATGTCCTTGGCCTGCTTAACATAATATGTAGCCAAAGTAAAAGAACTAACCATCAGGAAAGCAGCTGGAAGTACTGAAAAGTAGAATTTAGCAACAAAGAATTTGCAGTTCAGTTCACAACTCTGGAACTTAGTATGTGTGTGGCTTTGAATGAGTTATCCAGTCTCTCTAAGTCTCAACTGCCTATCTGGGAAATGGAGAATTGTGAGGATTAAATGAAATAATGCATATGCAAACACTTTGTCAACTCTGAAATACAGCATCCAAGTAAAGGCTATTGCCTCTTCTTAGCCCCTCCTGAGCATAGGCCTTTCCACTTGTGGTTTCCTGTGTGTCCTTTCCTATGCTGGATTTCACCTCCCCACGCAGCATTGCTCTCTAGATTCCCATGATGACCCCTTACTACCTGAATGTGAGGAAGTGGTGGTTACCTTTTACAGACAGCCACCCAGAACTGCTCAGTATTCTGTTCTGAGAGCAGAGGGTGTTGGAGCTGGCACAGCTTAGAGCTCTGGACCCAGACCCTCTTCATTCCCAGATGAGGCACTAAGGCTTAGGGAAGGAATTGGCTTCTTCAGTGTTGGCAATAGAACCAGACCAGAACTCACTCAGTACTTACTACTACATAGCGAATTAACTCCAAACTCAGAGATTTGTAACAACAAGGAGTTATTATCAGGTAGTTTCTGTGGGTCAGAATCTAATATTAGGTTAGCCTGTGGTTATGGTGTAAGGTTTCTCGGTTACAGTCAAGATGTCAGGCACAACTTTGCCACCTGAAGGTCGAGGTTTCCTTGGGGTATTTCCAGTCCACTTCCAGCATGGTTCATGCACAGGACTGTGGCCAGGAAGCCTCACTTCTTACTTTGTGGACCTGTCTTAGGGCTGCTCAAGTGTCCTCATGACATGCAGTTGGCTTCCCCTCACTGAGTGACCCAAGAGAGCAAAGAGGATGCTGCCATGCCTTTATCTCAGCCTAGCCTCTAAAATCGTTCATCAACACTGCCACCATATTCCTCTCACCAGAAGCAGCCACTCAAGCACAGCCCAACTCACATAGAAAAGAGGGGCTCAAAGTCCAGCAACCACTGAAGAGGGAAGGGTCAAAGAACCTGTGGACATATTTTTAGAATGGTATACCTTTAATATTGCATTTTGTCTAAATGAGTTTTCATAAGCTCTCTTTTTAAATTACTTGATGAAAGACAATTCTCATTCAGAAATAAGCAGCAGAAAGGAAGTTAATGTATGAGAATATCATCACAGGAGAATATTAATAAAACCTCTGTTCCAAATAAAAGAGTAAAACAAGGAGAGAAAAGAACAAGCATAGGGAAAAAATGCCAAAGGGGAAAAAAACAGAAACAAGGGTGTATTCAATTCTGACTTTTGTAAGTCAAATTTTTTTCAGTTCAGGAAATACTGAATGAACAGTAAGGCACTTCCAGGGTTAGAGTTTAAAGATACAAAGACTCAAGACAAATATATACATAGCCCAAGTGGAAATAACAAGAAAGCTTACGTTAAATGCTATTACATAAGTACTTAAGCTTATGTTAAGCATTATAATATAGGTACCTAAGCTTATAATAAACATTATAAAGTACCTATCATGTGTATTGGAAGCATGTAGGAAATAAACAATTCTGTAATAGTAGGGTTTTGAAAAGTCTTGCAGAAGCTTTGCCAACCATCCCCTGTAAGAAGGACAAAATTCGCCGAATCAGCCCGCTGCAGACAGGCAGGTTTGCGTATGCCCTACCGAGGTCACCAGGCGCACAGGCACAGAACATGCCGAATCAGCCCGCGCCCAGGCAATAATCCACTGGACAACACCCACCCCCCCACCCCACCCCCGCTCCTCTGTACAGCCACCTGGTTCCACATTACAAAGACGCAGAGGACACCGGACCACCAGACCATGGTACTGAGTCCCGCCGCTCCCGGCTCAGAGAGCAGAGAAGCTCAGCCGGTCCCAACACCTGGAAGGAAGCTCCCTAGGGAAGGTGAGCCTCGTGGGCGCCAGAAGCACCCCCCCCCCGTGGAAATGAGAAAACACATAAGCAAGCCTTAAAAACAGACTTCTGGATCACCTACAGCAACCCCAAAGGGAAATGAGATGGAACACTCTGATACTCAAACACCTGGACTCTCTGAACTGGCAACAAAAGAGGATCTGGGAAAAATGAAATCAGAAATAATTACTCAGATAACAGCAAAGATTGTGCTCATGGTGCAAGACATGATTAATAAATCTAGAGAGGACACAGATAAAAAAATAGAGGATCTGAGGAACATGATGGAATCCCAACATAGGAAACAAATGGAATCCATAAAACAGATACAAACAGATTTCCAAGAGATTAAAAACTCCATCAAAAGTCTGCACAGCAGAATGAACCAATGTGAGGATAGAATTTCACATGTAGAAGATAAGATTGCAATTAGTGAGGAGGAAAAGAAAAATTGCTTTAAAATTGTAAGGGAACACGAGAAATGAATCCAGCAGCTCCTAGACGATGCAAAGAAGAATAACATAAGACTGACTAGAGTCAATGAAGAAAGAGGAGAGAGTGCAGATGACATAAAAAAACTATGCACAGAAGTGATGGCAGAAAACTTCCCAAGCAGGGGAAAAGAACTTGACATACAGATAAGTGAGGCATATAGGACTCCAGCTAGCCTTAATCAAAAAAAATCTACACATAGGCATATAATAGTTAGGATTCCAGAAATCCAACAGAAGAATAAAATTCTACAAGCAGTGAGAGAAAAGAAACAAATTACATAACAAAGGAAAGCCCATCAGAATCACAGCAGACTTCTCAATGCAAACCCTCAAGGCAAGAAGAGCTTGGAGTGATGTATTTCAAGCCCTAAAGGAAAACAGCCTCCAACCCAGATTGATGTACCCTGCAAAACTATCTTTCAAAATTGATGGAGAAATAAGATACTTTCATGATAAAGAGCACCTCAGGAACTTCATGAATACCAAACTGGCACTCCAAAAAATTTTAGACAATACCCTAGAAAAAGATAATGAGGATCACAACCCCAGGAAACCCAGCAGAATGAATCCATTGGGTGTGACAATTAAACACAAAGGGGGAGAATCCAACAAAAAGAAAAAGTCATGGCAAGGCTTTTAAAAATTTTAACTTCATCTCCCTAATGAGTGTACAATTCAATCTTCTTATTGTACTCATTAGTATTTTTCTGATTCTAGAGTTGCACACCATTCCTTGTGCTATACTGACTATCATCTTCTTATGTCTACATTTTAATTGGGTTTATTAATGAGCTCTAAGAATTCTTTATATATTCTGGTCATAGGTTATATGCATTGTAAATATGGTCTGTTTAAGGAGTACTTTTCATTTTAATGGTGTCATTTAAAGTTCTAAATTTTGATGGAATCTCATTTATCAATTTTTTTCTTTTATACATCATGTTTTTTGTATCCTAGGTAGTTCTTGCCTACCCTGAATTCATAAATATTTTCCCTTATAATTTCTTCTTAAAGTTTTATACTTTTAGGCTTTCTTATTTAGGTTCATAGATCCCTTCAAGTTATTTTCATGTATGGAAAAAAAGGGTTGAGGTTAATTTTTTATATACGGATACCAGGTGTTCTAGTGCCATTTGCTGAAAACACTATCTCTTCCTCGGCTCTTGAATCAAGTTTATATTCTATAAAATGCTAATGTTAAATAATCTTTCAAAGCTCAGTGGACCATGTATGTGTGGTTCTATTTCTAGATTCTCTGCTTTATTCCAATGATCTATATGTCTTTCCTTACACCAACACTGCCTTGATTACTGTAGCTTTAGAAGAAGTCTTAAAATTAGGTACTAAACGTCTTCCAACACTGTTTTTGTTTTTGTTTTTAACTTTTCTAGGTCCTTTGTACTCCTACATAACTTTTCAATTTCAATATCCAATTCTTCATTTATAACAAGTATACACAGACCTGAATTTTTATATATACCTTGTGTTTTCTAATCCTGCTAAATTCAAGTACAAGTTCTAGGGGCTCCTAGAGATTTCTTAGTATTTTCTCTGTAGATGATCATTTCATCTACATATAAAGATTTTGCTTCTGCCTTGCCAATCCTATCCTAGTTGTGTCACTTTATTGCCAGACTATTTTGGTGGGGACTAGGTTTCAAGGTTTAATGGACAGATAAAGAGTAAGCATATCTGCCCTTGTTCCCCACCTTAAGGAGAAAGCATTGTATCTTCTCCTTTCATACAAGGCATTCTTGCTGGAAGTATGGAGTACATGTCTTTAATCTGTTGAGAAGTTTCTGATCTACTTCTAGTCTCCTGATAGCTTTTACCATGAACAGCTGTAGAATTTAGTCCAATACTTTTTCTCCAACTAGTGACAGGATCATATGGCTTTTTCCTTTCCTCTGTTAAAATGATGACTTTTGGGGGTGGATCTTCCAATGCTGAACCAACACTGCCATCCCTATAACAAAACCACTTTCTACATCCTGCCAGACCTGACTTCTAAGAGTTGGTTTTGTTAAACAAATTTCTATCTATGTTCATACTTTTTTCTTCTATTATCTTTATCCAGTTTTAGGATTAGCACAATGTTGAGTTTCTAAAATGAGGGGAGAAGTGTTCCTTCTTTTTTCTGCTTTAATTGTTTGATATAATTTATCAGTTAAAATGTTTACGAGCCTGCTGTTGTCATATAGGTAAGTTTTCAAGCTAGGAATATACTTTCTTTAATAGGTATATTTAATTTTATATCAAATTTTATATTTCCTCCAGAGTTAGTTTCATTAATTTGTCTTCCAAGGTACTTCTTAGAAGTTGTCAAATTTATTTCAAAAAAGATTTTTGTAATATGCTTTCTATATCCCTTTAAATTCTGTAAAATCTGTGGTAATGTCTCCTAGATCTTGATATTATAATTTTAAAAATGTATAACTGATATTGTGTAACAGGAAGAAAAGGTCTAAAAGAGCAGGGGAATTGGGAGGGGTAGGGGAAGGGAAAAAAGAGAAAGGAAAAACCATGAGAAGAGGAAAAAAAATGGAAACAAGGTCTTTGCAAATAGGGAAGGGTGGGCAAGGGAAGGGGAAAAAAGTAAGAACCAAGAGATTCATGTAATGGTACAAGATCCCAATGATGAATATAACTGTATTGTATACCGAAAATGTACCAATAAACTTAATCGGGGGGGGGGCAAAATTAGTCCCAGGAAGGGAAAATCCCACTATAGAGACCTCTGTCAAAGACCGTGAGATATGAGGACTTGAAAGTTGTACTTGACTTGCAGAGGTGGTAAAGACAGGGTCTAGAAAGGAAATGGGAGATCATTTGAGTTGGAATATTCCCCGCCTCAAGTCCAGAGGCAGAAATAAGCAGGATATATTTGTGGCATCATCCAGGGACCAAATAGAAAAAAGATGAGTGGTGAGGAAGTATCATGAAGGTCCTTGAATGCCACAGGGCTGGTGAAACATGGTAGAGTCCATGTGAATTCTGAAAAAAGAGAGTTAGGATGAGAGTGGAAAATGGAGGAAAGCAGCCTGTATATAAGAGAGTCCTGTATATAAGAGAGTCCTGTATATAAGAGAGTCCTGCAAAAAGGCCAGGGAGGCTGATGAGGGCCTGGATTAGTGTGGGGGCTCTCCAAAGACAAGAGAACAATTTTTAATAACTTGACAGTGCTAAGTGACAGATCAAATATAAGGGATAAAGAATATCAAATAACTACAGTTTGTCCAAACATGCTTTGGGCTTTGGGTGGAAGGTGGTTAATTTGGGCTGAGCTGTAGTAGAGTGTGCAGGGAAAGGGAAGGAGGAAGAGTATAGTGTGGTGGACTGGCAGGCAGCTGAGAACTGAGAAGCCCTGATGCTACCTGGGTTTGCAATCAGATCCCATAACTTGCTCCAGTCTTTAGTTTCTCATCTCAGGAAACAGTTATGAGCACCTACTGTGCATCGCATACTATATGCAATGATGTGTCCTGTGTTGCCTGTGTGAGCTGGTGGTATGCCCCAACCCAGGCAGGGTGAACCTCTATGGAGCCAGCCTTCTGTTAAGCAACTTGCCCGTGCTTTCCTTTGATAAATCCTAGCTGTTGCTTCCCTCTAGTGGCCAAACTATGCCTCTTTTTTTTTTTTTTTTTTTTGGTCCTGGGAGAGCCCGTCTGACTGGAAAAGATGAAAGCAAATATGGATCATAGTACATGCACACAGTCAAGGGAGCAGTAGCAGAGAATGTCCAGAGGGCATGTCATTACAGAGGTGCCCAGGCAGGCTCTGGGACACTTGAGATGCTGCTACCTCTTCTCCTGGCCACTGGCACCTGTTCTGGATCCCAGAGAGCCCACATAGTTAGTCATGGCCTCATGGGAGTGGGGCTGAGCAGGCCAGCTGCTGGTACAAGAAAAGGATGGGTGTTTAAGGGTCCCACTGGCTTGCAGCTAAGTAGTAATGAAGATGGCATTGCCTGTCACAGGTCGGGGAGGACTCAGAAGCTGATAATGTAAACAGCTCTGAGGAAATGCAATGGCCAGATCACTTACAGTACTAGGTGAGACAACATTAGAAAGGATCCATCACTTTCCAAGAGACCCTATTGCTCCTCCCTGGGCCAGCACCCCACTCCTCTCCTGTTGCCACACTCAGCACACTTGTGGGCTGCAGTTCTCAATAGGGTAGCACATTACCACTGTCAACATCTGTGCCCTGTGCCCAGCACCATAACTGGCTGATGAAAGAGGGAGTAAGCATATAAATGAGGGGTCTGGATTCTCCAGACTGGAGGACTTGCCTCTGCAGCAGGCCATTGTATGATCCTCAGCAAGGCATTTCTCCTCTCTGGGCCTCAATTTCCTTATGTACAGGCAGCAGCATCTCAAGGGTCCCAGTGCCTCATAGTATTTTTCCTAAATGTCAGATTTTGCCCTTGGTAGATTATTGTTAGGACTCATGCTGATCCTACCTTCATGTGAAGATAGCCTTTACTTGGGACCCCATGCTCCTTACTTGTTCAGGTTAATCCACTTACTGGGTGAGTCTTAATGTGATTTTCTGCACCTACTCACTTCCCATGGTAGCCTTTTCCCTGGACTGACTGCTGCCCCATGTCTGTGCCTCTTCTTGCTCTGGCCCTGGCAGTGCTCAGATTACCCAGGGACAGCCAGACTGACTGGTATCCCCTGGTCAGCCCAGGGGAGCTTAGTCTCTTTCCAGGGATATTTGTGTGAGACTAGATACCTTACCCTCCGCCCACATTGCAGTGTGAACATGTTCTCTACCCTGACTTGGCAACCAGTTCCCAAAATCCCCCCAGTCTAATTGAAGCCTGTTACTTCTCTAGGAGGCCTGGTAGAGGAAAAGGACATCACATCCATGGCCCTGCAAATGGAAATTATAGCATAAATCATACCTAAACCTGGGAGTGGTAACATATATAGTTGCTTTTAACTTTTTTGTCCAGTCTACTGCTTTCCCTCCTAATGTGTCATTAAATGTGCTTTGAGAATGATCTACTCCCTGGGCAAAAGGATCAGTGCAGAAGGCCACATCCCAGGTACACGCCAAGTTATGATGACTGCGTAAACACTTGTTAACTCTTATCGAGCAAGTAATGTATGTCAGGGTTTACTTGTGTTAACTCATGTAGTCCTTGCAATAACTCTGACTGGTAAGTATAATATGACCCTATTTTACAAATAAAGAAAATGAGTCAAAGACTCATTAACTTGCTCAGTATTATACAGATAGTAATGATGGAGACAGGTTCAATCCTAAGCAGTCTGGCTCTGGGCCCAGTGACCCACAAAATGGGAAATGGTAACCCACATCTGAAGAATTGAGGTTGGATAACATTTTGCACTTTGTCTCTGGTCTTTGGCTTGGTTTCCCCTGAAGCTCAACGTTCTAGTGTTATATAATCCACAGTGTGCACAATGTGCAGCAAGGCTTGGAAGTGTTCAGAGAAGCCCACAACCTCTCACCTTTCACCTCAGGTTTCTCCCAGCCTCGCTCCTCTTACTTCCACAAGTCACCTGGGATTTTCAGAGCCATTCCCATGGACCCTTCCCTCTTTCCCAACCCATGGGCTTGCTGCAGGAAAATGCCTTCCTGCCTAAGCAAACAGAATAGCAGCTCAGACAGCTTAGATCAAGCTCAAAACAAGTGGGAGAACCTCACTTCAGAAAGAATGGCTGCTATCATGAAATCAACCAATAACAAATGCTGGCGGGGATGTGGGGAAAGAGGAACCCTGCTCCACTGCTGGTGGGAGTCTAGACTGGTGCAACCACTGTGGAAATCAGTATGGAGATACCTCAAAGAACTAGGACTGGAAGTCTCATTTGACCCCAGTATTCCACTGCTGGGGATCTTCCCCAAAGAATTAAAAGAATCATACCACAGTGATATATGTGCACCCATGTTCATAGCAGCACAGTTTGTGATAGCTAAAACTTGGAAACAGTCCAAATGCCCATGAACTGGAGACTGGATAAAGAAAATGTGTTCTTTTTTATAAAATGGAGTACTACTCAGCCATAAAGAATGACAAATTAGAGACATAGCTAAATGGATGCACATTGAGGCGATACTCGTAAGTGAAATAAATAGGACACACATGTGTAAATACCAAATAGCTTCTCTAGTGTGAGAAACTGAAAGTGTAAATAAAGACTAAAAGGTATAATGGATAATGTGAAAGAGGAAGAAAAGGGGTAAAGGGGAAGGGGAAGTGGGAGGGGTAGAGGAAAGGAAAGAAGGGAATGGAATTAATATGAGAAAATGAAAAATGTAAACAAAGTCTTTGTAAATAAGGAGGGATGGAGGGGTTGAAGGGAGGGCAGGGGAAGGGGGTAAAAATAAGAACCAAGAGAGATTACATAAAGGTGCAAATTTCCAATGATGAATGTCATTATATTGTATACCTAAAATGTACCAATGTTTAAAATGAATAATTAATAATGCAAAATAGGAAGAAAAGGTCCAAAGGGGTAGGGGAAGTGGGAGGGGTAGGGGAAAGGAAAGAAGGGAAAGGAAAAATGATGAGAAATGGAAAAAATGGAAACAAAGTCTTTGTAAATAGGGAAGGGTGGAGGGGGTGAAGGGAGGGCTAGGAATGGGGAAAAAATAAGAACCAAGATGCATCATGTTCCCAATGGGAAATAAATGTATTGTATACCTAAAATGTACCAATAAAAGAATTTAAGAAAAACAAAAAAGAAACAAGTGGGAGAGGCATCTTCCTCAGCAGGAAAGCTACCTCCATGGACTAAGGGTCATCCTTGTAGATCCCAGAGGTCACTGCCTGCTGCAGATCTTCCCGCCTGGTCTCTATTGATAGTTTGTGTGGGCTGCCCAGGGGCAATGAGATGAAGACAGAAGGAGAGCTATGGAGTAATAATTGCTGGTCCTGCTTATTCTTTTCCTGGAGGGAAAGAAGGCTCTACCTTCTCACCCATACTGAAGTCGGTGTTCAGTCCAGGTGTTCTCTGAAGCCTGGGTAGGAAGGGAGTACAGATATGAGAGCAGACAGGCTTGCATCGGTTTGTATTTCCCTCCTGTCTTCATGGAGACCTCTAGCCAGCTTTTAATATATCCTTAATGAATGAACAAATGAAGAAACATTAAATTGGGCCAAATCTGAAACCCTGTAACTTTTACCCTTGATATCAATTATGCCCCTGAGTGGCACAGATCCATCTATCTAGTTGTGGGGTGGATCTGAATGCACTGGTTAGAAGCCTGCTCTTCAGAGTCCCTGAGCTCTGTGCTTGTTCCTACCTTGTTCTCCATTTCTGTCTCTCTCCTGGACGAACATGTGGAAACATGTGCTTCCAATTTGCAGATGACAAAAAGCTGGAAGGAATTACCACTGTGAGAGAGGAGAGAACTCTACACCTTAGCTAGAAGATTTAGTTGAACAATGATAAATAGAAGACTTCCTGAGTTAAAATTCTTAGAAGGCCAAGGACAGAAAGGGGAGGAGCTGGATGCAGAAGCCCCTATGAATTAGAGTGGGATGTTTAGTGGAGTGTTTAGTGACAAAAAGGCCTCTGGGCCACTTTGATAGAAGTTAGTGTCTAGACAGGGAAGGTGAGTGCCCAGTGGGTTTGTTCTAGGCAGACCACAGCAAAAGGACTGGGTTCCAATTCTGGGTTCTTGTATTGGAAGGGATAGTGGCAAGTTTGCCAGAAGAGAAGAATATGATGAAAGCCGAAACCACACATTTGAGAACCATTTAAAAGAACATCTTGGAAAAGAGAAGACATCAGGGATTCCTTTTCTAGCTCTAATATGCATGAAGCTCTATGGAAGAAAACAGGATTTCTACTGCATTACCCTAGAAGGCATACAAATGGTGAATAGAATTTAAAAATACCAAAAAAAAATGTTCTTGAAACCATAGTTCTGCACCAGAAGGGGTAGTTTCATAAAGCAGAGAGCTAGATAGGAGGGTAGATTAGAAACATGGAGGCTCAGGGTAGCCTCTAGGTTTCTCTGATCCATTATCTTAGCTGCCGCTCCCAGCTTTGTGTCCTCTGCAGCCATGTCAAGCATGACTTTGAAAGTCCTCTTTCCACAATGACACCAGTGCATACACCAGAGTCCAGAGTGCTCACCCTCTCACCATGGAATGCCAGTCAACCCACGTGCCAATACCCAGGTGCAGGCATGGGCCTTGAACCTCATGACATGCTCCTCAGTTGGTATAATCATCAACTTAGCAAGGTTTCCAGAAAAATGTCCTGAGCCCAGAATTTGAAAGTCTGGTTATGGCTATGCTGTCAGCTATCTTAGGATCCTTGGTCTCCCCACTTGTAAGTTAGGAGGGTTGGATAATCTGATTCACTAATTTACTAACTCATTCATTTAACAAAATAGTCACTGTGTACTGTCTTCCAGACACTATATTCCTTAGATAAGTCCCTTCCTCTTTGGAGGTTTCATTTCCTCATCTGTAAAATAAGGAAATTGGGTTATATGAACCTCTACTGAGCCATGAATCTGCCTTAAGTTACCATCATCTCACCTCATATTTCCTGTCATGCAAGGTCAGGTGAATGTTTTGCTAAAGTCGAAAACTTTGAGTCATTTCTCAGATCTACTAAATTATTTTTTTAAAGGAATGAAAGGATCAATTTTAATTTTTATCTAACAAAGACATATCACATTAAGACAAAAAAGAAAGAGAATAAAAGAAGCAAAACTTAGCAAATATGAATCCTAACAGGCAATACTTACTGAGTGCTTATTGAGGCAGACTTTTGAAACTTTGAAGGTCTGCAGATGTCTTTAGTTTATCCTCACTCTCAACTGGAGGTTTGTCTGAATATAGAATCCTAGGTGAGAAATAATTCTCAGAATTTTGAAGGAATTGTTCGATTTTCTTTATGTTCTAATGTTGCTGTTAAAATGATGTTATTGTGACTCTTAATTTGTTGGATTTTACCTGATTGTTTTCCTTTTCTCTAAAACTTTTAGAATGTCTTTTTTAATTGAAATATGTCCTGATATTGTACTTTAGAGTGGACCTTTTAAAAAAATTCATTACACCAGCTACATGGAGCACCATATCAATTTAGCAATTCTTGCCCTTCAATTCTGAGAATTCTTCTTTACAATTTATTCCTTTTCTGTCAAGAACTTGTTAAATTGATTCTGTAATTTTCTTGTTTTCTCTTATTATTCCTTCAGTGTTCTTGTTCTACCTTCTCAAAAGTTTATTTGACATTATCTTCCAACCTATGAAATGTTTCATTTAAACCATAATATTCTTAATTTCTAAGAGCTCTTTCTCATTCTGTATTTTTTCCCTTTCTTTAGCAGCTTGTTCTTTTTTCATGGATTCAGTATCTTGTCTTAAATTTCTGAGGATATTACTGTATAGTTGAAAGGGTTTTTTCCTACTTGCATTTAGCTTCCTTTGAGTTCCCAGTCTTTCTTGTTTACCTGTTTTGGTTTCAATTGAGAAGGCAGTTCTGGAAAGTCTAGCGATCTGTAGCTGAACAGTCACATGTATGAATGAGGCTCACAATGGTTGCCTGGATATTCTGAGAGAGGGAAGCAATTTATTGACTGGAAAGTCTCCCTACAGTTTGATCTCGAAGGGCTGAGGAGGGCTTGGGCGGGAGGCTCTCCAAATGTCAGTATTTGAGTATCTGTACATCTTTTGGCTTCTCCAATGAATAACCATCAAATCTGCCTAAAATGTTTGCATTTGGCTGCTAGTATTCTGGGACCCAAGAGGCGAAAGTGTGGCACCACCTTGCCATTCTGTATGTAGGCCTCTATTGAATTCTGCTTTGCAGGACAGGTACATAGGATAAAGGAGGGATCCAGGGTCTTCACAGACTCTCACCTCATCTTCTCATTTTAGTCCCACTGATACACAGCCCCTTCCCCAGCCCTGCACTGACTGGTGCCTCCAGTTCTTCATCCTGTCAGAGGCTGTGGGGAACTAACTGGCAGGAACTTACATTTTATCTTCCCCATTCTACCAACTCAGATCCTAGTTTTGCGTTTGCTTTCTGTCAGTGAAAAAAGTTGACTTTTCTTTTCCACTGTTATCTTCCATTCTCTTTGTTATTGGGAATTTATATCTCCTCCTCACTTCTTTTCTCATTTTTCTCAGTTTTAGGGGTTATCAGAGATATGGCCAAGAAATAGAAAGTAAGGTCATTTTTTTCAAAGGAGGGTCAGAACACTTTAACTGTGGGACCTGGAAGAAGCTGATAGGAGTGGGTGGGTGGCCAGGGAGAGACCATTCAGCCACGTAGCCAGACTGCTCTGTGACGAGTCAGGCAGTAATTCATGGAACAGATTTCCACGTGCGCTTAGAGGTACTTATTGATCACCTGGTGCGTGCCAGGCATCACTCTAGCCTCGGGAGACAAGACAAGAGCAAGGCAGAGCCTGCTTCTGCTCTACATTCTGATGTGGGAGGTGAGCAACAGATAACACATAATGAGACAGCATGTCAATGATTAATTCTCAAGAAAATTAAATAGGGCTGTGCACTGGAGAGTAAATATAGGAACTACTCCACTCATGGAATACTAATGCTGGAAGGGGCCTGAAGTGCAGTTTCATCATCTGAAGAATGAAGAAATTCAGATAAGGAGAGCTGAAGGGATTTTCCCAGTGCCACACAATAGAAACCCTGTACCCACACCAAGGCTTCCTGATCCTCACTCCTGCATTCTTCTCGCCATTAATTACTGTGCAGTTCACAACACCTGCAACACCACCAGACCACCGTGCTCCTTTAAGCACCATGGGAAAAAAACTAAACCAAATAATTCCTTCAGTTGCAGGCAGAAGCAGCTGCCTCAGCTCCAACAAACAAAGATAAAGCACAATGTAAGCCTTAGACTCTTAATTGGACCTGGCAGCTCCGTGGGCAACTATTATGTGTACTGAAGAAATCCCATAGCTCCACAACAATTTTCCTAAATGTGCAGACATTGCTTTACACATTTGCTTCAAACATTAGAATCAATTCAAGATAAAGCACAGCACTAAACTCTTGTAAACAGACCTAATTTCTGGAGTGCTCATCCAAGTTTCCCAGTATTTCAGGGACAGGATGTGGTTTAGTAGGGGAGAGATTCTGAAACTGCTATACTGAGGCATCACCAGCAACATGTGGCTCTCCTAATGCTTCCACAGTGCTTCTGGGGAAAAATTAAGAACTCACTATCAACTGCCCCTTTACACCCCCTCAGCATATTATGCCCCCTTGGAATAGTTGTGTTTTTTCTCATTACATTTGTTGATTTTTTCAAGGTTATTATGGCTGATGTAATTCTTACTTTCATTATAAAATAATACTTAGGTCAGAAACATTGGGCAGTACTAGAAATAAGAAAGCAGGGAGAAATCACTCAGAGTCCACCACCTAAGAAAACCAAAGGTATTAATGAATACTCTTCCTGTCTGTTTTTTTATGAATAGGTTGTTAAGCATTGATGACTTTCTTCACATAGTCATATGTACAACTTTACATCTTGCCCTTTAATTTTGTTTTATTTTTATTTTATATGAGATAAGCTGTTTTGAAGCTATTATGAATACTTAATGGATCCATAACTAATCATTTACTTAGTAAATGTATCATAATTACTTAACCATTTCCTTCTTGACAGATTTAAATTTTTTATTTTAAGACAGAGTTTCATTGTTGCTAAGTTGCTAGGCCCAGCTCAAACTGTCTTTTCTGTTTTGTTTTCTTTTGTTTTGTTGTTTATTTTGTTTGGAGGGGGTTGTTTGTTTTGTTTTGTTTGAGATGGGGTCTTGCTACATAGTTCAGGCTGGCCTTGAACTCACTATGTAGCCCAGGCTTGCTTCAAACTCACAGCAATCTTCCTGCCTCAGCCTCCCAAGTGCTGGGATTACAGGCATGCACCACCACACCTAGCTAGTTTAAAGGTTGTTGTTGTTTGTTTTGTTGTTTTGTTTATAATATTATTCTTGTGAAGTTTTCCTCATTGAAAAAAAAATGCTGTTGTGAACATCTTCAAGATTATAGCCATATGGGGCCGGGGATTTAGCTCAGTGGTTCTGGCGCCTGCCTCACAAGTGCAAGGTCCCGAGTTCAATCTCCAGTACAAAAAAAAAAAAAATATTATAGCCATATAAGTAGAATTGCATGTCACTCCAATCCTTTGTCTCCGTTTTTTGCAGTTGGAAGGTAATCATAACACTCCACTTTGAGGCATTTTATGGTAAGGGACGCTTGCTAATTAAATGCAGTCACCCTCTGATGGTAGAACCCAGGCATTAGTAGCAGGTGTGGGGAAGAAGGAGAGGACAGTCTTGCCCAGGGGCTGGTAGCCTTGAATGGTGGTGCCAGGTTCACATTTCTAGTGCCACCTGTGGCCTCTCATGCAGCCATTCATCTGTAGACATCAGTGCATATGAATTCTGTGCCTCATCCCGGCAGGGGGCTGCAGGGTATTCAGGTGGAGGAAGTGAGCGAGCAGGCCACCAGAGAGGAGGAGGAGGGCTGCGCTGACAGGCGTGCTGGAGCACAATCCCTTGTCCTATCAGCCTGGCTGAGTAGGGTTCAGGATTATCACCATGCCTGGGTGGCAGGTATCAGGGGCAGTGGATAGACTCAGGAAAGGGGGCCTTCTTCTCATGGGAGCTTCCTGGAGAGCAATGTGAATGAAAAGACGAGAGTGGTCCTCATTTTCCTACAGGTATCCTGGGTCCCCCCATCTCCTTGACAAGCATGTGCTGATTTGGAGGAACCTTCAAAAGTGTCTAAGTCACCTTCCCTAGACACCCTTTGGGCCAGTTCTTCCAATTAACCTGGGTCAGGGCAAGACTCCATTAAGATAATTTAAAAGGAAAAATTATGATTTATTTGAATAATTTATATGCATACATACATTTGGTACAGTCTATTTCTGAAGAGCATCCATCAAAACTTTGATTTCTGTTTTCTTTTTTTCTTTAATTTTTTCTTTCCAAATTTAAATAATAATACTTCTAGGACTTATATTTTGGACAAGCACTTAGAAAGCAAACTACTTAAGTTTTCCAAAGTACTTTATATTTATTGTTTCATTTAATCTTCAAACTATGAAGTCAATACTGCTATTCCCCCATTCCACAGATGAGGAAACTGAGGCAGAGGCTGTTACTTACTCTAGCCCCACAGCTGGTGAGGGGCTCCAGAGTCCATGCCCTTAACTCCCACACTATGCTGCTTCCAAATCAGGTGGAGACAGTTGCTGAGGCCCTGAAATGACAATATAGTAGGATGCTGAGTGGAAAAGTGTCCTAGATCTCTGAATGTCACTGGAAAACCACCAAAGAACACTTGTTCTTTTTCCATAACATGAGGAAGCTCATAGGGGTGATCTAGCTTATACTGTTTACACAAGAAGGGATTTTATTAACCAAGCAACCACAGATCTAAATGAAAGTGATCATTTATGAGAATCCGAGTAAGGACAGTGAAAATGCAGGCAGGGTTGCTGAGGGTGGTGAGGAAGCCTCCCTGTGTGGAGAATAGTCCAAGCTGGAAAGAAAGCCCTGTACCTGGAAAATAAGGATGAGAGGAGCTCCATCAGCCCCTCTGGGAGGCATCACAGAGGGTAAAAGAGACCAAGCTGGGGAACAAGCCCCATTGGGAATGGCCAGGACCCAAAAAGAGAGCCTGGAAAAGCAAAGGTCAGGACTTGGATGGTGACTCAGCAGCAGCCCCTTGGAGGAATCCCATGTAGAAAATTAGAATCGAAAGAGTTGAGCAGGCCTTAGGCAGGGTTCTGGGGAAGCAGGCAGGGAAAATGGCTGAGAAGTCCCCGTGAAGGGGGCTGACTGATACTCAGGCTTGAAAGGCCAGACAGGAACTCAGACAGTGAATGGAATAATATTCCAGAAATGAGAGTATGAGATCAGAGAAGAATCAAAAACACATCTGACTTCACACGGAGATTCTGTGCTACCAACTCAACTCCCAATAAGTTGATCTTAGAATCTAGAATAAGGTTGAATCGATTGAGAGTTAAACATCCATAGCAGATGATAATAATTAGACCATGAAAATACAATATGGCCTCCAAATTTGGAACAGGGTGTGATAATGATAAAATGATATCAGACCTCTAAATGATATAGGGGAAATATTATAACTCTTAACCTGTTAGATTTCAGATATGCTGAGTTCATGTTCTCTAAAATTGAAGAATGAATTTTAGGAACAATAGAGGTTAAGAGTAGGAAATATTTATTGTTGTTGTTGTTGTTTTTGGTAGGGGTTTTTTTGGTGTTTCTGTTTTTGTTTTTGTTTTTGTTTGTGGTACCGGGGATTGAACTCAGGACCTTGCACTTGTGAGGCAGGCACGGCACCACTGAGCTAAATCCCCAGCCCAGGAGTAGGAAATATTTAGTGAGAGATTTCAGCTGCTGAGAGGCAAGAGAGGTCCCAAATGGGTGGCCAAGGACCCCACTTTTTAGGGAAAGTTTTATAAATCACAACCTCATGGGTACAACATGGGTTAAAGCTATGGTCAATCAATATGGTTACAAGTATAGTTGCTTAGGTAACAGTGATGCAATGGGGAAGCAAGTCACATAGCAAGTATACATGGAAAGAACAAAGAACTTCTCAGGAAGGTGATGGGTCTGAGGAGCTTAGTGTCCTACCGAGGTGACATGTTTGTCTAGATTTCATTAGACCAGGTGTTACCACTTATCTCATCCCTTCGGGAAGTATGCAGTAGTCCTTTCGTCTTTATCTTGAGGTCTGGCCTCTAACTGATGCATCTCCGGTTACAGTTGTTTTCATCTTTTGCTCTGACTCTCAAGCGCCCAGCTCTACCTGACTACCTATAATACTTCTACCCAACTTAACTGCCTATAATAGTAGGGCTTCCTGGAACCCAGGGAATCACAGGGGACCTCTGTAGGGACTCAAGGGGAAAGGACAGGCACCCTCCTTCTACACCCCTGATTTCAGCAGACGACACCCAGTCAGCTGGAACATTGTGCATTGAGAGCATGAACCCAGCTGCGCCTCAGGAAAATCACTGAATGAGTGATTTTAGAAAAAGGAGAAAAAAAAGCAGTTTTTACATTTAGTTGGGTAGAAAGGGTCTGCTCAGCAGGACCTGCTTTTCCCTTGAGGATGTTTGAAGGAAGAGAGGGTTGATTGCTATGTTTTTGTTTTTGATGACCAGCATAGCTCAGTAGTGAGTAAAATGGCATTTCAAAGGGGAGCAACCAGGAAGTTGCCTCTGTGTAAAATCTGCATAGGATGATGAGGTGAAGTCTGCAGTCAAAATGAAGAGCTGTACCTCTCAGGAGCAGACCAGCAGCAGGAGGAAGAGCAAGTCCTGTAGATAGGGCAAGCAAGTAGTGGGCCAGAAGCCCTAGGAGATTATGGACAGAATCAAAGTACAGAGCCATGAAAAGGAGAGATGGGCAGAGCAGCAGAGGAAAGAAAGAAGCATCAGAGAAGTGAGGATGGAGACCAGTGAGGGACACTCAGGAATGAGTGTTAAGAAATTGACAATTAAAAGTAATATTAAAGTAGAAGTCACAGAGAGCAATGCAAAGTGGGAGATGGAGAGTAGTTGGGACCAGGGGCTATGTGCTGCTTGAGCTGAGAATGCTTCTACCCTGGGAGGGATCAGGTGATCTAAAGCCAAACCCAGGAGGCAGGCACAGAAGGGAAGTGGGGAATGGTCTCCCAGCTCCTTGTCTGTGTCTCAGTGGTTAGTAAGTGAGGAAGGGAAAGCAGTAAGAGACAAGAAGTATGTTGCATCAGGCCATCTAGGGTGACTTAGGAAGAAAAGTTCTGCCAAAATAAAAACAAGGGAAAAAAAGAAAAATTAGAACACACAAAGGAGTCATCTCTGAAAAAGAAATGATAAAAATGAAGGCAAGTGCAAGGAATTTTCTGCAGGCCTACAGGAGGAAATGAGAAGACAGATATACCAGGAAATCTAGAATAAAAATCTTAACAAATTGCCAAGAACATTAAAATTGTTTTAAGGGGCTGTGGGAAAGAAAAGACTTAGGAAAAAACAGAGATGTCATTTGCAACATTTTCTACAACATTAACATAAGAGACCTGGGACCAGAGATTTAGCTCTGGAAGAGAAACGGGCTTTTAGAAGGTGTCAGCCTTCTAAAAACAACTGGGTGAGGTGGCAAGAGGGAGGCCCAGGAGAGGCAGAAGTGTTCACTGATCCTTTTGAAATGTAAAGGGGAGGTTGGCTTTAGGCTCCGTGGTAAAATGCATGCAAGCCTGGGGCTCTGGGTGCGGTATGAGAGACCAAGGCAGGAGGATCTCAAGTTTGAGACCAGCCTGGGCAACTTAGTGGCTTAGCAAAATCCTGACTCAAAACTTTTTTTAAAAAATTTTTTTTAAGAGCTGAGGATTAAAGGCCTTGGGTTTAATGCCCAGTATGGGTTTTGAGAATGAGAGTTACTGATACACACAGACCACAGCTGTCAGAAAGAGAAAACAACAATGTGCATGTCTAAGAAATGATGGATTCATATTTGTGAGGGGATATGGTTTTTATTGGTTAATGAAGGTCTTCTCTATACAAATAACTTTCATGAAGCAGGAATGAATCATACTTAAGAGTTGAAGAAAAAGTCTTTTAAGTGTGTCAAGATCTTATAGCCTCTCTGCCCCTCACCGCTCTACTGACTGGGCTTTGAAACTTTCCCATACTGATTTCAGTCCTGGCTTCCTGGACAGTACTTCTCAAATGTGTGTCCCTGATCCCTGGGCAACCCTAACCCTGTTGTTCTGGGGAGACAATGAGCAGGGACTGTTTCAGAGGCATCCCCACTTGACACTAGCTCATCTGTCTCTCCCATCCCTCCCTTGTTTGCCACTCTGGAATTCTCTTCTTGCCAAGAAATGAAGTGGGATGGAGTGGAGTGTAGTAAATCTTTCTGACCAAGCTTCAACACAAGGAAATTTATCCAGGGTTTAATTCATAATGGTTTTTTGGGCTGAATCTAAAGCTTGAGCTTGGTTATTAGCAGAAAGCTGGAGAGAAACTGCCCATTGATCTTTCCACTTCCTCCTCTGTGGACTGGGCAGTTTACAGGAGGCAAACACCGCCATCTAGTGGTGTATCCAGGGTTCTCTCCAGGCCCAAGGTCTTTATCCTTTCTTGCTCCCTCCCCTGCAAATCCCACCCCCTCCCCTCAACCTTCGCATTGAATCTGGTTATGGCTTGCCCTCGGGGTCAGCGGGTCTTATGTACGGGTGTCCCGTGGGATGTTTGCAGGAAAAGATTAAGCCCCTCCACACTGGTCTGCAAAAGGCTTCACCCATACTGTACTCATCGATGCTGCCCTGAAAGGGCTACACGGTGCACCTCTGGCCATGTGTATGCTTGGCCCCAGGAAAGAGCCAGGGCTACCTGGTGTTGGTACAAAGGAGCAGCAGCTAGGGAGTCTGCATTTTATAAGCTCTTGGGGCGATTTTTATGCACTCCTCTTGTGTGCAACTGATGGACATTTCTGAGCTTAAATGTGCCACCATATGAGATGATGATGACAGTGTTACTTGCCTCACACGGGTACTTTGCTAACTGTGAAGCATTCTACAGATGCAAGCTAGAACTACCCTACCACCTCCTTCTCTAAATGGCATTTTAGGGAAAATGGCACCAAGAGAGTGACAGAGTGGGGAGGGGAGGCTGTATGTTTGTTTAATGGACCAGGGAGGTTAAATTGAGAAAATGAGCCAACAAGCATGTTTTCTTCTTCCCTGTCTCTTTCTCCCTTCTGCCTTCTGCCCTGCAGATTTCCCTACCTGATCTCTCTGGGCACAGTACCAGGCCTGCCCCGGGATGTGTTCAGCACAGGCCCTCTGCCCTGTGGCTGTTGGTGATGCATTTTGTAAGCACCAGTCTGGGGCATCCTTTAACCTTTCCAGGCCACTCTGACAGTCAAGTCCGTTTTAGTGGAATCTCCCATGGTTCTGAATGCCAGGCTTTTGTCCCTGGTGGAGCTGTTCCCTGCTCCCTGCTGTGCCATTCCCTGGGCCTCATTCTGTAGGAACATCCCTCCCAGAATATGTGTGACTGGTGTACAGTGCATTAGGATGTGTGCATGAACAGGGAGGGTGCAGACGGTTCAGGCCCTGAAGGCTCAAATCAGAGGTACACAAACTCGAGTCAAGTTCCCGATGGTGGTACAGTAGGAGCTTTCCCTTTGAGCCACTGTTATGGGTGGGCTTTGGAGGATAACAGGCTGGCAAGCTGGACCTCAGCCTCTTCATTCCTGCCCTTCCTGCCCCTTCACTCTGTCCTTAAGAGCAGCTGCTGTTCCAAGCTAGCAGACTCTGTGCTTAGTCCTATGAGACACCCTGTTATTCAGTGGGTTCCCAGTGAGGTGGGAGGAAAGAAGACACACCCCTGAGGTTAGAAGTGAACAGTCTCAGTAAGCAGCTAGTACATTGTTCCTGCCACCAGGGTCTCTGCACCTTTCTATTGCTTCTGCCCCAGGATCAGTGCAGGAGGGCTGCACAGGCCTGGGGGAGGTGGAGTGAAGCACTGCAGCAGCACAGGGGCAGCCTGTGTTCCTACATGTGACTGAGCCCCCTTCCTCCCTGCCCATCCTTCTCTGGCCCCCAGTGGCCAAGCCAGTGTGAAGCAACCCTCTTCCCCTCTGTTTTGCCTCTGCCTTTGAGTTGAAGCCCTGCTCTTTTTGGGGTAAGCTCATCCTGTGTTTAGGCTAGTGGCTCCAGTGAGGGAAGGGAATGGGGGGTACTGCAGGAGTTGGAAGGAAGAACAGTCTTCTCTTCTGTTATTCCCAAACATTAACTAGACTCAAACGAGAGCCAGTGAGTTAGAAACTGATGCCAGCACGGTTGGAGTCTGAAGGGTGGCAGTGCAGACAAGGATGGGACACGGGGTAGGAAGGGACATACAGGGAAGGAATTGGAAGGCATATAGGGCTGGAAGCTTGGCAAAAGAGTAATAGGATTCTTCTAACAAAGCAAGAAGGAATTAGAAGCAAAGCCCTTGTTCTGGACAGGATCCTGAGTGGCTATAGCTGGAACTCCTGGGTGACCAAATGGCACTGTGCTAATTACCTTTTTTTTCTTGTTTTCTATCCTATCCCCAACCCTTTTCTATCTTCTGCATTCTCTATACCCTAAACCCCATCTTTTCCCTTTTTTCCCTCCTCTTCCTCCTCCCCCCTTCCCTCTTGCCCACCTTCTCCCACATTCCCCCCTTCTTTCTCCACACCCTCATGTTCTACCCGCCACCCCCCATGACCACTAAAGCTCTCCGGTGGATGTGAGTTGACCGTCGTCCTCCAGGACTTCAGTGCAGGCCACAGCAGCGAGCTGAGCATCCAGGTGGGACAGACAGTGGAGCTGCTGGAGCGGCCCAGCGAGAGGCCAGGCTGGTGTCTGGTCCGCACCACAGAACGAAGCCCACCTCAGGAGGGCCTGGTCCCCAGCAGCACCCTGTGCATCTCCCATTCACGAAGCAGCGTGGAGATGGACTGCTTCTTCCCTTTGGTGAAAGGTAGGCAGAGTGGAGCGGGAGGGAAACACCATGGAACTGACCTGTCCTGTAAACCCACTTTGGCTGTCTGGGATTTTATTCAGGGATCTGATGTTAGAGAGAGTGGGTTGGAAGCTTGAAGAGAAAGAGCTACTGGTAGCTGTGTGACTTTGGAAAGTCTGGCTGATCTTCAAAATGAAAATCTTAAGATCTCTAGGCTCTCTCCCCACTTTCCCATTGCATCACACTGTACTCAGAAAAGTCCTCTCCCTCTTATGGACAAACATAGCCTGGACTCCCCACCTGCTCCCTGGTCCCCTCTGCCCCTCTACAGCAACTACTGGCTCTCTGATTCCCCAAATATTCACCCTGACACAGAGGCTCAAGCACCCCAGGAGCTGGCCCCAGTGCAGTAGGCTTCACCCACCACTCACTGATTTCCACTCACAGACCAGTTCTTGGGGCTTGGCTTATATTTTATTTATATTCTGTGTTCCCTCCACATACTTTGTATTCACTTTTTCTCACACCAGGAACACTAAGCTACTTAGGACCATGGTTCTAAGGTCAGAGTCGGCAGAGCCTTCAGGGAACTGAGGCCCAGAGAGCAGGGCAGAGCTAGGTCTTAGTTTGCTGCTTTTTGTAACTGGTTAGATTATCAGCATCAGGGACACCTTCTCTGCAGACTTGTGCTACATATTTATAGGAAAAGAAGAAGGTAATAAATGACCTTGTTGTGTCGGAGGCAGAGACAAGAGTCACCATGAGACCTGTCGCCTGGTAGACAGATACTTTCAGCTCATTCAGTGTTCAAATATTCTGGTTCTGTCTAGAATTCCATCTAGTCCCTCTCCCTTTGGAGAGACCTAGCTTCCTGCTTCTGTCCACTAGATGGTGGCGGCAGGCTGTAGCATTTGTGCACCCAGCTCTCCCATCCAGCTCCCTGGGTGTTTTCTACCAGGAGAAAAACAAAGCTAAAACTACCTCCCAATCCTCCCCACATACCTGAGCCCTTCCCCTGGTTTGGCTATCAATGGCCTTAGCCCCTTTCCTCTGAGGACTGTCAGGTGGTTGTGTGGGGATTTATAACTGCAGGTGTAGTTCTCACTCCTCTGAAGTAGTCCACTGAAGAAACCCCTAGTCCCAGGTAAGAGGAGAATCAAGAAACTGAGGAATATGGTTCTTTTTGGAGTCTAGGGCAGAGTGGGACTCACAGCAGATAGATTGTTGCAGGGGCGAAAGGAGGTAATGAGCACCACAGTGCCTGGAATCAGTCACCCTGGTTGTCCTAAGTTTGTGTTGTATAATTTGTCATAGATTAATCTGGAAAAAGGACTACAAATTCCTATGAATTCAGTAAAAGGACGCATCTGCATACACAAAACTGGGGACAGAAGCCTGGAAAAGGCTAACTTCCCACAGGTCCTCAGGAGTGGGTCCTTTTCATTGGGAAGGACTCAGCTCCAGTACTCTGAAACTTCTTAACCTCATCCGGCCTCCCCAGCCCATGGCTAGGTGAAGGTGAATTCCCTCCCAGCGGGGCCCAGGACAGGTAGGAGGAAACAGACAGTGGTGTCAGTAATCCAGATCTAGGGGCTGGAATCAGGGAATGCTCTGCTACAGAGAAAGGAATCCTCTTAACCATTGGACAGAGCAATGGGGATTTAAGTAAAAATGGGAACTGAGGGTCAGGAATGGAAAAGAGAGGCAAAAGAAAAAGGAGGAAGAGAGGCAGTCATAAACTTTTCCAACTGATGCCACCAGCCAGCAGGGCTTCCTGAAGGTGCCACCTGTGCCTATCATCTATTTTGTTGGGTCTTTTTATTTGCAGATTGGTTCCTCTCTCCCTAAGCATAGGCCAGTAAGTCTGGGCCTTCAAAAAGCAGCCTGTGAGCTCTCGCTTCTCTCACCCTTTTGGGCTCAGACTGTGGAAGTGACTGGCCCAAGTCACTTAGGGCCCAAGTCTCTGTTTTTCATCTCATATCTCTATGCCCTCAACAAGACTCTGTTTGAAAAAGCAGTGCTACAGTACGCTGCTCTTACTTGCATTCCAGCTGGCTGCCTGCTGGCAGACTGGCCTTCGCCTCTCTCCACAGCAACACAGTGCCTGCTCCTCCTTAGAACTGATGCAGAATATGCTGTTGTGCCATAGGCAAGGGTGACCTCCTCTGGGGTCTTGGAGGTCAGAATTGACTTTTTTTTCAATGAGCACTACATGAGCTGTGTGAAGCAGGAAATATCTGTGATGTGCTATGCATCGTGTGAGTCTCAGGCCAGAAGTGGGACTCTAGGAGCGCAGAATGCTAGGCCAAGTAGGAAACTTGGAGAGTCACTAGAGTGGGACCCTAACTCCTGCTGCACCTTAGAGTTACTTGGGAGCTTTCCAAAATGACGTTCCCCAGTCCCCACCTAGAACAACTGGAATCAGAACCTCTGGGATGGCTAGAGGGTCCATACTGTGTATTTTAATGCTCCATAGACAGATCTAAGGTACAGCCTGGGTTGAAACCCAATGGATCATCCTGGTCTCCTCTCTGCCAGGAAGACTCTAGCACACAGGAAGGACAGGTGCCTCCCTGAAGGCCCAGGGAGAGCTCTTGACAGACCAGGATTAGACTGGGGCTCCCAGCCTCTCGCCTGCGCTCTGCACTCACTATGAATGCTAGGCTTCCGGGTGGCTCCAGAGTTTCTCTGCTCTTCCCCCATGCCTTCTTTGAGTACACTGGTAGGTTGCTGTCCTAATTAATACATCCACAGTGCAACTCCTGCTAGGGTTGGCGAGAAAGACCAAAGTGTGACAAAGTCGGGTGGGGCCTGCCTTTCCTGTTACTCTGAGACACTGACTCCTATCACTCCTGACATCTCAGGGCTTGTGGTGGGCAGCACTTCTCAAAGGATGGAGACTTTTGGGGGTGGGGGTTGAGATAAGGTCTCACTGTGTAGTTCAGTCTGGTCTTGAATTCACTGTATAGTCCAGGCTGGCCTCAAGCTCATGGTGATCCTCCTGCCTCAGCCTCCTGAGTGCTAGGATTATAGGCGTGTGCCACCATGTCCAATGAGGACAAGAGACTTTGAAGCAATGGTTTTCAACTCTGAAGGCATCTTAGATCCACCTGGAGGAGACTTTAAAATATTGACACCTCATGCTACATGAGAAATTAATTCTGGACTTTGGCATCAGTTTATTTGTAAACTATTTGATGATTCTGATGTTCCATGAGGGCCCAGAATTACTTTATGGGTTCAGTACTCCCAGGATGTCAAGTTTAGGAGGTACTTAACGATGATCAGAGCCAAGCGCAGTGGTTCATGCCTGCAGTCCCTACTACTCTGGAGGCTGAAGCAGGAAGATCACCAGTTCAAGCCCAACCTGCACTAAGCAAATTAGTGGGACTGTCTCAAAATAAAATGTGAAAAAAGGATATAGTTCAGTGTGAAGGCCCTGAGCTCAATCCCCAAAACCAGTAGGAAATTTAAAAGATACCGCAACGGGCTTAGGGGGTAATTTTTAGATAACATATCCTCTACATGTTTTGGGGGTTTTTTTGGTACCAGGGATTGAATTTGGGTCCTTGCGCTTGCACAGCAGGCGGCAAAACCACTGAGTAAATCCCCGGCCCTATTTTTAGATAATATAAAGAACTGCAAGTCAACAATAAAAAACAAACTAGACTTAAAAATGCCAAAGGACTTGAATAGATATTTCTTCAATGAAGATAGCTAATGGCCACTAAGATTAACTCAAAATTAGATACCTCTTTACACCCATTAAGATGGCTTTTATTTAAGAGACAAGGGAGAGGGAGAGAGAGTTATTGTCAAGGATGTGGAGAAATTGGAATGTTTGTGCATTATTGGTGGAAATATAAAATGGTGCAGCTACTATGGAAAACAATGTGGATTTCCTCAGAAAATTAAAAATAGAATTATAGTGTATCATGAACTTAATTTGCACTATGATTTTGAAGAAGATGGCCACATTTGTGTTTGTGTGGAAAAGATGGCCGCAGTTGTGTTTGTCACCTGATGCTGTTTGCAAACAAAAAACAAAATTTTGCCAAATGCTTCTGTTTGCAAACCAAATTGTTTGCAAAGAAAAGCGTTCACAAACCAAGGTACCACTGTATATGCTCCAGCAATCCCGCTTCTGGGTATATATCCCAAAGAACCAAAACCAGAGACACAAACACATAGCTGGATGCCATGTTCATAGCAGCATTATTCACGATAGCCAAATGCCAGAAGCCACCCAAGTATCTACTGACAGATGAATAAAGTATGGCGTATAGTGGACAATGGCATATTATTCAGTTTTAAAGAGGGGTTAAAATCTGACACGTTACTTCCTGAATAAAACTTGAGCATGTTATGCTTAGTGAAATAAGCCAGATAAATACTGAATTATTCTACTCATGTGAGGTATCTTGAATACTCAACTTTACAGAAGCAAAAAATAGAATGGTGATCATTGCCAGGGTCTGGGAAGCGGGAATAATGGGGAGTTATTGTTCAGTGGGTACAGAGTTTCCCTTTTACACAATGAAAAAGCTCTGGATATGGATGGTGGTGATGATTACACAACAGTGTGACTAAATGTCACAGAGCTGTACACTAAAAATGGTGAAGATGGTTAAAAAAACAAATGTTAGTCCTGGGTCTTTTCTTTCATGACCTCCAAAAAGCACTTTAGGTTTTTCTCTCCCCAGTTGCACAGGACATCTGTGCTCCTTTTCTTTTCCTATGTGCTTCTTCCCGGCTGCAACTGGACATGCAGGGCCATGCCTCTTTGCTTAGTTAATGCCAAGCCCAGGACTTCCATGGTGAGGCCAGGAAGTGGAAGTGGATGTCCTGGAGCAGAGGGGCAGTAGCCTTGTCTGCTCTTGCTCTTCATGGGGCTCTGTTCTCATGATTCCTGTTGTAATCACATAGCTACCCCCAGGAAAGCTCAGCACGCTCTGGAAGGTGGTACAGAACAAGGAAGAGTGTAGGGAAGTACAGAAGAATGTAGCCCAGGAAAGCTCACCAGACTCTGCAGACAGGTGCCACCAGCAGCCTGAGAATGCTGAGCATGTCTACGATGCCACTGATTTACATTAAACTGGTAGTCAGCTTGCAAAAATACCTAACGTTTATTGGGCCAAACTGTAGGGTATGTGATAGGTAAATGCCTTCATACTAACAGATTAATCTTTTTCCATCTTACAGAAAAGGAACAGTCTTAGATTAGGTGACTTGCTCAATGTAGGAGACCTAGATTTGAGCCCAGCTCTGTCCATCTCACTCTGTCCTCCCGAGTCTGAAGGCATGGAGACTGGAAATTTACCCTTCACTGACAAGGCTCCCATGAATTAACCTGTTTGGCTGCATGAGGATTTGAAGACATTAACCCCATTACAAACACTGTACATACCACATTCTCATTCTCCCCTTCACCTCTGGCCCCACATGTTCCTTTCCCTGGGAGTAGGAGAAGCAATTGGAGACAGATTTTGTCCTGTGCATGCTAAGCCCACTAATAAAATCCTGATGCCCCCTGCTGGTGGTAGACGGAGTATGCAGCACTCTGGACAACAGGTTGAGCTTGGTGGAGCTGTGATAGGGGCCAGGTAAGCCCTGGAGCTGGTCCAGCCTGAAAGATTTTCTGCCCCATGGGAGCTCCCTGCACTTGCCACTGCAAGGAGATGAACTGCTAAAAAGTTATGGCTCCCTGACTTTCCTGTCCTTTGCTCTGGCTAGGAGAAGAGTTCTCCTAAAGTCTCTCTCTCTTACTTCTCAGTGTAATTCTGCATTAGCATCCCTAATTTCAAGTTTTTAGTTTACTCCACAATACCTAACATCATAAGAAGCTAAAATAAATAAAGGATGAGTTTTCCTAAAATAATTTCTTTCAGGTGGGAAGTAACTGGTTCCACACTACAGCAGGCTGGTCTACAATCCCTCTTCCTTGGTACCAGCTGTGTCTGTAATTAACCAGATGTGAGGCAGCCACTTTGAAATTTAGAACTTACTTCCTCCTAGAAGCAAAATTATACATGAGAGATGAATGAGGGTAAGAATTGGTTGCTACACTACCCGACACAATTTTATTTCATAATAACATTGCCAAATTATAGTATGTTCACAATGAAAAGTAGTTTTTAAAAGGTGTTTTTAAAAAATCACAGTACTGTTGAATAAGACTGAAATCAAAAATAATTCATTTGAATAAGAAATGTAATTAACTTACTGCTGCTGACACTTCTGAGAAAAAAAAAAGTTTAAATATAGATGAAGATGCATTGGTAGAGATCCTAAAAGGAACTCCTAATCATTTTTCAGAATTATAAAAAGTTAGAATTGAAACTTTCTCTTTTTATAATTGAATAAAAGTGGTCCTTGATTAGCTTTCATTTCACTTTGGAAAATGGATTCTTTGGGCTCTTGGAATCCTAAAAGGAGAAGCACCTGAAAAGTAGTCAGTTTCCCCTTCCCTTAATACAGGTAACCCTTCCACACTGTCCTTGAAAGCAGGTCAACCATGCATGACTTCAGCTCTCCCAGGGACTGGGAATGTATTACTTCTGGAAGAAGCCTGTTGGGTTTTAGTGCACTTCTCATGCTAGAAAATTTCCAATACTTAGCACTGAAAACTAGTGCTTCCTGCCCATCATTTCTCTAGTCTCTCCTTCCCATGTCCTAGTCCACCATTCCATTCTCCCTTTCCTTTTAACCTTTACCTGGAACAAAGTAATATGTTCATTAGATACAGGGCTGGTCAGTGCAGCTCAGTGGTACAGTGCTTCCTTGGCACACCTGAGGCCTTGGATTCCATCCCCAGCACCACACATGGATGCACGCATGCACACACATGAGACTTCTTTCCTAAGGTATAAGAACCTAGCAATTTCCCCATAAATACTTTGATTAAATCCTTAGCACAGAACAAAACATTTTTAATTAAATTCAACAATCCTGACATGCTTAAGCATGTGATTATTTGTTTGTGGATTAGTAGTCCTTTTAAACACCCTTGGTTTAAGCCCTGTACTGGACATGGAGAACACCCTGGTCTCTCACTAACAGACCTCTGACCTAGTGTCCTTTCTAGGGACAGAGCATAGAGGTGAGTGGCTTCCACTCTGAGACTCTCTATAGACTGGTCAGGTTTCTTTGTTTTTCTGGTAGTCATTCATACTCTGTTCTAAAATAGCTTCTTTTCCCCTTGCTCCTGGGGATCAAACCCAGGGCCTCAAACAAGCTAGGCAAGCACTCTACCACTGAGCTACATCCCCAGCCCTAAAGGGACATTTTTATTACCTTTCATTCCTGAAAGTTCTAAAACTGTCTGCTTTTTATTTTCTCTCCACACTAAGCATCTTTTGGTAAAATATTTGGCCCAAGTACCATATGCTTTTTACATTCCCATTCGTACTTCTATTTTGAAGTTTAATTTATTAAGTTGCATCGTATGAAATTTCTATTTTTGTAGTAAAACATGGTTAAATATCACAGTTTCAGAAAGTTCAACCTAATATGCATCATCAGCTTGCTTTTCCTTAAGAGGATCCTCATACCTCTCTGTGGAAACAGGGGAGAATTGGTCTGGTTCTCAAATAAACAGGACAGTGCATGGAGTGAGGAGCCACTTATTTTGAGTGGTGGTCACAGCATCTTCTTGGGCTTAGAGAAGCTGGTAAAAATGCCTATGTTAAAATTCCTGGGGAGCTCAAGGATGTCAAAAATGACTTTGGAATCATAAGGTTGGTCTTATTGGTGTGTGCACACGGTCATTCTTCAGAATAAAACATAGTACTGTGGTCCCATGCAGCAGGCTGTGTGGAGGGAGGAGGAGAGATGTCAGCATCACCAAGAGTCCTGGGGTAGAAGACCTTCATCTGGACCTGGCTCCTTTGCTGACCAGGGAGGGCACTCTGCTTTTCAGGATGCCTGTGATTGCACTGTGCCCACTGCAGATAACCCAGGATAACCTCGCCCCCTCTAGTTCCTTAACTGAGTCATATCTGCAAAGTCCTTTTGCCATGTAAGGTGAAATATTTACGGGTTCTGGATATTAGGAAGTAAGAATCTTTGAGGAGGCTATTAGTATTCTGCCTACATCTTCCTACCACTCTCCTGACCAGCCAGCTTGGCCAAGCTGTTCACCCATCAAGCCATGCACATGCAACTTCAGGGCCCCACATTTTGTTCCCTGTGCCAGGAACACCTCACACTCTCCATACCTGGATGGCTTGTGCCCCACTTCCTTCCTATCTGCTTACTGGATCATTCTTCCCTAATGCCCACCCTCTACATCACTCTGTGCCTCCTTCCCTGCCTTATTTCCTTCCTTGCCTTTATCACCACCTGACAAGTTTGTTAATGTTTGTTGTCTTTTCCTCCCACTGCCTCCTCCTCCTCTAAATGTCTCCACAAATACAGGGATTTTTATCACTGCTCCTATCCCCAGCATCTAAAATGGGGCTAGCACATAAGAAGTTCTTAAGCTGGGTACATGCCTGTAATCCCAGCACTCTGGAAGGCTGGGGCAGGAGGATTGCCAGTTCGAGGTTAGCCTAGGCAATTTAGTGATTTAGGAGACCCTGCCTCAAAATTTAAAAAAAATTAAAATTCTTTAGAAGGGGAACTAGGGGTGTAGCTCAATGCAAATGTCCTTGGTTCAATCCCCAGTACTGCCAGGGAAAAAAAGTTCTCAGTAAATATTTATAGGAAGGAAAGAAGGAAGGACCATGCATGAAGGCCTCTGCATGAAGGCCCCTGCAGAGCCCTTGTGTGAAGGGCCAGTCTTAGCATGTTCACCATCTCCTAAGACCTGTCAAGGATGTTGGCTTAGACCTTTGTACAAGGGCATCAGGGTGGGAACAGGGAAATGACCTGATGCAAGGAGTTCTGACTGAGGAAGTCTGAAACCCTATTTCCTGGGAACTCTTCTCTGGGCTAAGCACCTCTTATTTATTTTGAATGGTTGAAAACTCAGAAATCGGAAAATCGGCAGTGTTTTTCACATCCCTCCTGTTATTCCTATTATTGGAATCTGCAGTAAACTGACCAGAGTTGCATTAAGGCAATAATCCACTTTCCATGTAATGTATCAGAATCTCTTCATTTGACCCAGGGAAGCCACAGGCTGCTGCACTGCTCTTCCTGCCTGTAGGAGGGGAAGTGGTACTGACAGTGGACGCTTGGCCATCGTAAGCCTGCCTAGATTGAAACTTAGAGTGACAGACTGGCACTTCTCACTACTCTCCTTTGGGAACACTTTGACCTACTTAGAAGTAAACATTTTCAGATATGGGTAGAACCTGGGGTGGGTTGTTTTTAGCAACTCTGGCTGCAGCCATCTTTCACTTTGATAAATAGCTCTCTGCTGAGCTCAGGATAGCTCAGGGGCCCCTCAGCCCAGAGCTCTGGAAACCTGTCCTTGCTGCCAGCAGCCCTGCTCTCTATTCCCACTCAAGAATATGAAGGTTGGCCATTCTTGGAAGACACTGGGTCCTCTGTGTGTTCCTGCAGTTTCCACCAATATTGCATGGACCCCCCCTCTACCTTGCGCCTGGTCTAGACCACCAGGAAATCAGTGATCTTTCCTTCCTGAAAAAAATGAGGGTGTTTGACAGGATGAGCAGGGGCTTAACTCTCTTGAGGATAAATAAGACAGAAAGAGGCAGGCCAGTGTCCGGTGAGCAGGTGTAGAAGAACACATTTACAGGCCAGTGATTGAGGTCATAAAGCATGAGCTTAGTCATTAGAATCCAGAAGCTGTCGCCAGGTGTATGGTGGCACCCATGAGGCCAGCAATGGTGTGGTGGTTACACCATGCTACACAGATAGTTAGAAGAGATCACTGTACATAATACTGGCAGTCATGTTTTTTTCTCTAGACATTACTATTAAAATAACACATATCACCTAGGAATAGTTACCCATGTGAACATCACACAAGTTCAAATAAATGTATATCTGGAGTTCAAGTTAAGTGTAGGAGCACTATGCATGTTGTATACCCTTTCTTTGATCTAAGGTGTGTCTGGTAATTTATGACTATTATCTCATAAAGAAGATACTTTATGTCCAGGCCTCAACTGTCTTTGATTTCTTTTTGCTGCCATAGAAAATCAACCGACTCCTAGAATTCACCCTGTTCTTTTTTGTCTTTTCTCAGGGAACATGTCTTACCCTATTTATATTTCCTATATAAATTCCCATATACAGGTAAGCTTGGTGACCTACAGATAATAGGTGTTTGAACATCTAATACCTGTTGAACAAATAAGCAATGCTGGGCAGGAATTGTATCATTTTAAGCCACAAATAGGGGCCAGGACTATGTTATTTGGAGAGAATCATGAACCATTCTGGTATTAGCAATCAGGCAGATCATAGGTCAAAGGGCTACACGTGGAAGATGAGGCTATAGGAACATGCATTTAGCAACCAAAGAGCATAGCAAGGCAGAATGCCAAGGGCAGTGTCACAACCCAATGATCTCCGCTAACAGGAGCCTGAGTTGTGAGGATCCCTTGAGCCCAGTGGTTCAAAACCAGCCTGGACAACAAAGTGAGACCCTGTCTCCAAAGGGGGGTGAGGGACAGGAGCAGAAGAGTGGGTCAAGGGGCCAATCATCAGAGTTGGAGAAAGCAAAGATTTGTGTCCAGTTGCTTCCTAAACTCTACCAAGCTGAGACTCTTCCTGAGAGTGGGACCTCAAGCCCCAAAGTCAGCAGTTCTTAGCCCTGACTTCACATTGAAATTCCCTGCAGAACCTCTAAAAAACTATAGATATGAAGCCAAGCATGGTAGCACACGCCTGTAATCCCAGCACTTGGAAGGCTAAGGCAGGTCCAGCCTTGGCTACATAGCCAGTTTGAGGCCAGCCTGGATTGACCCTGTCTCAACAGACAAATAACAACAACAAAAAACACTACAAATATTAATCTGATTCCAACATGAAGTTGGAGCAAGGCTGAGGCAAGTAGGGCTTGTCCTCTATATGCACCAGAACTGTGTTCACAACCTTCACGGGGCCTGCAAACACCTTTGAGCGGTGTTCTGTAAAAGGTTTGCACTGCATTTGGCATAGAAAGGAGGTTCTCACGTGACTCTCTCGCCCTGAGTTAGGGCAAAGTTGCTTTTCTTTATGTTTTTGGCCCAGACTTTCACCAAGAAGTGGAAGGAAGTGCTATGACATAAAAAAAACCTCTGCCTAAGGCCTAAAGAAAAAAGAATTGGCCATCGGCCTGTTTATGGAAAGGACAGATGCCTGAAGCCATGGTCCAGTGTCCCTGAGCTGTGGCCAACCTGAGGGGGAGAGGACAGGCAGTCACACTAGTACCCATGCCAGGCCTGGCTCTGGGGATCCCTCACCCAGTACAGTTGCAGGATGAGACCAGGAATTCCTTGGGGTTCCTTGTTGAGGAAAGTGGGGATGACACATAAAATGGACTTGGAGGTAGGTAGGAAGCCTAATTCATGTAAAATGGACATAGGCTGTGGGCATTGAAGACAAACTCTCCCAAAAATAAGAATGAGACTCAGCCATCTGTTTGAAAATTAAGAACAATCTAAAGATACTACTACAGTTCAGGGGTTTTTTGCCTCAACCTTGGAAGTGGGTGGGAAGGTGTTTGAAAACCTGGAAATTAGAGACATTCAACTGGCTTACACAAAAGGTTATATATTTCGTTTCTTCAAGTAAAGTACAGAGATAGATAAGGCTTTGGGGAAAAGCATGTCTAGTTATTCAGATGATGTCATTAGATCTCTCTCTCTCTCTCTCTCTCTCTCTCTGCCTCCTAACTGTGTTGGCTTCATTTCCAGGTGACTTCTCCCTACATGCACAGGGTAAGATTGCCTCCAGCTACTTTAGACCAGCATTTCCCCAACTTCAAAATCTCATGGAAATAGATTGCCGCTCTCCTGATAATTCTTGCTAAGGTCTCCAGGTTCATGGCCATTTTATGCACTTGGGTCGTGCACTAAGTCTCAATCAATCCCTACAACTCACGGCCAAACCCAGGTCCTGGGCTCATCCTTGGAGTGATGCAAGAGGGAAGATGTCCACTACACCCAAAAACATGGTCTGCAGGGTGGCTCTTCAAGAAAGATCAAAGTGCTTTTACAAACAGAAGAGGGCGTAGATGGCAAATAGATCAGGGAAAAAGTCACACTACATGAGTGGTTCTCAATGGTCCTTGTACCAACAACACCAGTGTCACCTGAGAACTTGCAGCAACGAAATGCTCAGGCCCAACTCCAGACCTACTAAATCTGGGCATGGAGCCCAGGAATCTGTGTTTTAGCATACCCGCCCCAAGTGGTTCTGATGCATCCTCAAGTTTGAGAACCATCATACTGCAGCAGGGGTTCTCAAACAATGCTGCAAGTTACAAACACCTGGGGAACTTTTAAACCTATTGATGCCCAGCTACACCCAAAGTCAATTAATCTGAATCCAGAGTGTGGGGAGAGAGAAGGGAGACTTGTACATTAATGGTTCCTGGAATCTCTAGCGAGCCTAAAAAAAAAATACTATTGGCTAGAATTTTCAAAAGCTCTCAAGTGACTCTTACTTTAAACTAGTGTTTAAAAACCATTTTCCTTCATTATCCATTCTGAAGTTTCCTGAAAACATTAACTTAATACATCTCAATGCAAGCTAGAGGATCTACACACCCATTTTCTTAAATCTTTTAACTCCTAAACTTGGTCAGTTATCTTTGTTAATTCAGTTTTCTTTTATATTCTTGGTGAGTTCATCCTAGAGGCTGGCTTTATAAGGACTGGAATTAGTTTTGTTCGTTCACATAAACCCATGCCTAGGACAGAGCCTGGCATATAGCAGACACTCAATGAGTGTTTGCTGGATTCATGAAGAGTTCCACAATCAGTGTCCTGCTAGTGCTCAAGACTTCCTAATAGGTTGTAGACATTGTCTAGCCCCATTCTGGAAGGCCGGTGATGAGAGCAGTGGGACTCTGGGGATCGAACTCGGGACCTTGTGCTTGCCAGGCAGGCACAGCACCACTGAGCTAAATCCCCAGCCCTTGGGACTCTTTAGTTACTGGTTTCCAACCCCAGAATGAATCTCTAACATGGCCAAAACTATGTTGGCCAAATCAGCGTAAGATGGCCAGAAGTTGCTAATGCTTTTATGTCTTTCTGTTGAGAGTAGGGTGGATTCCTGGCTCATAAGGGCCAATGGAAACATGCCTGGTGGGTTCATTTTGGATGTACAGGACTACTGTAGGGTCTGCTAACACTATGATTTCTATAATAAGAGTTGTGTCTTCACAAACATCTAGTCCAAGCCAGTTTCTATAAGATGATACCATCCGCTTCTGGCAAAGAACTGTGACAGAAAAGTGATCCAGTGTCACACAAACACAGAGGCCCAAAAGAAAGAAAGAATTAACTGAAAAAGGAACTAGGTACTCACCAAGCAATTTTTGTTTGTTTGCTTTGCAGTGCTATGGCTTGAACCAGGGCCTCATTCATGCTAAGTAAGAACTGTACCACTGAGCTATGCCCCCAGCCTCTTAACCAAGCAATTTTGAAGCATCTTTGAATTCCCATCAGAATACTCATGCGGTATCCCACAAACATGTACAATTTCTATGTATCAGTTTTTAAAAATTAATATAAGAAAATAAAAAAATGCTCGAAAGAGGTAGATGAGTGAGCATATGAAACATCACCTCTGAGACCACAGCTCCCACACTGTGGACAAAGCATAAAAGGTCAGCTTTAGAAAGGCTGTGCTAGCAGCACATGTTTTGGTCTGGGCTTGCAAACAGTAAGTAAATATATAAAGTAACTGGTGTCTTTAGTGACACAGAAGAGAGAATGATACTAGTATTGGAACAATCGGAACCAGGACAGCCCTGTGAGGTTAAGGAATAACTCAGACTGGCCAGGCAAGTGGGACTCTTGGCTGCAGGAGCTTTGGAACTGAACTTTCCCTATGCCTTCAGAGTTGGAAAGATCACCAGAGGCAGATGTCCTGCTTGACAGTGAGATGCTTTCATAGCTCTCATGCAGAGAAGCCATCACAGAAGTGGCAGGAAGAGAACCAGAGGCTGACTTTAGGTTAGGCTGACTTTTGACTTTAGGTTATTCTGGTTCTATGGGAATAAAGCTTTATAGTTTCTGCTTCTTTTTAGAGTTAAACAGTAAAGCTTTATCAGAGTGCATTCACTCATTTCTCAATTGTAAGGGCCCTACTTTATAAGATTTTGCTTTCCTTTTTGGTTAGGCTAAACAAGCTAACGTATGGAGAATACTGAGGAAACTGCTTAGCATGTGTAAATGTCCAGTAAATGTTAGTTATTATTACTCATTAAGTCATGCTACTATCATTTACTGAGCATCTACTGTGCACTAACCATGTGGCAGACATCTTGACAGCTAGATACGTAAAGCCCAAACCTAAGCATGGTATACACTGGGAAAGAAAGCCCCAGTTCCTGGAACCCCCAAAGCCTCAGCCTTTGGGGGGACCTGTTTTGTGCCAGTGCTTGTCTTTCTTGCAGGTGGGAGTTGGTTACCTGGGGACCACACTGCCAGCTTTTAATCCTCTCACAGACTTCCCCTCTTTCTGAGTATGTCCACTTCTTAGGCCCTTTTCCCTAAAGCTGGGCACCAAAGCATGGGAGAGACCCCCATGAAGTATACACATAGGGATTCATGGAAGGACCAGTTGATGTGGTCGAGGTCCGCTTCAGGGGCTTGAAGAAAGTAAGCTTGGCCTTAAACCCTGAGAAAAGATGGAAAGAAGGCTATATAGCTCAGGGGTGGAGCCTCGCATATCTGAAGCGCCAGGTTGGATCCCCATTGCTGCAGAGGAGAAAAGCATAGGATATAAGTAAAAGCATGGCAGATCCACGGGACATGTCCAGGGCGAGATGGTGACTGGAAGCCATCTGCTATAAGGCACTAAGCATCTTTCTAGCTCTCATTCACCAGGAACCACTCCACACCCCCCTGGAGCAGCAGAGTGGTGCCTCGGTCCTCGTCCTCACTTAGTTCCAGGAGATGCAAAGACCACCAATTGTCAGCAACACAAGTTCAAGCTTACCCCTAGATGGGAACTGGGACAAAATTTTCCTGTCAAAAATGCATACCAAATCTGATGAGTTTCAAAGCATTTGAGTACGGATATGACTGTACTTTCATAGGTGTCTCTTTAAATCCTATTAGCAATCCTATAACATAGGAAATTTTTCTGTCTTTTTTAAATGAGGAAATTACAGATCAAAAAAGTGAAGTATAGTGCCAGAGGTTTAACTCAGTGGTGCCAGCACCTGCCTGGCAAGCACAAGTTCCTGAGTTCAATGCCTGGTTTGGCAAAAAAACAAAAAGTGAAGTAACTGTTCTAAGATCAAACAGCTAGTCAGTGACAAAACTGAGCTCTGAATTTGGGTTTATGATGCCTAATTTAGAACGTGTTTGCATATCATCCTTCCACTTGCTGATAAACACTTGAGCCTAATGTGGTGGGGCCCACCTATCATCCCAGCACTGCAGGAGGCTGAGGCCGGAGGATGACAAATTTGAGCCCAGCCTGGACAACTTAGCAAGACCCTGCTCAAAACAAAATCTTTAAAAAGGGGCTGAGGTTATAGCTCAGTGAGAAGGCCCCAGGTTCAAACCCTGTACCGGGCAGGGCAAGGGGAGCAGGGTGAGGCACTGTTATAAAGATTGGGGTTAGAATTAAAAGGAAGGAAGGGTGAAGGGGAAGGAAAGGGCGAACCTGCTAGGGAGACAAACATTGTTGAGTTTGAACCTTCTAAATCTCCTTTCCAGCTTCTTTGGACTCATCTACTGGCATACTTAACACAGAGAGAGCCTTGGAAGGGTGGGAGTTGCACAAAAGCGATACCTGTTTTGTGCCTGGGGTTCTGTGCGCCCAGGCTCCTGGCGCTTGCCCGGTGGCCACAGCCACGCGCAGTGTTGCCCAAGCTCTGTGCCAAGGCCGGCAGTCCCCGCAAACAGCTGGACCTTGGAACTCCGCCCCGCGTAGGCCCTCCCTCGGTCAGTCCCTCCTCTTCTCCCCAAGGTGGCTCGGGCTCCCAGAGAGTCTGAAGTTTCTCCCTCCGCGCTCTCACCCGGCTGGCGCCGGGGCCATGCGGGAGCGCTCGGGCCGCGAGGCATCATGAAGGGCGGAGAGCGGGCTTACTCCCGAGGGCCCTCTTTGGGGTGGCTCTTGGCTAAGTGCTGCTGTTGCTTCCCTTGCAGAGGTGAGCGGCAGTCGGCCTCGGCTCCTCGGGTCAGCACGGCTGGAGGGGCTGAGAGCGAGGAAGGGAGGGAGCGGGCAGGCGGGCCGAGGGAGGCGAGCGGAGGACGCTGAGCGGCCCGGGGAGGGGTTTTGCTGAGAACCGTGCCCCGGCACGGTTTCCCGAGCCGAGCGAGCGCTCTTGGCGAGATTCTGACTTGGATGCGTCTGGGGGCGCAGTTATTGTCCTGCGACTTGGGTGTCGGGGCTCCAGCCCCTGGGGAGTGGGGAGGGAGACGCCGGCACTAGTGTCCCTCTCCGGAGCGGAGAGCGCTACGTTGGTCATTTACATGCGGAGCCAGCTTCGGGGTTAACGAGTGACTCCTGGCCACAGGAATGTGTTTGACACTTATCTGTGCACCAGGAACTGTGTCTGCCAAGTGACAATCTTCTTAGGGAACCTCAGAGGCTTTTCTCTGCCTGAGCGTTCACAGACCAGCATGTATTTGCAGCTCTGGGCCAGAGCTTGGCTCATTAATTAACCAAGAACTGTCTTTGTACCCAATTAGGACTGTATTTAATTATTCTGCTAATTTTAATGTTGTTGAGGAGACTTACAGGAAGCAACCAATTTCCCTAAAGCAGCCTGCAAAACAGGAGGGTGAGAAGGCTCTCAGAAGGAGAGTTCTGAATGGTGTAGCTCCCGCTGAATAAGAAAGTGGGACCTTGCTGGGCAGACTTTGAGCAGATGTCCCTACCACTGATGTCACTCGGCACTTCAGCTGGGAGAGTGGGGAAGAAAGACTGGTTCATGTGATTGAGAGTGAGAACACAGCCTCTTACTTGACTCTTGCCATTTTTGAAAATTTCACCTATGGGGCTTCTTGTTCTACCCCCGCTTATAGCTCCCCACCCAGTCTCCAGTTCCATCCTGGCCTGTGCAAAATCCCAGTGGGATTTTCTGGCTGAGTTACTAAAGAATAAACTTCATCCACACAACCCTTCACCATCCTCTATGCTCCTCACACAACAGAGCCCTGACCACTCTCCTTCCCAAACAGAATTATGGTCACAGAGGCCAACTAAATCTCAAGGACCTTTCCCCAGATCAGTGAGGTTTATAATCCTGGCATTAGAGTCTGTCATTCTCTGCATTGATTAGCACAGCCTGGAACAGTGTGCTATCCAGCTTTAGTCGATGAATTCAGATGGAGACGAATGTGAGAGGCCAGGGGACCTGGCAAGCCTCCTTTAGGAATATTCAAACCCAGGCTAGGAATTGAAGGAAGGAGGTGTTAAAGAGGGGAGGAAGCAGGAAATGACCATGGGGAATCTGAGGGGGTGGGTTTGCTCTGGAGGCTTCTCTGCCTTAGTATGAAGGGTTTCCAGGCAGGATTTCTTGGGAGTTCGTTTCCTGTTAAGGCGGAATGTGGGGCTTGGGCAGTGCCTATCCCTAGTCTCCGCAGCTGTCCAGATGTGGCAGCCCTGCTTCCCTACGGGATAATCCTCCACGGGTCTCTGGACTTCGGCGCTGTGAATTGCCCTGTCTGCTCCATGATGTTGTGTGACAGAGGGCAGGAGCTGGCTCCTGTGTGCAGACTGGGGATGTGGTGGCTGAAGGCTCTGTGGCCAGGAAAGGGTGTGGGGGTAGGTCTCAGGGCCCAGAACTAGAGGAGGCCATCACTGGGCAAGCCCCAAGTCCTGAGCAATAAAAGCAGCTCAAAAGGGAAAAGAAGGGTGACAGGGCCATGCCTCCTCATCTTCTCAGGAGCTCCTTACCCTTTCCTAGATCTTAACGTGTGGAGATGGAAAACTGGGGCTCAGACTCCAGGCAGGCTGAAGCGGTGGGTGGGGTGACAGTAGCTGAGGTGTTGGGTCACTCCCTGTGGCCTTCAGTTTGTCTAGCACTAGAGAGAGCTGGGAGTCTTTGCCTAGCCTTCGGACATTGATTTAGAGGCAGGCAGAGAAGATAAGGCCTCTGTCGGGCTTGAGTACCTCACCCTGAACCCCAGGGCTCTGTGGGAAGAGACTTACCCAGCTGCAACACAGAGCCTGTGAGGTGGCTGGACTGGAGAGTGTTCACAGCAAAGAACCCAAAGAACCGTCTGCCTCCCTTCTCAGCGAAACCAGTTTCTCTGGTCCCACAGACCTACTGCAGTTGAAAGGTAGTCTCCCTATTCTGCCTTTTAAATAAAGGCAGCTGCTTGTTTGGTCTCTCCCTGCTGAGAGAACTTGGCTGCCCTGCTTCTGGGGAAGTGAATGGGTCTGAACCCACTGGTGTGGTTCCCAAATTGAAAGAAGGAGTAGGGGTTTAACTGATTTCCTGTCATTTGGGATTGAAAGCACATCTCCTTCCAAAATCTGAGAAAGCGAAAGGAACCAAGAGGAAATGGAATGTTCTGGTTATTTTTGACTCAAAACTAAGGAAGCCATATTGGAATTTCTCTAGCAAATCCACAGTGGTTGTCATTGTTGTCACTGAAGCAAGAGTGGAAGATTTAATGACAGTACATTTGCAGCCTTTCAGTGTCACATTTGTGGGAAATATGAATGTAGTTAAAATTGTCTTTTGATTTGGAAAATGGAAAAAGGTGAAATGTTTTTCTCTTCCATTTTTTGGTTCTGTTGAGTATGGACACAATAAAGAGGTTTGAGGAAAGATGGCCTTTCTTTTCCACTTTGAAATTAGCACTGAAGGAGAAGAAACCTGAAAGGAAATAGAGATTAGGTGAGAAACAAGAAAGAAGGTAAATACCTTTATAACTGCCTTTTTGAAAGTGAAAAACCACAAGTGAGAGAATGGCATACACATGTTTGAAGGGTGATAAATTATGGAGTCACACTGCAGGGAGAGGAGAATGGCTTTGGCTAGTGAGACTGCCCCTTAACCCAGAAGAAGTGGGTCAGTTCGGGAGACTTCTTTAGTTATCTTAGAGTTTAAAAAACAACTTGTTTCAGAGTGACAAGAAGGATTTCAACTTAGATCATGGAACCTAAAGATTTTCCTAATCTTCCTAGATGGAAGCCAGTTTTAGAGCCTTCCGTTTTCTAGTCAGCTTATAATCAGCCCCTTGAAAACCCTTCCTCATCACCACCCTCCTCTGCTTCTCCTCTGAGTGCACGGCCTCGTTTATACTTGTTTATTGATGCTGTGGTATATCCCAAGCTGTGTACAACTGTGCCTTCTCGTTTGCACTTAGGACTGTTCAGCAGTCTGAGAATCTCAGAGTTGAGGAGGGAAGGGATGGCTTAGCCAAGCCAACTTAGTTCACCAGGAGGCACTTGCATTGCCAGCCCAGGGTCCTTTCCCAACAAGGGAGTGGGTTACTGTTTGATCTGACCCCAGAGGTGTGGATAAAGGTTACAAGGCTTCACAGGGCACCCAAAGTCATCCTCATCTCTATTTGTTTCTTCTTTTTTTCTACCTGTTCCCAGAATCCTTAACCAGGAACTTTATGGCTTAATGTGAATGTCATATTTGTGGCCTGTTAAATTAACATAGCTCATCTTATTAACTGAGTTGGATGCATGAGACCATAAGCCAAGTTCCTTCAGAAAGATTTGGTAACCTGGAAGAGCCCTCCCAGTGACACTCATTGTTGTTCACTTTAACTCACCATTCAAGGACAAAATCCTTGGGGCCATAGTACTTTTCCTTTCATTGCTTCATCTTCTGGGAAGCCACTTTACTATGGTGAAAACTTAGTTGATCGGGCCAGGGATTTAGCTCAGTGGTTTCGGCGCCTGCCTCGAAAGCGCAAGGTCCCGAGTTCAATCCCCGGTACCAAAAAAAAAAAAAAAACCTTAGTTGACCATTTAGCATGCATCTGTTTTCCCATCTGAGATATAACTGGGGAGAGGTACCATATACACATACTGTCCCCAACCCACACCCTATGCTTCTCTTTCCATATCTGACTCTCTTAACTACTGAGTAGTAACAGGGCCATCTGTCATTACCCGGATAACAGACTGACTGCCTGTCATGCATAGCCTAGTAGAAATGAGGGTGTATGATTTAGATGGGGTGAGGCAGAGATGGGGAACTGAAGCCATATTGCCCTTGCCTGGTGCAACTATGTGTCCACCAATCACTGAGAGTCCTGTAGGCATGGCACTACATGCTTACATGTTTGCAGTACATAATGTGTTCATTCCTTGTGGGGAGTTGGTGCGTGTACATAACACATCTTAATTCCTTTTATCATCCCGTTTTCCTTCTCTCCCTCTCTCTCTGTCCATCTTTGATTCCCTTCTTCTTCTTTTATTATTTTTTTTTTACATTTTCACAGGACATAATGCAAAGTAATTTGGAGTAAAAACAACCAAGCACTGGGGGTTGCTCTGAGCCCACACAACAGTGCCATGGGCATGCCTGACTGTAGGGTCAGTGTTCCATTTCATAATGTTCCTGTCCAGAATCTCAACACTGTTCTCTTCTGCCCTGAAAATACACCCCATCTATCTTAAATACTGCTCCTCATTCAGTGAGTGAGTGGCTCCAGGGCCCACCTCTCCAGCACACCAACCCCCAGACAGGCCATTCCTAAAGTAGGCTCTAGAAAAGGCCTGGGTCTGAAACCCTGGAGGCTTCTGCAACAGAAGGTGCCAGTGGAGAAGTGAGAACTGTGAGGGACCTTGGGATCTCTTCACACCTTCTCCTTTTCTGTAGGAGGAAACTTAAATCCAGCCATTAGTAGCAGAGTCAGAATTAGAGCCTTTTCTGATGCTCCCTCCTCAACCTCGTTACTCCTGGGTATGGAGGCAGAGCTGACCCCACTGGGAAGGGCAGTGACTGTCCCCAAGTGACTGGTGCTGGGATGCTGACTGAAATAATTTGTTGTTCTTGGATGACTGTGCTGCCTTCCTGGCCCCAGGGATTGGGCCTGCCTGGTCTGCTTTAAGGGACTCTTGTATCCCCTGAAGATCACAGAGAACAGAGCAGATACCAAAATAGCTTGTGTGTATTGTTCTCAGTAAATACTTATGTTTTCCCTGTTTTTTTCTCTCCCTTTTTCTCCTTTCTTGTCCCCCTGTTTGTTTTGTTGTGTTGTGTTTCTGTTGTTGAGACAGGGTCTCATTGTGCTGCCCAGATTGTCCTCCAACTCCTGAGCTTAGCTGATCTTCATGACTCAGCCTGCCAAGTAGCTGGAACCACAGGCATGCACTGCCATGCCTGGCTTGTCCCCATTCTTGATGTGTACCCTTTCAGGTAGAAGTGAATCAATGAAGTGCATTCCTATCATTCCATCTTTGATTGTCCCTGGTTTTTATATAACACACAGTGTTTTGATTCATTTGACAAATGTTTATGTACTGACTGCATGCCAGCCCTGCACTGGGTACCTGGGAGAGGACAGGAATCATAGTGGTGTTTACTCCATTGGGCTGCTGTGAGGAATAGTTAAGATAATGTCCATGAGGGCCTTAACATAGCACCAGGCATGTAAATTGCTTTTTAAAAGTGCTGCTATTAATGATAACAGTAATACTAGACATAGACTCATCCCCAGGAGACTCCAGCTAAATGTTTGTGGGTGTTCTAGGTGACAACACTATCGATCTAAGCTCCTTAGCAAGTTCATGGTCTTGGCTCAAACTGTCATGGTCTATGCTGAGCTTCAGTGCGTAGAGTTGTCACCAGAGGGGAAGAAAGCTTGTCATCACCTTTCTTTTCATTAAACCGATTTAAGAAATACTTGATGCTGCTAGTATCAAAGCCACTGTGTTACATAAAAGAAGATACAACAGAAGACTGGCAAGAAGCCCAAGCATACCTGGGTTGTCTTTCTCTTGGGGAAAATATAAGGTACTGGAGAACAGAGACCCCGTTTGTTTATTTGTTGTTTTTGGTGCTGGAGATGGAATCCCAGTCTACCTCTGAGCTGTACCCCAGCCAGCTACACTGTTTTTGAAGTTCAGGTCCTGAGGACATCAATTCCATGAAAAGACCAGTCACTTTTGCTTACCTGTACTTTGGCTTTGGCTTGCAGTCTCCTCAGCCAACATTTATTACACATCTTTTATGTTTCTTCTTCAGTCTCTTTTTGCCAAGATCAAAACTACAGCCCACTCCTCACAGGCAGTTATTCCAGCCCTATGGTTCTGGACATTTTGCTAAGTTTTGGCCAATGTCTTCTGTTCCTCATAGACAAGGGATAGGTGGCTTGGCTCCCTGCCTGGTCTAGTCAGTAATTAATGGGCAAATCTTTTCATTTTTTGAGGTTGGCACAACTGTCCACATTACACTTCCTGGAAGGAGGCAAGCCCTGGTTACACCTGTGAGGCAGCAGGGAGGCTGCCAGGTGACTTGCCCCACAAAAGAACAAAGATCAGAGTTACTGTACAGGTTGTTCCACGTTCTTCTTGCTAGCCTCCATGGTGAGGAAATTGTCCAACCGAAAGGAAAGGAAACCCCCAAAGTGACAGGAAGTGTAACCCTTTTAGTCTGAGGTTGAAATAGCACCTAGTAAACACTGCAGTCTCCAGCTCTCTGCCCTTCCCTGGGACTAGGTGGTTGTGGAATATGTCTTCTCTCAAGCTCCTGATATATCAGGAAACTAAGTAGTTTCTCTCTCCCTCCATTAGAATGTTCATGTTGCTCCTGTGGTTAAGAATGTTTTCTTTCCCCATCCAAAGGTGAACCAAGCTCTACTGTTAAAAATAGTTGCAAACACTCAGCATCTGCCCCAGATTTTGCCTTCCAGTCTCACACCTGTGCAGTGCATCATTTCTACCCTCTGTCCACTGACGGAATGCTGTCTCAGAGTGTGGTCAGCCAGGACTGTGATGGACTTGCAGACTCTTGGGCTTGGGACCAGAAACCCAGGCATACCTAGCAACCTGGGATGTAACAGGCACTCCAAGTGGCCATAGCCCACACTCAAGTATGAGGACCACGGACTTGGTGCTGCTGACTTGGAGGGAAAAGACAGATTTCCTTGCAGGCTTTTCTCGTTTTGGTTTGTTCTTTTCACTTCTCTTTCCACCCTCTGCCTCTCTTCCCTCTTTACCCAAAGAGCTGTCTTATCAGCACACCACTAGATCCACATGCTATCATGTGTACATATAATTTGTTTTTGTAATCAGACTCCTTATTCCAGATTAGTTCTAATGTTTGCAATTACAAACAGAATTGCAATAATCATTCTTTTTTGTGATACTGGGAATTGAGGCCAGGGCCTTTGGACTGAGCTGCATCCCCAATCCATTTTTAAAAAATAGAAAGTAGATCTTACTAAGTCACTAGTTATCCAGGCTGGGCTCAAACTTTCGATCTACCTGCCTCAGCATCCAAGGTGCTGGGACTACAGATGTGTGCCATCATGCCCAGCTGTAAGGACCGTTCTTCTCATTGGCTTGGCACATACCCATAATCGCTTCCTTAGGATGAGTTCCTAGAAATGGGATTCTTAAAAAAGAGAACAACTATAATTTGAAAACACATTGCCAGTTACCCCTGACTTCACACCCTCCAAAAGGAAAAGTGCACTGTGTTTTATTTTAGGAGGATCTATGAAAAATATCCTCTGGGATTAGGAATTTTATGTCTCCCCAACTGTTTATTTCTGTTTACATTTTCTGAATTAACTTAATTCTTTCTATATGAGGAAACACCCTGGCTGAGATTATAAACAAATGCCTTTGATTTTCAGGCTATGTACTGATATGTGGGGTATAAAATATATCTAAATACATTTTATTTTTGTTCTGGACTGCAAGGTAATAAATATATCACAATGATTAAGAGCTTAGATTCAGAAACCAGAATGAATGAAACCAGATGAACCAGCTCTTCTGCTTAGCTATGCAAGTTACATAAACTCTTTGCCTTAGTTTCCTTGTCTGGAAAATAGAAATGATCATGAAATCTGTTCTTGGGGTTTTTGCAAGCTTACATGAGTTGACAGATGCATATCACTTAAATTTGGCACATGGGAAGTGTTGAAAATATTGGATTATTATTAATGAGTACCTAGAAGTCTCTATGCAGTATGCTAGCTGTCATGTCCAAATGATTTTATTAGTTCCTTAATCATTTGGGAAATTAAGCTGAGCACTTTTTGTGTCATTCCCAATATATGAGTGCTGTGTGGCAGTTACTGGACTAGTGCTCATAGAAAATCTAAGATACTCCCCTTCGCCCGAAGATCTTATAATCTGACTTGGGAGCTGACCATAAGTGTGAAACCAAATAACAAAACAAGAATTAGACTAAAGACAATAAGAGGACCGAGCTCCAAGTTCCTACCTGGTTGTTAGTTAAACTAACCATGGAGCTGATAGGAGCATAGTGACCTGTGGTTATCTGGGAGGACTTCCCAGGGGACACAAATTTCCCTGTGCATGAAAGGACAGGATGGGTTTTTAAAGGACTGAGGATTTCATGTGAACAGAGGAGCAGGGACATTCAAGAGACCAGAGAGGAAACAGGTCTGCTGCTGTCTAGAACTGCGCTGTCCAATCTAGTAGCCACTCATCCCATTGGCTATTGAAGACTTGAAATGAGGCTAGTCTAGATTGAAATGTGCTGAACACACCAGATTTCAAAGACTTGGTACAAAAAACTGTAAAACATCTTACGTTTTATATGGATTACATGTTGAATTGGTGATACTTTGCAGAGACTAGGTTAAATGAAATATATTAAAGCTAATTTCACCTTTTTCTACTTTCTAATAGTAATTTGGGAAATAATATTACACTATATAGTAAATTGCTTTCATCTTTGTAGACAAGATAGTGAAATGTAGAATGATCCTGCCATTTGGAGACAGGGACAGGGAGGGTAAAGGACTGGGTCATGCTGAGGAGAGACTCAGCTCTTTGGAAGACATATAGGATAGTAGGGGCCTCTGAACTGGAAATGACTCTAAGGTTCCTAAAACTGTATCTTAGCCACTTTTCCAGATTTGATCTTTTAGAGATCTGTCCCACAGTGGCCACTTCCATGTGATATTTACAAATATACAGAGAGTTTCAAGGGGCCGTCTACCTCTGGAGGACCAAGTCTATCTGAAATCATAATGTGATTCTTAGAACTAGAGCTGACAAGTAGATCCAGCTGGTCCTGATGAAATCAGTCTACCCCTCTGTCCCAGAATATCTAAGTGAGGCCAGAAGACTTTCTTGAAACCTCCCAAGGGCCTTCCTGTGACTTTCCAAGTCAGATGGAAGATCAAGGCTAATCTAAAGCCAGGCCTGGATAGCCAGTGTGCCCCAATCTAATCAGGGTTCCATGCATCCTTACCAGAGACCTAGCAAGGTCTGTGGCTGCTGGAGTAATACTTCTGACCAAGACCTCCTAACTTCTGGTCATTGATGCTTCCTCCAAGAACTGGGAGATAATCAGAAATAAAAATAGAACAAGGCTCTGCCTTTGTTAACTTACAGTGTAGAGAGGGCCATAGATTGGGCTGTCTCTCTGTCTCTCACAAATACACTTTCGAAATGGTCTCAAGAGAAAGAACAGCGTACACTTAGAACATATGGTGGGGGAGGGGAGGAGGTGGGTTTTGGCTTGGGCAATAGGGACCCCATCTGAGGAAATGACATACATACCAAGGGTCTTGCTGCCACCACCATTCTGGCCCCCAAGTGGGTACTGTTTGCATTCTGGATCAAGTTTAAAGAGTCTCCCTAAAAGGTTTTGCTGAATAGTAGAGGCAAATATAAAGGAAATAGAGTAAAAGGAACTTAAAACCAGATGGCTTTGTGGCATATATGGTGTTGAAGAGCTTCTAGCTTGCTTCAAGAACTTGTATGGGCTGGATGTAATGATGTGCCTGTAGTCCTGGCTACCCAGGAGGCTGAAGAAGCAGGCCTGCTGAAACCTAGGAGTCTGAGACTATCCTCGACCACATAGCAAGAGCCCTCCTCAAAAGAAAAAGCAAAAGCTTGTGTGCTATTCTTGGGTCTACAAATATCTGAGGCACCTGTGTATTGCCCACAAAGGATCATTGCTTCAGCCCAGCATGCTTGTAGAGCTGTCATCTTGTGACCTAGGTGAAATCTAGATTAAAAGGTCAGGTCCTCACTCACCATCACTGACCTCCCACTTGTCCCTCCTTCCTGCCCTGAGGTGCTGCCATCTGTAGCTGCTGCTCTTGCAGCCTTACAGTGCTGTCATGACCTGAGGGCAGGTGTCAGCTGAGCCAAGTGCTACTATCTGGGAACTCTCATAGACCTGCTTCTGTGACACATGGGACATTGCACTTAGTCATCTTTACAATCTTGTCCAATTCCTGTTGCATAAAGGGATTTAGAAACCAGAGATAATCCTGCTCTTTCACTTGGGTTCTGCTTGAAAGACCTCAGCAACATTTCAACATTGTTTTTCCTTTTCCTAGCATTTCTAATTTCTAAGTTCTCATTTCTTTATGCTTTGGTTTGGGAATTCCACCCTCTTCCCAATTAAACTTTCAGCCAAATAGTGCTTCCATCTGAGAGTGCCAGCAGCCAACTCCACCAGAGCAGCTGTGGATCTTTTCACATAGTCAACATCCCAGCTCCTTCCTAGGAAGGTGGTCAGTCTAAATTTAGCTCTGACCCTTCAGCCAGCAGCTCTACAGACCAGGGCTGCAAGAGCAAAGGCAGAGCTGGACTGTTCTTAGAGTGGGGTGTGTGTGAGTGTGTGTGTGTGTGTGGACACGAGGTAGAAGGGAAGGAAAGGAAGGCTCTTCAAGGGCCTTGTCCAGCCATGGGGGAGGAAGAGGAGGAGTTCAAGGTGGGAGGTTAGAGTCATTCTTGGGGCTGCTGGAGTATCCTAGCTTGGCTAGGCACCTTGGTGAAAGTCCACCAAACTCTCCACCCTCTCAGGTTCCTCCCACTGCAGAGCATCAGTGACAACTCACCTGGGTTTGTAATTACCAGGGCTTCTTGCCAAGCATTATGCCACAATTACATGCTCACCCTTGTCTCCCATTCCAAAGTTGCTGCTTCCAAGTTTATGAGCTACAATTCACATGTTGTCTTATATTGATCTCACTCTTATTGGCCTGCCTGACTTGTATCTTTGTGTAGCTGGCATCTTTTTCTGTATCAATGGGTGTGTATCACAGAGGAAGGAAGAGGGTAATGTCTAAAGTCCTAGTTGTTGAGTGACTTTGCCAAGTATTAAAAATGTATAACTGTAAATCGATGGAAAGAATTTAGCTCATAAAATTTAGCTGGTATAGATTTAGTTATACTTCTAATTTGCATGTTTAGTCACAATTAGCATCTTATGTGCCATGAAATTCATACAGATATGGGTTTTTTGGAGAGTAACATCATTATTACTCAAATGAGATAATCTTTATTTTTCCATTTGGTCTCCAGTAGCCATTTGGGAAGTAGTTTAGAGGAAGGTTTAGAGGGCCATCTTGAATATATGTGGCTGTCCTTTTGCCTTCACTGGAAGTTGAGAGGAGAAACAGACCACAAAGCTTCTGGAGCCAGAGTTCTAGTTGGAAAATGTCCAGTTTAGTATCACAAATGGACTTGACCAAGAAGGGAACATGGGCCAGTTGGCTCTCTGATGCTCACTGTCAGTTCTTGTAAGTAAAATAGAGCTGTTCATGGGCAATTTTTTCTTTATTCAGGTCTCCGAGCAGTGCAGGGATCAGGGAGGGTCAGAGTGAGCGTCTACCTGGGTGTTCGCACTCACTAAGTGGTGCATTAGTCTCCTTTCTTAACTTCTTTGTGCCAGCTTCTTCCCCTGTACACTTAGGAAAATACAATGAAAACATGTTTGCACGATTGCTCAGCATAGTTCCTGGCTCCTTGGCACCTAGGATGCACTCAGCAAATGCTAGCTTGGGAGCAATAACATTCTGCCCACTGTCAGACATTTCTGTCTTACAGGGCCAGAGTTTTAAATGAGCCATTAAGTGGAATAGGGTAGATTAGTGAACATTTTTCAAAGCTTTCAAGGAAAACAGACATTTTGCCCAGTTCTTGAGCCCTAGGAGTATCCCTGTTTAAAACAAGTTGCTGATCTGGTGGAACCTAGGGCTGGTTTATGGTCACAGTTTTTATTAAGAAAGAGGAACGTTTTTCTCCCTGTTCATGGAGGCCAATGTGTTAGGTTCTTGAGCAATTCTTCAGCAGTTCACTTCTAAGGACCTTCTTATTTATTTATCAGCTTATTTTGTGCCATTGCCCTGTATTCATGTTCAAAGGTGATGATTGTGTACATGTTCCTTTAATTATTATGATTATCTGATGTGCTCCTGTAAATATCTGACTCCAAAATTTCTGTTATGTCATCAGCATCTCATCAGAGCTTGTTGTATTCAGTAACCACATTTATCACTTTTAGATAAAAACAAAGAAATGATTTTTTGGTTAAATGTACTATTGGTTTGAGTTATAGTTTACAATGGGCTTTTTGCAATAGCAAAGTTCACTGTATGTTCAGTAGTAAGGAGGAAGTCAAGAATTCCCCCGAACTTACTTTCCTTGGGGCTCTCTGCTCTGTTTAGGTCATGTCTCCATTGCTGAATTAGTCCGCATGGTCCAGGCAGTGAAATAGTTGAGTTAATATAGAACCCATACCCAGGAGTGAAGATTGAGCAGAGACAGGAGTTTCACCCATAACTGGCAGAAGTCTGGGGGCTCTTAGGAGAGATGTGAGTATGGGGAGGCAGCCAGCAAATATCCTCTAAGCTGAATGTCCACTTAGATCTGTTGAGAGACTGCAGTGAATTTAATTTAAAAACAATAGGGATCCCTCTACTTCTCCCGGATAGTTCACAGGGCAGCAAGACCAGCTCTTCCAGAGGAAAGAGGAGATGTTCTGCCTTGTGAAGTGGTGATACATCTGTGTTTTGGAGGATTAGGAGGGATGTTCTTCATCTAAGCATTTAGACAAAACAAATAGCATGAAGAAGGCCTGGATGGGAATGGAGTGGATAGAAATGATGAAAACATAGCAATTTATGGTGTATGACTATAGGATCTGCTGGTCTTCAGCTTTTGAGACTCATGCTTATACATTTTAGAAAAAATATTTTATACAGCTTTCTTCTTAATTTCAGAAAGAAGAAGATGGAGGCTCAGAGAGATTAAATTACTTTCCCAAGAGCCTGTGGTTAACAAGTTGAACCCTGGCTTCTTCTCAATAGTCTGCTCCCTCTCCCACTGACCCTGCTGCCCAACTCATTTCCAATCTCTGTCTCAAGTTCTTTTGTGTGTTTTCTTTTATTACTGCAGTAGAATCTAGCACAGTTCCACATTGTGTCCCTGTAATCATGGGGTGGGCTCACAGTTCCAGAAGCAGCTTTTTCTGTGAGATATTAGTTTTATTTGCACGTATAAACCCTGTGCCGCCAAATCTCTTAACATAAGCATTGCCTGGCATACACACACGCGCTTTTAACACCCTAAATAGCAGAGACCTAGAAATGTTTGTCTACTTTTGCCAACATCTGACTGTGATTATCTTTAACCACAGTCACATTTGTTTGTCTCTTAAAATAGTATTGACTCTCCTGAGGAGGCTGCTTCAAGCCATGCCCGCCTTCCTGGAGCCCTGTCTGTTCAACCTGCCTTCCCCTATGGCAGTAGTAGCCAGTGACTGACTTCTGTCAACACTCTTGAGTCCTTCTTCAGTAGACTTGTCCTACTGACTGGTGGATTTCACCTCCTGGAGCCCAGAGGCATAGTTCTCCTTGAGATGTTGCTTTCCATCCTTCCTTCCAGTCTCTGGCTCTTGCCCAGGGCCTAGGCCCTTATGCAGGGGTTGATTTCTCCAGAGGAGAGGGGATGACTTTTGGGATGGCCCCAGCCAATATTTGACATTCACTATCCCTTCTTGCACCCTCCACCAGCAAGGCTGTTAAAATTTTGTGTCCTTGTTTTGGAGTTCTGCCTCAGATAAAGTCAGGATTCCCATATGCTGGTCTGTTTGGGTTATTTTGCTTTGAAGTAAAAGTTGACTCATTTTGACTTTCAACTTGATGGGGGTAAAAAGAGGTGAATGAAGAAGGTGACTTTAATTTATAGTTTCTATCTATCCTTACTGTTGCCCTTGCCTAATGATGCATCCCACCAAGCAAGGAACATCTACTCCAGGTAGAGCAAGTGGGCTTATTGAAGAGTCTTTCTCAGAGCCTTCACCAGAATAAAAGAAATGAACATCAGCCCACACATACATGGGATTCTATGCTTACACTTGGATTCCATCACTAAGAGATCCCTTTTCTGAAACGGGGTGATGTGGGTGGCAGACCAGAAACCCCAGAGTAAGTGCCCTGAGCAAACTGAGACCAGAACTGCCTCCTGCATTTCAGGTTTGCTCTGTGGTGGGTGCAGTGGGTTTCAGAGTAGGGCTTGGAGTTCACTGGCCCTTGGATCCCTGGCAGATGCCACTGAGCACTGTATTTCTCTTCCCAAACCACAAAAGTTATTTCTACATAACCTTGTGATAGTAGATTTAAAAGTTGAGGTGCTTAATGGTGGAAAATAGATTTGGGAGATGAAGGTTTCAAATGAGCTCTTGAAAGCCCTATAAATATTTTTATGATCCTTAAAATAAATTATCCTATTAAAGAAAGAGAATGAGTACTGTGCAATTACAGTCTATTGGGTTAGAAATATTTCAGACATTTTCCTAACTCAAAATTTGAACCAGATAGTTTTTAAATTCCATCTTCATGTGGAGATTATAGGTGCATTATCATGTGGTGCTTGTCTGAATGGGGCCCAGAACTATAAAAGTGTAGCCTTTGGAGCCCCACAGACCTGCCTTAAATCCTGGCTCTGAGACAAAACTTAACCTTGTCATGTCACAGTCTTGGTAGAAAAAAGGAGGGAGTAACTGTAGATTATGCGGAGTGTTGTCCATGTTAGGCAGAAAGGTCAGTAAAATGCTTAGCATGTTCAGCATGTTGTATGTTCTCAACAAAGGACAGCAATAAGAGATCAGTGTAAGTAGAAATGATGGTCAGACAACAGCGTGAATGTGCTTACTGCCATTGAATTGTACACTAAGTAGTCGTTAAGATAGTATCTGGGCGTGCTGGCACACATCTGTAATCCCAGGACTCTGAGAGGTTGAGGCAGGAAGATCATAAGTTTGAGCCCAGCCTGGGAAACAGTGATTTAGTGAAATCGCATCTCAAAAATAAAAATAAGAGGGCCAGGGATTTAGCTCAGTGGTTCCGCCACCTGCCTCACAAGCATAAGGTCCTGAGTTGGATCCCTGGTACCAAAAAAAATGAACAAACAAACAAAATAATAAAAATAAAAATAAGGAAAAGGCTAGAGATGTCGCTCAGTATGAAGGCCACAGGTTTAGTCTCCAGGATTGAAAAAAAAAGATTAGGATGGTAAATTTTAAGGTACTGTGTATATTTTTTTAACCTCCATTAAAAAATATTTTAAATTATACCCTCCCAAGAAAAGGCAAGTGGGTTTGTGAAAACAATTTATTAACATATACAAAATACGAAGGAAATTTACCAAATATGCTAATTAAAGGGTTCTAAGTGATTTATTTTATTTCTTTTCATTTTTTTTAAATTTTCCAAAATTCTTGCGATGAAGATTACTCTTATAACTAGAAAAAAAATAAGTTACAGTAACAGCTTAAATAAATAAGAGCATAAGGAAGTAAAATAATGACAGACCACCCACCACCCACTTTGTGTGTGTGTGAGTGTGTGTGTGTGTGTGTGTGTGTGTGGATACATGTGTATATGTGATACTGGGGATTGAACCCAGGGCCTTCACACTGAACTACTGAACTGCATCCTCAGCCATTTTGTTTGTTTGCTTGCTTGCTTGTTTGTTTGCTTTTGAGACAGGGTCTCCCTTGCTAAGTTGTCCAGGCTGGGTTCAGACTTAAAATCCTCTTGACTTAAAAGCCTCCCAGGGTTCTGGGATTATAGGGGAGCATCACAATGCCAGCTCCACTCAGCACTTTTCAAGCAATTCCCAAGGCTCTTCATTCCTAGCCCCCTTCCCCAGTTCAGGTCACAAGTGTAGCCCATCCCTGCCCCAACCCTCCCTTAGACAGCTGTGTACCATTCCATGGCCATAGTACTGGAAAAATTGGGACAGTCCAGGAGGTTCCTGGGGCCCCAGCCCTCTAAGCCATGGTGACTAAAGGTGCCATGTCAGGTTTTTGACTCCTGACTCCTGTATAGTTTCAGTATGTTGGGTTTTTTAGGAGTCATGTAGTTGACCAAGATACTTGTGCACCAGGGGCCTTTTTAAGCCCCTGTGCTTCACCTCCAGCAACATGATTTCCTAGAACACCAAGAGCAAAGTGACAGTTGGATCTGCCTATAATCCCATCCCTTCCTATACACATTAGTGAGATCCCCTCTACCCCAATGCACATGTGTACACACACACAGAGTTTTCCTCACCACTTTTTCCAGCACCTCCTCAGCGCTTCATTGGAATGCCCATTCCAGTTAATCACCACCTTTACCCTCTTGGATTATCTCAAGCCTCTGCAGACTGCTTCTGATTATCTCCATTATGAATGGGTTAAAGGTCTGACTTATGTGTTTATGCATTCATTCAGCAAACAGATACTGACCCTAAATGTACCAACACTTCAATTTAGAGTTGTACTAAACACCCAGAGAACTAAAATCTCTTTGGTTGGAGTTTGTGCACCAAGGGGACTAGGCTTTGGGGTAATTACCACATTGCCTGTGTTTGGAGCATTCCTAGGTCCTTAAACTTTGGCTCTAAGTAACAGTTACATGGCAGTGTCTCCTCGATTATTTGAAGGTCCCATTGGTGACTCACAGAGGAGGGAGCTGCCTGAGAGCCACGCAGCCCAAGGTCTACTACTCACCTGTTTGAGGAGCTCCAGCTCATGCACGGTGCATTCACTGAGCTATGAATGCCCAGGCAACGAGATCCGTGGCAACAGTTCTAAGTCCTTCTCATGGTCCTGTCTCCTTAAAAGTTCCGTAAAATATGGGAAGCTTAAAAGACAAGTATAAAACAGAGATTCTTTGAAATTCCTATTTTAAAGTATTTTTCCTAACATTCAAGTAAGGTAAATTATATCCCCAGATGGTATTATACATAAAAATAAGTTCCAGATGGATTTCAGACAAATGTAATAGACATTATAAAGAAGGTTGAAACAAATACCTGCAACCTACGTAATAGATAAAAGATTAATATTCAGAGTGTATAACGAGTTCTTATAAATCAGTAAGAAAAAAACCAACAACTCAATAGAAAAAATGGGCAGTTATAAAGAGGCAAGACTTTTAAAATAAGAAACTTTTGAAGATATAATATTGGTAGTAGTTAAAAATGCAAATAAAAAGAAGATTATTTTTCAAGTTGGCAAAATTATTGTCATGAGGAAGGCATAAACATTCATACCTGGTGGGAATATAAGTAGTCTTTCTGTAGGACTATTTGACAAGATCTATAAAAACTGAAAATGTGAGGACTAAGGACATAGCTCGGTTGTAGAGCAAGCATGAGCCCCTTAGTTTGATCCCCAGCACCCCTTACCCGATGGAAAATGTGGCTCATCGATACCATGTCTTGGTCTGTACCCTAAAGAATTTCTCCATTTGTCTCAGGATTTTCCAGTGAGAATTTCTGTGATAGCCAATAAGAAGATGTGCAAATAGCATTGTTTTTAATAGGGGAATGATCATGGAATGGTTTCACTGTGGAATGGTATGCAGCCATCTAAACCAAATAAAAAAGAGAATACAGACATGGATAGTAATGCAGAGAATAATTTTGATCCTGGAGAAATTTGTCTGACTATATAACATGGAACAGTCAGAAATTAATGATTACCAAGTAAAGTAAATCATATCTCATCATCTATATCAATACTAACCCTTTTAAACCACTCCACTGGCTTCCCAGTGCATAAGGATAAAGTTCCAATTCCTCAATGTGACCCACAAGGCTCTAGGTCTGGTCCTTGCCTCCTCCTCCAACTTCATTTCATGACTCACCACAACTAGCCATGCTCCACACGCAAGGACTTCCTTCAGGTGACTTCAACATTCCTGTCTCATTTCTGCCTCACGATCTTTGCAGTCTGGCCCTGGAAGGGAAACCTGGTCCCTATCTTCACAGGGCTCGTTCTTTCCTGTCCTTCAGGTCTCAGTTTAAGTGTCATTTGTCAGAGAGATTGTCAACAGCTACTCATCCTGAAGAAGCCATCCAGGCTCTCTCTAGCCCATTAGCCAGTTTAATTCTCCAAATACTGTTCCACACTTTTGGAAAGTTTCCTAACTCATTTATTAGTCTATTATTTGACTCTCTCAACCTCCACCCAAGTAGAATATCAGCTTCCTAATATCAAGGACTAGTCTGACTCCTGCACTGCTGGAGCCCACGCCAGGAACTGCACCTGGTACACAGAAGGCCCATAAGCATGTTCGGTGAATTAGTAACATAATGTCTTCAGGCATGCAAGTTACATAAAGGGAGCCTATGGGACTCCATGCTTAAGTTAGAGCCATCTTGATAGGGCAGTCTAGGCAGGCTCCTGGGAAAGGGCATTCCTAGATGGAAGAGGTTAATTATGGTATGTATATCCTCTGCAGGGTTACCTGTGGTGCCGTGCAGGATGACTTTCCACCCCAGTCACTGCTGATTATGCAGCTGGCGGTTCCAGCTGTAGTAAAGAGGAGGTGGCCTTCCCGCCATTAGGCAAGTGAGGCAAAGTAGCAGTCCTGGAGCTTTTGATCCCAGATATGTGGTATTTGGCAGCAGAGTATTTGGGTCCTTTAAAAAAATATGAATATGACATATTTAGCAGGCTTACAGTGCACAGCTCATAGTTCTCTTGATTGTCTGGTATCCAATTCCTTTTGTGTAAATGTATGTTTGAGACAAGCTTTCACTAGGTAGTTCAGGTTAACCTTGAACTCATTATGTAGCTCAGGCCAGCCTCAGACTCACAACTATCCTCCCGCCTCAGCCTCCCAAGTGCTGAAATTATATGCGTGCATCTCCACACCTGGAAAATTCCTCATTTTTTTCTTACCTGTTGATCCCTGCAGACATTAGAGCTTTGCTCTTTTCTCTAGGTTCTCTGTCAGCCCAGTGAATACCTTGAATGTTTTTCCTGATTGAAGAAAGGTTACAATTCTTCTAGTAAATCTCAGGAACTGCTACAGAGCAAGCCTGTCTTACCTGCCCCAAGGGTGGGGGGTGCTTGCAATTGGCAGGTTCTGGCCCTACTTATGCAAATAACCTACATGTTGTAATTGAGGAATGATCTTTCCCGTGACCACACATGAGTCTTGTGCTGTCCTCCTAATCCAAGCTCTTGGCTCTTCTTGTGCCTGAGGTGTATTATTTGTTAGACAGTTAGACAGTAACCCAATTCAATAGTTTTTAAAGTAGAAGCCAGAAGTTGAACTAAGGTTGTCACTGACCTCTCCTCACTCCCCCCCCCTCCCAGTTTACACTGTTAAATTTGACTTGTGAGCCTGGAACTGCCTCCCTGTCTACCAGTATCTAAGTACCCTATCTCCATTCTTCAGCCTTGGGGTCAGCCTTTCTACTGGGTCTGCTCCCAGACTCAAGAGCCACCAGTGTTCTTGTCATGAGGACCTTTCTGGGTTTACAGTAGCACGTTGTAAGTAGGTAATAGAGCCAACCAGAGTTGTATGCTTCCTCACTAGCGATAATTTCAGGATCCATAGAAAAGGCTCCTGGTTTGGTAAAAATCTGACCTCCAGACCAGCTTTCAGAATCCTCTTTATTTTTTGTTTCACACAAAAACTTCAATTTGGCACATTTTTTATGCTCACAAGGCTAAAGTGAACTTAGTACTGTGCTAAAGCACAATTTATTAATATAGTTCTAGCCACTTTATTTTATTTTCTGTGGTACTGAGGATTGAACCCAGGGCCTTCACCCTGAGCTATATCCTCAGCACTTTTTATATTTTATATTCAAACAGGATCTCACTAAGTTGTCCAGGCTGGGCTCAAACTTGCAGTCCTCCTGCCTCAGCCTTCCTGAGTGCTAGGATTACAAGTGAGTTCCACCAAGCCCAGTTTAGCTTTTTTAGAATAGTCACTGCTTTTATTATACATTGTTCAGTCTGTCTTCAGTGTTCTGTCTTATTTGTGATTGAGAAATTATTTCATGAATGGAATTCAATATATTTTACATGGGAATTGTGTTCAAATGACATTTATAGGTAATTTGTCATATATATGCCCATGGTTAGGGAAGGAAGGATAATATGAGAATTTTTAAATGCTGGCTTGCCATTTAAGTGGATGGATTAGAACATTGTGCCAAATACAGACACCACCTTAACCAGAGGATCAAGGTTAACATCACTAGAAAAGAATCAAACTGATACTATATACCTCTTGAAATTATGAATCATTCTGGGAGGTTTTTCTACCCAAAATGCTACCCTAAATTTAATCATGAGGAGACACCTGCCAGACCCAAATTGAGGGATGTTCTGCAGAACAGCTATCCTATTATCAAAAAAGATAGACAAATCATAAAAGACTTGATCTTTTCCTATAAAGAACATTATTGGAAATCTATGCCATTTGAATAGAGTATCCATGCTAAATTTCTGTTTTTGCTCACTGTGCTGTGGGTAGGTGAAAGAATGTCCTTGTTTTCAGAAAATATACATGTAATATTTAGAGATAAAGAGGAATCTTCTTTTTCACTTATTCTCAGTTCAGAGAGAGAGGTAGAAAAGCAAGGGGTAAAATGTAAACGTGGAGAATCTGGGTAAAGAATATGTGGGATTCTTTGTATTGCCTTGCAGCTTTTCTGAAATTATGTCAAAATGAAATAACTGATACACACTCAAGAATCACAGCCCCGCGGACCAGGCAGGGCTTCTACTAGCTGCAGGTACCCTCAGTGTTGAGCTGTGCTCCTGGGAGTGAGCCAGTCCCAGAGCAGCTGCACAGGACACTTGTGCGTTAAGAGCACAGCGCTGAGAAATATAGAGGGGAAATGTGGAGGCTCAGGCTAAATGAAGTCTTGTTTGTCAGCTACATTTTTCCAAGCCACGGAGTGAGGGCCTGGAGGAAAACCTTCTTGGCACAGGTGCTTGGGAGAAGCAAGGCCAGGTTAAGACCAAGTCTCAAATTAGGCCAAGTCCAAGACCCCCTGAACCTTGACATTTACTTTCCCATCGCACAGAAAATGTAGTTTACCAAAAAAGGACACTGAACACAGGCAGTTGTTGACCTTCAACCAGCTATTTCTCCAGTGGGCTTTTCCCTCTTCTTCCTTCACACTGCAGGTTCCCTAGGAGAATTTCCATTGCAACATTTTGAGTAAAGCAGGACTTGATTACAGTCTTAACTCTCTAATGAAGCCTGTGGAAGTTACCTTTGGCTGAGTTTACTACCAAAGGGCACTTTATCAGCTAACCTCAGGGCAGGCTTCCCACAGGCTCTGGGCACACTTTGATGTGATACAAGCCTAAAATAACTGGACTGGACAGAAACTGTGCTCCTACTTTGGCCTTCTCAACAGGTTTTGTGTTTGACTGACAGCCCTGCTATCAGGGCACCATCCCCTGAAGTATGAGTCACCTTTGTATTCCAGACTTAAGTGGAATAATAGACAAGATCAGTGCCAACACACTGGTTTCTATGACTTATTAATAGGAGTTTGGTAAATGCTGTGTGTTCCCTCTGGAGTCAGCATCTGCATAAGGACACTAAAGGTTCTGAGAAGTCCTGCAGTAGAGAAGCAGGTCACTTTGTTTAACTCATCTTTAAAGGGGCAATGTCTAGAATGTTTTAAGGAGCATAGGAAACACAAGCCTCTATGCTAGTCACATTACTGAGTTTAATAAATGAGTGGCTCACCAACACTGACTTTTTCTTAGAGGTCTTTGGGCCTTAAAATACTCAGACTCCAATGACATCTTTTTTTTTACCTTAGCTATTTATCCCTAGCCATTTAATGACCAAAGAATTTGTGCTGAAGACACAAAGATGGAGGGTGTGTCTGTCTTTAAGGACTTTCCTTAGCAAGGCAAAATACATAAGCAAGTATTTATTAGTGCCCAATCAAAGGTACAAAAAGTTGCTGTCAGAGCAATAGGAGCAGATGCTGGGCTTAGTCATTTAATAGTCACAGGTAGGCTCCAGACAAGCAGGGAGCTATGGGGTCCGATCGGCAAGAAGGAATGCAATGTGGCTGGCACCGTGAACTGCACTGTTACACTATAGAAGAGGTTTTCAAGCTTCGGCAGACATCAGAATTACCTGAAGGCTTGTTAGAATACACAGTGCTGAGCCAACCCCACAAATTCTGATCTATTGGAGTGGAGCTCCAAAATTTTTCATTTCTACCAAGTTCCCAGATGTTACTGCTGTTGGAGGTTGGGGAACACAGTTTGAACACCTTGGATTCCCAGAGAGTGGAAGCACTTAGGGCTAAAAGAGAGCACAGGTCCGAACACCGAGTAGCTTAAGTATCAAACCGACAAGTTAGATCTTATTGATCACAGTGGCTTGAACAAAGTGACACAGTTGTTCTGATGGCAGAGATGTGTGGAATGAACAAGTGAAAAAAACTGGATAAAGAGAGACCAGTTTGGAGGTTGTTACATAGTCAAAGCAAGTGGGCTGAGAAATCTGAATTAGGGTAGTAACAGAGGGAATGGAAAGATGTCAGCTCAGAAATCTTTGTCAATGAAGAACTGGCTGGTAGGAGAGAGAAACTCAAAGTTGGCCTTGATTTTCTTCAGGAAAGTCTTCAGTTATATACTCCTACAGTCATTTTTTTTGTGTGTGTACTGGGGATCGAACTCAGGTCCTTGCACTTGCGAAGCAGGCGGCAGAACCACTGAGCTAAATCCCCAGCCCCTCCTACAGTCATTTATACAATGATTTGTGGAAGCATTGTGCTGTTCAACAAGATTGGATTTGTATATATTTGCACTATTTGAAAAGAAAAGGGGAAAATACTGCTGCACGTCAGTAAGGTAAACGGTGCCTTAAGGAGTTTATTTAACTTACTTTGGGGTTGTTTGAACTAACACCCTGGACCTAGGAGTAGCCTTCCTTTACCAGGAAATTTGGCCTGCCAGTGTGGAGCTTAGGAGGGCTTCAGGTAGAGAAAGCTGGAAGATGCTCACCCCAGCCTTGGGGCTTGGCAGGTGCCATGTGTCATGATCAGGTGGCCCTTTGAGCTCATGATGTCTCATAGACGAATGCAGATTTCAGGGATCTTTAGTTCCTGCTTATCTACTGGTTCTCACAGCCCTGTAACTTGAAAGTACAAATTGTTGTTTGTTTATCCTTAAATTTTATTGTATATATTTAGGGTGTATAATAGGAATTTATAGGGTGCCTGTAGATAGGAAAAGGTTCCTATAGTGAAGTAAATTAACATACCCATCATCCCACATAGTTATCCCTTCTTTTTGTGACAAGAGCAGCTACTCATCTAGTAGAAGTATTCATTTAGTAACTGTATTAACTATAATCCTCATGTTGCATATTAGCTCTCTAGACTTGTTGGTGTTACATAGCAGTTACTTTGTATCTTCTGTCCTAGTTTCCCCATTTCCCACCATTGGTAACCACTGTTTTATTCTCTTATCTCTGTATTTTTGCATTTGTTTTAGGTTTCCCCATTTAAATGAGACTGTACTCTAGTTTTGTTTCTGTATCTGGCTTGTTTCACCTAGCATAATGTCCTACATTATGCTATGTTCATCTGCTTTGTGGTAAGTGTCAAGATCTCCTTTTTAAAAGCTGAATAATATTCTGTAGTGTATGTATACACACATACATGTGCCATATTTCTTTATCCATTTTGTCAACAGACACTTAACATTGTTTTTATATCTTGATTATTGTGAATAATGTAGCAAGCAGCATGAGGAGCATTGTGACTTCATTTCCTTTGGATATGTTCCCAGAAGAGAGATTGCTGGGTCATATAAGACTAATGCACATATGGCTGTTCTATAAGATATGATCAAAATATATGATGAATGTTAAACATTTTTTTAAAATTATATTACAGTAAAAGACATATTATCATTAATCCTCCTCAAAATAACTACGCCTCATTTCAAACACATTGATTCCATTGTTCTTTCCACTTTCTGAAGCAGTTCTGGAAATCTTTCGCGTCTTTATGAAGTGTGATAAAAATATGGTGAACACTGCTGCTAAGTGCCACCTAACAGAAAGGCAGGCTCATAAAAACATTACAGTGTGCCTTCATCCACCTTATTCACCAGACCTAGCACTGCGCACCCTCTAGCCATTTTCCATAGTCAAAATGACCACAAAAGGTAAACATTTTGAATCCATTCAGGACACTGAGGCAGCCATGACAGTGCAACTAAAGACACTCACAAAAGTGGCCCTCCAGAACTACTTCAGAGAGTGGCATGAAGGATAGGATAAGTGTGAAAAAAGTAAGGGCGAGGGTTTTGGGGGGAGTTAATGGTAATGTATCTTTTAACTGAAATAGATTTTTTAAAAACATTGACTTTGTTTTTTAGTCACATCTCTTGGTGGAGGTGGGGATGCTGGGATTTGAACCGAGGACTTCATACATACAAAGCACTTGCCCTACCGCTGTGCTACATCCTCAGCCCTGGTAGTTCTACTTAAATTTCTTTAGGAACTTCTATATTATTTTCCATAATCACTGCACCAATCTACATCCCCACCAACAGTGTACAAAGGTTCCCCTTTCTGTACCCTTCACCAACAATTGTCACCTCTTGACTTTTTGACAATAGTAAATGTGAGGTGATATATCTCAGAGAACCTATTTTTCACAATAAGAATTCTATGTTTTGATTTTATTCTAATGTGGCATATCCTTTCTTTGGTTCTTTCTTTTTCTTTCTTTCTTTTCTTTCTTTTCTTTCTTTCTTTCTTTCTTTCTTTCTTTCTTTCTTTCTTTCTTTCTTTCACCAGGCTCTAACTCAAGACTTTGGGCTTGCCACTGAGCTACATCCCCAGCCCAAAGAGAATTATTGCACTATATACTTTTTATATACCTTTTTTTTTTTTCATACTGGGGACCAAACTCAAGACCTTGTGCTTGCAAGACAGGCATGGTGCCACTGAGCTAAATCCCCTGGCCCCTCTTTCTTTGGTCTTAATTTGTGGAGTTTCATTGTATTCCTTTGGGGGTCATGTCTTGAACAATTTAGAAGTCTTTGAAGAAAGCTTTCTATTCCATAATTTGAAAGGAATTTGTGTTCCCTTTCCAGAGGCTGTGACTGGGGCCAGGAGAATGAAAAAGGTGTGTAGCTTGAAATATCTAGGATGTTTACCCTTGGAAGAGCAGCAGATCTCTTTTCGGGACTTTTGCCTGTTCTGATAGGTCAGAGTTCTGAATCTAGCACTAGTAGAATAGAGACCGAGAATGCGTAGCCCTTAACTTCCAGAAATAACCAGATGCGGTGGAAATTCAGGTGAGTTGACAAGGCAACATTCTCACGGCACCTTTTGTTTTAGGGCATGCTTATCTGGAATGGGGCTGGGGTTGGTGCCCTTTGAGGGCTCTCTTTCCTCTGTCTCTGGGTTTGAGACATGATTTCACATGCGAAACAGGCAAATGAGACCCTGAAGACAAGCAGTTGGGAACTTAAACCTTTCTCTCTCTGCTTCCAGTGTCACCCTGATGAGTTAAAGCTTGGGAAAGAGTTGGGGATAAAATGGACTGAAGGATCCACAATAGCTGAGGGAAATCTGGACTGAATTAGAACAAAATTCAGGAGATTTAATGTAGATTAAAGCCTGAGGAGCTGAGTGGAGATTGTTGTGTCTATTGGCAAAGATCTTCCTATTAAGGGCTAATATCCCAAAGGGCTCTGAAAATGAAAGGATTCCTGCCCCACTTCTTGTTTTTGTTCTCTTAGTTTAATGGTAAAAATCAGAAATTGATATTCTAAATCTGTAAGGATTTAGATGTACAAAATTTATTTTTTACAAAAAGTCTCAGTACAGTGGTGAAGTAAAGAAGTACGGGTCAGTAAAGGATTCACTGGAGAAGAAATGCTGAACTAAGCTTCACAGCTTTGGTATTGGAAGCAGGAGGCAGGGGCTTCCACTATGCATTTGAGACCTGAGTATGATTAAGAAATGGAAGAAGAATATCCCTAGCCAAGATGTGTTTGCCAAGTGCAGTCTGAAATTATGATAGGAGTAAATTGGCAGGGCAACAGCTTTCCCAGTATTAAGAAACAGAGCCCCCCCACTCTCTCTCTCGTCATTTACTGTTACCTCAGCAGCTTTCTTCATTCCTGAGCAAGTAGCCTAAGTGCCAAGATGACCACCCAGATGGTTTTCCTGGAAGCCAGACATACCAGGCACCAGTGGTGCACAGCCTCAGGACCTCAGCTGAATATGCGACCAGGAGCTTGGCTTTCACAGACATTCCCTAAAAGGCCTGCCAGCCTAATTATCCTCTGCCCTGTAGGATATGGCAATATTTACTGTGGGTCTTGTGCTATCTATGCTTACAAACAAACCTAGGTTTACATACTTGTAAATCTAGAATTTTCACCCTGGGCCTTCCCATCATATATGTCTCAGGCAATATTCAGAGTGAAAAATACTAAAGTTATTGCTAGAAAGCCAAAGAAAACAGTAATGGGTATGTAACCTGTGCAGAGAGATGTATTGAAATGTGTTGGTCTTACACAGCTCAAGCTGTGGAAAGCAGTATGATTTTACAATTAATCTTGTACCATCAGAGCTAAAATGAGACAAAAGAACAGGAAGTTAAAAGACCTTTCTGTTTCCATGGGTGATAGAGTTCCACATGGGTTTCTAGGGTCTTGTGCCATGGTGAACAAAGAATTGGGTGTGACATGCAACAGTAGGAAAAGGCAGCAGTTTGATTTAGGTGACAGTGCACCCAGAGTGAGTGGGCTCTGCTGGTGGAGAGAAAAATAACTGGATGGCTGAAGGGTTAAGAATTTAAAATGCTGCTGCGGAACTAGGGCTCCTCCCATTGGGTCTTCCAGAGCTTGAGTGATTGACAGGGTGCTGAGTCATGTCAGCTCTATCATGCATGTCCCTTCTCGTAATTCAGTTATAATTGGATGTATGAGATGCAGTCCATACGCATGAACCTTCCATGAGCTTCAAGTGAAGAGTTCTATAGGTCCTGCTAGAAAATCTGACACACATTCTCCTTGTTTGAAACCCTGGAATTTACCAAGGTGGACTCTGGGGTCTTTGTTTTTCTTATCTCTGCCTCAGGGTAGTAGGCCTTAGGACAAAGAGGGTCAGATGGCCCTGGGGCATTGCCCAGGTTCAGGTGAATGGAAAAGAGTGATCTCATAGCCCCAGTTGTACTATCTTTATTACTTCTGTAAATATCTAATAGATGTTAGGAATCTGTAGTTTCTTCTGATTTCAGTCATTGGAGTCAAACTTTCTAATACAGTATTATAATGAATAGGGGGTGGGTGGGAAGGAGTGGCACTTATTGACCATCTAGATAAAATAGGCGTGGTTAATTAGGACAGCTGGACCCTTGTCTCTCGGGTATGGTTGAGTGTAATCACTGAACTCCAGAAGAATGGATTAGAAATGAATTTTCCATTTTTGAGTTGTGCCATTTCATCAAGTATGGAAAGTGGTAGGCTACTTTAATAACATCCATCTGGGGTGGTCACAATCCACATAAGCCTCAGACACTAACCATACATATGTATACTGCAGTATTATTATACGCATCAGTCTTTATCCTGTCCACCACCACCGCTAACACACACACACACACACACACACACACACTCCTTGGAATCTCCAAAGTGATAAGTGAGTTATATGCTAATGAGTTGACTAAGCACTGGCAGCTCTCAGCATAGGGAATGGTCACCAAAAGACCAAGGCAGGATTAGAGGGTTGGGACTTTGAACCTCAACCCCTAACCTTTGGAGACAGGGAAGTAGCTTAAGATGAAGTTGGTCAATGATTTAGTCAATCATATCTGTATAATGAAGCCTCCATGAATACCCAAAAGAAGGATAGATTGCAGAGGGCTTCTGGGTCGCCTAACATGATGGGAGAGTGTTGTGCCTAGAAGAGGCATGGGAGCTCTGCACCCCTTCCCACTGCCCTGCACATCTCTTCATTTGAATCTACCTTTTTAATAAACAGGTACGGTGTTTTCCTGAGTTCTGTGAACTACTCTAGCAAATTCAGCCTAAAGAAGGCATTGTGGGCTTTTGTGGTTTTCCTCACAATAGATAGGCCACCTGTGTCTTCCAAGGTGTTCTTTTATCTTGCTTTTACCCAGCCCAAGCCTGCTCTACAGAGCCATTTTCTCTCTCAGTCTTCACTTCTACTTTTTCAAATAAACTTTGCCACTGCTAAGAGAAAAAAAGGTAATTTACACCTAGACATATAATAGTCAAGACCCCAGAAACCCAACAGAAGAACAAAATCCTATAAGCAGTGAGAAAACAAACAAATCACATACAAAGGAAAGCCCATCAGAATCACAACAGACTTTTCAACACAAACCCTCAAGTCAAGGAGAGCCTGGAGTGAAGTATTTCAAGCTCTAAAAGAAAATAACCTCATTCGCCGCCTGCTGAGCAAGTGCAAGGACCCGAGTTCGATCTCTGGTACCAACAACAACAACAAAAAGAAAATAACCTCCAACCTACATTGATGTGTAAAATTGTCTTTCAAAATCAATGGGGAAACAACATACTTCCATGACAAAAAACACCTGAGAAACTTCATGGATACCAAACCAGCACTCCAAACAATTTTAAACAATATCCTAGAAAAAGACAATGAGGGTCACAACTCCATGAGGCCCAACAGAGCAAAGTCATCAGGCCAGGCAAGAAATTAGGGCGAAAAGGGGGAAAAAATAAAAAATAAAAGAGCCAACAACAGGAAAACATGACAAAGCTAAGTCAATACATATCAATTATAACCATCAATGTTAATGGCCTGAATTCACCAGTCAAAAGAAATAGACTGGCAGAATGGATTAAGAAACAAAACCCAACAATATCCTGTATACAAGAAACACACTTAGACGGGTGCTGCAGATTCCCTTTCAAAGGATCTCTGAGCCCACAGATTAGACAAGATGAGCAATGCTCACCCTCCTGAGCTGAAAAAATTTATGGACAAGAAATTATCATTGAAATTAAAGGGTGGCAGACATGTCCAAGGAATATTGTGAGGGTTTGATTCCTTTATGAATCTTGTGATAGATGAATGTGTGGAGATGGCAACTAGTGGGCAACAGAACAATACTGGAATGGTGGCAATATGAGGAAATAGCATCATCATGTTGGAAGCCCTGGAATGAGTTTAAGTAACTGTCCAGCAGAGAAATCCATGCCCCTCTTCAAAGCACTAGTTTCACTATGACCGAAAATTGAGTCATACACATTTTCATATTAAATTTTTTGTTAAATAAACTTTTGTAATAGTCAAAAAAAAAAAAGAAACACAATTCAAAAAGAAATTCATAGACTGATTCTCCATGCGACAGTAACCCAGGAAAAAGCATGGGTAGTTCTGTCTTATTTGCAGACAAAGTAGATTTCAAACCAAAACTAATTAAGAGAGACGAAGAAGGTCACTGTATCCTTGTAAAGGGAACAATCCACGATGAAGAGATGACAATCATAAATATATATGCACCAAATACTAGTGCACCAAACTGTATAAAACAAATATTAATAGACATGAAAAAACAAATAAGCAATAATACAATTGTAGTGGGGGATCTCAATACGTCACTGTCACAAATAGACAGATTGGGCCAGGGATTTAGCTCAGTGGTTTCATTGCCTGGTGCGCAAATGCAAGGACCCAAGTTCAATCCCCGGTACCAAAAAAAAATAGACAGATCATGTAGACAAAAAATCAACAACGAAATTCTAGAACTGAACCAAACTTTTTAACAAATGGACTTAATAGATGTCTACAGAGTGTTCCACCCTACAAAATCAGAATACACATTCTTTTCAGCTGCACACGGATCATTCTTCAAAATAGACCACATGCTAGCTCATAGAACATGTTTAAGTAAATGCAAAGGAACTGAAGTTATCCCCTGTATATTATCAGACCACAGTACAATTAAATTGGACATCAATAGCATAAGAAACTGCAAAAACTTCACAAACACATGGAAATTGAATAACACTCTCCTGGACAACCAGTGGGTCACAGAGGAAATTAAAGAAGAAACTAGACCATTTCTATAATTAAATGGTAATGCCAGTACAACATACAGGAACCTATGGGACACAATGAAAGCAGTTTTATGAGGGAAATTCACAGCAGTGAATGCCCACACTAGGAAAACAGAGTGAGCTCAAATAATCTAATGCTGAACCTCAAGCTTCTAGAAAAAGGAGAGCGAGCCAGTCCCAGCACCTGGAAGGAAGCTCCCCACCTCCACCCCAGGCTCCTAGGGCAGAGAAGCTCAGCTGGTCCCAGCACCTGGAAGGAAGCTCCCCACCTCCATCCCAGGCTCCTAGGGCAGAGAAGCTCAGCCAGTCCCATCACCTGGAAGGAAGCTCCCCATCTCGATCCCAGGCTCCTAGGGCAGAGAAGCTCAGCCGGTCCCAGCACCTGGAAGGAAGCTCCCCCGCTGCCATCCCAAGCTCCTAGGGCAGAGAAGCTGAGCCACGTGGGTGCCAGAAGCACCCCCTCCCATGGAAATGAGAAGACACGTAAACAGGTCTCAAAAACAGACTTCTGGATCACCTACAGCAACCCCAAAGGGAAATGAGATGGAACAATCTGGTACTCAACCACCTGGACTCTCTAAACTGACAACAAAAGAGGATCTGGGAAAAATGAAATCAGAAATAATTACTCAGATAACAGCAAAGATTGTGCTCATGGTGCAAGACATGATTAATAAATCTAGAGAGGACACAGATTAAAAAAATAGAGGATCTGAGGAACATGATGGAATCCCAACATAGGAAACAAATGGAATCCGTAAAACAGATACAAACAGATTTCCAAGAGATTAAAAACTCCATCAAAAGTCTGCGCAGCAGAATGAACCAATGTGAGGATAGAATTTCACATGTAGAAGATAAGATTGCAATTAGTGAGGAGGAAAAGAAAAATTGCTTTAAAATTGTAAGGGAACACGAGAAATGAATCCAGCAGCTGCTAGACGATGCAAAGAAGAATAACATAAGACTGACTAGAGTCAATGAAGAAAGAGGAGAGAGTGCAGATGACATAAAAAAACTATGCACAGAAGTGATGGCAGAAAACTTCCCAAGCAGGGGAAAAGAACTTGACATACAGATAAGTGAGGCATATAGGACTCCAGCTAGCCTTAATCAAAAAAAATCTACACATAGGCATATAATAGTTAGGATTCCAGAAATCCAACAGAAGAATAAAATTCTACAAGCAGTTAGAGAAAAGAAACAAATCACATACAAAGGAAAGCCCATCAGAATCACAGCAGACTTCTCAATGCAAACCCTCAAGGCAAGAAGAGCTTGGAGTGATGTATTTCAAGCCCTAAAGGAAAACAGCCTCCAACCCAGATTGATGTACCCTGCAAAACTATCTTTCAAAATTGATGGAGAAATAAGATACTTTCATGATAAAGAGCACCTCAGGAACTTCATGAGTACCAAACTGGCACTCCAAAAAATTTTAGACAATACCCTAGAAAAAGACAATGAGGATCACAACCCCAGGAAACCCAGCAGAATGAATCCATTGGGCATGACAAATTAAACACAAAGGGGGAGAATCCAACAAAAAGAAAAAGTCATGGCAAGGCTTTTAAAATTTTTAACTTCATCTCCCTAATGAGTGTACAATTCAATCTTCTTATTGTACTCATTAGTATTTTTCTGATTCTAGAGTTGCACACCATTCCTTGTGCTATACTGACTATCATCTTCTTATGTCTATATTTTAATTGGGTTTATTAATGAGCTCTAAGAATTCTTTATATATTCTGGTCATAGGTTATATGTATTGTAAATATGGTCTGTTTAAGGACTACTTTTCATTTTAATAATGTCATTTAAAGTTCTAAATTTTGATGGAATCTCATTTATCAATTTTTTTCTTTTATACATCATGTTTTTTGTATCCTAGGTAGTTCTTGCCTACCCTGAATTCATAAACATTTTCCCTTATAATTTCTTCTTAAAGTTTTATACTTTTAGGCTTTCTTATTTAGGTTCATAGATCCCTTCAAGTTATTTTCATGTATGGAAATAAAGGGTTGAGGTTAATTTTTTATATACGGATACCAGGTGTTCTAGTGCCGTTTGCTGAAAACACTATCTCTTCCTTGGCTCTTGAATCCAGTTTACATTCTATAAAATGCTAATGTTAAATAATCTTTCAAAACTCAGTGGACCATATACGTGTGCTTCTATTTCTAGATTCTCTGTTTTATTCCAATGATCTATATGTCTTTCCTTACACCAACACTGCCTTGATTACTGTAGCTTTAGAAGAAGTCTTAAAATTAGGTACTAAACGTCTTCCAACACTGTTTTTGTTTTTGTTTTTAACTTTTCTAGGTCCTTTGTACTCCTACATAACTTTTCAATTTCAATATCCAATTCTTCATTTATAGCAAGTATACACAGACCTGAATTTTTATATATACCTTGTGTTTTCTAATCCTGCTAAATTCAAGTACAAGTTCTAGGGGCTCCTAGAGATTTCTTAGTATTTTCTCTGTAGATGATCATTTCATCTACATATAAAGATTTTGCTTCTGCCTTGCCAATCCTATCCTAGTTGTGTCACTTTATTGCCAGACTATTTTGGTGGGGACTAGGTTTCAAGGTTTAATGGACAGATAAAGAGTAAGCATATCTGCCCTTGTTCCCCACCTTAAGGAGAAAGCATTGTATCTTCTCCATTTATATAAGGCATTCTCGCTGGAAGTATGGAGTACATGTCTTTAATCTGTTGAGAAGTTTCTGTTCTACTTCTAGGGTCCTGATAGCTTTTACCATGAACAGCTGTACACTTTAGTCCAATACTTTTTCTCCAACTAGTGACAGGATCATATGACTTTTTCCTTTCCTCTGTTAAAATGATGACTTTTGGGGGTGGATCTTCCAATGCTGAACCAACACTGCCATTCCTATAACAAAACCACTTTCTACATCCTGCCAGATGTGACTTCCAATAGTTTGTTTTGTTAAACAAATTTCTATCTATGTTCATACTTTTTTCTTCTATTATCTTTATCCAGTTTTAGGATTAGCACAATGTTAGTTCCTAAAATGAGGGAGAAGTGTTCCTTCTTTTTTCTGCTTTAATTGTTTGATATAATTTGTCAGTTAAAATGTATATGAGCCTGTTGTTGTCATATAGGTAGGGTTTCAAGCTAGGAATATACTTTCTTTAATAGGTGCTATTCAAATTTTATATTTCCTCCAGAGTTAGTTTCATTAATTTGTCTTCCAAGGTACTTCTTAGAAGTTGTCAAATTTATTTCAAAAAAGATTTTTGTAATATGTTTTCTATATCCTTTTAAATTCTGTAAAATCTGTGGTAATGTCTCTTAGATCTTGATATTATAATTTTTAAAATGTATAACTGATATTGTGTAACAGGAAGAAAAAGTCTAAAAGAGCAGGGGAATTGGGAGGGGTAGGGGAAGGGAAAAAAGGGAAAGGAGAAAATATGAGAAGAGGAAAAAAATGGAAACAAGGTCTTTGCAAATAGGGAAGGGTGGAGGAGGTGAAGGAAGGGCAGGGGAAGGGGAAAAAAATAACAACCAAGATACTCATGTAAAGGTACAAGATCCTAATGATGAATGTAACTGTATTTTATACCAAAAAAAAGAAGAAAAAAAAAGAAAAAGGAGAGCAAGACAAACCCAAAGCTCCTACAAAGGAGGAAGTTATAAAGTTCAGAGAGAAATCTATGCAATGGAGACTAAGAACGATGCAAAAAAATCAACAAATTGAAGAGTTTGGTTCTTCAAAATAAATAAAATCGACAGACCCATAGCCAACCTTATAAAAAAAAAAAGGCTCAAATCCATGGAATTAGGAACAAAAAAGGTGAAATCACAACAGATCCAGCAGAAATCCAGTGGATTATCAATACCTACATCAAGAACCTGTACTCCAATAAAATGGAAAACACAGAATAAATGGACAGATCCCTAGATACATGTGAATTACCAAAGGTGAATGAAGAAGATATAAAAATTCTAAACACCTCAATTTTAATCAGTGAAATTGAAAATGTAATTTAAAAATTACCAACAAAGAAAAGCCCAGGTCCTGATGGCTTCCCTTTTGAATTCTATAAGAAATTTAGGGAAGAGCTAATGCCACTACTTCTCAGACTCTTTAATGAAGTTGAAAGGGAAGCAATACTCCCAAATTCATTCCTGGAAGCAAGCATTACTTTGAATCTGAAAGCAGAGAAAGACCCAACCAAAAAAGAGAACTACAGGCTAATCTCCATAATGAACATAGATGCAAAAATCCTCAATAAGATACTGGTACACAGAATACAGAGGATCATCAAGTAGATCATACCTCCTGACCAAGTCGGATTCATCCCAGGGATGTAAGGATGGTTCAACATTTGTAAATCAATAAATGTAATACACTATATTAACAGACTCAAGGACAAAAACCATATGATCATCTCAATAGATGCAGAAAAAGCGTTGGACAAAATCCAAACCCATTCATGATAAAAACCCTTTAGATGATCTTTATCTCAATCTGATAAAGGCTATCTATGAAAAACCAACAGCCAACATCATACTAAATGGTCAAAAACTAAAATCTTTCACACTAAAATCAGGAACAAGACAAGGATGTCCACTATCACCACTTCTGTTCAATATAGTTCTGGAAACATTAGCCACAGCAATTAAACAAGAGAAAGAAATAAAAGGAATAAAGATAGAAAAGGAAGAAGTTAAATTGTCATTATTTTCTGATGACATGTTACTCTACATAGAAGACCCAAAAAACTCTGCTAAAAATCTTCTAGACTTAATTGAAAGATTCGGTATAGTAGCTGGTTACAAGGTCAACACTAAAAAATCAATAGCCTTCTTGTACATAAATAACAGACTCACTGAGAGAGAAATTGGGGAAGTAATTCCTTTCACAATAGCATCCAAAAAATGAAATATCTAGGAATCAATCTAATGAAGGAAGCAAAAGACCTCTACCTTGAAAACTCCAGCACTCTGAACAAAGAGATTGAAGAGAATATAAGAAAATAGAAAGACATCCCTTGTGCCTGGGTAGGAAGTACCAATATAGTGAAAATGGCTATACTTCCAAAACTGCTATATAAATTCAGTGCAATCCCAATTGAAATCTCAACAGCATATTTCACAGAACTAGAGAAAGCAATCCAAAAATTCATTTGGAACCAGAAGAGACATAGAATAGCAAAAGGAATACTCGCTTCAGCAGTACATATTCTAAAATTGGAGTGATATAGAATAGCAAAAGCAATTCTAGGCAACAAAGACATGACAGGGTATCACAATCCCCAACATGAAAGTATACTACAAAGCCACTGTGATAAAAACAGCATGGTTCTGGCAAAGAAACAGACCCAAGGATCAGTGGAATAGATTAGAAGATGCAGATACAACTCCAGACATATTCAGCCACCTCATCTTTGACAAAGGAGCCAACTATCCTCACTGGAGGAAAGATAGCCTCTTTAATAAATGGTGCTGGAAAAACTGGATTTTAACCTGCCAAAGATTAAAATTAGAGCCATATTTTTCACTGTGCACTAAACTACAATCAAAGATCTAAATATTAAAACAGAAACACTAAACTTGCTGGAAGATAGGTTAGGTAGAATTTTTGAAGACACTGACATAGGAAAACACTTTATGAACAAAACCTCAGTAGCACAGGAACTAGCACAGAGAATCAACTACTGGGATCTCATCTTATTAAAAAGCTTCTACATAGCAAGAGAAACCACGAACAGAGCTAAGAGACAACCTACAATGTGGGAAAAATTTTTTACCACCTGTTCCACAGACAGAGGACTACTATCTAGAATATATAAAGAACTTTAAAAAATCAGACCCCCCCCCCAATTTAAAGACCCAGTTCAAAATTGGGCATCTGAACTGAACAGACATATCTCAGACAAAGAAGTAAAAGCAGCAAATAAACATGGAAAAAAATGTTCAACATCACTGGTCATTTGACAGATACAGATGAAAACAACACTGAGATTCCACCTCACTCCAGAAAGAATAGCTGCTATCATGAAATCAACCAATAACAAATGCTGGTGGGGGTGGGGGGGAAAGGAACCCTTCTCCATTGTTGGTGGGAGTGCAGACTGGTGCAACCACTGTGGAAATCAGTATGGAGATACCTCAAAAAACTAGGATTAGAAGTTCCATTTGACCCAGCTATTCCTCTGCTGGGTATCTTCCCAAAAGAGTTAAAAGAATCATACCTCAGCAATATATACACACCCATGTTTGTAGTGGCACAGTTTATAATAGCTAAAACCTGGAAACAGCCCAAGTGCCCATCAACTGGAAACTGGATAAAAAAGATGTGGGGTTTTTTAAAATATAAAATGGAGTACTACTCAGCCATAAAGAATGAGAAACTAGAGTCGTTTATAGCTAAATGGACACACATTGAGGCCATTCTCTTAAGTGAAATAAGTAGGACACACATGTGTAAGGACCAAATAGTTTCTCTGGTGTGAGAAACAAAATGTAAATAAGGATCAAAATGTATAATAGATAATGTGAAACAGGAAGAAAAGGTCTAAAGGGGAAGGGTGAGTGGGAGGAGCAGAGGAAAGGAAAGAAGGGAAAAGAAAAAATATGAGAAAAAGGAAAAATGGAAACAAAGTCTTTGTAAATAGGCAGAGGTGGTGGGGTTGAAGGGAGGTCAGGGGAATGGGGAAAAAACAAGAACCAAGATACATCATGTAAAGGTGTTAATTCCAATGATGAATGTCATCATATTATATACCTAAAATGTACCAATAAACTTAATGAATAAAAAAAAGTATTGTGGGAACCCCAATTTAGATCCAATAAGCAGAAGCACAGTAGAATAACCTGGGGCTTATGACTGGCACCTGAAGGGGTGGGGGGATCTTGAAGCCCTCAACCTAGGCATCTGACACTGTCTCCAGGCAGATAGCACCAGCGTGGAATTGAATCAGGAGCCACCCTTCTGCTGACCGCTGCAGAACTGATTGTCAGCTTGGTGTATGGGGGAACAACCCCACATCTGGTATCAGAGCCTGGTAGGAAAAGAAATTGAGTTTGTTTTTTCTACTCATATACTCCCTGAGGCCCAGGCCCAATGCTTTCAAGGACGCTGTTTCTGGTATCTGGGGACACCAAACCCACAAAGCTAATGGAACCATCTTCTCTTTTTGTCGAGGAGGTACTGTATAGTCCTTCTTTACTTCCAGCTTCCTTTGAGGGCAGTGGAAATGAGGCTGAATCAATATTTATGATTAGAAAAATAGTAGATGGCAGTGCTGTATTGGCAGCTGTAAAGCAAGCATTAGCCCAATCCCATGTTTACACTCTGTGATCATTAGTGCACAGCATGTGCTCCTTTCCAAATAGTTTTGCAAATTTTACACGAGACCGATGAAGCTTCTTAGTCGTGTGTGGTGGAGCAGCCCTGTAATCCCAGCACTTGGGAGGCTGAGGCAGGAGGATCACTGCAAGTTCGAGGCCGTCTGGGCCAAATAGTGAGTAACTTGGAAATGGGACCAAGGATTTAGCTCAGTGGTTCTACCACCTGCCTTGAAAGCACAAGGACCCGAGTTCAATCCCAGTACCAAAAAATATATATAATAATAATTATCATGGTACAAACACCCAATGGTAAATGTAAATGTATTGTATACCTAAAATGTACCAATTAATATATAAATTTTTTTAAAAAGTGACTTGGAAATGGTCCTGTCTCAAGACAGAACACTAACTAGAGGATGAATCATAAATTGCTTCCTACTCTTGGATTCCCATTGCTTTGACCATGATTGAATGGCTCCAGTTATTTACCTAGAATAAACTTGAAACAACAAAATTGAGAACACCTTGATTTGTTTTTTTAAACTATAGCTAACACTCTTTAATATCCTACTCTCATATTCTTGCCATTAATTTATGCAGAAAGCACAAAAGCAGGACCAGATGACAACAAAGGAAGAGAAGTAGTCATTCCAAGTTTGCATTTGTGAATTTCAGAGCCAGACTAAGATCTGCCTTGAAACAAAGAACTTAGTCATTTCTTGCCCAGTGACAGAAAACACAGTTAAAGTGGCTGGGCCTCTGGTTATTCTGTCACAATACCTGTTGATAAATCTTAGAGCTTGGTGCATCCTAGGGGCCTGGGAAATGAAAAGCCTCTGCCTTTTATCACAGCAAGATAGCAGAGAAGCCCTGCTCCTGGAGATGTTTATCGCCAGGGTTCTGAGGACAGGAGTTCGACCCATACCAACACTTCAGAAATAATGTCAACACACCCAAGACCACAGCCAGCAAGGAATTTTCTGAGATAAGATTACAGTTTTGTCCTTAAAGGGAGGCCAACCAAGTCAGTGGATATTCCCTGAACAGCAACCCTGTAGATTATCCTTCATACCAGGGAATTTTAGGGGCTCAGTTTTGTGCTTCTAAATTCAAATACTTTGCTGTTGTTTTCCAAAGTATGCACAAAGCCCTAGTAATATCTAAAGAAGTCCTAGTGGGGTCAGGGTCTAGCAAGCCTGTGCTTGGTGCCCACAATATCAGCCAGTGGTAAAAGCTGGACACAAGTCTCTGTTGGCAAAAATATTTGTTGATCTTATTTCTTCTCTGTCAGCTTCTTCTAAGCCAGAGGGCCTCCATGGCCAGACTAGACTTACTTCTAGTCTAGTCTAGGCAAAGTCACTGTAGAAAAAGATGACTCAGTCTTTGAGTAGTGTGAAGAGCCATGATGATAATTTGTTTAGATATCTAGTCATGTTTGGTTTAAATATCAGTATGCAAATTGGCACTATCAGACAACTACATGGGTGAGATGAAGCTGGCCAGGTGCTTTCCTGAGACCATGTTGGTGTGGGGAAGAACATGTGAGATACTCTGCCTTTAATTTGTCATCCAGACGCTAGCGACATCATTTGCTATGAAATGTCCCACATTCATTCCTTTGTATTCCCTGCACACAGCCCTTGCGTGACCTTCTGGATTTTAATCCTCCCTTCCCAGGGCTGTGCTGTCTATGATTGCCAGATTAGTTTACAAAATGAGCAAAAAGCCATCTTTTTTTATCATGTTGTGTCCCAGTGGAGTCTCATAAAGTTCCTATTCCTCCACTTTAATCAAATGTCTTCTTGTATCTTTCTATCCAGCTTCTCCTCCATTAATCTTTATTTCATCCAAAGGACCGCTCATGGGCTGGTTAACATACATTTCAATTTTTCTATCTCTGTGCTTTTGTCCCTGCTGTCCCTTCCTTTGGGAATTGCTTCCTCCCTTTTCTTCTGTTCAGCTACATGTCTTCCATTAAACCTCTTCCAGCCAGTCCTGCCCACACAGATCTGACCTTCCTCTGAACTCTGCTCATCAGTTTGAGCCCACACTAGCCCTCTAGCAATTAATCATAAATGAATTTATCTTTCAGGCTCTGTGTTGCCCTTTCGTTCTTTTTTCTCTCCCTCTCCCTATCTCTCTCTACTTTTGCGTGTACTTATATGTGTAGCTATCTAGGCAAAAGGTCTACAAAAATAAAACCTGTGTCTCTATACCTTGAGAACACACTGTCTAGTACCATAGGTGCTCAGTGGCATTGTTACTGGTTAGTAATTCTTGCTTGGCTCTTTGGCTTTTGGGGGGGCGGGCAGTACTGGGGATTGAACCCAAGGCCTTGTACATGCTAAGAGAGCTCACTATCACTGAGCCACATTCCCAGCCCTTTTAAAGTTTTTAAATTTTGCAACAAGGTCTCACTGAGTTGCCCAAGCTAGCTTCAAACTTGTAGTTGTCCTTTCTTAGCCTCCAAGTAGCTAGAATTATGGCATCTGCCACATGCCCAGCTTGCTTGGCATCTTGATTTGTGTGCTAATGTTCCCGTGTTGCTGTACAACTTGTAGAAGTCTTAGAGTCCTAAATTTCTCAACCCTCATAGGACCAAGAATAGCATCCCTGAACAATAGGATCAGGGAAGATGCTGAAGGAGGCTTACAAAGCTTTCTTCTGAATAACTCAAAGATGTTCTATAAGCCAGTGTAGGTGGAGTCTAATACCGATCTCCCCAGAATTGATGGGTTTCACATTACAGGCACTTGGAGCAGACTAAATAAGTTTTGCCTGGCATGCTTTTCCTGCATTCCACATCTGTCCTGGGCCTTTTAGCCCCTCTGCCCCACCAGAATAGCTTGGCTTGCCCGGACCTTCCCTTCACGCTAGCCTCCCAATCTGGAGAACCTGGAGATCTGGCCAGGCATTAAGGGTCCAGGGCTGTGGTTTAGTTCAAATCTGACTGTCTGGCATTCAGATCTCACGGTGCCCCTAGGAGCTCCATATCCTTGGGCATGACTGGTTTCCCTAACTCTGCATTTTCATCTTCTGTAAAATGAGGATAATAGAGCTCCTCATGGAGTTGTCATGAGAATGAAATTATGTAGTCCATGTAAAGTGCTTAGGCTACTGCAAATACATTATAATACTGAAAATGGCATAACAACTTATAAACAATATGCTGATTTCAACCATTTAAAAACAAAACAAATTCTTGATCTCTAATCACCATCCTTTTAAAACAAAACAAGAATTTTCTACTCTGTTTTCCTCCTCTCTCCCATTCTCTGGCATTCTCTCTCATCAAGTGAGCCCCCTCTGTTCCACTACAGCTGCTTTTTTGCAGAGTCACCAGTGATTTCCATGTTGCTAAGTTTAAGACTTAATTCTTAGATCAGTTCTGTTGACCCATCAACCAGCATTTAACACAGTTGATTTCTCCTTCCTCCATAAAATGCTGTCTTTCATGCAGCCTCCAGGAGACCCTGTCTTCTGCTTATGTACCTCTTCTCTAGCCGCTTCCTTGTACTCTCATCTCCCTGCTTCTGCTTCCAACTTCCATATCCATATCTACATCCATATCCATATCCATATCCTCTGATGACCTCACCCAGAGTCATGGCTTTCAGCATCATTTCTATATTGACAGCCCTCCAGTCATCTCCAGTTGACCGGCACTTTCTCCCCTGAGCTCCAAACTTGATAAGCTACTATTTAGCTTCTCCATTCAGATATCTAACGGGCTTCTCAAAGATGTCTTAAACTAAACTCCTGTCTTCCCCTCCCAAACCTGCTTCTCCCAGAGTCTTCTGCATTTCAGGAACCTCATCCTAATAGCTGTTCAAGTCGAGAGCCTAAGTTATCCTGACTTCTTTTTTCATATCCCATGCACAGTCCATCAGAAAACCCTGTTGGCCCTAGTGTCAAAACAAATCCAGACTCTAGTCTCTTCTGATAACCGCTGGTACTGCTTTCCTCCAACTACTAACATCTCTTATCTGGAGTAGTGTGGCAGCACCCTCATGAGTCTCTCTATTTCCAGTGTTCCCAGTATGGGTAACAAATAATACGTATACTTTTTCAAACGTACGGCAGATTGTGTCACCTTAACTCAGAGTTCTGATGGGTTTTCTCCCCAGGTAAAAAACAAAGGCATAATACTGGCCACCACTGCACATGGCCCAGCCCCTATTGCTTTTGACCTCTCTTACTGCTCTCCTGTTGTACACTCAATTGAAGCCAGCCCACGCACACCCCAGGTCCTACCTGAGGGCTTCTGTTTTTGCCCTTCTGCCTGCCTAGAATGCCTTTTGCCAATGGTTGCACGGTTTATCCCTTGCTACCATTAGATCTAGGCTCAAATACAAAGTCATAAGACTTGCCCTCACCAACTATTTAATTGTATTCCCTACTCCCTTCTCCTGCTTTCTGTCAATATGGCTCTTCTCACTATCTCTGATACTATCTAGTTTACTTATTTTATTGTTGTCATATTCTATTATATGTGTATCGCATCAGAATATAAACTCCATGGAGGCAGGAGGTTTTGTCTTCTGTTTCCACAACACTTGCCATGGTGCCTCACATATTAAAACTGAGTGAACATCATGGCTATCCTTTACTGGAGTTGACAGCTGAGTCTAACCTTCCGACTTGTTCCTGGTCTCCTGAGGATGGAGCTGTCTTATTCCCCAGCCTGCCTTAACTGCCTCTGACCTGACTGTGTCTGTCTGTCTGTTCTTCCTTCTCAGATGCGTATTCTCATTCCTCCAGTGAAAACGGGGGCAAGTCTGAGTCTGTGGCCAACCTGCAGGGCCAGCCTTCTCTCAACTCCATCCACAGTTCCCCTGGTCCCAAGCGCTCCACCAACACCCTTAAGAAGTGGCTGACAAGTCCCGTGCGTCGGCTCAACAGTGGGAAAGCAGATGGAAACATCAAAAAGCAGAAGAAAGTACGAGATGGTCGGAAGAGTTTTGACCTGGGATCTCCAAAACCTGGGGATGAGACGACCCCACAGGGAGACAGTGCTGATGAGGTACTTGCTAGGGCCTGAGCCTTCTGTCCAGAAGGGACCTCTGACATGCTTCCTTCACAGCTCTAGAATCTAGCCCAGTTGTGGCACACGTGCTACAGTGGGCCATTTGTGTCACTGAAGGCTCTAAAACGTTCACTATTGCTGATAGCCCGTCTTAGTGTCCAATAGTTTGTCATCTGGAGCCTCTTTGATTAGAGTCCTCTTTATTCTTGAGACTTGGACATTTTGATTTGTGTGAGCCATTCAGGGACTGAGATTATCCAGCAGACAGAAACCATTGTGCCAGTTTTGGAGATAGGAGCCTGGCCTGAGGCAACATAGTTGGTCATCTTCCTCTATTGAGGACTGTATCAAACTGGCCAGACCTGTTTAAACTAAGAATGATACATTCATTTTACTCTGAAAACAGTAGATAGCACTTCTCATTACTCAAGACAAGTGTCAATTCTGGGTCACTGCAGAGGGGAGAGCTATGATGCACAGATGAAGGTTTCAACTTAGCAAGGAACTATCAAGAGGACAGCCAGTGACGGATAGGCTTCCTGAGAAGCAGCGCAGACAATGCAAACCCATACTAGAATGACCCAAGAGACCTCTTAGCCAAGAGGTTAGTCTGAGTGATCTTGGAGGCTCACAAAGCTGAGATTCTATAATCAAAAATATATGGGTTCAGCTGGGTGTGGTGGCAGATACCTGTGATCCCAGCACTTGGAGCCTGAGGCAAGAGGATTGGGCAAGTTCGAGATCAGCCTAGGATACATAGTGAGTTCAAAGCCAGCCTAAACATACATGGGGTATGTTTTGGTTAAGGATGAGATTCCTGTTTTATCTGTTTTATTCCTGTTTTATCCTACTGTAATCCTTGATGAGGCTTGGAGATTCTTCCTGATGTGTAACCAGACTTCTTCTTGTAATTTTATACCACCTGCCATGTTTCTCTCTGGAAATGGCAGAGCCTAGTAACACCTGAATTGTGGTTTAATAGCCTGTCAGAGAAGTTATATTCTCTGGCCACCTTTTTAGCTCTTTTTCTTTCTTTTTTTTTTTTTCAGTACCAGAGATCGAACTCAGGCCCTTGTGCTTGTGAGGCAGGTGGCAACACCACTGAGCTAAATCCCCAGCCCTTAGCTCTTTTGCTTTCTAATCAGTTAGATAGCTTTTTTTCTTTTGTGGGGTGTGTGTGTGTGTGTGTGTGTGTGTATGTGTGTGTGTGGTCCTCAGTATCCTTTGAAATAGGCAAGTAGGTCCACATTACAGAAGAGGAAAATGCAACCAGGAGGATGGGGTGTGTTGAAAGAAAAACTTTCCTCATGTACAGTACTTTTAAAATGTCAAGCTCTGAGCTATTGGCATCTGTGTGAAACAGTGACTAATGCTGCTCTTTTGTTCTAGAAGAGCAAGAAAGGTTGGGGTGAAGATGAGCCAGATGAAGAGTCGCACACTCCCCTCCCTCCACCTATGAAGATCTTTGACAATGACCCCACCCAGGACGAGATGGTAGGACCTCTGCTTTCTCATCAGAAAGGGCAATGCGTAGCATATGGGACTTCATTTCGAGTGTGATGTTGGGGCTGGGGGGAGTGGCACTCTTTCTCCTTTGGTGTGACCCACGTGGGTCCAGTGATAGGGATTCTGTGTTTAGTGGGTGCCCTCTTCCCAGTCCTGGAGGTCTGACTTCATTCTGGGCAGTGTAGGGTGTGGGGAGAATTCTTAAAGTGGGAATCTGGCTGGGGTCTCATCCTGTTGATAAAGGCTCAGTCTTTGGAGATGGCAGATCATAAAAGGAACTATTTGTCCCAAAAAGGAATCTGTGGTGGTGACCAGTTTGTTGTACCTGACTGTACAACCTTTTAGTTGTCTTCCCTATGCTCAGCTCACAAATTTGATTGTGATGCCTTCAAGTCAAGCCCAGTGCTATTAAAATTCTGCAGTCATAGCCCACAGGGTAGAGATGCTGCTAAGGGGAGGTTATTGTCGAAAGAAGGCAAGTATAAAATGCCACAGGGCCAGGGATATAGCTCAGTGGTGCCACGCCTGCCTGGCAAGTGCGAGGTCCTGAGTTCGATCCCCAGTACCACACACACACACAAAAATAATAATAATAAAATGCTAAATTGCCCAAGTACTTTGTTTTGCAAAATTCCCTGACTCACTAGCATCTGCAATGTCCATGGCCACTGCGGCTCTAATCACCTGGTAGTCATCTCAGTTGTTCTGGAGCAGAGGCTCAGGTTGGATGAATGGCACTGACCTGATGGTATTGACTTCCGGGTACTGACCCGGGCACAGGCCCATTTTGACTGTTCATCTATGGCTTTCCTACGATTATCCCTTCATTTCATTATGCTATCCTGGCCTTCTCCTAGTGTACCTGGGACTCTTGGACTGTGAGTATGACAGTAGTGGTTTCAGTGTTTGTCCTTTCCATTTGCTTTCAGAGCCAAGTGGTCCCGGTAGTGGTTGCACCCTGTGCTCTTTAGTGCTCTGCCTTGGACTTGGGCAGCCTCCTTCAAGGCTGTGAGCCCAGCATGTGTAGGCAAGATATAAGCCCTCGTGGGTCCCCCTAGATGCAGTTCAAAGGGTGTCTGCAGCCTTGCTGCAGATGCTCCAGCCTTGCTGTTGACAGCCCAGTTCTTACTTAGTTCTGTCTGCTTTGCCATTGCTTGTTCACCCATAGCCATTACTTGAGGTCTTCCTAGGCTAGAGGGACAGTGTAGGGGTAGAATACTGACTAAGAGGTGGAGCCCCTCCATGGGACTCACCCACAGGAAGTACACAATTGCTGCCTCTCTTGAAGTGACATTGCTGGCTCTGGCTTCCTGAGCCAGTTTTCTGACCTTGGACTCTTGGGAAGAAAAGCAGTAGGCAGCATGGCATTGTGCCTGTCCTGGACTCTCAGAGGCAGATGCCCGTACTTCACCTGGGGATGGGAATGAGAATCAGCCTTCTAGGGTTCCCAGAGGTCTGCTGTAGTAAAAGGTTCTGTAAACAGTGAGAATAGAGTGAGTAGAGGGCTTTCATGTCTTGGTATCTGCCATTCCACCCACAGCTTGCTTAAGATAAGGAAAGGTCACAAACCCTCTCCCTCTAATTCCCTTAAATACAGCTTGTTTGCGGGAAGTGGATGTTATATTGTTTCTAGATCATTTTTAACTGAGAATGCAGACTCACCCCCAGACATTTGCATGGCCCTTTTCGTAGCCAGAAATAGGGCAGGTGACAGCAGTCCATTTTTAGATACTTAATATCCCTCATACCTGTTTGATTTCTGTACATTTGTTTTTCTGAAATATTTGGAACTGGCCAAGGCAAGGTCAGGACATTCAACTTCTAATGCCCCTGTCCTTGTCCCTGTATCCCAGCTTGAGAACACCATTCTTCTCTGCTCTGAAATGCTGGCTAAAAGTACACACACACATACAGGGCTACCCATTTCTGCCCCAGTTTCTCCTTGGGTAGAACGAGGAAAGAAAAAACAAGCAAATAGCCTGGCATGGTGGCACATGTCTGTAATCCCAGCACTCTGGAGGCTGAGGCAGGAGCATCTCCGTAAGTTTGAGGCCAGCCTGGGTTATATAATAATTTTAAGACTAGCCTGAACTTCATGCCAAGACCTGGTCTCAAAAAAAAAGAAGTACACGCAAACAAACAGATAAAAGAATGCCACCCTTTGTTCAGAGGGAATTCCCAAACCACTGAGCAAACACCCATGTGAACAAGTCCTTCCTGCTGGAGCCAGGGAAAGAGGGACACTGAGGTCCTTCAGCTGAGGCTCCCTTCACTGGGTATAGGCTATAGACCCTACTCGCTGGGCATGGGATTCAAAATAGCTCTAAAGTCCTTCATTACTTCCTAGTGCTCCCGTTTGGGGCCTGGTGAGAGCTAGCCGTGTTCTGTGGAAGGGCAGGGGTGTGTGTGTGTGTGTTTGTGTGTGTGTGTGTGTGTGTAAGGGAGAGACTATGGGGAAAGGGTGTCTAGCTTTCTGGTCTCTGAATGCCCTGCCCCTAGCATTTTTTCATGGCACACAGTGAAGATCTATATGTAAGGCTACAGTAAAGCAAGGACTTGCTCTTCCCTGGACACATGTGAGGCTGGGTTTGTGAATTTCTTTCATATCCTGGAATAGCAATGGGCAGAGTAGTAGTAGTAGTAGTAGTAGTAGTAGTAGTAGCCCTCAGAGTAGTAGCCCCTGCCCCTGTCAGTAGGTGTAGCCTCGCCCGTGGCCTCCCAGGGACTCGATAACCCTTCTTTCCCCTCCTTTGGAGGCCTCTGGAGAGCCCAGTCCCATCCGTGCTGTGCTGCTGGCCAGAATTCCTTTTAAGGTCAGGCAGGACTACCTATACCCCACTGTCCCCCATCTCCCTCTGTTATCTCTTCCCTTCAAACACACAGCTTTTCTTCCCACGCCTGCCTTGAACTTTTTACTTTCTGCTTTGCTTCCTAATTGCTGTTCTTCATTCCTCGCTAATCTGCTTTTCCTTTGCTGCCCAATGTCTTGCAGTCCTCCTCTTTGTTAGCAGCCCGGCAGGCTTCCACTGAAGTACCTACTGCTGCAGACCTTGTCAGTGCAATAGAAAAGTTGGTCAAAAGCAAGCTGGTAAGTGGGGGTCCTGGAGGCAGTGCTGTGTGTGTCTCACCTCTGTGTGGCTCCAGAGCCTTCCATCTACCCACCAGGTCCTCATCTGCATTTACCCTCAGTTCTCCTATCAGCTCATCCCCAGTAATGGTGTCTAAAACACTGTCCCCCAAATTCCTCTCTGGCATTGTTCTGGAATAAGTATGGGGAATTAAAGGCCTTTTGGGGATGTGACGTGTTGTGAAAGGGAAAAAGTATACAAGACAAACTACCTCATTGTAAGCCTGATGCCCTGGCTCCAGGCAGTTAGTGTTTGGTCAGTGACTGACTTGGGTCTCCTTAACTCTGAAGCCAATCCCGTGCTGCTGGATCCTTGAAAACACCAGGTCTTTCCTTCTATTTGGGGACCTTCTAGCTTGCAGACCCTTGCAAAATTTGGACTGCTGATTATAAAGAGGAATGGACCAAAGTATGTGGATACCTCACCACAAAAGATTAAGAAACCCACGCATATCTCCAGCTTGGGAGGACACACTGAACATAAGCCACCAACATCTCAACTAACCAGTGCCTGTCTTATGCCATTGGCAGAGTACTGATGAGTTCCAACTCTGCACTGGTCATCCATGTGTTTACATTTGAGTACATCACTGCAGGATGGTGATTTGAAACATTTTCCTTTCTTTTCCTCTCATCTATGTCTCCCATTTGGATTTTACTGCAATTCTCATTAGGACAAATGTGTGTGCTCCCACCAGACTGCTGTTGCGAAGTCTTGTTAATCATCATCATTTAAACTCTTCTCCACATGGCCCAGGAATTAGAGGGGAGATGGTGGGTTCCCTCTAGGGCAAGCTGCCTGATAGTTTTGATTCCAGTAACTCCCTTCTCAGATATCCCAGCTTATAGTATGCAGGTGAGATTTAACATACATGATCTTGTTCTTTTCCTTCTAAATTTTCCTTCTTAATTAAAAATAAAAATAACCAGGCATGGTGGTGCACACCTGTAGTCCCGACATTTGGGAGGCTGAGACAGGAGAATCACCATGAGTTTAAGACCAGCCTGGAATTATAATAGTGAATTCAATGTATACCTGAACTACGTAGTGAGACCTTGTCTCAAAAAAAACAAAACAAAAACAAAAAAGCTGGTGGTTTTAATAATTGATATCAAACTCTTGGAGGCTATCATTTTTTAAATTAGTGTGTGTGTGTGTGTGTGTGTGTGTGTGTGTGTGTGTGTGTGTGGAATGAACCCAGGGAGTGCTGAGCTACATCTCTAGCCCTTTTTATTTTTTATTCCTCTCTATTTTGAGACATGGTCTCACTAAATTGGCCAGGCTGGCCTCAAATCTAGGATCCTCGTGCCTCAGCTTCCCAAGTAGCTGGGATTACAGGCATGTCCATTTTTCTGCCATCTCTTCCTGTCTGTTCCCAGTGGGAGTTCAGAGCATCTGTGGGTGCTGTGTTGGCTTTCCCAAGTCATACATTTGGCTTTCCTCCCTTTTCATTTTGGTTCATGCCACCTTCCTCTGGAATGCTCTCCCTCCTATTTCTGCTTATCTAGTACATGATGGTCCCTCCATTCAGATCTCATATGTCCACAAGAGCTTCCCTGTCCAACCTAGGCCAGTTTTTCTGAAATGCCACTGCAGGTACTAAATCCACATGCTGTCTGGGACAGCTTTTAGATAGCCCTGTTGTGTCATTTGTTAAAATATCTTAATATTTTCATTTGCAGTTTACCTCCTGAGATTAATAAGTCATTTATGACACTCTTATTTTTTCCTCCATTAGACTACAGGAGTCTTTTACATTTCACGGGCTCTTCATGATCACATTCTCCTCATGTCCACATTTGTTCAGCTTTTGGGTTACCTTTCCCCTACTGTTACTACTGAACCTGGCCCTGTTGAGAGGCTCTTTAGATCAGTGAGTCTGGTGTTAAACACTGGTGTGAGCAGAGATGTTGAAAAGACTCCAAAGAGCAAATCTCATGGAATCACATTGACTGGCCCTATAACAGGCTCTCCATAAGTGTGTGTTGAATGAATGCCCTTTCTGTGGTGAGTTTACCATGATGAGCTTAAACTTCACCAAAAACTACTTAAAGATCTTCAGTAAGTCCAGAATTACAGAGATTTCTTTGGCTTAACATATAAAACTAAGCCCATATTTAAAAACAAATAAGAGAACAGTGATTTGGTTTCTTAGAATCTTCTCACCAAAATTTGATTTTCTCCCCTTTCTTCTTCTTTCTCTTTCTTCCCATCCCACTGTAGGATAGCTGTAAAGCAACAGTACATTGAGAATATTTCATTCATGTTTCCTAACACTAAGTTTGCATTTTTCACCTTCAAGATTTTCATTCCTATTCCTCATCAACTTTTTATCTTAGAAGGAGAAATGACCTAAATCCAATAAAAGTTCTGGAATTTTTATTTGACTAAGTACAACAGTATGAAGTCTGTCAAAGACTGAGTTAATGAAAGAACAATGTACAGACCAAGAGAAGTAACAGTTCCATTGTACTTTAGACCACACCTGTCATGAGTTGTAATACGTTATATTCTAAATGAAGCATTCTAGAATGTTCTTGAATGAACTGGAAGGGCCCTAGAGGAGGTAACCATTACCATATGCTCCATGTCAGTTGAATGGAAGTTGCAAAAATTGAGATTCCATTGGGGAGAATTTAGGAGAGGCATAGGAAAGCTGTCTTCTAATTATTGAAGCACTGCTATGGGAATAAAGGGTTGGTCCGACTTTGTTGCCCAAAAAAGCATAACCTAGACCTGTGCAGTGTAAGGAAGAACTAACCAAAGTCCTTTCCAATTCACATTCTGAGTCCATTCTATAGGAGCAACAGGTATACTTGGACTTTTATCCAATATTTCTGCTTTCTCCATTGGTTGCTCTGCAGTAGCACCAAACTCTGCACTTACAATTCATGTGGCCACTTTGTTCCACTCAATAGCTATGAGATCCCCTGTGTGCCAGAGCTGCTACCCAGTGCTTTATGGCTTTGTGGCCATTGTTGTACCAAGGCTTCTACCTTGGACAGAGGTGATCTTCCCTGCCATGAGCTGGTGTTCAGAAAGGAAGGCAGTTTCTCAGGCTCACCTGCAGTTCAGGAAAAGCCTCTGGAAGTCTGTATTGGTGATTGTTTGTGGGCATAATGGACCCTTCTGAGTTCCTACCTGTTGGCCTTGGTCTATAATGAGTAGTTTGATTTACCAAAAGAGGATACTCATCCACCTCCCTCAGAATAGAGCTAACATACTTTTTCTGGTTTTTTTAGTAAACTCTGAACCAGGCATAAGGACTCTGCTTTCCCCATGTGATTTGTAATAACACTTCCAAGCCTGGGGATGGTTGCTGCTGGTACTGAGTTGGTAAGGAATTGGAAGACCAACGCTGAAATCCTGTCTCTACTACTGACTATAGCCTGGGAAAGTGACTCAGCTTCTTTGGATCCCTCTTTCATCACACTTATCAATGATAATAACTCTGTCCACCTGCATTTAATCTAATCTCAAGAGAGTAAAGATGGCTATTGAGTAGGTGTAACATACTTAGTGAACTGATAAGCAGGCATCTGCAAATGTTAGCTCTTAGCCACCTCAGCTCCCTTGCAAAGGGAAGGGAAAGGGACCTGAGTTGCCCTTATCTTCCATAGCCCAGGGTGCTGCTGGGCCTGTCCAAACAGCACTTGTCAGCAGGAAGTTGGCAGTTAGGTTAATGTTGCAGAGTAATAGTTTAGTCCTCTGTATGAATTGATTTTATCCTTCAGCAACAAGAGCTGCCCAGTCGTGTGAGGATCTAATGTCTCTGAAGCCCTGGAATTCTACCACATGCTGGGCATGGAAGATCAAGCCTGCAGAAGAGAAAGCCTCTCCCTGAGCTCTCTTCTTGGTTCACTGGGCTCAGGATGGCTCCAGAGAATGCTCACTAAACACATGTCTTTAGGGAAGTGCTGGCTGTCACTGGGCCCTTGCTTAGTCCACCTACTGCCTGCCAGCCTGAGAATCTGCTTCTGCAACACTTCCTGCCCTCTGCTTCCCCTGCTCTGATAGCGTTCATCATCATGGGCCAGCCTCAGAGCCATGGACATGCTGTGTCTGTGCCTGTGCTTTGTTGTCCTTTGCACAAATTGGCCTGGTGGAGTTAGCAGCAGCTCTGAATCAAGGAAGGAAAAAAGTAATGGTTCCACCATACCCGATCTTTTCAGACACTGGGCTCATTTGGTGTTCCAGCTCTGTTGGAAGAGATTCTGGAGATTCTTGTCTGAATAAAAAGTTTAGAATCCCATCCAAAAATTTTAACCCAAAGTCACAAACCTGAAATGTCATTTCCCTCGAAAATCCAAACCCCAGTTTTTCCACTGTCATTTTCCCTATATCTATCTCCATTTTGCCTAGAAATGATTTAAATTTAATTCCTTTTGTACAGATAATATTATACAAATTTTTATAAAAATATTTGATTATGTATAGTTGAGGTTTACAACATGCTGCTATGGGATATGTAAAATAGTTACTGTAGAGAAGCAAATCAACATAGCCATAATCTCACATAGTTTTGTGTGCATATGTGTGACAAGATCAGCTAAAATCTACTTACTTGACAAAAGTCCCTAATACAGTACAACTTTATTAAGGTTGTATATTACCCTTTGGATCTGTGTATTCTATATATCTGCTACTTTCTATCCTTTGACCTACATCTCCCCTTTTCCTCCCTTCTCTCCACCTACTCTGGTAACCATTGTTTTATTTTCTGTCTCTATATATTTGACCTTTGTTTTTAAGATTCCACCTATAAGTGGAAATAACACACTATTTTTCATTTTGTGCCTGGCTTAGTCTCTTAGCATAATGAGCTCCAAATTTATCCATGTTGTAGTGAACAGCAAAATCTACTTTTTTTTTTACAGCTAAAAAATATCCCATTTGTATGTGTGTGTGTGTACACATATCAGAGTTTCTTTATCCATTCATTCATTAATAGACACTTTAAAAGTTGTTCCATATCTTGGTCATTATGAATAATGTTGCAATGAACATGGGAGTACAGATACCTTACAGAATGCTGATTTCATTACCTTTGAGCATATTTCCAGTAGTGAGAATACTGAATCATATGGTGGCTCTATTTTTAATTTTTTTAGGAACCTCTATACTGTTTTCTATCATGACTATGCACCAATCTTCCTTCCTATCAATAGTATAGAAGAGTTTATTTTACTCCACACCCTTACTAGCGCTTGTTCTTGCTTTCTCTTTCATTGTTTCAATATGTAATAGCCATCCTAAGCAAGTAGTGTAGAAATGTTTATAAAAGAGGAGAGTTAAAAAATGACTGATTAGTGTGCTGAGTGGTGCGGAACTCCTTGTTACCCATCAGACAAGCCTTGATCTCTCCCCAGGAATTCCATACCATACTCAATTCCTGGGGTCCTACTCAGCATCCAGCTTTGAGATCAAGCATGGGTCCTTCCTTACACAGAATTCACAAGCTAAGATTAATGCTTAAAATCTCCTGCCTGAACTGTCGGCAACTGTTTCTTCCCAGAATTCACTCTACTGACTACCAGAGAGATTTTTCTCCCCGCCCTACCCTCTTTTAAAAATTTAATAGTTCTTTTCTAGTAAAAGCAATATATGCTCATTCAAGAAAAATTGAGAAAATGACAAGAGCATAAACATAAATCATCAGCATTTAGACATACTCAGTGTTGAATTTTGATGTATTTTCTTTCACGAATAATGTAATCATAGAACATTTAAAATTTAAGTCCTCTTTTCCTTTGTTGTTCTATCAGGGAGATTTTCCCAAATCATGAAAAGCTCTTTGGAACATAAAGATTGCTCTTTCTAAAATTTAAATACAAATATGTTACTGTCCAGCTTAAAACCCTTCTATCCGTCAGTGGTCTCCGAAGGTAAATAATGTCTCTCCTTCTTAATGCTGTGTACAAGGCTCCTCATGATCTGATCTCTGCATACTCCTCCAGGATTCTGTTTTCACTCCTTACCTCTTCCTTCTCTAGCTCTCACTCACCCAGCTTACATAACACACAGTCACCTGCCAGTGACCTTCTCAGATCCCCTCTGTTCTGCCTACACCAGGCCTTCAGCTTCCCAGGCTGTGCCACATGATTTCACCCTGTGACCTTCATTCAGTGACCTTCACTCACAGTGCTGTTCCTGCCCGAAACATGCCGCCCTTACTGTAGTCAATAAAATCTTTTCATGGAATAACCTTTATATCCAGGAGTTCCACATCTACAGGCTCAATCAACTACAGATTAAAAATATTTAGGAAGAAAATTGTGTCGGTATTGAACAGACTTTTTCTTGTACTTACTAAAAATAATACCGTATAACTACTATTTACATGACATGTATATTTTATTAGTTTATTTATTTATTTTGTTGGGTTTTTATTTTTTTGAGACAGGGTCTCACTGGCCTTGTTCAGGCTGGCCTTGAACTTACTATGTAGCCCAGTCTGCTCTCAAACTCATAGCAATACTCCTGCCTCAGCCTCCCAAGTGCTGGTATTACAGGCATTTGCCACCACCCCTGGCCATGTATTAGGTATTATAGGTAGTCTGGACCTGATTTTAAGTCTGTAGGAAGATGTAGGTTATATGCAAGTCCTACACCATTTTATCATAAGGGACTTGAACATTCCTGAATTGTGGTATCTACCACAATGATCCTGGAACCAGTCCCTCAGGATCCAAGGGACAGTTGTACTCAGTTCAAGTTTTGCCTTCTCCATTAAGTCCTTGCCTGCTGTTCCACCCCACCGCAGAGCCGCCTGTTCCTGTGTATGGCTTCCCTTCTGTCTAGATAGCCACCTATGTACAGAAGGCAGGGAGCATGTCTTACTCATCATCCTCATTTTTCTAGCACTTTGCAAATACTCAGCAAGTACTACATGCTCTATAAAAATTTGTTTGAATACAAATAAGTGATCCATTACAATACTGTGTAATGAATACTGTGAATGGCATGTGGCATATTTTGGAACTGGATATAATATTATTACAAACACCATCTGTAATATTGATTATTACAGTGTGCCAATAGGGGCCCCTGGGAAGAGCATTTTATGAATGCATTCAAGACCCAGTGACTAGGAAATGTGTTCATTTTAACATGAGGGTGGCATTCCTTCACACTTAGCCACCTATTTAAATCCTATTTGCCTTTCTGTTCCCTGACCTTGGACCAAAAATAGGAACTTTTGTTGCTCACCCCTCATGCACCTTTTCTTTTTTTGTCTACTGAGACCGTTGTAGCCCTGAACCCCACATGGGACAGAAAACTGGCTACCACTGCCTCTTTCCTCCCAGAAACAACACCACAACTGCAGGTTACCCCTATTATCCATAGGTGGAGCCCAGTGTTCAGCCCTCGAATGGTATCAAGGTTCTCAGA